>NC_073706.1:37439475-38709206 GCF_023634085.1 Falco cherrug | reverse complement strand
TTGTCATGTCGTGGCTGTTCTGGAATGTGGTACAGTGAAAGGAGAGACTGAAATGGCAAATTTTTCCCCCCAGGGCGGTCAAATGCTGGCAGAGGTTGCCCAAGGAGGTTGTGCAGTCTCTGTCCTTGGGGATCTTCAAAGGCCAAGGGCACACAGTTCTCAGCAACCTGCTCGAGGCGAGCGTGCTGGAGCAGAGGGCTTGGCCCAGAGGACCTCCACGGGTCCCTTCCAACCCCCCCCTCCTGTGTGGCTCTGTGCTTTGCTTTTCCTCCTAAAGCCCCTCAGCTCAGCCCCGATGCCCGCTGGAAAGGGTGCTGGGGCAAGGGACCATCCCAATCTCCTCCCCGAGGGTCCACCCCAGCACAAGCGCTCCCCACTCCACAAGACCCTATGGCAGACACAGTCAGGAGAGGGAAAAGATTCTTTTATTGTCAACAGCAGCTGCAGGGGCCCAGGAGTCACAGCTGTTCAGCCGGTGAAAATCAGTCGGCACCTGCAACGACAGAGTCAGAAAGCTCTGATAAGCCCCCAGAGGCAGGAAGAGGCAGGATTTGGTTCCCCCCTCTTTGGGGGACGCTGTTTCCGAGGAATTCCTCATGGCCCAGAAGGGACAGCTCTTGCTGGCCTCCACTCGAGGCCGGCTCCGGTGCCTTCTCCCCAGGGGTGATGTCCCTAGGGAGCTGTGCGTGCGCAGGGATGCTGACAGTGCCCCTGTGCCGCGCAGCAGGGCTCGACGGGGAGCCCCCGGGGAGCTGCCGTGGGGCTCATCCCAAACCCTGCTCAGCACCAGCCCTCGCCGGCCCTTGCCAGCCAGCTGGGCTGACTTAGGGCCGTGTTCAGGGCTGGGAAAGATGGGCAGCAGCGCGTGGTACGCACCTGGCCTTCCTGACGTGCTGCACCTTCCTGCATTTTCTCAGGTTTGGGTCCACAAAATCGCTTCCTCTCTTCTCCTTTTTATTTGTGCTTGGCTGTCCCTCTCCTCTGCCCAGGCTTCTTTTCTCTTCCTTTTCCTTGACTTTTCCTTCTCCTGCTGGGAGCCTGCAAACCTTTCCATCCCACAGCGTGATGAGATGGGGAAAGCCCCAAGCCCCTGCAGCGAGCTCTCAGGTCAGGCAAGGGGAGCTCTTCCTACCTGGTTTCCTGGGGCAGGCTGGTCAGTTGTGGCAGGCGTGCCAGGGACTCTGCCGTGCCCTCGGGGGTGCCTGGAGGCAAATCTGGAGGTGCCTAAACCAGAAATTTGGGAGGTAACGGGTGGCAAGTGACAGCCTGGGGTAGTGAGGGCCTGACTGCCAAATTGCTGTATGAGCTCTACAGAGGAGATGCTGGTTTGCATCGTGCACATTTTGCACAGTCCAGCCAACGCAGCCTAGACTTGATGAAGCTGCGACGGAGTAGGATTTGAGCAAAAGCCCTCTCAAGGTGGCAGCTACTCCTTTCTGTCCTTTTGTGGGTATTTTGTAGGTATGTTTTGTTTGATGAAGCAGATCACACTTAATGAAGTGCATTCCAGAAACAGCCTTTCCAGTTTTCCTTAGCACGCACCACTCTGGGGGGAGAGGAGGGACCCCAAAGGCACAAGAGAGCGGCTGCCAGGAGGAGGCCCAGCGGCTGCTTGGCCTCCTGGGAAATTACTGTCCCACCTGAGACATGTTGCCCCAGCGTCTGTGGAGCTGCCGTACCTCTGCCACTTTGGGCCCTGCCCCTGTGTCTCCCCCATCTCCGCTGTCGATGCCCAGCAGAGAGGCGGCTGCATCCAGAAAGGCTTTTGCCGGATGCTGGGTCTCTGCTGTGCCTGCAGGGCCACTTTGCTCTTCGCACCGCAGCTCTGGAAAGCAAAAGCACGTGCAGCAGCGCGACTTCTTGGAAGTCAAGAACACCTAAGCAAAGCCCAGCCGAGCCCTACACCACTTGTCTCGTCAGCGTTGAGGTTTCTGGCATCCCAAGCCCCAGTGTCTGTGACAAGCCTCAGTCCCGCCTCCTACCTGTGCCCCTGTCCATGGGTGCTGGCACCTCCTCGGCTGATGGAGGGGAGAGGCCGGCCACCTCCTCCCCAAAGATGTCCCCGCAGTTTTCAATGAGGAACTCCACCAGCACGTTCACCTGCAGACATCAAAGCCTTGGTCTCAAGCCAGGTGCCTGCAGACGTGTCAAGCAGCCTTTCCCACTGCTGACCCTTCGCCTGCGCAGGCGGCTGCGGCTGGGGGTTGCTCTTCCAGGCACCCAGCCCACCAGCACTGGCCCAAGGGAGGAGGCAGCCAGGGACCTCGCAACAGCCAAGCTCCGATGGGCCGGGAAGGCAGCACTGGCTGCTGGGTAGGGCGTACCTTCTCGGTCACCGCCAGCATGGCCTGCAGCGGGACCAGGTCCTCGTTGGGTGGGCTCAGCAGGTTGGGCCCGACGCAGATGGCCAGGTTGCTGCAGCTCATTCTGCTGGTGGCTGCGTTGTGGCCGATGTGCTGCAGCAGGGCCATCAGCCGCTTCAGGAGGAGGAGGTTGGCCGCAGGCAACTTGTTGGCCACCCTGAGGGAAGAGGAAGACAAGGCTGATGAAGCAGAGGGTGCCCACAGCCGTCCCCGCAGCTGGCCCCAGGCGGGTGGGAGCCAGCGGCCGTGTTGCACAGCTTTGCAGCTGCCCGAAAAGACAGCTTTCTGAGGAGCCCGTGCCTTTGCAGGCAGGTCCCAGAACTCTCCCGGTCCCTGCTCACCAGGCAGGCTGCTGCCCACACTTACGCTTTCAGCTCCTCCACCTTGGCCTGCTTGCTGGCCCTCTCCATGGCTGCCATCCAGTCCTCGTAGAGGTCGATGACGAGGAGCTTGGTGGGGATGCTTCGCAGGAAGTCCTGCAATGCCAAGGGCTGCAGGTGAGCCTTTGAACGCTGCAGGCCAGCCAGGAGCTCCTCCAGCTGCACGTCAGAAGTGCTCACCTTCAAGATGACGGCCAGCAGCAGCGCAGGCTGGCTTCCTACGTCGATGTCCTTGCCGCGGTCCAGGGCCTCGCGCAGCTGCCGAAGTTCTGTCCCACCGGCAGCTCTTCGGAATATCCCCTCCGTTGCTGGTCCTTGCTGGCGCAGGACAGCCAGCAGCTCCTGCAGGAGAGGCAGGAGGCCACTTGCTTGGCTGAAGAACCAAGCGGTGGCAAGGACCAGAGCTCTGCCCCAGACGTGGTTGCCTAAGCGCCACAAAGGGTCTGGGACCAGAAGCAGGTTCTGGGGGTGCAGAGCCCAGTGCCCTGTCCCCGCAGCTGCTGGGGACACGCAGGCCCTCTCCAGAGCAGCCAGAGGGACGGCTGGGGACCCCGTCTGTCCAGGCTGGCTTACCTGGATGGGCCGGGGCAGCGTGTTGTCCTCCCCACAGAGGGCTGCCAGGGGCTGCCCAAAGAGCGCCCTGCTGCAGCTGGAGCCCGCCTGCCCTGGCGCCTGGGCAGCGGCCGGGGTGCGCCGCAGGGCGAAGGGCCAGGGCAGCCCCATCCTCCTCCTGCTGGTGCTGCTCCCGCTGCTGCTCCCTCCTGCTGCAGAGGAAAACAGAGTAAGACGCCACCAATGGAGACCCCAGGCCAGCGGTCCCAGCGCCTGCCCTGCCCTGCGCTGCCCTGCCGGCAGCACGGTGCTGTGTGGTGCGGCAGGATGGGCAGGGAGGCAGCAGCTGGAACCGCGGCTGTGGCTCGGAGGTGTTGACTTAGAGGCTCTTGAGAGCCATCGTGCCACGGGGTCAGCCTGTGCCAGCCTTCGCCCTGCCCTCCTGCAAGCTGCGGGCAGCAGCAGAGGCTCCGTGTCCCCGCAGAAGCATATCCAGCAGGCACTGCCCAGCAGTTGTCCTTGTCCGTCCAGGTGACATCCTTCCGTGGGCTGCCCAACCTGCATGGCGACACTCGGGGACAAGTGAGCACAGCATTGCAGGAGGTTGCCTTGCTTTCCCAAACTCACCTGGTGCGGGGCCAAGTCCCCCTGCGTTTGCAGATGGGGCCGTCGCAGGCCCTTGCTTGGGATGAGCCTGCAAGAACCAAGAATCGGGCTGTGCTTGGAGAGCAGCCCCGCAGCAGAAAGGGCCACCAGCAGCCTGAGCGCGGCAGAGCTGGGACCCTCTGCCCTCCCGGGCTCTCTTCCCCATGTGGCAGGGTTCCTCCCAGTGTCACCAGTCAGAACGTGCTGGCGTGCTGCTGGCTTCCCAAAACTCTCTGCTCCCTGAGTGGCACCATCAGACCCTCTGTCCCTCCCGCACAAGCTCACCCCAGTCCCTGCGCATCCCGGCGCAGCCAGAGGCAGGTGCAAGGCAGCCATTCTCACCTCTGCCTGTGCCTCCATCAGCCTCTCCAGGCTCCTGGCGCGCAGTGTCCTCCACTGGGCAGGAGAGAAGGAGGGGAAGAAGGTGAGCAGCCATGGCTCTGCTGCTCGGCTGCAGGAGCAGTGCTTGGGGACAGGTCCCAGAGCAGAGAGACACTCACGGCGTGGCGGCGGCTCAGCTCCCTCTCCAGGAGCTTGATGGATGTCAGATGGGTGACGCGGGCTCCCTTGCGTCCTTCTGGTGTCCTGTGCACCGGGAAGGGAGAGGGAGGGAGCTGGGTGAGCCCCAAGCCGTCTCTTGTCTCTTGTCAGGCAGCTGTGCCCGAGAGCTGCTTGCAGCCACGGGGGCACCTTCCCCAGCTGGGGGCTGTGTTCCCCCGTCCATCCAGCTTCTCCTGGAGCATCCCCCCGGCTTACCCCAGCAGCGTGGCCACCCACAGCTCCTTCAGTGCCTGGGATCTGCAGATAGAGAGGAGAGAGAGCGTCAGGCCCTGCTGCCCCCAGCCCTGGGCAAAGGTGGGTGCCTGCACAGCCCTGTGCTGTGGGGCAGGACAGAGGCGCTGTCCAAGCCCTGGGTCGCTCTGTCCTGCCTGAGCGGCTGCATTTGCCCTTCCCTTCTGCGGAACAAAAGGTGACCAGGGGATGCAGGATGGGGAAACATCCCACATCCCTCCCTCCCTGCCACCGGGCTGCCTGCTCCCTGCCCAGCTCTGCACGCAAGGCAGAGGCCTGTGTTCATGGGATGGCGTGGGCACGGCTGGGAACCTCTGCTGCCCGACCACGACTCACCCAAAAGTGGCGATGCAGGAGCCGGTGGGCCAGGCGAGGATGACAGAGGTGCTGTCCTCATCGGTGCCTTCCTCCTCCTCCTGTCCATCCTGCCCCGCAGCCTCCTTCCCGCTGCTGAGCACCCACAGCTGGTCCAGCGCCAGGCGGAGCTGTGGGCGCAGGCTGGTGCCATGTCTGCAGAGAGCAGAGGCGGGCAGTGAGCTGGAGGGGGGCTCCTTGGGCTGGGTCCCCACGCGCAGAGCCCTGTCCCCCACCTGCCCTTGGGACGGACATTGGTGCCTCCAGCACCGAGGGGCCGGGGCCTGGGGCTGGTGCCAGGGTGTCCCTGGGCCGGGGCTGGGGGCAAGGATCTGGGCTCTGAGGGTCTTACCGCAACTTGGCGACCACCAGTTCCTCGTGGAGGAGCAGAAGGCGCCTCTCGCTCCTCTTGCGGCCCCGCGTCAGCCGCACGTCCGCGCTCAGCACCGGCTCGGCGTCGCTGAGAGCCTCCCTGCAGAGCAGAGAGCGGCGGGCGTGAGCAACGCCAGTGCTGCGTGGCCCAGCTGTGCCCGCGTGTCCCCGAGCCCGGGGGGAGCCCACCTGGAGCCGCAGCAGCAGCTGGCCTGGCCCATCCTGCCCGGGAGAGGAGGGCCCTGGCCGTGCAGCGAGGAGGGGGCCCAGCCGGCGACGGCGAGGCTGGGAAGCGGGGTGCTGGTGCTGTGGCAGCGCTGCTGGGCCAGAGGCTGCCTCCTGCCAGCGCCGCTGCGTGCCAGCACGGCTCTGCCCTGCTGCCTGTGGTGGCCGTGGGCTCCCCGTGACCAACGGTCTGAGCCCAACGGAAAGTGGGCGGGGCCTGCGGGGCGGGGCTGGGGCCCTCTCCAGTATGGCCGGGCCTGCCTCGCCCCGGGGAGCCCCGCGCAGGACAGGGCAGGGGGCAAGGGCCACCTCCCTGCGCCTGCGGCCAGCGCTTTGCCCTGGGGTTTGGACAGGGTCCTGCTCGATAAAAGAAGCCGTTTTTCCTAGAGGTGACCGTTGTGGCCTGAGGCAGACTCCTCTTGGTGGAGGCCGGCCTAGCGGTCGGAAGGCCTCTGGCACACAGGCCGTGCCAGGCCTCAGGCCCCAAGGCGCTGGAACTGGAGCAGGCCCAGCAGGAGGAAAAACTTCCATTTTTACCAAAAGACGGGGGGACTAGCAGCAGTCAAGAGCCGCTCGTGTCCTGCCAGGCGCCACAGGGAAATGAAATGTGTGGTGAGCTTCGGCAGGAATTGTGGTGCCCCTGGAGCACCACCCTTGCTTGGGAAGGCTTTATTCCACCTGGGTGCTAAGGCTTCACCCTTGGCAATCAGGGCTGGATGAGCGCCACACAGGAGCCCCTGCCCTGTTAGCCATGACCTTCACCCAGCCGGTGGCCGACACGGCCAGGGGCGAGTCTGTGGGGTAGGCCGTGACCATGGCAAAGAAGGGGAAAAGTAGTCAGCTTTTGATGGCCCGTGTCTCGTTTCACTGTTGACCCTAAGCAATGCCTTGCTTCAAATAGAAGTGATTCAGAGAGTTACACACCCGCCCTGTTCAGGAAAAATGCAGGAAATCAGAGACATCTAGCAAATTCTCTTGTGGCTGTTGTACACTGCAGCAAGAAGCAGCGTGGGTCCAGTGGCTAATGCTGGAAGGGGAATTCAGCACTTCTGGGAAAGGGAGATAAAGGCACTCTTGTGGGCCAGGCTGGGATTGGAGAGCCTGGGTGGGTGTCTGGGGTCCCAGCTTTCCCGCAGTGCTGACTGTGGTGCCTGCTGCTTGTTCTTCCCTGCAACGCCGGTTGCATCCACCTGCTGGGGCTGTGCTTGGGAAGGGCTCCGGGGGTGAGCAAGCCCATGGGAGAGGCCTGGGGAGAAGCTCTTCTCCAGAGATCTACCAGAAACTGTCCAGAGCATCCGAGAGGATGCTCTGTATGACAAGGGAAGGTGCCCGTTGGTCCAATGTATGAGAGCCTGCAGGGCTCCCATCAGGGTCCTTTGACCTACCCATCCTCCAGCCAGCAATCCAGGTGCTGGGGGGTCCCATGTAGGTCTCCTGAGGTACCCTTTAGCCCCGGGCAAGGTGTCGTGCCTCAGTGTGTGCTTGCAGGGCATGTTTCCTTCCTGCTGACAAGGGCGGAATTGCAGTTAAATGCCCCTGGGCGATCCCGAGCCAAGCAAACTTTTTTCTATGGGTCACACTGCTTTGCAGTCCATGTGTGTGGTTCAGCTCCTGCATGGGAGCTGAGGACACGAGGTGACCTAGCTCAGAAGCTGGCCACTCTTGCTCCAGGCAACTCCAGTTGCTTGTGTTTTCCTTCAGCTTCCCCAGCCTGATCATCTCCACTGTCACCTCCTCCCTGTCCTACAAGAAGTATCCCTATCCCAGCCATTAGGACAGTGGCACAGCACTCAGAATCCAGATCACTGGTAGAGAAGAAGGACAGAGGAAAAGAGAAGTTCTCCTTTGAAAGAAATCCTTCTTTGTCCTCCTTTAGCTACTAGTGGATGAAAAAAAGGGGGACAGAATTTCAGGCCAGCCACAGCACTGGCTTTCAAGCCTGAGCTTGTCATCTCATGGCTGTTCTGGAATGCGGTACAGTGAAAGGAGAGATAGAAATGGCAAATTTTCCCCCTCGGGGCGATCAAATGCTGGCAGAGGTTGCCCAAGGAGGTTGTGCAGTCTCTGTCCTTGGGGATCTTCAAAGGCCAAGGGCACACAGTTCTCAGCAACCTGCTCGAGGCGAGCGTGCTGGAGCAGAGGGCTTGGCCCAGAGGACCTCCACGGGTCCCTTCCAACCCCACCCTCCTGTGTGGCTCTGTGCTTTGCTTTTGCCCTGGCGGAGATCTTCAGGGACTTTGTGCTCCGTTTTGTGTTGCCTTAGGGCTACGATGTGCTGTGGTTTGGGGGCAACAAGGTCAAGTATGTCAGCGGTCAAGCGAGTTAGTGTCAAAGTGTGTTACTGTAATGGACAGAATCTGTGTTTGTTGGCCCTGTGTTCCTGGGGTTATGGCATTTTTATCTTATCTTGTGATCTGTGTGGTGGGTTTTTTTTGTGGAGAGTGCCTTTTTTCAGCTATTTTGCCTTTGTGGGGTTTGGATGGGTGCCTTTGGTTTGTGTATGATGTTTCTTCTCGTTGTTTTTCTGCTGTGCTGGTGGATGGTGGTGGGCTTTTCTGTCTTGAAACCATCGTTAGTGGTCTAATAGATCTCCTGCAGGTCAGGCAGTGTCACTTCTGGCGTGGTCTGACTCATTTCTGGTGAGCTGGTAGGTAGGTGTGGAGGACTTGTGGTCCCTCCATGGGGAGTGACTGCTAGAGGACTAACAGGCAGATCTGTGGAGGGGTGAGAGGACCGCTGGCCCATAAGTAGTGACTGTCAGAGGACTAAGTGTACTTGAATTTACGTGGGCTTCCAAATTCGTGGTTATCTGTCCTGCCTGCTGCACTTTGTCAAGGTGAGTTTTTTGGGCTGTGCATTATTGCCACTGAAAAGAGGTCAGTTTTCTCACCACAGAAAGCAGGGAGCAGCACATTTGTGCTGTGCCTCACATGGCTGCCAGGGCAGGGTGAGAAGCAGCAAGAGAATTCCTGCCTGGAACCCTCTCCAGGGGAGCAGCACTGCCCTTTCCCAAGCCATGTTTTTTGCTTCTGTATGAGTTCTAAAGTGCTGTGTCAATTTTCTCACCACAGAAAGCAGGGAGCAGAACCCTTGCGCTGTGCCTCACATGGCTACCATGCACGGTGGGAAGCAGCAAGAGAATTCCTTCCTGGCACCTTCTCCAGGGGAATTTCCCAGTTCCCGAGAGACTCCTGGCACCAGCTGCAAGGGGGCTCCCAGCCGAAGGGAATTGGGGTGGGAATTGGTGATGTCTCCTTTCCTTAGGCATGTTAACACTTTGGAATAACAATTGGATGCTTCGCTTCTGTTGCTCTTTTATCATATTGCTCACAGTAACTGCTACTGGTTCCTTTTATCATATTGCATGCTATTTTCTTTTATTGTAATATAAGAAACTGCGTTTGATATATTCCATCATTTGATATATTTGATAGATTTGATTATATTTGATGTAGAGTTCAGCTTTGCTGTGTATCCAGTCAGTCAGCAAAACATAATTTGGCGTAGTCGGCATCGTATGAAGTAAAACTCTCTCTATTTAAGAAGAAAAAATGTTCCTCGACTTGCTATTGGCAGGTGGGAACCATTGCCTTACGGTGCTTGGGCCAGAGTGGTCTGGTGGTGCTGGGCAGTTGGGCCGTGCCAGGGACAGAGGGACGGGGGCAGGGGAGGGGGCGGGGGGAAGGGGTTTAGGGACGGACGGGTGGGAATGGATGAAGGTGTTTAGGGATGGAGCGGGGTGTGTGGGGGTGGGGCAAGGATGTGTGTTTGTGGGAGTGGGTGTGGGGGGGGTGGGGGGTGGGGGGAGGTGTGTGTGTGTGTATTGATAAACCGGGGGTGGGGGCGTGGGGGGGGTTGAGGGTGTGTGTGTTATTTAGAGAACAGATTGGGGGGCCTGGGGGAAGGGTTTTAGGGACGGACGGGGGGTTAATGGAGGCCTTTAGGGAAGAACCGGGGGGTTGGGGGAAGGATTTTAGGGACGGGCCGAGGGTGGGGGAGGGCTGGACCAGGGTCTGGGGGAAAAGGTTTTAGGGACAGGGCGGGGAGGTGGAGGTGGGGGATGACTTCAGGAACAGCCAGGGTGGAGGAGGGGGTCAAGGGAAGTCTTTCAGGGTTGTTTGGGGGGAAGGATTTTAGGGACGGATGTGGTGTCTGGGCGGACGTTTGATGCCACCGTATAGATTCCACTGTATATACGTTTATGTCCAGGGATTCTGTTAAGGGAAGGCTGCTGGCTCGGCAAAGGGACAAGATGTCTGAGCTCCCCAGTTACCACACTGATTTGGTGTTTAGCTCTACGTTAAACACACCTGCGCACAAAGGTTAGGCCAAGCTGACTCTCTAAAGCTGTTAGAAGTGACAAATTAAGGGACCTCTCATCCAGGGAGTCAGCCTTGGGAATGATGGGGAACAAAGAATGGATGGGGAAAAGATCTCCGTTCTCTTCAGTGATGCAGAAAGAGCCTCTGGGTGAGGACGTTGTGGCCACAGGAGGAGACAAGCCGATAGAGTGCTGCGATCCGCAGAATGTTGGTTGGAAGTCGGGCAGAGGTAATTGTTGTGGGGGGAGATCGCGACCTCTGACTCAGATAGCCCCCCGAGAGAGGGCAAGGCCCCGCTTGGGGAGCATGGGGAGCTAGTAAAAAACCTCAGCAGTGCTGTCTGAGGGTGTGTGCTCGTTTGTATTAAAGCAAGCAACTTGTAACCCATCCTGTGCCTGACTGAAAATGCATGTGTAATGCGCTATGAGTGTGCAAGTGCTCTGCTGTCCATAGTGCGTGCCCTCGAGTAACTGGGTGAGCACGCTCAGAGGAAACATTCCCCCGTGCTCCCAGCACTGCCATAAAGAATGCCTGCCTTCTGAAACTTGCAAGCAAGGCTTAGAGGGTTTCTCTCCATGACCGACTTTATGGCATCATTCCCACCATACTGGAGAAAGCAAATCTTTTATTGTTTGGTGGTGAAAGCAGCTTGGGCAGTGTCACTGATGTGCAGCACTTTTTTAACCTCAGGTCTAAAGTGCCACCGGTCCCACCGTGGGGTACATCCTTCCTCAGGCTTTCACCAAACGGAAAGGATGCATCAAACCCACCCCACAAACACGTCCTGCACTTTTTTTATCTTTCCTGGAACGTGGGGACATGACCCTGCTGGGCCATCAGTGCCACCTGCCTGGGAGCCAAGATGGTGCCTTTGCATTCCAGTCTAAGAACTTACCTTCTTTTTTTCCTTTTCAGTGACTTTAGAGCCATCCTTAGGGAGGCTGGTTAAGCTGGTTTACTGCACAGCTGGTCGCCAGTGGAGGGAAATGGTATGCTCCGCTGTTGCCTTTGGTGTTTACTTGTTACTGTGTCGCTCATTTGAGGGATCTTCTCATGCCCCGGCAAGCAGAAGCTATCACTCCACTTTAGGCCTTGGTCTAATAGTCATGCAAAGCAATATTGAAAGTCATTCTGAGGTCTGGAACAGGCCCCAATATGCATTTTATAAAAGTGCTTCTTGGCTGCTGTTTCTCTTTGTATGGGTTTTTTTCCCATTTCCCCAGACTGCTGAAGCTCTGAAAGGCGCCGATGAGCTGCTCTCCCTCAGTTTGCTCCTTTGCCTTTGGGGAGTGCGGTTCATGTTTTCTTCATGGCTTTGCAGGGGAGAAAATCCATGAGTACACCACCTTGGTTTTTTCACCTAAGCTAATTTCAGAAACTGCCTCCTTTAACTTAAACATGAAACTCTTCTTCACCTCTTTGTGCACTTGTAGAAAAGCAGGGTGGGGTGGGGGGTGGGGGTGTCTTCAGGAAGTGCCTGCAAAAGAGCCTTTGGGAGATCCTGTCCCTTGACTCACATGTGGGGTAGTGAAGAGTCTGAGAAAGTCATGGGTGTTTTGGTGTTCACCTAAGCAGGTTTTCGTTTTGGTTTTTTTCTTTTTTCTTTTTTATCTTATGTAGCTTATGTCACCAGGTAGTGACAGCCTGGGGATGACAGGAGGGGACAGCAGGCAGTGGCAGTGTGGAGTGTGACCAGAGGGGACTGTAGGCAGGGACAGGCCTGGGGGTTACCGGAGGGGACAGCAGGCAGTGACAGCCTGGGTGGTGACAGGAGGGGACAGCAGGCCATGACAGCCTGGGAGGTGACAGGAGGGGACAGCAGGCCGTGAAAACCTGGGGATGACAGGAGGGGACAGCAGATTGGGACAGCATGGGGGTGACAGGAGGGGACAGCAGGCCATGACAGCCTGCGTAGTGACAGGAGGGGACAGCAGGCAGTGGCAGCATCGAGGGTGACAGGAGGGGACAGCAGGCCGTGACAGCCTGGGGGGTGACAGGGCACGGGGCGGTGACAGGCTGGGGGACAGCAGGGACACCGGCGGCCCAGGCGGGGCTGATGAAGGCCCCTCCCCCAGGGGCGCTGAGTGGCCCCCTGAGCCCCTCTGTCACAATGCGGAGCCGCCTGGGTTGCCATAGCGAGCAGCTTGGCCTGGCAGCGCTGGTGTGAGGAGGGAGCGGAGGCCGAGCCAGGGCCTGTCCCCATCGTCCTCCCACCGGGGCTGCGAGGAGGAGCCGGCGGGCTCAGCCCGCGCTGCTGGCCCCAGCCCCTCGGTGGGCCCTGACCTGCTGTGGGGGCCGCGAGGCCAGCTGCTGCGTGAGGTGCCATCGCGGAGCGGGCACCGCCTGGCCCCGGCCATGTCGTGTGTCCACTACAAGTTCTCCTCCAGGCTGAACTCCGATGTGGTCACCTTTCACGGCCCCCACATCTCCCTGCGCGACCTCAGGCGCCAGATCATGGGCCGCGAGAGGCTGAAGGCGACCCACTGCGACCTGCAGGTCACCAACGCCCAGACCATGGAAGGTGCGTGGGGGCGGCGGGTGCGGGGACCGGGGACCGGCCGGCTGGCGATGGCGCAGGCGGCCAGTGAGGCGGTTGGGCCACGGCCGGCAGCGGTGACTTGTGCTGGGGCCTCAGAGCTGCTCTTCCGTGGTTGTGCGCTGGCAGCTGCCGTCAGGGCTGTGTGCGCAGCCAGGCACAGCAGCGTACGGGGTCCGTGTGCGACACCGCACGTGGAAGAGGTTTGGTTTCTGGGAACCCTTCTAGGTAAAACGATAAGGGAATGTGGGACAATGCCTTGTCATCACAGACCTGCCAGATTTCTTTGAAAGCCGGCAGAGAAGGCTGAACGTGATAGAAAAGGAGTGGGTGGCTAATTTAAAGGGGAAAAAAAAGTGGGTTTGGTGACTGAAATTTGTCTTCAGCTACTTTTACTCCACCGCGTTGGAAAAGCGGTGCTTGGCTGCTGCAGAAACTGCTCAGTAGCAACGTTTTGGATCAAGAGTGTATCTGTGAGTGAGAATCTATGCAGACCCTGGAAAGCCATCTTGTAGACGAGTGTTCTGTCTAAAGTATACTTGGCATTTCTTGCTAATACAGCTTCTTTGCTGCACCATGCTACACATTCATTCAGATGCTATTGAGCATCATTTCTTCATTTCTTTCAAACGGTGCATTTTTGTCGTGGTACTGCGTGTTAAACGGTGTCAGGGCAGTACTGAAGTTTTATGGCAGATCAGTTATGGTGAATATACCTAGAAATGTTCTTAGAGAAACCCTAAGTTCTTTTGAATCTGAGAAATGGTGCTTGATTCTCAGAGACGGTAATGGTTTTGTATTACTTAGTGTGCTGTTTCAGTTTGGTAATCTACCGTCTGGCAAAGCTTGCATGTGATTAAAGACTTTGGAATATGACTTGTCAGAAATACAAAGACTTGGAAACCATCTCCATTCCTTAAACATTCAAATTTTATCGGTTGGGGTTTTTTTTCTTTTTTCCTGTGGTTCTGTGACATTCCCACAACAGTCTTGTCGTTACAATGTGTACTCATAGGATTTTTTCCTCTCCCTGTTTGATGTATTAAAACTTAAAACAGAATAACATGCCTGCTGCGGTAACTGTAACTTTGGCCCCAGCCTTTCAAGTGGTTGGACCTAAACACGCTGTTTACCTACAGATAGGTAAAGTAGGTTCAGGACAGTATCTGTGAGCAGACTTAACAGCACGGTGTTAGGGGTCTTGGGGGTGTTACGGGATCGCGTGTCATATACAGCAGTAGAGACAGACATGCAGGTAGAGGCAGACGTACAGGTTGTGACACAGATGCTTACTGGAACTTTTGTAAGGGTGTTTTCCCCGTGAAAATGCAAAAATTCCCCAGCGGTTGTCAGAGCAAAGCTAAGGAATACATTTCGGTGTCATTTATGTGTATGCCAGATTTTGGGGTTTTATACATAACCGTGACTTTCCGTTTTTATTGGACAGCATCTACGTGTTTAAAGTCACCTTCAGAAGATGAAGGAAAGAACTAGGCCTGGATGTCCTGCCTAAAGGGGGTTCTTGGAGATCCTCCCTGTGGAGATATGGTAGTGGGTTTTATAACTTTGTGCAGGAGTCCTGACTAAATGTTGGCATGATCTTGGAAAGACCCTTCAGTGAACCTTGAGTGAAGATGGCCAACTTGTTCAGAGTTTTCCGAGCCGCGTGATCACGGAAATCTCGTAATAGAAGCAATGCTAATAGAAGCTAAAAGTAAACAGGATTTTACACATCACTGGGGGGAAAAAAAAGAGATGGTGGACTCTTTTTGAAGATGGTGGGAAGGCAAAATGGATGGTTGGGATGTGTTTTAAAAGGTGGGAGGCGGGGTGGGGGTGTCCTCTTCCGTGCTCGCTATTATAGAGACATGTTCTAGGGTTTTGTAAGCTAACAGGAGCAAAAGCAATGAAAGTTAGATCAGGAAAGAGCCTCATGTTTTAGCAGACTCTGCTTTAGTGACTTTAGAGACCATTTTGCTGTTGGCATTGAAACGATTCAAAACAAATGGAAAAGATTTTGCTGCTTGTGTTTGACTATCAGACCTGAAGATTTCTGGAAAGGTACCGTGAGTGTGTGGACATGATAAAAGCATGACGCTGTGTGTAAAATGTTGCTTTTCTATCCGTAAAGGGTTCCCTGAAGTGCTATGTCATGACATATTAATATCACTCTTACGAACTGACTGATGCTTTCTCTGTATTGATGTTGTTTTCAGAATACACAGATGACAATGCCCTGATTCCAAGGCACTCATCGGTAACTGTTAGGAGAGTCCCTGTTAGAGGAGTTAAAGCTACCGGCAAGACAGACCTTGGGTAAGTAGCCGTAACGCGTTGTGTTCTTTGGGAGGGGTTTCAGTGTGTTCACCTTCTTTGTGCCTGTTGGGTTACGGAGGCATTCCGGTTGTCTCTTTCTTGTTAAAGCTGCTGTTAAATTGTGTTGTGACAGGGCAGATTTGAATGTATCTGTCCCAAAGCAGACTTAGATTTTTCAGCCCGCTGGGACGTGGCATTCAAAGTCCAACAGTGGTAGCTGTTCAGACGTTTGAATTGGGTTTGTTCTTGGGGTTGGTTTTTCTGAGAGTCAAGTTCTCCATCCTGTTTCCTCTATGCAGAGAGATTCCTTATTTTATGCTTTTGCTTGTATTGCTTTTAGAGTAAACGGAGAGACACATTGCAGTGTGAACTGGTAATTGGTTCCCATCTGCCAGCAGTCCGAGTCCCAGTGTTTGACTGCTTCCTTTGTTTGGGGGCGGGGGGGCAGGGTATTCTTACACCCCAGAGGGGTGGGGGTGGCGGGGCTGCATGCTGTCTCCAGAGGAAAGACTGAGAGTGGCCAGCTGGCAAACCGTGCGAACAAGAAGTTTCATTCTTAAGTGATTCCTATTAGTTTCCTAAAGACAATGCCTGTGTCGGGCAAGAGAAAAAGAGCAACGTCCTAAAGCGTATTGCCTTTTGTGCCAGGACGGTGAAGGAGCAGTTGATCTTTTCCAAACCTGAAGCTCAGAAAGCAGTTGGGCACATTCCCAAATGTTGGTAGTTACCTTTCTAAGTTTGATTTCACCCTAAGCTGCTCTCTGTGCTCCAGGTATTACTGCTGTATTCCTCAGATTTATGGAGGACAGAGATCTGATTACAATTGCAGATATTCAAATGTAAGCCTGACTACAGCATTGTTGCTGTCATCGATGTATTTGTCCAGTCCAGTTCTGTATCAGCTGCGTCAGCATGGTTTGAATGGTCATGTTTTCCAGCCTTCTTCAAGACAGACCTCTCCTCCACCATTAGTAGATATTATTGACTTGTGGTTATGCCGTGTCTTTCTAATGTTAGTTCTCAATAAATAAAGTATACCGGCGAGTTTCAGCGTGTCTCAAACAAACAGTACAGCAGCATCCTAGTACCCATGAAGCATCTGCAAGCAAACCCCCCTGAATTTATGTGGCTCTCCTGTAAGCTTTGGGCATATTAGTGCTTTCAGGCACTACCAAGAGTTTCTGGATGCCACAGCGCTGTGCTGCTAAGCATGGCCTTGTTTGGGGGGTTAATTTAGATCGGGATGCTTAGTGCTGTCTTGTCAATATAGCCTCCATTTCTGGTTGGATGACACCCTCTCCTGGTGTTGGAATGCTGCCCTAAAATGAGAAGCTAGGTGCCACTAGCATCAAAGATCCAAGAAGCACCTGCACGTGGGGATAAGGGATGAATGCCGCTGCTCTGCTAAAGTTGCAAATGGATCAGGCAGGTCAGCTTTCTATTCCTTCAGCTGGAACCATTGTGGAAACAACTGGTAGAGTTGTTAATGTTTGGGAATGGTGAATGCATGCTGTCATGGTGGAGAGGCCTTCAGGAATGCGTTAGTCACCTTGTAGTATCTTCCTCAAGGCAAGTGGATGAAGAAACCATGGTGTGGTAATCTAAAGCTTTTCCTCGCGCTTCCTCATCTTCAGGAGGTACGTGGCTGTACTTGCGAGCCTGGTGGTGGTGTAGCAGTGGCAGGAAGTATGAGCCTTTCTATTTGTGCAGGACTTGCACAGCAGCCTTTGGGTTGCCTCTGCTCGTGGGACGCTTTGGATGAGGTATGAATTGTTTGTTAACTAGATGGGCGGTTGCATGTTTGATTCATGAGTAGCATGCAGGTACAGACCAATGAGTATGTGGAATCTCGGCAAGGGCTTGCGTGTCATAAGTGTTCCCTAAAATATTGTAGCATGTTCAAGATGATCTTAAAGGAAGTTCTGGTAATCAAGACTTTTTTTCTTATTTTTTTAACACAGGCCTCCTCGATCTCAGAAAATCCTAGGAACTGCTTTCAGGTGATGTTTCTACTGCTATTTGTAGTCACTTTAGGCTAAGTATGGTAGGTACCTGAACACAGTGCTTGGGCTTCCACCAAGAAACACTTTTCTACAGACAACTGTTCTCGTTTTGTCAGAGGAGTGTAGAAACCAAAGTGCTCTATCTGGTACCTATTTGTGGTAGTGGGGCTATACAGATTGCCTGAAGGTGCCTTCGTATTTGGATGGCTGACTATTTAAGAACAGAAAAATGTAGCACAGTCTTCACAGTTTTGGTACTTAGAGAGCAGAAAGAAAATATCTGAGGACTTCTTCTTGCACTGCTGTATTCTGTATCTTAGAGTCATTGGGGGCAAAGAAGGAATGGGATTTTGGGTTTTATTTCAATTGCACTGAATGCACCAGGAGAGCACACTTTATGTATAGAAATAAATTTCCGTATTCATAAGACTACCAGTACACAATGTTTTGATGTTCAGGTTGTATAAACTGTTTTCCCTGCTTTATGTTGGTTACGAGTGCTTTATTTTAAGTTCTGATCATCTTTCTTTCTTCTTCTAGAAGTCGAACTGGGCCAGCGAGTAGAACATCAAAAGAGGTATGTAAAAACACAAGCTGAAACTTTTTTCTACATGCTGCACCTAAGTCTAAGAAATGTAGCCTTGTACTAATTTTTTAATATATATAAAATATATAAAATATATATGTTTTATATATAATATTTATAATATATATATCTCAAACATATTTTCCAGTGAAACATAGTGTATGCTGTAAATCCAATGTACTTGATTCAGCATAGTGAAAACTGAGCAATGCCAACATTTGCGCGGTTCTAATGTGAATAATGGTATTTGTGCCTAGTAACGCATTGCATTTCGTACTGAATAGGCTAGAATATTTCTTGTGTGACTGTGTGTTGTACCGATAATGTATGCTCATTTTTAGAGCTTGTAGGTTCAAGGTTTGCACCACTGAACTTGGTGCCACTCTTCAGTACGCCACCACTTTGAATTTACATTTGGAAAAGGGGCAGCATTTTTCTTCCGGTCAGAAAACACTGTTGTTCTGCTGCTAAGACATGAATAAGTAACTCGAGGAGACACTTGACTAGTAATGGCCTAGATCTCCACTTGGCCCTTGGGGGGTATGCTACGTGCAACGATGCATTTCAAAATAGCCCTCATAGTACAAACATTACTTTGTGGTGGTGGTTGGTTTTCATCTGTAAGTATAACTGCTTGTTCTTCACTAGAATGGAGTGAGGCATTACATGAGCTCTAGGTCACTGGATCTGATCACTTTGTAAGCTCTTAGGATAACTTAATCTAGAAATTCGTGAACTTGGGGTCTAATGAAAGTAAATGAAAGACAGCGCAAAAACTATACTGCATTCATGAATCATACTTGTGTGCATTTAGTAAATGATGAGCTATTAACTGATTAATTTATAAACTGCACTGACAATGTTTCCTGTAGTGACACTTCCTACTCAAATAAACGGAAATAATTTTTTTAGATCCTTTCGAGCTGCAAATGGACAGCTTCCTTAACCCTCCGTCTTTTAAGCAGTTGTGAGCATTTGACAAGGGTCCCCCTCTGAGGTATTCTGAGCAATAGGTTGATCTCAGGAGGGGTTGGTTGCTTTAGTTTCTTCTCATTAACAACGTAGGCATACTTAAGCTGTTTAAGGTTTGGACTTTGTTTTGAACAAGTATAAATTCCACTGGCTTGGAGGTGGCTCTTCCAGTGACACTCAGAGGATATAGCGCAGGCTTTCATACAGCAGTAGGGGTGAACTATTGCTCTGTTTTGATTGTAGAACTTGAGTATGTGTTTAATTTTTCTGAATAGATTGGCGACCCTTCCGCACCTCTTTCTCTGGCCCAGCTTATTAAGGTATGCTTAGATGTACTTGCTTGTGAAATCGTGTTAAAAAGAAAGGGGTGGGTGTGGGTGTGTATCCTTGTATTTTCAAACCTTACACTGTGCTCTCTAGCTGGATAACTGCTGTAATATGAGCAAAACATTAATTGTTAATAATTCAGAGTGTTTCTCCTAACTTTAAAATATTACTTTGATACTATCCTGTAGAGAGTAGTTCCCAGCTTGGGAAGATGGAAGGGGAGCACCTTATTGGCCTCAGTGTAATGCTGCAGTGTTACTCATCTGCAAGACACAAAGAAGCAGCACTTCAGAAGCTGTTTACCATTTTTCATACGTCCCGCTCATTGTTCATTGGAAACTAACACCATTTTTACAGCAGGATTTAATTGGCTGTAAGTCATGGACATTTCTAGGGCCTTTGCAACAGCCGGAACAGACGTGTTTCTGGAACATGGACAATTGCATGGCTGTTTTTGAATTTTTAGTCATTACAGTTACAGATCCATTCTTTGAATGGTGCGGGACTGCTTGAATTGTGGCATACAGATAGAGGACGACGCAACCTAATTTGTTTACATGCAGACTGTGAAAAGTGTGCAAGTGCACCTAATTGTTGATAGGACTGTGCCAGTGTTTATGCGAGGCACATCAGCAGACGTGACCGCCTGAAAGCATATTTTGTAATGGAACTGCTTGTATTTTGTGCTCAGCAACGTGTAACGTTGTCTCGGGAAACACTAGTGATTGCACTTGGTGAAGAGGCGTAGTGCTAGCCACAGAAGTGATTAAAAGCATAGTCTTTAAAGTTACAAAGACTAGAGAAGGCAGGGCCTAACGCAGAGGAGCTAGTTCTTTCCTCTGAAAATGAAGGCCAGAGCTCATGTCCAAGAGAAAGAAATCCTTCCCACTGGGAACGTCTTCCCTCGCTCGCTGCATTTATTTATTTTCTTAATAAATTTAATTGTGTTAATTAACATTTTGCGGCAGGGTGGGGGTGGGGGTGGAGGTGTGTGCAGAATTAGTTTGGGAAGCAGCCACCAAAAGACATTGGTCTCCCTCAGGGCTGTCCCTTGGTTCTGTAAAGTCATGTGAAATTTACTCTAAAATGTGGAAAACTGTCCAAGCTTTTGAGAAATTCAAAGATTTCAGAAATACGGAGATAGGTAACAAAGCAGCTCCGAACTGTTACCCTAGCCTCTTTAGTGCAGGCTGGCACAGGAGGCAATGTGTAGTAAGAACTTTTCTGCTTTGTTATGACTATGTATTGAATGCCATATTTGAATGGTGGTCTGTTCCTAGAAATGTGTTGTGGGTTTTGGATGTGTTTTGTAAACCATTTGGGTTCAGACAAATCAGTCAAGTGTCTATAAAAGTTCTCTGCAAATGTTACTGGAAATGATTTCATAGATGGAGATCTGGATTATGTTCCTGCGTATATGGAACAGCTAGATGAAATAACATGTGGAAACTAGTTGGTTGCTTTCGTGAGTGAATGCATGTAAAAAGGAAAACATGAGCAGTTGGTCTGTAGGATAGGTGCTTGAAGTTCCAAATAATTTACAGTCACCCCCTTTGACCCTGCTTGTATCTGGACTAGTGTGTAATAGAAACATTTGAAGAAGTACTGTGTAAAAAAACCCATCTGGCTTCCATAGTTCGAAGATCTAGTTCTGCGTAAGGTTTATATTACAATTTGCGTGTTAAAAGGACAGTGACAACTGGAAAAAAATTGTAGTTCAGTCACTTCCTATGAAGAAGCGAGTGGCGGTGGGGGAGGGGGCGGAACCATGCGGTTTGGACTGCCTACAGCACATGATGGTCAGATGTCTGCTGAAAAGAATCTTTTCTCTTGCTGAGGGATTATAGAAAGCTTGATTCCTTTTAATGCTTCTGGGTCTGAAGCTGAATTTCAGCAAGCAAAACCAACTGCCACGACTCTGAAGTTGTGTGTCCTTTTGACACTGCAGAATGTAAATACTGCTACTTGCACACATCTTTCTCAGTTAAATGTACCATGGCTAGCTTCTTTGACTAGTCTGGAGCTTAAAGACCAGCTTCAAAATGCTGGCTGGTGGGCTTTTTTCTACACATAGCTTCAGTCCGCTTGGACAAAACTTGGATTGGCTTCACAAGTCTTTATGTAAGGTACAAAGAGAGCCTATTTGTAGCCTAATGTGTGTGTCAAATAACCATTACCTGTTAAACAGACTGCCAACCTGGCTGAAGCCAATGCTTCCGAAGAGGATAAGATAAAGGCGATGATGATACAGTCCTGCCATGAATACGATCCATCCAAGTAAGTATCAAATGTGATCTTCAAAGGTTATGGAAAAAGTATGGAGATGTTTCTTTTAAGAAGAGAGACACATGCATAGCTTTTCCTTTTTTTCCCCAAACCTTCTAGTTACTTGAGGGAACCCTTGGATCTGCCTCCACCATCATCCAGTTGCTTTTGCTGTGGAAAACCTGGCCACTATGCCAAGAACTGCCCGGTAAATAGGGTAAGATTGGGGCAGGCCTCTGGTGTTACCGAGCTTTTAGGGTTTTTTACCTTGGCATTTATGTGACAAAGACATGAACACTCCCAGTAAGAATTGTTTCTCTCGGGGCGAAATGTTACATGGCAATGTTGCAAAGCCCTCCCAAATTCAAGGGAAACTTGGAATTCTAAATGTGAAACTTTTTTTTTCTCTAGGTCACAGACATTAAAGATGTCCATAGATCTTTCTCAGTGAACTTTCATAGATATTTGTATCTATTTCAATAGTACTGGAAATGTTCCTGGTTCTAACTCTTTCTAATGACAGTTCAAAGTTGTTGGTATTTCCTCTAAAAACAAGAGGTTTCTGTCGACCCCGTCTATTGAGTATCTGTCAGTTTTAACTACAGAAGCCTCTGGCTGAATATTCATGCCGTTTAACATCAGTCCCTGAATGTACGTGCAGGAGGGATGAATTCAGCCTTCCTATATAGATGTGAATGTAAGTTTCCATGGGGGCTGATTTGGAGACCCTGAATTAAGCTCTCACACGTTGCCCAGGGGCTTTGGAGGGGGAACAGGTTTGTGTCTCTGCTCTGAGCGGACGGTGAGCAAAGGGCTGTTTCACCCTGAAGGGTCCTGAAGTTAAGCCAAAGAATGACGACTGGGTTCAAAACTCTGCTCAAACCTGTGGTACGTCCTGGCTATGCTCGTCGGGGAAAGCAGGAGTTTGAGTCGAGCAGCCATTATGTTAGGTAAAAGGAGGGGATTAAAGGCTTTCGCTGCTTAAAATTATCTCTGAAACGTCATTTTAAGTGTGCGTCTGAAGAGGAGAGATGTCTGCATTTCTGTTCTCAACAGGACAAAAATGTGGAGCCTGTTTGCAGAATTAAAAGGAGCACCGGAATTCCAAGGAGTTTCCTGGTGGAGGTGAAGGATCCCAACACAAAAGGTGCCATGCTGACAAAGGCTGGGAAATACGCAATACCAACTATTAATGCGTAAGTATGGAATTAATCGGACCGACCAAAATGCGAATGAGAGCAACCATGCGTAAATGTCTGAGTGGCAATGCAGCCGAGGTGGCCAGCCTCTAATTACGAGGGAGGAAGCACTACCGTCGTATCTTAACCTTAAAATCTGCAATACTTTCCCATATTGAAATAGAGTAGTCCTACTGTTCATGCCCCGGGAAGCTGGCTGACCTTGGGGTATGCTAAGAACCTGTATTTCTGCAAGGCATTTCAGTAGTGTTTCCAGCTGGCATCATTCTCTCTGAATGCTCATTTTGCTTCTGGTTTATGTTTCAAAGGCTTCTTGCAAAATTTAACAAATAGCCCTTGGACTGAGATTTCCTCCTCCTCTGACTTTTAACAAATCTCATGTGTGAAACGGGCTGAAGTGTTCCTGTTGCTATAAACTAAGAAATTACTGCTGTGTGCTGACAGGAGTGGCTGTTGGAAAGTGCACTCGGTAGCACTTCCCTTTTTCTGTCATGGATCTCCTGTTGTAGAAGCTGTAGCACAGACTTCTTTCATTTACAAAATGAAATTACTTGGGGACGAACTTTACCCTGATCCAGCAATTTGCACTTACCCTCTGGCAAAGGAGAGGTGGGATTCCTTTCCCCTGCTCTCTAGCTGTCAAGCAATTATTTTTCTAGTCTGAGCTCATTTCGTAGTTGATCCAACGGATGGGAGAGTTCTGCAGAAGGAAAAATGTTCCCCCCTCCTTCTTCTTCTGATAGTGTGGCTCTAGAGAAGTCATTTAGCGTAAATGCCTACGTTGTAGAAAGCCTACGTGGAGTGAGAAGACTTCCATCTATTACCTTTGTTTGATAAAATCCAAAGCTTGGAAAATTTTTCCTTTCCCATCTTTCACTTTTTTCTTTTTCCTTCCCCACCTGCCCTCCAGGGAAGCTTATGCTAGAGAGAAAAAGGAAAAGCCACCCTTTTTACCAGAGGAGCCCTCCTCCTCCTCCGCAGACAGGCCTGTTCCAAACGAGTTGTTATGTCCCATTTGTAAAGATCCAGTGACGGATGCAGCGCTTATTCCATGCTGTGGAGCAAGTTATTGTGACGAATGTAAGTGCGTAATGTAATGTAAGGAGTAAACTCCCCTCCCGTGTTTTTTAATCCAAAACACCACATCAGATCTTCTGAAAGCAGGAATAGGAGATCACCTGTGCTACCAGGTCTATTTCATACTTCAGTACGCCCGGAGTAGGAAAGGCCTCTTCTCCGTAATGGGGGGGAAAAAAAAAAACAAACCCAAAGGCCAAAGAGCTTTTTTCCCTTTCTGTGTATCTAGTCAAATCTTCTTCACATGCGGAAGGTCGAGTACGAGAAGAGTGCATAATTGTGCAGGTGAATACAGTATTAGATATGGAATGCACGTAGTTTGTCCACAGCTCTTTCTCTCATACACAACTATAGAGCCAGCTCTGGTGACTGACTCTGGTCCGCCACAAACAGGCAGTCGGGCATTTAATCTACATTCTTTGCCACAGGAGTTGGTTAAACCTTCAAAACTCGAACCGACTCATGGCTTTTTGAGATGTGCTTTGTTCATTAGCCTTGATGTTGGTGGCTTCTTGCTGTACTCGGTAGTAGAAAAAAGACTAGTCCAAACATCAGGACACAGCCCACTCTATGGTCTTCAGCTGTTACAACAGGGAAATGTCAAAACTGTATAGCGATTTGCTGCATACTGGGCATTTTTTACACTTATGAACATTTATAGCTTCATGCTCTCCATTCAAGACCATATCCAGCCATTAATCGTCTGTGTGTTCTTATAATTGATGAGAACCCCAAAGATTTCCCTACTTTGGCTGAAACCTATTTTGACGCTTCTAATTACACACAGGTATTAGAACAGCTTTACTGGAATCGGAGGAACATACTTGCCCGGCGTGTCATCAGACAGGTGTTTCTCCTGACGCTTTAGTTGCCAACAACTTCCTGCGCCAGGTAACGTGGTGACTTTTTCATCAACTGTTTGTAAGGAAAGTCTGTTTGTAAAAAGCTGAAAGGGAGGAAATTATTGACATCTCCTTAAAGAAGGATAAACTGAATAAGGCTGCATTTACTTTTCAAATGCATTGTCTGTTGTTACAGAAGCTGACAACTCTTTAGAGATAATCAGGCAAACTCAGGTCAAACTTTTGTCTAAACACGCTTGCCTGCCTCTCAGATTCGCTGTTAACACTGAAGTCCTTTAACTACAGATACTCTGAGCTACCAGTCCTTAATAGCAGTGTTTCATGTGATGTGTTCCTATCTCTGTGTGCTGCTTTACTCTAGGCTTGATAGCATGTACAGGACTATACAAGTCATTTTACCCTGTGGAGGCTTTTCTTCATCTATTGTCATCATAATCTGACACTTTGATCTTTTTGTCCATGTTCTTCTGCCTCTAGGCTGTGAACAACTTCCACAATGGAACCGGCTACACAACAGGGCTCCATAAGGAGATTCAGCAGCAGCAGCGACAGCCGCCGTCACCGCCTGCACGACCACTTGTGACTGTGACACCTGCTGCTCAGGTGACTGCCACCAAACTTTCTAAATCTTCCTCTCTGTCAGTCAGCGGTCTGTTAAGTTTTATTTCAACATATGCTTTTGAAATACAGTATTTATTAGAGCTTATTTTCCAACTGTTTGCATTTATTCACAAGGGCTTTCCGGTTCCTGTAGCAAGACAACCGGCAGTACCATGTCTTCTGGGCCCCCAAGAGCAAAAAATACCCACACCTGGTGAGTGACCGTAACTTTAGAATTTCTTCTAAAAAAATTATCTTCAGATGAACTGAATGGGATTTATTTCTTTTTCCTCTCCCCACTCCAAAAGGTCATCCGATGAGAGCCAGTGCGGTTCGCTCAGCAGGTGGCAGACCAGGCTGGGGACTGTAAGTATTTCACAGAAATTCAGTCTCTGACGACTTGTAACCTGTTAAACCAGGCTGTAACACCTACATTACTTCTACAGTAGCTGATTTATAATGAAATGCGTATGCACAGATAGCTGTGGAGAATACAAGTGGCAATTCATTTTTAAGTGGCTCAGCTTGAGTTGGCTCTAACAAAGGGGATCTGTGCTTGCAGTAAAACGATTACAAATAAAACTCCAGTATGTGACCCAAAAGTAGACTCTGAAAAAGAAACGCTTTTGGAGGAAACCGTAAGTATATATCAAAATTAAACATAACGACAGGATGAGGTGCAAAGCCACCCTTTCGAATTACTTACTGGCTGGATAGGGCTGAAGAAACTGATTTCCCAATTGAAGTCAGCCTCCAACATTTGATTCTTAATGACTTAGTGATGGAGCAAATTGTTGGAAGAGTCAGTGCTGTTTTTTTATGACCATTTTGAATTTCTTTAGTCTAGTCATCTCAAATAGCCAAGCTGCTTTCTCTCCGTTGGAGAGAGAGGAATCTGTTTTTGCTGTTATTGCCCTACCAGTTAGTTCTTCCTTTTGGTATGTATTTGTTATGGATAGATTATAAGTGTGCATCGTGTTTATAAAATCTTAAAGATAAATCAAAAGAAAACACAGCAATCCGTCCCAGAGATACCTAAAATTCTCAGGTTCAGTAAGCAAGGAAAGAACAGTTCAGGGACAAGACCAGGCCAAACAGATCATCACGAGGCAACAACCTAGGAAGTTTGTGGGGAAGAACTGAAAGGAAGTTGGAGAGAAGCTTGGTTAATATCTGTGCAGTACTTTGAAGCTCGGAAGTGTGAAGTAGGAAGTGTATCGAGGAGTGGCAGAGGAGCCGTGGGCACCTGGCACCTGGGAGATAGGAGTCTCCTTTAAGCATGGGCAGCCTCTGCCCACAGTCACAAAGCTGAATGTAGGGGGAGAAGCCTGAGGCAACTACTTGGGGTGAGGATGTGGAAGGCAAGTGTGAGGATCCAGAAATGAGGGTAGGCTCAAATGGACAGGAAGCTGCCAGAAAAATGCTCAGGTTGAGAACAAGAAGGGCTCGCCACCGTGCTCCCGCTTCATTCACATTCCTCTTTAAAATCAGGGCAGAGTGTGACAGTGACACGCGAGTTTGGGTTTCTCTGGGAGTTCAAATGGAGGACATCCACGTAGCACACGTACCCAGAGGACTCAGGCCCCGACACTGCCATCATCAACAGCAGCCTCTGTACCTGTGCCGCCACCTCCCTTGCATCCTCCCCCACCCCAGGCGCTTCCTTTCCCGCTGGCGGTACCACCACCACCACTACCTCCTCAGTTTCCACCTGGTCAGCCTCCATCTGCTGGGTATACCCCCGCCCCGCTCCAGAATATCCCCCAGCTCCTGCAAACATGTCATCAGCCAACAGCACGGCCAGCGACTCATTCAAATACCCTCCCAGCGACACCAGCACTTTCTTTATAGAATCACAGGGTCATTTAGGTTTAGTTGGAAAAGACCTTTAAGATCATTGAGTCCAGCAGTTAACCTAAACCTACAAAGTCTGCCATTACAGCAGGTCCCTAAGCGCCACCTCTACATTTCTTTTAATACACCCAGGGATGGTGACCCAACCGCTTCCTTGGGCAGCCTGTTCCAACGCTTGACAAACCTTTTGGTGAAGGAATTTTCCCGAATATCCCATCTCAAGCTCCTGTGGCGCAACTTGAGGCCATTTCCTTTCCTCCTATCAATTGTTACCTGGGAAAAAAAGAGACCGACCCCCACCTCACTACAGCTGCCTCTCAGGTAGTTGCAGGGAGCAGTGAGGTCTCCCCTCAGCCTCCTTTTCCCCAGGTTAACCAACCCCAGTTCCCTCAGCTGCTCCTCACAGGACTTGTGCTCCAGAGCCTTCAGCAGCTTTGTTGCTCTTCTCTGGACACACTGCAGCACCTCAGTGTCTTTCTTGTAGTGAGGGGCCCAAAACCGAACCCAGTGTTGGAGGTGCAGCCTCACCAGGGCTGAGTACAGAGGGACAATCCCTTCCCTGGTCCTGCTGGCCACCGTATTTCAGGCAGAAGCCAGGATGCCGTTGGCCTCCCTTGTCTAGGGAGGAGTTTTACGGGAACAATGGAGACTTCAAAAGGAGTAAGTGTTTGGCTCCAGGAAGTTGCACGGGTTTGCGCTTTGGTATTTCGTTAGCACCTTGGACTGCAGTTACACTAAAGTGCATCTGGCAGAAGCAAAAATGGCATCGTGTTTTATCCAACAGACCTTTTCATTGCAGATGGTAAATGTGCAAAACTCAAGCAAGACAAATGGAGTTGTAGAACTTTCCCTGAATCCTGGGGGAATTCTAAACTCGTTTTGCTTGACTAGGATGTTCGTGTTTGGCATTACATGCAGTAAACATTTTCTCATCTTGGCCGTGTTTTGTATTTTGGTGTCTGTTTGGAATAAATATCCAACTATAATTGTAATAATGGTCAAACTGATTTTAACAGGGAAGAGAAAAAGCCCAGACCCGAAGTGTTCACAAACACTTCTTCTATGGAATTGGTGGCACGTGAGGAGTTTCAGGAGGAGCGCAGGCATTCATTTCCCAGGTAATTGCGTTGCATGTCCCTAACGGAGAAGCAGATTGTCTAGAAGAATCAGGAGGAGTTCCAGTCCACCTCTCTATCCTGAGGTGGGTTGGATGGTTCAAGGGACGAGCAGTGATGGGAGCTCCACATGTAGGTCACTAGCTCAAAGATGGCAGGGATTACAGGTGACTGATAGTTATAACTGGGCAGCAGTTGAGAAGGAACGGGTGTCTCTTTTGCCAAAGCTTCTCTGTAGTGACATCCTTCGCCTCCTGACAGCCCTGAGGAGGCTAGAAACTGGACAGGTGTGGATTCCTGTGCCTCCGTGCTCTGACTGTAACTGTTACCTCAAAGCACTTTGGAGGAGATACGTGAGAGGAATTGCCTTTGTTGCCTCTGTCGTCTAATCTCGCACAGACGGATTGCAACCTGGACTGCAAACTGGCGCCTTTTGCTCAGATTCTGCTGACATCCTTAAATTTTTCTTACAAATTAAAAGATCAGACTTGCGTAAGGAAATCTTAAGTTGGAGGAGGAATGAACATACGTGGAATAACTCGTGAAGAAAAATCTAAAGATAGCTGCTGTCTTCTGTCCTTAAAAAGCCCTTGGGCAGGAATCTGAAGAGCTCTCTGTAGTAATGCTGTCAGTATCTTTCCCAGAGTAGTGGCATTCCGTCAGCTTACTGGAGACTGAGTTTAGAAGCTTTTAGCTAGGATTTTTCTTGAAATGCAGTCACCGGCCTTGGTTGGAGCTAGAGGTATGTGCAGAATTTGGCTACCACTGGCTAGAAGTGGGGCATTTTGCATGCTGTACAAATTGCCAAATACGTAGTGAAGTTAAATAGACTAAGCTGGCATTTTCAAATGGAGCTTTACTGCCTCCAGGCTAAACCCTGCTTTCCTGACAGTTGATACTGCGCTGTAGCCATTAAGACTCACTTGTTTTGCATCTTACGGCAACAAGAGTGATGTGCGCTGCAGGTGGATGCTGGGTAGTGAGACATCTGCATGTCCATGTACCAGCAGAGACCAGTAGACACCCCTGAAATCCATCCATAGCTAGGGCAGTCCATGCGATAGAAGTGAGTAGGAACAGACTTACCCTTCCTGCGTGTTTTTACACTACCACAGCAGCAGCCGTTCTGGCTCGTAAGCAGAAACCTTTACACGCTGCCATGCTCTTCGGTTTGCAGCAGCAGTATATCAGCAGCTGAAAGAAGCTTTGACATAAGCGTATGGAGAGGAAAAAACCCCAAACCCAAACAAATTTGGGAGAAAAAAAAATGGTGTGAGTGACTGTTTTGAATTAACTTCATTCATTTCCTTTGTGTTGCGTTTTGTTCTTTAAGGTCCAGGTCTCCCTATGCCAGTTCTTCTCGCTCTAGAAGTTCGCATACCTACTGCAAGTCAAGATCAGGTCCTTCCCACCCTCGCTGCTGCTCTCAATCATCTAGTCATGCCCCCTCTCATTCCTACCCACGATCAGCACCATATCCAAGAAGAGGCAGAGAGAAGAGTCGGGGCTGTCATTCTAGGTCAAGGTCACGTGGTTATCCCCGCTCAAGGTCAAGGTCACATGGCTCTCCCCGCTCGTGCTAGTGGACTCACCCTTTCTCTCGTCTTCCCTTAACTGAACATTTTTGGAAAAAATACTGCAGATACAGAATTTAAATAAAAGCTATTTTATGAAGCATTACAAAAGATGACAGTGTGCACCGCGCCCGTTGCGACTGGACTGCGCCCTTTTTTCCTCTTGGCACTGGTTCTACCAGAGGAAGCCCCGTCAGACAGAGTGAATAAAAGCCAGTTACAAAAGGAACCATCATTAATACCATGCAGGAGTACAACAAGGACAACACTGCGACACCCTGAGATGTCCCCTTCCTGCGCTGTCCCTGCGGTGCAGGCAGCCAAGTGCCACTCGGCAGAGCCCCAGCATCTCCCCCAGGCTGCCTTGGGACAGGAGGGGACAGCAGGTGGGGACAGCCTGGGGGTGACAAGAGGGGACAGCTGGTAGTAACAGGCCTGGGGGGTGAAGGGAGAGACAGCTGGTGGGGACAGCCTGGTGGGTGACAGGAGGGGACAACTGTTGGGGACAGCCTGGGGGTGACGGGAAGGGTCAGCGGCTGGGGACAGCTTGGGGGTGACAGGAGGGGACAGCAGGCAGTAGCAGCATGGGAGTTGACAGGAGGGGACAGCAGGCCATGACAGCCTGGGGGGTGACAGGAGGGGACAGCAGGCTTTGACAGCCTGGGGGGTGACAGGAGGGGACAGCAAGCCGTGACAGCCTGGGGGGTGACAGGAGGGGACAGCAGGCCATGACAGCCTGCGTGGTGACAGGAGGGGACAGCAGGCAGTGGCAGCATCGAGGGTGACAGGAGGGGACAGCAGGCCGTGACAGCCTGGGGGGTGACAGGGCACGGGGCGGTGACAGGCTGGGGGACAGCAGGGACACCGGCGGCCCAGGCGGGGCTGATGAAGGCCCCTCCCCCAGGGGCGCTGAGTGGCCCCCTGAGCCCCTCTGTCACAATGCGGAGCCGCCTGGGTTGCCATAGCGAGCAGCTTGGCCTGGCAGCGCTGGTGCGAGGAGGGAGCGGAGGCCGAGCCAGGGCCTGTCCCCATCGTCCTCCCACCGGGGCTGCGAGGAGGAGCCGGCGGGCTCAGCCCGCGCTGCTGGCCCCAGCCCCTCGGTGGGCCCTGACCTGCTGTGGGGGCCGCGAGGCCAGCTGCTGCGTGAGGTGCCATCGCGGAGCGGGCACCGCCTGGCCCCGGCCATGTCGTGTGTCCACTACAAGTTCTCCTCCAGGCTGAACTCCGATGTGGTCACCTTTCACGGCCCCCACATCTCCCTGCGCGACCTCAGGCGCCAGATCATGGGCCGCGAGAGGCTGAAGGCGACCCACTGCGACCTGCAGGTCACCAACGCCCAGACCATGGAAGGTGCGTGGGGGCGGCGGGCGCGGGGACCGGGGACCGGCCGGCTGGCGATGGCGCAGGCGGCCAGTGGGGCGGTTGGGCCACGGCCGGCAGCGGTGACTTGTGCTGGGGCCTCAGAGCTGCTCTTCCGTGGTTGTGCGCTGGCAGCTGCCGTCAGGGCTGTGTGCGCAGCCAGGCACAGCAGCGTACGGGGTCCGTGTGCGACACCGCACGTGGAAGAGGTTTGGTTTCTGGGAACCCTTCTAGGTAAAACGATAAGGGAATGTGGGACAATGCCTTGTCATCACAGACCTGCCAGATTTCTTTGAAAGCCGGCAGAGAAGGCTGAACATGATAGAAAAGGAGTGGGTGGCTAATTTAAAGGGGAAAAAAAAGTGGGTTTGGTGACTGAAATTTGTCTTCAGCTACTTTTACTCCACCGCATTGGAAAAGCGGTGCTTGGCTGCTGCAGAAACTGCTCAGTAGCAACGTTTTGGATCAAGGGTGTATCTGTGACTGAGAATCTATGCAGACCCTGGAAAGCCATCTTGTAGACGAGTGTTCTGTCTAAAGTATACTTGGCATTTCTTGCTAATACAGCTTCTTTGCTGCACCATGCTACACATTCATTCAGATGCTATTGAGCATCATTTCTTCATTTCTTTCAAACGGTGCATTTTTGTCGTGGTACTGCGTGTTAAACGGTGTCAGGGCAGTACTGAAGTTTTATGGCAGATCAGTTATGGTGAATATACCTAGAAATGTTCTTAGAGAAACCCTAAGTTCTTTTGAATCTGAGAAATGGTGCTTGATTCTCAGAGACGGTAATGGTTTTGTATTACTTAGTGTGCTGTTTCAGTTTGGTAATCTACCGTCTGGCAAAGCTTGCATGTGATTAAAGACTTTGGAATATGACTTGTCAGAAATACAAAGACTTGGAAACCATCTCCATTCCTTAAACATTCAAATTTTATCGGTTGGGGTTTTTTTTCTTTTTTCCTGTGGTTCTGTGACATTCCCACAACAGTCTTGTCTTTACGATGTGTACTCATAGGATTTTTTCCTCTTCCTCTTTGATGTATTAAAACTTAAACAGAATAACATGCCTGCTGCGGTAACTGTAACTTTGGCCCCAGCCTTTCAAGTGGTTGGACCTAAAGACACTGTTTACCTACAGATAGGTAAAGTAGGTTCAGGAGAGTATCTGTGAGCAGACTTAACAGCACGGTGTTAGGGGTCTTGGGGGTGTTACGGGATCGCGTGTCATATACAGCAGTAGAGACAGACACGCAGGTAGAGGCAGACGTACAGGTTGTGACACAGATGCTTACTGGAACTTTTGTAAGGGTGTTTTCCCCGTGAAAATGCAAAAAATTCCCCAGCGGTTGTCAGAGCAAAGCTAAGGAATACATTTCGGTGTCATTTATGTGTATGCCAGATTTTGGGGTTTTATACATAACTGTGACTTTCCGTTTTTATTGGACAGCATCTACGTGCTTAAAGTCACCTTCAGAAGATGAAGGAAAGAACTAGGCCTGGATGCTCTGCCTAAAGGGGGTTCTTGGAGATCCTCCCTGTGGAGATATGGTAGTGGGTTTTATAACTTTGTGCAGGAGTCCTGACTAAATGTTGGCATGATCTTGGAAAGACCCTTCAGTGAACCTTGAGTGAAGATGGCCAACTTGTTCAGAGTTTTCCGAGCCGCGTGATCACGGAAATCTCGTAATAGAAGCAATGCTAATAGAAGCTAAAAGTAAACAGGATTTTACACATCACTGGGGGGAAAAAAAAGAGATGGTGGACTCTTTTTGAAGATGGTGGGAAGGCAAAATGGATGGTTGGGATGTGTTTTAAAAGGTGGGAGGCGGGGTGGGGGTGTCCTCTTCCGTGCTCGCTATTATAGAGACATGTTCTAGGGTTTTGTAAGCTAACAGGAGCAAAAGCAATGAAAGTTAGATCAGGAAAGAGCCTCATGTTTTAGCAGACTCTGCTTTAGTGACTTTAGAGACCATTTTGCTGTTGGCATTGAAACGATTCAAAACAAATGGAAAAGATTTTGCTGCTTGTGTTTGACTATCAGACCTGAAGATTTCTGGAAAGGTACCGTGAGTGTGTGGACATGATAAAAGCATGACGCTGTGTGTAAAATGTTGCTTTTCTATCCGTAAAGGGTTCCCTGAAGTGCTATGTCATGACATATTAATATCACCCTTACGAACTGACTGATGCTTTCTCTGTATTGATGTTGTTTTCAGAATACACAGATGACAATGCCCTGATTCCAAGGCACTCATCGGTAACTGTTAGGAGAGTCCCTGTTAGAGGAGTTAAAGCTACCGGCAAGACAGACCTTGGGTAAGTAGCCATAACGCGTTGTGTTCTTTGGGAGGGGTTTCAGTGTGTTCACCTTCTTTGTGGCTGTTGGTTTACGGAGGCATTCCGGTTGTCTCTTTCTTGTTAAAGCTGCTGTTAAATTGTGTTGTGACAGGGCAGATTTGAATGTATCTGTCCCAAAGCAGACTTAGATTTTTCAGCCCGCTGGGACGTGGCATTCAAAGTCCAACAGTGGTAGCTGTTCAGACGTTTGAATTGGGTTTGTTCTTGGGGTTGGTTTTTCTGAGAGTCAAGTTCTCCATCCTGTTTCCTCTATGCAGAGAGATTCCTTATTTTATGCTTTTGCTTGTATTGCTTTTAGAGTAAACGGAGAGACACATTGCAGTGTGAACTGGTAATTGGTTCCCATCTGCCAGCAGTCCGAGTCCCAGTGTTTGACTGCTTCCTTTGTTTGGGGGCGGGGGGGCAGGGTATTCTTACACCCCAGAGGGGTGGGGGTGGCGGGGCTGCATGCTGTCTCCAGAGGAAAGACTGAGAGTGGCCAGCTGGCAAACCGTGCGAACAAGAAGTTTCATTCTTAAGTGATTCCTATTAGTTTCCTAAAGACAATGCCTGTGTCGGGCAAGAGAAAAAGAGCAACGTCCTAAAGCGTATTGCCTTTTGTGCCAGGACGGTGAAGGAGCAGTTGATCTTTTCCAAACCTGAAGCTCAGAAAGCAGTTGGGCACATTCCCAAATGTTGGTAGTTACCTTTCTAAGTTTGATTTCACCCTAAGCTGCTCTCTGTGCTCCAGGTATTACTGCTGTATTCCTCAGATTTATGGAGGACAGAGATCTGATTACAATTGCAGATATTCAAATGTAAGCCTGACTACAGCATTGTTGCTGTCATCGATGTATTTGTCCAGTCCAGTTCTGTATCAGCTGCGTCAGCATGGTTTGAATGGTCATGTTTTCCAGCCTTCTTCAAGACAGACCTCTCCTCCACCATTAGTAGATATTATTGACTTGTGGTTATGCCGTGTCTTTCTAATGTTAGTTCTCAATAAATAAAGTATACTGGCGAGTTACAGCGTGTCTCTAAGACTTATCTCTAAGACTTAACCTTGAGACATAACCATAAGTCTTAACCTAAAGACCTAACCTTAAGACTTAACCCTAAGACTCAACCCTAAGACCTAATGGGTAGAAGCTCCTGATCTGGCTCCGGTCAATCTGGGATCATCACTGGGAACCACGGAACTTGGCCAGCACAAGGTCTGTGAGGTAGCAGGTTAAATGAGGCAGAGGAGAAGCCCACCACTCTGATGAGCTGGGTTCTTGGCACCAAGGTACCTCTGTGACATTTTCACTGTGCTGCAGTGTAAAGACGGCCTGTGATTTTCAAAAACTGAAGATCAGTCTTTAAAATGCAATTCCTTGGACAATAATAACATTGTGTCAGGTAAATACATACACCCCTCACCAATGGAGTTTTGGTTTTTTTCTTTGTACCTTTGCTGCTTCTGCAGAAGCCAGTAGTGCAGAGGGCTGAGGGTACAGCTACACAGAGTGGCTTCTGTTTTGTGAGCTCTAACTAGACGTGCAATGGACAGCCATTAAGATTGGGAAAGCTCACAAAAAGCTTAAAAACAGATAAACCACAACATTTCTTTCTTTTTTATAGAACTCCTTAGACTACTCCTTTTTTTATAAAAATGAGAAATCAGGGGTTAGTCATGCTTTGTATGCTATCTAAAGGCTTTAATCAGCAGTGCCTCCCCTGTCCATGCAGAGGAGGTCATGTCCATCTTTTTTCAGATTTTCTGTAGCTGGAAGAAGTGTTTTTGCCAGCCACCACAGACAAGTTTTCCTAAAAGGCATAATCTGTCCATTTAAGTGTTCCTTCAGCCTGATAATGATTTAAAAACTGTGCCTGCTGGTCTGAACCTGGATTTCATGTTCTAGTTCCCTCCTAACCAAATAAATAGAATGTTCTTTGCTGTAGATGCCCCATTGCAACGGGGTCTTCAGGAAGGGATTCTGCATCCAGCCCATCATAAATAATCACGCAGAATTCCAGAGAATATTTTAAGACCAACACGCTCTGCACTGATACACGTCTTCACCACTGTCATCTACAGTGGTGAAGATGACAATGAGGAGTACAATGAAGAGGAAGAGAACTGTAAACAGTTTTTTTCTCTTTTTTTGCAAGGAAGAAGAATGAGGGGCTTTTCAACGCTTGCAATGCACTGCGTGAACGATTTCTTAGAAAGAGCATTACAATTCTAGGAAAGACTTGTCAACAAGTTTTTTGAAATAGTTTCCTAATCTTCAAAATATTGGAGCTGGTAGTCACCAGCTGTGGCTGATGCACCATTTTCTGACTCCTGTGAAATGCCTAACTGTCTGTTTCCATAGTGGTATCATTCCCATACCTCCTTTTCCTTAAATAGAGTTTAAAATGGGGTCCACAAATCAGATGATGCGGTCCACAATTCAGATGGCCATCAAAGAGTCTTCAAAATTTCTCAAAATTCAGGTACTTCTTTTCTGGGAAACATACTCTTTGCGACTTTAACAGAACGTGTATGTGTATGTATGTGTAGGTATTTACAAAGAGGCATTTTGTAAAACATTAGTTAAAACGTTGACTGTCTCTCACTTAGAGGTGAGAGATTCCGGGGGAAGGAATGGATTGCACATTCCCAGCGAGTGAAAGCGAGAGAACACCCTGCTCCCGCGCGTTCCCTCCGTAAATGCCTGTGCTAGTTCTCAGGCGGCCCCAAGCTGCTTTTCACATCCCCCCTGCCCTTCAGGCTGGCTGGCAGGGCTGCCGGTTAGCGCTCCCTCACCGCCTTTCAGGCTGAGCACGCCTGTCAACAAGACAAACAGGAGGGCTTTGCTAACCTTAGTATCCTCAACGGAGACGGGGAAGGAGCACTCGCGTCACCAGCTCTGCTGGCAGGCATCACAGGGCAGCAGGTCTGCGCAGAGGTTTTGTGTCGAGCCCTCCCTGGGGACACGTTGATCCCAAAGGTTTCCTTTTGGGTGTCAAAGGGCGATTGTTTTGAAAAGGAGTGCTGAGGATGGTTTTGGAATCATTTAAGATCAACAAAGAGCAGCTTCTGAGTACGTGTTGGACCTGCAGTTCCACTGCACTTGGCAATAGCTGCTGTTAAGGACTCCTTTTCCTGGCCAGAAGCAGAGCTTGTGGGCAGACAAAAACCAACAGAAAATCCAGTACCAACAGAAAATTCTTAAATCCCTTGCTAAGGGATTATCAAAAGCTTGATTCCTTTTAGTGCTTCTGGGTCTGAAGCTGAATTTCAGCAAGCAAAAGCATCTGCCACAACTCTTAAGTTGTGTGTCCTTTTAATGCTGCAAAACATAACTAATGCTACTTGCATGCATCCCAGTTAAATGTACCGTGGCTAGCTTCTTCAACCAGTCTGGAGCTTAAAGGCCAGCTTCAAAATGCTGGTGGTGTGCTTTTTTCTACACATAGCTTCAGTCCGCTTGGAAGAAAACTGGATTGGTTAAACAAGTCTTTATGTAAGGTACAAAGAGAGCCTATTTGTAGCCTAACATGAGTGTCAAATAATCAGTACCTGTTAAACAGACTGACAACCTGGCTGAAGACAATGCTACCAAAGAGGATAAGGTACAGGCTATGATGGTACAGTCTTGCTGTGAATACAACCCAGTCAAGGAAGTGTCAGGTATGTTCCTTGAAGGTTATGGGAACATTGTAGAGATGTTTGTTTTAAGAAGAGAGATGCATGCATACCTTTTCCTTTTTTTTTTTTTCTTTTTCAAAAAACTTCTAGTTACATGAAAGACCCCTGGGATCCACCTCCACCATCTAACATTTGCTTTCGTTTTGGAAAACCTGGCCACCATAAGGTTAAGTCTTAGGTTGAAGTCTCATTGTTGAGACCTAGGCATAAGTCTTGGAGCTAAGTCTTAATGTTAGAGTCTTAGGGTTAAGTCCTAAGTTTAAGTCTCAGGGTTAATTCTTAAGTTTAAGCCTTACGGATTGAGTCCTAGGGTTAAGTCTTAAGTTTAAGTCTTAAGTTTAGGTCTAAGGGTTAAGCCTTAGGGTCGAGTCTTGGGGATAAGTCTCAGGGTTATGTCTTAGAGTTAAGTCTCAGTGTTAAGTCTTATGGATAAGACTTAGGGTTAATTTGTAGGGTTAAGTTTTAGTGTTAAGCCTTAGGGTTAAATCTTATTGTTAAGCCTTAAGGTTAATTCTTAGGGTTAAGTCTCAGGGTTAAGATTTAGGGTTAAGTCTTAAAGGTTAAATCTCACGGTTAAGTCTCAAGGTTAATTCTTAAGGTTAAATCTTATGGTTAAGTCTTAGGGTTAAGTATTAAGGTTAAAACTTAAGGTTAAATCTTAGGGTTAAGTTTAGGGTTAAGTCTTAGGGATAACTGTTAGGGTTAAGTCTTAGGGCTAAGTCTTAGGGTTAACTATTAGGGTTAAGACACAGGGTTAAGTCCCATGGTTATATCTTAGTGTTAAGTCTTAGGGTTAAATCTTACCTTTAAGTCTCAGGGTTAAGTCTTAAGGTTAAATCTTAATTTAAGTCTTAGTGTAAAGTCTCAGGGTTGAGTCTTAAGGTTAAGTCATAAGGTTAAATCTTAAGGTTAAGTCTTTGGTTTAAGTTTTACGGTTAAGTCATAGGGTTAAGTCTTATACTTTAAATCTCACGGTTAATTCTCAAGGTTAACTTATAAGGTTAAGTCTTAGGGTTAATTCTTGTAGTTAAGTCTGGGGATAAGTCTAAGGGTTAAGTCTCAAGGTTAAGTCAGGTTTAAGTCTCAGTGTTAAGTCTTAGGTTTAAGTTTTAGGGTTAAATATTAAGGTGAAGTCTTAAATGTAAGTGTTAGTGTTAAGTCTAAGGGTTAAGTCTTAAGGTTAAGTTTTAAATTTAACTCTTAAGGTTAAGTCTTAAGGTTAAATCTTAAGGTTAAGTCTTAGGGTTAAGTCTCAGGGTTAAGTCTTAAGGTTAAATCTTTAAGGTTAACTATTCAGGTTAATACTTACGGTTAAATCTTAAGGTAAAATCTTAAGGACAAGTTTTAGGGTTAAATCTTAGGGTTAACTCTCAGAGTTAAGACTTAACATTAAGTCTTAAGTTTGAGCCTTATGAATAAGTCTTAGGGCTAAGTCTGAACGGTGAGCCTTAGGGTTAAGTCTTAGGGTTCAGTATTAAGATTAAGTCTGAAGGTTAAGTCTTAGGGTTCACTCTTATGGTTCAGTCTTAGGGTTAAGTCTGAAGGCAAAATCTTAAAGGTTAAATCTCAGGGTTAAGTTTTGCGGTTAAGTCATAGGATTACATCTTATGGTAAAGTCTCACGGTTAAGTCTCATGGTTAACTCTTAAGGTTAAGTTTTAGGATTAAGTCTTAGGGATAAGTCTTAGGGTTAAGTCTCAGAGTTAAGTCTCAAGGATAAGTTCCAGGGTTATGTCTTAGGGTTAAGTCTCAGGGTTAAGTCTTAAGATTAAGTCCTAGGCTTAAGTCTTAAGTTTATGTCTTAAGGTTAAGTCTTGGGTTAAGTCATAGGGTTCAGACGTAGGGTTGAGTCTTAAGTTTCATCCTTTAAGGTTAACCCTTCACCTTAATTCTTAAGGTTAAATCTTAAGGTTAAGTTTTAGGGTTAAGTCTTAGGGTTAATTCTCAGGCTTAAGTCTTAAAGTTAAGTCTTAAGGTTGAGCCATAAGTATAAATCATAGGGTTAAGTCTTAAGGTTAAGTCTATAGGGTTAAGTCTTTAGTGTATATCTTATGGATTGAGACTCAGGGTTAAGTCTTTAGGTTAAGTCTTAAGTTTAAGTCTTATGGATGAGTCTTAGGGTTAAGTCAAAAGTTTAATTCTTAAGTTTAAGTGTTAGGGTTAACTCTTAGAGTTAAGTCTTGGGGATAAGTCTTAGGGTTAAGTCTTAAAGTTAAGTCTTAAGGTTGAGTCCTAGGGTTAAAACTTAATGTTAAGTCTTGGGTTCAGTATTAGGGTTAAGTTTTATGGTTAAGTCTTAGGGTTAAGTAGTCTTAAAGGTTATATCTCAGGGTTAAGTCTTAGGGTTAAGTTTTAAGGTTAGATCTTAGGGTTAAATCTTAGGATAGAGCCTTAAGGTTGAGTCTTAAGGTTAAATCTTAAAGATAAGCCTTAGGGTTAATTCTCAGGGTTAAGTCTAAACGTTATATCTTTAAGTTTGAGCCTTAAGGTTAGGTCTTAGGGTTAAATCTTAGGTTTAAGTCTTAAAGGTTGAGTCTTAGGGTTAAGTCTTAGGCATATAGTCTTAGGTCTCAGTCTTAAGGTTAAGTCTTAAATTAAAGTCTTAAGGTTACGTCCTAGGGTTAAGTCTTAGTGTTAAGTCTTAGGGTAAAGTCTTAACATTAAGTTTTAAATTTAAGTCTTAAGGTTAAGTCTCAGGGTTAAGTCTTAGGTTAATACTTAGTGGTAAGTCTTAGGGTTATGTTTTAAGGTTAAGTCTTAGGGTGAAGTCTCGGTGTTGAGTCTTAGGGTTAAGTCCTAAATTTAAGTCTTAGGGTTAAGACTTAGGGTTAAGTCTTAAGGTTGAGTCTTAGGGTTAAGTCTTAGGGTTACTATTATTACCGGGAACAGAGGTGTATTTCTCAAGTTCTTGCAACTTAGTCTTCTGCAAGATTGATCGATAGATAGATAGTCAGACGGACAGAAAAATTACGCAAGAGCTGCCGTAAATGGTTCAGAGATTTGTTTCCATCAGGGTAGGGCGCAGAACTTCCTACAGTGGTTATCTACTTCCTCAAGCGGCCAAGAACTCCATCGTGTTTGCCATCACTGCTACCAGTTGCTCTGTTCCTTGCTTCTTTGGGCAACTTTGGAGCCTTTGCTGTGGAAACAGGCTGGTGTGATGAAATTTAGCACATAGGAATACTTCATGGTTTGCTGGCTCTTCAGCAGGGGTTTCCTTCCTCCACTCCCTGCCCAGCTCCACCCCTGTTCTCTTCATTCCTCTGTCCCTCTCCTGTCCCTCTCCTGCCACCACACCGCCCCATCTCACCCCCCTCTGCTGCTCGAAATATTAAGGGAACTAGACCTGTATTGAAAAAAGTGGGGTTTCTCTTTCCTCTCCTGAGGATTTACCACCCAGAGCAGGCTCAGGTTCTGATCCTGCCAACTGCTCCCCAGCGCCTGGATGCTTGCTCTGGGAAACAAGGACAGCTGCTCTAATTCTTTTGCAGGCACAATCTTTCTTTAAATTCTAGTTGAAATGAAATAAAGAGCTGTCATCAGTCCCACCTGTGGCACAGAGAGACACCTGTGTTTCATGCACATGTCTGCACAGAAACACACACACAGGGAAAAAAGCCCAGAACCGCTTTGTGCAAGGAAGTACGTAAACTCTCCCTATCAGCATTGCTGCTTTGAGCAATTGAATTGTTCTACAGTCAACTGACAAGCCGACACGCTGCCCATCAAATGAGAACCAGAATGTATGCCATTTGCAAGATGGGGCAGCAATAAGCCTTCGACCACTTTCCAGCAAGATCATGTCAAGCAAGGCGGTGTATTCATGGATTTTCTCCTCTGCAAAGCCATGAAGAAAACATGAACCGCACTCCCCAAAGGCAAAGGAGCAAACTGAGGGAGAGCAGCTCATCGGCGCCTTTCAGAGCTTCAGCAGTCTGGGGAAATGGGAAAAAAACCCATACAAAGAGAAACAGCAGCCAAGAAGCACTTTTATAAAATGCATATTGGGGCCTGTTCCAGACCTCAGAATGACTTTCAATGTTGCTTTGCATGACTATTAGACCAAGGCCTAAAGTGGAGAGTGATAGCTTCTGCTTGCCGGGGCATGAGAAGATCACTCAAATGAGCGACACAGTAACAAGTAAACACCAAAGGCAACAGCGGAGCTTACCATTTCCCTCCACTGGCGACCAGCTGTGCAGTAAACCAGCTTAACCAGCCTCCCTAAGGATGGCTCTAAAGTCACTGAAAAGGAAAAAAAGAAGGTAAGTTCCTAGCCTGGAATGCAAAGGCACCATCTTGGCTCCCAGGCAGGTGGCACTGATGGCCCAGCAGGGTCATGTCCCCACGTTCCAGGAAAGATAAAAAAAGTGCAGTGTTGCCTTCACAGGCACACGGTGACCTGGGTCAGGAACGGCACGGCGGCCGACCCCTGGCCGCGCGGTCCATTAGCTCACAGACACCAATGTGGTGGATGGCAAATGGCGTTTATTGCTGAACGGCGTGACACTATATAGCCTAGGTTTACACTGTCACTTCCGTTTGCTTACATCATAAACTAAAGCTGTTGGCTACATGGAGGGGGGCCCTGTGTTTCCGTACAGCGCGAGATCTACCGGTCGCCAGGCCCTACCTAGCAACAGTGCAGGACGTGTTTGTGGGGTGGGTTTGATGCATCCTTTCCGTTTGGTGAAAGCCTGAGGAAGGATGTACCCCACGGTGGGACCGGTGGCACTTTAGACCTGAGGTTAAAAAAGTGCTGCACATCAGTGACACTGCCCAAGCTGCTTTCACCACCAAACAATAAAAGATTTGCTTTCTCCAGTATGGTGGGAATGATGCCATAAAGTCGGTCATGGAGAGAAACCCTCTAAGCCTTGCTTGCAAGTTTCAGAAGGCAGGCATTCTTTATGGCAGTGCTGGGAGCACGGGGGAATGTTTCCTCTGAGCGTGCTCACCCAGTTACTCGAGGGCACGCACTATGGACAGCAGAGCACTTGCACACTCATAGCGCATTACACATGCATTTTCAGTCAGGCACAGGATGGGTTACAAGTTTCTTGCTTTAATACAAATGAGCACACACCCTCAGACAGCACTGCTGAGGTTTTTTACTAGCTCCCCATGCTCCCCAAGCGGGGCCTTGCCCTCTCTCGGGGGGCTATCTGAGTCAGAGGTCGCGATCTCCCCCCACAACAATTACCTCTGCCCGACTTCCAACCAACATTCTGCGGATCGCAGCACTCTATCGGCTTGTCTCCTCCTGTGGCCACAACGTCCTCACCCAGAGGCTCTTTCTGCATCACTGAAGAGAACGGAGATCTTTTCCCCATCCATTCTTTGTTCCCCATCCTTCCCAAGGCTGACTCCCTGGATGAGAGGTCCCTTAATTTGTCACTTCTAACAGCTTTAGAGAGTCAGCTTGGCCTAACCTTTGTGCGCAGGTGTGTTTAACGTAGAGCTAAACACCAAATCAGTGTGGTAACTGGGGAGCTCAGACATCTTGTCCCTTTGCCGAGCCAGCAGCCTTCCCTTAACAGAATCCCTGGACATAAACGTATATACAGTGGAATCTATACGGTGGCATCAAACGTCCGCCCAGACACCACATCCGTCCCTAAAATCCTTCCCCCCAAACAACCCTGAAAGATTTCCCTTGACCCCCTCCTCCACCCTGGCTGTTCCTGAAGTCATCCCCCACCTCCACCTCCCCGCCCTGTCCCTAAAACCTTTTCCCCCAGACCCTGGTCCAGTCCTCCCCCGCCCTCGGTCCGTCCCTAAAATCCTTCCCCCAACCCCCCGGTTCTTCCCTAAAGGCCTCCATTAACCCCCCGTCCGTCCCTAAAACCCTTCCCCCAGGCCCCCCAATCTGTTCTCTAAATAACACACACCCTCAACCCCCCCCACGCCCCCACCCCCGGTTTATCAATACACACACACCCACCTCCCCCCACCCCCCACCCCCCCCACACCCACTCCCACAAACACACATCCTTGCCCCACCCCCACACACCCCGCTCCATCCCTAAACACCTTCATCCATTCCCACCCGTCCGTCCCTAAACCCCTTCCCCCCGCCCCCTCCCCTGCCCCCGTCCCTCTGTCCCTGGCACGGCCCAACTGCCCAGCACCACCAGACCACTCTGGCCCAAGCACCGTAAGGCAATGGTTCCCACCTGCCAATAGCAAGTCGAGGAACATTTTTTCTTCTTAAATAGAGAGAGTTTTACTTCATACGATGCCGACTACGCCAAATTATGTTTTGCTGACTGACTGGATACACAGCAAAGCTGAACTCTACATCAAATATAATCAAATCTATCAAATATATCAAATGATGGAATATATCAAACGCAGTTTCTTATATTACAATAAAAGAAAATAGCATGCAATATGATAAAAGGAACCAGTAGCAGTTACTGTGAGCAATATGATAAAAGAGCAACAGAAGCGAAGCATCCAATTGTTATTCCAAAGTGTTAACGTGCCTAAGGAAAGGAGACATCACCAATTCCCACCCCAATTCCCTTCGGCTGGGAGCCCCCTTGCAGCTGGTGCCAGGAGTCTCTCGGGAACTGGGAAATTCCCCTGGAGAAGGTGCCAGGAAGGAATTCTCTTGCTGCTTCCCACCGTGCATGGTAGCCATGTGAGGCACAGCGCAAGGGTTCTGCTCCCTGCTTTCTGTGGTGAGAAAATTGACACAGCACTTTAGAACTCATACAGAAGCAAAAAACATGGCTTGGGAAAGTGCAGGGCTGCTCCCCTGGAGAGGGTTCCAGGCAGGAATTCTCTTGCTGCTTCTCACCCTGCCCTGGCAGCCATTGAGGCACAGCACAAATGTGCTGCTCCCTGCTTTCTGTGCTGAGAAAACTGACCTCTTTTCAGTGGCAATAATGCACAGCCCAAAAAACTCACCTTGACAAAGTGCAGCAGTGCTCCCTGGAGAAGGTGCCAGGCAGGAATTCTCTTGCTGCTTCTCACCGTGCCCGGGCAGCCATGTGAGGCACAAAAGAAAATTTCTGCTCCCTGCTTTCTGTGGTCAGAAAACAGAACCATCACTTTTGAAATGGTGCAGAACCAAAAAAAAGTCACCTTGTCCAAGTGCAGCACAGCTCCCCTGGAGAAGGTGTGAGGAAGGAATTCTCTTGCTGCTTCTCACCCTGCCCTGGCAGCCATGTGAGGCACAGCACAAGAGTTCTGCTCCCTGCTTCCTGTGGTGAGAAAATCGACCAAAACCTTGTGCACTCATGCAGAACCAGAGCTCACCCTGTCAAAGTGCAGCACTGCTCCCCTGGAGAAGGGGCCATGAAGGAATTCTCTTGCTGTTTCTCACCGTGCCCGGGCAGCCATGTGAGGCGAAACACAAAAGTTTTGCTCCCTGCGTTCTGTGGTGAGAAAATGGACCTCTCACATTTGCAATCATGAAGAGCCAAAAAAACCCTCACTATGGGTAAGTGCAGCACGGCTCCCCTGGAGAAGGTGCCAGGCAGGAATTCTCTTGCTGCTTCTCGCCCTGCCCTGGCAGCCATGTGAGGCACAGCACAAATGTTCTGCTCCCTAATTTCTGTGGTGAGAAAATTAACCCCTCACCTTTTCAATCATATAGAGCCAAAAAACCCTCACCTTGACAAGTGCAGCACGGCTCCCCTGGAGAAGTGACAGGAAGGAATTCTCTTGCTGCTTCTCACCCTGCCCTGGCAGCCATGTGAGGCACAGCATAAAAGTGCTGCTCCCTGCTTTCTAAAGTCAGCAAAATTGACCGTTCACAGTTGTACTCATGTTGAGACAAGACTTTCTTACTCAAAAGCAAAACCCAAGAAGCCACGTAGCCTTGGGAACCCCCTTGTCCTTCCGTGTGTCTGGTGACTTCCCATGGCTCTTCCACAAGGCAGGACAGGTAATCATGAATTTGGAAGCCCACGTAAATTCAAGTACACTTAGTCCTCTGACAGTCACTACTTATGGGCCAGCGGTCCTCTCACCCCTCCACAGATCTGCCTGTTAGTCCTCTAGCAGTCATTCTCCATGGAGGGACCACAAGTCCTCCACACCTACCCACCAGCTCACCAGAAATGAGTCAGACCACGCCAGAAGTGACACTGCCTGACCTGCAGGAGATCTATTAGACCACTAACGATGGTTTCAAGACAGAAAAAACACCACCATCCACCAGCACAGCAGAAAAACAACGAGAAGAAACATCATACACAAACCAAAGGCACCCATCCAAACCCCACAAAGGCAAAACAGCTGAAAAAAGGCACTCTCCACAAAAAAACCCCACCACACAGATCACAAGATAAGATAAAAATGCCATAACCCCAGGAACACAGGGCCAACAAACACAGATTCTGTCCATAACAGTAACACACTTTGACACTAACTCGCTTGACCTCTGACATACTTGACCTTGTTGCCCCCAAACCACAGCACATCGTACCCCTAAGGCAAGACAAAACGGAGCACAAAGTCCCTGAAGATCTCCGCCAGGGCAAAAGCAAAGCACAGAGCCACACAGGAGGGTGGGGTTGGAAGGGACCCGTGGAGGTCCTCTGGGCCAAGCCCTCTGCTCCAGCACGCTCGCCTCGAGCAGGTTGCTGAGAACTGTGTGCCCTTGGCCTTTGAAGATCCCCAAGGACAGAGACTGCACAACCTCCTTGGGCAACCTCTGCCAGCATTTGATCGCCCCGAGGGGGAAAATTTGCCATTTCAGTCTCTCCTTTCACTGTACCACATTCCAGAACAGCCATGAGATGACAAGCTCAGGCTTGAAAGCCAGTGCTGTGGCTGGCCTGAAATTCTGTCCCCCTTTTTTTCATCCACTAGTAGCTAAAGGAGGACAAAGAAGGATTTCTTTCAAAGGAGAACTTCTCTTTTCCTCTGTCCTTCTTCTCTACCAGTGATCTGGATTCTGAGTGCTGTGCCACTGTCCTAATGGCTGGGATGGGGATACTTCTTGTAGGACAGGGAGGAGGTGACAGTGGAGATGATCAGGCTGGGGAAGCTGAAGGAAAACGCAAGCAACTGGAGTTGCCTGGAGCAAGAGTGGCCAGCTTCCGAGCTAGGTCACCTCGTGTCCTCAGCTCCCATGCAGGAGCTGAACCACACACATGGACTGCAAAGCAGTGTGACCCATAGAAAAAAGTTTGCTTGGCTCGGGATCGCCCAGGGGCATTTAACTGCAATTCCGCCCTTGTCAGCAGGAAGGAAACATGCCCTGCAAGCACACACTGAGGCACGACACCTTGCCCGGGGCTAAAGGGTACCTCAGGAGACCTACATGGGACCCCCCAGCACCTGGATTGCTGGCTGGAGGATGGGTAGGTCAAAGGACCCTGATGGGAGCCCTGCAGGCTCTCGTACATTGGACCAACGGGCACCTTCCCTTGTCATACAGAGCATCCTCTCGGATGCTCTGGACAGTTACTGGTAGATCTCTGGAGAAGAGCTTCTCCCCAGGCCTCTCCCATGGGCTTGCTCACCCCCGGAGCCCTTCCCAAGCACAGCCCCAGCAGGTGGATGCAACCGGCGTTGCAGGGAAGAACAAGCAGCAGGCACCACAGTCAGCACTGCGGGAAAGCTGGGACCCCAGACACCCACCCAGGCTCTCCAATCCCAGCCTGGCCCACAAGAGTGCCTTTATCTCCCTTTCCCAGAAGTGCTGAATTCCCCTTCCAGCATTAGCCACTGGACCCACGCTGCTTCTTGCTGCAGTGTACAACAGCCACAAGAGAATTTGCTAGATGTCTCTGATTTCCTGCATTTTTCCTGAACAGGGCGGGTGTGTAACTCTCTGAATCACTTCTATTTGAAGCAAGGCATTGCTTAGGGTCAACAGTGAAACGAGACACGGGCCATCAAAAGCTGACTACTTTTCCCCTTCTTTGCCATGGTCACGGCCTACCCCACAGACTCGCCCCTGGCCGTGTCGGCCACCGGCTGGGTGAAGGTCATGGCTAACAGGGCAGGGGCTCCTGTGTGGCGCTCATCCAGCCCTGATTGCCAAGGGTGAAGCCCTAGCACCCAGGTGGAATAAAGCCTTCCCAAGCAAGGGTGGTGCTCCAGGGGCACCACAATTCCTGCCGAAGCTCACCACACATTTCATTTCCCTGTGGCGCCTGGCAGGACACGAGCGGCTCTTGACTGCTGCTAGTCCCCCCGTCTTTTGGTAAAAATGGAAGTTTTTCCTCCTGCTGGGCCTGCTCCAGTTCCAGCGCCTTGGGGCCTGAGGCCTGGCACGGCCTGTGTGCCAGAGGCCTTCCGACCGCTAGGCCGGCCTCCACCAAGAGGAGTCTGCCTCAGGCCACAACGGTCATCTCTAGGAAAAACGGCTTCTTTTATCGAGCAGGACCCTGTCCAAACCCCAGGGCAAAGCGCTGGCCGCAGGCGCAGGGAGGTGGCCCTTGCCCCCTGCCCTGTCCTGCGCGGGGCTCCCCGGGGCGAGGCAGGCCCGGCCATACTGGAGAGGGCCCCAGCCCCGCCCCGCAGGCCCCGCCCACTTTCCGTTGGGCTCAGACCGTTGGTCACGGGGAGCCCACGGCCACCACAGGCAGCAGGGCAGAGCCGTGCTGGCACGCAGCGGCGCTGGCAGGAGGCAGCCTCTGGCCCAGCAGCGCTGCCACAGCACCAGCACCCCGCTTCCCAGCCTCGCCGTCGCCGGCTGGGCCCCCTCCTCGCTGCACGGCCAGGGCCCTCCTCTCCCGGGCAGGATGGGCCAGGCCAGCTGCTGCTGCGGCTCCAGGTGGGCTCCCCCCGGGCTCGGGGACACGCGGGCACAGCTGGGCCACGCAGCACTGGCGTTGCTCACGCCCGCCGCTCTCTGCTCTGCAGGGAGGCTCTCAGCGACGCCGAGCCGGTGCTGAGCGCGGACGTGCGGCTGACGCGGGGCCGCAAGAGGAGCGAGAGGCGCCTTCTGCTCCTCCACGAGGAACTGGTGGTCGCCAAGTTGCGGTAAGACCCTCAGAGCCCAGATCCTTGCCCCCAGCCCCGGCCCAGGGACACCCTGGCACCAGCCCCAGGCCCCGGCCCCTCGGTGCTGGAGGCACCAATGTCCGTCCCAAGGGCAGGTGGGGGACAGGGCTCTGCGCGTGGGGACCCAGCCCAAGGAGCCCCCCTCCAGCTCAGTGCCCGCCTCTGCTCTCTGCAGACACGGCACCAGCCTGCGCCCACAGCTCCGCCTGGCGCTGGACCAGCTGTGGGTGCTCAGCAGCGGGAAGGAGGCTGCGGGGCAGGATGGACAGGAGGAGGAGGAAGGCACCGATGAGGACAGCACCTCTGTCATCCTCGCCTGGCCCACCGGCTCCTGCATCGCCACTTTTGGGTGAGTCGTGGTCGGGCAGCAGAGGTTCCCAGCCGTGCCCACGCCATCCCATGAACACAGGCCTCTGCCTTGCGTGCAGAGCTGGGCAGGGAGCAGGCAGCCCGGTGGCAGGGAGGGAGGGATGTGGGATGTTTCCCCATCCTGCATCCCCTGGTCACCTTTTGGTCCCCAGAAGGGAAGGGCAAATGCAGCCGCTCAGGCAGGACAGAGCGACCCAGGGCTTGGACAGCACCTCTATCCTGCCCCACAGCACAGGGCTGTGCAGGCACCCACCTTTGCCCAGGGCTGGGGGCAGCAGGGCCTGACGCTCTCTCTCCTCTCTATCTGCAGATCCCAGGCACTGAAGGAGCTGTGGGTGGCCACGCTGCTGGGGTAAGCCGGGGGGATGCTCCAGGAGAAGCTGGATGGACGGGGGAACACAGCCCCCAGCTGGGGAAGGTGCCCCCGTGGCTGCAAGCAGCTCTCGGGCACAGCTGCCTGACAAGAGACAAGAGACGGCTTGGGGCTCACCCAGCTCTCTCCCTCTCCCTTCCCGGTGCACAGGACACCAGAAGGATGCAAGGGAGCCCGCGTCACCCATCTGACATCCATCAAGCTCCTGGAGAGGGAGCTGAGCCGCCGCCACGCCGTGAGTGTCTCTCTGCTCTGGGCCCTGTCCCCAAGCACTGCTCCTGCAGCCGAGCAGCAGAGCCATGGCTGCTCACCTTCTTCCCCTCCTTCTCTCCTGCCCAGTGGAGGACACTGCGCGCCAGGAGCCTGGAGAGGCTGATGGAGGCACAGGCAGAGGTGAGAATGGCTGCCTTGCACCTGCCTCTGGCTGCGCCGGGATGCGCAGGGACTGGGGTGAGCTTGTGCGGGAGGGACAGAGGGTCTGATGGTGCCACTCAGGGAGCAGAGAGTTTTGGGAAGCCAGCAGCACGCCAGCACGTTCTGACTGGTGACACTGGGAGGAACCCTGCCACATGGGGAAGAGAGCCCGGGAGGGCAGAGGGTCCCAGCTCTGCCGCGCTCAGGCTGCTGGTGGCCCTTTCTGCTGCGGGGCTGCTCTCCAAGCACAGCCCGATTCTTGGTTCTTGCAGGCTCATCCCAAGCAAGGGCCTGCGACGGCCCCATCTGCAAACGCAGGGGGACTTTGCCCCGCACCAGGTGAGTTTGGGAAAGCAAGGCAACCTCCTGCAATGCTGTGCTCACTTGTCCCGAGTGTCGCCATGCAGGTTGGGCAGCCCACGGAAGGATGTCACCTGGACGGACAAGGACAACTGCTGGGCAGTGCCTGCTGGATATGCTTCTGCGGGGACACGGAGCCTCTGCTGCTGCCCGCAGCTTGCAGGAGGGCAGGGCGAAGGCTGGCACAGGCTGACCCCGTGGCACGATGGCTCTCAAGAGCCTCTAAGTCAACACCGCCGAGCCACAGCCGTGGTTCCAGCTGCTGCCTCCCTGCCCATCCTGCCGCACCACACAGCACCGTGCTGCCGGCAGGGCAGCGCAGGGCAGGGCAGGCGCTGGGACCGCTGGCCTGGGGTCTCCATTGGTGGTGTCTTACTCTGTTTTCCTCTGCAGCAGGAGGGAGCAGCAGCGGGAGCAGCACCAGCAGGAGGAGGATGGGGCTGCCCTGGCCCTTCGCCCTGCGGCGCACCCCGGCCGCTGCCCAGGCGCCAGGGCAGGTGGGCTCCAGCTGCAGCAGGGTGCTCTTTGGGCAGCCCCTGGCAGCCCTCTGTGGGGAGGACAACACGCTGCCCCGGCCCATCCAGGTAAGCCAGCCTGGACAGACGGGGTCCCCAGCCCTCCCTCCGGCTGCTCTGGAGAGGGCCTGCGTGTCCCCAGCAGCTGCGGGGACAGGGCACTGGGCTCTGCACCCCCAGAACCTGCTTCTGGTCCCAGACCCTTTGTGGTGCTTAGGCAACCACGTCTGGGGCAGAGCTCTGGTCCTTGCCACCGCTTGGTTCTTCAGCCAAGCAAGTGGCCTCCTGCCTCTCCTGCAGGAGCTGCTGGCTGTCCTGCGCCAGCAAGGACCAGCAACGGAGGGGATATTCCGCAGAGCTGCCGGTGGGACAGAACTTCGGCAGCTGCGCGAGGCCCTGGACCGCGGCAAGGACATCGACGTAGGAAGCCAGCCTGCGCTGCTGCTGGCCGTCATCTTGAAGGTGAGCACTTCTGACGTGCAGCTGGAGGAGCTCCTGGCTGGCCTGCAGCGTTCAAAGGCTCACCTGCAGCCCTTGGCATTGCAGGACTTCCTGCGAAGCATCCCCACCAAGCTCCTCGTCGTCGACCTCTACGAGGACTGGATGGCAGCCATGGAGAGGGCCAGCAAGCAGGCCAAGGTGGAGGAGCTGAAAGTGTAAGTGTGGGCAGCAGCCTGCCTGGTGAGCAGGGACCGGGAGAGTTCTGGGACCTGCCTGCAAAGGCACGGGCTCCTCAGAAAGCTGTCTTTTCGGGCAGCTGCAAAGCTGTGCAACACGGCCGCTGGCTCCCACCCGCCTGGGGCCAGCTGCGGGGACGGCTGTGGGCACCCTCTGCTTCATCAGCCTTGTCTTCCTCTTCCCTCAGGGTGGCCAACAAGTTGCCTGCGGCCAACCTCCTCCTCCTGAAGCGGCTGATGGCCCTGCTGTTGCACTTCGGCCACAACGCAGCCACCAGCAGAATGAGCTGCAGCAACCTGGCCATCTGCGTCGGGCCCAACCTGCTGAGCCCACCCAACGAAGACCTGCTCCCGCTGCAGGCCATGCTGGCGGTGACCGAGAAGGTACGCCCTACCCAGCAGCCAGTGCTGCCTTCCCGGCCCATCGGAGCTTGGCTGTTGCGAGGTCCCTGGCTGCCTCCTCCCTTGGGCCAGTGCTGGTGGGCTGGGTGCCTGGAAGAGCAACCCCCAGCCGCAGCCGCCTGCGCAGACGAAGGGTCAGCAGTGGGAAAGGCTGCTTGACACGTCTGCAGGCACCTGGCTTGAGACCAAGGCTTTGATGTCTGCAGGTGAACGTGCTGGTGGAGTTCCTCATTGAAAACTGCGGGGACATCTTTGGGGAGGAGGTGGCCGGCCTCTCCCCTCCATCAGCCGAGGAGGTGCCAGCACCCATGGACCGGGGCACAGGTAGGAGGCGGGACTGAGGCTTGTCACAGACACTGGGGCTTGGGATGCCAGAAACCTCAACGCTGACGAGACAAGTGGTGTAGGGCTCGGCTGGGCTTTGCTTAGGTGTTCTTGACTTCCAAGAAGTCGCGCTGCTGCACGTGCTTTTGCTTTCCAGAGCTGCGGTGCGAAGAGCAAAGTGGCCCTGCAGGCACAGCAGAGACCCAGCGTCCGGCAAAAGCCTTTCTGGATGCAGCCGCCTCTCTGCTGGGCATCGACAGCGGAGCTGGGGGAGACACAGGGGCAGGGCCCAAAGCGGCAGAGGTACGGCAGCTCCACAGACGCTGGGGCAACATGTCTCAAGTGGGACAGTAATTTCCCAGGAGGCCAAGCAGCCGCTGGGCCTCCTCCTGGCAGCCGCTCTCTTGTGCCTTTGGGGTCCCTCCTCTTCCCCCAGAGTGGTGCGTGCTAAGGAAAACTGGAAAGGCTGTTTCTGGAATGCACTTCATTAAGTGTGATCTGCTTCATCAAACAAAACATACCTACAAAATACCCACAAAAGGACAGAAAGGAGTAGCTGCCACCTTGAGAGGGCTTTTGCTCAAATCCTACTCCGTCGCAGCTTCATCATCTAGGCTGCGTTGGCTGGACTGTGCAAAATGTGCACGATGCAAACCAGCATCTCCTCTGTAGAGCTCATACAGCAATTTGGCAGTCAGGCCCTCACTACCCCAGGCTGTCACTTGCCACCCGTTACCTCCCAAGTTTCTGGTTTAGGCACCTCCAGATTTGCCTCCAGGCACCCCCGAGGGCACGGCAGAGTCCCTGGCACGCCTGCCCCAACTGACCAGCCTGCCCCAGGAAACCAGGTAGGAAGAGCTCCCCTTGCCTGACCTGAGAGCTCGCTGCAGGGGCTTGGGGCTTTCCCCATCTCATCACGCTGTGGGATGGAAAGGTTTGCAGGCTCCCAGCAGGAGAAGGAAAAGTCAAGGAAAAGGAAGAGAAAAGAAGCCTGGGCAGAGGAGAGGGACAGCCAAGCACAAATAAAAAGGAGAAGAGAGGAAGCGATTTTGTGGACCCAAACCTGAGAAAATGCAGGAAGGTGCAGCACGTCAGGAAGGCCAGGTGCGTACCACGCGCTGCTGCCCATCTTTCCCAGCCCTGAACACGGCCCTAAGTCAGCCCAGCTGGCTGGCAAGGGCCGGCGAGGGCTGGTGCTGAGCAGGGTTTGGGATGAGCCCCACGGCAGCTCCCCGGGGGCTCCCCGTCGAGCCCTGCTGCGCGGCACAGGGGCACTGTCAGCATCCCTGCGCACGCACAGCTCCCTAGGGACATCACCCCTGGGGAGAAGGCACCGGAGCCGGCCTCGAGTGGAGGCCAGCAAGAGCTGTCCCTTCTGGGCCATGAGGAATTCCTCGGAAACAGCGTCCCCCAAAGAGGGGGGAACCAAATCCTGCCTCTTCCTGCCTCTGGGGGCTTATCAGAGCTTTCTGACTCTGTCGTTGCAGGTGCCGACTGATTTTCACCGGCTGAACAGCTGTGACTCCTGGGCCCCTGCAGCTGCTGTTGACAATAAAAGAATCTTTTCCCTCTCCTGACTGTGTCTGCCATAGGGTCTTGTGGAGTGGGGAGCGCTTGTGCTGGGGTGGACCCTCGGGGAGGAGATTGGGATGGTCCCTTGCCCCAGCACCCTTTCCAGCGGGCATCGGGGCTGAGCTGAGGGGCTTTAGGAGGAAAAGCAAAGCACAGAGCCACACAGGAGGGGGGGGTTGGAAGGGACCCGTGGAGGTCCTCTGGGCCAAGCCCTCTGCTCCAGCACGCTCACCTCGAGCAGGTTGCTGAGAACTGTGTGCCCTTGGCCTTTGAAGATCCCCAAGGACAGAGACTGCACAACCTCCTTGGGCAACCTCTGCCAGCATTTGATCGCCCCGAGGGGGAAAATTTGCCATTTCAGTCTCTCCTTTCACTGTACCACATTCCAGAACAGCCATGAGATGACCAGCTCAGGCTTGAAACCAAGTGCTGTGGCCAGCCTTCAGGGCCAGCAGGGACCGGGGGCGAGGGGAAGTGTTTTAGGGACGGGCCGTGGGGGCCGGAGGGAGGGATTTGAGGGACGGACGCCGAGGAAGGCCTCATCCCTGCAGAGATGGCTCAGGCCCAGGGCAGGGCTCTTCTCTGGGTGCCACGGGGTCGATTGCAAAGGACCAGGCCGCCCCACGCAGGGAGCAGGTGCGTGCCGGGGTGCCAGGGGCCCTGCCTGGCTGTTCCCAGCCCAGCCCCGGCTGGGGCCAGCCCTGCGCTGCAGCCCTGGGGCCGAGGCGCAAGGAGCCGGGCATTGCTGAGGGTGCTGCACCCTGCCGGGCCCCGCCGCCGGCTGCCGGCTGCCCTGGGCTGCCCCTCGCTCTCCCCAGCTCTGCCTGCTGCCAGCGCCGGGGGCACCGCCACGGGGCTTGCCCCCTGCCCACAGCTGCCCTGACCCACAGCTGCAGCTGTACGTGGTGCCCACATCGCACAGCTGGGGCGGGGGTGGCAGGTCTCTCTGGGGGCAGCCTGGGACTGGGGGCAAAGCCAAGCCCATCCCTCGCTTGTGATCTTTGTCCCCAGGGAGAGCCAGTGCAGACGTGTGCTGCGCTGGGGAGTGTCCCGCGGGGAGGTGACGGCCGACTGCAGAGCAGCACTGAGACCCGCGCGACAGCAACGGCAGCTGGTGGCCGCAGAGCAGCCCAGGGGAGCTGGTTCCCTCGACGGGCCCCAAAGCAGCCTTCCTCAGCCCCTGCTTTTGGTGACGTGTGGAGCAGCGCAGGGATGTCTCTCAGGCTTCCAGGCCTGAGGAGGCTTTCCTCCTCAGGGGCACTGTCAGAAATCCTGCTCCCAGGATTAAAGCACCCCTCCCCCCATGGATCCGAGGCTGTGTGTCCAGCCCCCTGGAGCTGGGTACAGGTGCCCTGAGCGGTCTCTCAGGGAGGATGGGGCCACCTGCCTGGTGGCTCTGACACAGAAATGATGAGCTGAAGCCCTGTGGTGGTGGAGGGCTGGCTCAAAGCCTCCGAGTGCCTCAGCCTCTCTGCCCAGGAGCGTTTATCTCAGGCCCTTTTCCAGGGTGTGAAGACGCATGGCGGTGTTGTCCTGGTGCCTCCATCTTGTTCTCTCTTGAAGGTTGTGATACTTGAAGTCAGGGAGCACCTGAAAGCCCTGGCGGAGATCTCCAGGGACTTTGTGTTCCATTTTGTGTTGCCTTAGGGCTACAGTGTGCTGGGGTTTGGTGGCAACAAGGTTATGGTATGCCAGAGGTCAAGCGAGTTAGTGTCAAAGTGTGCTATTGTTATGGACAGAATCTGTGTTTATTGGCCCTGCGTTCCTGGGGTTATGGCATTTTTATCTTATCTTGTGATCTGTGTGGTGGGGTTTTTTGTGGAGAGTGCCTTTTTCAGCTTTTTTTTCCTTTGTACAGTACGGATGGGTGCCTTTGGTTTGTGTACGAAGTTTCTTCTGGTGGTTTTTCTGCTGTGCTGGTGGATGGTGGTGTTTTTTCTGTCTTGAAACCATCGTTAGTGGTCTAATAGATCTCCTGCAGGTCAGGCAGTGTCACTTCTGGCGTGGTCTGACTCATTTCTGGTGAGCTGGTGGGTAGGTGTGGAGGACTTGTGGTCCCTCCATGGGGAATGACTGCTAGAGGACTAACAGGCAGATCTGTGGAGGGGTGAGAGGACCGCTGGCCCATAAGTAGTGACTGTCAGAGGACTAAGTGTACTTGAATTTACGCGGGCTTCCAAATTCGTGGTTATCTGTCCTGCCTTGTGGAAGAGCCATGGGAAGTCACCAGCCACACGGAAGGACAAGGGGGTTCCCAGGGGTACGTGGTTTCTTGGGTTTTGCTTTTGAGTAAGAAAGTCTTATCTCTACATCAGTGCAACTGTGGACAGTCAATTTTGCTGACTTTAGAAAGCAGGGAGTAGCACTTTTGTGCTGTGCCTCACATGGCTGCCCGGGCAGGGTGAGAAGCAGCAAGAGAATTCCTGCCTGGCACCTTCTCCAGGGGAGCTGTGCTGCACTTTGCTGAGGTGAGCCCTGGTTCTGCACGAGTGCAGAAGGTTTTGGTCAATGTTCTCACCACAGAAAGCAGGGAGCAGAACTTTAGTGCTGACTCACATGGCTGCCCGGGCAGGGTGAGAAGCAGCAAGAGAATTCCTTTCTGGCATGTTCTCCAGGGGGGCAGGGCTGCACTTTCCCAAGATGATTTTTATTGGCTCTTAACGACTGCAACTCTGAAGGGTCAATGTTCTCACCACAGAAAGCAGGGCGCAGCACTTTTCTGCTGTGCCTCACATGGCTGCCCGGGCAGGGTGAGAAGCAGCAAGAGAATTCCTGCCTGACACCTTCTCCAGGGGAGCAGCGCTGCACTTTGCTGAGGTGAGCTCTGGTTCTGCATGAGTGCAAAATGCTTGGGTCAAATTTCTTACCACTGAAAGCGGGGAGCAGAACTTTTGTGCTGTGCCTCACATGGCTGCCCGGGCAGGGTGAGAAGAGCAAGAGAATTCCTGCCTGGCACCTTCTCCAGGGGAGCTGTGCTGCACTTTCCCAAGATATATTTTTTCTTTTGGCTCTGCATGAGTGCAAAAACTTTGGGTCCATTTTCTCATCACAGAAAGCAGGGAGAAGAACTTTTGTGCTGTTCCTCACATGGCTGCAAGTGCAGGGTAGAGAACAGCAAGAGAATTTTTTCCTGGTACCTTCTTTATGGGAGGAGTGCTGTACTTTCCCAAGGTGATTTTTTGGGCTTTTAACCATTGCAACTCTGAAGGATCAATTTTATCACCACAGAAAGCAGAGATCAGAACTTTTGTGCTGTGCCTCACATGGCTGCCAGGGCAGGGTGAGAAGCAGCAAGAGAATTCCTGCCTGGCATCTTCTCCAGGTAAGCAGCGCTGCGCTTTAAGGTGATTATTTTTTTTCTGTGCATGATTGCCAATGAAAAGAGGTCAGTTTTCTTACCACAGGAAGCAGGGAGCAGAACTTTTGTGCTGTGCCTCACATGGCTGCCAGGGCAGGGCGAGAAGCAGCAAGAGAATTCCTGCCTGGCACCTTCTCCAGGGGAGCTGTGCTGCACTTTCCCAAGATATATTTTTTTCTTTTGGCTCTACAGGAGTGCACAAACTTTGGTTCCATTTTCTCACCACAGAAAGCAGGGAGCAGAACTTTTGTGCTGTGCCTCGCATGGCTGCCAGGGCAGGGTGAGAACAGCAAGAAAATTTTGTCCTGGTACCTTCTTTATGGGAGGAGTGCTGCACTTTCCCAAGGTGCCTTTTTTGGGCTCTTAACGGTTGCAGCTTTGAAGGGTCAGTTTTGCTCACCACAGGAAGCAGGGAGCAGAACTTTTGTGCTGTGCCTCACATGGCTGCCAGGGCAGGGTGAGAAGCAGCAAAAGAATTCTTTCCCGGCACCTTCTCCAGGGGGGAACAGTGCTGCACTTACGTCAAGGTCAGCTTTGGTTCTGCATGAGTGCAAAATTTTTGGGTCAATTTTATCACCACGCAAAGCAGGGAGCAGAACTTTAGTGCTGTGCCTCACATGGCTGCCAGGGCAGGGTGAGAAGCAGCAAGAGAATTCCTGCCTGGCACCTTCTCCAGGGGGACAGTGCAGCACTTTGCCAAGGTGACTCTTTGGGGCTCTGCATGATTGCCAATGTAAAGGCGTCCAATTTCTCACCACAGAGAGAAGGGTGCCGAACTTTTCTGCTGTGCCTGACGTGGCTGCAAGGACATGGTGAGAAGATCCCAGGTAGGAATTCTCTTGCTGTTTCCCACCGTGCCCTGGCAGCCATGTGAGGTACAGCACAAAAGTTCTGCTCCCTGCTTTCTGTGGTGAGAAAACAGACCCCTCACATTTGAAATCATGCAGAGCCAAAAAACCTCACCTTGGCAAAGTGCAGCGCTGCTCCCCTGGAGAAGGTGCCAGGCAGGAATTCTCTTGCTGCTTCTCACCCTGCCCTGGCAGCCATGTGAGGCACAGCACAAAAGCAGAGCAGTACATAGTAGTAGGTACTGGAGTAAAGGGAGCGTGGGGGAGGGGGCTGGAGCTTGGCACCCTGCTCTGGCACATGTGGGTTTCCTGAGACACGTCAGGAATTGTACCCCAGCCCTGGGTATATTTCCTCATTGCTTTTCTGAGGTGATGGTAGCTGTTGTGTCCTGGCGCAGCTGGTTCCCCTGCCCAGGGTTGGGGCGTTCATGCTCTGAACCCACAGTCGAGGTGCCCGAGCCGTCTGTGCCCTGAGCCTGGAGCAGAGGGGCAGTTGCAGTCTGTCCTTAATTTCTGGGGGGGGTGAAGGGCTCTCTGAGGTGGGGAAGATGGAGCTCCCCGTGCAGCAGCCAGGGGTGGTGGCTGGAGGTGGGCTGTGTTGCGGTTGCTGTTTTGTCCTGCCCCCACAGGAGAATGTGGCTGCTTTCTTAGTTCTGCTGCTTTCCTCCTAATGCAGGAGGCTGGTCCCTGCAGGCTCCAGGGAAGTGGGGCTGTGGAAGTGCCTAACTCTGGGGCTAGAGGGTAGGGGAAGCTGCTGGACTGGTATGGGGGCATGCAGACTGGAAGCCCTCTGGAAATAACTGGTGTGGGCATGATGAGCAGGATTAGTTTCAAGTGAAGTGAAATTACAGTTAGAAAATTGAAACAAATAATCCAGTTACTCTCAAGACCCAGTAATAAAGCACTGATACCCAGATTAGTGTTGTATCATCCCCATTAGATTTCTCTCTTAACGAATAGTTATTTCTGGCTTTCAATCCGAGCTCCAGCTGCAGCATGCCCTTGTGTCCGTAGGACCGTGCTGTTCTTTCATGTTCCCGGCAAGGACAAAAGGAAATGGCAACCCTGTTGTTCCCTGAAACTATGAAGGGCCTGGTACCGTGAACATGCGCAATGCTGTAGCTGTTTCGGGAGTAATGAGCTGAAAGTATTGCCTCGTTTGCAGGATGTGGGTCAAACTTGAGGGGAAGGGAATGGTGGTCTTTGCATAGAATGGTGTCTAGCTGTGTACAGCAAGTCCACATGAAGAAAAATGATGTGGAACAGGAGGAAGCAGGAGGGGGTAGGATCTGTGATTTTTTACTTATTGTCAGGATGTAAAATAATTTTAGGGTAGAGCTGGGTTTGAGGCCACTGGTCTTTCAAGTCCCAGAAAAAAAAAGAGGCGGGGACATCCATCTGTTCCTTGGTCCAGTTAGCCAGAAAGGGAGGGGAAACGATTTCTCGTCCAAAGTAGTGCTTAGTAAATGCTGTACATACTCACCTTTGACTTTTGTCGGTGCTTGAGACCCACTTTCTGGGGGTGTTTTCTTTCCCTTTCTTGCACACCCACTTTTTGAGAGACAGATGGGGAGGTTGTCAGCAGGCTGGTGATAGAAGAAGGATGGCCCATGGACCTGTCAAGCCATGCTGCCTGCAGGATAAGGATGCTTGAGAGGAACTGCCATTAGGATAGCCTGAAGTGGCCAAGCTGTCACATCTGTTGTATTTCTATTTGAGCTAATTGCTCATGCGACTTTAATGGTTTCATGCTTTTATTTCTGCTGCTACAGCTTTTCATGCCTGTAGGGAGCCTAGAGTTTGGGTGTTAGTAAGTGAAAAAAATAAGGCCCTCATTCTCCATGGAGAAAGGCTCTTGGGCATGGTAATTTCATGCCTGGAAGGAGTCATATTTGCTGGATAAGTTTTGTAACCTAACCAAATTAGCTTTGAGAAACCATAGTTGTTAATCAGAGTGTTGAACTCTATGGTCCCTTAGTTAAAAACATCACCAACCTCCTTGCACAAAGGATGGGCGTTTGGTTTGCAAAGTAGGAGAGCAGTCTGATTTTGATGCTTGGGGCAGCAGCGATCCCTGGGTTTAAGGTTGTTCATAATAGTCTGAGCACTTAGTAGGGTCAGGCACAAAGTCACATCGGGTCAGCTGTTTTTGCAAAATGAAGCAGTGAAGTGACATTGTTCCCACCAAAAAACTTTTAAAGAGTAATAAAGGACAGTTTGGGTATTAATAGAGATTTGGATAATAATTCCAGCAAATAGTTCCAAAATACATGGAAGAGGGGGAGAAGATGAGAAGTGGCCGCAGTCTTTGATGTGTGTTTGTGGCTTGTGGGACTGCGCCCACAGCAAAAGGCTGTTTTGGAGTGTTTGTTCTGGGCTTTTACTTCTATCAGTCTTAACTCTGCCACTGAAATATGGTCTAGTTATGAAACAGGGTGGGGATGCCGGCTGCTCTCCAGTTATGAAGGAGCCACAGCCCGGAGACACAGCTGTCTCCTTTGGGTCTGCCATGGAAGGGGATGCTGGGTTTTCCAAGTCCCGTTGCTGTTCCTTGCAGGTCAACTGAGGCATGGCCACTGGAAAGCCCCGCTGGTTCACGGGGTCCTCCAGGATGGCTGGTAGATTCCCGAGCCAAGTGGTAGTGCCTCGTAAGCCGAAGCTAGCCAGAGGGACAGAGAAGCCTGCAACTGTAAGTACCTGCTGCGGCCAGGTAGGAGCTGTGTAAGGCTGGAAACTGCCCCCGCGTCCTTCCTCTACCTGCCCCTCCTGTTGTCTGGCAGCACTGTGAAGCTGGACACCACCTCCCCGTCTCTCTGCTGCCATGCTTCTGTCGGAGGTGGTGACCATGGTGCGGTAGGGGATGGACTGTGTGCTGCTTCAGGGGAAGTCCAGAGTTGTGTCTGGATGTGCCACTGGAGCCATTTAAATGAACGTACCGGGCATTGCACCGGAATAGCTGAAGCGTGAGCGTGTGCTTCTCTCCGCCCCCTTTGTGTGGGCAGTAACGTTTTGTCACCTCGGGATGCTGGCCAGCGCTGCTCTGACCATACCTGCCCTCCAGGCAGCTGGGCACGTGGTGGGCTGCTCAAACTCTGCCTGAAGGTTTCGAGAGGTATGGCTGGTCCCAGATGGAACAGGTTCCAAAACAGTTGTTCTGTCCCGTATCCCGTGTGGAGCACAGATCCAGCGCTGCAGACAGCAGCGGAGTCAGGGCAATTCCTCCTCCCCATCCTCAGACAGCCCTTTGCTGACCAGAGCTCACTTGGCTGAAGATGACCTGGTGCTGAAGCTCTGTCGAGGAGATACCTTTGCATACTTCTGTGGAGGGGTCTCGGAGGCCCAAACAGAGAAAACAAGTGCTAATTCAAAAGAGATAACTAAAACTTGGAGCCATTCCTCTCCACCTCAGTCTTGGCACAACACTGATTTTCTGCTTTCCTGACTCACCCAGCAGTGACATCTCCACATGTGTGGTGGTTGTGAGCGTTGTGCAAGGGTGGAGTTAAGGGATTTCTGGTAACTCCTCCCAACCTTTTTCAAAGGTCACTGGCTCACTCCGGCCAAACTGGAAAGGAAACAAATGCCCGAAGAGCAAAACCCCCAACATGTCACATCAAATCACGAAGGAGAAGCTAACGGGACAAAGCTACTTGTTTGGAGCATGTGTATTGCGCTCTCTATCATTAATTTACTAATGGTAAATATTTCAACAGGTAGTTATGGGACTTCCAGGACTATCCTAGCGGCTATGATCACAAATTATTCATCGGTGGCTCTTGAAGAAGAAAAGCCTTTCTGAATAAAGGCAGTTCTGTAGCTCTTGCTGGTGTTTTGCATTTCAGCTGACTCCCTCTGCCCTCCTGAAGGAGATGTCTCTTACCACCAAGCAGAGGCTGGCCAGCACTCGGGAGATGCGGCGACCCCAGATTATCCAGATTCTAGACATGAGCGAAGCCTCCCATCGTAAGGTAGCCTTTTCTTGCCCTTTTCCTTGCTGTTTGATGTGACGTTTGAAGAGAGCGCGTGCTTGTGACAGGCTTGCCTCCAGCTTATCTAAATGCCTTGGTGACTAAGTCCTGTTGTTGTTTCAGACTGCTGCTGGTGTGGAGTTCCTTCTGCTGGGGGGAAAGGTAAAACATTTTTCCCCAGTGAGATGTTGAAGTCCTGACCTGCGCTAAGCCCATATAAACAACCTCTGTTGAAGTTGGTGGCTTTTGCTGGAGATGAGCTACTGCGGCTAAAGCATGATACTGGGGGAAGGCTGGGGCGGGCCACAAGGATGCAAGCTTGCAATTTCCCACCTTCCTGCTGAAATAGCCAGCCCTTGGTTTGGTGTAGTCTCTGTCGAACACTTGGGGTCATAGGATGCCCTCAGTGGTGGCAGCGTTGGCCTTTGAGGGCTGAGGGCCTACGGTAACTACTCAAGGTGTAGCTAAAGCAATTGCATGAATGCTTTGGGTTGGAACAACGAGTGGGACCCGTACAGGGTGTTAGATTTTTCAGGCTGCCAGGTACACAGGGGAATGGCCCTGGGCAGAGGGGAGTGGGTGTGCTTTATCTGGATCAATGTTTATTTACACGTGTGTTTAAAGCTGCTTTTCTTACAGATCTGCTTAGTATAACACACGTTCCAAAGGGGTAGATGACTGAGGTAGGCTGTTGAGTGGAAAACTGCCAGCGAGAGACCTGTAGCAAATTGGTTAAGGATTGCCCTAGACAGCGCGTGAGGTTGGGAACGCCTCGGACGAGCGCACACAGAACTGGCCGTGTGCTGTGGCCGCTGGCTTCAGCACGACCCTGACTCCTGTGGAGAAGCAGGAGACGTGCCTGTGTCTTGTGAGTGTGAAGAGTTCAGCTGGAAGGGGGGAGGCAGAGCAGGGAGGAGTTTTCTCAAAGTAACGCCTCGGCGCTGTAAGCATTTGCTGTTTCTGTATGTTTTCAGACCTGCTTCTGTAGTGGTATTAAAGAAAATGGCAATAATAGAATATAATGAAGCATCCATTTAAAGCTCGTGGGAAAAGGAGATGCCAAGTCCAGCTTTACTCAGATTGCCCAGTGATGCTGGGAAAGTACCTGGAACTTACCACCTCATCTGTCGCTTTCTTAACGGCGGTGTTCCTTTCTGGCCTGTCTTCTCTTCTTCCTGGTTTCTGGGCTGTGTGTCAAAAAAGAGATTTGAGGATGTGTTGGGCTCGGTCTCTGTGTCTCAATGTAAAGATGATCCCCAAATTGTTTCCCATGGGGTCTCCTGTAAATTCTTGGCTTTCCCTTGCTCCACGAGTGCTTACAGCTCTTGCAGTGAGTGCTCTGGAGCTGTGTGACCGTGTTAGCCCAGGGCTCTGCCGGAGGTAAGTGCTGCCTTGCCTGTTGGAGAAGGAGACCTGGAGAAACACCTGCCAAAAGAGCTGCTCGCTTGAGCCTGCTCTAGTGTGGCCCAGAAACTTTTGATCTGCTCAGAACACAGGTGGGTGAGCTTCTGTTCCCCTAGCGTGAGCTGGGCAGGCGTACTCACCAAGGGACTGTCCTTCGCTGGAGGCCAGTGTTGTATTCTCTCACCGATGAGTCTTTCTCCCCGCGGCTGAAACTCTCTGCTCTCTTTTGCATCTCCAGTTCTCGGCAGTTGCCCTGGAACAGAGCTTGTTCCGGCCTTTCCCATCAGAGGTGGTATTTCAGAGCTACGTCCCCGATGAGGTCTATGAAGTGCCACTGATTCTGAGGAACGTGGACAAGGTAAGTGCTGGGATGTGGAAGTTTAACCCTGTGCTGGAACTGGAGAGCAGTGTCATCCGTGCGGTGCACAGCACAGCCAGTCGCCTGCTGCAGCACAGCGCATCCAGAATAAAACGTCTCACCGCCTTTATTTTGCAAGACGGTGGAAATCTTGCCATGCTGAGGTTTCTCCCCCTGGTTTTGGCTGTGTGTTGGTGGTACCTAGCTGAAAGGAGCTTTTCTGGTCAGCACCTTTCCCCGTGGAAGCCCTGCACGGGTGGGAATGTTGGGGGCTGTACAGTTCTTCCCTGCCCTCGTGCTTTCCCTCGAGTGTGCACCGCGTCCTGGTGGCTCCGTGGTTAATCTCAGTTTCCACAGGGCACCTCTGCCTCTGGGTGAGCTGCACAGAGAGCTGAACGGGCTGTCAGAGCTCGGGGTGGGGTCTTCTCCACTTTATGCTGGAGTAAGTTATAATTAGTGGTAACAGCGCTTCAGGAAAGGTGTTTTGAAACAGCAGTGGAAGCAGGCTGATTTAGCAGCAGCAGCGGGAGGCCTTTAGGTGCCCCTTCAGGCTCCTGCTAAGCTTAATTGGGTTCTGCTCAGGTTTTCCTGAGACAACGTGATGCTCTGCTTCCCCTTTGGAGAGCCACGGCCTGTTTGGAGTAAAGTGCCCTCAAAGGTCTCCACCTTTACTTGAAAAAAACGATCATTTTGAGACTTCCCAAGAAAGTTGAGAATGGAAAAGTTGAAAAATGTCAGCAGTTTTGTTCCATTGTCAGGAGGGAAATTGGGACCTTTTGAACTTCAGCTGGGGAAACGTTTGCTGGAATGAGGCATGTGCCAAGGGCAAGCTGGTGGGAAAAGGCAGGAGGGAGGAAAGGAGCTGAGCTTGGTGTTCTCTCCCTGCGCACTTTCATACACGCAGGGGTTTCTCTTGATACATAGCAGTAAGTGCACGGGCAGTAGAGACAGGTCAGAAAGAGGGGTGTAATTAAGGATACTCTTCTGTAATGAAGAGGAAGGGGTATGCGTGAGGGCAGGGTGGGATGGGAAGATGGAAGTGTGCACAAGAGACGGTGAATTCGCCTCGTTTCCAAATTTCCCTGTTGGGGAGGGCAAACAGGTGGACAACAAAAAAAAGCTGTCGAGGCATATTGCAGGTGGAAGAACAGCAAGTCCAAGTATCTCCTGAGATAACAGGTTGTGACAGGGATATGGGTGAAAATGGAAGACCCTTTGGCAAGGAAGGATGCGGGTGTGCTCCCTCAGTTATTCCGGGAGAGTACTGCACCATTCCTGGTCTGGCATTTAACTTGGGAACATTGATAAGATGCAGCATGTGTGCCTGCACCCGGGGGATGCCACTGGTGTGATCTGCGCTGAATTTTGGGCAGTCTTTGCTGTAGGTATCCTCGTCCCTGATTAAAATGTGCCTCAGTCCTCACTTTCTCTCTTCCTACTCTCTGCTTCATTCCCACTGAGTCTTTGGCTTCACCTGCTCCATTATCCATGCAGCACTTCAAAATGTTTATCTTTGCCAAGTACCAGCCAACAGGCAAACAGTTAATTTGCTCTATTCATGCTTCCTCAAGTGGAAAAGATCATCTGCATTAACATTTCTGCCATTCCCAGTAAATGATAATAAACTTGTACTGTGTAAAGCTGCACCTTGGGATTTACGTGCCCTGTGAAGGGGGAGGCAATGTGTGAACTGTGGTTTTTTTCCCAAAACAATGTCGTTTTGAAGCTAGTTAGAGCTCAACCACTGGAGAGCATGGGTGTAAAAGTAAGATAAGCTCCAGGAAAATCTTTGGTATGTTTTAAATACAGAAAGACAGAGAGGATAATCCTGCGAGGGTGTTATATTCTAAATTGGTTGGCTTTTGGCGATGTCCTGGAGAAAAGCAACGTTGTGCTCCGTCTCAAGTTTTTCGTGCCAGTTTCCCACATTCCTCTGAATCATACCGAGTTACACTGCATGGTAGCCTGAAGTTGTCTGCCCCATAAAAATCCAGCTGACAGCAAAATATGTTCCGCATAGAGGCTCTGTAATCATGCAACTACAGAAGTGCTGTACTATATACTTCCTGCTCTTACCTGTGTTGTAAAAATTGCTTTTCTATTTTCAGGCTGTTCCTCAGCACCCTCAGATGTTCTGGGTGGCTTTTGCTGAAGGTCTGAGCCACACGTGCTCCCCTTCTAAGGGACATGGTGACCAAAATGCTTGTCTGCACTGTGAAGTTGGCTCCTGGAACTCGCTGCCCCAGGACATTGCTGGGTTCCAAGGGCGTTTGGAGAGTTCAGGACTGCCTTGGCCACGGGTTACCAGGCTCGGGTGGGTGGCGCAGAGTGAGCCTCCATTTTTTCCAAGCCTCATGTGGGGTTGTTGTTGATCCGTGAAGCTGCCCACCAGTCCAAATCACCTGCTTCAGACTTTGAGATTTGGCGCTCAGGGGTTGCTCTCTATGTGCTAGGAAAATGCCTGTGTGCTGTCTGTGTGCTGGTGGTGCCCCAGAGGGCAGAACCGTGCAGCAGGGTGCCTGCAGGGACTGCTGGGGGTGGGCAGGGGTCCCCAGGGATCTGGCTTGCCCGCGCTGGCAGCTGCCTGGCTACAGTCACAGGCAGCAGGAGCCTCCGGAGAGCAGAGGTTGGCTTTTAATAATGAAACCACCACCAGGCAGTGCCAGTCATGTATCTCGGGGCAGAAAATGCCTTTGAAGCCCCTAGTTGATAGGCACAGCCTGGGGGGTCGCCTGGCTTTCCATCACTTGGCCAGGTTGCTGGCTCTCATCCTCTGCATCAGCCTTTCCTTGTAGCATATTGTGCTTCTCCCTTGCTTCTTTCCAGCTCCCTTTGGATTTTCCCAGCCATCTCTCTGTTTCTGGGGTTGTCTCTTTGTCTTCCTGTGTTTCCTCCTTTTGCTCTTCATTTGCTGCTTTTATTCCCAGTAAGGCCACAGTATCTGTGGTCCCCTCTTGCTGGTCTGCCTACATGACTGTAGCACCGCAGCTTGACTGCCCCGCTCAAACCCAGCACGTTAAAGTGAATTTCTTCCTTCCGCCAGGATTGACACGTACTGTTTGGCGTTCAGATAATACATGCCCCTTCTAGGGGCATGTCTGCCTGGATGTGTACGGGCAGAAGCCAGCAGATTCTCTGGGCTTATTGAATACACGGGTGACTTGATTCAGATATTATACCGCCGTGCTGCTGGTGTCTTCCCTGCTTGGCCCTTCCTTCCTTGCCCTGCTGCCTCTGGCCTCGAGCTGTTTTGCCCAGGCAGAAGGGATTAATGTTCACTCTTATGTGTTACGTGCATGTACCTCCAGAGCTAAAAGTGCTTTGTGAAGGTGGTATCACCAGGCCTCTTCTCCTCCTGTTTCCACAAGCTGCAAGATCATACTTTCCTCTCTTTTCTGCAGGTTCCTGGGCTGGTGAAGGTCATCTTGGAGAGCTCACCTTATTTCAAGCTGATCAGCCACCATGCTGTGTGCCGCAAGGTACTGCCTGGCATGCTTGCGACTTTCCGCATCGTTTTCTCCCCTGATGAGAACAAGGTGAGATGGAGGTCCCGAGAGGTGTGTGCCTTCAGTGGGAGGTGAACCTGCGGGGCTGGGTTCAGAACAGGGCATCTGCTGTGGGTTTTGAGGCACTGTCCTGGTTTCGGTGGCATTGCACTGGATCTGCAGCTGGGGGAAACTTTTCCTGTGGTGAAGATGATGCTGTCATAGGCTGGAGGCTCTTCTATGCTTCAGACTGTGATTATCCTTTGGTGCTGGAACGTTTAATGCCATGTCTGTTGGCTTCAGGGATAAGAGTGCACTGTGTGGTGGGGTGGCCTCTCATGGTGTTGGTTTCTAGTATCTGACTATTGCTGCATAATTACGGGTTTGCTCTGATAATTATAAATACAAAAGCCTGTTTGCATAAATACAAACCTGTTGTTTGGAGGACCCAAAGCTGAGCCTGATCAGAGTGAGGACCACCACCTTTGAAAACTGGAGTTGCTTCTTGAATGCATATCGTGTTGGCCGCAGTAGTGAGACGGCGGAACGTTCTGTCTGAAGCCGGCACTTTTCTTGCACACCGGTCATAGCCCATGCCGTGCTGCGAGGTTTGCTCTAGGCTGTGGTCAGGCAGCCTGCAGCTGGTCACATCCTGGCTGGCAGCACCATGCGATGCCACCGCAGCAGGGACTGACGAGCTGTGCGTTCCCTCCCTGTGCTTTCCTGGGCGTTTTCAGGGGAAGGCGCACGTGGGACAGTAGGGAAATGGCAGGGAGGGGTGCTGGTAAGGTGTTTAGCCATCGCACCTCTCTACTCGATGTTAGGGGCTTAATTATGATGGAAAACGCTAGGGGAATGGCTAGATCCAGAGAGCTTTCCCCTTTCCCATCTGGCAACCAGTTCCCTGCCTCACCCTGGGCTGGAGCGAAGGTGATGCTTTTTCATACCCTCTGTGTTCCAGCCTTGCCGCTGTGCTGCCCCTGAGGATACTTGCCCACCTGTGCTCCAGCTGTGATTCTAGGGGAGAAGATGCGCTGTGCTCGTGGCAGGGAGCCAGCCTGGCCCAGACACGCTGAGCTCCAGATGTCTTTAACCAGCAGGAGGCTGGTGTGCTGCAGAGGACTGAGGCATCTGGAGCGCACACAGGAGTGAAGGGGCAGGTAGCATCTGCAGGCAGAGTGTTAGCCTGGAGCCTTTGGGCAGTCACGCTGGTGTGGCTGTGCCTGCGTGCATGGGGCTGTGGTTGCTGTGTCAGCTGGCACCTATTCCCTGCCCCGTGTGCCATGCTTTTGCTCGGAGGTTGGAACATCGGTGCTGTGGCCCTGGCAAGTCTGGCACTGTGCCGTGATGTGAAGGGGCGGCGGTGTTACCTGGAGGCTTGTTAACGCAAAAGGGTTTAGTACCTGGCATGGAAGGGAGGAAGCCCTGCAGGGGAACACAGACAGACAGGCTGACTCTTTACACCAGCACTCTGCTGCCTCTTGGCACAGTTCTTTGCGTGACTTTGTGGGTGATGCAAGGTGAGGGGGTCGCTCTGAGCCAGCTGGTGTTTCTGTGCCAGGCCAGAGGTGCAGGCTCTCTTTGGGCACAGCTGTTCTCTCATCTTCTGTTTGCTGCTTAGATGTAGTTGAACACCCTGTCCTATCCTCAAACAGCATGGCTGTAGCAAACTAGAGAGGAAATGCCCTGTGGTGCCTGGCTCCCCATGCTTGTGAAATGATCTGTTGCTTTGCGGAGGGACTGAGAAATTGTTTTACGTCATTCGTATGGAAGGTTAAAATGATGTTGGCTTAGGGCAGTTCTCCATACTGCCCAAGTGACATAAGAGCTTAATCTCACCGAGGTAGGCTTTGCAGGGGACACTGCTTCCTTTAAAATGTGATTGACTAGTATTCATGAGCATTCATTTTTGGGATGGAAGTAAATCGGTTCCCATGAAGGGCAAAGAGCTGCTCTTCAACTACAGAGAAGCAGCAGAGCAACACATGAACATCACCCCAAATAGAAGTAGGGTGAGGTAACTCCCAGGAACACTCATGTCCAGTACTTTGTCCCTTGTCTTGCCCTTGAACTGGTGAGTGTGTGGCATTAGGGAGCTGTGCCAGCGAGGTCCTCTGCACAGCTTGAGCGACACCCTGGCGGTTTCTGCCGACCTGGGTTTTGTGCTCCTTGCAGGGCATTGGGAGAGGGATGTGGGCTGCTTGGTGAGGAGCACATGGGGACTCTACAGCAGAACCAGAATGTTGTATAAATCGAACTTTTTGTCTCGTACTTGATGGAGTGTGAGTCAGGAAAGTGCCGGAGTGCTGTCGCTCAGCTAGAAATGCATCAGTAGCATGGTCAGGATGTGCAGAGCACCTTGAAAAGCCCTTAGCCAAGAGGCAGGCTTTGGGAGATGGTTCTGTAAAGCCACCTGTGTTGGGCTTGCAGTTGCTTGCCTGCAGAGTATCTGTGTGTTAGTTGTGGAAGGCTCAGGAGTGCTGCCTTTGAATAACTCCTACATCTCTGATACTGCATGATCCACAGGGACTGTGGGTAACCCAGTGAAGTGGGGTCTGGGTCTTCCTGATGAGGAGCCGGTTTGTGTCATTCTCTTGCTTTGAATCTGTTCTTCCCTGGCGTAAGTCTGACTTCAGTGAAGTCACTCCTGATTGAAAGGAGTAAAATTGTGCCTCAGCCCTAAGTAATAGGGCCATGTGAGTTGTTAGTGGCTGAAATGCCACGTAGCCCTTTCTTGGAAAATGAGCAGTTTCCTACTGTCTCGCAGTCATTTGGGAATGTGCCACGTGGTCAGACTGTCAGAAAAGGAATAGCTGACGCGCCTCTTGGTTTATTGGCACTCGTGTTATAAATGAACTGCTAATTTTTCTGCTGGGCAACATTTCCAGTTTGTTACTCTTGCTGCTTCTGATTTGCACGTTTCTGTTTTATGGCTCCATTGTACAGCGTGGGTGTTCTCGTGCCAGCCCCTGTTCCCGTGTGTTCTTGCGTTATGGTCTGACGGCCTCTGCTGAACTGGAAACCATTGTGGCACTGACCGGCAGATAAACAACAGACAGAAATACTTCCATTTGTGCGTCCTTCAGGCTTATTAGTAGTTTATTGTAAAGGAAGAAGGAAGCAAGAAGCACATAAAACCATAGCAGAGCTTATTCTGTGTTGTCCTCTTGCTCTTTTCACTGTAGCAGTGCACTGTTTTCAGGCAGTGCAAGTTCAGTCTGTGAGGTTTGTGAAATTCATTGCTGATGCTCAGTGGAGACTGAATTAATGCACATTGATTACTCTGAAATATGACAGGACAGTGAGTTATTGCATGACTGAAATGAAGTCCTTTAAAATTCAGCCCAGCCCTGCTAGATGTTTTGTTGTGCACAGAAGCTATTCCAAGAATACTTTTAAGATGACTCTTGTGAGGAGGAAAGGGGCAGAAGACCAAGGCAAATGGCGCGGCGCCACAGGAACCTGAAGCCAAGTGACTCATTTCAAAGACTCCTGCGAACCGGCGGCTGAGGGGGGCAGGCGCAGGGGCACCCCCTCTGCTGCGAACGGATCTTCATCCTCTGGTCTCTCCTCTGTTGTCACGGCCCTTATTTTCCAGCCTTTTTTTATATCAGGGTTTCAGCAGGAGCTTTCCCTGCTTGGCTTGCTGTGTTACCTCATGCTACAAGGATCTTTTCTTTGCAAGTTGGCTGCTGCAAGGAATTCAGTGAAGCATTTGGGATAGGTTATGCAGGGAAACTGACATCTGAGTTTGGGGTTCTGGGCAGTTAGGCTTGATATTGCTGCGACAGTAATTACTGTTAGCCTGAGTTTACAAAGAGCCTGAAACAACACCCAAGACGAGCAGCTGCTTCAGTCTCAGTGGGTGCCAGTTCAGACGCCAGTGGTGATACCTGGAAGGCCAGAGCTTGTAATTTACTGCTTGTCACAGGGGAGCACGAGAAGGGGAGCCATCGTACAACTGTCTGTATCTTCCGTGAAACTGAGAGGGGAGTTGTATGCAGGATGAAGTCGTATTTTCATGAAAACCTATAGCCTGAAGCTGTGTCTAAGCACAGCAAACTTTAAAGCATAGATGGGATGCAACCCCTCTGTCATCCAGGCACGTTTATTTAGAAACCTGGTCTTAAACAGTCTGCTAAGGGTTTGCAGTTGCGAAGCAGAACAACATTTTGAACTGGTCTCAACTGTGCCCCTAGGCTGCAAGCAAGTGCGTAGCAGGGTTAGTGCCCTGGTAACACGAGGCAGTGCTGAAGTAGAGACTTTGCAACCTGTTGCCCCCAAGGGAGGGCAATTCGGCTTTCAAAAGCTTAAGGGACCATGGGTTCACAGTGGCACAAACAGCCAGCTTCTGCCTAGCACCCCTCTTGCCTTGGGTTTCCCCCTGTTTGGGCTGGCGCTGCATTCAGCCTGGTGCAAGGTCCCACGTTGGTGGGGTGGTAGAGCGTGGCTGAAGGGTCAGCCCGCTCTGAAGTGCTGAGTCAAGCCTTGCACGGGATGCCATGTCCCACGGTGTCCCTGGAGAGGGGGCTTGGAGCATAATGTGCATCTGCATGAATGGCGAGAGGCATCTTTCTCTCTCAAGGTCGTGGTTGTCTCTGTGAAACCAAATCCTTGTTGCTTTAGCCTTGCCCTCAGGTCCCTGGAGAAATCCCTTGTGCATTGCTGTGCAGGTGGTCCCAGCGCCCCTCACCAGCAACGGAGCTGGGAAGGCTGCCTGTGCTTGCTTTTGGGGGAGGGGGGGATTTATTTCTTGGGCTCTTAATTGCATTGCTGTTGATCCATTTGCTCCTTAGCAATGACAACACCTTGACAATTACTTCCTTTTACTTGCTCCAAGTAGCTCCAGTTGTTGAAGTTCCTTTTTTCTTTATCCTCCTGCTGATCTGAACTTGCATCCTCCTCTGCCTACCTGGCACCTGGAAGAGGGAGCTAAGCAAATATGGCATGCCAAGACTTAATAAGGCAGGTAGCTTTCAATTGGCTTTGCAATGCCTTTGTTACAGTAGTGTGGCCAAAAGAACAACAACAACAAAAGCAAATAACATTCTTCATTTGCTAATGAGTTTCTGAGGATCGAAACAGTGCAGGACGTGAAGTAGCCAGGTAATAGGTGCTTTAAATTCATATGGGCTGCCCATAGCTTTTATTTTAGAGGGCTTAGGCTGCAAGATTGAGTACAAAATTGCTAACTCAGAACGACTTGCTGAAGATGAAACGCTTTCCTGAAATGCGGTATTAAATCATGCAGGTTGCTTGCTGCAGTTCCCTTCCTAGTATTTTACCTTCCAAATAGGAAAAGCAAAAGCCCTTCTGCAGTTTCTAGGGTGAATATTTGAGATGTCTAGAAAAGGAGATTATTCTTTTTGTCTTGGATGGGGCAGCATCTGTACTGACAAGCTTAAACCCCAGCTGAGCAGGTGGTAGGCGAGGTGCTGGGTGGTGGGTGAGGCGCTGGCTGTCAGCGCTTGCGTTAGAGCAATAGGTACGTGTCTGTGCCTGGGCTGGCTGCCTTAGGGCCCTTCCAGGAGGGGATGGGGACAGGAGCAGGAAATCCCAGCTGTGGGGGAGTCTGGATCGGTTCTGCTGAAGGGAGTTTGCTGCTGTATGCAATTCCTAAATCATTAAAATCCTAAAGCGCTTGCTGCTTCAACAGTGATAAAAATATCAAATTAATTAAAAGCACTGAGGAAAAAATCAGGGCAGCCAGTGAGTGACGAGAAGCAGAGTTTTTATCAGCTCATCCATAAGAGCGCTGCTGGGGGTAATGGCTCCTGGCCCTATGGCAGCAGATTTACCACTGATTTCAGTGGGGGCAAGGTGATAGTTCCAGCGCAGCGATGCCACGCCATACATCTGGAGACTGCTCTGCTCATCTCTACAGTAACATGATTTTGGTAATTTGATTTGCCTTCCTGCTGCTAAACGCCAGACAGCCGGGGCGCGGGGGGGATTGCCTGGCTCTGTTCTGCAGAAGGCAGTGGCTGGGACTGCACAGCCGGCTTTGCTCTGGTGGGGTGTCTGAGTGTCCCCCGTGTGCAGCTCCCGATGCCGCCTGCCTGGGGTGGGTGTGCTAACCAGGCACGCCGTCACTTGCTCCTCTAGAACAGACCTTACAGAGGGGTGTGATTACGGCATCAGCCAGAGCTGTCTCCTGTGCCCCCTGAGGCTGGGTGAGATGTAAAGGGAAACGGAGTTCAGACACAGGAAGAACTAACACCCTTTAATTCTAGCGCAGAGGTGGCATAGGCTGCTGAGGGCAGGGGTGGAACTGTTAGCACTTCTAGGTACTTGTGAAACCTCTCGCAAAAACAGTTTGGGTCTGGAGCTGAGCCAGCTCTGGTGTGGGGAGATGGATCAGGTGGCTTTTGAAGGGTGCGTGTCCCCAGCCTTGGCCCTATAACGCTGTGAGAAGGGGCAGGAAATACAGCCGTACCCTGCACTGCCCTGACGCTGCCGCAATTACCGTGTCCAGCTTGTGAAGTATTTCACCGAAGACTGACCATTGACTATGCATGTGGTGAAGTCCTTTTGAAAGTGTACCTGAGCATCCCCTGCCAAGCTTCAACGAGGTCGCCGCGTTGCTGGCACTGGAGTTAGTGCTGTGGCACAGCTGGGTTCTCAGTGGTGCTTCCAATAGTCTGCAGTGGCGATCGAAGCAGGTTGCGTTAGTGCTGTGATCCCTTGCATGAAGAGACTGTTCTGGTGTCTCAGAATCAAAGCATCAGATAATTGTGGTGCTGCCAGCTTGCTGCAAAAGCAGGTGAATCAATGGGGTTGTTTCTCCTTTGCAAGTTAACGACCCTGTGCAAGTCATGCTACTGGAATGAAAGCTCATGAAGGTAAAAAGTACTGTTGCGTTACTGAATGATACTGCTACAGCCATAGAAAACAGCAGTTTTCCTTCTGCCGTGGGGAAAGTACTAAAAGCATTGTGCTGAGATTGTTTCTTTCCCCGCAGGATTATTTCCACGAGCTCATCTGCATCACAGAAAGGGGAGAAGTTTGTTGTGCCTCTCCGAGCTATAGGTGCCCGAGCTATCCTGGACTTCCCCGACCAGGTGAACTTCTCAGCCTGTCCAGTCAAGTACAGCACCCAGAAAACACTGCTGGTTCGCAACATCGGTAACGGGGCGGCCCGCTACTGCATCAGCCCTCAGAGGTAGGGAGCTCATCTCTTTTTGTGCAAAACACTGTTGTGTGATAATACAGTTGGTAAACAGCGACAAAAAGGAGCCAGAGCGTGTGAGCTGCTGTACTGCTGCCGTGGCTGGAAATGGGCAGGGCACGTGGGGTTTGCTGTTGATTATAGTGTTTGAAGCATGGCGCAGCCTCTGCTAAAACCCTGCAAACTGCAGAGTGGAGTTTTATAGTGCAACGGTGTCTTCAGTGCACAGTCGTGCAAGACTGATTCTGTTAGATTGAACGAGCAAATGTAGGAAGGCAGCTGGACTGCCCTCGGGCTGTGTAAGATCCTGCGTGGCAGACGACAGCTCTAGGAGCTCAGTTCCTGAGGACCAAAGGCAGTGTTAAGAAATGGGCAAGCTCTGAGCTGGTGGAAGAGACATTTAAGAATTTATCATCAGCTTTACCAGCAGTTTGTCTATAGTAGCAAGTGCAATCAGAGATGATAGATCAAAGCAACTGGTATTGAGACCCTGACAAAAACCCTGTGGGGTCCAGAACCTGGTTTTCCAGTAGGTTTGATCTGGTCCCTGGGATCCACTGTTCTTCATTAGAATGAGCTCTTAAGTGGAGATGAGCTGGCAGCGGCTTCAAACCTGCACTTTAGCCCCAAAGCAGAATGCCGATGGGCGCACAGGCAAAAGGTGCAGCAAATGCCTGGTGCGTGGGTTGGGAGCCTTTTCTAGAGCTTTGTCTCTCTCAGATCTCCTGGAAAGTGCTCTAGCATGCTGTAGTAGCTACCAGCAACCCCCTTGATCTTCAGTACCTTCTGAAATGGTTGTGTGGCCCTATTGGCCAAATATACCCATTCCCTGGGAGGCCACAAGCACGTGGCATTTCGGCAGTCTCCTGGTCAAGCGCCTGATGTGTGCTGTGTCGTGGACAGCCTGTACTGTTCCTCTTGGTCTGAGAAGACAGTCACTGGTTTTCCAGTTTGCTGAACTGGAGAGGGTAATGCGTTTTGGAAACTGCACCTGCAAGGAAACCACTTCAGCTGGCTGGTAGTTAGCTCCGTGTTGCTTGGTCCCAGAGGTTTTGGTGTAGGAGCTGAGGTCCAGAATGCAGCAAAGACGTGCCATCTGCCTTAGTGCACCTGAGTTGCTTCGGTTTCTTCCCCAGGAAAACAGGGGTCAAGAGAAGGCTCTTTGCTCTTTCTCCTGGGAAATGCGAAGGTCCAAGAGGCTTCTACCAAAGCCTGGCAAGGCTGTCGAAGCAGGCTTCCAGGATGCTGTTCAAGCAGGCTGCTTCTTTTCACTGTGGAAATACGTAGGCAGGAACTTGTAAATCCCTGTACAGCTTCCCTCTGGGATTTCCAGATCTACTTGTCACCACCAAAACAAGTACCCAGTCGTGTGTAGCATCTCTTGGCAATGTCCTTGCCAACTGTTCTATCGCGTGATACGGCGTACGTTGAATCCTGCTTGATATGGATTTTATGCTGAACTTCACCAATTGAATGTTTCAGTCCTGACTTGCAACAAAGGGATGGGAAGCGTTACGAAAGCTTTATTTCAAACTACACAAGAAAGTACAATTCTGAATAACTGGATTGCGTGTGCGCAGAGATCAAAAGCTGGTAAGATTTCCCATGTCAGCCAAAGGCATCAGTCATCTCTTCCATTTCGTTATGAACTTTTGAAAGCCAGTCTGAAATTTCAAACTGATGATCTTTGAATATAAGCAGCGTTTTATTCTAATTAGGTCGCCCCCACTTTCATTCAGATTTCTTTTTTAAATACTCTGAGGTTCCTGTCTTTCTGCTCTTTTATTTTTTTTTGCTTTAAGTGTTCAGCGAAATGTCATAATGAATTCCTCATTGGGAACTTTCTTAAAGGTTGAGTTCCTCTAATGCCTGTGTGTCTACCATCTGCCTATATATATGCACAGATGTATAAGAAATAATATGAGAAATTTGGGGAACACGTGAAATGGAATTGGGCTGCTGGAGAAGATAAAATCCTAGAATAACTTTGGAAGAGACCTCTGGAGATCATGTGAGCAAACACAGTGCTCAAAGCAAGACCAGTGTCAAAGTTTGATCAGGTGTGCACTCAACACGAAAAGTAAGACCAAGTGATACCAGCCTTCGTCTTTCCTTCTCAAGGCTGTGCAAAGCCATTTATCCCAGCATCTCCCTGTATGTGCTGTGCTCCAGCCCCTAAGCTCCTCTTCTGTAGAAAGGCTTTCGTGCCCACCAGCCTGCACTGCCAGGGATTCTTCCATCCCAAATACAGGTTTTTGCATTTTCCATCCCTCGGCTGCATGCGGTTCTGCTGTGTCCCCTGAATAGCAGCCCAGCCCTCCAGTATCTCGACTGTACTCCCCCAAGCTTGTATCCTCCACTCAAAATCCGAGTGCTCCCCACTCTTGACCAGGTCACCACGTCCCCTTGCAGCCTGGGAGCAGAACAACCACGTTCTCCCTGTGCGATGAGGCCATGGTGTGCCAGGAGTGGTTTCTCCAGCCAGTGCTGGGGACTGCGCTGGGTGACAGTGGGTTCCCTGCTGCTTGTGCTGTGAGAAGTTGCTCAGGTGCCTGCCCCGAGGTCCCAGGTGAGCTCAGTGGCTCCAGCAGCCCCAGCAGAAAAGAACTGGCCTCCCAGCTGGCATGACAAGTTGGCTGGAGAGTCTCACCAATACACTGCTCCACAGGCGAGTAGGTCATTAGCTGTTAATTGTCTTTGAACAACTCTACTTACAGAGGCTTTCGCGGGAGAGACCGTTTTCCTCCTCATGTCAGGGGATTAATTTCCCTGCGTTAGAGGCTGTGACCAAGGCTGCATCATTATTAACGACAGGGGAAGTTTTTAGTTTAATGTCATTGCATTCTTTTGAATGACTCCCGTAATGATTGTTCAGCATCACAAACACTTAAACCTGTGCTTTGGACATTAATGCGTGATGTTTCCTGTCCTGGAGAGCTTAATGTGTAGATACGAGACGCAGTATTTAAGAGTTATGGCATAGGTGGTAGGAGTGCCAGCCTTACAGACTTACATTCAGGACTGTTTTAGTCTCTTCCTATTTAGTGGAGAACTGAAGCAGCTTTAGTGTGTGCTTAACTTTTGCTGAGTACGGATGTAGTGTTGTGTTAAAGCCAACATCAATATCACGTAATAGTTTTGTGTGCCGCTATGTGTAAGCATGCGTGCACGTGAGAGGGGGAGGAGGCTTAGTGGAGTAGAAGGGAATGAGAGATCAAAGTTTGCGGACCATCAGCTGGCCTCTGTGTCCTTCATTCTCTCTCTGCACAACTGAGACTTCTTAGTTGCTGCAACTTCTGTCTTCTGGCCTGGGCGAATTCAGGCTCTTGCCCCTTTGCAAGGCAGCTGCAGGCGCCACAGTTTCCTAGTCCAATGCGCCGCTCGTATCACTTCTCTCTGCCTCCTTTCTCAAAATTCCCTTGGCATCAAGTGTAACCTACCAGCTTTCACCTTCAGTGCATTTTTCAGCCCATCTCCAATGCTAACCTTTCCTCTCGGTCAGTACTGCGAGCTCTGCTCTTGCAGCGGGTCACTTCATAAGGACATTCCTTGCCTCTTACAACTTTATCTAAGGACTTGTATGGTGTATTTTACTCCACGGCAGAGCTCTCAAATGAATCCACGGGGCCAGTTCAGCATCCTTCTGCTGTTGCTTGTTCAGAACTCTCCCTTGCCGTGGTATCTACCAGAAAACATGGACACGTTTTGACTCCTCTTTCGTAAAGGGGGTGTGTGTGTGTGTGTGTGGGAACCCTGACACCAAAGCACTCCCCATTATGCAGCTTGGCTCTGTGCCTGTCCTCCCCCTGCATGTCCATACCCAGCTGTTCACTGCATAGTGTAGTAATAAAAAAAAATAACAATAGTATAAATATAAAAAGTCTTTTCCTGCCGTTCTCATTGTTAAGGCTGGTTAGTGAGTTTCTTCTCCACGGCATTCACGGAGATAAATGTCATTCCAGTACATTTCAGTTGAAAATGGTGCCTGGAAGCAGATCTCAGTGCAGCACTGCCTTTTCCTGACGTTACACTGTGCTGTGCTGTGCTATGGGTTAGAGAGGATCTGTCTGAGAAGGTCCATTTAGGAATGTCCCATTAAGCTCTGGAAGCTCAGGAAATGATCCTACATGGCACAGTGCCAGGAGCCGCCTTGCATCCCTCCCTGCAGTACCCATTATACTACATGGAGGTGTGGGGCTGGAGAGTTACCATGGGATGTACAGGGATGTGACAACAGAGCCTACGTGCAGGGAAAGAGGGAAAGAGAGAGCTTGTGAGATGCTGGCTCTGTGCAGGATTTTTTCAGTATGGAGATGGAGTCTTGGATGCTTTGACCTAACAGACTGTGTTTACTGGAGTGGTTACAGTGCTCGACTTTGGCTTTTATACCATTACCAAAAAATTACGTATGCCAAGATTAAGTGATCTTTGGGGTTTTTTTCCTGCGATAGGTCTTAGTTGACAGAGGGGGCAATTCAATCACCAGTAATTTTACTGTCGGTCTTGGGGTTGGAGGCAGCTTTTAATGAAATCAATTCTCACAAACTCAGATGATTTTATAATGCAAATTAAGGCACCAGAGGAGTAAAGGGGTTTTGGCTGTAGAAGAGAAACATACCATGGGACGAAGTATGTTGCAGCCTCGTTGCACGCTGCACTGACTAAACGTATGGTTCCAGGAGGAAAGGCAGCGCGGTAGTCGGGAAAGCCTGAGCCACAGAACTGTCAGCGTTGTTCACTTGTCAGTTGGTTGCTAAATTGTCAGGAGTATTTTGCCCGTGGTATCCTCATGGGATTTAACTTTTGCCCAGCTTGGGGAGCTGATGCCTGGTGAAAGCAAGCAAGATGTAAACGCCAAGGCAGATCACAATGAAATTGCTTACTAATCTGGTGTTGTTCCCTTTCTGAAGGGCAATTACGGGCAAGATCTCAGCAGGTTCTGCTGGGAAGGTCTCCCTCAGATTGGTGCGGCTAGATGAGTTTATACAAGCTGGGGATTGCAAGGCACCGTTGGGAGATCTGGACCTGTGAAAGTTTAGATGTTGTACAACAAAGCAAACGTACAAATGGACGTAGTTGAAAAGCATGTCAGAAGAAGAGCTATTAATAAACCTCCAAACCTTATCTTTCCTGTTTTGTCAGGAGCAGTAGTTATTCATTACAAGGGTAGATCTAACAGGACAAGAATTACCGTAAAGAACAGCTCACAATTAATGGCTAAAAGGCCAAAGTTGAGCCTGCCAGCTTCATCTGTTGGCAGTGGTTTTCATGTGGCTATTAGTGTGTCAGGGACGTTTCCTTAGCATCTCTTATCTGTAGGCTGCAGGGAACAGCTTAGTGATGTGGACTGAAGTTCAGAGTTCAGGTGAAGCACGGACCTTACATCCCTCTGGGTCTTGGAGAAGCAGGTCTACGTGAGGGATACCAAGCTCCTGCTACATCAGGAACCAAGTTGTCCTGTGGGTACAGCGTGGGGTGGGAGGCAGGAGGTGCGGTGTCTGACTTGTGCTCTGTTTCTCCGTCCTGAGAATGAGTCCTGACCTCGGTGGGATCCTCCTCTCTGGTAATTTGAAGATGTGAAGGTATCTACTTTCTCGGGCATCCCCTGAAGTCATCCTCAGGAGTGTCATTCCCATCCCAGCTATCTGAGGGCAGGGGTATGCAGACATGGGGATGGAGTAGGAAGGGCATGGGATGGGAGGTAGTGCTGAAGTGTGGCCCTTAACCGGCAGCTTTTCTGTTCTGGCAATGTTTCTGGTAAAAACAACAAACTAAAAGAGGTGGGGGGGAATTTTTCTGTGCCTTTCCCACAGCAGGCAGTGATCCCCGCCAAGCACCAGCAGAGCCCTGCCCAGTATAACCAGGCACAACCCCCAGCGCAGGTGCAGGGCCATGTAGAGCAGCCCGGTTCTGAGGCTGGCGGCGCCTTGGCTTTCCTCCTCCCTCTCAAAAGCCTCAGGTCCAGCACGTGAACATTGCGGGCCCAATGCTTCCCCATTAGTCACTGGCGATGTTCTTGCTAGTCGTGATGGGAGCAGGTCAGGCCTCCAATTGCATCAGTGTCTCCTTAACGAGCAGGAACTCCAGCAGTTTCATCAGCTGTCACTGCTTCCATGAGCGAAGCGAAGCTTGCGCATGGCTCCATTTTTTCTCATTATTTCTGTGGGCTGCACTCCCCAATCACTGTAAAACTCTGCAGAAAATATTTTTAAGGTGACAAATTGACCACCAGCAAAGCACTAAATCCAATAACTTTTGCTTTCTAAGTGAGGCTGTACAAGAGCCGCAAAGCCCAGCTGCTGTTATGCAGAAACATGTTGCATCTGACTTTTCCCTGAGCATTAAAGGACTGAATTATGTGTCTGTCAGCTGAGAGCTGTTTACCTGGCGACAAATCATAATTGCTCTTGTTAAATCTAAAGTACACCGACACATTTTCATACTATTTCCCACACATTGCACAGAATTTCTCTAGTAGGCCAAGCAAACAGTTACCAAGCCTGGATTACAACCCAGAGCCCCAGACTGCATTGCTTGTGAATACGCAGAAAACCTCCTGTTGAAGGTGCCTTGATATGCTCCTGCTAGCGGTGCTTCATTTAGCTAGAGATTTAATTGTTCAGGCTGTAAATGGGATACTCCTTTTGTGTCTTGTTTTCTTGTTTCTGTATCACTCTAATCTGCCTTTGCACTCGTACAGATTTTTCTTTGCTTAGAACAGCTTTCATTGAAATGCTGATAAAATGTGCCCTTTCTGAGGCAAAACCAGGATGCTTTCAAGGTAAAAAAAAAAAAAAAAGAAAGATAGATTAATTCTGCCATTAAAGTCTAATTATTCTCCGGTCATTCAAGAATAAACTTCTGTTCTCCCTGTCTGATTTCCAGGCTGTAATCTCACTGGGACAGGTATTGCCTTGACATTTGCATCTCTTGAGGTTTATAGGTGGCAGGAAAAGACGGATTCCTGAGGAACTCAGTGTCAAGTTGTGCATGCAAATAACTCTTGCCATCTCCGTGCCCTTCAAAAACCCTCCTCCGATCGTATCGCTAGCAGTCAGACTCTTGAGCCTTGCTGCAGAAAACTGGATGCAGGGTATGGGGGAGACGAGGTCATTTTATCGCTTAGGATCTTCTGAGGGCTGGAGCTCTTCAGGAGTTGGGTCGGTGGCTCAGTTCCTGGCCCTGTATGTTCTCTTTTTCTGCTGCTGACTGTGGTTTCTTGGCCCCTTGCTAATACAGGTGAGCTGGAGTGAGCTGGACGGCAGAAGGAACGTAGTCCCCAAAGGTCCCACAATAATCCTGATGTGCCTCTCCGTGTTGCAGCCCTTTCTCTGTTGATGCCTCTGCTGGGCCTCTTGGGATTGGCGATGCCATGCAAGTAACGGTGGACTTCCACCCAGAGAAGACTGGTGATTATTCCAGGCCCCTGACAGTTCACTATGACACAGGTAAGGTCTGGGCACTGCATGGTGCCCAGTCTCTGCGTCCTTCAAAACAGAGACCTTTCAAAGCAGAAAAATGTTAAGCTTGCTTTGCAGACTACTTCTAAAACCTTTTCTTTCAAAACCTCTGTATGTTTCGGTGCTTAAGTGAGCAGGTAAGGGGCAAAGGCTGCGTGTGCCCTCGTTCTGTGTGGCTGTGTGCCGGTCTCTCCCTGGGGGATGCTGGTGTCGGCTGGGTGCTCTCCACCCAGCACCCCCCATGACTGCCATCTGCCATCATTCCCTGTTGTCCCGGTCACCTTAATTGCCTCTCCAGGTGTATCTCCCCTGTCCCGGCTTTGCCTCAAAGAAAAGTGACAAATAGTTGGTGTTTAGGGGGCTTTTAAAGTGCATCCCCTCAAGCAGGAATGAGGTTTTTTGGAATCCGGTTTTGCTGGGAGTTGCTGAGTCGGAGGCGGGAGGAACCTTGATTCTCCGTTACGGTGTGCATATGCACGTGTGAAGCTTCATTCCTTGGCGGTGCTATGTTTGAAGCGCGACGTGGGAATGCGTGCCTCTGTCAGACTCGCTCCAATGCCGCTGTCTCTTACACATCTGTCCCCTGCACTGCTTCTACGTTGTTTTGCCGCAGAGCCTTGTTCTTTCTTTTTGCCTTCTCCCACAGCTCACGACATCAGGACTAATGCAGCCAGGACTTGAGGGCTCTTGGGATTTGGCAGGAAGAGCTCGCTGCCTCCCGAGATAGGTGTAACATTTATATTAGGCTAGGAGAAGCTGAGGTCAGGCCACAGAAACACCATCAGCTTTACGCTTCACTGAAGAGTAAGCGGGGAATATCTTTAGGAAAAGGCGCCATGTTAGAATGCTTCTGTCGGCCTTGGCTCAGCAGGGGTATGTTGTGGTGCCGAACGAGGCGCTTCCTCAGTTGCGTGAAGGCACTTGGCGTGTGTTTCCTCTCGCCTGAGAGGGAGGTTTGGTTTGTCCCTGTTCCTCAGCGTTGGTCCTTGGAAGTGTGGTGTCCTAACCGAGGGGATACTGTGTGCTGCTTTAGCCCGGCAAAGAGCATTTTAGTTGTCTTGGGTTTGTGGAAGTTACAAATGCTCCTGTATCTTCCAAACACTTATGTAGCCTCACGACTTATTTCAGCTTTGTCTAATGTTTTCCAGTTATTGACATATTCACGGAGAATGGTTGATGCTCACTCAGAGGAGCTTATTGTTTTGGGTAACAGTTTCTAGGACGGGTGACTGAAATATCAGCTAGGGAAGCACAAAAACGTGCCTTATTTGTATGCCTATACAGAATCTATAGGATAAAATTCAGAGGGCTAGAATTTCTCTGGGGCAGATGAGCAGTGACAGTGGAGATTAGGGCCGTAGGGTTTATACTTTGTGACGGAACAGAGTGAGCGAATAATTAGGGCCAGGATCTTCGTGGCTCGCTTTGAAAAACCTGAGAGTCTTGTTCTTACTGAAACAGCTGGTTCCCCCATAGTCAATCTTTGCAAAAGTGATTTGTGTGGGTAGGCCACGGGGATAAACTCTCTGCTGGCTCTGAGATGGGTGTTTTCCCAGGAACACGTGCAGCTCCCTGGGAGATGAACCCAGGATTTCATTCCTGCCTGCCAGTACAATGTTGCAGTTATTTTGAAATAAACTACGAATTGCGAAGGAGAGCAAGGGGATAATGAAGGGATTATCTCTCTAGCTTTGAAGCGTACAGGTAAGTGAAAGGCTGCTGAGATGAATTGCTAAAGTGAAGCAGAAACGTGTAATCAATCAGTCTTTCGAGGTGTGGTGCAGAGTTTATTGCAGGAGTAGTGCAGAGCACCAGACAGCGTTCCCTGACCTCGCGTGGCGAGCCCTGGCTAATGTGTCCGGCACCACGGCAGGCTCCCTGTGACGCGCGTACAGAAAGCAGCCGGGTTGCTCTTTCAGAGCCACCAACAGAGTGTTTATTAAGAAACAGAAGTGCTAAGAGCAAAACAGCAGTTTAAGGTGTTGGGAGGCGTTTCCCTCGCTTGGCTGTGTATCAGTACTGACTTGCTCGCAGGCAGCAGTCGTTCTCAATGGATCACACCCTTCTTAGGGTGACTTACGCAGGATCAGGTGAACATTGCTTAAATTTCTGCTGAAGCTGGGTCAGATCTGTCCCTAGCATTGCTTAAGCAAGCATGGAGCTCTTCCATGTGAACAAGTCACAATTTTTCCCTTAGCGTATGATTTGGTTGATTTAAATTGTGTGTCTTTTGGGCTGGTTAGGAGCACAGGTACTGTCCCCTGGATAGACTGTGTGTGTGGTGGCGGTTCTGTTGCTACAAATTTATGGATGAGTGTGGAGAAAATGTTTGCTGCTATGAGCGTAATGATTTACAATGAAAACTTGTCCTTCAGTGCTTTACATGCCTAAACTCCTCCTTTTCGCCTGTGTACATGTGTCTGGGTGTGAAAAATCCCAGCTCGTACTGAAATGAGGGTGACTTGGGATGTTCTGGGCTCCAGCATATCCCTGTCCAGCACCTTAACATCAGATTATGGTACTTGAAAGGGTTTCTGAAACCTGCGTGCGAAGCACTCGTACAGCTTTGGAAAAGGTTTCAATACCACTGAAAGTCCTGTCGGTCACTTGGCCTTTCCCAGATGACGTTCAGCCCACCCTGTGTGGACCGTGTGGATGTGGGAAAATAAGTTTATGGAGGTAAGTCCTAGTCTCAACCAATCCAGTATTCATAAAGTTTCGATATTCTTTCAGCTGTCAAGTCCTGCTCAAGTGAGATGATGCCCAAGCTGCTTGCCCTGAGTGCTGCTGATTGTACACCAAACCCAGTTTGCTGCAGTAACAACATTTATTGCAGCCTGGCAGCGTAGCACCAGCTTGGTGTGGGAAGGTGAGCTTTGCTCAGGGACACGTGGCTGAGGAGATGCATGACGGGTTCCCAGAGGTGTGCCAGAGGTGCAAAGCAAATCCACCAGTCCAATGCCATCCAAAACAATAACGTCTACGGCAGGTGCTCCATGCAGGTGAAGAAGGCTGCCAGAGACAGGAGGTGCCGGCGAGATGCTTGGAGTTGTGGAAGGAGAATTGCTTCTCTACTCAGAGCTCCCTAAATGCTGACTCACATTAGGCTCCTGTCTCCAACGAGTACTAGTATAGTATGATGGGTGGTCTTCAAGGTGTAGGACCAGATCCTGTGCCTGTATGTGGGTGCCTCCAGTGCCCACTGGCCCTTGTGGCAAGGCGCTACAACGCGCTTCTAGCCCAGGGGATCTGTGGTGCGGTATTGAAATTCCTCTGTGCAGTTTTTCCCCATCGGTTGCTGCATCCCTTGGCATCTCTTTGTCAGCACAGAAAACTTCAGTAATTAGCAAAGCACCACTGAGCTTGTGCGTGGCCGACGGACGCTATGTATTGAGATGCTTTTATTGCTGTCAGTAATAAAAGTAGTGATGCGGATGGCTCTCTTTCAGTAGCTCTGTGAGTCTAATGCAGAAGCAAAAGCCTGGGGCAGGATCTCACCCTCTTTGAGGGGGGAGATCAGAACCCATACCCATAGGAGTATTTTAGGAGACAGCACACCCAAGAGGAGGCAGCCCTCAAGCAGAACTGCCTATTCCATTACTCTTCTGTCTCCCCTTGGTTCAGAGCCCCAAAAAGCGGTTTCCCCAGAAGAGAGGTAACGTGTGTGGCTCAGGAGTAGTTCTCGGTGGTTTTAGTCCTGCTGGAAGCCTCCAGCCTTGTGCTAAAAGCCTGCTGAGGAACCGTCTAGGTGTTTGGCAGATGAATACCCTGTTTTCCCTCAACTTCCCACACAGCTTGCAGGAGGGCTGACAGCTGCTGAGCAGGAGCTGTGCTAAAGCAAATCTTGGCTTGTTTGCTGTGGATGGCAGACCCAGGCTCAGAGCATCCTTTGTGGTTCTGCACGCCCAGGGCACAGATGGGGGAGTTCAGCCTCGGCTCCTCAATTGCTTACTTCAAGGGCAGGTAGAAAGTGCGAGCAGGGTCTGATTCTGGCTCCGTGGTTGTTAATCAGAGTGAGTTTTCCTGCGCTGGCTCAGTTCCTGTCCCCGTAGGAAGTGGGTGAAGTCATGTCTCCCCTCCTGAGCCCTGGGCAGCAAAACTTGCTCTGTGCCAGATTCAGGTTATTCCTATATGGCAGGAGGGAGCAGCTAAATAGGCTTCTTCAGTGCAGCACGCTGGGAGCTGGAGACAATGTGGAGCAGAGCTTGCCTTGCCCTGGGTCAGGGAGGGGTCTGGCTGCCTTGTTCCCCCGCCGCTGAGCTTTGCTGCCTGGCCCTGGAAGCAGGGGGTCCCCAGCACCGTTTCCTCCCCATTGCTGCTTGCTAGGCGTGGGGCAAATGCCAGCAGCCTCGTAGAATCATAGAATGATGGAGGTTGGAAAAGACCTTGAAGATGACCAAGTCCAACTTAACCCCGGATTGCCAAGCCCACCACTAAACTGTGTCCCGAAGCACCACATCTGTGTGTTTGTCAAACGCGTCAGGGGTGGTGATTCCAGCCTGCAGCGTGGAGAAGCAAGCCCTGCCGGAGCCGTCTCCTCCCTGGCAGGCTCCCGCCAGCCCCCCAGTCCCGAAGGCTGGCCAGCAGCTGCTGCTTAGGCTGCCCGCACGCGGGGGGCTGCTGCAGGGGGGTTTGGTACTGAGCACCGGAGAGCTACTGGGATGTGTGGTTTGGGTTGGTCAGTAAGCGTGATGAGCTGGCCTCAGATCTTCCCCTTCCTCTAAGCCAGCACCGACACTTGCACGATAGACAAGATCTCCTTAGGGCAACGTAAGCATAAAAAATAATAACAAAAGAATTTCTTGGGTAGATCTGGAAGAACTGGCTGGGGATCACTGTATTTAGTGCGGCAGCAATGCTCAGGGTGGCAGGGGATGTCAGAAGAGGATCTGGGTCTTCTGCCCTACGCAGGATGGCCCGAGCCACTGCCCTGAGGTGCCTCTGCCCTTCTCGGTCTAACCACAGGCAGCTTCTCTGTGCTGCAGCAGCCTCTGGAGCTGTGAGTGATAACCGCCAGCTTGAGAAAGCACCGAGGTTTCATCACAAATGGGGGAAAATGAGGCATGAGATCACAGGAAAAACCAAGGCATATGAAACACGATTAATTAGGGAGCTGATGTGGAGCTCTTCAGTCACCTGTGGCACGACAGAGAGTTTGGTGTGGTGTGTTAGAGCCATTTGGGTTTGGTGAAGATGACGGTAACTACAGAACCGGGTGTGCTCGGCTGGCAGCAGGGCAAGCACAGCCTGTGCATCTCGGCCGCGGTGGGAAACTGTGGTAGGGGCTGCATCGCGTTGCAAATGGGCCGAGGGGAATTGTCAGGGGCGTTGCTGACTGCTCAGCTCCTGCACAGATCAGCATGGGGTTCCCAGCCGGGAATGTCGGTGTGTTGGGGTGCTGAATCCCTTTCTTCAGCTGAAATTGATGCTGGGCTTAGCTGGATCAGCTTACGTTGGTAAATGAGGCCACCTCTGCAAGGGCTTGGCGGTGTGTTAGTGGCCACTGTACACACGCAGGAAGCTCATTAAATCCCAGCCCTACGTGTTTATTGATGTTTGAGGCTGAACGAGTAACGGCAGCACGGATGTGCCATCACCTCTGGGCATCTCAGCTACTCGCAAGAGTAAAACATTACCTTGCTGTGATATTAGTCTGTGGTTTTGTGCAGACTTTGGAGAAGACAACCACCTCTGCATGCCTCTCTTCTCTTTCCTTTAAGAACCCCCTTTCTACCGAAGGTCCTGTCATCTTGCCAGGCTGGCACTGCCATCAGTAGCTTCCAGGAACTTGTTTGAAAACAAAATGAAAATCCTATTGGCTTAGCCTCTAGATCAAGCCTTTGTCTTTTCTCTCTGCAAACCCACGGATGGATGTGGATAGGCAGCAGGGTTTAGCTGAAGTTGAGCCCTTGCTGTGTTGCGTTTCACGTTCCTGAGATCACTCAGATTGCTGAGCCCTTGCGGTTTGTACTGACTCCAGCCAGAGCAGAGGAGGCTCAGGACTTGCCAAAAGTCTCGGTTTTGGCTGTTTTGTTCATCCCCAGAAGCAGACTTCCATGTGACGCCGCCTATCCCGTTCTTAGCCTGTGAAGGATTTCTGGAGAATGTAGTTTTCATCTCTTTGCAGGGCATCCTGGAGTGCAGCTTGTCTCTTCTATCATCAATGGAAATCACTAGTATGTTCTTAGGTGCCATGAACCCTGGATGCGTTTCGGGGCAGAACTGACCATTCATTAGTCTCCTTTCCTCGTGGATCAATCAGCGTTCGCTGAGAAGCAGAAGAGTAGCTTGAAGGGTGATTGATTTATGAAGTGGCGTATTAAGCATGTCTTTGCCAGGCAATCAGAAGGAAGGTTCCTGCCCTGTTTTTCCCCATGGGCCAAAAGCAGTGTTTCAGTGATCAGCAACCCCAGCGTATCATGGCTGTAGTACCAATAATGATTATATATAGCCCACGGCATCCTGGATATGCGGCAGCGCTGTCTTGTGTTATCCAACAGTTTCATTGTCCTTTCAGTCCATTCTGCGAGGCTCCTTCACACTGGGCAGCACAAAGGCTCTGTGCTGGCTCCCAGATATTCCTGCGCTGGAGTATTTCATCCCGTAAGAAAGCCAACAGCCCTTCCTAAGCACAGTGCGGAGGAGGTAATGGGGAATCCTTTGGGTGCTCCATTACAGGAGGATGCACAACAAGGAGCCTGGTGGAAAGCAAGGTGACTCCTAAGTGCAGGAGAGCCGTCTGAAGAGCCTGCGACCTGTCCCGTAGACGCTGTGGCTGGTCATTGCTCTCCATCTCCCTTTTCCTGCCCATCTGTTGTCTCACGGTGGCTTGCAGTGCTCTGGGGTAGCAGATCCTTTCCTTGCGATGGGCTGCATGGGCTCAGAGGGGGCTTTGCTGGGGGCTTTAGCTGTTGACAGCATCAGCTGTGGCAGCAGTGATGATTAGGGTGCCCTGAGCTTTGTTGTAGCCTGGGCAATGGTCCTGTAGAAACCCCTGTGCTGGCAGCAGTTATTTAATGGTGAGGTTTATAAACAAGCTGCTCCTAGGGCTGGAGTAACTAGCACGATGGTTTTAATGATGTCTGAAGGTAGCTCATGAGCACTGCCTCCGAGAAGCACTTAAAAATGACTGTCGCTGCCCTGTGTTTTGCTCTAGTGCTGGAAATACGAGCGTGGGGACTGACAGGTGGCCTTTGTCAGAGACCCAGCACACTTTGTAGGTGATGCCATTAGCTTCCTGACAGCAAAACAGCTCAGAGCAGCGCTCCTGACTCTGACCGAGGTAGCTCTGTGGGAGGTGCAGCCAAAAGCATATGGTGGGGAGGGCTGGATCCAGCCGCAGGGGACTCCTCTCGCTTTCCAGAGATCGTTAGCCTGGTGAAGTGACTCCCTTCTCCGGTGGTGAAGTGGTACCAGCAGACCTTTGCATGCTGTTTGAAAAACCAGAATATGCTGGTGATGGTGAGGCAGTTGGGTATCGTGATAGTAGCAGGAGCAAAAGAACTGCTCAAAGGGTCGATGTGGAGGTACAATGACACTTCTGAGTGAAGAGCTCGGCTTTCGTTGCTTGCTTGTATTTTCAGTGAAAAAGCAGCAGGACCTGTCTCTTTTAGAAGAGGTGAGAGCCAGGCATAGTTTTCTGACAAACTGGGCAAATTAACTTAAACTTGCTTTCCCTGTTACCCAAATATTCTGAACCTGACTGTCATGCACTCCTAAAAAGGTTTAAAATCCAAATTCAGCGAGGAGGGAGTTACAGGGATAGAGGGAGAATATTACGGTGAGGACGAAAGGCAGCAGAGTGCTGTTTTGTTTCTCTTCAGTCTAATCCATCTGGCTACCAGCTTCCTAATATTTAGAGCAGTAATCGATGGAGGAAGGTACTGGCTGTTGAATGCTGGGAACGCATTCTTCATAAAACCTGAAATTTGTTTTGAAATCTTGTTCAAGGGTTTGCTTAATATTCGGAAAGATATTTTAGCTCTTCTGTAAATTCCCTCTCCTCCTGCACAACAGGCCCCCCAGAGGACGACCCAGTGCTGGGTTTCTTACTTTCAGATAGTTAAAAGTTACCATGATGTGCTGAGATACCGGTGGCCATAGCCATGCAGATGGATGCTGGAATAAAACACGGTGGTGTTCCCGCTGTCTCAGAGAGCATCGCTCAGGAGTGCACAGCCCAAAGCACCTGCTCTACTGCTGTGTAAGAAGCCTCTCTTTTAATTTCAAGTTCAGGTGTTGCTTTGTTCAGGTTGCAGAGTGAGCTGTGTCCTGCTGTCTCTGGGAAATACGTCAAAAGCATGTAAGAATGAGAGAGCTGACAGCCTGTAATAAGATCATCGTGTTGTGTAAGTAACGATAGGGCAGGTACGTCTGGATTCAGTAAATGTGCTTTCATGGCAGCAAAGCATCCCAAAGCACAGACCCATGGACATTACCCCATCAGGTGAAATACCTAGGGCTACATTGCTGGTACAGTACAGAGATTGTTTTGTTGTTGTTTTTTTCTTTTCCTCCAGACTTATATAGTAAACCATCAAGAGTCTTAAATAAATGTCACATCTAATTTGGCACCCAGGCCGTGAAGCCTGCAGCTGCCCTGGGCCAACCCTGACAGCTCTGCTGTGTCGGTTTATCTGCCTGGCAGAAAGACCTGCTGCTCCCTCCTGACTCGCTGGCGTCTGCACGCTCTCGTCTGTACCGGGAGGTTTGTGGGTTTACACAGTCAGCACGATGCCAGATCCTTCTCTCTGTGGTAGAAGGTGCTCCGGCAAAGCCCTCCAGCCTTCAGAAGCGTCCTCGGTGCCTGCAGCCGGGAGTGTAAGTGCTCTCCAGGAGAGCAGCAGTAGGGGATGCTTAGCAAAGCGTGTAGAAGCAGGCAGTGCATATGCTTTCTCCCTCGTGGGCCTTGGAGGCAGCATTTTTCTGTGCTGGAGGCTTTATTCACGTCTTTGTTTAATCGCTTCTGATGGTTTTACCTTCCAAGCCTTTGTCCAGTTGCTTTGTGGATTTATAGCGATGAGCGCCTGTAGGCACCTATGGCAGTACGTTCCAAAGGAAGGAATATTCCTAGGAAAAGTACTAGAACTACTTTTCTCTCATTTTAACTAATACCATTTCAGGCCCTCAGGTTCCTGTTTTACAACAAATTGTGACAACTTTTTCCTCGTTCACTTTTTCCCAGGCCATTCATACTTCTACAAACCTACCTATCTCCTGTGTGGTTTCTAGGTTGAGGAATCCTGTTCAGTCTTCGTATAGAAGCTGCTCTGTACTTCGGAGAAGGGCAGAAAGAACAATTAAATTTCAAAGGCTTCAGGTTGGTTTTTAAGATCAGAACTATACCCATTATTTCAAGACCCACCTGGCCATGGGTTTAGACAGGGAGATCATGATAGTTTTCGTGGAGTTCATTTTGCAGTACTTTGTTGTCTCGTAGAGCATTTTTCATGTCATGTTTCAATGACCCCGAGTTGTACATGCTCAAAGCACTGTGCATGTCTCCCATTTCTTGGGTCCTGCTTCCTCTGCTTGCCAACGTACGCCGAGGATTCAGCGGAGGGGGGAGGCAGTGCTTATAAAGCACACCTGCCTCTGTAACGCTTCTGAACCTCAGTTATTTTTCTACGCTAAGTTGTCCGTTCCAGAAAGCAGGCTGTCCAGTCATTGGAGACGTCGCTGTTTCTCTCGCAACATAACTCATCTCTGGCCACGAATCCCTCCCACTCCTCCTGGGCTCCCTTAAGAGCAGAGAAGTTGAGGTTATACAGGCACGAAGGCTGAACTCTCCATGTGTGGAGGCGAAGGAATGGCTGCAGAGATCTGTTTAAAGGGTGATTCCTTCCCAACCTCCCTCCAAGAGAGGGGCTCTCTTTCTCCTGGCACGGCTGTGATTCGCCGCATTGTGTCTGCCTTAGGGTTTAAGGAGTCCGTGTAGGACACTGCCAGCTCTCCCCCATGCTGTTGCGTGGCCGCCTTGGAAAGGCAGGTCCATCCCCTGGCTGCCTTGCTGTAACCCGTGCAGCGAGGAGAAGGCTCTGCCTCGGCAGGGGGATGCTCTCCAGGGATGGCCGGGTCGCTGCCCTTCTCAGCTGGGGCTGGCTCTGAGGCTTTAAACACGCTCCACAGAAGTGCCATTTCGACGGAGAATGTCTCGTGTTTGTGGTTTGCTTCTCACCTGGAAACCCTCACCTGCAACAGGCAGAGTAGGCTCGGTGCTCAAGTTTGAGATGGTTGACTCCCAGGAGTTGCTTGGTTGGGAAGAATGAAGGTTTGGAAGCTCTGGCAGTGAGGGACGCTTTGGTGGGGGTCTCTTCTGGAGGGTGAAGTGCTGGCGGGTGCTCCAGCAAGACTCCAGGCGTTAATCGGCTGCTGTGTGCAGCCAGGGGCTCTCTCCTCTTCGGTCTGAGGTGGAAAGCAAAGGCGTGCTCGCTCGGGTTGTGGGACAGCTTGGGAATACTCGGTGCAGACTTGCACGCTCAGGCACAGGCACCGACAGGCTCCAGGCAGAAGAAATGGGCTTGCAGGGCTGTGATGGGCAGGTTGGCGTGGGCCGTGCCCCACCAGTCTCGTTCCGACCTGTCTGCACAGACACACAGCAAGTGAGGGTGCTGCTGCTCCAACACAGTGAAGTTCTCATCTGCGTCCCATCCTGCCGTGGGCTGTCACTTTGCTTGCCTCCCTCTTCTGCCTACATGCCCCAGGCACCTTGGCTTGTTGGCAACAAGGGATCAGGAGAGACACAACCCCGGTGGCGTGCTTGCAGGAGACTCTGGGCGAGCCGTGACCGAGGTGGGACTCCTGAGAGTCACCTGAACGACTCAGATGCAGAATTCCCTGGGACCCGAGTGGGATGGCAACCCAAAGGCCACCTGGGCACATCTGAAAAAGTCCCCCTGTAGACAGGGTCACCTTGGGGATAAATCTTCACAAGCCCACCCAGAAATAAGGTGCTTAAGGTGGTGTCCAGGACATCCTCGTGCTGTACACATGCAGCTATCAGGCTGTGATAAAGGTATTGATCTGTGGAACTGCTAATACAGCTAAAGGCTGTGACACTTCTGTTCCCTGTGGCTTCCTCTGTTCCTTGTACTCCCATCAGCAAGGGCAATGAGCAAAGTCTCGCTTTTGCTTTGTTCCAGGTGAAGATATTCACACAAGCCTTCATGGAGCCGCTGAAGATGTCAACATCAGGCTAGACAGGAACTCCTTGACAGCTGGGAAGACCTACATCACGCTGTCAAACCACAGATCCGTGGTCATCCACAATCGGAGTAAAGTCATAGCCCACTCCAGTGGAAGGCTTTTGTTAGTCAAGAAGAGGAGGATCAGGAGAAGCTGAGGTTCGTTGGGAAGATTCATTTCAGTAAGACAGGCTGCCCAAGGGTAAAACTAACGTACGGCCTCAGAGGGATGTTGGTGCTTTTTTGAATGGCGTAGGACAAGTAAACCATCCACGACACCAGGGTGTCCCCCCCTGGGCTTCAGGGTAATGGAGCTCAGTGCTTCCCATTCCGGTTCCATCCATGTTCCAGCTCATGTTTTGGGGAGGAAAGGCTGCATTTCCTCGGAGAGCAAATTCCCATCTGTGGGAGCCCTAAGTCAGTGAGGCCAGGTCCCTGGGCTCGCAGAGGGTCTGTGAGGCTGAGGAAGGTGTCGGCACTCCTTACCTGGGACTGCGTTGAGCGGTAGCACCTAACAGCTGCAGGCAGCGTACCTGCTGTGATATTCACTGCAGTTTCTTCCCCTCCAGCTTTGATAAGATGGCAACCTTCTTCAGCCTTCTTGTCCAGTAGTGCGCAGGGCAGGGTGCTTTGCTGGCCCCGAACGTTGAGGCCATCCGGCTGTAGGATGCTGAATTGCCTTGCGCTGTCCCGGCTTCCAGCACAGCGAGGTATCCCTGCCCCTTCTCCGGGGCTCGGAGAGTTCGGAGGTGGAGGGTTCTGCGGGGAAGGCAGGGCAGCACAGGACTTGGAAGTGCCTTTGGGCGTCAGCACCTGTGTCTTCGTGGTGCTGAGAGGTGGGGCAGGCTCTCCACAGGGTGTCTCTGAAGCTTTGAAATTCCATTTGGGGCAGCAGGGAAACACTTCTAGCCCAAGGGGATGCACTGGAAAAGACACTTAGAAGCTGGGGTGATTTAGGGAGTCCTTGTGTGCCTTCTCAGAGTTGAATGGCTGTAGGTGTATAGGAGTTAGTCTGAACCCAGAGCTGGTCAGGAAACTGCCTTCAGCTGGAGAACTTTTTGAGGGCTTCTGAGCAAATAAAGTTCAGTGTAATTAGGTCAGAAATGCCTTGAAGGCCAAAACTAGTTTTCCACTCTTCTCTGTTTTTAATTGCGCAGTGTGTGACTTCTGTGCAAGATCAGTGTGTTAACAGAAAAAGTCTCATGACCTTCTCTTAGTACGTCCCTGCGCCATTCTTTTAGCATCTCTTCCCACCTGCCTATCTCAGATGGGACCCTGAGTGATCCTCTCTCCCCTCAGAAGCAACCAGGCTTCCCCACAGTTAACTTCAACCCATTTTTTTCCAATGGCACTTGATCTTATGCCAGCTCGTGTTCTGTACTCTGAGCAGAGTGCTTTGTTCTTCCTTACTTGCAGTCTTAGGGGTGGTCATAGCTCCGAGGCCTCTGTGCTGCTGTAGCAGAAGCTTTTGAGATGTCAGAGCAGAGAGGACCTTTCCAATGGGAGGAGGCAGTTCAGCACCCTGCGCTTGGCTGTCACCCCAAAAGACCTGGATCATCACAAGGTCTACCCAGGGGTTTGCTCTGTCTCCCTCCTGCAGGACTTTCTGGGATTCAACAATGGAATTATTGTCTGTTGATGAAGGCTTAGTTGAGGGTTGCTCATCTCGGTGCCTGGAAGCCCCCCTCATGCACAGCGCTGTAGGTCAGCCGTGGAAAAACATTTCTCATGACACTCCACAGGGAGCAAGCCAAAGAAAGTATTTTTGGCACTGGTGACAGCATTTGCCCGAGGCTCTGTCTGCGTGCTGCTAGTAATGTCCATGGCTGTGTTTCCTTTCTAAATGCATTGGAATTTAGCTGGGTGGTGATTGCGGTCCTTTTTATACCACGTTGCCCTGATGTGCTGTGTATGGAGCCTTCCCCTCATCCCCCTTGAGTAGTCACCTGCTGGTCCTTGGTGGCCAGGGGACTGGAGCCTGAAGGGGGCACATCCACGTGCCAGCTGGGAAGCAAGTGCTCTGCAGCAGTGCTCCCTTCTCACCTCTCGGTTGCGAGCTTTAAACACTAGAATGATTGCTGCTACAACTACCGAGTGAGGGAGAGGTGACCTGTGTCAAAGCTCTGTGGAGAAGGCCAAAAAGAGAAAAATGTTGCAGTGGTTCAAGGCTGGATGTAAGGGTTTGCATTCAGAGATGCTGGTCCTGCCTTCGTTATTGGGTGATGCTAGGCAAAGTCCCTTCACCTCTCGGGGCCTCTGTCTTCATGCATATAAACCCATTAATTTCACTGAAGTGATGCAATGCCTGAAAGTCCGTGAGTTGGCTTTTCAAATGCTCTGGGATCCTCTGCTGGATGGCAGTGTAGGCGGTGGAGCAGATCTAGTTTGCTTATCCCTGCCAGTCCAAAAGGGAAGGTAAAAAAGAGTGATGCTGGTAACCTGCAGCTGAATCCCAGCTGCTCTCCCCTTGCCAGCGAAGCACTGCAGTGTGTGCTCCTTCATCTTCATCCATCTCCCCAGAGCACCTCTACGGGAGGAAAAGCCATCTGAGGGTGTTGGTGGGTTGTCCATTAGTCGTGGCAGTAGCTTTGAGCCAGGAGGCTCTCCTGAGGGCTGCTAGCTTTCAAAAACCTCCTCTTAGCTCGTGAGTGTGGCGTAAAACTACCTGCCGTGCCAGCGAACAAGTGATAACCTGATCTGCTTGGGACCCCGTGGCTTGGGGTCAGCCCCTTGCTGAGCTGCTCCTGCTGTTCCTCCCCCAGTGCGTGGCTGCTCCTGTGCTTACGCGACAGTCTCTGCAAATATGTTGTTTATTAAATGATCTGCTTGGTTTGTGTCTCCCCATGGCTGCAGGGGCTGTCTCAGGCTGCAGAAGCAGGAGGAGAATGAGAGGGATTCTTTTCTCAAGCAGCGTGCAATGGACCCCACGCTCCAAGAACGCCTTTCCCTTCTCTCCCGTGCCTTCCAGAACCAGAGGGCAAAGGTGCGAGAAGACTCTATGCTTTTCTCCAGTGATATTTTTGCCATTGAGCTGGTGGTAAGCAATAGCTGAGAACCTCTCTTCCTCCTCCTCCTCCTCCCTGAATGAGGTCACTTGGCAGATACCCGCGTCAGCGTCTTGATGTGCCGAGAGGGAAGACATGAGGTTTCTAGTGAGGCTGGGAGAGGTTGTTGCAAAAAGCGTTTCTAAACAGTGAGCTCCTGGCAGGCGGCGAGAGCCTGCCTAAAGCTGAGCTCTGCTGCAAGGGCTGTAAATTAAGGGCACTTCATAAGTGTCCTTACAGTGTTCAGGGGTACTGATTATTATATATAAGGGCAGGCTTTACACGTAGCGCATGGGGATTAACCATGGGCATTAGTTCACCTATTGAAGAATGAAAAGGTCCTCTATGGAAAGGAGGCCAAGTTCAGCCCGTTTAATCACGGAAAGACCAATCCCTTCATATAATCTGGATTTATACCATGTGTGACTCTCCCTCCCAGCATCGTCTGTGAGCCTGCATGCAAGGCTGGCAGCTTTAAACGAACTTTTTGAGTTTCACTGCAGACTTGGAGAAAACTTTTTGCTTTTGTGTTTGCGCAATCAAAACCTCATGTCCTTCAACGAAACAGAGCCCTGACTGAGTATTTGCATGGTCTGAGATGAAGAATGCCTGCTGCCTGAGCAATGCAAAATCCCTTCTCATCCTGTTGCAAACGCTAGAATAATCCAAGCCTCTTCTTTCTTTTATAGTAGGTGAAACTATTATTTTTTTTTTTTAAGGAAGGGGATCTTGTTCTCTTCTTGGTTACTCCTATAGCCCGAATGAGGCTGAGAGCCCCCCATGTGAGCACAGCTGCAGTTTCACACCACTGCAGCTGAGAGCAGCATGATGGGACCAAGAGCCTGTGTCAGAGCAGCAGGGGTATTGCAGAGAGCGGGAGCCGATCGCCTGAGCTGTGCCAGCTGGTTTTGGAGCATGTCGCAGGGCTCCTGCTTCATTACAACTGGGCTAGGTCTCCATAACGAGCTTAACCTGCTCTTGGGCTCCTGAAGTGCATTAGGGTGAGGTCCAGCAGCCTGGCTGCCCGCTGAGTCCTGGTGCTCCGTGTAGCGCTGTACGGACCCAGAGTGTAGCCTGGCCTCAAGTCTCGAGTGGAAACCTTTCCTGAATGGCTGTGTTGATGTTACAGTTTGCTTAGGACTGGGTGTAAGTGGGATACTACAGGAGTCGTTCCCCTCCTGGCTGGTTCAGCATTATCAGTCTTTAGATTTCCATTAATTCCATGATTTATGGACCAGTGGGTTTCACATTCATAGTTTTGCTGATGTCTGTCTTCCCCCCTGGCGTACGGGTGTCTTCACATCAAATGTTAGTCTTTTTTCCTATCAAATGTAAAATCTAAAAATCCACTGCTGCTGACTTCCACAACCTTCTCCCCGGTGAGAGTCCCGTAACTTGTAGCGTGGACAGAGACCCTTCTTGCAGCGCCGTGTAAATCTGCTGGAGGGGCCCCACCAGAGCTGGGACCTTGCTGCCTCGGACCTTCTGGCCAAAAGCGGCGGCTGCTCTTCTCACCTATCACCTGTGGTGCCTGGGAGCACCCTATAGAAAGAATCAAACCCTTGGAACAAGTGGCTGGAGGTTTCCAGAGGTTAGGAGGCCGCTGGAGGGACGATAGCCTTGGAAAGGCTCTCTGGGCAGGGTGGCTTTGCAGGGTTTGTGCAGCAGCTTTGCTGTGTAAGCGGGCCGTTAGCTGCCAGGGGTTGCTCTCAGTGGAAGCTGCAGCAGGCTGTTTCAGCCTGTATAAGGTTAACTTGCTGATGAAAATAATAAGAGAAAAGAGGAGGAGCGGTTTTGCAGTCAGCCTGTGACCATGAACGTTTTGAGCAGCCGTCCAAGCCTGTGGGAAACAAGCTGTTCTGTAACTCTGACTTCCTGAGTGCATCTCAAAGTTGATTTATTTTTGCAAAGACACATGGTATGTCAGCAGAAGCATCTGTGGTAGAAGCCCAGGTGGCTCTCAAAGGACAAAGTCCTTGCTTTTTGCTGCACCTTCCCCACCACAGCTTAGCTGTAAGTCACAGTACAGACACGTGGGAGCTGACTCCTTGGAAATGGAAACCAGAGGAAAGGGAGGAAAAGGATTTGTAATCATTGCTCTTACCTTGACAAGTCATCACTGTCTTGTCATTGCCTGGTAGCGACTCCTCAGTGCCACGTGTCAGCTCTGAGCCGATGGAGGTGGTCTTCAAGATGTGCAGGTTACGCAAGTGCTACTGCTGTTGGTGCAGAGGTTGGGCCAGGAGATAACAGCGATATTTGTTCCTGCAAACGTCCACCTCAGCTGAGGTGCCCAGCTGGTCCCCATCCAAATGAGAGGGGACTGCAGAGCACTCTGGTTTTTGGCAGAAGGCGCCATCTCCAGTGGGAGCTATGGTCCATCCCTCCGCTCGCTGTGGGTTCGGTTATTGATGGGAAGGGGCAGATACTGGCTTTGGCGCTGCCTTTTCCCTGAGTGCCCTGAACTAACAGGATGCACTTTGGGGAGTCACTTCAGTACTTGTGTTGCCAGCTCTGCCTTTGGGGGTTTTGGTGTGCTTTGAGCAGTGATTTCCTTTCCATGGATCACCTTCTCCCTCCACCAAACAAAGCAGGCCGACAGTTGGTGGTGCCCCACTTTCCAAGACCAGCTTTTTCCTTTTCAGGCTGGTGGAGGTTGAGGAGATTCGCATTATTTAGGGGCTGAGGGAGGGGAAATAGGATCTGCATCTATTTATGGTTGGTCTCCTTATTGAGGTCACTTCTGTAGCGGTGAGTCATGGTGTGCCGTCCCCTCGGGTATCACGTCGGCATATGCTGTAGCAAAGCCAGGGCACAACAGCAGGAGTTTTTGTGCTGGATCATCATACATCCACCGTCTGTATTTTATGCCACCTGCCAGCTGCAGCCTGCCTGAGGCTGACATTAAGCCAGAAGTGTTGCAGTATCGTGTTCACAGCACTGCATAGTTGCATTTCTGCCCTGGCAAGCATCCACGGTAGTTTTCCATGATCTGACTCCACTGCCATCTTACGGAGAATATGCTAGCCGCGGCAGACCGCTGGCTCCTGCCGTGTCCTAGGGCTGGTACGCCTATGTAGCAGTAGCCCGCAAGGGTGAGTAGTGAAGTGTATCCTTTTAACCAGCAATTCTTTCTTCCCCGTGGGGTAGCAGGAATGTGAGGAACCTTTCCAACAGCCTATTTTCATTTCCCAGGAGAAATAGGTCACAATATTTTCCAGTTTTATGGTCTGACATACAGCAGTAATGAAGGGAGAAATGGCAAAGGTTTCCCAAAACAGTCATGTCCTTCACAATTTTTTTTTAGCCACAGAATAGTAGAATAATGTGTAACTGATGATTTCTTCTTGCCCTCTCCCTTTGAGTCAAACAGTCTGGCGTGCAGCTTCACTGACAATACAGGGAAGCTGATTGTGGCCGTACTGCCTGAAGTTTCTGTCCAAATACGTTGAATCCTGGAGAATGGTGATTTCATGTCAGAAGCTCAAGAGGTTTGAGTCTGTTAACTGCTGGTGCAGGTTTTCTTGGGAGTGAGGATATGAGTGCAAGGCTCCATCAATAATGCTGCGTTAGGATTGTTGCAGAGAGCTGTGCGGGTGCATATGAATGGATGGGTTGTGTTGCTCGTCCGTAGGCTTGTCTCCTCTGATGCCTTAGAGCAGTCTCATCTGACTGTGCCTTGGGATCCAGCAGCACCCTGGATGTAGGGAGATATGTCCCTTACCAGGATCTTATTGCACCACTGACTGGCTTCCTGGAGCATGGCAGGACATCTGGTGAGTTATACAGCGTACAGAGAGATGCCAGCAACACTGCAGCGATCACCGTGGTCTCGGTGGTGTTGGGCAAATCATCCCGCTGGGGCCTCGGCCGCTGGGAATAACACCTGCAGGGACCCATCGCCACTCCCTCGCTGTTTGAAGATTTACGCTTGCAGGGTTCTCCCAGGTTCTTGCTGAAGCTGGATTTTTTTTGTGCAGCGGAAGTTCACCATTTTGGTGTTCGGTTTGGGTTATTTTGAGCCAGGATCACATTCTAGTGTCAGAGAAATGCCACGTGGGCACTGACCCAGCTCCGGTTCCGCTTCCGACAGCAGCGGTGATGCAGGAACGGGAGGAGGCCAGGACAACTAGGGCTTTGTGTCATGGGCAATGTCTCATACCCCCTGTGGAGACCTGCAGGCAGCTGGAGCAGATTGCAAAGCCCTGATATTCCTCTTCTGCCAGTTGTTGCCTGCAAGCAGAGGGAGGCTTGGACAGTGAGCCCTGGCCGGGGTAGCCAGCCCTGACGGGACCTTGCCTTTGTTTGTGAGCTGGTTTACGGATCTCTTCTGCAATGATGAAGGCAGGCATGGTTTTCTTTCTTTCTGTCTTTGTAACTAAGAATGGAAAAATCCATTTGACTTGCTAAATCTCTTCTGATCTGAGAAGACGTGTTCACATGGCTGTAGTGACACAGGGATATAAGGGAAGGTTTGGAAGGAAACCGTATCTTTTCTTTAGGTCAGCTGGCACTTCTGAAGAGATCCTTGATATGCCGAAGCCAGCCAGTTTAGGTCCTTTATTATAGCCCTAATTAAAAAAAAAAAAAAAAAAAAGGCAAGCCTTTACCGGGTGCTAGTTAAGGTAAGGGACTTAATTTTTTTCACAGCTGCTTCCAAAGTCTTACACATTTTGTAAGTGTTGTTTGCTCCTTGCTCGTCATTGATGCTCTAAATAAAGGCTTACAGGGCTGTGGTTGAAAACAAGAAATGTAACGTTTGAAGGTAAATGGTTTGTTGTCTCCTGTCTTAGGAGGGAGATGTCTGGCCAAATTCTTCAGTTGAAATTTACGTGATCTTCAAACCCCGAGAAGCCAGAGTGTATCAACAGTCTGCTGCGACATCTCAGGTACAGCTCCTTTCTCCTCCTCCTGCTACCCACAGCAAAGGCGAGGCACAAATACTCTTCCAGCCCAGTTGGTTCCCACGGAATTCCTAGGAAGAGCCGGTGGTCAGCAGGGCAGTGCCAGCACCTTCCTGCTGTCCCCGTGGCTCCCAGCTGGTCTGTGCAGAGCCAGGGCTTAGCGCGCCTGGCTCCGACCGCTGATCCCAGAGCAGCCAAAGCAGCGAGCTTTCATACCATGCATTCGTTGTGCTGCAAGGTGTTTGTAAAGGCAGAGAGGTACACAGCAGAAGAGCTTTGGTGGACGAGCACTAAGCCCCTATAGACCTCCAGGATGAGCCTTTATTACGTGGATGCACCATCGGGCTCCTGAGGCGGTAGGAGCTGAGTGAAACGTGCTCCCTGCCCCTGGGTCACCTCCCGCTCTCCAGGCGCTGCCAGACCGTAGTGGCTGAGCCCTGCTGAGCGCAGGGTGTCTGTGAACGTACCACACGTGTGCTGCTGTCCCTGCGTGGGAATCGTCACCTCGTGGCTCAAGCCTATGCTTCATCTGGGTCGCGTGTTACAGGGCTCGCTGTCCTCAGCAGGGTGAGCACCCTCCCCAGAAGTCAGAGTGCGAGCAGCCTGCTAGACAAGCTTTATGCTCCTCCCGGCTGACAGAAGTGCTGTCAGGTCTTTTTCTGGGAGCGGTTATCACTGACCCACCGAGTTACGCCGCCTTTGCCCTTACAGAGGTGATGGCCTTGCTGTGCTGGCACGGGGCAGGGAATGCCTGCAGCAAGCTCCGTGGTTCAGGTTACCTTGTCCTTCCTCTCCGTCCGTGTGGTGCTGCTTGAGGTGTTTTTCAGGAGTGGGAGGTCCCTGTCAGATTTCCATCCAGGGAACGCTCTGGTTTTCCCCATCTAAGAGGAAGGAGGTGCGAGGCCCGTGGTCCCCAGCAGCCAGGCTCCCGTTCTGGAGGGTGCTGAGATCACTAACCCAGCTGCTTCGAGCCATTCCTTACTGCTCCAAGCTGACAGATACAAAGGCCATGAAACAGCTTTTTATTGATACGGTAATTGCGCAGGGTTTACTTGGCAGATGCCACCTACAGTAATTAACCAGGGCTCGTGTTAACAAACCGCCTTCCTGGCCGCCAGCTGCAGTTGTTAGAGCTGTGGAAGGAAAGGGTTGATTTAAAAAGTTGCTCCCAAGGGAATCCTGGCTCAGCGCTGTGCTCCTGGCCCTGGGATTTTTGCTGTGGTGGTGGGGCTGTCCATCACTTTGCTGCAGGGATCTCCAGGGGTTGTGCCTGGAGAGCTTTTGTTGTTGTTGTGGCAGAGAAATAGGAAAATTACTTACATGCAACCTGGGAGTTACAGGAAACAGAGCTGGGCAAGCGATCGGTGTTTAGAAAGAGGAGCCTGCTCTGGAAAAACCCTCGTGGTCCCTCAGGAGATCTGAACTCTTCCATGGGCCCCTTGGGAGAGGACCTCAAGGAGGTCACCTACCCCCCATCCCTCACAAAACAGAGCTGAGCCGCTGTATCGTCAGGGTGGAGACTGTCCCAGGGTGCAAAAAGAGTTTAAAGAAGAAACCCGTGATCTTTAACTAGGGAGTCATTAATTTTGCTTCTTGACGACTCTGAGCAGTGTGACTGCCTTCCTCGTGCATTTGCATGCCAGTCACAGATCCCTTTGGAGGATGATTTGCAGACAGCGTGTGCCCCTTGCAGGGAATATTTAGTAGCTTTGCCCTAGTGCAGCACTGTGAAATTGCAGTTGGATCTCGAGCCCCACGGGGAAGTGGCTGGCCTCCATGTGTGTTTTTGCAGTTGCCTCCATAAATTGCTTAGCCGAACGCTTCTGGATCAGGTGATTTACAGAACTCATCAGCACTGTGCAACTTGCAAAGCCAGCGGTTAAGAAGTGGTTTGAAATTTGTTTTGTTTAAGCTCAAAATGAACTTTCTTAGTTATTCATGCAAATAAAGCCATGGCTCTTGAGTGCTGGAAGGAAGCACGTGGTGGGGGGGCTCAATCACCTAAAATTCTTTTTTTGTTGTTTTTTTCTGGATGTGGAAATGTACTGGGTTACATCTGATTTCTTCCAAAACCCATTTCTAAGCTGCTTTTGCAGGGAGAAGCAAAATCCTAAGTGCTGATCCCTCCTTCACTTGCCGTGTCCTACATCGTGTAAAACTGGATCTCTGTGTTGATGTGGTTGGATGAGAGTCACGTTCAAAACCAACCTCAAAACCTGGGGACGTTCCGTGGGCAAAAAGATGAGTGCCAGAAAGCAGCAGAAGTTAGGGACTTGGGAAACAGTTCTGTGCTGTTGGGCCACCCACACCCCTGTTTCTTTGAATGCCGAGTTGTAATCCCTCCATGATGTGCCAAGGTGTTAACCCGACTGAGATCCGAATTCTCACTCCACAGAACCAGGTGTGGCTTTGGGACTGAGGACAAGGAGGCTGCGGCCCCTCCATGCCCTGGTCCATGTGCTCTGGGACATGCTGTGGTGGGAGCATCACACGGTCCCAGCCCGGGGTACCCAGGCCTTGGCCAGCGGCTGGGTGCTCCTGGAAGCCCCAGCTGCTAGCGAGGAGCGGGACATACTCTCTTTTTTCTTTCTTTTTCTCTCGGCTGTCCTGAATGGTCTGTATTTTACTCTGCTCCTCCTCCTTTCAGGAGAGCACTCTCTGAGGTTCACCTGGAAGGAGAGAGCGTAAAACTCCCAGGGTTTCCTAAAGTTCCAGCATCAATGGTGGGGCAGAAGAAAGGATAGCTTCCGCAGACCTTCCAGGAGAGGCTGAGGGCCTGCTGCAGAAGGGAAAGAATGGCCACTGATTTTTTTTGATGATAGTGGCCGTGGGGCATGCCTCACCCATGATTATGGGCAAAACTTGTCCCTTGGAAATCTTTGTCATTTCCTAAGAGCTTTGATGGTTTAGAACATCAAGTTTTTAATGAAAATTAGGCCACATGTGATGCAAGATGGAAAAATCTTCTGAACAGCGAGCACCCAGTACTGCCTCTTTTCGGGTGTCTGTGCAATAGAAGTACACAGCCCTCTGATGCGTGCCTGAGCTGTGAAGTGTAACTCATCTCTGCTGTCAGCTGGGCTTCGGCTGGATCCACTGAAAAACCACTGAATTCAGCAAAAGCTCCCTAGCTCTTCCTTTCTGGCTTTGGATGTGATCAAACATCCCCGTGCCACGGTTGCAAGCCCAAAGTCAGGGATCACTGAAAAGGCTGTTCCAGGAGGGTTTTTTCCGAGTTGTGATCTAGTCACACGTGGGCTGCTCTTTGCAGTAAGAAGTTGGTTTGGACATTCCGGAATGACTAAGCAGCAGACTTTTATAAAAAAAGAAATCAACTTTCAGTCCCTAAGCTTTAGTTAATGGTGGGTGTCACACAAAAGGAGCTCAAAGGATAGAGGAATAGTTTTGCACAAAAGCCACAGTGACGGTTGTGTACAACTTCTGGGGCTATCTTCTGCTCCTTGTGCTACTCGCTTTCCGTACAAGAGTAGAATGGGATGGCAGTGTTACCGAAATCTCGGAATGAAGAACTTACCGACACCAATGTGATGTAGATAAGCAGACATTTCTTTATGGACGGCCGGGTGCGTGAGTGAGTCCCCTCACGATCGACGCACACCATGGTTCAAAATCATACACCTTGTATAGAACTCATTCATACATATTCATTAAATATCCATGCATAATCGTAAGATTTCCCATAAATCATTAACATACTCTCCTCTCGTACCCGATTCTGCGCAGTAAAGGTTAGAAAGGTCCAGTAATGGGTCTGGGGTACGATTTGGGTAGGTGGTATGTGAGTCGGTGGTCTCAATCTCCCCCTGCCGGAATTACCTGCCACTTGAGGTAACTGTTTCTTGGCCGGCAACTATGGGTTGCTTCACTCGACTCTTCCCAGTTCACATAAATTCTCATTTTGACATTTTAGTACATCCTCCTAGGTTACATATAAACAATCATCTCAAATCTTAAGTCTGTTATCTAAGTTCTAAACATTCCTACTAGGTGATTCTGACCAATTCCTCCGGCCTTGGTACGGGGCTGTACAGAGGGTTTTCTATAGCCGCTTTTTACTATAACTGTAAGTTTCATTAAAATATATTTTCTTATCCTCTTATATTTCTATTACATGATTGATTTTATAAAATCAAATAATCAATCAAATAAAGTCAATCTTAACTTATTAGCAAATCTATAACATTTCCCCATCCTCTTATATTTCTATTACATGATTGATTTTATAAAATCAAATAATCAATCAAATAAAGTCAATCAATCTTAACTTATTAGCAAATCTATAACATTTCCCCCCTTTGAAAGTGTTGAAAATCTTTATTTCAATACTTTCACATTATTTACATATCATTTGTTTCAACATATTTTGGTGGTGGGCTATACCTTGGTGGACTGGTTGGTACTTCTCTCATGATCATACGATTGATTGCAATTCTATTGGTAAACTGCTTCTTCAAACATGCATATACCAACATGATCATCAAAAAGACAATCAGTAACAGAAACAAAGTTTTGATTAGGGATTGTATCCAAGAGCTCAAGTTCCTTCCTAATTTGTTAAAAATTTTCCCTAACCAGTCTTCTGACATATCTTCTTGAATTGATTCTGTTTCTTTTTCAATTTTATCTAATAAATCCAAATCATGTTCCACATCTTGTGTGACATTTGAAATGGGGATGCAACAGTGGTCCAGTTTATCTTTGAGATATCCACATACTCCATGTTCTTTAAGTAGGAGCATATCTAGTGCCATTCTATTTTTTAAAGTCATTCTAGAGGTCGCCTGTAATTGTATATTCAATTCCTTAAACCCCTTTTTGGTAACGTTTGCTAATTTTTCCACTTGACCAGTTAACTTATAAAGCCATGCTCTGTTTCTATATGATGCTATAGGATTTAAAAGTGATTCAATTGCCCAGCCAATTTTCACTCCTGTAGATGGTTCATTCCAAGTACCATCATTTGTCTCAGATCTCTTTGTTCGTTTCAGTTCTAAATTTTCTAGAGATCCTCTAAACGGTGATTTCTTCCAAATCGGACACAATGTTGGCACGCCTAACGTTATTTGTTTCACTTTACCATCTAATGGTAGATGAGTTGTCCAGGTTCCATCACTCAATGCCCAAATTAAATGTCCTGGACTTTGAATAGTAGATTTTCTACAACTAAACATAATTCCTCTTCTGGGTATATAGGCGCTAGATAGATTGAGAGTATTCTTAAGACCTCGACAAAAACAACCATATTTTAAAGCGGCAGCCAAAGGAGGGATTCTTTGAATTATTAAGTCTGCATTGCTACAATCATACACTTTTTCACATTTCCACCATGGCACTATTTTATTCTCCTTTTCTCCCAATGAAGTTGATCTATCATTGACCCAGGGTAATACTGAAAACACTTTTCCATCCCAGGTAAAACACCAAGGAGTTTTTGCCATATACTGAAAATGGGAATATAAGGTCATAGACCAAACCGAATCCCAAACTATTTCCTTTTCCTGTAGGGTTCGATTCTTTTTCTCACATTTTGTCTCGGTTATCCATACACTGGTGTTTGTTGTAGCCATTTTAGGCTAGTAACACCATCCCTTGTTCCCTAAATCTCCATATAATCCCGGTTTAGCTACAAATCATCCTTTACATTCCCAAATGGTTGAATATACTGGTGATTCTTCCCCAACTTTAACCTTTTGCAATTCCCAAGTTTCCCTAGGTTCTTGTTTACAATCCATTGTCTCATTTTCATATTCTAATTTGGTCAGATTCATGGTTAAGATTCCCCATGGAATAGATTCACCTACTGCCCTCGGTATTGGTAAACAAGCAGTGATCTGCATAACATTTTGTAAATTGGCAAATCCTTTAATCAATCCTACCATCAAATTTTCCTCAGCCGTTTGTTTGGGAATTTCAATCACTTGTTCTGTCTCTATTTGTCTTTCATTCCTGTCCACCAAGTCAGCCCATGATCCTGCCAACACTACCAACCCAAATGGAATCCAAAGAACGATCATAACCTGATATGAAAAATTAGACATTTTTCAAAGTCAAATTTAAAGTCTTTGGGTCACGGTTGATAATCTTCCATGGAATAGGTGCTTTCTTCACTCGAGTATAATGGATCCAAGCATCCGATTCTGCTATCTTGATAGCCGTAAAAGTGGTTAACAGTACTTGGAAAGGTGCTTTCCAACGTTCCTGTAAAGGTTCAGAGGTCCAGGTCTTCACATAGACATAATCTCCTGGTTGGAAATCATGCACTGAATTTTCCAGGGATAAAGGTCTATTCCAAATTACTGCACTCCGAATTGCAGCCGGAGTTTTTCCTAGAGAAAGCAAATAGTTATATACATCCTGCTTTCCTTTTACATGTACGTTTGGATTTGGTTCTGGAGACTCATATGGTTTTCCATATAATAATTCATAAGGACTGAGTGAGGTTCCACTCTTTGGCTGTACCCTGATACGTAATAATGCCAATGGAAGCGCCTGAGGCCACTTTAGACTGGTTTCTTGACAAATTTTACTTATTTGTGGTTTCAAAGTTTGATTCATCCTTTCCACTTTCCCACTAGATTGGGGTCTCCAAGATAAATGTAGGTCACAATTAATACCCAATACTTTGCTAACACTTTGGACTACTTCAGCAACAAAGTGTGGACCTCTGTCAGAAGAAATTCCAATAGGAACTCCAAATCTCGGAATTATTTCTTGTAATAACCACTTCACCACTTCTTTTGCTTGTGTAGTGCGACAGGGAAGGGCTTCTGGCCATCCTGTAAAAGTATCAACCCCTACCAGGATGTACCGGTACCCATTTTGTCTGGGTAGCTCTGAAAAATCTACTTGCCAATCATCTCCAGGTTCTACACCAGATTTCAGTCTACCCATTTGAACCTTTTTCTTAATCATTGGATTATTTTTCAAACATACTTCACACTTTGCAGTTACCATTTTAGCTATTCCCAACATCTTAACTGATATTACTTGTTTTCGTAAAGATGTTACTAAGGCTTCTGCTCCCCAGTGACATTCCTGATGTCTCGTTTGAATTCTCTCTCTCATCACAAGAGGTGGAATTACTACCTGTCCATTAGGAGTTACCCACCATCCCGCTAAGTTTTTCTTAGCATTTAATAACGGACTCAATTTGTCATCTTCCTCTGAATATCTCGGGTTTTCCCTAGGAAGGGTTACTGTTTTAGAAGGAATTATTGCCATTTGCAATGCTTGTTTCTTTGCTACCTTTTTTGCTGTTCTATCAGCTAAATTATTCCCAGCTATTATTTTTGTATTCCCAATCTGGTGTGCCTTACAGTGCATGATTGCTACTTGATCTGGCTTTTGAACTGCTTGCAATAATCATAAAATTTCTGTTTGATGCTTAATGTTTGATCCTTGAGAGGACAATAACCCCCTCTCTTTCCACAAAGCTCCATGGACATGCACTACCCCAAAGGCATATTTTGAATCAGTCCAGATATTTACTTTCTTGTCTTTGCTTATCTCTAAGGCTCGAATTAAAGCGATGAGTTCCGCCTTTTGGGCTGATATGGTACTCGCCAATGCTCCTGCTTCTATAACTGTAGTCTCTGTTGTTACCGCATATCCGGCGTATCGGACTCCTTGTTCCATGAAGCTGCTTCCATCACTATACAGTTCCCAGTCTGGTCGCTCCAGTGGTACATCCTTCAGATCTTCACGACTGGAATAAACATACTCGATGGCAGCCAAGCAATCATGCTCCAGTCGTCCTTCTTCCTGTATGGAACTTAAAAATACTGCAGGATTTACCAGGTTAGTTGTCTTTAGAATCACATCATCCTGTTCAGTCAATACCACCTGGTACTTCATCATTTGGCTGGGAGACAGCCAGTGTCCCCCCTTCTGTTCTAGGACAGTTATCACCATGTGTGGGACATAGACTGTTATTGTTCTTCCCAAAGTCAATTTCCGAGCTTCTTGTATGAGCATCACTGTTGCTGCCACTGCTCAAAGGCAGTTTGGCCACCCTCTACTCACTGTGTCCAGTTGTTTAGAGAAATATCCGACTGGTCGTTTCCAGCTTCCTGTCCTCTGGGTTAACACGCCCAGTGCAAGGTGTTGCCTTTCATGAACAAACAACTGGAAATCTTTGGTTAGATCCGGCAGTCCCAAGGCAGGTGCAGACATTAAGGCACGTTTTAACTCTACAAAAGCCTTTTGTTGTTGTGGGCCCCATGCAAAGGGAGGGTTCTTTTGGGCCTCGTACAGGGGTTTAGCTATTAGCCCATAGTTCATGATCCAAAGGTGACACCACCCTCTCATTCCCAAAAATGCTCTGAGTTCATGAATATTTCTCGGCTCAGGTATACCACAAATAGCTTCTTTGCGATCTTTTCCTAATTGTCGTTGTCCTTTTGAAATCTCAAAGCCCAGATATATCACAGTCTGGCAGGCTGTCTGGGCTTTCTTCCTGGACACTTTGTATCCATTTAGTCCCAGGAAATTCAAGAGGTCGATAGTCACCTGTATACAGGTAAGTCTTTCTTCTGTAGCAATCAGTATGTCATCCACATATTGTAAAAGTAAATGCCCAGCTCTTGATTTATCCTGTTTCCACATTTCAAGTTCCTTTGCTAATTGATTTCCAAAGATAGTTGGACTGTTTTTAAATCCTTGGGGTAATCTAGTCCATGTCAACTGCATCTTTCGCCCGGTTTGAGGATTTTCCCATTCAAAAGCAAACAGTTTTCTGCTTTCTTTTTCCAAAGGTATACAAAAGAAAGCATCTTTTAAATCAAGCACTGTAAACCATTGATAAATGTCCCTTAATGCTGTTAACAGTGTATAAGGGTTTGCTACTACAGGATAAATGTCCTTAACTAGTTGATTTACTGCTCTCAAGTCTTGTACCAGCCTATATTCACCCGAGGGTTTTCTGACTGGTAAAATAGGAGTCTTATACTCAGATTCACATTCTTCCAAAATGTTATACTCCAAAAATTTATCACTCAATTTCTTCAATTCCTGTCTCACTTCCGGTTTGATTGGATATTGTTTAATTCTCACTGTTCCTGCGCCTTCCTTCAAATCTATTTTAACAGGCTCTGCTAGTTTCGATTTACCAGGAATATCTGTTTCCCATACAGTAGGGATCACTGCCAAATCCACCTCCGGTGGAATTTCTTGTTCCTTTACTCTTTCGTGTATCATCAAGATTTCTCCCGTTTTTGACTCGGGTATTTTCAAGAAAAGTTCTCCTTCATCAAAAACAATTTGTGCATTTAATTTAGACAACAAATCTCTTCCTAACAAGGGTATCGGACATTCTGGTACATACAAAAATTCATGTGTAATTATCTTATTTCCAAATTTCAAATCTAGGTGTTGTAGGAATGGCCTGGTTCTCTTCTTTCCCTGTTGCTCCTATTATATTGGCTGGTTTTGTTCCTATTTTTCCTTTACATGTATTTAATACCGAAAATGTCGCTCCTGTATCTACTAAAAATTTAACTTCTTTATCTCCCAGCTAAATTTTAACCAGAGGTTCAGCTGGGTTCCCCTCCGGTCCCCTTCAGTCGTCTAAAATCATTATCTTGGCAAGGTCGTGAGAAACACTCTTGTTTCTAGGGCAATCCTTTTTCCAATGTCCTTCCTCTCTACACAAAGCACACTGATTTACTCCTAAGGGGGTATTAAATTTCCGATGGCCACAGTGCATACAACCTCCCCTCCCATTAAATCCTCGTCCTCTTCCTCTGCCCCTTCCTCTGTCTACCGTTCCTGTCATTACTGCCAATAAATCTGTTCTCCTTGATTTTCTTTCTTCTCTTTCTCTGTTGTTATATACCCTCCATGCGACTTCCAGCATTGTATTCAAACTCCTTGAATTCTCTCCCTCCAGTTTCTGGAGTTTTTTCCTTATATCTGGTGCCGATTGCCCCATAAAAATCAAAGCCAGTTGCATTTGTGCTGCCTCTGTTTCCACTCTCAAATCAGTATGTTTTCTGGCAGCTTCCTTTAATCGTTCCCAAAATGCTGAGGGAGATTCATTTTTATCTTGTCTTACTTCATATAATTTAGACCAATTCAGAGATTTAGGCATGGCATGTCTAATCCCATATAAAACCCATTTCTGATACCGTCTCAGTCTTTCTCTATGTGTTACATTATTTGGATCCCACTGCGGATCCCCAGATGGAAAATTCTGTTCTATTGTTCCACCTGTAATTCCACTCATCACATCCAACTCTGCCTGAGCTTTACCAGCTTTTAATACCGTTTGCTTCTCTGTATCATCTAACACATTATCCAGGATCACCTGTAAATCATTCCAGTCTGGATTCTGTGTTCTAGTTATAGTATCTGCCACCTTGCCCACTTTTTCAGGATCTTCTCTATAATTTCCTGCTGCCTGCTTCCAAGTCATCAAATCCATAGCTGTAAAAGGTACTTTCACATAGACCGGTCCATCACTACCAACTCCCTGTCGCAGGGGAGCTATAGTCTGTGTCTGTTGCCGAGTTCTCCGTGAAACAGGAGTATGAATTACAATCTCCGATAATCTCTCTTCCACATCTCCTGTTCCACTGCTATCCGGTTCAATCGCCTGTTCTCGTGCCCTAGATTCTCGACCCTGATTCCTTTCTCTCCTAAGAGGGGATATATCTAATTCTGGTCCATCATCACTCTCAGTGACAATCTTTTTCTTTAAACAACCTTTCCCGATCTCACAAGTTGAGCAACACCTTTTTACTTTCTTGTTATCAGCAGTTACAGCCATCACAAAATTATCTCCATCAGTTAACTTGCATTCATCCTGCCAGTCTTTTCTCTGTCTCAGGTAAAAGAACAAATCCACATATGGCATTTCACTCCATTTCCCTTCCCTTTTACAGTATAACATTAACTGCAGAATAGTATTATAATTCAGTGTTCCATTTATGGGCCACTTTTCCTGATTTTCCAATGTATACAGAGGCCACCAATTATTACAATACTCAATCATCTGGCTTTTTGGCAAATCCTCATATAAATCTCCCCAATGTGCCAATGAACATCCCAATGGAGAATTTTTCGGGATTTTATCATTTACAGCAAGATTACGCATGCTTTTACTTTTAAACAACCGAGTTAACTTAGATGCCATGGTATAATCACTCACAGTACAATACACAATTATTCAACTCTGTCTCCCCGATCCGCGGATCCACGCTGCACACTCGCTTTCGTGCTTAATTGCACGTCTCACCCTTACAGCCACACTCACACTTTTCCACAATTGTTACTTTAAACAAAGACATAAAACACAATATTATACACTTCTTAATTTTCTTCTCGATACACAGACACAATAAACAATTCTGTATCAGAAGAAAAACCCCTCCTAACTTCTTGTTAGAGGCACTACCTTAGAGAACACTAGAGCATGTAGGTTCTCTTGTTTCCACTTTTGTCCAACCCTGCAATAGCTTTCGCTTATGTCTTATGGGCAGGCGCCTAGGCTTCCTCTTCCACAAGGATCCTTATAGTCCAACCCTGCGCAGCTCTCACCGCGTCTGACAGGCAGACTTACTCAGTGAGACTCAAACCCACTGGTGGGTCTCCAACCCACTCCTTACCATACACTTATTATAGTGGGACTCCTACCCACTTACTACAATTACAAGAAGAAGTGTCTTACCAAAATCCAGGGAACGTCGCGAAGAGCCTTACGGATCGGGGATCGATGGGTATCCCCGAGAAATCCTCGGTGCCGGCTGGAACCGATCAGGTCCCCGACTCCTCCGGTCTCCTTCAGCGAGGTCCCATCTGGGTCGCCAAAACTGTTACCGAAATCTCGGAATGAAGAACTTACCGACACCAATGTGATGTAGATAAGCAGACATTTCTTTATGGACGGCCGGGTGCGTGAGTGAGTCCCCTCACGATCGACGCACACCATGGTTCAAAATCATACACCTTGTATAGAACTCATTCATACATATTCATTAAATATCCATGCATAATCGTAAGATTTCCCATAAATCATTAACATACTCTCCTCTCGTACCCGATTCTGCGCAGTAAAGGTTAGAAAGGTCCGGAAATGGGTCTGGGGTACGATTTGGGTAGGTGGTATGTGAGTCGGTGGTCTCGATCTCCCCCTGCCGGAATTACCTGCCACTTGAGGTAACTGTTTCTTGGCCGGCAACTATGGGTTGCTTCACTCAACTCTTCCCAGTTCACATAAAATCTCATTTTGACATTTTAGTACATCCTCCTAGGTTACATATAAACAATCATCTCAAATCTTAAGTCTGTTATCTAAGTTCTAAACATTCCTACTAGGTGATTCTGACCAATTCCTCCGGCCTTGGTACGGGGCTGTACAGAGGATTTTCTATAGCCGCTTTTTACTATAACTGTAAGTTTCATTAAAATATATTTTCTTATCCTCTTATATTTCTATTACATGATTGATTTTATAAAATCAAATAATCAATCAAATAAAGTCAATCAATCTTAACTTATTAGCAAATCTATAACAGCAGGGGGACCTAAGCCAAAATCTGAGCTAGAATTCAGGCACTTTAGGCTGCTCCAGTGGTTCAAGAAAGGCTTCAGACTGAAAGATCCCGCACTATGCCATCTTAGCAGACTTAAGGAAGAAACTCAGCATCCTGGAGTTCAGCTGTAAGCCTTGTGGTCTCAGTTGCCTTTGCAGCAAGGGATATGTGTGTTAGCAGTACACTTAGAGCTTATCTGGTTTCAGTAGCGAGGAGGCTGGTTTTCCGTAACTGCTCAGTATGCTTCAGGTGGGGCGTCTTTACAAAGCTGAGCTCTTGGTTTGATGGTGGGAACAGGTGAGTGCTGCTCTCTGGAGACCGTAAAGCCCCGTCTTAACAAGGCGCTGCTGCAGGCGGTGAGCCCTGGAGCACCCCGGTACGGAGCCCTACGTTAGGCGCAGGTGGTGGCTGAGATGCTCTGCCTGCTTGAGGCAGCGCTCGGGTGCGCGTGTCGCTGTCAGCAGGCTGCTGGGGTATCGCTGTCAGCAGGCTGCTCTGCCTTGCTTGGGCTCATACTTCTCAGCTCCTGTGCGGTCGTCTCCGATTGCAGCGATACAGACAGCAGATTTTTCTCTCCGGCTCTGTTTTGTGAGCTTTGTGCCTTCTCTGAATGGATTTCAAAGCTCGTTTAAGTGCATGGGAAGGAATTCAGAAATCATGTTTTATATGCAGCATCACTTTCTGAGGGTGCAAACTGATCGCTAAGTTACAAACCAGCCCAAGGGCTCCGTCAGAAGTTAGAAACCAGCCGCAAAGTTGATGTGCTGAGGGAAGAGAAGGGTCCCGTATCTTCTCGCGGAGCATCTAGTGCTGGTGCCACCCAGCCCGGAGTCAGGGACTGGCTCTGAGGCTGCCTGGAAAATCCAGGCGAACCGAAGGAATTCTGTACTGACATGGCAACCTCTCCCCAGGCCGTGAGACCAGGCTGCCCCTGCGCATCAAAGGGAGCGGCATAGGGCCCCAGCTGCGCTTCAGCTTTGACCAGCTGGACATCGGGAAGGTTTTTGTTGCATCAGCCCCCAGCTACGAGGTGAGCAGTGGGGCTTGCTGGGGTTGGGGTGGATCCTGATGGCCCCTGGGGCAGCAGTGAGCTTTGTGCACCTGCTGGATTTCTGGCAACACAGGCAGTTATGTGCACGCATTATTTGATGTAAGTTAAATGTGGGAGTTTTTGCAGAATCTGGATAGTTTTGATGGGGTCTGAAAGGTGTGTATGTTGTCCACAAAGCCCCGATCCCTGCGTTTTGGCAACCTCCCTTTGAGACCAGCTGGGAGGCTTCATGCAGAAAATCCAGCCCTTGACACATGATAGCAACACCGGGTCAAAAAGGTCAGGATCCAGAGGCTTTTGTTTCAGCCCTAGATGCACTGCGCCCTGGTACCCTGGCGGTTAAAAAGCAGCTGGAACAAAGGTGTTGTGTTCCGACTCGAGTCCGTTGCAAACACCTTTCAGTGAAGCGCAACTTGCTGGCTCCTGGCGCCGGAGGGAAGCCGGGCAGCCTCCCCGCGCAGAGCTGCCCGCGCAGGCACCGGGAGCGCTGTCCCTGCTGAGCAGCCTCCTGCCACCCTTCAGACCTGGTGCCCCTCTGGCTCTATGAACAGAGCAGGGCAGTTCTGGAAATGAAGCAAAGGAGCTTTCTGGGTATTTGCCTCCCCCCGCCGATGGTGGCAAGTTTTCTCAAAAAAAAACCAACCAAAAAAACCCCCAAGATACAGCAACTGGAGGCGGTAGAAAATGAGGCAGTACATGGTGCCAGACACTTTCAAAAGCTTGACTGTTGCAGGGAAGGACACGTTAAGGTGTTTTCTTGCCAAAATATTGTGCACTGTATGTATGCATTTTTTAATGCTGATTCTTTATTGATTCTATATATATCAATGTGTTGGTTTCATTACTGGAGAAAATGTGAATAAGTAGATGATACTCCAAGTGCTGTATTAAGTAGCCAGACTGGAGGTAAACTTCAGTGTAGGATCCCTAAGTGCAATTTGTAATTAAGGTGTAAAACATATGAGTAGTTTCCAAGTTACCAGTGCAGAATTTGAATACAGGAATGTTTTCAACAGCAGCTGCAAAATTAAAAAAATAAGGGCTGTACCTCTGCTTCTGTCTCAGTTTTTCTGACAGGTTTTGCGAGGACAAAACTTAGGGAAAATAACTGCCAAGCAGGTAGATAAGTCCACAGAAATGGCCGGATTTCACCTGCAGCCTTCGGAAACTGTAGAGCTTTGCTTTGGGTAGGTTTGGTGACCACCAGTGTGCTGATACTCACAGGCAGGTGTGGGCATTTCTTGCTGAATCTCAGCAAATGCTGCAGGATTGTGTAGCTTGTTGGAACAGTAAATAATGGTAAATTAGTAGATGATGGCTGTGAATATTTATGAAAGAGATTCTTTAGAGCAGGTGGAGCTGCTATGCCCCTCACTCTCATCCTTTCTTGACATGTCTGGTTGAGCAAAGACAAAGAGACTCTCAGATCAAAGAAAAGAACAAAATGCGCCTCACTGACGTACCCTAGCAGAGTCGGGGAGTGCTGCTGAAGCTGGTTATGGGGCTGTCCCAAGGTATTTTCTACATCCAGTAAACTTGCTGGCTGTAACGGGAGCTGAATGTGTTTTGCCCTTGGCAGGACTGGGCTCATCTGGAGCGGGAGCAGTTAGGTGACGATTCGCTGTAATGCTGCGACCGCCCTTTGCTGCTCTTTGGGGCAGGTCTGCATCGCCTTGGTGATGCTGAGCACATCCTCAGCCCTGCAAGTCCAAGCGGACTGCTCTGTGTCAGTGGAATAAACCCAGAGTGACTCTGTTTATGTGAAGTTATCACTGGGGTTTTTTGCATGCAAAAACCCAAAGGCAGAAACTGTCCTGTTGTGTTTTCTTTGGCTTCAGCCAAGCAGCAGCACACAGCATCTTCTGCCTTTTGTAGAAGTTTAATTAGAAAACAAGTCAGCCTTCTGTAAGGAAAGAAGATTCCTCATGTATTTCCATTTTGCTTTCTTGCTGCTGCAGGTGATCCTGTTTAACAAAGGAGTCATTGATGCCCCCTCCAAGTTGGTCCTTCCAGCGACCGCTCTGGGCTCCTGCTTCTCCTTTCTCCCCCAGGAGGGCATCGTTTTACCAGATGTCCTCCAAGTCATCCAGATCTCCTTCAGTTCCACCGCCCTGGGGCAGTTCACAGAAGGATTCCGGTTCAGTGTGGATGGGTCCCCTGAGCCCGTGACCTTGACCGTCAGGTGAGGAGGGTTACAGGAGCCTGGGGGGTGCCTCCACAGTAATTCCCACTGCAGACTCCTCTCCTCGAGATGGCATCTGCCTCCTTGCTTTCTGTCTTGCCTTTGTTCCAAGGACCCCTGTCCAGCCCTTATCTCTCATTCTCCAGCCCCACAACTCAAGCTGTTTGTTTCAAATGCTTTTGAGATGCCCACCCACCGGGGCAAGCCGAGCCTCCCTCTTCAGGGGGGGTTGTGCACTGGATTTAGTTCTCCAGGGAGGGAAAAACTCCCAGTTCTTTTGAGTGGAGATGAGCTGGCTGGTGGGACATGGGGCTGCAGAGGAAGGAACAGCGGTGGGAGTGCAGGTGGTTCCTCTCCTACCTTGTGCTCCTTCCTGTTCTGCGAGGACCCCGATCTCCCTTCAGAAGCACTATTGGAAGATGTGGCTGTTGCCATAAAGACTGCCCTCTTCCCCCGTTCTCTTGCAAGCTGCACTGTTACCGGCTGTAGCGCACAGGGCTCTGGGCTGGCTGCTTGGCCGAGCCCTCTGGGCAGTCCTTCAGGTCTGACTTCCTTGAGCACAGCTCCTGTGTGCTCAACAGAAACGGCAGTTATTTCCCCCCTCGCTGCAAGGCTCACCCTTGGCAGTTTCCCAGTGTGAGACCCAGTTGTGGCTGGTTTGGAGGCAGTTTTCTGTTGTCTTTTGGCAAGTGCTATTACGGAAAGCATGTCTGCTCCCTTTGCTCCATCCAGAGTAGGATGCTGGGGCTTGGCAGGTTAAGTCTGATTACGTGAGGTCCTTGGAGAGGGAACCTCATTGCCAGAAGGGATTTGCTACCTAACTTGTTCTCAGGAACGGATTCAGCTCCAGGAATCGAGAATTAGCATGGGATTGAAACTCCTGAAAGTCAGATTTTGAGTGCTTTTTGATTGTGCAGTCAGAAGATGCCCAAACCATAGGTGATCACTCTTTGCTTGGAAACAGACCTGACGAGGTCCTGAACGCTTGTTCTTTTGCTCTTTAGAAAGGGATGCTGGAACTGGGACACCACGGGTGAGTGCAGGTCCCTCCTGCGGGAGGCTGGGGTCTGTTCATGTGTACGAGAGACCCGGTGGCAGTCCTGTGAATAAAACTAGGAGGCACGGGTCACTGTGCTCCTTGATCTGTATTTGTTTTTTTCACCAAGAGGCAGAGCTGGCATTGATTGGCATCAACCATGAAATGAATGAATGTTGTGCAGCTTCAAGTGCTGATTTCAGTGGATGTTGGTGAGTTTGGGAGTTTGGAACATCTCTGAATTTAGGGATGGGCGGGCTGGTGTGGTGGCTTCAGGACACTCATGTTTGGTGGTGCAAATAGTCTTGCTCTTGGATGTGTCAGCCGGTGCACTGGTGACAAGCTGATACTTTCCTCCAAGATTCCACCATCCACTGTGTAGAACTTGTGCTGCGTTTCTCAGTAGATGTCTGGGGCTCCTGTGGATTCGTGCCTCAAAATCCTGCACGCATAATGGTAGTGTGGAATAAGGTCTGAGGAAGATGTCCATCTAGCCCGTGGAAAGGCCAGTTCCAGCAAAGAGATACCAAAGCAGGGAACCTGTGGCTGAGAGGGCTAGTTACAATGAACCTGCTTCTGCATGGACAGCTCTGCCCGTCACATGACAGGTGGGGAAACTGAGGCACAGAGCCATCACTTGTTCAGGGTCCTTCACTGGGCCAGCAGCAACCTGGGGGTGTACCCTGCCTGCCCTGGTGCCCTGAGCCACCTCAGCAGCTGCCACCTGCTGACCACGTTGCTTTGGCTGCCCCTGTGCACAGGGATGCTGTGCCGAGCGCAGGGGTGACGGGTTGATTTGAAACCCACCGTGCTGCTGAGACCAGCTTCTATCCGTCCCGGTGGTAACGAAAGCCGAACACTTTGCAGTTCTTTTTAACCAAGCCAGTTCCTCCTCTGCCTTTGTCCTTACAGGGGCTGTGTCATCGGACCGACTTTCCCTTTCCATGTACCTTCCCTCCATTCGGCGACGTCTCCTTTGGTGAGTGTGCCCTGGGCTTGGACCGCTGGTGGGGAGGTCTGTGCCTTACTGAAATGAAGCGCTTTGGGAGCGTCTGTCACTTGTGTTCCTCCACAGCAGCCTTCAGGGTGTTAGAACCAGGGCTGCCGCTTGCTCAGGTGGTATTTTGCTGCCGTGAGATCAAACAGGACCAAAGGAATAGAAAGTCAGTATTTTCCTGGTGCCCTCAGAGCCTGCTCAGCCCCAACCTCCCAATCCTTGGCGGCAGAATGATGGTGAAAGCCCTTGTCCCAGAAGGGCCCAGGGGATGGGGCTGCAGGAGAAGGGAGTTGGAGCCACACGCTAGCCTGTGGCTGCTCAGGGTGAACGTTCCTGTTGCAAGGCGAGGACACCACTTACCCACTTGACCTTTAGTGTGAGCTGTTAATTTGTGCTGTGAGGGCTCCTCGTTATCACCTGCCCGGTAATAAGCCCAGGCAGTAGCTCGGCATTGGTTTGGGCAGTGATGTCTCCAGAGATGTGGGCTCCTTCTCCTTCCCCAGCCGAAGCACTGCTCCACTGACGGAGCCGGTGGCTGAGCACCCAGAGCATCTCCACTGAAATGCAGATTCTGATTCTCCATCTCGAGTCTCAGAGAAAAGGCTTTGTACTGAGATGATCTAAAGTTTACATGTGAAATCAATTGGGGATTGATTGAAGGGCCATGATCATTCTGTGCCCAGGATGCCTCTGTGGTTTCATGCGGTTCGTGGACTTTCTAGGAAATCTCAATACTTTCCCTGAGCCACTTCCCCCTCTCCCTGCATCACCACTCGGCCACTTCTCTGCTTCCTTTTGAATAAATAGACCCACAAGAAACGCACCGGCAGAAATGCGGTTGTGTAATAGGAGGTTCATCCTACTTTAATCTGATTTCATTAACAAGGCCTTTTCAGCTGAAGGCAGCTATTGTATTTTTGCTCCTTGTCACTGTGCTGCTGGCTGTTGTCTGCATCTGGTGACTTCGGTCCCATTTGGGGCTGTGCAGTGGGTCAGTCGGTGCATGTCCTTTCTGTGCCCCACCCCCGCCTCCCTGCCGGAGTAATTGCTGGCGGTGGGCAATGGTCACTGCTGCTGGGCACAGAGGAACTATCTGCTGTGTCTGCAGGTGGTTTTCCTCCCTGTCTTTATTCAAATAGCACTTGGTAAGCAGGGCATGGGAGGTGTCTTCTGGCAGAGCTGGTGTCCGCTCCAGACCAAGCTGCGGGCTGGTGTCCTGCCTCTGCAGAACAGCCACCCCCTCACCCAGTGTGGTTGTACCACTGGTTTTCCGTTGTGGAAAGCAAGTGTCAGAGCTGAAGTGATGTCAGGCTTTGTGGGCAGTAATCAAAGGCAGTGTGGATGTGATGTCCCCGTGTGTTAGGTAAGGTGAGACACAGTTCCTGCTCATTTCTAAGGAAGCATCAGGTTTGCCTGCAGTGAGGTGGGCCGAGTTGTCATGTGCTCAGTCTGGTTGCCCAGAAACAGGAGATGCCTTAAGGGTCCTGCCTAGAGAAACTGCATTAGAGTGCAATGCATCATGTTGTAGTGCCCGGTCTCATCCTTTCTTTTCCTTACATGACAATGCCCTACTTTCATATATTGAAAACTGGGGGAATGTTCATGGAGTTAATGGGGGATTTTACAGACTGAATTTTCAGAATAAATGCTCTGTCTGGGTGCACACTGATCAGTGAGAAAGAGTTGGGGCTGGTTTGGGGGCAGGTGAGAGAGCTCCTCACAGGTAGAGACAGCTCTTCAGCACCAACGGCACTGCCCATTGCCAAGGAAGCAAGCTGTGCCATCCATGGAAAAAGCAACTTCAGTCACAACTCACTCCTCCCTGAGCTTCTCCATTACCTCTCATTCACACTGAAAAGAGATAAACAACAAGCACCGGTCTATCCTAACAGGAGAGTCACACCAGGAATCACGGGATAGCCGGGGACTTGACTGATATTTGTCTCACCTTCCCAGGCTTTCCTCGCACCCTGCCGTGTCGCCTCACTAACACCTCCTTGGTTCCCATGACTTTCAACCTTCGCATCCCTGGCGAAGGCTCAGGACAGCGCAGCGTCACCAGTTTTGCTCAGATATCAGACAACACTTGCCCGTCCTGGAGAAAGGGAGCCCAACATCACATCAAGCCAACTGAATTCACCATAATGCCCTGCAAGGGGACCATCCGCTCCCAAGGAGCCCTGGGTATCCAGGTATGGCACGAGCCCGGCCATACGTGCTTCAGCAGGTGGAGCTGAAGCTTCACTGGTGCGCAGGAGGGCTGTAGTGCTGCTGGCTTTGGGCATAACGCAAGTAAGAGATCGGTGTTCGTGTTAGGTTTTTGTGAGCTGGGGTACTCTGGGGCGGAGCACCGTTTTGTTTCCAAAGTTGTAAGCCAAGGATCGTGTACCCTACGGTCAAGCACAGAAGCCATGCGTGTGTGTCTGAGCTGCTTAGAGCAATTTGATTTAAAGTGGGCCGAGGAAGGATGGGGACAGAAGGTGACTGTTAAAAGAAAGATGTCATTGCATAAAGCAGTTTGCTATTCTTCCCGGTCTTATCTTTCCTCTCGTGTGGAGCAGAATGGTTGCATCCACTGCAGCGAGGACTGGAAAAGCTCCAGCAGCCATGAGCTGCACAGCTGCTGCTGGGCCACGTTTTGCCCTCGGCTTCCCACTGTAAAGCTGGACTCATTCTGTGAAAGTCAACAGATTTCCTCTGGATTTATGCTGTTGTAGTCGAGAGTAAAAATTGGTCCCAGTGGCAAGTAGAACATGAATTGTGCTTTAATTTAGCTTACATATGCCCTGGTATGCAAGGCGTACTTAATAAATCGGATATCGCCAGAAGAGTTTTGTTACTCGGAAAGACAGTGGTCTACACGTGGACCAGCAGGAGAACTAAGGCAAAATATCGCTCCCTTTCCTGACCGTGGGTGAGAGCCAGAGGACACCATGCGTGGCTGATGGCTTCTGGCAGTGATTAAGTATCTGACGCTCTTCTCCTCTACCAGGTCACCCTGTGTTCCAACACGGTGGGGCGATACGAGCTGGCGCTGGTGGTGGGCGTGGATGGTGTTGGCCAGGAGGTGTTGGCGTGCCTCTCACAGCCAGGTACCGGCGCTTTCCTTGCAGCTGGCCACCTTTCCCCGCGTACCCATGCCCAGCACGCTGCCTGGCGTGGGGTGTCCTGGCTTCAGCTCCAAATGAGAAATGTTGCTTAACGAGCTAGTTCTGCCCAGCTCGCTGTGAGCACAGCCGTGCTTTGAAAGCAGCCCATGTTGAGAGGCACCTGTGCTCAGTGCTCAGGGCCATGCCTCTGTCTTTTTTTTTTTGGTTTATTTTATTTTTAAGGGAGCAGTGATTATATTCACTATTGGCCTGTTGTCTGGGACGTGAGGAGTAATGAATCTCCAAAGGACTGCCCCTGCTTCTCCCTGCAAGCGGTGGGCTTGTGCTGGGTTGGCCCAAAATGCAGCATTTGTTTGGAAGGCGGCGAGCAGCCTGCTGAAAGCTGGGGTCTGGCTCAGTTAGTGAAGGCGTGTGCAAATGGGAAAGGGGCTTACGGCAGGAGTGGTGAGGGGAAACTAGTCCTTGGTGTGGCAGGTGAGCTCAGGTTTCTCTGGTTCTCTTGAGCATGAACGTTCCCAGACTTAAGCCAAAAGCTGCAGCGTCGTTCAATGCCGTTGCGCCGCAGCGGGTGCCAGTTTAATGACGAGAGGGACGCAGTTGCTGGTGCTGTTCCCTCTCCCCGGCAGAGTCACCCACTGGGTGCCTGGGCTGCAATTTTGTAAAACGAGTGGGCATGGGAAGAGTCAGTGTGTGGGCTGGTGTGTGGAGGACCCAGGCAGCTGCAGGAGCTGGGAGAGGCTGGTCACCCACTGCGAGAGGCAGGCGGTGCTGGTGCCCTCCATCGCGGGGGCAAGCGGCTGAGGTTTCAGGCAGGGCGAGAGCGGTACGGGAGAGGAGGGAGTTGCTTTTACTGAGATGCGGGAGTCTTGTTTTCCTTGAGCTTTGGGGAGCGCTGGTCCTCAGCGGGAAGGCTCCCGCAGAGCTCGTGCCTTGCTGGGACTGTGGGAGGGTCCTTGCCGGCCTCCTGGGGCAAGGGAGGGGCAAAGCTTGATGAGAGAGCACTGGGGCAGGGCACTGGGCAGCCTCTGCCACGGGAGTCTGGGGCTGCCCCTCCTTTACAAGAGGCTGTTGAGTAAGAAGAAGTTAGAGGTGATCGATTGCCGTAGAGGTAGGAAATGTCTATCTGGCAGAGACAAATGCCTTGTGTCTGTTTCATGCTGTTTGGGGAGTAAACAACTTCTACATTCTCTCAGTGTCTCTAATTCCCTTTGGTCATCTCTTCACCCGGATGTGTCGTTCCTCCGCTGCACGTGCTCAGCCCTGTTCTGACATTTGGACGGTGCTTTCTGAAGTTCCCTTGCGAGTGGATGCTGACCCTTGTGAACGACAGCGATCTTCCAGGCTGCTATGGAGTCCTTCCTCAGGCTTGGCGTCGTGTTCGCCTCCTGCCCTCAAACGTCGTTATCGAGGGGTTTGTTAGGAAAAAAACGGGGTTTGGATAAGACCTTGCTGTTTTATATTCAAACCTAAAGTTTTGGAGAGAACGGGAAGCTACCTGAATATGAACTTCAGGAGCGGTTTGAACTCTTCAGAAAGCAGTTTCGGTTCTAGTCTTTGGGGTGCTTTCATGCAGGAGAACTTGGAGGGTTGTGAAAAGCTGCTGCAAGGAGGCCGCCAGCACCGGAGTGGGCGTTTGTGAGTGCAGCAGCTTTTGGACCCTGTGAGGATGCTAATTAGGCCCATACAAATCTTGCTCCTTGTGTTGTGCCTTTCTGCTTTCTCCTAGGGATTTTTAAAAATGTGGGTGAATTGCCGTTGTGGTGGATGTTAAGAAGCTTGGAGTTTCCTCAGAGGTCACTCTGAAGTTGTCTTTGATTCTGTCCCTTATAGGAGCACAAGGAGGATGCTGCTGTGTGGTACTCCAGCCCTGTGCCGTGTGGGATTATCCAGCCTCACAGCTCGGTAGAGATGCCGTTGACGCTGGAAGCCCAGGCGATAGGAAGGCAGGACACTGTGGCTAGTGTCTCAGTGTTTGGGAATGAAAGATCCCCGCTGGTGAGTGCTAGGCGAGATGCGTGCCTTTGTGTGACTCATCTTGTTGGGCATAAAGTGTACAGGGGTTCTGCCAGGGAAAAGGAGAACGTGACAATACGTGGCTGGTGCGGACACGGAAAGAAGGGATTCATGGCATAAGTAGCAGCTAATGCCTAGAGAAGGGTGGTGTCCTCTTAGGTGGAAATCTAAGTGTCTGAGATGGTGTTTAATTACGGACGTGTGAGGCGGGATAACAAGCCCAGTCTGAAACCCAGAGCAATTCCTGGGTCTCTCGCTCTCCTGCGTTACGAGATGAGCAGCAACCGCTGCTTCATTAGAACTCTTGTTCGGGAGCGCACGGGGACATCGCTGAATACCACTAAAGCAAGAGCGGTGTAAGAGACCGTGCTGAAATGATGATTTCTGTAAAGCTGGATTTAAGCTTTCCTGAAAGTCAGGTCCATCCCGCCTGAGAAATATCCATCATATCTCTTTGCCAAAAGCCCCAGCCAAAGACGCATGAGACTCCACACTGCTTGCATCTGGAGCACAAGCTTTTTTTTCTTTTCTTTTTTTTTCCCTACCAAGCTTGAAAAGGGGTGAGGCAAAGCATTCCTGGACTAAAGGCTCCTACAGGACATTTGCATTCAGGCATATACAGCAGCAACAACAAAGTGTAGGCAAGAGAACGTTGTATCTGGTGTCCTGGCTTCCACTGGCTGAAATCGAGAACAAATTTAGTTAATTAAACTTTAATTTAAAAGGATACTAACTTTTGAAGCAGCTGTTTTAAAATGTCTTGTCCTCTCTCTGAGCACGGAAGGGGATATCAGAGGATTCCCGAGAACGTGAAGCTTTCTGTAACAGAAAGGAAGGCTGACATTTTGAAAACAATTGCAGGGATATAAACTTTTTATAAACCGAATTGAAACGATGATGCCAAATCCCTTGGATGCCACTGGTCATCTCAACCCTGGCTGCTGGGGATGTGCATGTAAACCAGTCAACAGCAAGGCCAGGCAATGCAGGCTTTGCAGGGAAGTCTCACGTTTGACAAAACAGTTGCTTGCAAACAGAAGGCATGCTTCCCCGAAAGAGGAGGGTTTCTCCCCACTGGAATAACCAGTTGTTTAAATGTCAGCTGGATTTTGAACTACAGGTACCTTGAAAAGCTTTTACGCTTGGGCTAACAATTTATAAATTGAAAGTTGACCTTACCTTAATCTTTTCTGTTTGGACGTGAACGTGTCAATGTTTTGCCCAAAGGGCGAGCATTTCAGCTGGAGAAGCGTAGCTGTGCCTAAAGAAAGGACTAGATGCGTTGCATTTTCTATAGGTCTGTCTTCTGGTTGCAGTGCAGTTCCAGTAGTTCCCTGGTAGCTGACGCACCCAAAGCTTTCTGGGCTGGCAGAAGAGCTGGCTGTCTTGTTACGTGTCCTGCGCTGGTGGCAGATCCTACCCGTACGGCTGCAAGTCTGACCTTGGGAATCGCTGCAGTGTGTTCCAGTAGAACTTCAAAGCTCGTTCTTGCCTTAGGCTGGGGTGCCCAGTGTCGATGCCTGGTCTTTACCACCGTTTCAGGCAGAACGTGGTACAGATCTTTCATCCAGGCTGTGCAGAGTCCCTCCACAGCTCCGTTGTCGGGTATTTTGTTTGCAGGTGAACGCGTGCCAGCTCCAGTCTGGCGTGTGTCATCTGCATGAAGGAGCTGGTAAATCCCAGCGCTGGCGTTACTGGTGGCAGAGCTGCCATCGCTTGTTGCTGCCTTTCCCTGTGCCATGTTGCCTGTAACGCTGTTGCATGGCATTTTCCTTGTCCCTTTTAGAACCCTGTAGATGAAGGGGTAGCGTTTCTGAAGCCCTCTCCTTGGTGGTGAGGATGCGTGGTGTTAGTACACAGGCTGACAGAAGGCAGCTCTCCTGGGCATCCTCCAGATGTTGTTCCGCTCATCCCCAAAGGGCTCTGCCCTGCCTTTGCTGCTGCTGTCCCGCTGTCACCGGGAAGCTGAGCTGGCTGGCGAGGCGCAGCTCTTCCCTGCAGCTCCTCCTTCCCGGGAGCTTTGGGCAGCATCGCCCAGACATGCATCATCGTGCATGGCTTCAGTTCCTTATTTTGGAGGCCCCAGCCTTGGTAGGTGAGGTTTTTGGCTCTTAGTTGCACGCAGCAGTGCCCTGCCAAGGGATGAGCATTTCTGGATGCTGCTGCTTCTGGCTGAGTTGGGCTGGTGATTCTGACAGCGGTCAATACCACTTCCTTGAGCCAGACATCATTAAAGGTTTTACATCGTGGAAGCTGGTTTCTTTTTCGGTTAAATCGTACTCTGTGCCCTCCAGTGAATCCTACGGCGTCTGGTCAGTGTTGGGAGTTCTATGCATTCAGATCCTGTTGAAGTGTTGAGGTGTTTGGAACCAGTGAAATCCACCGCAAGAGTGGACAAATTCTCGTTGTTTTTAATGATGTGGGAAGGTGGTTTAGCAAAGGGATCTGTGTTCCTCCTCCAGTAGTCTGTGCCAGTTCTGCAAGGAGAAAGCTTTTGGTTCTGACTGTCAAGAGAAAAAACACCACTTGAATGATGTAATGAATAATTAATGCCTGTTATTCATGCCATACCAGGAATACACATAAGCACACATCAGAGGCCATAACTTGCACGATCTCTGCTCTGAAGAGCCTGCTTCGCTTCTGGCTTGTGCTGGTTTTCAGAGGTGCATTTTTGGGAATGTCAGAGAAGTAACTGTCCAAGTGTCGCTGTGCAGCAGCAGCGGTCAGGGAGGTTTGGGGCAAGGCTGAGCGGCAGAAGGAGCGGGAGCAGGCACAAGGCAGAGAAAGGAGAGCTAACTGTGGAGGAGGTCTGGAAAGGAGAGCGTGGGACCCAGGGTTTCTCTGTCCCCTGAGAACGGGAGCTTGTGGCTTTCAGATGGGGTCACTCCCGAGCCTGCACTTGCCCCAGGCCTTCTGTTTCAGCCTTGCAACACTGAAAACTTCCAACAGCCGTACTTATCGCCCAGTCGAGGAGGACACTTAGAGCCGTCTCATATTTTTTAACTTCCCCTGCTTTTCTTTTTTCTTTCCTACCTGCTTCCTGGAGCAGAATATCTGTTTAGTGAGCATTGGAGAAGAACGGGTTGTCTACGTGCATCTGAGTGAGATAAATTCCAGCAGTATTGAAGTTCTACAAGATGCGTCCAAAACTCTCCACCTCTCCAATCAGGCTGTCATCCCTGCTTCCTTCTGTGTAGAGATGGTAAGTATCTGTGGGACTATTTCCCAATGAAAATTGACTGGTCTGTAGCAGCCTGTGGCCTGATTTTTACATGCAACGTTCCCATATTGCTGTCTCGGAGAGAAAGCAAGATATTCCGTCCCAACGCAGCGAGAGGAGCCTGGCTCTGGGGGCAGTTTTAGCTGGGGCACCCCTCAGTAAAATAGACAGCTTGCATAGATGTTTGTGCAGAAATGAGTCTGGATCATCTTTACAAGTTTTCCCTCTGTTTTCTGGACGGTATTTAACGGAGAGTCGTGTCTTTGGAGCTCTGAGATCAAGAGGCCCCTGTGGCCCTTTGCTCCTGCACGGGCATGGATTTCCCGACGCTTTCCCCATTAGGTCTGCGTTTGCTTTGTGTCAGACTGCTGTTTGTGACAGAGTCTGGGGTGTGAAGTTTGTCCTCAGCCTGCCTGTGGTGAGGTGAGTTTCACACCTGCTGGGGGCCCAACCAGCTGTGGTGTTGCACAAAAATATAACGGTAAGGGTTGTGTAGCTACAGAGCGTGTGGGCTCCGTCGCGTTGCAGAGCATCTCCGGAGGCCAGCCGCAGGGAAAGGCCGTTGAACTGATGGAGGCTGCAGCTGACAAGCTGCGTGGCAGGAGGAGGTTGGGTCGCTGCCCTGGCAGGGGGGGGCAGGGCTGGTGCAGCCAGGGAGGGCTCCTGTGCGGACGCTGGGTGGGATGTGCCGCTCACTGGAGGTGGGATCTGTGAGGGGCTTAAAAACAGGGTTGGGAGGAGGTTTGTTCTGCTCCACGCTAGGTGGGCTGGATTTGTGGAGCTGGTTCACCCAGGCCTGGCTCTGTGGGCTTGGTTGGGTCTGCGGGTAAAGCATCAGGCAGCGTGCGAGAGGCCAGGCTCAGCCTCCTGGGCCAAGGGGGAGGGGGGCGAATTTCCTCCTTGCTGCTTTTCCAGCTGTTTGGGGGACAACAGTAACCTCCAAGTGGGGGAGGGATTCCCAGGGCAGCTTTCTTTGAATCCGCCATGAAAACCCGCTTTCCATCTGTGGCGAGAGCAAGCCACCAGGGATGGCTGGTACTGGTGTTGAAATGATGGGTTTGCATGCCTGTCGCAGGCAGTGACCCGCAGAGCTGTTCGGGTCCTGCTGTCCCGGTGCAATGCCTCCCTCCTCCCCGGGCAGCTCGCGGTGTAGCCGGGGGGCTTGCAGGGTACATCTGCCCCTCCGTTGCCTCAGGGCCCTAACCCATGGGACTGGGCAATAAAGCCTGTCGTGCTTCACCGCCATCTCTGCCAGTCCTGGGGCTGATCAGTCACTAGAGCAGTAACACGAGGCGGCTCAGGGACGGTTTCTTTCCCTGCAATAAAGACGGGCTCTGCTTGAGCAGTGGCTTGGACCAGATGATCTCCAGAGGTCTCGCCAGCCCCAGCCGCTCTGTGACTGTGTGTGTGATGATCCCCCCTGCTGACTCCACGGGGCTGAGTTCCCCCATGGTGCGCATCTCTGCTTTTCAGGGCAGCTGCTGCTCTCATGGAGACGTGCCAGGAGGCAGGTCCTGGGAACCTGCTCCATCAGCCGCTTCACCAAAGGCTCTTCAGACAGACTCCGGGCACGGTGCTGCTGAGGCTGCCTGATGGGAGCAGCGCGGGCATGGGCGAGATGTGCCCGAGCTGCGCCCTGGCCCTCAGCAGCTGCCTGCTCTGCCGCTCTTTTGCTGCCCCAGTTGAAGTTTTGCCCTTGGCTGCTTTACGCTGCCTGGCAGCTCCTTGACGGGAAGCAGAGGGGACTGAATAATTGTGGAGATAAAGCCTGAGATGCAGTCGGGTGTCAGGGTGACGTGCACGTGTCCACCTGAGAGCGGAGCAGGCTGCGCTGTGCCTTAGCCCAGCTGATGGGTGACACGGGCATCCTTCATTCCCCCGTGTCCCTGAACCCAAGCCTTGTGTCCTCTAAAGCGCCAAAGCCGCTGCTCTGATTCCTGCTTGGAGGTTGCTGCAGGGGGGTGAGCCGTCATTTCCCTGTCTCCCATTTGTTGGCCAATCTGCAAACGGTGGCTGTGAGGCTCAGAGATCATGGTCCCCAATTGAAAGGGCGAGTTATCGACTGAAATTTTCACAGGAGCGTTGCATCGGGAATGTTATGCAGACTGACGGACAGCCTGACAAACTGAATGAGGTTAATTTAAGGGGCGGCAACAGGGCAAACGAAAGGCTGGTGTCTTGTTTGAAACAGAAAAGGAAAATGCTGCAATGCAGGTGGCCGTGCTGCCACCCCGGTGGTACTCTTAACCCTCGAGTGATAATTGCTCTTCCTGTTAAGGCAAGCTTGCTGCTGGCTTTGTGGGAGACAAGATCATTACCTGAGCAAGCCAGCATGATTTGTGGTGAACTTCACTTTGGGATAGTGACTTCAGGAATTCCTTGCAGTCCCCCTCAGGCACCAGCTTCCCTGTACCCCTCTCCTCTCTGCTGGGTGAGTTGTGTCTGTTCTATTCTCAGTTGCAGGGAGCAGCAGGGAGGGAGTATCTCTGCCACCAGAAGAAAATAAGTAAAAACCCGCCAAATCTGTGTGTTGAGACGGGGCTTTTTGGGTTGGAAGAGGGGTGTAGGGACTGCATACCTGCGTCCTCGGTTGGCTTATCCCTGCTTGCCAGGGTGTCTGCAGATCTGCGACCCTTGGGACCAGTGTGTCGTCCTGTGCTCACACTGTCAAATCCTGTGTCTGTCGGGTGTGCTTTTCCCTGTCAGATTGCTTTCCCAGCTGCCAGGCAGCCCAGCGTGTTAGGGAATCCTCTGGATCCAGCAAGGGGAGGATTTGTGTCTGTCTTGGGTAAAAAAAGACTGGAGGAATGAGTCAACATGAAGGAGCTGTTGCAGCTTAGCTGGGGGCTGATGTAACCTGCTGACAAAAGTGGCTGTTTCTCCTCCTTGCTCCATTGTCATCTTCTTTTCCTGCCTCCCTAAGTGCCTGATTTTTGCCATATTGACAAGTGCCAAAGGCTTGTTATGGACTGATGGAAGTGTTTGCTCTCCCTGCAGAAAGGAAAAAGCATCATTCTTAGGTCATTTCCTACTTGTTCTTTGTCATGCTGTCTTCTCGGAGATGTTTTATGTGGCTGCTAAGGCTGACATCTCTTGGCATCACAGAAGGCAGCTGCATGTCACATCTCTGTGATCAGGAAAGAAGAGACAGGCCTAGGGTGTAAGTTTTCTTAATCAGTGGCAGCTTTTTTCTGCCTGCATAACCCCCGTGCTGGGTCTGTTATGTGCTGCCACAGGGCGCAAATGGTTTCCCAGCGCCTTGTAACGAGGGAGGAGGCAGAAGACCTTCCTTGGGATTTCCTCTTCTCATGACAGTCGTAATGCGGGGTCCTGTCTCCTTCAGCCTGGTCCCTGACCTCCCTGATCCAGAGCCCTGTGCTCCAGGTGAAGCTCGCTGCTGCCTGGTTTCCAGCAGCGGTCGTACAGCCAGCTGCTTCGTCTTCAGGAGGGTGCCTGGTGGCTCAGTGCAGATCCCCTTCGGCGTTCCCAGGGATGCGCTGCTGTCACATTCAACTGGAGCTGACCTTGCAGAAGAGACCAAGTTTTGTTTGTTTTTTAAAAAAAGAAAAAAAGCTGTAACTATTTGTCTTGTCACTGGGATTCACTTGCAGATAACTGATTTTTCAGGCAATGTATAAAGGCTCTTGGTCAGGTGTGGTGTAAGCAAGGGCAGAACACGCAGTTCCCATTCCCATACTGGCTTCTCCCCTCTAGCACACAATTTTTTTCATTTACTAATTTAATTGTTTATTACCTCAAGCCTTTGGCGACACTGCCTTTATTAACAAAACGGCCATATGGAGAGACAGCAAAACACGGAGGAGATAAACTTAAAAACAGTGCCGATGAGGGGATGCTGCTTTAGTGATTCTGTTCCTTGTTCTGGCTGACGGGCAATTCTGTTGCTCTCTGAGCAAACCGTGCAGGCTGGGGGCAGTGAAGGCTTTGAAGAGCATGTCAGCATTGACTGCAGTTCTCCCCAGCTGCTCTCACTGAAGTCGGAGCAGACTTGAATTGGCAAGAGGGTGGTTTTTAAATCTACTGCAAATTACCACCACCACCACCACCACCCCCGCCCCCCCAAAGCAGCTGAATAATTAGCCAGCGGGTCAGTGTTTGCTCCTAGTGAGACAGAGGCAGACAGTGCTGTGCCCTTCAAATGGTATCTGCAGTGCTATTTAGAAATTAGGGTTAAATTAACCTTCCAGGGTACGGGCAGCGCTAGCCCTGCATATGTGGCCTCTTCCAAGGTGAGCAGAACTTTTGAAGATGCGTAGGCTTAACTCTTTCCAGAGCTGTCCCACCAGAGCCTCATGGTGCTCCAACAGCTGACCTTTAGAATTAAACCCTTGGTTTGGGTTTAAAGGCTGTGCTGCTTATACAGCAGTACCAGTTTCTGATTTCCACCCAGTTTGGTTTTGCCAGAGCTGTAGGGAGCTTGTCATGTCGTGGCTGTTCTGGAATGTGGTACAGTGAAAGGAGAGACTGAAATGGCAAATTTTTCCCCCCAGGGCGGTCAAATGCTGGCAGAGGTTGCCCAAGGAGGTTGTGCAGTCTCTGTCCTTGGGGATCTTCAAAGGCCAAGGGCACACAGTTCTCAGCAACCTGCTCGAGGCGAGCGTGCTGGAGCAGAGGGCTTGGCCCAGAGGACCTCCACGGGTCCCTTCCAACCCCCCCCTCCTGTGTGGCTCTGTGCTTTGCTTTTCCTCCTAAAGCCCCTCAGCTCAGCCCCGATGCCCGCTGGAAAGGGTGCTGGGGCAAGGGACCATCCCAATCTCCTCCCCGAGGGTCCACCCCAGCACAAGCGCTCCCCACTCCACAAGACCCTATGGCAGACACAGTCAGGAGAGGGAAAAGATTCTTTTATTGTCAACAGCAGCTGCAGGGGCCCAGGAGTCACAGCTGTTCAGCCGGTGAAAATCAGTCGGCACCTGCAACGACAGAGTCAGAAAGCTCTGATAAGCCCCCAGAGGCAGGAAGAGGCAGGATTTGGTTCCCCCCTCTTTGGGGGACGCTGTTTCCGAGGAATTCCTCATGGCCCAGAAGGGACAGCTCTTGCTGGCCTCCACTCGAGGCCGGCTCCGGTGCCTTCTCCCCAGGGGTGATGTCCCTAGGGAGCTGTGCGTGCGCAGGGATGCTGACAGTGCCCCTGTGCCGCGCAGCAGGGCTCGACGGGGAGCCCCCGGGGAGCTGCCATGGGGCTCGTCCCAAACCCTGCTCAGCACCAGCCCTCGCCGGCCCTTGCCAGCCAGCTGGGCTGACTTAGGGCCGTGTTCAGGGCTGGGAAAGATGGGCAGCAGCGCGTGGTACGCACCTGGCCTTCCTGACGTGCTGCAGCTTCCTGCATTTTCTCAGGTTTGGGTCCACAAAATCACTTCCTCTCTTCTCCTTTTTATTTGTGCTTGGCTGTCCCTCTCCTCTGCCCAGGCTTCTTTTCTCTTCCTTTTCCTTGACTTTTCCTTCTCCTGCTGGGAGCCTGCAAACCTTTCCATCCCACAGCGTGATGAGATGGGGAAAGCCCCAAGCCCCTGCAGCGAGCTCTCAGGTCAGGCAAGGGGAGCTCTTCCTACCTGGTTTCCTGGGGCAGGCTGGTCAGTTGTGGCAGGCGTGCCAGGGACTCTGCCGTGCCCTCGGGGGTGCCTGGAGGCAAATCTGGAGGTGCCTAAACCAGAAACTTGGGAGGTAACAGGTGGCAAGTGACAGCCTGGGGTAGTGAGGGCCTGACTGCCAAATTGCTGTATGAGCTCTACAGAGGAGATGCTGGTTTGCATCGTGCACATTTTGCACAGTCCAGCCAACGCAGCCTAGACTTGATGAAGCTGCGACGGAGTAGGATTTGAGCAAAAGCCCTCTCAAGGTGGCAGCTACTCCTTTCTGTCCTTTTGTGGGTATTTTGTAGGTATGTTTTGTTTGATGAAGCAGATCACACTTAATGAAGTGCATTCCAGAAACAGCCTTTCCAGTTTTCCTTAGCACGCACCACTCTGGGGGGAGAGGAGGGACCCCAAAGGCACAAGAGAGCGGCTGCCAGGAGGAGGCCCAGCGGCTGCTTGGCCTCCTGGGAAATTACTGTCCCACTTGAGACATGTTGCCCCAGCGTCTGTGGAGCTGCCGTACCTCTGCCGCTTTGGGCCCTGCCCCTGTGTCTCCCCCAGCTCCGCTGTCGATGCCCAGCAGAGAGGCGGCTGCATCCAGAAAGGCTTTTGCCGGACGCTGGGTCTCTGCTGTGCCTGCAGGGCCACTTTGCTCTTCGCACCGCAGCTCTGGAAAGCAAAAGCACGTGCAGCAGCGCGACTTCTTGGAAGTCAAGAACACCTAAGCAAAGCCCAGCCGAGCCCTACACCACTTGTCTCGTCAGCGTTGAGGTTTCTGGCATCCCAAGCCCCAGTGTCTGTGACAAGCCTCAGTCCCGCCTCCTACCTGTGCCCCGGTCCATGGGTGCTGGCACCTCCTCGGCTGATGGAGGGGAGAGGCCGGCCACCTCCTCCCCAAAGATGTCCCCGCAGTTTTCAATGAGGAACTCCACCAGCACGTTCACCTGCAGACATCAAAGCCTTGGTCTCAAGCCAGGTGCCTGCAGACGTGTCAAGCAGCCTTTCCCACTGCTGACCCTTCGTCTGCGCAGGCGGCTGCGGCTGGGGGTTGCTCTTCCAGGCACCCAGCCCACCAGCACTGGCCCAAGGGAGGAGGCAGCCAGGGACCTCGCAACAGCCAAGCTCCGATGGGCCGGGAAGGCAGCACTGGCTGCTGGGTAGGGCGTACCTTCTCGGTCACCGCCAGCATGGCCTGCAGCGGGAGCAGGTCCTCGTTGGGTGGGCTCAGCAGGTTGGGCCCGACGCAGATGGCCAGGTTGCTGCAGCTCATTCTGCTGGTGGCTGCGTTGTGGCCGATGTGCTGCAGCAGGGCCATCAGCCGCTTCAGGAGGAGGAGGTTGGCCGCAGGCAACTTGTTGGCCACCCTGAGGGAAGAGGAAGACAAGGCTGATGAAGCAGAGGGTGCCCACAGCCGTCCCCGCAGCTGGCCCCAGGCGGGTGGGAGCCAGCGGCCGTGTTGCACAGCTTTGCAGCTGCCCGAAAAGACAGCTTTCTGAGGAGCCCGTGCCTTTGCAGGCAGGTCCCAGAACTCTCCCGGTCCCTGCTCACCAGGCAGGCTGCTGCCCACACTTACGCTTTCAGCTCCTCCACCTTGGCCTGCTTGCTGGCCCTCTCCATGGCTGCCATCCAGTCCTCGTAGAGGTCGACGACGAGGAGCTTGGTGGGGATGCTTCGCAGGAAGTCCTGCAATGCCAAGGGCTGCAGGTGAGCCTTTGAACGCTGCAGGCCAGCCAGGAGCTCCTCCAGCTGCACGTCAGAAGTGCTCACCTTCAAGATGACGGCCAGCAGCAGCGCAGGCTGGCTTCCTACGTCGATGTCCTTGCCGCGGTCCAGGGCCTCGCGCAGCTGCCGAAGTTCTGTCCCACCGGCAGCTCTGCGGAATATCCCCTCCGTTGCTGGTCCTTGCTGGCGCAGGACAGCCAGCAGCTCCTGCAGGAGAGGCAGGAGGCCACTTGCTTGGCTGAAGAACCAAGCGGTGGCAAGGACCAGAGCTCTGCCCCAGACGTGGTTGCCTAAGCACCACAAAAGGTCTGGGACCAGAAGCAGGTTCTGGGGGTGCAGAGCCCAGTGCCCTGTCCCCGCAGCTGCTGGGGACACGCAGGCCCTCTCCAGAGCAGCCGGAGGGAGGGCTGGGGACCCCGTCTGTCCAGGCTGGCTTACCTGGATGGGCCGGGGCAGCGTGTTGTCCTCCCCACAGAGGGCTGCCAGGGGCTGCCCAAAGAGCACCCTGCTGCAGCTGGAGCCCGCCTGCCCTGGCGCCTGGGCAGCGGCCGGGGTGCGCCGCAGGGCGAAGGGCCAGGGCAGCCCCATCCTCCTCCTGCTGGTGCTGCTCCCGCTGCTGCTCCCTCCTGCTGCAGAGGAAAACAGAGTAAGACACCACCAATGGAGACCCCAGGCCAGCGGTCCCAGCGCCTGCCCTGCCCTGCCCTGCGCTGCCCTGCCGGCAGCACGGTGCTGTGTGGTGCGGCAGGATGGGCAGGGAGGCAGCAGCTGGAACCGCGGCGTTGGCTCGGAGGTGTTGACTTAGAGGCTCTTGAGAGCCATCGTGCCACGGGGTCAGCCTGTGCCAGCCTTCGCCCTGCCCTCCTGCAAGCTGCGGGCAGCAGCAGAGGCTCCGTGTCCCCGCAGAAGCATATCCAGCAGGCACTGCCCAGCAGTTGTCCTTGTCCGTCCAGGTGACATCCTTCCGTGGGCTGCCCAACCTGCATGGCGACACTCGGGACAAGTGAGCACAGCATTGCAGGAGGTTGCCTTGCTTTCCCAAACTCACCTGGTGCGGGGCAAAGTCCCCCTGCGTTTGCAGATGGGGCCGTCGCAGGCCCTTGCTTGGGATGAGCCTGCAAGAACCAAGAATCGGGCTGTGCTTGGAGAGCAGCCCCGCAGCAGAAAGGGCCACCAGCAGCCTGAGCGCGGCAGAGCTGGGACCCTCTGCCCTCCCGGGCTCTCTTCCCCATGTGGCAGGGTTCCTCCCAGTGTCACCAGTCAGAACGTGCTGGCGTGCTGCTGGCTTCCCAAAACTCTCTGCTCCCTGAGTGGCACCATCAGACCCTCTGTCCCTCCCGCACAAGCTCACCCCAGTCCCTGCGCATCCCGGCGCAGCCAGAGGCAGGTGCAAGGCAGCCATTCTCACCTCTGCCTGTGCCTCCATCAGCCTCTCCAGGCTCCTGGTGCGCAGTGTCCTCCACTGGGCAGGAGAGAAGGAGGGGAAGAAGGTGAGCAGCCATGGCTCTGCTGCTCGGCTGCAGGAGCAGTGCTTGGGGACAGGTCCCAGAGCAGAGAGACACTCACGGCGTGGCGGCGGCTCAGCTCCCTCTCCAGGAGCTTGATGGATGTCAGATGGGTGACGCGGGCTCCCTTGCGTCCTTCTGGTGTCCTGTGCACCGGGAAGGGAGAGGGAGAGAGCTGGGTGAGCCCCAAGCCGTCTCTTGTCTCTTGTCAGGCAGCTGTGCCCGAGAGCTGCTCGCAGCCACGGGGGCACCTTCCCCAGCTGGGGGCTGTGTTCCCCCGTCCATCCAGCTTCTCCTGGAGCATCCCCCCGGCTTACCCCAGCAGCGTGGCCACCCACAGCTCCTTCAGTGCCTGGGATCTGCAGATAGAGAGGAGAGAGAGCGTCAGGCCGTGCTGCCCCCAGCCCTGGGCAAAGGTGGGTGCCTGCACAGCCCTGTGCTGTGGGGCAGGATAGAGGTGCTGTCCAAGCCCTGGGTCGCTCTGTCCTGCCTGAGCGGCTGCATTTGCCTTTCCCTTCTGGGGACCAAAAGGTGACCAGGGGATGCAGGATGGGGAAACATCCCACATCCCTCCCTCCCTGCCACCGGGCTGCCTGCTCCCTGCCCAGCTCTGCACGCAAGGCAGAGGCCTGTGTTCATGGGATGGCGTGGGCACGGCTGGGAACCTCTGCTGCCCGACCACGACTCACCCAAAAGTGGCGATGCAGGAGCCGGTGGGCCAGGCGAGGATGACAGAGGTGCTGTCCTCATCGGTGCCTTCCTCCTCCTCCTGTCCATCCTGCCCCGCAGCCTCCTTCCCGCTGCTGAGCACCCACAGCTGGTCCAGCGCCAGGCGGAGCTGTGGGCGCAGGCTGGTGCCGTGTCTGCAGAGAGCAGAGGCGGGCAGTGAGCTGGAGGGGGGCTCCTTGGGCTGGGTCCCCACGCGCAGAGCCCTGTCCCCCACCTGCCCTTGGGACGGACATTGGTGCCTCCAGCACCGAGGGGCCGGGGCCTGGGGCTGGTGCCAGGGTGTCCCTGGGCCGGGGCTGGGGGCAAGGATCTGGGCTCTGAGGGTCTTACCGCAACTTGGCGACCACCAGTTCCTCGTGGAGGAGCAGAAGGCGCCTCTCGCTCCTCTTGCGGCCCCGCGTCAGCCGCACGTCCGCGCTCAGCACCGGCTCGGCGTCGCTGAGAGCCTCCCTGCAGAGCAGAGAGCGGCGGGCGTGAGCAACGCCAGTGCTGCGTGGCCCAGCTGTGCCCGCGTGTCCCCGAGCCCGGGGGGAGCCCACCTGGAGCCGCAGCAGCAGCTGGCCTGGCCCATCCTGCCCGGGAGAGGAGGGCCCTGGCCGTGCAGCGAGGAGGGGGCCCAGCCGGCGACGGCGAGGCTGGGAAGCGGGGTGCTGGTGCTGTGGCAGCGCTGCTGGGCCAGAGGCTGCCTCCTGCCAGCGCCGCTGCGTGCCAGCACGGCTCTGCCCTGCTGCCTGTGGTGGCCGTGGGCTCCCCGTGACCAACGGTCTGAGCCCAACGGAAAGTGGGCGGGGCCTGCGGGGCGGGGCTGGGGCCCTCTCCAGTATGGCCGGGCCTGCCTCGCCCCGGGGAGCCCCGCGCAGGACAGGGCAGGGGGCAAGGGCCACCTCCCTGCGCCTGCGGCCAGCGCTTTGCCCTGGGGTTTGGACAGGGTCCTGCTCGATAAAAGAAGCCGTTTTTCCTAGAGGTGACCGTTGTGGCCTGAGGCAGACTCCTCTTGGTGGAGGCCGGCCTAGCGGTCGGAAGGCCTCTGGCACACAGGCCGTGCCAGGCCTCAGGCCCCAAGGCGCTGGAACTGGAGCAGGCCCAGCAGGAGGAAAAACTTCCATTTTTACCAAAAGACGGGGGGACTAGCAGCAGTCAAGAGCCGCTCGTGTCCTGCCAGGCGCCACAGGGAAATGAAATGTGTGGTGAGCTTCGGCAGGAATTGTGGTGCCCCTGGAGCACCACCCTTGCTTGGGAAGGCTTTATTCCACCTGGGTGCTAAGGCTTCACCCTTGGCAATCAGGGCTGGATGAGCGCCACACAGGAGCCCCTGCCCTGTTAGCCATGACCTTCACCCAGCCGGTGGCCGACACGGCCAGGGGCGAGTCTGTGGGGTAGGCCGTGACCATGGCAAAGAAGGGGAAAAGTAGTCAGCTTTTGATGGCCCGTGTCTCGTTTCACTGTTGACCCTAAGCAATGCCTTGCTTCAAACAGAAGTGATTCAGAGAGTTACACACCCGCCCTGTTCAGGAAAAATGCAGGAAATCAGAGACATCTAGCAAATTCTCTTGTGGCTGTTGTACACTGCAGCAAGAAGCAGCGTGGGTCCAGTGGCTAATGCTGGAAGGGGAATTCAGCACTTCTGGGAAAGGGAGATAAAGGCACTCTTGTGGGCCAGGCTGGGATTGGAGAGCCTGGGTGGGTGTCTGGGGTCCCAGCTTTCCCGCAGTGCTGACTGTGGTGCCTGCTGCTTGTTCTTCCCTGCAACGCCGGTTGCATCCACCTGCTGGGGCTGTGCTTGGGAAGGGCTCCGGGGGTGAGCAAGCCCATGGGAGAGGCCTGGGGAGAAGCTCTTCTCCAGAGATCTACCAGAAACTGTCCAGAGCATCCGAGAGGATGCTCTGTATGACAAGGGAAGGTGCCCGTTGGTCCAATGTATGAGAGCCTGCAGGGCTCCCATCAGGGTCCTTTGACCTACCCATCCTCCAGCCAGCAATCCAGGTGCTGGGGGGTCCCATGTAGGTCTCCTGAGGTACCCTTTAGCCCCGGGCAAGGTGTCGTGCCTCAGTGTGTGCTTGCAGGGCATGTTTCCTTCCTGCTGACAAGGGCGGAATTGCAGTTAAATGCCCCTGGGCGATCCCGAGCCAAGCAAACTTTTTTCTATGGGTCACACTGCTTTGCAGTCCATGTGTGTGGTTCAGCTCCTGCATGGGAGCTGAGGACACGAGGTGACCTAGCTCGGAAGCTGGCCACTCTTGCTCCAGGCAACTCCAGTTGCTTGCGTTTTCCTTCAGCTTCCCCAGCCTGATCATCTCCACTGTCACCTCCTCCCTGTCCTACAAGAAGTATCCCTATCCCAGCCATTAGGACAGTGGCACAGCACTCAGAATCCAGATCACTGGTAGAGAAGAAGGACAGAGGAAAAGAGAAGTTCTCCTTTGAAAGAAATCCTTCTTTGTCCTCCTTTAGCTACTAGTGGATGAAAAAAAGGGGGACAGAATTTCAGGCCAGCCACAGCACTGGCTTTCAAGCCTGAGCTTGTCATCTCATGGCTGTTCTGGAATGCGGTACAGTGAAAGGAGAGATAGAAATGGCAAATTTTCCCCCTCGGGGCGATCAAATGCTGGCAGAGGTTGCCCAAGGAGGTTGTGCAGTCTCTGTCCTTGGGGATCTTCAAAGGCCAAGGGCACACAGTTCTCAGCAACCTGCTCGAGGCGAGCGTGCTGGAGCAGAGGGCTTGGCCCAGAGGACCTCCACGGGTCCCTTCCAACCCCACCCTCCTGTGTGGCTCTGTGCTTTGCTTTTGCCCTGGCGGAGATCTTCAGGGACTTTGTGCTCCGTTTTGTCTTGCCTTAGGGGTACGATGTGCTGTGGTTTGGGGGCAACAAGGTCAAGTATGTCAGAGGTCAAGCGAGTTAGTGTCAAAGTGTGTTACTGTTATGGACAGAATCTGTGTTTGTTGGCCCTGTGTTCCTGGGGTTATGGCATTTTTATCTTATCTTGTGATCTGTGTGGTGGGTTTTTTTTGTGGAGAGTGCCTTTTTTCAGCTATTTTGCCTTTGTGGGGTTTGGATGGGTGCCTTTGGTTTGTGTATGATGTTTCTTCTCGTTGTTTTTCTGCTGTGCTGGTGGATGGTGGTGTTTTTTCTGTCTTGAAACCATCGTTAGTGGTCTAATAGATCTCCTGCAGGTCAGGCAGTGTCACTTCTGGCGTGGTCTGACTCATTTCTGGTGAGCTGGTGGGTAGGTGTGGAGGACTTGTGGTCCCTCCATGGAGAATGACTGCTAGAGGACTAACAGGCAGATCTGTGGAGGGGTGAGAGGACCGCTGGCCCATAAGTAGTGACTGTCAGAGGACTAAGTGTACGTGAATTTACGTGGGCTTCCAAATTCATGATTACCTGTCCTGCCTTGTGGAAGAGCCATGGGAAGTCACCAGCCACACGGAAGGACAAGGGGGTTCCCAGGGGTACGTGGTTTCTTGGGTTTTGCTTTTGAGTAAGAAAGTCTTGTCTCTACATCAGTGCAACTGTGAACGGTCAATTTTGCTAACTTTAGAAAGCAGGGAGTAGCACTTTTGTGCTGTGCCTCACATGGCTGCCAGGGCAGGGTGAGAAGCAGCAAGAGAATTCCTGCCTGGCACCTTCTCCAGGGGAGCCGTGCTGCACTTGTCAAGGTGAGGGTTTTTTGGCTCTATATGATTGAAAAGGTGAGGGGTTAATTTTCTCACCACAGAAATTAGGGAGCAGAACATTTGTGCTGTGCCTCACATGGCTGCCAGGGCAGGGCGAGAAGCAGCAAGAGAATTCCTGCCTGGCACCTTCTCCAGGGGAGCCGTGCTGCACTTACCCATAGTGAGGGTTTTTTTGGCTCTTCATGATTGCAAATGTGAGAGGTCCATTTTCTCACCACAGAACGCAGGGAGCAAAACTTTTGTGTTTCGCCTCACATGGCTGCCCGGGCACGGTGAGAAACAGCAAGAGAATTCCTTCATGGCCCCTTCTGCAGGGGAGCAGTGCTGCACTTTGACAGGGTGAGCTCTGGTTCTGCATGAGTGCACAAGGTTTTGGTCGATTTTCTCACCACAGGAAGCAGGGAGCAGAACTCTTGTGCTGTGCCTCACATGGCTGCCAGGGCAGGGTGAGAAGCAGCAAGAGAATTCCTTCCTCACACCTTCTCCAGGGGAGCTGTGCTGCACTTGGACAAGGTGACTTTTTTTTGGTTCTGCACCATTTCAAAAGTGATGGTTCTGTTTTCTGACCACAGAAAGCAGGGAGCAGAAATTTTCTTTTGTGCCTCACATGGCTGCCCGGGCACGGTGAGAAGCAGCAAGAGAATTCCTGCCTGGCACCTTCTCCAGGGAGCACTGCTGCACTTTGTCAAGGTGAGTTTTTTGGGCTGTGCATTATTGCCACTGAAAAGAGGTCAGTTTTCTCAGCACAGAAAGCAGGGAGCAGCACATTTGTGCTGTGCCTCAATGGCTGCCAGGGCAGGGTGAGAAGCAGCAAGAGAATTCCTGCCTGGAACCCTCTCCAGGGGAGCAGCCCTGCACTTTCCCAAGCCATGTTTTTTGCTTCTGTATGAGTTCTAAAGTGCTGTGTCAATTTTCTCACCACAGAAAGCAGGGAGCAGAACCCTTGCGCTGTGCCTCACATGGCTGCCATGCACGGTGGGAAGCAGCAAGAGAATTCCTTCCTGGCACCTTCTCCAGGGGAATTTCCCAGTTCCCGAGAGACTCCTGGCACCAGCTGCAAGGGGGCTCCCAGCCGAAGGGAATTGGGGTGGGAATTGGTGATGTCTCCTTTCCTTAGGCATGTTAACACTTTGGAATAACAATTGGATGTTTCGCTTCTGTTGCTCTTTTATCATATTGCTCACAGTAACTGCTACTGGTTCCTTTTATCATATTGCATGCTATTTTCTTTTATTGTAATATAAGAAACTGCGTTTGATATATTCCATCATTTGATATATTTGATAGATTTGATTATATTTGATGTAGAGTTCAGCTTTGCTGTGTATCCAGTCAGTCAGCAAAACATAATTTGGCGTAGTCGGCATCGTATGAAGTAAAACTCTCTCTATTTAAGAAGAAAAAATGTTCCTCGACTTGCTATTGGCAGGTGGGAACCATTGCCTTACGGTGTTTGGGCCAGAGTGGTCTGGTGGTGCTGGGCAGTTGGGCCGTGCCAGGGACAGAGGGACGGGGGCAGGGGAGGGGGCGGGGGGAAGGGGTTTAGGGACGGACGGGTGGGAATGGATGAAGGTGTTTAGGGATGGAGCGGGGTGTGTGGGGGTGGGGCAAGGATGTGTGTTTGTGGGAGTGGGTGTGGGGGGGGTGGGGGGTGGGGGGAGGTGGGTGTGTGTGTATTGATAAACCGGGGGTGGGGGCGTGGGGGGGGTTGAGGGTGTGTGTGTTATTTAGAGAACAGATTGGGGGGCCTGGGGGAAGGGTTTTAGGGACGGACGGGGGGTTGATGGAGGCCTTTAGGGAAGAACCGGGGGGTTGGGGGAAGGATTTTAGGGACGGGCCGAGGGTGGGGGAGGGCTGGACCAGGGTCTGGGGGAAAAGGTTTTAGGGACAGGGCGGGGAGGTGGAGGTGGGGGATGACTTCAGGAACAGCCAGGGTGGAGGAGGGGGTCAAGGGAAGTCTTTCAGGGTTGTTTGGGGGGAAGGATTTTAGGGACGGATGTGGTGTCTGGGCGGACGTTTGATGCCACCGTATAGATTCCACTGTATATACGTTTATGTCCAGGGATTCTGTTAAGGGAAGGCTGCTGGCTCGGCAAAGGGACAAGATGTCTGAGCTCCCCAGTTACCACACTGATTTGGTGTTTAGCTCTACGTTAAACACACCTGCGCACAAAGGTTAGGCCAAGCTGACTCTCTAAAGCTGTTAGAAGTGACAAATTAAGGGACCTCTCATCCAGGGAGTCAGCCTTGGGAAGGATGGGGAACAAAGAATGGATGGGGAAAAGATCTCCGTTCTCTTCAGTGATGCAGAAAGAGCCTCTGGGTGAGGACGTTGTGGCCACAGGAGGAGACAAGCCGATAGAGTGCTGCGATCCGCAGAATGTTGGTTGGAAGTCGGGCAGAGGTAATTGTTGTGGGGGGAGATCGCGACCTCTGACTCAGATAGCCCCCCGAGAGAGGGCAAGGCCCCGCTTGGGGAGCATGGGGAGCTAGTAAAAAACCTCAGCAGTGCTGTCTGAGGGTGTGTGCTCATTTGTATTAAAGCAAGAAACTTGTAACCCATCCTGTGCCTGACTGAAAATGCATGTGTAATGCGCTATGAGTGTGCAAGTGCTCTGCTGTCCATAGTGCGTGCCCTCGAGTAACTGGGTGAGCACGCTCAGAGGAAACATTCCCCCGTGCTCCCAGCACTGCCATAAAGAATGCCTGCCTTCTGAAACTTGCAAGCAAGGCTTAGAGGGTTTCTCTCCATGACCGACTTTATGGCATCATTCCCACCATACTGGAGAAAGCAAATCTTTTATTGTTTGGTGGTGAAAGCAGCTTGGGCAGTGTCACTGATGTGCAGCACTTTTTTAACCTCAGGTCTAAAGTGCCACCGGTCCCACCGTGGGGTACATGCTTCCTCAGGCTTTCACCAAACGGAAAGGATGCATCAAACCCACCCCACAAACACGTCCTGCACTTTTTTTATCTTTCCTGGAACGTGGGGACATGACCCTGCTGGGCCATCAGTGCCACCTGCCTGGGAGCCAAGATGGTGCCTTTGCATTCCAGGCTAGGAACTTACCTTCTTTTTTTCCTTTTCAGTGACTTTAGAGCCATCCTTAGGGAGGCTGGTTAAGCTGGTTTACTGCACAGCTGGTCGCCAGTGGAGGGAAATGGTAAGCTCCGCTGTTGCCTTTGGTGTTTACTTGTTACTGTGTCGCTCATTTGAGGGATCTTCTCATGCCCCGGCAAGCAGAAGCTATCACTCCACTTTAGGCCTTGGTCTAATAGTCATGCAAAGCAATATTGAAAGTCATTCTGAGGTCTGGAACAGGCCCCAATATGCATTTTATAAAAGTGCTTCTTGGCTGCTGTTTCTCTTTGTATGGGTTTTTTTCCCATTTCCCCAGACTGCTGAAGCTCTGAAAGGCGCCGATGAGCTGCTCTCCCTCAGTTTGCTCCTTTGCCTTTGGGGAGTGCGGTTCATGTTTTCTTCATGGCTTTGCAGAGGAGAAAATCCATGAGTACACCACCTTGGTTTTTTCACCTAAGCTAATTTCCGAAACTGCCTCCTTTAACTTAAACATGAAACTCTTCTTCACCTCTTTGTGCACTTGTAGAAAAGCAGGGTGGGGTGGGGGGTGGGGGTGTCTTCAGGAAGTGCCTGTAAAAGAGCCTTTGGGAGATCCTGTCCCTTGACTCCCATGTGGGGTAGTGAAGAGTCTGAGAAAGTCATGGGTGTTTTGGTGTTCACCTAAGCAGGTTTTCGTTTTGTTTTTTTTCTTTTTTATCTTATGTAGCTTATGTCACCAGGTAGTGACAGCCTGGGGATGACAGGAGGGGACAGCAGGCAGTGGCAGTGTGGAGTGTGACCAGAGGGGACTGTAGGCAGGGACAGGCCTGGGGGTTACCGGAGGGGACAGCAGGCAGTGACAGCCTGGGTGGTGACAGGAGGGGACAGCAGGCCATGACAGCCTGGGAGGTGACAGGAGGGGACAGCAGGCCGTGAAAACCTGGGGATGACAGGAGGGGACAGCAGATTGGGACAGCATGGGGGTGACAGGAGGGGACAGCAGGCCATGACAGCCTGCGTGGTGACAGGAGGGGACAGCAGGCAGTGGCAGCATCGAGGGTGACAGGAGGGGACAGCAGGCCGTGACAGCCTGGGGGGTGACAGGGCACGGGGCGGTGACAGGCTGGGGGACAGCAGGGACACCGGCGGCCCAGGCGGGGCTGATGAAGGCCCCTCCCCCAGGGGCGCTGAGTGGCCCCCTGAGCCCCTCTGTCACAATGCGGAGCCGCCTGGGTTGCCATAGCGAGCAGCTTGGCCTGGCAGCGCTGGTGCGAGGAGGGAGCGGAGGCCGAGCCAGGGCCTGTCCCCATCGTCCTCCCACCGGGGCTGCGAGGAGGAGCCGGCGGGCTCAGCCCGCGCTGCTGGCCCCAGCCCCTCGGTGGGCCCTGACCTGCTGTGGGGGCCGCGAGGCCAGCTGCTGCGTGAGGTGCCATCGCGGAGCGGGCACCGCCTGGCCCCGGCCATGTCGTGTGTCCACTACAAGTTCTCCTCCAGGCTGAACTCCGATGTGGTCACCTTTCACGGCCCCCACATCTCCCTGCGCGACCTCAGGCGCCAGATCATGGGCCGCGAGAGGCTGAAGGCGACCCACTGCGACCTGCAGGTCACCAACGCCCAGACCATGGAAGGTGCGTGGGGGCGGCGGGCGCGGGGACCGGGGACCGGCCGGCTGGCGATGGTGCAGGCGGCCAGTGAGGCGGTTGGGCCACGGCCGGCAGCGGTGACTTGTGCTGGGGCCTCAGAGCTGCTCTTCCGTGGTTGTGCGCTGGCAGCTGCCGTCAGGGCTGTGTGCGCAGCCAGGCACAGCAGCGTACGGGGTCCGTGTGCGACACCGCGCGTGGAAGAGGTTTGGTTTCTGGGAACCCTTCTAGCTAAAACGATAAGGGAATGTGGGACAATGCCTTGTCATCACAGACCTGCCAGATTTCTTTGAAAGCCGGCAGAGAAGGCTGAACGTGATAGAAAAGGAGTGGGTGGCTAATTTAAAGGGGAAAAAAAAGTGGGTTTGGTGACTGAAATTTGTCTTCAGCTACTTTTACTCCACCGCATTGGAAAAGCGGTGCTTGGCTGCTGCAGAAACTGCTCAGTAGCAACGTTTTGGATCAAGGGTGTATCTGTGAGTGAGAATCTATGCAGACCCTGGAAAGCCATCTTGTAGACGAGTGTTCTGTCTAAAGTATACTTGGCATTTCTTGCTAATACAGCTTCTTTGCTGCACCATGCTACACATTCATTCAGATGCTGTTGAGCATCATTTCTTCATTTCTTTCAAACGGTGCATTTTTGTCGTGGTACTGCGTGTTAAACGGTGTCAGGGCAGTACTGAAGTTTTATGGCAGATCAGTTATGGTGAATATACCTAGAAATGTTCTTAGAGAAACCCTAAGTTCTTTTGAATCTGAGAAATGGTGCTTGATTCTCAGAGACGGTAATGGTTTTGTATTACTTAGTGTGCTGTTTCAGTTTGGTAATCTACCGTCTGGCAAAGCTTGCATGTGATTAAAGACTTTGGAATATGACTTGTCAGAAATACAAAGACTTGGAAACCATCTCCATTCCTTAAACATTCAAATTTTATCGGTTGGGGGTTTTTTTCTTCTTTCTTGTGGTTCTGTGACATTCCCACAACAGTCTTGTCTTTACGATGTGTACTCGTAGGATTTTTTCCTCTTCCTCTTTGATGTATTAAAACTTAAACAGAATAACATGCCTGCTGCGGTAACTGTAACTTTGGCCCCAGCCTTTCAAGTGGTTGGACCTAAACACGCTGTTTACCTACAGATAGGTAAAGTAGGTTCAGGAGAGTATCTGTGAGCAGACTTAACAGCACGGTGTTAGGGGTCTTGGGGGTGTTACGGGATCGCGTGTCATATACAGCAGTAGAGACAAACATGCAGGTAGAGGCAGACGTACAGGTTGTGACACAGATGCTTACTGGAACTTTTGTAAGGGTGTTTTCCCCGTGAAAATGCAAAAATTCCCCAGCGGTTGTCAGAGCAAAGCTAAGGAATACATTTCGGTGTCATTTATGTGTATGCCAGATTTTGGGGTTTTATACATAACCGTGACTTTCCGTTTTTATTGAACAGCATCTACGTGCTTAAAGTCACCTTCAGAAGATGAAGGAAAGAACTAGGCCTGGATGCTCTGCCTAAAGGGGGTTCTTGGAGATCTTCCCTGTGGAGATATGGTAGTGGGTTTTATAACTTTGTGCAGGAGTCCTGACTAAATGTTGGCATGATCTTGGAAAGACCCTTCAGTGAACCTTGAGTGAAGATGGCCAACTTGTTCAGAGTTTTCCGAGCCGCGTGATCACGGAAATCTCGTAATAGAAGCAATGCTAATAGAAGCTAAAAGTAAACAGGATTTTACACATCACTGGGGGGAAAAAAAAGAGATGGTGGACTCTTTTTGAAGATGGTGGGAAGGCAAAATGGATGGTTGGGATGTGTTTTAAAAGGTGGGAGGCGGGGTGGGGGTGTCCTCTTCCGTGCTCGCTATTATAGAGACATGTTCTAGGGTTTTGTAAGCTAACAGGAGCAAAAGCAATGAAAGTTAGATCAGGAAAGAGCCTCATGTTTTAGCAGACTCTGCTTTAGTGACTTTAGAGACCATTTTGCTGTTGGCATTGAAACGATTCAAAACAAATGGAAAAGATTTTGCTGCTTGTGTTTGACTATCAGACCTGAAGATTTCTGGAAAGGTACCGTGAGTGTGTGGACATGATAAAAGCATGACGCTGTGTGTAAAATGTTGCTTTTCTATCCGTAAAGGGTTCCCTGAAGTGCTATGTCATGACATATTAATATCACTCTTACGAACTGACTGATGCTTTCTCTGTATTGATGTTGTTTTCAGAATACACAGATGACAATGCCCTGATTCCAAGGCACTCATCGGTAACTGTTAGGAGAGTCCCTGTTAGAGGAGTTAAAGCTACCGGCAAGACAGACCTTGGGTAAGTAGCCGTAACGCGTTGTGTTCTTTGGGAGGGGTTTCAGTGTGTTCACCTTCTTTGTGGCTGTTGGTTTACGGAGGCATTCCGGTTGTCTCTTTCTTGTTAAAGCTGCTGTTAAATTGTGTTGTGACAGGGCAGATTTGAATGTATCTGTCCCAAAGCAGACTTAGATTTTTCAGCCCGCTGGGACGTGGCATTCAAAGTCCAACAGTGGTAGCTGTTCAGACGTTTGAATTGGGTTTGTTCTTGGGGTTGGTTTTTCTGAGAGTCAAGTTCTCCATCCTGTTTCCTCTATGCAGAGAGATTCCTTATTTTATGCTTTTGCTTGTATTGCTTTTAGAGTAAACGGAGAGACACATTGCAGTGTGAACTGGTAATTGGTTCCCATCTGCCAGCAGTCCGAGTCCCAGTGTTTGACTGCTTCCTTTGTTTGGGGGCGGGGGGGCAGGGTATTCTTACACCCCAGAGGGGTGGGGGTGGCGGGGCTGCATGCTGTCTCCAGAGGAAAGACTGAGAGTGGCCAGCTGGCAAACCGTGCGAACAAGAAGTTTCATTCTTAAGTGATTCCTATTAGTTTCCTAAAGACAATGCCTGTGTCGGGCAAGAGAAAAAGAGCAACGTCCTAAAGCGTATTGCCTTTTGTGCCAGGACGGTGAAGGAGCAGTTGATCTTTTCCAAACCTGAAGCTCAGAAAGCAGTTGGGCACATTCCCAAATGTTGGTAGTTACCTTTCTAAGTTTGATTTCACCCTAAGCTGCTCTCTGTGCTCCAGGTATTACTGCTGTATTCCTCAGATTTATGGAGGACAGAGATCTGATTACAATTGCAGATATTCAAATGTAAGCCTGACTACAGCATTGTTGCTGTCATCGATGTATTTGTCCAGTCCAGTTCTGTATCAGCTGCGTCAGCATGGTTTGAATGGTCATGTTTTCCAGCCTTCTTCAAGACAGACCTCTCCTCCACCATTAGTAGATATTATTGACTTGTGGTTATGCCGTGTCTTTCTAATGTTAGTTCTCAATAAATAAAGTATACCGGCGAGTTTCAGCGTGTCTCAAACAAACAGTACAGCAGCATCCTAGTACCCATGAAGCATCTGCAAGCAAACCCCCCTGAATTTATGTGGCTCTCCTGTAAGCTTTGGGCATATTAGTGCTTTCAGGCACTACCAAGAGTTTCTGGATGCCACAGCACTGTGCTGCTAAGCATGGCCTTGTTTGGGGGGTTAATTTAGATCGGGATGCTTAGTGCTGTCTTGTCAATATAGCCTCCATTTCTGGTTGGATGACACCCTCTCCTGGTGTTGGAATGCTGCCCTAAAATGAGAAGCTAGGTGCCACTAGCATCAAAGATCCAAGAAGCACCTGCACGTGGGGATAAGGGATGAATGCCGCTGCTCTGCTAAAGTTGCAAATGGATCAGGCAGGTCAGCTTTCTATTCCTTCAGCTGGAACCATTGTGGAAACAACTGGTAGAGTTGTTAATGTTTGGGAATGGTGAATGCATGCTGTCATGGTGGAGAGGCCTTCAGGAATGCGTTAGTCACCTTGTAGTATCTTCCTCAAGGCAAGTGGATGAAGAAACCATGGTGTGGTAATCTAAAGCTTTTCCTCGCGCTTCCTCATCTTCAGGAGGTACGTGGCTGTACTTGCGAGCCTGGTGGTGGTGTAGCAGTGGCAGGAAGTATGAGCCTTTCTATTTGTGCAGGACTTGCACAGCAGCCTTTGGGTTGCCTCTGCTCGTGGGACGCTTTGGATGAGGTATGAATTGTTTGTTAACTAGATGGGCGGTTGCATGTTTGATTCATGAGTAGCATGCAGGTACAGACCAATGAGTATGTGGAATCTCGGCAAGGGCTTGCGTGTCATAAGTGTTCCCTAAAATATTGTAGCATGTTCAAGATGATCTTAAAGGAAGTTCTGGTAATCAAGACTTTTTTTCTTATTTTTTTAACACAGGCCTCCTCGATCTCAGAAAATCCTAGGAACTGCTTTCAGGTGATGTTTCTACTGCTATTTGTAGTCACTTTAGGCTAAGTATGGTAGGTACCTGAACACAGTGCTTGGGCTTCCACCAAGAAACACTTTTCTACAGACAACTGTTCTCGTTTTGTCAGAGGAGTGTAGAAACCAAAGTGCTCTATCTGGTACCTATTTGTGGTAGTGGGGCTATACAGATTGCCTGAAGGTGCCTTTGTATTTGGATGGCTGACTATTTAAGAACAGAAAAATGTAGCACAGTCTTCACAGTTTTGGTACTTAGAGAGCAGAAAGAAAATATCTGAGGACTTCTTCTTGCACTGCTGTATTCTGTATCTTAGAGTCATTGGGGGCAAAGAAGGAATGGGATTTTGGGTTTTATTTCAATTGCACTGAATGCACCAGGAGAGCACACTTTATGTATAGAAATAAATTTCCGTATTCATAAGACTACCAGTACACAATGTTTTGATGTTCAGGTTTTATAAACTGTTTTCCCTGCTTTATGTTGGTTACGAGTGCTTTATTTTAAGTTCTGATCATCTTTCTTTCTTCTTCTAGAAATCGAACTGGGCCAGTGAGTAGAACATCAAAAGAGGTATGTAAAAACACAAGCTGAAACTTTTTTCTACATGCTGCACCTAAGTCTAAGAAATGTAGCCTTGTACTAATTTTTTAATATATATAAAAATATATAAAATATATATGTTTTATATATAATATTTATAATATATATATCTCAAACATATTTTCCAGTGAAACATAGTGTATGCTGTAAATCCAATGTATTTGATTCAGCATAGTGAAAACTGAGCAATGCCAACATTTGCGCGGTTCTAATGTGAATAATGGTATTTGTGCCTAGTAACGCATTGCATTTCGTACTGAATAGGCTAGAATATTTCTTGTGTGACTGTGTGTTGTACCGATAATGTATGCTCATTTTTAGAGCTTGTAGGTTCAAGGTTTGCACCACTGAACTTGGTGCCACTCTTCAGTACGCCACCACTTTGAATTTACATTTGGAAAAGGGGCAGCATTTTTCTTCCGGTCAGAAAACACTGTTGTTCTGCTGCTAAGACATGAATAAGTAACTCGAGGAGACACTTGACTAGTAATGGCCTAGATCTCCACTTGGCCCTTGGGGGGTATGCTACGTGCAACGATGCATTTCAAAATAGCCCTCATAGTACAAACATTACTTTGTGGTGGTGGTTGGTTTTCATCTGTAAGTATAACTGCTTGTTCTTCACTAGAATGGAGTGAGGCATTACATGAGCTCTAGGTCACTGGATCTGATCACTTTGTAAGCTCTTAGGATAACTTAATCTAGAAATTCGTGAACTTGGGGTCTAATGAAAGTAAATGAAAGACAGCGCAAAAACTATACTGCATTCATGAATCATACTTGTGTGCATTTAGTAAATGATGAGCTATTAACTGATTAATTTATAAACTGCACTGACAATGTTTCCTGTAGTGACACTTCCTACTCAAATAAACGGAAATAATTTTTTTAGATCCTTTCGAGCTGCAAATGGACAGCTTCCTTAACCCTCCGTCTTTTAAGCAGTTGTGAGCATTTGACAAGGGTCCCCCTCTGAGGTATTCTGAGCAATAGGTTGATCTCAGGAGGGGTTGGTTGCTTTAGTTTCTTCTCATTAACAACGTAGGCATACTTAAGCTGTTTAAGGTTTGGACTTTGTTTTGAACAAGTATAAATTCCACTGGCTTGGAGGTGGCTCTTCCAGTGACACTCAGAGGATATAGCGCAGGCTTTCATACAGCAGTAGGGGTGAACTATTGCTCTGTTTTGATTGTAGAACTTGAGTATGTGTTTAATTTTTCTGAATAGATTGGCGACCCTTCCGCACCTCTTTCTCTGGCCCAGCTTATTAAGGTATGCTTAGATGTACTTGCTTGTGAAATCGTGTTAAAAAGAAAGGGGTGGGTGTGGGTGTGTATCCTTGTATTTTCAAACCTTACACTGTGCTCTCTAGCTGGATAACTGCTGTAATATGAGCAAAACATTAATTGTTAATAATTCAGAGTGTTTCTCCTAACTTTAAAATATTACTTTGATACTATCCTGTAGAGAGTAGTTCCCAGCTTGGGAAGATGGAAGGGGAGCACCTTATTGGCCTCAGTGTAATGCTGCAGTGTTACTCATCTGCAAGACACAAAGAAGCAGCACTTCAGAAGCTGTTTACCATTTTTCATACGTCCCGCTCATTGTTCATTGGAAACTAACACCATTTTTACAGCAGGATTTAATTGGCTGTAAGTCATGGACATTTCTAGGGCCTTTGCAACAGCCGGAACAGACGTGTTTCTGGAACATGGACAATTGCATGGCTGTTTTTGAATTTTTAGTCATTACAGTTACAGATCCATTCTTTGAATGGTGCGGGACTGCTTGAATTGTGGCATACAGATAGAGGACGACGCAACCTAATTTGTTTACATGCAGACTGTGAAAAGTGTGCAAGTGCACCTAATTGTTGATAGGACTGTGCCAGTGTTTATGCGAGGCACATCAGCAGACGTGACCGCCTGAAAGCATATTTTGTAATGGAACTGCTTGTATTTTGTGCTCAGCAACGTGTAACGTTGTCTCGGGAAACACTAGTGATTGCACTTGGTGAAGAGGCGTAGTGCTAGCCACAGAAGTGATTAAAAGCATAGTCTTTAAAGTTACAAAGACTAGAGAAGGCAGGGCCTAACGCAGAGGAGCTAGTTCTTTCCTCTGAAAATGAAGGCCAGAGCTCATGTCCAAGAGAAAGAAATCCTTCCCACTGGGAACGTCTTCCCTCGCTCGCTGCATTTATTTATTTTCTTAATAAATTTAATTGTGTTAATTAACATTTTGCGGCAGGGTGGGGGTGGGGGTGGAGGTGTGTGCAGAATTAGTTTGGGAAGCAGCCACCAAAAGACATTGGTCTCCCTCAGGGCTGTCCCTTGGTTCTGTAAAGTCATGTGAAATTTACTCTAAAATGTGGAAAACTGTCCAAGCTTTTGAGAAATTCAAAGATTTCAGAAATACGGAGATAGGTAACAAAGCAGCTCCGAACTGTTACCCTAGCCTCTTTAGTGCAGGCTGGCACAGGAGGCAATGTGTAGTAAGAACTTTTCTGCTTTGTTATGACTATGTATTGAATGCCATATTTGAATGGTGGTCTGTTCCTAGAAATGTGTTGTGGGTTTTGGATGTGTTTTGTAAACCATTTGGGTTCAGACAAATCAGTCAAGTGTCTATAAAAGTTCTCTGCAAATGTTACTGGAAATGATTTCATAGATGGAGATCTGGATTATGTTCCTGCGTATATGGAACAGCTAGATGAAATAACATGTGGAAACTAGTTGGTTGCTTTCGTGAGTGAATGCATGTAAAAAGGAAAACATGAGCAGTTGGTCTGTAGGATAGGTGCTTGAAGTTCCAAATAATTTACAGTCACCCCCTTTGACCCTGCTTGTATCTGGACTAGTGTGTAATAGAAACATTTGAAGAAGTACTGTGTAAAAAAACCCATCTGGCTTCCATAGTTCGAAGATCTAGTTCTGCGTAAGGTTTATATTACAATTTGCGTGTTAAAAGGACAGTGACAACTGGAAAAAAATTGTAGTTCAGTCACTTCCTATGAAGAAGCGAGTGGCGGTGGGGGAGGGGGCGGAACCATGCGGTTTGGACTGCCTACAGCACATGATGGTCAGATGTCTGCTGAAAAGAATCTTTTCTCTTGCTGAGGGATTATAGAAAGCTTGATTCCTTTTAATGCTTCTGGGTCTGAAGCTGAATTTCAGCAAGCAAAACCAACTGCCACGACTCTGAAGTTGTGTGTCCTTTTGACACTGCAGAATGTAAATACTGCTACTTGCACACATCTTTCTCAGTTAAATGTACCATGGCTAGCTTCTTTGACTAGTCTGGAGCTTAAAGACCAGCTTCAAAATGCTGGCTGGTGGGCTTTTTTCTACACATAGCTTCAGTCCGCTTGGACAAAACTTGGATTGGCTTCACAAGTCTTTATGTAAGGTACAAAGAGAGCCTATTTGTAGCCTAATGTGTGTGTCAAATAACCATTACCTGTTAAACAGACTGCCAACCTGGCTGAAGCCAATGCTTCCGAAGAGGATAAGATAAAGGCGATGATGATACAGTCCTGCCATGAATACGATCCATCCAAGTAAGTATCAAATGTGATCTTCAAAGGTTATGGAAAAAGTATGGAGATGTTTCTTTTAAGAAGAGAGACACATGCATAGCTTTTCCTTTTTTTCCCCAAACCTTCTAGTTACTTGAGGGAACCCTTGGATCTGCCTCCACCATCATCCAGTTGCTTTTGCTGTGGAAAACCTGGCCACTATGCCAAGAACTGCCCGGTAAATAGGGTAAGATTGGGGCAGGCCTCTGGTGTTACCGAGCTTTTAGGGTTTTTTACCTTGGCATTTATGTGACAAAGACATGAACACTCCCAGTAAGAATTGTTTCTCTCGGGGCGAAATGTTACATGGCAATGTTGCAAAGCCCTCCCAAATTCAAGGGAAACTTGGAATTCTAAATGTGAAACTTTTTTTTTCTCTAGGTCACAGACATTAAAGATGTCCATAGATCTTTCTCAGTGAACTTTCATAGATATTTGTATCTATTTCAATAGTACTGGAAATGTTCCTGGTTCTAACTCTTTCTAATGACAGTTCAAAGTTGTTGGTATTTCCTCTAAAAACAAGAGGTTTCTGTCGACCCCGTCTATTGAGTATCTGTCAGTTTTAACTACAGAAGCCTCTGGCTGAATATTCATGCCGTTTAACATCAGTCCCTGAATGTACGTGCAGGAGGGATGAATTCAGCCTTCCTATATAGATGTGAATGTAAGTTTCCATGGGGGCTGATTTGGAGACCCTGAATTAAGCTCTCACACGTTGCCCAGGGGCTTTGGAGGGGGAACAGGTTTGTGTCTCTGCTCTGAGCGGACGGTGAGCAAAGGGCTGTTTCACCCTGAAGGGTCCTGAAGTTAAGCCAAAGAATGACGACTGGGTTCAAAACTCTGCTCAAACCTGTGGTACGTCCTGGCTATGCTCGTTGGGGAAAGCAGGAGTTTGAGTCGAGCAGCCATTATGTTAGGTAAAAGGAGGGGATTAAAGGCTTTCGCTGCTTAAAATTATCTCTGAAACGTCATTTTAAGTGTGCGTCTGAAGAGGAGAGATGTCTGCATTTCTGTTCTCAACAGGACAAAAATGTGGAGCCTGTTTGCAGAATTAAAAGGAGCACCGGAATTCCAAGGAGTTTCCTGGTGGAGGTGAAGGATCCCAACACAAAAGGTGCCATGCTGACAAAGGCTGGGAAATACGCAATACCAACTATTAATGCGTAAGTATGGAATTAATCGGACCGACCAAAATGCGAATGAGAGCAACCATGCGTAAATGTCTGAGTGGCAATGCAGCCGAGGTGGCCAGCCTCTAATTACGAGGGAGGAAGCACTACCGTCGTATCTTAACCTTAAAATCTGCAATACTTTCCCATATTGAAATAGAGTAGTCCTACTGTTCATGCCCCGGGAAGCTGGCTGACCTTGGGGTATGCTAAGAACCTGTATTTCTGCAAGGCATTTCAGTAGTGTTTCCAGCTGGCATCATTCTCTCTGAATGCTCATTTTGCTTCTGGTTTATGTTTCAAAGGCTTCTTGCAAAATTTAACAAATAGCCCTTGGACTGAGATTTCCTCCTCCTCTGACTTTTAACAAATCTCATGTGTGAAACGGGCTGAAGTGTTCCTGTTGCTATAAACTAAGAAATTACTGCTGTGTGCTGACAGGAGTGGCTGTTGGAAAGTGCACTCGGTAGCACTTCCCTTTTTCTGTCATGGATCTCCTGTTGTAGAAGCTGTAGCACAGACTTCTTTCATTTACAAAATGAAATTACTTGGGGACGAACTTTACCCTGATCCAGCAATTTGCACTTACCCTCTGGCAAAGGAGAGGTGGGATTCCTTTCCCCTGCTCTCTAGCTGTCAAGCAATTATTTTTCTAGTCTGAGCTCATTTTGTAGTTGATCCAACGGATGGGAGAGTTCTGCAGAAGGAAAAATGTTCCCCCCTCCTTCTTCTTCTGATAGTGTGGCTCTAGAGAAGTCATTTAGCGTAAATGCCTACGTTGTAGAAAGCCAATGTGGAGTGAGAAGACTTCCATCTATTACCTTTGTTTGATAAAATCCAAAGCTTGGAAAATTTTTCCTTTCCCATCTTTCACTTTTTTCTTTTTCCTTCCCCACCTGCCCTCCAGGGAAGCTTATGCTAGAGAGAAAAAGGAAAAGCCACCCTTTTTACCAGAGGAGCCCTCCTCCTCCTCCGCAGACAGGCCTGTTCCAAACGAGTTGTTATGTCCCATTTGTAAAGATCCAGTGACGGATGCAGCGCTTATTCCATGCTGTGGAGCAAGTTATTGTGACGAATGTAAGTGCGTAATGTAATGTAAGGAGTAAACTCCCCTCCCGTGTTTTTTAATCCAAAACACCACATCAGATCTTCTGAAAGCAGGAATAGGAGATCACCTGTGCTACCAGGTCTATTTCATACTTCAGTACGCCCGGAGTAGGAAAGGCCTCTTCTCCGTAATGGGGGGGAAAAAAAAAAACAAACCCAAAGGCCAAAGAGCTTTTTTCCCTTTCTGTGTATCTAGTCAAATCTTCTTCACATGCGGAAGGTCGAGTACGAGAAGAGTGCATAATTGTGCAGGTGAATACAGTATTAGATATGGAATGCACGTAGTTTGTCCACAGCTCTTTCTCTCATACACAACTATAGAGCCAGCTCTGGTGACTGACTCTGGTCCGCCACAAACAGGCAGTCAGGCATTTAATCTACATTCTTTGCCACAGGAGTTGGTTAAACCTTCAAAACTCGAACCGACTCATGGCTTTTTGAGATGTGCTTTGTTCATTAGCCTTGATGTTGGTGGCTTCTTGCTGTACTCGGTAGTAGAAAAAAGACTAGTCCAAACATCAGGACACAGCCCACTCTATGGTCTTCAGCTGTTACAACAGGGAAATGTCAAAACTGTATAGCGATTTGCTGCATACTGGGCATTTTTTACACTTATGAACATTTATAGCTTCATGCTCTCCATTCAAGACCATATCCAGCCATTAATCGTCTGTGTGTTCTTATAATTGATGAGAACCCCAAAGATTTCCCTACTTTGGCTGAAACCTATTTTGACGCTTCTAATTACACACAGGTATTAGAACAGCTTTACTGGAATCGGAGGAACATACTTGCCCGGCGTGTCATCAGACAGGTGTTTCTCCTGACGCTTTAGTTGCCAACAACTTCCTGCGCCAGGTAACGTGGTGACTTTTTCATCAACTGTTTGTAAGGAAAGTCTGTTTGTAAAAAGCTGAAAGGGAGGAAATTATTGACATCTCCTTAAAGAAGGATAAACTGAATAAGGCTGCATTTACTTTTCAAATGCATTGTCTGTTGTTACAGAAGCTGACAACTCTTTAGAGATAATCAGGCAAACTCAGGTCAAACTTTTGTCTAAACACGCTTGCCTGCCTCTCAGATTCGCTGTTAACACTGAAGTCCTTTAACTACAGATACTCTGAGCTACCAGTCCTTAATAGCAGTGTTTCATGTGATGTGTTCCTATCTCTGTGTGCTGCTTTACTCTAGGCTTGATAGCATGTACAGGACTATACAAGTCATTTTACCCTGTGGAGGCTTTTCTTCATCTATTGTCATCATAATCTGACACTTTGATCTTTTTGTCCATGTTCTTCTGCCTCTAGGCTGTGAACAACTTCCACAATGGAACCGGCTACACAACAGGGCTCCATAAGGAGATTCAGCAGCAGCAGCGACAGCCGCCGTCACCGCCTGCACGACCACTTGTGACTGTGACACCTGCTGCTCAGGTGACTGCCACCAAACTTTCTAAATCTTCCTCTCTGTCAGTCAGCGGTCTGTTAAGTTTTATTTCAACATATGCTTTTGAAATACAGTATTTATTAGAGCTTATTTTCCAACTGTTTGCATTTATTCACAAGGGCTTTCCGGTTCCTGTAGCAAGACAACCGGCAGTACCATGTCTTCTGGGCCCCCAAGAGCAAAAAATACCCACACCTGGTGAGTGACCGTAACTTTAGAATTTCTTCTAAAAAAATTATCTTCAGATGAACTGAATGGGATTTATTTCTTTTTCCTCTCCCCACTCCAAAAGGTCATCCGATGAGAGCCAGTGCGGTTCGCTCAGCAGGCGGCAGACCAGGCTGGGGACTGTAAGTATTTCACAGAAATTCAGTCTCTGACGACTTGTAACCTGTTAAACCAGGCTGTAACACCTACATTACTTCTACAGTAGCTGATTTATAATGAAATGCGTATGCACAGATAGCTGTGGAGAATACAAGTGGCAATTCATTTTTAAGTGGCTCAGCTTGAGTTGGCTCTAACAAAGGGGATCTGTGCTTGCAGTAAAACGATTACAAATAAAACTCCAGTATGTGACCCAAAAGTAGACTCTGAAAAAGAAACGCTTTTGGAGGAAACCGTAAGTATATATCAAAATTAAACATAACGACAGGATGAGGTGCAAAGCCACCCTTTCGAATTACTTACTGGCTGGATAGGGCTGAAGAAACTGATTTCCCAATTGAAGTCAGCCTCCAACATTTGATTCTTAATGACTTAGTGATGGAGCAAATTGTTGGAAGAGTCAGTGCTGTTTTTTTATGACCATTTTGAATTTCTTTAGTCTAGTCATCTCAAATAGCCAAGCTGCTTTCTCTCCGTTGGAGAGAGAGGAATCTGTTTTTGCTGTTATTGCCCTACCAGTTAGTTCTTCCTTTTGGTATGTATTTGTTATGGATAGATTATAAGTGTGCATCGTGTTTATAAAATCTTAAAGATAAATCAAAAGAAAACACAGCAATCCGTCCCAGAGATACCTAAAATTCTCAGGTTCAGTAAGCAAGGAAAGAACAGTTCAGGGACAAGACCAGGCCAAACAGATCATCACGAGGCAACAACCTAGGAAGTTTGTGGGGAAGAACTGAAAGGAAGTTGGAGAGAAGCTTGGTTAATATCTGTGCAGTACTTTGAAGCTCGGAAGTGTGAAGTAGGAAGTGTATCGAGGAGTGGCAGAGGAGCCGTGGGCACCTGGCACCTGGGAGATAGGAGTCTCCTTTAAGCATGGGCAGCCTCTGCCCACAGTCACAAAGCTGAATGTAGGGGGAGAAGCCTGAGGCAACTACTTGGGGTGAGGATGTGGAAGGCAAGTGTGAGGATCCAGAAATGAGGGTAGGCTCAAATGGACAGGAAGCTGCCAGAAAAATGCTCAGGTTGAGAACAAGAAGGGCTCGCCACCGTGCTCCCGCTTCATTCACATTCCTCTTTAAAATCAGGGCAGAGTGTGACAGTGACACGCGAGTTTGGGTTTCTCTGGGAGTTCAAATGGAGGACATCCACGTAGCACACGTACCCAGAGGACTCAGGCCCCGACACTGCCATCATCAACAGCAGCCTCTGTACCTGTGCCGCCACCTCCCTTGCATCCTCCCCCACCCCAGGCGCTTCCTTTCCCGCTGGCGGTACCACCACCACCACTACCTCCTCAGTTTCCACCTGGTCAGCCTCCATCTGCTGGGTATACCCCCGCCCCGCTCCAGAATATCCCCCAGCTCCTGCAAACATGTCATCAGCCAACAGCACGGCCAGCGACTCATTCAAATACCCTCCCAGCGACACCAGCACTTTCTTTATAGAATCACAGGGTCATTTAGGTTTAGTTGGAAAAGACCTTTAAGATCATTGAGTCCAGCAGTTAACCTAAACCTACAAAGTCTGCCATTACAGCAGGTCCCTAAGCGCCACCTCTACATTTCTTTTAATACACCCAGGGATGGTGACCCAACCGCTTCCTTGGGCAGCCTGTTCCAACGCTTGACAAACCTTTTGGTGAAGGAATTTTCCCGAATATCCCATCTCAAGCTCCTGTGGCGCAACTTGAGGCCATTTCCTTTCCTCCTATCAATTGTTACCTGGGAAAAAAAGAGACCGACCCCCACCTCACTACAGCTGCCTCTCAGGTAGTTGCAGGGAGCAGTGAGGTCTCCCCTCAGCCTCCTTTTCCCCAGGTTAACCAACCCCAGTTCCCTCAGCTGCTCCTCACAGGACTTGTGCTCCAGAGCCTTCAGCAGCTTTGTTGCTCTTCTCTGGACACACTGCAGCACCTCAGTGTCTTTCTTGTAGTGAGGGGCCCAAAACCGAACCCAGTGTTGGAGGTGCAGCCTCACCAGGGCTGAGTACAGAGGGACAATCCCTTCCCTGGTCCTGCTGGCCACCGTATTTCAGGCAGAAGCCAGGATGCCGTTGGCCTCCCTTGTCTAGGGAGGAGTTTTACGGGAACAATGGAGACTTCAAAAGGAGTAAGTGTTTGGCTCCAGGAAGTTGCACGGGTTTGCGCTTTGGTATTTCGTTAGCACCTTGGACTGCAGTTACACTAAAGTGCATCTGGCAGAAGCAAAAATGGCATCGTGTTTTATCCAACAGACCTTTTCATTGCAGATGGTAAATGTGCAAAACTCAAGCAAGACAAATGGAGTTGTAGAACTTTCCCTGAATCCTGGGGGAATTCTAAACTCGTTTTGCTTGACTAGGATGTTCGTGTTTGGCATTACATGCAGTAAACATTTTCTCATCTTGGCCGTGTTTTGTATTTTGGTGTCTGTTTGGAATAAATATCCAACTATAATTGTAATAATGGTCAAACTGATTTTAACAGGGAAGAGAAAAAGCCCAGACCCGAAGTGTTCACAAACACTTCTTCTATGGAATTGGTGGCACGTGAGGAGTTTCAGGAGGAGCGCAGGCATTCATTTCCCAGGTAATTGCGTTGCATGTCCCTAACGGAGAAGCAGATTGTCTAGAAGAATCAGGAGGAGTTCCAGTCCACCTCTCTATCCTGAGGTGGGTTGGATGGTTCAAGGGACGAGCAGTGATGGGAGCTCCACATGTAGGTCACTAGCTCAAAGATGGCAGGGATTACAGGTGACTGATAGTTATAACTGGGCAGCAGTTGAGAAGGAACAGGTGTCTCTTTTGCCAAAGCTTCTCTGTAGTGACATCCTTCGCCTCCTGACAGCCCTGAGGAGGCTAGAAACTGGACAGGTGTGGATTCCTGTGCCTCCGTGCTCTGACTGTAACTGTTACCTCAAAGCACTTTGGAGGAGATACGTGAGAGGAATTGCCTTTGTTGCCTCTGTCGTCTAATCTCGCACAGACGGATTGCAACCTGGACTGCAAACTGGCGCCTTTTGCTCAGATTCTGCTGACATCCTTAAATTTTTCTTACAAATTAAAAGATCAGACTTGCGTAAGGAAATCTTAAGTTGGAGGAGGAATGAACATACGTGGAATAACTCGTGAAGAAAAATCTAAAGATAGCTGCTGTCTTCTGTCCTTAAAAAGCCCTTGGGCAGGAATCTGAAGAGCTCTCTGTAGTAATGCTGTCAGTATCTTTCCCAGAGTAGTGGCATTCCGTCAGCTTACTGGAGACTGAGTTTAGAAGCTTTTAGCTAGGATTTTTCTTGAAATGCAGTCACCGGCCTTGGTTGGAGCTAGAGGTATGTGCAGAATTTGGCTACCACTGGCTAGAAGTGGGGCATTTTGCATGCTGTACAAATTGCCAAATACGTAGTGAAGTTAAATAGACTAAGCTGGCATTTTCAAATGGAGCTTTACTGCCTCCAGGCTAAACCCTGCTTTCCTGACAGTTGATACTGCGCTGTAGCCATTAAGACTCACTTGTTTTGCATCTTACGGCAACAAGAGTGATGTGCGCTGCAGGTGGATGCTGGGTAGTGAGACATCTGCATGTCCATGTACCAGCAGAGACCAGTAGACACCCCTGAAATCCATCCATAGCTAGGGCAGTCCATGCGATAGAAGTGAGTGGGAACAGACTTACCCTTCCTGCGTGTTTTTACACTACCACAGCAGCAGCCGTTCTGGCTCGTAAGCAGAAACCTTTACACGCCGCCATGCTCTTCGGTTTGCAGCAGCATTATATCAGCAGCTGAAAGAAGCTTTGACATAAGCGTATGGAGAGGAAAAAACCCCAAACCCAAACAAATTTGGGAGAAAAAAAAATGGTGTGAGTGACTGTTTTGAATTAACTTCATTCATTTCCTTTGTGTTGCGTTTTGTTCTTTAAGGTCCAGGTCTCCCTATGCCAGTTCTTCTCGCTCTAGAAGTTCGCATACCTACTGCAAGTCAAGATCAGGTCCTTCCCACCCTCGCTGCTGCTCTCAATCATCTAGTCATGCCCCCTCTCATTCCTACCCACGATCAGCACCATATCCAAGAAGAGGCAGAGAGAAGAGTCGGGGCTGTCATTCTAGGTCAAGGTCACGTGGTTATCCCCGCTCAAGGTCAAGGTCACATGGCTCTCCCCGCTCGTGCTAGTGGACTCACCCTTTCTCTCGTCTTCCCTTAACTGAACATTTTTGGAAAAAATACTGCAGATACAGAATTTAAATAAAAGCTATTTTATGAAGCATTACAAAAGATGACAGTGTGCACCGCGCCCGTTGCGACTGGACTGCGCCCTTTTTTCCTCTTGGCACTGGTTCTACCAGAGGAAGCCCCGTCAGACAGAGTGAATAAAAGCCAGTTACAAAAGGAACCATCATTAATACCATGCAGGAGTACAACAAGGACAACACTGCGACACCCTGAGATGTCCCCTTCCTGCGCTGTCCCTGCGGTGCAGGCAGCCAAGTGCCACTCGGCAGAGCCCCAGCATCTCCCCCAGGCTGCCTTGGGACAGGAGGGGACAGCAGGTGGGGACAGCCTGGGGGTGACAAGAGGGGACAGCTGGTAGTAACAGGCCTGGGGGGTGAAGGGAGAGACAGCTGGTGGGGACAGCCTGGTGGGTGACAGGAGGGGACAACTGTTGGGGACAGCCTGGGGGTGACGGGAAGGGTCAGCGGCTGGGGACAGCTTGGGGGTGACAGGAGGGGACAGCAGGCAGTAGCAGCATGGGAGTTGACAGGAGGGGACAGCAGGCCATGACAGCCTGGGGGGTGACAGGAGGGGACAGCAGGCTTTGACAGCCTGGGGGGTGACAGGAGGGGACAGCAAGCCGTGACAGCCTGGGGGGTGACAGGAGGGGACAGCAGGCCATGACAGCCTGCGTGGTGACAGGAGGGGACAGCAAGCCGTGACAGCCTGGGGGGTGACAGGAGGGGACAGCAGGCCATGACAGCCTGCGTGGTGACAGGAGGGGACAGCAGGCAGTGGCAGCATCGAGGGTGACAGGAGGGGACAGCAGGCCGTGACAGCCTGGGGGGTGACAGGGCACGGGGCGGTGACAGGCTGGGGGACAGCAGGGACACCGGCGGCCCAGGCGGGGCTGATGAAGGCCCCTCCCCCAGGGGCGCTGAGTGGCCCCCTGAGCCCCTCTGTCACAATGCGGAGCCGCCTGGGTTGCCATAGCGAGCAGCTTGGCCTGGCAGCGCTGGTGCGAGGAGGGAGCGGAGGCCGAGCCAGGGCCTGTCCCCATCGTCCTCCCACCGGGGCTGCGAGGAGGAGCCGGCGGGCTCAGCCCGCGCTGCTGGCCCCAGCCCCTCGGTGGGCCCTGACCTGCTGTGGGGGCCGCGAGGCCAGCTGCTGCGTGAGGTGCCATCGCGGAGCGGGCACCGCCTGGCCCCGGCCATGTCGTGTGTCCACTACAAGTTCTCCTCCAGGCTGAACTCCGATGTGGTCACCTTTCACGGCCCCCACATCTCCCTGCGCGACCTCAGGCGCCAGATCATGGGCCGCGAGAGGCTGAAGGCGACCCACTGCGACCTGCAGGTCACCAACGCCCAGACCATGGAAGGTGCGTGGGGGCGGCGGGCGCGGGGACCGGGGACCGGCCGGCTGGCGATGGCGCAGGCGGCCAGTGAGGCGGTTGGGCCACGGCCGGCAGCGGTGACTTGTGCTGGGGCCTCAGAGCTGCTCTTCCGTGGTTGTGCGCTGGCAGCTGCCGTCAGGGCTGTGTGCGCAGCCAGGCACAGCAGCGTACGGGGTCCGTGTGCGACACCGCACGTGGAAGAGGTTTGGTTTCTGGGAACCCTTCTAGGTAAAACGATAAGGGAATGTGGGACAATGCCTTGTCATCACAGACCTGCCAGATTTCTTTGAAAGCCGGCAGAGAAGGCTGAACATGATAGAAAAGGAGTGGGTGGCTAATTTAAAGGGGAAAAAAAAGTGGGTTTGGTGACTGAAATTTGTCTTCAGCTACTTTTACTCCACCGCATTGGAAAAGCGGTGCTTGGCTGCTGCAGAAACTGCTCAGTAGCAACGTTTTGGATCAAGGGTGTATCTGTGAGTGAGAATCTATGCAGACCCTGGAAAGCCATCTTGTAGACGAGTGTTCTGTCTAAAGTATACTTGGCATTTCTTGCTAATACAGCTTCTTTGCTGCACCATGCTACACATTCATTCAGATGCTGTTGAGCATCATTTCTTCATTTCTTTCAAACGGTGCATTTTTGTCGTGGTACTGCGTGTTAAACGGTGTCAGGGCAGTACTGAAGTTTTATGGCAGATCAGTTATGGTGAATATACCTAGAAATGTTCTTAGAGAAACCCTAAGTTCTTTTGAATCTGAGAAATGGTGCTTGATTCTCAGAGACGGTAATGGTTTTGTATTACTTAGTGTGCTGTTTCAGTTTGGTAATCTACCGTCTGGCAAAGCTTGCATGTGATTAAAGACTTTGGAATATGACTTGTCAGAAATACAAAGACTTGGAAACCATCTCCATTCCTTAAACATTCAAATTTTATCGGTTGGGGTTTTTTTTCTTTTTTCCTGTGGTTCTGTGACATTCCCACAACAGTCTTGTCGTTACAATGTGTACTCATAGGATTTTTTCCTCTTCCTCTTTGATGTATTAAAACTTAAACAGAATAACATGCCTGCTGCGGTAACTGTAACTTTGGCCCCAGCCTTTCAAGTGGTTGGACCTAAAGACACCGTTTACCTACAGATAGGTAAAGTAGGTTCAGGAGAGTATCTGTGAGCAGACTTAACAGCACGGTGTTAGGGGTCTTGGGGGTGTTACGGGATCGCGTGTCATATACAGCAGTAGAGACAAACATGCAGGTAGAGGCAGACGTACAGGTTGTGACACAGATGCTTACTGGAACTTTTGTAAGGGTGTTTTCCCCGTGAAAATGCAAAAAATTCCCCAGCGGTTGTCAGAGCAAAGCTAAGGAATACATTTCGGTGTCATTTATGTGTATGCCAGATTTTGGGGTTTTATACATAACCGTGACTTTCCGTTTTTATTGGACAGCATCTACGTGCTTAAAGTCACCTTCAGAAGATGAAGGAAAGAACTAGGCCTGGATGCTCTGCCTAAAGGGGGTTCTTGGAGATCCTCCCTGTGGAGATATGGTAGTGGGTTTTATAACTTTGTGCAGGAGTCCTGACTAAATGTTGGCATGATCTTGGAAAGACCCTTCAGTGAACCTTGAGTGAAGATGGCCAACTTGTTCAGAGTTTTCCGAGCCGCGTGATCACGGAAATCTCGTAATAGAAGCAATGCTAATAGAAGCTAAAAGTAAACAGGATTTTACACATCACTGGGGGGAAAAAAAAGAGATGGTGGACTCTTTTTGAAGATGGTGGGAAGGCAAAATGGATGGTTGGGATGTGTTTTAAAAGGTGGGAGGCGGGGTGGGGGTGTCCTCTTCCGTGCTCGCTATTATAGAGACATGTTCTAGGGTTTTGTAAGCTAACAGGAGCAAAAGCAATGAAAGTTAGATCAGGAAAGAGCCTCATGTTTTAGCAGACTCTGCTTTAGTGACTTTAGAGACCATTTTGCTGTTGGCATTGAAACGATTCAAAACAAATGGAAAAGATTTTGCTGCTTGTGTTTGACTATCAGACCTGAAGATTTCTGGAAAGGTACCGTGAGTGTGTGGACATGATAAAAGCATGACGCTGTGTGTAAAATGTTGCTTTTCTATCCGTAAAGGGTTCCCTGAAGTGCTATGTCATGACATATTAATATCACTCTTACGAACTGACTGATGCTTTCTCTGTATTGATGTTGTTTTCAGAATACACAGATGACAATGCCCTGATTCCAAGGCACTCATCGGTAACTGTTAGGAGAGTCCCTGTTAGAGGAGTTAAAGCTACCGGCAAGACAGACCTTGGGTAAGTAGCCGTAACGCGTTGTGTTCTTTGGGAGGGGTTTCAGTGTGTTCACCTTCTTTGTGGCTGTTGGTTTACGGAGGCATTCCGGTTGTCTCTTTCTTGTTAAAGCTGCTGTTAAATTGTGTTGTGACAGGGCAGATTTGAATGTATCTGTCCCAAAGCAGACTTAGATTTTTCAGCCCGCTGGGACGTGGCATTCAAAGTCCAACAGTGGTAGCTGTTCAGACGTTTGAATTGGGTTTGTTCTTGGGGTTGGTTTTTCTGAGAGTCAAGTTCTCCATCCTGTTTCCTCTATGCAGAGAGATTCCTTATTTTATGCTTTTGCTTGTATTGCTTTTAGAGTAAACGGAGAGACACATTGCAGTGTGAACTGGTAATTGGTTCCCATCTGCCAGCAGTCCGAGTCCCAGTGTTTGACTGCTTCCTTTGTTTGGGGGCGGGGGGGCAGGGTATTCTTACACCCCAGAGGGGTGGGGGTGGCGGGGCTGCATGCTGTCTCCAGAGGAAAGACTGAGAGTGGCCAGCTGGCAAACCGTGCGAACAAGAAGTTTCATTCTTAAGTGATTCCTATTAGTTTCCTAAAGACAATGCCTGTGTCGGGCAAGAGAAAAAGAGCAACGTCCTAAAGCGTATTGCCTTTTGTGCCAGGACGGTGAAGGAGCAGTTGATCTTTTCCAAACCTGAAGCTCAGAAAGCAGTTGGGCACATTCCCAAATGTTGGTAGTTACCTTTCTAAGTTTGATTTCACCCTAAGCTGCTCTCTGTGCTCCAGGTATTACTGCTGTATTCCTCAGATTTATGGAGGACAGAGAATCTGATTACAATTGCAGATATTCAAATGTAAGCCTGACTACAGCATTGTTGCTGTCATCGATGTATTCGTCCAGTCCAGTTCTGTATCAGCTGCGTCAGCATGGTTTGAATGGTCATGTTTTCCAGCCTTCTTCAAGACAGACCTCTCCTCCACCATTAGTAGATATTATTGACTTGTGGTTTTGCCGTGTCTTTCTAATGTTAGTTCTCAATAAATAAAGTATACTGGCGAGTTACAGCGTGTCTCTAAGACTTATCTCTAAGACTTAACCTTGAGATATAACCATAAGTCTTAACCTAAAGACCTAACCTTAAGACTTAACCCTAAGACTCAACCCTAAGACCTAATGGGTAGAAGCTCCTGATCTGGCTCCGGTCAATCTGGGATCATCACTGGGAACCACGGAACTTGGCCAGCACAAGGTCTGTGAGGTAGCAGGTTAAATGAGGCAGAGGAGAAGCCCACCACTCTGATGAGCTGGGTTCTTGGCACCAAGGTACCTCTGTGACATTTTCACTGTGCTGCAGTGTAAAGACGGCCTGTGATTTTCAAAAACTGAAGATCAGTCTTTAAAATGCAATTCCTTGGACAATAATAACATTGTGTCAGGTAAATACATACACCCCTCACCAACGGAGTTTTGGTTTTTTTCTTTGTACCTTTGCTGCTTCTGCAGAAGCCAGTAGTGCAGAGGGCTGAGGGTACAGCTACACAGAGTGGCTTCTGTTTTGTGAGCTCTAACTAGACGTGCAATGGACAGCCATTAAGATTAGGAAAGCTCACAAAAAGCTTAAAAACAGATAAACCACAACATTTCTTTCTTTTTTATAGAACTCCTTAGACTACTCCTTTTTTTATAAAAATGAGAAATCAGGGGTTAGTCATGCTTTGTATGCTATCTAAAGGCTTTAATCAGCAGTGCCTCCCCTGTCCATGCAGAGGAGGTCATGTCCATCTTTTTTCAGATTTTCTGTAGCTGGAAGAAGTGTTTTTGCCAGCCACCACAGACAAGTTTTCCTAAAAGGCATAATCTGTCCATTTAAGTGTTCCTTCAGCCTGATAATGATTTAAAAACTGTGCCTGCTGGTCTGAACCTGGATTTCATGTTCTAGTTCCCTCCTAACCAAATAAATAGAATGTTCTTTGCTGTAGATGCCCCATTGCAACGGGGTCTTCAGGAAGGGATTCTGCATCCAGCCCATCATAAATAATCACGCAGAATTCCAGAGAATATTTTAAGACCAACACGCTCTGCACTGATACACGTCTTCACCACTGTCATCTACAGTGGTGAAGATGACAATGAGGAGTACAATGAAGAGGAAGAGAACTGTAAACAGTTTTTTTCTCTTTTTTTGCAAGGAAGAAGAATGAGGGGCTTTTCAACGCTTGCAATGCACTGCGTGAACGATTTCTTAGAAAGAGCATTACAATTCTAGGAAAGACTTGTCAACAAGTTTTTTGAAATAGTTTCCTAATCTTCAAAATATTGGAGCTGGTAGTCACCAGCTGTGGCTGATGCACCATTTTCTGACTCCTGTGAAATGCCTAACTGTCTGTTTCCATAGTGGTATCATTCCCATACCTCCTTTTCCTTAAATAGAGTTTAAAATGGGGTCCACAAATCAGATGATGCGGTCCACAATTCAGATGGCCATCAAAGAGTCTTCAAAATTTCTCAAAATTCAGGTACTTCTTTTCTGGGAAACATACTCTTTGCGACTTTAACAGAACGTGTATGTGTATGTATGTGTAGGTATTTACAAAGAGGCATTTTGTAAAACATTAGTTAAAACGTTGACTGTCTCTCACTTAGAGGTGAGAGATTCCGGGGGAAGGAATGGATTGCACATTCCCAGCGAGTGAAAGCGAGAGAACACCCTGCTCCCGCGCGTTCCCTCCGTAAATGCCTGTGCTAGTTCTCAGGCGGCCCCAAGCTGCTTTTCACATCCCCCCTGCCCTTCAGGCTGGCTGGCAGGGCTGCCGGTTAGCGCTCCCTCACCGCCTTTCAGGCTGAGCACGCCTGTCAACAAGACAAACAGGAGGGCTTTGCTAACCTTAGTATCCTCAACGGAGACGGGGAAGGAGCACTCGCGTCACCAGCTCTGCTGGCAGGCATCACAGGGCAGCAGGTCTGCGCAGAGGTTTTGTGTCGAGCCCTCCCTGGGGACACGTTGATCCCAAAGGTTTCCTTTTGGGTGTCAAAGGGCGATTGTTTTGAAAAGGAGTGCTGAGGATGGTTTTGGAATCATTTAAGATCAACAAAGAGCAGCTTCTGAGTACGTGTTGGACCTGCAGTTCCACTGCACTTGGCAATAGCTGCTGTTAAGGACTCCTTTTCCTGGCCAGAAGCAGAGCTTGTGGGCAGACAAAAACCAACAGAAAATCCAGTACCAACAGAAAATTCTTAAATCCCTTGCTAAGGGATTATCAAAAGCTTGATTCCTTTTAGTGCTTCTGGGTCTGAAGCTGAATTTCAGCAAGCAAAAGCATCTGCCACAACTCTTAAGTTGTGTGTCCTTTTAATGCTGCAAAACATAACTAATGCTACTTGCATGCATCCCAGTTAAATGTACCGTGGCTAGCTTCTTCAACCAGTCTGGAGCTTAAAGGCCAGCTTCAAAATGCTGGTGGTGTGCTTTTTTCTACACATAGCTTCAGTCCGCTTGGAAGAAAACTGGATTGGTTCAACAAGTCTTTATGTAAGGTACAAAGAGAGCCTATTTGTAGCCTAACATGAGTGTCAAATAATCAGTACCTGTTAAACAGACTGACAACCTGGCTGAAGACAATGCTACCAAAGAGGATAAGGTACAGGCTATGATGGTACAGTCTTGCTGTGAATACAACCCAGTCAAGGAAGTGTCAGGTATGTTCCTTGAAGGTTATGGGAACATTGTAGAGATGTTTGTTTTAAGAAGAGAGATGCATGCATACCTTTTCCTTTTTTTTTTTTTCTTTTTCAAAAAACTTCTAGTTACATGAAAGACCCCTGGGATCCACCTCCACCATCTAACATTTGCTTTCGTTTTGGAAAACCTGGCCACCATAAGGTTAAGTCTTAGGTTGAAGTCTCATTGTTGAGACCTAGGCATAAGTCTTGGAGCTAAGTCTTAATGTTAGAGTCTTAGGGTTAAGTCCTAAGTTTAAGTCTCAGGGTTAATTCTTAAGTTTAAGCCTTACGGATTGAGTCCTAGGGTTAAGTCTTAAGTTTAAGTCTTAAGTTTAGGTCTAAGGGTTAAGCCTTAGGGTCGAGTCTTGGGGATAAGTCTCAGGGTTATGTCTTAGAGTTAAGTCTCAGTGTTAAGTCTTATGGATAAGACTTAGGGTTAATTTGTAGGGTTAAGTTTTAGTGTTAAGCCTTAGGGTTAAATCTTATTGTTAAGCCTTAAGGTTAATTCTTAGGGTTAAGTCTCAGGGTTAAGATTTAGGGTTAAGTCTTAAAGGTTAAATCTCACGGTTAAGTCTCAAGGTTAATTCTTAAGGTTAAATCTTATGGTTAAGTCTTAGGGTTAAGTATTAAGGTTAAAACTTAAGGTTAAATCTTAGGGTTAAGTTTAGGGTTAAGTCTTAGGGATAACTGTTAGGGTTAAGTCTTAGGGCTAAGTCTTAGGGTTAACTATTAGGGTTAAGACACAGGGTTAAGTCCCATGGTTATATCTTAGTGTTAAGTCTTAGGGTTAAATCTTACCTTTAAGTCTCAGGGTTAAGTCTTAAGGTTAAATCTTAATTTAAGTCTTAGTGTAAAGTCTCAGGGTTGAGTCTTAAGGTTAAGTCATAAGGTTAAATCTTAAGGTTAAGTCTTTGGTTTAAGTTTTACGGTTAAGTCATAGGGTTAAGTCTTATACTTTAAATCTCACGGTTAATTCTCAAGGTTAACTTATAAGGTTAAGTCTTAGGGTTAATTCTTGTAGTTAAGTCTGGGGATAAGTCTAAGGGTTAAGTCTCAAGGTTAAGTCAGGTTTAAGTCTCAGTGTTAAGTCTTAGGTTTAAGTTTTAGGGTTAAATATTAAGGTGAAGTCTTAAATGTAAGTGTTAGTGTTAAGTCTAAGGGTTAAGTCTTAAGGTTAAGTTTTAAATTTAACTCTTAAGGTTAAGTCTTAAGGTTAAATCTTAAGGTTAAGTCTTAGGGTTAAGTCTCAGGGTTAAGTCTTAAGGTTAAATCTTTAAGGTTAACTATTCAGGTTAATACTTACGGTTAAATCTTAAGGTAAAATCTTAAGGACAAGTTTTAGGGTTAAATCTTAGGGTTAACTCTCAGAGTTAAGACTTAACATTAAGTCTTAAGTTTGAGCCTTATGAATAAGTCTTAGGGCTAAGTCTGAACGGTGAGCCTTAGGGTTAAGTCTTAGGGTTCAGTATTAAGATTAAGTCTGAAGGTTAAGTCTTAGGGTTCACTCTTATGGTTCAGTCTTAGGGTTAAGTCTGAAGGCAAAATCTTAAAGGTTAAATCTCAGGGTTAAGTTTTGCGGTTAAGTCATAGGATTACATCTTATGGTAAAGTCTCACGGTTAAGTCTCATGGTTAACTCTTAAGGTTAAGTTTTAGGATTAAGTCTTAGGGATAAGTCTTAGGGTTAAGTCTCAGAGTTAAGTCTCAAGGATAAGTTCCAGGGTTATGTCTTAGGGTTAAGTCTCAGGGTTAAGTCTTAAGATTAAGTCCTAGGCTTAAGTCTTAAGTTTATGTCTTAAGGTTAAGTCTTGGGTTAAGTCATAGGGTTCAGACGTAGGGTTGAGTCTTAAGTTTCATCCTTTAAGGTTAACCCTTCACCTTAATTCTTAAGGTTAAATCTTAAGGTTAAGTTTTAGGATTAAGTCTTAGGGTTAATTCTCAGGCTTAAGTCTTAAAGTTAAGTCTTAAGGTTGAGCCATAAGTATAAATCATAGGGTTAAGTCTTAAGGTTAAGTCTATAGGGTTAAGTCTTTAGTGTATATCTTATGGATTGAGACTCAGGGTTAAGTCTTTAGGTTAAGTCTTAAGTTTAAGTCTTATGGATGAGTCTTAGGGTTAAGTCAAAAGTTTAATTCTTAAGTTTAAGTGTTAGGGTTAACTCTTAGAGTTAAGTCTTGGGGATAAGTCTTAGGGTTAAGTCTTAAAGTTAAGTCTTAAGGTTGAGTCCTAGGGTTAAAACTTAATGTTAAGTCTTGGGTTCAGTATTAGGGTTAAGTTTTATGGTTAAGTCTTAGGGTTAAGTAGTCTTAAAGGTTATATCTCAGGGTTAAGTCTTAGGGTTAAGTTTTAAGGTTAGATCTTAGGGTTAAATCTTAGGATAGAGCCTTAAGGTTGAGTCTTAAGGTTAAATCTTAAAGATAAGCCTTAGGGTTAATTCTCAGGGTTAAGTCTAAACGTTATATCTTTAAGTTTGAGCCTTAAGGTTAGGTCTTAGGGTTAAATCTTAGGTTTAAGTCTTAAAGGTTGAGTCTTAGGGTTAAGTCTTAGGCATATAGTCTTAGGTCTCAGTCTTAAGGTTAAGTCTTAAATTAAAGTCTTAAGGTTACGTCCTAGGGTTAAGTCTTAGTGTTAAGTCTTAGGGTAAAGTCTTAACATTAAGTTTTAAATTTAAGTCTTAAGGTTAAGTCTCAGGGTTAAGTCTTAGGTTAATACTTAGTGGTAAGTCTTAGGGTTATGTTTTAAGGTTAAGTCTTAGGGTGAAGTCTCGGTGTTGAGTCTTAGGGTTAAGTCCTAAATTTAAGTCTTAGGGTTAAGACTTAAGGTTAAGTCTTAAGGTTGAGTCTTAGGGTTAAGTCTTAGGGTTACTATTATTACCGGGAACAGAGGTGTATTTCTCAAGTTCTTGCAACTTAGTCTTCTGCAAGATTGATCGATAGATAGATAGTCAGACGGACAGAAAAATTACGCAAGAGCTGCCGTAAATGGTTCAGAGATTTGTTTCCATCAGGGTAGGGCGCAGAACTTCCTACAGTGGTTATCTACTTCCTCATGCGGCCAAGAACTCCATCGTGTTTGCCATCACTGCTACCAGTTGCTCTGTTCCTTGCTTCTTTGGGCAACTTTGGAGCCTTTGCTGTGGAAACAGGCTGGTGTGATGAAATTTAGCACATAGGAATACTTCATGGTTTGCTGGCTCTTCAGCAGGGGTTTCCTTCCTCCACTCCCTGCCCAGCTCCACCCCTGTTCTCTTCATTCCTCTGTCCCTCTCCTGTCCCTCTCCTGCCACCACACCGCCCCATCTCACCCCCCTCTGCTGCTCGAAATATTAAGGGAACTAGACCTGTATTGAAAAAAGTGGGGTTTCTCTTTCCTCTCCTGAGGATTTACCACCCAGAGCAGGCTCAGGTTCTGATCCTGCCAACTGCTCCCCAGCGCCTGGATGCTTGCTCTGGGAAACAAGGACAGCTGCTCTAATTCTTTTGCAGGCACAATCTTTCTTTAAATTCTAGTTGAAATGAAATAAAGAGCTGTCATCAGTCCCACCTGTGGCACAGAGAGACACCTGTGTTTCATGCACATGTCTGCACAGAAACACACACACAGGGAAAAAAGCCCAGAACCGCTTTGTGCAAGGAAGTACGTAAACTCTCCCTATCAGCATTGCTGCTTTGAGCAATTGAATTGTTCTACAGTCAACTGACAAGCCGACACGCTGCCCATCAAATGAGAACCAGAATGTATGCCATTTGCAAGATGGGGCAGCAATAAGCCTTCGACCACTTTCCAGCAAGATCATGTCAAGCAAGGCGGTGTATTCATGGATTTTCTCCTCTGCAAAGCCATGAAGAAAACATGAACCGCACTCCCCAAAGGCAAAGGAGCAAACTGAGGGAGAGCAGCTCATCGGTGCCTTTCAGAGCTTCAACAGTCTGGAGAAATGGGAAAAAAACCCCATACAAAGAGAAACAGCAGCCAAGAAGCACTTTTATAAAATGCATATTGGGGCCTGTTCCAGACCTCAGAATGACTTTCAATGTTGCTTTGCATGACTATTAGACCAAGGCCTAAAGTGGAGAGTGATAGCTTCTGCTTGCCGGGGCATGAGAAGATCACTCAAATGAGCGACACAGTAACAAGTAAACACCAAAGGCAACAGCGGAGCTTACCATTTCCCTCCACTGGCGACCAGCTGTGCAGTAAACCAGCTTAACCAGCCTCCCTAAGGATGGCTCTAAAGTCACTGAAAAGGAAAAAAAGAAGGTAAGTTCCTAGCCTGGAATGCAAAGGCACCATCTTGGCTCCCAGGCAGGTGGCACTGATGGCCCAGCAGGGTCATGTCCCCACGTTCCAGGAAAGATAAAAAAAGTGCAGTGTTGCCTTCACAGGCACACGGTGACCTGGGTCAGGAACGGCACGGCGGCTGACCCCTGGCCGCGTGGTCCATTAGCTCACAGACACCAATGTGGTGGATGGCAAATGGCGTTTATTGCTGAACGGCGTGACACTATATGGCCTAGGTTTACACTGTCACTTCCGTTTGCTTACATCATAAACTAAAGCTGTTGGCTACATGGAGGGGGGCCCTGTGTTTCCGTACAGCGCGAGATCTACCGGTCGCCAGGCCCTACCTAGCAACAGTGCAGGACGTGTTTGTGGGGTGGGTTTGATGCATCCTTTCCGTTTGGTGAAAGCCTGAGGAAGGATGTACCCCACGGTGGGACCGGTGGCACTTTAGACCTGAGGTTAAAAAAGTGCTGCACATCAGTGACACTGCCCAAGCTGCTTTCACCACCAAACAATAAAAGGTTTGCTTTCTCCAGTATGGTGGGAATGATGCCATAAAGTCGGTCATGGAGAGAAACCCTCTAAGCCTTGCTTGCAAGTTTCAGAAGGCAGGCATTCTTTATGGCAGTGCTGGGAGCACGGGGGAATGTTTCCTCTGAGCGTGCTCACCCAGTTACTCGAGGGCACGCACTATGGACAGCAGAGCACTTGCACACTCATAGCGCATTACACATGCATTTTCAGTCAGGCACAGGATGGGTTACAAGTTTCTTGCTTTAATACAAATGAGCACACACCCTCAGACAGCACTGCTGAGGTTTTTTACTAGCTCCCCATGCTCCCCAAGCGGGGCCTTGCCCTCTCTCGGGGGGCTATCTGAGTCAGAGGTCGCGATCTCCCCCCACAACAATTACCTCTGCCCGACTTCCAACCAACATTCTGCGGATCGCAGCACTCTATCGGCTTGTCTCCTCCTGTGGCCACAACGTCCTCACCCAGAGGCTCTTTCTGCATCACTGAAAGAGAACGCAGATCTTTTCCCCATCCATTCTTTGTTCCCCATCCTTCCCAAGGCTGACTCCCTGGATGAGAGGTCCCTTAATTTGTCACTTCTAACAGCTTTAGAGAGTCAGCTTGGCCTAACCTTTGTGCGCAGGTGTGTTTAACGTAGAGCTAAACACCAAATCAGTGTGGTAACTGGGGAGCTCAGACATCTTGTCCCTTTGCCGAGCCAGCAGCCTTCCCTTAACAGAATCCCTGGACATAAACGTATATACAGTGGAATCTATACGGTGGCATCAAACGTCCGCCCAGACACCACATCCGTCCCTAAAATCCTTCCCCCCAAACAACCCTGAAAGACTTCCCTTGACCCCCTCCTCCACCCTGGCTGTTCCTGAAGTCATCCCCCACCTCCACCTCCCCGCCCTGTCCCTAAAACCTTTTCCCCCAGACCCTGGTCCAGCCCTCCCCCACCCTCGGCCCGTCCCTAAAATCCTTCCCCCAACCCCCCGGTTCTTCCCTAAAGGCCTCCATTAACCCCCCGTCCGTCCCTAAAACCCTTCCCCCAGGCCCCCCAATCTGTTCTCTAAATAACACACACCCTCAACCCCCCCCACGCCCCCACCCCCGGTTTATCAATACACACACCCCCACCTCCCCCCACCCCCCACCCCCCCCACACCCACTCCCACAAACACACATCCTTGCCCCACCCACACACACCCCGCTCCATCCCTAAACACCTTCATCCATTCCCACCCGTCCGTCCCTAAACCCCTTCCCCCCGCCCCCTCCCCTGCCCCCGTCCCTCTGTCCCTGGCACGGCCCAACTGCCCAGCACCACCAGACCACTCTGGCCCAAACACCGTAAGGCAATGGTTCCCACCTGCCAATAGCAAGTCGAGGAACATTTTTTCTTCTTAAATAGAGAGAGTTTTACTTCATACGATGCCGACTACGCCAAATTATGTTTTGCTGACTGACTGGATACACAGCAAAGCTGAACTCTACATCAAATATAATCAAATCTATCAAATATATCAAATGATGGAATATATCAAACGCAGTTTCTTATATTGCAATAAAAGAAAATAGCATGCAATATGATAAAAGGAACCAGTAGCAGTTACTGTGAGCAATATGAGAAAAGAGCAACAGAAGCGAAGCATCCAATTGTTATTCCAAAGTGTTAACGTGCCTAAGGAAAGGAGACATCACCAATTCCCACCCCAATTCCCTTCGGCTGGGAGCCCCCTTGCAGCTGGTGCCAGGAGTCTCTCGGGAACTGGGAAATTCCCCTGGAGAAGGTGCCAGGAAGGAATTCTCTTGCTGCTTCCCACCGTGCATGGTAGCCATGTGAGGCACAGCGCAAGGGTTCTGCTCCCTGCTTTCTGTGGTGAGAAAATTGACACAGCACTTTAGAACTCATACAGAAGCAAAAAACATGGCTTGGGAAAGTGCAGGGCTGCTCCCCTGGAGAGGGTTCCAGGCAGGAATTCTCTTGCTGCTTCTCACCCTGCCCTGGCAGCCATGTGAGGCACAGCACAAATGTGCTGCTCCCTGCTTTCTGTGCTGAGAAAACTGACCTCTTTTCAGTGGCAATAATGCACAGCCCAAAAAACTCACCTTGACAAAGTGCAGCAGTGCTCCCTGGAGAAGGTGCCAGGCAGGAATTCTCTTGCTGCTTCTCACCCTGCCCGGGCAGCCATGTGAGGCACAGCACAAGAGTTCTGCTCCCTGCTTTCTGTGGTGAGAAAATTGACCAAAACCTTGTGCACTCATGCAGCACCAGAGCTCACCTTGGCAAAGTGCAGCACTGCTCCCCTGCAGAAGGGGCCATGAAGGAATTCTCTTGCTGCTTCTCACCGTGCCCTGGCAGCCATGTGAGGCGCGGCACAAAAGTTCTGCTCCCTGCTTCCTGTGGTGAGAAAACTGACCTCTCACATTTGCAATCATGCAGAGCCGAAAAAACCCTCACTATGGGTAAAGTGCAGCACTGCTCCCCTGGAGAAGGTGCCAGGAAGGAATTCTCTTGCTGCTTCTCACTCTGTCCTTGCAGCCATGTGAGGCACAGCACAAATGTTCTGCTCCCTAATTTCTGTGATCTGAAAATTAACCCCTCACATTTTCAATCATATAGAGCCAAAAAACCCTCACCTTGACAAGTGCAGCACGGCTCCCCTGGAGAAGGTGCCAGGCAGGAATTCTCTTGCTGCTTCTCACCCTGCTGTGGCAGCCATGTGAGGCACAGCACAAAAGTGCTACTCCCTGCTTTCTAAAGTTAGCAAAATTGACCGTTCACAGTTGTACTCATGTTGAGACAAGACTTTCTTACTCAAAAGCAAAACCCAAGAAGCCACGTACCCGTGGGAACCCCCTTGTCCTTCCGTGTGGCTGGTGACTTCCCATGGCTCTTCCACAAGGCAGGACAGGTAACCATGAATTTGGAAGCCCACGTAAATTCAAGTACACTTAGTCCTCTGACAGTCACTACTTATGGGCCAGCGGTCCTCTCACCCCTCCACAGATCTCCCTGTTAGTCCTCTAGCAGTCATTCTCCATGGAGGGACCACAAGTCCTCCACACCTACCCACCAGCTCACCAGAAATGAGTCAGACCACGCCAGAAGTGACACTGCCTGACCTGCAGGAGATCTATTAGACCACTAACGATGGTTTCAAGACAGAAAAGCCCACCACCATCCACCAGCACAGCAGAAAAACAACGAGAAGAAACATCATACACAAACCAAAGGCACCCATCCAAACCCCACAAAGGCAAAATAGCTGAAAAAAGGCACTCTCCACAAAAAAAACCCACCACACAGATCACAAGATAAGATAAAAATGCCATAACCCCAGGAACACAGGGCCAACAAACACAGATTCTGTCCATAACAGTAACACACTTTGACACTAACTCGCTTGACCTCTGACATACTTGACCTTGTTGCTCCCAAACCACAGCACATCGTAGCCCTAAGGCAAGACAAAACGGAGCACAAAGTCCCTGAAGATCTCCGCCAGGGCAAAAGCAAAGCACAGAGCCACACAGGAGGGTGGGGTTGGAAGGGACCCGTGGAGGTCCTCTGGGCCAAGCCCTCTGCTCCAGCACGCTCGCCTCGAGCAGGTTGCTGAGAACTGTGTGCCCTTGGCCTTTGAAGATCCCCAAGGACAGAGACTGCACAACCTCCTTGGGCAACCTCTGCCAGCATTTGATCGCCCCGAGGGGGAAAATTTGCCATTTCTCTCTCTCCTTTCACTGTACCACATTCCAGAACAGCCATGAGATGACAAGCTCAGGCTTGAAAGCCAGTGCTGTGGCTGGCCTGAAATTCTGTCCCCCTTTTTTTCATCCACTAGTAGCTAAAGGAGGACAAAGAAGGATTTCTTTCAAAGGAGAACTTCTCTTTTCCTCTGTCCTTCTTCTCTACCAGTGATCTGGATTCTGAGTGCTGTGCCACTGTCCTAATGGCTGGGATAGGGATACTTCTTGTAGGACAGGGAGGAGGTGACAGTGGAGATGATCAGGCTGGGGAAGCTGAAGGAAAACGCAAGCAACTGGAGTTGCCTGGAGCAAGAGTGGCCAGCTTCCGAGCTAGGTCACCTCGTGTCCTCAGCTCCCATGCAGGAGCTGAACCACACACATGGACTGCAAAGCAGTGTGACCCATAGAAAAAAGTTTGCTTGGCTCGGGATCGCCCAGGGGCATTTAACTGCAATTCCGCCCTTGTCAGCAGGAAGGAAACATGCCCTGCAAGCACACACTGAGGCACGACACCTTGCCCGGGGCTAAAGGGTACCTCAGGAGACCTACATGGGACCCCCCAGCACCTGGATTGCTGGCTGGAGGATGGGTAGGTCAAAGGACCCTGATGGGAGCCCTGCAGGCTCTCATACATTGGACCAACGGGCACCTTCCCTTGTCATACAGAGCATCCTCTCGGATGCTCTGGACAGTTTCTGGTAGATCTCTGGAGAAGAGCTTCTCCCCAGGCCTCTCCCATGGGCTTGCTCACCCCCGGAGCCCTTCCCAAGCACAGCCCCAGCAGGTGGATGCAACCGGCGTTGCAGGGAAGAACAAGCAGCAGGCACCACAGTCAGCACTGCGGGAAAGCTGGGACCCCAGACACCCACCCAGGCTCTCCAATCCCAGCCTGGCCCACAAGAGTGCCTTTATCTCCCTTTCCCAGAAGTGCTGAATTCCCCTTCCAGCATTAGCCACTGGACCCACGCTGCTTCTTGCTGCAGTGTACAACAGCCACAAGAGAATTTGCTAGATGTCTCTGATTTCCTGCATTTTTCCTGAACAGGGCGGGTGTGTAACTCTCTGAATCACTTCTGTTTGAAGCAAGGCATTGCTTAGGGTCAACAGTGAAACGAGACACGGGCCATCAAAAGCTGACTACTTTTCCCCTTCTTTGCCATGGTCACGGCCTACCCCACAGACTCGCCCCTGGCCGTGTCGGCCACCGGCTGGGTGAAGGTCATGGCTAACAGGGCAGGGGCTCCTGTGTGGCGCTCATCCAGCCCTGATTGCCAAGGGTGAAGCCCTAGCACCCAGGTGGAATAAAGCCTTCCCAAGCAAGGGTGGTGCTCCAGGGGCACCACAATTCCTGCCGAAGCTCACCACACATTTCATTTCCCTGTGGCGCCTGGCAGGACACGAGCGGCTCTTGACTGCTGCTAGTCCCCCCGTCTTTTGGTAAAAATGGAAGTTTTTCCTCCTGCTGGGCCTGCTCCAGTTCCAGCGCCTTGGGGCCTGAGGCCTGGCACGGCCTGTGTGCCAGAGGCCTTCCGACCGCTAGGCCGGCCTCCACCAAGAGGAGTCTGCCTCAGGCCACAACGGTCACCTCTAGGAAAAACGGCTTCTTTTATCGAGCAGGACCCTGTCCAAACCCCAGGGCAAAGCGCTGGCCGCAGGCGCAGGGAGGTGGCCCTTGCCCCCTGCCCTGTCCTGCGCGGGGCTCCCCGGGGCGAGGCAGGCCCGGCCATACTGGAGAGGGCCCCAGCCCCGCCCCGCAGGCCCCGCCCACTTTCCGTTGGGCTCAGACCGTTGGTCACGGGGAGCCCACGGCCACCACAGGCAGCAGGGCAGAGCCGTGCTGGCACGCAGCGGCGCTGGCAGGAGGCAGCCTCTGGCCCAGCAGCGCTGCCACAGCACCAGCACCCCGCTTCCCAGCCTCGCCGTCGCCGGCTGGGCCCCCTCCTCGCTGCACGGCCAGGGCCCTCCTCTCCCGGGCAGGATGGGCCAGGCCAGCTGCTGCTGCGGCTCCAGGTGGGCTCCCCCCGGGCTCGGGGACACGCGGGCACAGCTGGGCCACGCAGCACTGGCGTTGCTCACGCCCGCCGCTCTCTGCTCTGCAGGGAGGCTCTCAGCGACGCCGAGCCGGTGCTGAGCGCGGACGTGCGGCTGACGCGGGGCCGCAAGAGGAGCGAGAGGCGCCTTCTGCTCCTCCACGAGGAACTGGTGGTCGCCAAGTTGCGGTAAGACCCTCAGAGCCCAGATCCTTGCCCCCAGCCCCGGCCCAGGGACACCCTGGCACCAGCCCCAGGCCCCGGCCCCTCGGTGCTGGAGGCACCAATGTCCGTCCCAAGGGCAGGTGGGGGACAGGGCTCTGCGCGTGGGGACCCAGCCCAAGGAGCCCCCCTCCAGCTCAGTGCCCGCCTCTGCTCTCTGCAGACACGGCACCAGCCTGCGCCCACAGCTCCGCCTGGCGCTGGACCAGCTGTGGGTGCTCAGCAGCGGGAAGGAGGCTGCGGGGCAGGATGGACAGGAGGAGGAGGAAGGCACCGATGAGGACAGCACCTCTGTCATCCTCGCCTGGCCCACCGGCTCCTGCATCGCCACTTTTGGGTGAGTCGTGGTCGGGCAGCAGAGGTTCCCAGCCGTGCCCACGCCATCCCATGAACACAGGCCTCTGCCTTGCGTGCAGAGCTGGGCAGGGAGCAGGCAGCCCGGTGGCAGGGAGGGAGGGATGTGGGATGTTTCCCCATCCTGCATCCCCTGGTCACCTTTTGGTCCCCAGAAGGGAAAGGCAAATGCAGCCGCTCAGGCAGGACAGAGCGACCCAGGGCTTGGACAGCACCTCTATCCTGCCCCACAGCACAGGGCTGTGCAGGCACCCACCTTTGCCCAGGGCTGGGGGCAGCAGGGCCTGACGCTCTCTCTCCTCTCTATCTGCAGATCCCAGGCACTGAAGGAGCTGTGGGTGGCCACGCTGCTGGGGTAAGCCGGGGGGATGCTCCAGGAGAAGCTGGATGGACGGGGGAACACAGCCCCCAGCTGGGGAAGGTGCCCCCGTGGCTGCGAGCAGCTCTCGGGCACAGCTGCCTGACAAGAGACAAGAGACGGCTTGGGGCTCACCCAGCTCTCTCCCTCTCCCTTCCCGGTGCACAGGACACCAGAAGGACGCACGGGAGCCCGCGTCACCCATCTGACATCCATCAAGCTCCTGGAGAGGGAGCTGAGCCGCCGCCACGCCGTGAGTGTCTCTCTGCTCTGGGCCCTGTCCCCAAGCACTGCTCCTGCAGCCGAGCAGCAGAGCCATGGCTGCTCACCTTCTTCCCCTCCTTCTCTCCTGCCCAGTGGAGGACACTGCGCGCCAGGAGCCTGGAGAGGCTGATGGAGGCACAGGCAGAGGTGAGAATGGCTGCCTTGCACCTGCCTCTGGCTGCGCCGGGATGCGCAGGGACTGGGGTGAGCTTGTGCGGGAGGGACAGAGGGTCTGATGGTGCCACTCAGGGAGCAGAGAGTTTTGGGAAGCCAGCAGCACGCCAGCACGTTCTGACTGGTGACACTGGGAGGAACCCTGCCACATGGGGAAGAGAGCCCGGGAGGGCAGAAGGTCCCAGCTCTGCCGCGCTCAGGCTGCTGGTGGCCCTTTCTGCTGCGGGGCTGCTCTCCAAGCACAGCCCGATTCTTGGTTCTTGCAGGCTCATCCCAAGCAAGGGCCTGCGACGGCCCCATCTGCAAACGCAGGGGGACTTTGCCCCGCACCAGGTGAGTTTGGGAAAGCAAGGCAACCTCCTGCAATGCTGTGCTCACTTGTCCCGAGTGTCGCCATGCAGGTTGGGCAGCCCACGGAAGGATGTCACCTGGACGGACAAGGACAACTGCTGGGCAGTGCCTGCTGGATATGCTTCTGCGGGGACACGGAGCCTCTGCTGCTGCCCGCAGCTTGCAGGAGGGCAGGGCGAAGGCTGGCACAGGCTGACCCCGTGGCACGATGGCTCTCAAGAGCCTCTAAGTCAACACCGCCGAGCCACAGCCGCGGTTCCAGCTGCTGCCTCCCTGCCCATCCTGCCGCACCACACAGCACCACCGTGCTGCCGGCAGGGCAGCGCAGGGCAGGGCAGGCGCTGGGACCGCTGGCCTGGGGTCTCCATTGGTGGTGTCTTACTCTGTTTTCCTCTGCAGCAGGAGGGAGCAGCAGCGGGAGCAGCACCAGCAGGAGGAGGATGGGGCTGCCCTGGCCCTTCGCCCTGCGGCGCACCCCGGCCGCTGCCCAGGCGCCAGGGCAGGCGGGCTCCAGCTGCAGCAGGGTGCTCTTTGGGCAGCCCCTGGCAGCCCTCTGTGGGGAGGACAACACGCTGCCCCGGCCCATCCAGGTAAGCCAGCCTGGACAGACGGGGTCCCCAGCCCTCCCTCCGGCTGCTCTGGAGAGGGCCTGCGTGTCCCCAGCAGCTGCGGGGACAGGGCACTGGGCTCTGCACCCCCAGAACCTGCTTCTGGTCCCAGACCCTTTGTGGCGCTTAGGCAACCACGTCTGGGGCAGAGCTCTGGTCCTTGCCACCGCTTGGTTCTTCAGCCAAGCAAGTGGCCTCCTGCCTCTCCTGCAGGAGCTGCTGGCTGTCCTGCGCCAGCAAGGACCAGCAACGGAGGGGATATTCCGCAGAGCTGCCGGTGGGACAGAACTTCGGCAGCTGCGCGAGGCCCTGGACCGCGGCAAGGACATCGACGTAGGAAGCCAGCCTGCGCTGCTGCTGGCCGTCATCTTGAAGGTGAGCACTTCTGACGTGCAGCTGGAGGAGCTCCTGGCTGGCCTGCAGCGTTCAAAGGCTCACCTGCAGCCCTTGGCATTGCAGGACTTCCTGCGAAGCATCCCCACCAAGCTCCTCGTCGTCGACCTCTACGAGGACTGGATGGCAGCCATGGAGAGGGCCAGCAAGCAGGCCAAGGTGGAGGAGCTGAAAGCGTAAGTGTGGGCAGCAGCCTGCCTGGTGAGCAGGGACCGGGAGAGTTCTGGGACCTGCCTGCAAAGGCACGGGCTCCTCAGAAAGCTGTCTTTTCGGGCAGCTGCAAAGCTGTGCAACACGGCCGCTGGCTCCCACCCGCCTGGGGCCAGCTGCGGGGACGGCTGTGGGCACCCTCTGCTTCATCAGCCTTGTCTTCCTCTTCCCTCAGGGTGGCCAACAAGTTGCCTGCGGCCAACCTCCTCCTCCTGAAGCGGCTGATGGCCCTGCTGCAGCACATCGGCCACAACGCAGCCACCAGCAGAATGAGCTGCAGCAACCTGGCCATCTGCGTCGGGCCCAACCTGCTGAGCCCACCCAACGAGGACCTGCTCCCGCTGCAGGCCATGCTGGCGGTGACCGAGAAGGTACGCCCTACCCAGCAGCCAGTGCTGCCTTCCCGGCCCATCGGAGCTTGGCTGTTGCGAGGTCCCTGGCTGCCTCCTCCCTTGGGCCAGTGCTGGTGGGCTGGGTGCCTGGAAGAGCAACCCCCAGCCGCAGCCGCCTGCGCAGGCGAAGGGTCAGCAGTGGGAAAGGCTGCTTGACACGTCTGCAGGCACCTGGCTTGAGACCAAGGCTTTGATGTCTGCAGGTGAACGTGCTGGTGCAGTTCCTCATTGAAAACTGCGGGGACATCTTTGGGGAGGAGGTGGCCGGCCTCTCCCCTCCATCAGCCGAGGAGGTGCCAGCACCCATGGACCAGGGCACAGGTAGGAGGCGGGACTGAGGCTTGTCACAGACACTGGGGCTTGGGATGCCAGAAACCTCAACGCTGACGAGACAAGTGGTGTAGGGCTCGGCTGGGCTTTGCTTAGGTGTTCTTGACTTCCAAGAAGTCGCGCTGCTGCACGTGCTTTTGCTTTCCAGAGCTGCGGTGCGAAGAGCAAAGTGGCCCTGCAGGCACAGCAGAGACCCAGCATCCGGCAAAAGCCTTTCTGGATGCAGCCGCCTCTCTGCTGGGCATCGACAGCGGAGCTGGGGGAGACACAGGGGCAGGGCCCAAAGCGGCAGAGGTACGGCAGCTCCACAGACGCTGGGGCAACATGTCTCAAGTGGGACAGTAATTTCCCAGGAGGCCAAGCAGCCGCTGGGCCTCCTCCTGGCAGCCGCTCTCTTGTGCCTTTGGGGTCCCTCCTCTCCCCCCAGAGTGGTGCGTGCTAAGGAAAACTGGAAAGGCTGTTTCTGGAATGCACTTCATTAAGTGTGATCTGCTTCATCAAACAAAACATACCTACAAAATACCCACAAAAGGACAGAAAGGAGTAGCTGCCACCTTGAGAGGGCTTTTGCTCAAATCCTACTCCGTCGCAGCTTCATCAAGTCTAGGCTGCGTTGGCTGGACTGTGCAAAATGTGCACGATGCAAACCAGCATCTCCTCTGTAGAGCTCATACAGCAATTTGGCAGTCAGGCCCTCACTACCCCAGGCTGTCACTTGCCACCCGTTACCTCCCAAGTTTCTGGTTTAGGCACCTCCAGATTTGCCTCCAGGCACCCCCGAGGGCACGGCAGAGTCCCTGGCACGCCTGCCACAACTGACCAGCCTGCCCCAGGAAACCAGGTAGGAAGAGCTCCCCTTGCCTGACCTGAGAGCTCGCTGCAGGGGCTTGGGGCTTTCCCCATCTCATCACGCTGTGGGATGGAAAGGTTTGCAGGCTCCCAGCAGGAGAAGGAAAAGTCAAGGAAAAGGAAGAGAAAAGAAGCCTGGGCAGAGGAGAGGGACAGCCAAGCACAAATAAAAAGGAGAAGAGAGGAAGTGATTTTGTGGACCCAAACCTGAGAAAATGCAGGAAGCTGCAGCACGTCAGGAAGGCCAGGTGCGTACCACGCGCTGCTGCCCATCTTTCCCAGCCCTGAACACGGCCCTAAGTCAGCCCAGCTGGCTGGCAAGGGCCGGCGAGGGCTGGTGCTGAGCAGGGTTTGGGATGAGCCCCACGGCAGCTCCCCGGGGGCTCCCCGTCGAGCCCTGCTGCGCGGCACAGGGGCACTGTCAGCATCCCTGCGCACGCACAGCTCCCTAGGGACATCACCCCTGGGGAGAAGGCACCGGAGCCGGCCTCGAGTGGAGGCCAGCAAGAGCTGTCCCTTCTGGGCCATGAGGAATTCCTCGGAAACAGCGTCCCCCAAAGAGGGGGGAACCAAATCCTGCCTCTTCCTGCCTCTGGGGGCTTATCAGAGCTTTCTGACTCTGTCGTTGCAGGTGCCGACTGATTTTCACCGGCTGAACAGCTGTGACTCCTGGGCCCCTGCAGCTGCTGTTGACAATAAAAGAATCTTTTCCCTCTCCTGACTGTGTCTGCCATAGGGTCTTGTGGAGTGGGGAGCGCTTGTGCTGGGGTGGACCCTCGGGGAGGAGATTGGGATGGTCCCTTGCCCCAGCACCCTTTCCAGCGGGCATCGGGGCTGAGCTGAGGGGCTTTAGGAGGAAAAGCAAAGCACAGAGCCACACAGGAGGGGGGGTTGGAAGGGACCCGTGGAGGTCCTCTGGGCCAAGCCCTCTGCTCCAGCACGCTCACCTCGAGCAGGTTGCTGAGAACTGTGTGCCCTTGGCCTTTGAAGATCCCCAAGGACAGAGACTGCACAACCTCCTTGGGCAACCTCTGCCAGCATTTGATCGCCCCGAGGGGGAAAATTTGCCATTTCAGTCTCTCCTTTCACTGTACCACATTCCAGAACAGCCACGACATGACCAGCTCAGGCTTGAAACCAAGTGCTGTGGCCAGCCTTCAGGGCCAGCAGGGACCGGGGGCGAGGGGAAGTGTTTTAGGGACGGGCCGTGGGGGCCGGAGGGAGGGATTTGAGGGACGGACGCCGAGGAAGGCCTCATCCCTGCAGCGATGGCTCAGGCCCAGGGCAGGGCTCTTCTCTGGGTGCCACGGGGTCGATTGCAAAGGACCAGGCCGCCCCACGCAGGGAGCAGGTGCGTGCCGGGGTGCCAGGGGCCCTGCCTGGCTGTTCCCAGCCCAGCCCCGGCTGGGGCCAGCCCTGCGCTGCAGCCCTGGGGCCGAGGCGCAAGGAGCCGGGCATTGCTGAGGGTGCTGCACCCTGCCGGGCCCCGCCGCCGGCTGCCGGCTGCCCTGGGCTGCCCCTCGCTCTCCCCAGCTCTGCCTGCTGCCAGCGCCGGGGGCACCGCCACGGGGCTTGCCCCCTGCCCACAGCTGCCCTGACCCACAGCTGCAGCTGTACGTGGTGCCCACATCGCACAGCTGGGGCGGGGGTGGCAGGTCTCTCTGGTGGCAGCCTGGGACTGGGGGCAAAGCCAAGCCCGTCCCTCGCTTGTGATCTTTGTCCCCAGGGAGAGCCAGTGCAGACGTGTGCTGCGCTGGGGAGTGTCCCGCGGGGAGGTGACGGCCGACTGCAGAGCAGCACTGAGACCCGCGCGACAGCAACGGCAGCTGGTGGCCGCAGAGCAGCCCAGGGGAGCTGGTTCCCTCGACGGGCCCCAAAGCAGCCTTCCTCAGCCCCTGCTTTTGGTGACGTGTGGAGCAGCGCAGGGATGTCTCTCAGGCTTCCAGGCCTGAGGAGGCTTTCCTCCTCAGGGGCACTGTCAGAAATCCTGCTCCCAGGATTAAAGCACCCCTCCCCCCATGGATCCGAGGCTGTGTGTCCAGCCCCCTGGAGCTGGGTACAGGTGCCCTGAGCGGTCTCTCAGGGAGGATGGGGCCACCTGCCTGGTGGCTCTGACACAGAAATGATGAGCTGAAGCCCTGTGGTGGTGGAGGGCTGGCTCAAAGCCTCCGAGTGCCTCAGCCTCTCTGCCCAGGAGCGTTTATCTCAGGCCCTTTTCCAGGGTGTGAAGACGCATGGCGGTGTTGTCCTGGTGCCTCCATCTTGTTCTCTCTTGAAGGTTGTGATACTTGAGGTCAGGGAGCACCTGAAAGCCCTGGCGGAGATCTCCAGGGACTTTGTGTTCCATTTTGTGTTGCCTTAGGGCTACAGTGTGCTGGGGTTTGGTGGCAACAAGGTTATGGTATGCCAGAGGTCAAGCGAGTTAGTGTCAAAGTGTGCTATTGTTATGGACAGAATCTGTGTTTGTTGGCCCTGTGTTCCTGGGGTTATGGCATTTTTATCTTATCTTGTGATCTGTGTGGTGGGTTTTTTTGTGGAGAGTGCCTTTTTCAGCTTTTTTTTCCTTTGTACAGTACGGATGGGTGCCTTTGGTTTGTGTACGAAGTTTCTTCTGGTGGTTTTTCTGCTGTGCTGGTGGATGGTGGTGTTTTTTCTGTCTTGAAACCATCGTTAGTGGTCTAATAGATCTCCTGCAGGTCAGGCAGTGTCACTTCTGGCGTGGTCTGACTCATTTCTGGTGAGCTGGTGGGTAGGTGTGGAGGACTTGTGGTCCCTCCATGGGGAATGACTGCTAGAGGACTAACAGGCAGATCTGTGGAGGGGTGAGAGGACCGCTGGCCCATAAGTAGTGACTGTCAGAGGACTAAGTGTACTTGAATTTACGTGGGCTTCCAAATTCATGGTTATTTCTCCTGCCTTGTGGAAGAGCCATGGGAAGTCACCAGCCACACGGAAGGACAAGGGGGTTCCCAGGGGTACGTGGTTTCTTGGGTTTTGCTTTTGAGTAAGAAAGTCTTATCTCTACATCAGTGCAACTGTGGACAGTCAATTTTGCTGACTTTGGAAATTAGGGAGCAGCACTTTTGTGCTGTGCCTCACATGGCTGCCAGGGCAGGGTGAGAAGCAGCAAGAGAATTCCTGCCTGGCACCTTCTCCAGGGGAGCAGTGCTGCACTTGTCAAGGTGAGCCCTGGTTCTGCACGAGTGCAGAAGGTTTTGGTCAATGTTCTCACCACAGAAAGCAGGGAGCAGAACTTTAGTGCTGACTCACATGGCTGCCCGGGCAGGGTGAGAAGCAGCAAGAGAATTCCTTTCTGGCATGTTCTCCAGGGGGGCAGGGCTGCACTTTCCCAAGATGATTTTTATTGGCTCTTAACGACTGCAACTCTGAAGGGTCAATGTTCTCACCACAGAAAGCAGGGCGCAGCACTTTTCTGCTGTGCCTCACATGGCTGCCCGGGCAGGGTGAGAAGCAGCAAGAGAATTCCTGCCTGACACCTTCTCCAGGGGAGCAGCGCTGCACTTTGCTGAGGTGAGCTCTGGTTCTGCATGAGTGCAAAATGCTTGGGTCAAATTTCTTACCACTGAAAGCGGGGAGCAGAACTTTTGTGCTGTGCCTCACATGGCTGCCAGGGCAGGGTGAGAAGAGCAAGAGAATTCCTGCCTGGCACCTTCTCCAGGGGAGCTGTGCTGCACTTTCCCAAGATATATTTTTTCTTTTGGCTCTGCATGAGTGCAAAAACTTTGGGTCCATTTTCTCATCACAGAAAGCAGGGAGAAGAACTTTTGTGCTGTTCCTCACATGGCTGCAAGTGCAGGGTAGAGAACAGCAAGAGAATTTTTTCCTGGTACCTTCTTTATGGGAGGAGTGCTGTACTTTCCCAAGGTGATTTTTTGGGCTTTTAACCATTGCAACTCTGAAGGATCAATTTTATCACCACAGAAAGCAGAGATCAGAACTTTTGTGCTGTGCCTCACATGGCTGCCAGGGCAGGGTGAGAAGCAGCAAGAGAATTCCTGCCTGGCATCTTCTCCAGGTAAGCAGCGCTGCGCTTTAAGGTGATTATTTTTTTTCTGTGCATGATTGCCAATGAAAAGAGGTCAGTTTTCTTACCACAGGAAGCAGGGAGCAGAACTTTTGTGCTGTGCCTCACATGGCTGCCAGGGCAGGGCGAGAAGCAGCAAGAGAATTCCTGCCTGGCACCTTCTCCAGGGGGACAGTGCTGCACTTTCCCAAGATATATTTTTTTCTTTTGGCTCTACAGGAGTGCAAAAACTTTGGTTCCATTTTCTCACCACAGAAAGCAGGGAGCAGAACTTTTGTGCTGTGCCTCGCATGGCTGCCAGGGCAGGGTGAGAACAGCAAGAAAATTTTGTCCTGGTACCTTCTTTATGGGAGGAGTGCTGCACTTTCCCAAGGTGCCTTTTTTGGGCTCTTAACGGTTGCAGCTTTGAAGGGTCAGTTTTGCTCACCACAGGAAGCAGGGAGCAGAACTTTTGTGCTGTGCCTCACATGGCTGCCAGGGCAGGGTGAGAAGCAGCAAAAGAATTCTTTCCCGGCACCTTCTCCAGGGGGGAACAGTGCTGCACTTACGTCAAGGTCAGCTTTGGTTCTGCATGAGTGCAAAATTTTTGGGTCAATTTTATCACCACGCAAAGCAGGGAGCAGAACTTTAGTGCTGTGCCTCACATGGCTGCCAGGGCAGGGTGAGAAGCAGCAAGAGAATTCCTGCCTGGCACCTTCTCCAGGGGGACAGTGCAGCACTTTGCCAAGGTGACTCTTTGGGGCTCTGCATGATTGCCAATGTAAAGGCGTCCAATTTCTCACCACAGAGAGAAGGGTGCCGAACTTTTCTGCTGTGCCTGACGTGGCTGCAAGGACATGGTGAGAAGATCCCAGGTAGGAATTCTCTTGCTGTTTCCCACCGTGCCCTGGCAGCCATGAGAGGAACAGCACAAAAGTTCTGCTCCATGCATTCTGTTCTGAGAAATTTGACCTCTCATACTTGGAATCATTCACAGAACAAAAAAATCACCTTGGGAAAGCGCAGCGCTGCTCCCCTGGAGAAGATGCTAGGAAGGAATTGTTTTGCTGTTTCTCACCGTGCCCTGGCAGCCATGTGAGGTACAGCACAAAAGTTCTGCTCCCTGCTTTCTGTGGTGAGAAAACAGACCCCTCACATTTGAAATCATGCAGAGCCAAAAAACCTCACCTTGGCAAAGTGCAGCGCTGCTCCCCTGGAGAAGGTGCCAGGCAGGAATTCTCTTGCTGCTTCTCACCCTGCCCTGGCAGCCATGTGAGGCACAGCACAAAAGCAGAGCAGTACATAGTAGTAGGTACTGGAGTAAAGGGAGCGTGGGGGAGGGGGCTGGAGCTTGGCACCCTGCTCTGGCACATGTGGGTTTCCTGAGACACGTCAGGAATTGTACCCCAGCCCTGGGTATATTTCCTCATTGCTTTTCTGAGGTGATGGTAGCTGTTGTGTCCTGGCGCAGCTGGTTCCCCTGCCCAGGGTTGGGGCGTTCATGCTCTGAACCCACAGTCGAGGTGCCCGAGCCGTCTGTGCCCTGAGCCTGGAGCAGAGGGGCAGTTGCAGTCTGTCCTTAATTTCTGGGGGGGGTGAAGGGCTCTCTGAGGTGGGGAAGATGGAGCTCCCCGTGCAGCAGCCAGGGGTGGTGGCTGGAGGTGGGCTGTGTTGCGGTTGCTGTTTTGTCCTGCCCCCGCAGGAGAATGTGGCTGCTTTCTTAGTTCTGCTGCTTTCCTCCTAATGCAGGAGGCTGGTCCCTGCAGGCTCCAGGGAAGTGGGGCTGTGGAAGTGCCTAACTCTGGGGCTAGAGGGTAGGGGAAGCTGCTGGACTGGTATGGGGGCATGCAGACTGGAAGCCCTCTGGAAATAACTGGTGTGGGCATGATGAGCAGGATTAGTTTCAAGTGAAGTGAAATTACAGTTAGAAAATTGAAACAAATAATCCAGTTACTCTCAAGACCCAGTAATAAAGCACTGATACCCAGATTAGTGTTGTATCATCCCCATTAGATTTCTCTCTTAACGAATAGTTATTTCTGGCTTTCAATCCGAGCTCCAGCTGCAGCATGCCCTTGTGTCCGTAGGACCGTGCTGTTCTTTCATGTTCCCGGCAAGGACAAAAGGAAATGGCAACCCTGTTGTTCCCTGAAACTATGAAGGGCCTGGTACCGTGAACATGCGCAATGCTGTAGCTGTTTCGGGAGTAATGAGCTGAAAGTATTGCCTCGTTTGCAGGATGTGGGTCAAACTTGAGGGGAAGGGAATGGTGGTCTTTGCATAGAATGGTGTCTAGCTGTGTACAGCAAGTCCACATGAAGAAAAATGATGTGGAACAGGAGGAAGCAGGAGGGGGTAGGATCTGTGATTTTTTACTTATTGTCAGGATGTAAAATAATTTTAGGGTAGAGCTGGGTTTGAGGCCACTGGTCTTTCAAGTCCCAGAAAAAAAAAGAGGCGGGGACATCCATCTGTTCCTTGGTCCAGTTAGCCAGAAAGGGAGGGGAAACGATTTCTCGTCCAAAGTAGTGCTTAGTAAATGCTGTACATACTCACCTTTGACTTTTGTCGGTGCTTGAGACCCACTTTCTGGGGGTGTTTTCTTTCCCTTTCTTGCACACCCACTTTTTGAGAGACAGATGGGGAGGTTGTCAGCAGGCTGGTGATAGAAGAAGGATGGCCCATGGACCTGTCAAGCCATGCTGCCTGCAGGATAAGGATGCTTGAGAGGAACTGCCATTAGGATAGCCTGAAGTGGCCAAGCTGTCACATCTGTTGTATTTCTATTTGAGCTAATTGCTCATGCGACTTTAATGGTTTCATGCTTTTATTTCTGCTGCTACAGCTTTTCATGCCTGTAGGGAGCCTAGAGTTTGGGTGTTAGTAAGTGAAAAAAATAAGGCCCTCATTCTCCATGGAGAAAGGCTCTTGGGCATGGTAATTTCATGCCTGGAAGGAGTCATATTTGCTGGATAAGTTTTGTAACCTAACCAAATTAGCTTTGAGAAACCATAGTTGTTAATCAGAGTGTTGAACTCTATGGTCCCTTAGTTAAAAACATCACCAACCTCCTTGCACAAAGGATGGGCGTTTGGTTTGCAAAGTAGGAGAGCAGTCTGATTTTGATGCTTGGGGCAGCAGCGATCCCTGGGTTTAAGGTTGTTCATAATAGTCTGAGCACTTAGTAGGGTCAGGCACAAAGTCACATCGGGTCAGCTGTTTTTGCAAAATGAAGCAGTGAAGTGACATTGTTCCCACCAAAAAACTTTTAAAGAGTAATAAAGGACAGTTTGGGTATTAATAGAGATTTGGATAATAATTCCAGCAAATAGTTCCAAAATACATGGAAGAGGGGGAGAAGATGAGAAGTGGCCGCAGTCTTTGATGTGTGTTTGTGGCTTGTGGGACTGCGCCCACAGCAAAAGGCTGTTTTGGAGTGTTTGTTCTGGGCTTTTACTTCTATCAGTCTTAACTCTGCCACTGAAATATGGTCTAGTTATGAAACAGGGTGGGGATGCCGGCTGCTCTCCAGTTATGAAGGAGCCACAGCCCGGAGACACAGCTGTCTCCTTTGGGTCTGCCATGGAAGGGGATGCTGGGTTTTCCAAGTCCCGTTGCTGTTCCTTGCAGGTCAACTGAGGCATGGCCACTGGAAAGCCCCGCTGGTTCACGGGGTCCTCCAGGATGGCTGGTAGATTCCCGAGCCAAGTGGTAGTGCCTCGTAAGCCGAAGCTAGCCAGAGGGACAGAGAAGCCTGCAACTGTAAGTACCTGCTGCGGCCAGGTAGGAGCTGTGTAAGGCTGGAAACTGCCCCCGCGTCCTTCCTCTACCTGCCCCTCCTGTTGTCTGGCAGCACTGTGAAGCTGGACACCACCTCCCCGTCTCTCTGCTGCCATGCTTCTGTCGGAGGTGGTGACCATGGTGCGGTAGGGGATGGACTGTGTGCTGCTTCAGGGGAAGTCCAGAGTTGTGTCTGGATGTGCCACTGGAGCCATTTAAATGAACGTACCGGGCATTGCACCGGAATAGCTGAAGCGTGAGCGTGTGCTTCTCTCCGCCCCCTTTGTGTGGGCAGTAACGTTTTGTCACCTCGGGATGCTTGCCAGCGCTGCTCTGACCATACCTGCCCTCCAGGCAGCTGGGCACGTGGTGGGCTGCTCAAACTCTGCCTGAAGGTTTCGAGAGGTATGGCTGGTCCCAGATGGAACAGGTTCCAAAACAGTTGTTCTGTCCCGTATCCCGTGTGGAGCACAGATCCAGCGCTGCAGACAGCAGCGGAGTCAGGGCAATTCCTCCTCCCCATCCTCAGACAGCCCTTTGCTGACCAGAGCTCACTTGGCTGAAGATGACCTGGTGCTGAAGCTCTGTCGAGGAGATACCTTTGCATACTTCTGTGGAGGGGTCTCGGAGGCCCAAACAGAGAAAACAAGTGCTAATTCAAAAGAGATAACTAAAACTTGGAGCCATTCCTCTCCACCTCAGTCTTGGCACAACACTGATTTTCTGCTTTCCTGACTCACCCAGCAGTGACATCTCCACATGTGTGGTGGTTGTGAGCGTTGTGCAAGGGTGGAGTTAAGGGATTTCTGGTAACTCCTCCCAACCTTTTTCAAAGGTCACTGGCTCACTCCGGCCAAACTGGAAAGGAAACAAATGCCCGAAGAGCAAAACCCCCAACATGTCACATCAAATCACGAAGGAGAAGCTAACGGGACAAAGCTACTTGTTTGGAGCATGTGTATTGCGCTCTCTATCATTAATTTACTAATGGTAAATATTTCAACAGGTAGTTATGGGACTTCCAGGACTATCCTAGCGGCTATGATCACAAATTATTCATCGGTGGCTCTTGAAGAAGAAAAGCCTTTCTGAATAAAGGCAGTTCTGTAGCTCTTGCTGGTGTTTTGCATTTCAGCTGACTCCCTCTGCCCTCCTGAAGGAGATGTCTCTTACCACCAAGCAGAGGCTGGCCAGCACTCGGGAGATGCGGCGACCCCAGATTATCCAGATTCTAGACATGAGCGAAGCCTCCCATCGTAAGGTAGCCTTTTCTTGCCCTTTTCCTTGCTGTTTGATGTGACGTTTGAAGAGAGCGCGTGCTTGTGACAGGCTTGCCTCCAGCTTATCTAAATGCCTTGGTGACTAAGTCCTGTTGTTGTTTCAGACTGCTGCTGGTGTGGAGTTCCTTCTGCTGGGGGAAAGGTAAAACATTTTTCCCCAGTGAGATGTTGAAGTCCTGACCTGCGCTAAGCCCATATAAACAACCTCTGTTGAAGTTGGTGGCTTTTGCTGGAGATGAGCTACTGCGGCTAAAGCATGATACTGGGGGAAGGCTGGGGCGGGCCACAAGGATGCAAGCTTGCAATTTCCCACCTTCCTGCTGAAATAGCCAGCCCTTGGTTTGGTGTAGTCTCTGTCGAACACTTGGGGTCATAGGATGCCCTCAGTGGTGGCAGCGTTGGCCTTTGAGGGCTGAGGGCCTACGGTAACTACTCAAGGTGTAGCTAAAGCAATTGCATGAATGCTTTGGGTTGGAACAACGAGTGGGACCCGTACAGGGTGTTAGATTTTTCAGGCTGCCAGGTACACAGGGGAATGGCCCTGGGCAGAGGGGAGTGGGTGTGCTTTATCTGGATCAATGTTTATTTACACGTGTGTTTAAAGCTGCTTTTCTTACAGATCTGCTTAGTATAACACACGTTCCAAAGGGGTAGATGACTGAGGTAGGCTGTTGAGTGGAAAACTGCCAGCGAGAGACCTGTAGCAAATTGGTTAAGGATTGCCCTAGACAGCGCGTGAGGTTGGGAACGCCTCGGACGAGCGCACACAGAACTGGCCGTGTGCTGTGGCCGCTGGCTTCAGCACGACCCTGACTCCTGTGGAGAAGCAGGAGACGTGCCTGTGTCTTGTGAGTGTGAAGAGTTCAGCTGGAAGGGGGGAGGCAGAGCAGGGAGGAGTTTTCTCAAAGTAACGCCTCGGCGCTGTAAGCATTTGCTGTTTCTGTATGTTTTCAGACCTGCTTCTGTAGTGGTATTAAAGAAAATGGCAATAATAGAATATAATGAAGCATCCATTTAAAGCTCGTGGGAAAAGGAGATGCCAAGTCCAGCTTTACTCAGATTGCCCAGTGATGCTGGGAAAGTACCTGGAACTTACCACCTCATCTGTCGCTTTCTTAACGGCGGTGTTCCTTTCTGGCCTGTCTTCTCTTCTTCCTGGTTTCTGGGCTGTGTGTCAAAAAAGAGATTTGAGGATGTGTTGGGCTCGGTCTCTGTGTCTCAATGTAAAGATGATCCCCAAATTGTTTCCCATGGGGTCTCCTGTAAATTCTTGGCTTTCCCTTGCTCCACGAGTGCTTACAGCTCTTGCAGTGAGTGCTCTGGAGCTGTGTGACCGTGTTAGCCCAGGGCTCTGCCGGAGGTAAGTGCTGCCTTGCCTGTTGGAGAAGGAGACCTGGAGAAACACCTGCCAAAAGAGCTGCTCGCTTGAGCCTGCTCTAGTGTGGCCCAGAAACTTTTGATCTGCTCAGAACACAGGTGGGTGAGCTTCTGTTCCCCTAGCGTGAGCTGGGCAGGCGTACTCACCAAGGGACTGTCCTTCGCTGGAGGCCAGTGTTGTATTCTCTCACCGATGAGTCTTTCTCCCCGCGGCTGAAACTCTCTGCTCTCTTTTGCATCTCCAGTTCTCGGCAGTTGCCCTGGAACAGAGCTTGTTCCGGCCTTTCCCATCAGAGGTGGTATTTCAGAGCTACGTCCCCGATGAGGTCTATGAAGTGCCACTGATTCTGAGGAACGTGGACAAGGTAAGTGCTGGGATGTGGAAGTTTAACCCTGTGCTGGAACTGGAGAGCAGTGTCATCCGTGCGGTGCACAGCACAGCCAGTCGCCTGCTGCAGCACAGCGCATCCAGAATAAAACGTCTCACCGCCTTTATTTTGCAAGACGGTGGAAATCTTGCCATGCTGAGGTTTCTCCCCCTGGTTTTGGCTGTGTGTTGGTGGTACCTAGCTGAAAGGAGCTTTTCTGGTCAGCACCTTTCCCCGTGGAAGCCCTGCACGGGTGGGAATGTTGGGGGCTGTACAGTTCTTCCCTGCCCTCGTGCTTTCCCTCGAGTGTGCACCGCGTCCTGGTGGCTCCGTGGTTAATCTCAGTTTCCACAGGGCACCTCTGCCTCTGGATGAGCTGCACAGAGAGCTGAACGGGCTGTCAGAGCTCGGGGTGGGGTCTTCTCCACTTTATGCTGGAGTAAGTTATAATTAGTGGTAACAGCGCTTCAGGAAAGGTGTTTTGAAACAGCAGTGGAAGCAGGCTGATTTAGCAGCAGCAGCGGGAGGCCTTTAGGTGCCCCTTCAGGCTCCTGCTAAGCTTAATTGGGTTCTGCTCAGGTTTTCCTGAGACAACGTGATGCTCTGCTTCCCCTTTGGAGAGCCACGGCCTGTTTGGAGTAAAGTGCCCTCAAAGGTCTCCACCTTTACTTGAAAAAAACGATCATTTTGAGACTTCCCAAGAAAGTTGAGAATGGAAAAGTTGAAAAATGTCAGCAGTTTTGTTCCATTGTCAGGAGGGAAATTGGGACCTTTTGAACTTCAGCTGGGGAAACGTTTGCTGGAATGAGGCATGTGCCAAGGGCAAGCTGGTGGGAAAAGGCAGGAGGGAGGAAAGGAGCTGAGCTTGGTGTTCTCTCCCTGCGCACTTTCATACACGCAGGGGTTTCTCTTGATACATAGCAGTAAGTGCACGGGCAGTAGAGACAGGTCAGAAAGAGGGGTGTAATTAAGGATACTCTTCTGTAATGAAGAGGAAGGGGTATGCGTGAGGGCAGGGTGGGATGGGAAGATGGAAGTGTGCACAAGAGACGGTGAATTCGCCTCGTTTCCAAATTTCCCTGTTGGGGAGGGCAAACAGGTGGACAACAAAAAAAAGCTGTCGAGGCATATTGCAGGTGGAAGAACAGCAAGTCCAAGTATCTCCTGAGATAACAGGTTGTGACAGGGATATGGGTGAAAATGGAAGACCCTTTGGCAAGGAAGGATGCGGGTGTGCTCCCTCAGTTATTCCGGGAGAGTACTGCACCATTCCTGGTCTGGCATTTAACTTGGGAACATTGATAAGATGCAGCATGTGTGCCTGCACCCGGGGGATGCCACTGGTGTGATCTGCGCTGAATTTTGGGCAGTCTTTGCTGTAGGTATCCTCGTCCCTGATTAAAATGTGCCTCAGTCCTCACTTTCTCTCTTCCTACTCTCTGCTTCATTCCCACTGAGTCTTTGGCTTCACCTGCTCCATTATCCATGCAGCACTTCAAAATGTTTATCTTTGCCAAGTACCAGCCAACAGGCAAACAGTTAATTTGCTCTATTCATGCTTCCTCAAGTGGAAAAGATCATCTGCATTAACATTTCTGCCATTCCCAGTAAATGATAATAAACTTGTACTGTGTAAAGCTGCACCTTGGGATTTACGTGCCCTGTGAAGGGGGAGGCAATGTGTGAACTGTGGTTTTTTTCCCAAAACAATGTCGTTTTGAAGCTAGTTAGAGCTCAACCACTGGAGAGCATGGGTGTAAAAGTAAGATAAGCTCCAGGAAAATCTTTGGTATGTTTTAAATACAGAAAGACAGAGAGGATAATCCTGCGAGGGTGTTATATTCTAAATTGGTTGGCTTTTGGCGATGTCCTGGAGAAAAGCAACGTTGTGCTCCGTCTCAAGTTTTTCGTGCCAGTTTCCCACATTCCTCTGAATCATACCGAGTTACACTGCATGGTAGCCTGAAGTTGTCTGCCCCATAAAAATCCAGCTGACAGCAAAATATGTTCCGCATAGAGGCTCTGTAATCATGCAACTACAGAAGTGCTGTACTATATACTTCCTGCTCTTACCTGTGTTGTAAAAATTGCTTTTCTATTTTCAGGCTGTTCCTCAGCACCCTCAGATGTTCTGGGTGGCTTTTGCTGAAGGTCTGAGCCACACGTGCTCCCCTTCTAAGGGACATGGTGACCAAAATGCTTGTCTGCACTGTGAAGTTGGCTCCTGGAACTCGCTGCCCCAGGACATTGCTGGGTTCCAAGGGCGTTTGGAGAGTTCAGGACTGCCTTGGCCACGGGTTACCAGGCTCGGGTGGGTGGCGCAGAGTGAGCCTCCATTTTTTCCAAGCCTCATGTGGGGTTGTTGTTGATCCGTGAAGCTGCCCACCAGTCCAAATCACCTGCTTCAGACTTTGAGATTTGGCGCTCAGGGGTTGCTCTCTGTGTGCTAGGAAAATGCCTGTGTGCTGTCTGTGTGCTGGTGGTGCCCCAGAGGGCAGAACCGTGCAGCAGGGTGCCTGCAGGGACTGCTGGGGGTGGGCAGGGGTCCCCAGGGATCTGGCTTGCCCGCGCTGGCAGCTGCCTGGCTACAGTCACAGGCAGCAGGAGCCTCCGGAGAGCAGAGGTTGGCTTTTAATAATGAAACCACCACCAGGCAGTGCCAGTCATGTATCTCGGGGCAGAAAATGCCTTTGAAGCCCCTAGTTGATAGGCACAGCCTGGGGGGTCGCCTGGCTTTCCATCACTTGGCCAGGTTGCTGGCTCTCATCCTCTGCATCAGCCTTTCCTTGTAGCATATTGTGCTTCTCCCTTGCTTCTTTCCAGCTCCCTTTGGATTTTCCCAGCCATCTCTCTGTTTCTGGGGTTGTCTCTTTGTCTTCCTGTGTTTCCTCCTTTTGCTCTTCATTTGCTGCTTTTATTCCCAGTAAGGCCACAGTATCTGTGGTCCCCTCTTGCTGGTCTGCCTACATGACTGTAGCACCGCAGCTTGACTGCCCCGCTCAAACCCAGCACGTTAAAGTGAATTTCTTCCTTCCGCCAGGATTAACACGTACTGTTTGGCGTTCAGATAATACATGCCCCTTCTAGGGGCATGTCTGCCTGGATGTGTACGGGCAGAAGCCAGCAGATTCTCTGGGCTTATTGAATACACGGGTGACTTGATTCAGATATTATACCGCCGTGCTGCTGGTGTCTTCCCGGCTTGGCCCTTCCTTCCTTGCCCTGCTGCCTCTGGCCTCGAGCTGTTTTGCCCAGGCAGAAGGGATTAATGTTCACTCTTATGTGTTACGTGCATGTACCTCCAGAGCTAAAAGTGCTTTGTGAAGGTGGTATCACCAGGCCTCTTCTCCTCCTGTTTCCACAAGCTGCAAGATCATACTTTCCTCTCTTTTCTGCAGGTTCCTGGGCTGGTGAAGGTCATCTTGGAGAGCTCACCTTATTTCAAGCTGATCAGCCACCATGCTGTGTGCCGCAAGGTACTGCCTGGCATGCTTGCGACTTTCCGCATCGTTTTCTCCCCTGATGAGAACAAGGTGAGACTGGAGGTCCCGAGAGGTGTGTGCCTTCAGTGGGAGGTGAACCTGCGGGGCTGGGTTCAGAACAGGGCATCTGCTGTGGGTTTTGAGGCACTGTCCTGGTTTCGGTGGCATTGCACTGGATCTGCAGCTGGGGGAAACTTTTCCTGTGGTGAAGATGATGCTGTCATAGGCTGGAGGCTCTTCTATGCTTCAGACTGTGATTATCCTTTGGTGCTGGAACGTTTAATGCCATGTCTGTTGGCTTCAGGGATAAGAGTGCACTGTGTGGTGGGGTGGCCTCTCATGGTGTTGGTTTCTAGTATCTGACTATTGCTGCATAATTACGGGTTTGCTCTGATAATTATAAATACAAAAGCCTGTTTGCATAAATACAAACCTGTTGTTTGGAGGACCCAAAGCTGAGCCTGATCAGAGTGAGGACCACCACCTTTGAAAACTGGAGTTGCTTCTTGAATGCATATCGTGTTGGCCGCAGTAGTGAGACGGCGGAACGTTCTGTCTGAAGCCGGCACTTTTCTTGCACACCGGTCATAGCCCATGCCGTGCTGCGAGGTTTGCTCTAGGCTGTGGTCAGGCAGCCTGCAGCTGGTCACATCCTGGCTGGCAGCACCATGCGATGCCACCGCAGCAGGGACTGACGAGCTGTGCGTTCCCTCCCTGTGCTTTCCTGGGCGTTTTCAGGGGAAGGCGCACGTGGGACAGTAGGGAAATGGCAGGGAGGGGTGCTGGTAAGGTGTTTAGCCATCGCACCTCTCTACTCGATGTTAGGGGCTTAATTATGATGGAAAACGCTAGGGGAATGGCTAGATCCAGAGAGCTTTCCCCTTTCCCGTCTGGCAACCAGTTCCCTGCCTCACCCTGGGCTGGAGCGAAGGTGATGCTTTTTCATACCCTCTGTGTTCCAGCCTTGCCGCTGTGCTGCCCCTGAGGATACTTGCCCACCTGTGCTCCAGCTGTGATTCTAGGGGAGAAGATGCGCTGTGCTCGTGGCAGGGAGCCAGCCTGGCCCAGACACGCTGAGCTCCAGATGTCTTTAACCAGCAGGAGGCTGGTGTGCTGCAGAGGACTGAGGCATCTGGAGCGCACACAGGAGTGAAGGGGCAGGTAGCATCTGCAGGCAGAGTGTTAGCCTGGAGCCTTTGGGCAGTCACGCTGGTGTGGCTGTGCCTGCGTGCATGGGGCTGTGGTTGCTGTGTCAGCTGGCACCTATTCCCTGCCCCGTGTGCCATGCTTTTGCTCGGAGGTTGGAACATCGGTGCTGTGGCCCTGGCAAGTCTGGCACTGTGCCGTGATGTGAAGGGGCGGCGGTGTTACCTGGAGGCTTGTTAACGCAAAAGGGTTTAGTACCTGGCATGGAAGGGAGGAAGCCCTGCAGGGGAACACAGACAGACAGGCTGACTCTTTACACCAGCACTCTGCTGCCTCTTGGCACAGTTCTTTGCGTGACTTTGTGGGTGATGCAAGGTGAGGGGGTCGCTCTGAGCCAGCTGGTGTTTCTGTGCCAGGCCAGAGGTGCAGGCTCTCTTTGGGCACAGCTGTTCTCTCATCTTCTGTTTGCTGCTTAGATGTAGTTGAACACCCTGTCCTATCTGTTGGGGCTCTTGCTGTATTGAATGATTATACTGAACTCTGAAGCAAGTGGAAAAATACTGAAGAAATAAGACGAGGTTGCGACCAGAACAGTGGGATGAAGAAAAAGGAGCAAATTGCAGATGTTTGCTCAAAACCAAGGCCAACGGGACGTGATAAGAGGAGCTGGGAAACCGCAGAAAGGAGCCTACATGCCAGAACAAGCAGAAACAGAAATCTTCCCAGTAAACAATTGTTAACCAATCATATTATTATACGCTTGTAAAATAGCCAACCACATTATTGCACGCTTATAGAATGCCTTATAAAAGTCTACCTGGTTTGTACAATAAACGGATCAGATCTTGAACTCTGTGAGTATTTGAATCTGACTCCCGCTCGCCCGAAATGCCCGCAGCATCTGGTGACCCCGACGATCCGATGAGGGTCGACAGGATCGGTTAAAAAGTCAGGAAGATTCATTAAGGATCGTGTTACAAGCTGCGGAGCCGGCGAGGATCCTGCTGCCAGCGGAGAGAGAGCTGGGCGCCCGAAGAAAGGCGGAACGTGCACGGCTGACCGGTGAGTCAGGAAATTTAAGCAGGATGGGAATCACTGCATCAGTGGTGGAAAAAGCAACCGTAGACAGTTTGATGAAACTGGCAGAAAAAACTGAAACGCCAGTCTCACGGCAGGCAGTAATTGATCTGCTATGTTGGAGTTGCCGCCGTGGTTACCTTGCTTCTACGCAAGATATATATAATAATGAAACATGGAAGAAAGTAGGAGAGGACTTATGGGAATCTGTGCAAGTTGGGACTAAGGGGGTAAAGACTTTGGCTCGCACGTATCGAGCTGTACGGGGTATGGTCGCGCAATTACCACCCTGGTGTCCTGAAAAGGAACAAGCGGCGAGCGGCGGCGTGCGGCCCGGCAGGCCCCGTCCCGGCCGCGGTTTCTCTCCGAGGCTGCACCCCCCCCCTCCACCCCCCCCCCGCTCCGATCGGCGCCATGGCAGTGCAAGCGGCCAAGCGAGCTAACATCTGGCTGCCCCCAGAGGTCAATCGGATCCTTTATATTCGGAACCTGCCGTATAAAATCACAGCGGAGGAAATGTATGATTTATTTGGGAAATACGGACCTATTCGACAAATCAGAGTTGGAAACTCTCCTGAAGCAAGAGGAACAGCTTAAGCTTCTCAAGGAAAAATACGGACTTGATTACAAACCCCTCCCCCCCCCCCCCCAAAAAAAAAAAAAAAAAAAAAAAAAAAAAAAAAAAGAAAGGAAAAAAAAAGGAAAAAAAAAAAAAAAAGAAAAAAGAAAAAAAAAAAAAAGAAAAAAAGAGAAAAAAAAAAAAAAGAAAAAAGAAAAAAAAAAGAAAGAAAAAAGAAAAAAAGAAAGGAAAAAAAAAAAAAAAAGAAAAAAAAAAAAAGAAAGAAAAAAAAAGAGAAAAAAAAGAAAGAAAAAAGAAAAAAAAAAGAAAGAAAAAAGAAAAAAAAAAGAAAGAAAAAAAAAAAGAAAAAAAAAGAAAAAAAAAAGGAAAAAAAAAAAAAGAAAAAAAAAAAAGGAAAAAAAGTGCTTCAGATGTCACCTACAAGAAATGCGTTTCTGCTTTGAACTAGCTTTTGAGCCTTTGGGAGTAAACTATACGGCTATAAATCAATCATATTGGGGTTGGTTAGATAAGAAGTATAATGACATGAATCATGGCCTTGGAGATAACTGTACCTGGTGGAATACTACACTTGTTAAAAATATGTACAGTTGATTTACCGTTTAAATGTATCAATTTATTTACCTCAACAAGAATTGAGGGTGGTTGAGGGATTTATTGAAACAAGGTCTGTCTATATTGTTGTTTGTTATTCTTTTGTTACTTTTAGTGCCTTGCCTTTTACAATGTTTTCAGAGCTGTGTGGAACGCAGTATTAATGCTGTATTTAAAAAGAAAGGGGGAGGTGTTGGGGCTCTTGCTGTATTGAATGATTATACTGAACTCTGAAGCAAGTGGAAAAATACTGAAGAAATAAGACGAGGTTGCGACCAGAACAGTGGGATGAAGAAAAAGGAGCAAATTGCAGATGTTTGCTCAAAACCAAGGCCAACGGGACGTGATAAGAGGAGCTGGGAAACCGCAGAAAGGAGCCTACATGCCAGAACAAGCAGAAACAGAAATCTTCCCAGTAAACAATTGTTAACCAATCATATTATTATACGCTTGTAAAATAGCCAACCACATTATTGCACGCTTATAGAATGCCTTATAAAAGTCTACCTGGTTTGTACAATAAACGGATCAGATCTTGAACTCTGTGAGTATTTGAATCTGACTCCCGCTCGCCCGAAATGCCCGCAGCACCTATCCTCAAACAGCATGGCTGTAGCAAACTAGAGAGGAAATGCCCTGTGGTGCCTGGCTCCCCATGCTTGTGAAATGATCTGTTGCTTTGCGGAGGGACTGAGAAATTGTTTTACGTCATTCGTATGGAAGGTTAAAATGATGTTGGCTTAGGGCAGTTCTCCATACTGCCCAAGTGACATAAGAGCTTAATCTCACCGAGGTAGGCTTTGCAGGGGACACTGCTTCCTTTAAAATGTGATTGACTAGTATTCATGAGCATTCATTTTTGGGATGGAAGTAAATCGGTTCCCATGAAGGGCAAAGAGCTGCTCTTCAACTACAGAGAAGCAGCAGAGCAACACATGAACATCACCCCAAATAGAAGTAGGGTGAGGTAACTCCCAGGAACACTCATGTCCAGTACTTTGTCCCTTGTCTTGCCCTTGAACTGGTGAGTGTGTGGCATTAGGGAGCTGTGCCAGCGAGGTCCTCTGCACAGCTTGAGCGACACCCTGGCGGTTTCTGCCGACCTGGGTTTTGTGCTCCTTGCAGGGCATTGGGAGAGGGATGTGGGCTGCTTGGTGAGGAGCACATGGGGACTCTACAGCAGAACCAGAATGTTGTATAAATCGAACTTTTTGTCTCGTACTTGATGGAGTGTGAGTCAGGAAAGTGCCGGAGTGCTGTCGCTCAGCTAGAAATGCATCAGTAGCATGGTCAGGATGTGCAGAGCACCTTGAAAAGCCCTTAGCCAAGAGGCAGGCTTTGGGAGATGGTTCTGTAAAGCCACCTGTGTTGGGCTTGCAGTTGCTTGCCTGCAGAGTATCTGTGTGTTAGTTGTGGAAGGCTCAGGAGTGCTGCCTTTGAATAACTCCTACATCTCTGATACTGCATGATCCACAGGGACTGTGGGTAACCCAGTGAAGTGGGGTCTGGGTCTTCCTGATGAGGAGCCGGTTTGTGTCATTCTCTTGCTTTGAATCTGTTCTTCCCTGGCGTAAGTCTGACTTCAGTGAAGTCACTCCTGATTGAAAGGAGTAAAATTGTGCCTCAGCCCTAAGTAATAGGGCCATGTGAGTTGTTAGTGGCTGAAATGCCACGTAGCCCTTTCTTGGAAAATGAGCAGTTTCCTACTGTCTCGCAGTCATTTGGGAATGTGCCACGTGGTCAGACTGTCAGAAAAGGAATAGCTGACGCGCCTCTTGGTTTATTGGCACTCGTGTTATAAATGAACTGCTAATTTTTCTGCTGGGCAACATTTCCAGTTTGTTACTCTTGCTGCTTCTGATTTGCACGTTTCTGTTTTATGGCTCCATTGTACAGCGTGGGTGTTCTCGTGCCAGCCCCTGTTCCCGTGTGTTCTTGCGTTATGGTCTGACGGCCTCTGCTGAACTGGAAACCATTGTGGCACTGACCGGCAGATAAACAACAGACAGAAATACTTCCATTTGTGCGTCCTTCAGGCTTATTAGTAGTTTATTGTAAAGGAAGAAGGAAGCAAGAAGCACATAAAACCATAGCAGAGCTTATTCTGTGTTGTCCTCTTGCTCTTTTCACTGTAGCAGTGCACTGTTTTCAGGCAGTGCAAGTTCAGTCTGTGAGGTTTGTGAAATTCATTGCTGATGCTCAGTGGAGACTGAATTAATGCACATTGATTACTCTGAAATATGACAGGACAGTGAGTTATTGCATGACTGAAATGAAGTCCTTTAAAATTCAGCCCAGCCCTGCTAGATGTTTTGTTGTGCACAGAAGCTATTCCAAGAATACTTTTAAGATGACTCTTGTGAGGAGGAAAGGGGCAGAAGACCAAGGCAAATGGCGCGGCGCCACAGGAACCTGAAGCCAAGTGACTCATTTCAAAGACTCCTGCGAACCGGTGGCTGAGGGGGGCAGGCGCAGGGGCACCCCCTCTGCTGCGAACGGATCTTCATCCTCTGGTCTCTCCTCTGTTGTCACGGCCCTTATTTTCCAGCCTTTTTTTATATCAGGGTTTCAGCAGGAGCTTTCCCTGCTTGGCTTGCTGTGTTACCTCATGCTACAAGGATCTTTTCTTTGCAAGTTGGCTGCTGCAAGGAATTCAGTGAAGCATTTGGGATAGGTTATGCAGGGAAACTGACATCTGAGTTTGGGGTTCTGGGCAGTTAGGCTTGATATTGCTGCGACAGTAATTACTGTTAGCCTGAGTTTACAAAGAGCCTGAAACAACACCCAAGACGAGCAGCTGCTTCAGTCTCAGTGGGTGCCAGTTCAGACGCCAGTGGTGATACCTGGAAGGCCAGAGCTTGTAATTTACTGCTTGTCACAGGGGAGCACGAGAAGGGGAGCCATCGTACAACTGTCTGTATCTTCCGTGAAACTGAGAGGGGAGTTGTATGCAGGATGAAGTCGTATTTTCATGAAAACCTATAGCCTGAAGCTGTGTCTAAGCACAGCAAACTTTAAAGCATAGATGGGATGCAACCCCTCTGTCATCCAGGCACGTTTATTTAGAAACCTGGTCTTAAACAGTCTGCTAAGGGTTTGCAGTTGCGAAGCAGAACAACATTTTGAACTGGTCTCAACTGTGCCCCTAGGCTGCAAGCAAGTGCGTAGCAGGGTTAGTGCCCTGGTAACACGAGGCAGTGCTGAAGTAGAGACTTTGCAACCTGTTGCCCCCAAGGGAGGGCAATTCGGCTTTCAAAAGCTTAAGGGACCATGGGTTCACAGTGGCACAAACAGCCAGCTTCTGCCTAGCACCCCTCTTGCCTTGGGTTTCCCCCTGTTTGGGCTGGCGCTGCATTCAGCCTGGTGCAAGGTCCCACGTTGGTGGGGTGGTAGAGCGTGGCTGAAGGGTCAGCCCGCTCTGAAGTGCTGAGTCAAGCCTTGCACGGGATGCCATGTCCCACGGTGTCCCTGGAGAGGGGGCTTGGAGCATAATGTGCATCTGCATGAATGGCGAGAGGCATCTTTCTCTCTCAAGGTCGTGGTTGTCTCTGTGAAACCAAATCCTTGTTGCTTTAGCCTTGCCCTCAGGTCCCTGGAGAAATCCCTTGTGCATTGCTGTGCAGGTGGTCCCAGCGCCCCTCACCAGCAACGGAGCTGGGAAGGCTGCCTGTGCTTGCTTTTGGGGGAGGGGGGGATTTATTTCTTGGGCTCTTAATTGCATTGCTGTTGATCCATTTGCTCCTTAGCAATGACAACACCTTGACAATTACTTCCTTTTACTTGCTCCAAGTAGCTCCAGTTGTTGAAGTTCCTTTTTTCTTTATCCTCCTGCTGATCTGAACTTGCATCCTCCTCTGCCTACCTGGCACCTGGAAGAGGGAGCTAAGTAAATATGGCATGCCAAGACTTAATAAGGCAGGTAGCTTTCAATTGGCTTTGCAATGCCTTTGTTACAGTAGTGTGGCCAAAAGAACAACAACAACAAAAGCAAATAACATTCTTCATTTGCTAATGAGTTTCTGAGGATCGAAACAGTGCAGGACGTGAAGTAGCCAGATAATAGGTGCTTTAAATTCATATGGGCTGCCCATAGCTTTTATTTTAGAGGGCTTAGGCTGCAAGATTGAGTACAAAATTGCTAACTCAGAACGACTTGCTGAAGATGAAACGCTTTCCTGAAATGCGGTATTAAATCATGCAGGTTGCTTGCTGCAGTTCCCTTCCTAGTATTTTACCTTCCAAATAGGAAAAGCAAAAGCCCTTCTGCAGTTTCTAGGGTGAATATTTGAGATGTCTAGAAAAGGAGATTATTCTTTTTGTCTTGGATGGGGCAGCATCTGTACTGACAAGCTTAAACCCCAGCTGAGCAGGTGGTAGGCGAGGTGCTGGGTGGTGGGTGAGGCGCTGGCTGTCAGCGCTTGCGTTAGAGCAATAGGTGCGTGTCTGTGCCTGGGCTGGCTGCCTTAGGGCCCTTCCAGGAGGGGATGGGGACAGGAGCAGGAAATCCCAGCTGTGGGGGAGTCTGGATCGGTTCTGCTGAAGGGAGTTTGCTGCTGTATGCAATTCCTAAATCATTAAAATCCTAAAGCGCTTGCTGCTTCAACAGTGATAAAAATATCAAATTAATTAAAAGCACTGAGGAAAAAATCAGGGCAGCCAGTGAGTGACGAGAAGCAGAGTTTTTATCAGCTCATCCATAAGAGCGCTGCTGGGGGTAATGGCTCCTGGCCCTATGGCAGCAGATTTACCACTGATTTCAGTGGGGGCAAGGTGATAGTTCCAGCGCAGCGATGCCACGCCATACATCTGGAGACTGCTCTGCTCATCTCTACAGTAACATGATTTTGGTAATTTGATTTGCCTTCCTGCTGCTAAACGCCAGACAGCCGGGGCGCGGGGGGGATTGCCTGGCTCTGTTCTGCAGAAGGCAGTGGCTGGGACTGCACAGCCGGCTTTGCTCTGGTGGGGTGTCTGAGTGTCCCCCGTGTGCAGCTCCCGATGCCGCCTGCCTGGGGTGGGTGTGCTAACCAGGCACGCCGTCACTTACTCCTCTAGAACAGACCTTACAGAGGGGTGTGATTACGGCATCAGCCAGAGCTGTCTCCTGTGCCCCCTGAGGCTGGGTGAGATGTAAAGGGAAACGGAGTTCAGACACAGGAAGAACTAACACCCTTTAATTCTAGCGCAGAGGTGGCATAGGCTGCTGAGGGCAGGGGTGGAACTGTTAGCACTTCTAGGTACTTGTGAAACCTCTCGCAAAAACAGTTTGGGTCTGGAGCTGAGCCAGCTCTGGTGTGGGGAGATGGATCAGGTGGCTTTTGAAGGGTGCGTGTCCCCAGCCTTGGCCCTATAACGCTGTGAGAAGGGGCAGGAAATACAGCCGTACCCTGCACTGCCCTGACGCTGCCGCAATTACCGTGTCCAGCTTGTGAAGTATTTCACCGAAGACTGACCATTGACTATGCATGTGGTGAAGTCCTTTTGAAAGTGTACCTGAGCATCCCCTGCCAAGCTTCAACGAGGTCGCCGCGTTGCTGGCACTGGAGTTAGTGCTGTGGCACAGCTGGGTTCTCAGTGGTGCTTCCAATAGTCTGCAGTGGCGATCGAAGCAGGTTGCGTTAGTGCTGTGATCCCTTGCATGAAGAGACTGTTCTGGTGTCTCAGAATCAAAGCATCAGATAATTGTGGTGCTGCCAGCTTGCTGCAAAAGCAGGTGAATCAATGGGTTTGTTTCTCCTTTGCAAGTTAACGACCCTGTGCAAGTCATGCTACTGGAATGAAAGCTCATGAAGGTAAAAAGTACTGTTGCGTTACTGAATGATACTGCTACAGCCATAGAAAACAGCAGTTTTCCTTCTGCCGTGGGGAAAGTACTAAAAGCATTGTGCTGAGATTGTTTCTTTCCCCGCAGGATTATTTCCACGAGCTCATCTGCATCACAGAAAGGGGAGAAGTTTGCTGTGCCTCTCCGAGCTATAGGTGCCCGAGCTATCCTGGACTTCCCCGACCAGGTGAACTTCTCAGCCTGTCCAGTCAAGTACAGCACCCAGAAAACACTGCTGGTTCGCAACATCGGTAACGGGGCGGCCCGCTACTGCATCAGCCCTCAGAGGTAGGGAGCTCATCTCTTTTTGTGCAAAACACTGTTGTGTGATAATACAGTTGGTAAACAGCGACAAAAAGGAGCCAGAGCGTGTGAGCTGCTGTACTGCTGCCGTGGCTGGAAATGGGCAGGGCACGTGGGGTTTGCTGTTGATTATAGTGTTTGAAGCATGGCGCAGCCTCTGCTAAAACCCTGCAAGCTGCAGAGTGGAGTTTTATAGTGCAACGGTGTCTTCAGTGCACAGTCGTGCAAGACTGATTCTGTTAGATTGAACGAGCAAATGTAGGAAGGCAGCTGGACTGCCCTCGGGCTGTGTAAGATCCTGCGTGGCAGACGACAGCTCTAGGAGCTCAGTTCCTGAGGACCAAAGGCAGTGTTAAGAAATGGGCAAGCTCTGAGCTGGTGGAAGAGACATTTAAGAATTTATCATCAGCTTTACCAGCAGTTTGTCTATAGTAGCAAGTGCAATCAGAGATGATAGATCAAAGCAACTGGTATTGAGACCCTGACAAAAACCCTGTGGGGTCCAGAACCTGGTTTTCCAGTAGGTTTGATCTGGTCCCTGGGATCCACTGTTCTTCATTAGAATGAGCTCTTAAGTGGAGATGAGCTGGCAGCGGCTTCAAACCTGCACTTTAGCCCCAAAGCAGAATGCCGATGGGCGCACAGGCAAAAGGTGCAGCAAATGCCTGGTGCGTGGGTTGGGAGCCTTTTCTAGAGCTTTGTCTCTCTCAGATCTCCTGGAAAGTGCTCTAGCATGCTGTAGTAGCTACCAGCAACCCCCTTGATCTTCAGTACCTTCTGAAATGGTTGTGTGGCCCTATTGGCCAAATATACCCATTCCCTGGGAGGCCACAAGCACGTGGCATTTCGGCAGTCTCCTGGTCAAGCGCCTGATGTGTGCTGTGTCGTGGACAGCCTGTACTGTTCCTCTTGGTCTGAGAAGACAGTCACTGGTTTTCCAGTTTGCTGAACTGGAGAGGGTAATGCGTTTTGGAAACTGCACCTGCAAGGAAACCACTTCAGCTGGCTGGTAGTTAGCTCCGTGTTGCTTGGTCCCAGAGGTTTTGGTGTAGGAGCTGAGGTCCAGAATGCAGCAAAGACGTGCCATCTGCCTTAGTGCACCTGAGTTGCTTCGGTTTCTTCCCCAGGAAAACAGGGGTCAAGAGAAGGCTCTTTGCTCTTTCTCCTGGGAAATGCGAAGGTCCAAGAGGCTTCTACCAAAGCCTGGCAAGGCTGTCGAAGCAGGCTTCCAGGATGCTGTTCAAGCAGGCTGCTTCTTTTCACTGTGGAAATACGTAGGCAGGAACTTGTAAATCCCTGTACAGCTTCCCTCTGGGATTTCCAGATCTACTTGTCACCACCAAAACAAGTACCCAGTCGTGTGTAGCATCTCTTGGCAATGTCCTTGCCAACTGTTCTATCGCGTGATACGGCGTACGTTGAATCCTGCTTGATATGGATTTTATGCTGAACTTCACCAATTGAATGTTTCAGTCCTGACTTGCAACAAAGGGATGGGAAGCGTTACGAAAGCTTTATTTCAAACTACACAAGAAAGTACAATTCTGAATAACTGGATTGCGTGTGCGCAGAGATCAAAAGCTGGTAAGATTTCCCATGTCAGCCAAAGGCATCAGTCATCTCTTCCATTTCGTTATGAACTTTTGAAAGCCAGTCTGAAATTTCAAACTGATGATCTTTGAATATAAGCAGCGTTTTATTCTAATTAGGTCGCCCCCACTTTCATTCAGATTTCTTTTTTAAATACTCTGAGGTTCCTGTCTTTCTGCTCTTTTATTTTTTTTTGCTTTAAGTGTTCAGCGAAATGTCATAATGAATTCCTCATTGGGAACTTTCTTAAAGGTTGAGTTCCTCTAATGCCTGTGTGTCTACCATCTGCCTATATATATGCACAGATGTATAAGAAATAATATGAGAAATTTGGGGAACACGTGAAATGGAATTGGGCTGCTGGAGAAGATAAAATCCTAGAATAACTTTGGAAGAGACCTCTGGAGATCATGTGAGCAAACACAGTGCTCAAAGCAAGACCAGTGTCAAAGTTTGATCAGGTGTGCACTCAACACGAAAAGTAAGACCAAGTGATACCAGCCTTCGTCTTTCCTTCTCAAGGCTGTGCAAAGCCATTTATCCCAGCATCTCCCTGTATGTGCTGTGCTCCAGCCCCTAAGCTCCTCTTCTGTAGAAAGGCTTTCGTGCCCACCAGCCTGCACTGCCAGGGATTCTTCCATCCCAAATACAGGTTTTTGCATTTTCCATCCCTCGGCTGCATGCGGTTCTGCTGTGTCCCCTGAATAGCAGCCCAGCCCTCCAGTATCTCGACTGTACTCCCCCAAGCTTGTATCCTCCACTCAAAATCCGAGTGCTCCCCACTCTTGACCAGGTCACCACGTCCCCTTGCAGCCTGGGAGCAGAACAACCACGTTCTCCCTGTGCGATGAGGCCATGGTGTGCCAGGAGTGGTTTCTCCAGCCAGTGCTGGGGACTGCGCTGGGTGACAGTGGGTTCCCTGCTGCTTGTGCTGTGAGAAGTTGCTCAGGTGCCTGCCCCGAGGTCCCAGGTGAGCTCAGTGGCTCCAGCAGCCCCAGCAGAAAAGAACTGGCCTCCCAGCTGGCATGACAAGTTGGCTGGAGAGTCTCACCAATACACTGCTCCACAGGCGAGTAGGTCATTAGCTGTTAATTGTCTTTGAACAACTCTACTTACAGAGGCTTTCGCGGGAGAGACCGTTTTCCTCCTCATGTCAGGGGATTAATTTCCCTGCGTTAGAGGCTGTGACCAAGGCTGCATCATTATTAACGACAGGGGAAGTTTTTAGTTTAATGTCATTGCATTCTTTTGAATGACTCCCGTAATGATTGTTCAGCATCACAAACACTTAAACCTGTGCTTTGGACATTAATGCGTGATGTTTCCTGTCCTGGAGAGCTTAATGTGTAGATACGAGACGCAGTATTTAAGAGTTATGGCATAGGTGGTAGGAGTGCCAGCCTTACAGACTTACATTCAGGACTGTTTTAGTCTCTTCCTATTTAGTGGAGAACTGAAGCAGCTTTAGTGTGTGCTTAACTTTTGCTGAGTACGGATGTAGTGTTGTGTTAAAGCCAACATCAATATCACGTAATAGTTTTGTGTGCCGCTATGTGTAAGCATGCGTGCACGTGAGAGGGGGAGGAGGCTTAGTGGAGTAGAAGGGAATGAGAGATCAAAGTTTGCGGACCATCAGCTGGCCTCTGTGTCCTTCATTCTCTCTCTGCACAACTGAGACTTCTTAGTTGCTGCAACTTCTGTCTTCTGGCCTGGGCGAATTCAGGCTCTTGCCCCTTTGCAAGGCAGCTGCAGGCGCCACAGTTTCCTAGTCCAATGCGCCGCTCGTATCACTTCTCTCTGCCTCCTTTCTCAAAATTCCCTTGGCATCAAGTGTAACCTACCAGCTTTCACCTTCAGTGCATTTTTCAGCCCATCTCCAATGCTAACCTTTCCTCTCGGTCAGTACTGCGAGCTCTGCTCTTGCAGCGGGTCACTTCATAAGGACATTCCTTGCCTCTTACAACTTTATCTAAGGACTTGTATGGTGTATTTTACTCCACGGCAGAGCTCTCAAATGAATCCACGGGGCCAGTTCAGCATCCTTCTGCTGTTGCTTGTTCAGAACTCTCCCTTGCCGTGGTATCTACCAGAAAACATGGACACGTTTTGACTCCTCTTTCGTAAAGGGTGTGTGTGTGTGTGTGTGTGGGAACCCTGACACCAAAGCACTCCCCATTATGCAGCTTGGCTCTGTGCCTGTCCTCCCCCTGCATGCCCATACCCAGCTGTTCACTGCATAGTGTAGTAATAAAAAAAAATAACAATAGTATAAATATAAAAAGTCTTTTCCTGCCGTTCTCATTGTTAAGGCTGGTTAGTGAGTTTCTTCTCCACGGCATTCACGGAGATAAATGTCATTCCAGTACATTTCAGTTGAAAATGGTGCCTGGAAGCAGATCTCAGTGCAGCACTGCCTTTTCCTGACGTTACACTGTGCTGTGCTGTGCTATGGGTTAGAGAGGATCTGTCTGAGAAGGTCCATTTAGGAATGTCCCATTAAGCTCTGGAAGCTCAGGAAATGATCCTACATGGCACAGTGCCAGGAGCCGCCTTGCATCCCTCCCTGCAGTACCCATTATACTACATGGAGGTGTGGGGCTGGAGAGTTACCATGGGATGTACAGGGATGTGACAACAGAGCCTACGTGCAGGGAAAGAGGGAAAGAGAGAGCTTGTGAGATGCTGGCTCTGTGCAGGATTTTTTCAGTATGGAGATGGAGTCTTGGATGCTTTGACCTAACAGACTGTGTTTACTGGAGTGGTTACAGTGCTCGACTTTGGCTTTTATACCATTACCAAAAAATTACGTATGCCAAGATTAAGTGATCTTTGGGGTTTTTTTCCTGCGATAGGTCTTAGTTGACAGAGGGGGCAATTCAATCACCAGTAATTTTACTGTCGGTCTTGGGGTTGGAGGCAGCTTTTAATGAAATCAATTCTCACAAACTCAGATGATTTTATAATGCAAATTAAGGCACCAGAGGAGTAAAGGGGTTTTGGCTGTAGAAGAGAAACATACCATGGGACGAAGTATGTTGCAGCCTCGTTGCACGCTGCACTGACTAAACGTATGGTTCCAGGAGGAAAGGCAGCGCGGTAGTCGGGAAAGCCTGAGCCACAGAACTGTCAGCGTTGTTCACTTGTCAGTTGGTTGCTAAATTGTCAGGAGTATTTTGCCCGTGGTATCCTCATGGGATTTAACTTTTGCCCAGCTTGGGGAGCTGATGCCTGGTGAAAGCAAGCAAGATGTAAACGCCAAGGCAGATCACAATGAAATTGCTTACTAATCTGGTGTTGTTCCCTTTCTGAAGGGCAATTACGGGCAAGATCTCAGCAGGTTCTGCTGGGAAGGTCTCCCTCAGATTGGTGCGGCTAGATGAGTTTATACAAGCTGGGGATTGCAAGGCACCGTTGGGAGATCTGGACCTGTGAAAGTTTAGATGTTGTACAACAAAGCAAACGTACAAATGGACGTAGTTGAAAAGCATGTCAGAAGAAGAGCTATTAATAAACCTCCAAACCTTATCTTTCCTGTTTTGTCAGGAGCAGTAGTTATTCATTACAAGGGTAGATCTAACAGGACAAGAATTACCGTAAAGAACAGCTCACAATTAATGGCTAAAAGGCCAAAGTTGAGCCTGCCAGCTTCATCTGTTGGCAGTGGTTTTCATGTGGCTATTAGTGTGTCAGGGACGTTTCCTTAGCATCTCTTATCTGTAGGCTGCAGGGAACAGCTTAGTGATGTGGACTGAAGTTCAGAGTTCAGGTGAAGCACGGACCTTACATCCCTCTGGGTCTTGGAGAAGCAGGTCTACGTGAGGGATACCAAGCTCCTGCTACATCAGGAACCAAGTTGTCCTGTGGGTACAGCGTGGGGTGGGAGGCAGGAGGTGCGGTGTCTGACTTGTGCTCTGTTTCTCCGTCCTGAGAATGAGTCCTGACCTCGGTGGGATCCTCCTCTCTGGTAATTTGAAGATGTGAAGGTATCTACTTTCTCGGGCATCCCCTGAAGTCATCCTCAGGAGTGTCATTCCCATCCCAGCTATCTGAGGGCAGGGGTATGCAGACATGGGGATGGAGTAGGAAGGGCATGGGATGGGAGGTAGTGCTGAAGTGTGGCCCTTAACCGGCAGCTTTTCTGTTCTGGCAATGTTTCTGGTAAAAACAACAAACTAAAAGAGGTGGGGGGGAATTTTTCTGTGCCTTTCCCACAGCAGGCAGTGATCCCCGCCAAGCACCAGCAGAGCCCTGCCCAGTATAACCAGGCACAACCCCCAGCGCAGGTGCAGGGCCATGTAGAGCAGCCCGGTTCTGAGGCTGGCGGCGCCTTGGCTTTCCTCCTCCCTCTCAAAAGCCTCAGGTCCAGCACGTGAACATTGCGGGCCCAATGCTTCCCCATTAGTCACTGGCGATGTTCTTGCTAGTCGTGATGGGAGCAGGTCAGGCCTCCAATTGCATCAGTGTCTCCTTAACGAGCAGGAACTCCAGCAGTTTCATCAGCTGTCACTGCTTCCATGAGCGAAGCGAAGCTTGCGCATGGCTCCATTTTTTCTCATTATTTCTGTGGGCTGCACTCCCCAATCACTGTAAAACTCTGCAGAAAATATTTTTAAGGTGACAAATTGACCACCAGCAAAGCACTAAATCCAATAACTTTTGCTTTCTAAGTGAGGCTGTACAAGAGCCGCAAAGCCCAGCTGCTGTTATGCAGAAACATGTTGCATCTGACTTTTCCCTGAGCATTAAAGGACTGAATTATGTGTCTGTCAGCTGAGAGCTGTTTACCTGGCGACAAATCATAATTGCTCTTGTTAAATCTAAAGTACACCGACACATTTTCATACTATTTCCCACACATTGCACAGAATTTCTCTAGTAGGCCAAGCAAACAGTTACCAAGCCTGGATTACAACCCAGAGCCCCAGACTGCATTGCTTGTGAATACGCAGAAAACCTCCTGTTGAAGGTGCCTTGATATGCTCCTGCTAGCGGTGCTTCATTTAGCTAGAGATTTAATTGTTCAGGCTGTAAATGGGATACTCCTTTTGTGTCTTGTTTTCTTGTTTCTGTATCACTCTAATCTGCCTTTGCACTCGTACAGATTTTTCTTTGCTTAGAACAGCTTTCATTGAAATGCTGATAAAATGTGCCCTTTCTGAGGCAAAACCAGGATGCTTTCAAGGTAAAAAAAAAAAAAAAGAAAGATAGATTAATTCTGCCATTAAAGTCTAATTATTCTCCGGTCATTCAAGAATAAACTTCTGTTCTCCCTGTCTGATTTCCAGGCTGTAATCTCACTGGGACAGGTATTGCCTTGACATTTGCATCTCTTGAGGTTTATAGGTGGCAGGAAAAGACGGATTCCTGAGGAACTCAGTGTCAAGTTGTGCATGCAAATAACTCTTGCCATCTCCGTGCCCTTCAAAAACCCTCCTCCGATCGTATCGCTAGCAGTCAGACTCTTGAGCCTTGCTGCAGAAAACTGGATGCAGGGTATGGGGGAGACGAGGTCATTTTATCGCTTAGGATCTTCTGAGGGCTGGAGCTCTTCAGGAGTTGGGTCGGTGGCTCAGTTCCTGGCCCTGTATGTTCTCTTTTTCTGCTGCTGACTGTGGTTTCTTGGCCCCTTGCTAATACAGGTGAGCTGGAGTGAGCTGGACGGCAGAAGGAACGTAGTCCCCAAAGGTCCCACAATAATCCTGATGTGCCTCTCCGTGTTGCAGCCCTTTCTCTGTTGATCCCTCCGTTGGGACTCTTGGGATTGGCGATGCCATGCAAGTAAGGGTGGACTTCCACCCAGAGAAGACTGGTGATTATTCCAGGCCCCTGACAGTTCACTATGACACAGGTAAGGTCTGGGCACTGCATGGTGCCCAGTCTCTGCGTCCTTCAAAACAGAGACCTTTCAAAGCAGAAAAATGTTAAGCTTGCTTTGCAGACTACTTCTAAAACCTTTTCTTTCAAAACCTCTGTATGTTTCGGTGCTTAAGTGAGCAGGTAAGGGGCAAAGGCTGCGTGTGCCCTCGTTCTGTGTGGCTGTGTGCCGGTCTCTCCCTGGGGGATGCTGGTGTCGGCTGGGTGCTCTCCACCCAGCACCCCCCATGACTGCCATCTGCCATCATTCCCTGTTGTCCCGGTCACCTTAATTGCCTCTCCAGGTGTATCTCCCCTGTCCCGGCTTTGCCTCAAAGAAAAGTGACAAATAGTTGGTGTTTAGGGGGCTTTTAAAGTGCATCCCCTCAAGCAGGAATGAGGTTTTTTGGAATCCGGTTTTGCTGGGAGTTGCTGAGTCGGAGGCGGGAGGAACCTTGATTCTCCGTTACGGTGTGCATATGCACGTGTGAAGCTTCATTCCTTGGCGGTGCTATGTTTGAAGCGCGACGTGGGAATGCGTGCCTCTGTCAGACTCGCTCCAATGCCGCTGTCTCTTACACATCTGTCCCCTGCACTGCTTCTACGTTGTTTTGCCGCAGAGCCTTGTTCTTTCTGTTTGCCTTCTCCCACAGCTCACGACATCAGGACTAATGCAGCCAGGACTTGAGGGCTCTTGGGATTTGGCAGGAAGAGCTCGCTGCCTCCCGAGATAGGTGTAACATTTATATTAGGCTAGGAGAAGCTGAGGTCAGGCCACAGAAACACCATCAGCTTTACGCTTCACTGAAGAGTAAGCGGGGAATATCTTTAGGAAAAGGCGCCATGTTAGAATGCTTCTGTCGGCCTTGGCTCAGCAGGGGTATGTTGTGGTGCCAAACGAGGCGCTTCCTCAGTTGCGTGAAGGCACTTGGCGTGTGTTTCCTCTCGCCTGAGAGGGAGGTTTGGTTTGTCCCTGTTCCTCAGCGTTGGTCCTTGGAAGTGTGGTGTCCTAACCGAGGGGATACTGTGTGCTGCTTTAGCCCGGCAAAGAGCATTTTAGTTGTCTTGGGTTTGTGGAAGTTACAAATGCTCCTGTATCTTCCAAACACTTATGTAGCCTCACGACTTATTTCAGCTTTGTCTAATGTTTTCCAGTTATTGACATATTCACGGAGAATGGTTGATGCTCACTCAGAGGAGCTTATTGTTTTGGGTAACAGTTTCTAGGACGGGTGACTGAAATATCAGCTAGGGAAGCACAAAAACGTGCCTTATTTGTATGCCTATACAGAATCTATAGGATAAAATTCAGAGGGCTAGAATTTCTCTGGGGCAGATGAGCAGTGACAGTGGAGATTAGGGCCGTAGGGTTTATACTTTGTGACGGAACAGAGTGAGCGAATAATTAGGGCCAGGATCTTCGTGGCTCGCTTTGAAAAACCTGAGAGTCTTGTTCTTACTGAAACAGCTGGTTCCCCCATAGTCAATCTTTGCAAAAGTGATTTGTGTGGGTAGGCCACGGGGATAAACTCTCTGCTGGCTCTGAGATGGGTGTTTTCCCAGGAACACGTGCAGCTCCCTGGGAGATGAACCCAGGATTTCATTCCTGCCTGCCAGTACAATGTTGCAGTTATTTTGAAATAAACTACGAATTGCGAAGGAGAGCAAGGGGATAATGAAGGGATTATCTCTCTAGCTTTGAAGCGTACAGGTAAGTGAAAGGCTGCTGAGATGAATTGCTAAAGTGAAGTAGAAACGTGTAATCAATCAGTCTTTCGAGGTGTGGTGCAGAGTTTATTGCAGGAGTAGTGCAGAGCACCAGACAGCGTTCCCTGACCTCGCGTGGCGAGCCCTGGCTAATGTGTCCGGCACCACGGCAGGCTCCCTGTGACGCGCGTACAGAAAGCAGCCGGGTTGCTCTTTCAGAGCCACCAACAGAGTGTTTATTAAGAAACAGAAGTGCTAAGAGCAAAACAGCAGTTTAAGGTGTTGGGAGGCGTTTCCCTCGCTTGGCTGTGTATCAGTACTGACTTGCTCGCAGGCAGCAGTCGTTCTCAATGGATCACACCCTTCTTAGGGTGACTTACGCAGGATCGGGTGAACATTGCTTAAATTTCTGCTGAAGCTGGGTCAGATCTGTCCCTAGCATTGCTTAAGCAAGCATGGAGCTCTTCCATGTGAACAAGTCACAATTTTTCCCTTAGCGTATGATTTGGTTGATTTAAATTGTGTGTCTTTTGGGCTGGTTAGGAGCACAGGTACTGTCCCCTGGATAGACTGTGTGTGTGGTGGCGGTTCTGTTGCTACAAATTTATGGATGAGTGTGGAGAAAATGTTTGCTGCTATGAGCGTAATGATTTACAATGAAAACTTGTCCTTCAGTGCTTTACATGCCTAAACTCCTCCTTTTCGCCTGTGTACATGTGTCTGGGTGTGAAAAATCCCAGCTCGTACTGAAATGAGGGTGACTTGGGATGTTCTGGGCTCCAGCATATCCCTGTCCAGCACCTTAACATCAGATTATGGTACTTGAAAGGGTTTCTGAAACCTGCGTGCGAAGCACTCGTACAGCTTTGGAAAAGGTTTCAATACCACTGAAAGTCCTGTCGGTCACTTGGCCTTTCCCAGATGACGTTCAGCCCACCCTGTGTGGACCGTGTGGATGTGGGAAAATAAGTTTATGGAGGTAAGTCCTAGTCTCAACCAATCCAGTATTCATAAAGTTTCGATATTCTTTCAGCTGTCAAGTCCTGCTCAAGTGAGATGATGCCCAAGCTGCTTGCCCTGAGTGCTGCTGATTGTACACCAAACCCAGTTTGCTGCAGTAACAACATTTATTGCAGCCTGGCAGCGTAGCACCAGCTTGGTGTGGGAAGGTGAGCTTTGCTCAGGGACACGTGGCTGAGGAGATGCATGACGGGTTCCCAGAGGTGTGCCAGAGGTGCAAAGCAAATCCACCAGTCCAATGCCATCCAAAACAATAACGTCTACGGCAGGTGCTCCATGCAGGTGAAGAAGGCTGCCAGAGACAGGAGGTGCCGGCGAGATGCTTGGAGTTGTGGAAGGAGAATTGCTTCTCTACTCAGAGCTCCCTAAATGCTGACTCACATTAGGCTCCTGTCTCCAACGAGTACTAGTATAGTATGATGGGTGGTCTTCAAGGTGTAGGACCAGATCCTGTGCCTGTATGTGGGTGCCTCCAGTGCCCACTGGCCCTTGTGGCAAGGCGCTACAACACGCTTCTAGCCCAGGGGATCTGTGGTGCGGTATTGAAATTCCTCTGTGCAGTTTTTCCCCATCGGTTGCTGCATCCCTTGGCATCTCTTTGTCAGCACAGAAAACTTCAGTAATTAGCAAAGCACCACTGAGCTTGTGCGTGGCCGACGGACGCTATGTATTGAGATGCTTTTATTGCTGTCAGTAATAAAAGTAGTGATGCGGATGGCTCTCTTTCAGTAGCTCTGTGAGTCTAATGCAGAAGCAAAAGCCTGGGGCAGGATCTCACCCTCTTTGAGGGGGGAGATCAGAACCCATACCCATAGGAGTATTTTAGGAGACAGCACACCCAAGAGGAGGCAGCCCTCAAGCAGAACTGCCTATTCCATTACTCTTCTGTCTCCCCTTGGTTCAGAGCCCCAAAAAGCGGTTTCCCCAGAAGAGAGGTAACGTGTGTGGCTCAGGAGTAGTTCTCGGTGGTTTTAGTCCTGCTGGAAGCCTCCAGCCTTGTGCTAAAAGCCTGCTGAGGAACCGTCTAGGTGTTTGGCAGATGAATACCCTGTTTTCCCTCAACTTCCCACACAGCTTGCAGGAGGGCTGACAGCTGCTGAGCAGGAGCTGTGCTAAAGCAAATCTTGGCTTGTTTGCTGTGGATGGCAGACCCAGGCTCAGAGCATCCTTTGTGGTTCTGCACGCCCAGGGCACAGATGGGGGAGTTCAGCCTCGGCTCCTCAATTGCTTACTTCAAGGGCAGGTAGAAAGTGCGAGCAGGGTCTGATTCTGGCTCCGTGGTTGTTAATCAGAGTGAGTTTTCCTGCGCTGGCTCAGTTCCTGTCCCCGTAGGAAGTGGGTGAAGTCATGTCTCCCCTCCTGAGCCCTGGGCAGCAAAACTTGCTCTGTGCCAGATTCAGGTTATTCCTATATGGCAGGAGGGAGCAGCTAAATAGGCTTCTTCAGTGCAGCACGCTGGGAGCTGGAGACAATGTGGAGCAGAGCTTGCCTTGCCCTGGGTCAGGGAGGGGTCTGGCTGCCTTGTTCCCCCGCCGCTGAGCTTTGCTGCCTGGCCCTGGAAGCAGGGGGTCCCCAGCACCGTTTCCTCCCCATTGCTGCTTGCTAGGCGTGGGGCAAATGCCAGCAGCCTCGTAGAATCATAGAATGATGGAGGTTGGAAAAGACCTTGAAGATGACCAAGTCCAACTTAACCCCGGATTGCCAAGCCCACCACTAAACTGTGTCCCGAAGCACCACATCTGTGTGTTTGTCAAACGCGTCAGGGGTGGTGATTCCAGCCTGCAGCGTGGAGAAGCAAGCCCTGCCGGAGCCGTCTCCTCCCTGGCAGGCTCCCGCCAGCCCCCCAGTCCCGAAGGCTGGCCAGCAGCTGCTGCTTAGGCTGCCCGCACGCGGGGGGCTGCTGCAGGGGGGTTTGGTACTGAGCACCGGAGAGCTACTGGGATGTGTGGTTTGGGTTGGTCAGTAAGCGTGATGAGCTGGCCTCAGATCTTCCCCTTCCTCTAAGCCAGCACCGACACTTGCACGATAGACAAGATCTCCTTAGGGCAACGTAAGCATAAAAAATAATAACAAAAGAATTTCTTGGGTAGATCTGGAAGAACTGGCTGGGGATCACTGTATTTAGTGCGGCAGCAATGCTCAGGGTGGCAGGGGATGTCAGAAGAGGATCTGGGTCTTCTGCCCTACGCAGGATGGCCCGAGCCACTGCCCTGAGGTGCCTCTGCCCTTCTCGGTCTAACCACAGGCAGCTTCTCTGTGCTGCAGCAGCCTCTGGAGCTGTGAGTGATAACCGCCAGCTTGAGAAAGCACCGAGGTTTCATCACAAATGGGGGAAAATGAGGCATGAGATCACAGGAAAAACCAAGGCATATGAAACACGATTAATTAGGGAGCTGATGTGGAGCTCTTCAGTCACCTGTGGCACGACAGAGAGTTTGGTGTGGTGTGTTAGAGCCATTTGGGTTTGGTGAAGATGACGGTAACTACAGAACCGGGTGTGCTCGGCTGGCAGCAGGGCAAGCACAGCCTGTGCATCTCGGCCGCGGTGGGAAACTGTGGTAGGGGCTGCATCGCGTTGCAAATGGGCCGAGGGGAATTGTCAGGGGCGTTGCTGACTGCTCAGCTCCTGCACAGATCAGCATGGGGTTCCCAGCCGGGAATGTCGGTGTGTTGGGGTGCTGAATCCCTTTCTTCAGCTGAAATTGATGCTGGGCTTAGCTGGATCAGCTTACGTTGGTAAATGAGGCCACCTCTGCAAGGGCTTGGCGGTGTGTTAGTGGCCACTGTACACACGCAGGAAGCTCATTAAATCCCAGCCCTACGTGTTTATTGATGTTTGAGGCTGAACGAGTAACGGCAGCACGGATGTGCCATCACCTCTGGGCATCTCAGCTACTCGCAAGAGTAAAACATTACCTTGCTGTGATATTAGTCTGTGGTTTTGTGCAGACTTTGGAGAAGACAACCACCTCTGCATGCCTCTCTTCTCTTTCCTTTAAGAACCCCCTTTCTACCGAAGGTCCTGTCATCTTGCCAGGCTGGCACTGCCATCAGTAGCTTCCAGGAACTTGTTTGAAAACAAAATGAAAATCCTATTGGCTTAGCCTCTAGATCAAGCCTTTTTCTTTGTCTTTTCTCTCTGCAAACCCACGGATGGATGTGGATAGGCAGCAGGGTTTAGCTGAAGTTGAGCCCTTGCTGTGTTGCGTTTCACGTTCCTGAGATCACTCAGGTTGCTGAGCCCTCGCGGTTTGTGCTGACTCCAGCCGGAGCGGAGGAGGCTCAGGACTTGCCTGAGCAAACCCTCTGCCTCGCTGCATCTTGACCGGAGCTGTGCCTGTGTCGTGCAGGGTACCAGGGTGGGAATGCCAAAACCATTTCTGGTTTTAACCTTGGTCTGGTGTGAGCGTTCACAGCGGCTCTGATGTCGCAGTGTGTTCGGTTCCTATCGAGCTAAATTCACGGCAACAGCCCCATAGCTTCTGGTGGCCACCGCTGTGTGCCACTGCTGGTCAGGTCTGTAGCTCTTCATCGCCGCGCAATTCTCCGATCCTTCAACACCAGGCAGGCTGGTAGTGGCTTCTTACCAGTGCTGGGAGGTGGGGAAACCTTCTGCTTCCCTAAGCAGCAGCCTCTCTTGGCTCCAAAGCTTTACTGTAGTGCGTGAACTGATGTAATTATTTCCGTTTGTGTTTAGTGCTAGCAGATGCAGACAAACTTGTTTTGTTTGGTGAGTTTTTAAAGATCTTGTTTCCTGTGTTATCCTAAGGTGTAAGCCAGGCTCTGACGCCGTGGTTATTACAAGAGGCTGCTCCAGCTTTTCCTTGGACTGCCAGGCATTTAAGAACTTTGCAAAGGGATTTTCCTTTCTGCTTGCCTCAGGTCGTGGGTGCATGTTGTGCTTTTCTTCCTTCACTTGTGAGAATTCCCAGCAGGATTGGCTAGTTTCTGTTGGACTTTTATGTTCTTGTACGTCTGCTTCAAAGCGAGTGCAGGGTGGCATATACTGTAGGCAAAAAAAGGTGTAAATAGGAGTTTGTGCAATTATATGTTGACTTTGCATCTTAATCGTAGCAGTGCTGCAGCGGACTGAGGATTGGTAACTAATACGTTATACAAATAATTGGTTATATAGGCTTTTATGGTTCAAATCAATTAGATTGATGGGTGAGTATAATTGCTCTCCAAAGTGTTCCTTTATGTCAGATCAGCTAACAGTTAACAACTGTTTCCTGTCTTTGTTCCCCTTTTCCACAACTGCCTGTAACAATGATTTTTCTTTATATATACTGTTTTAGATAAGGTTGTTAAATTTCTTGCAAACAGAGTATGGCCTTCTCCCCTCTCTAGGGCCTTCTGTTTCAAAGCCGATGGTCTGTCGCTTTGAGGGTAGAAGAAGAGGAATTAAGTTTGTGCTTCATTTGCTTGATCGTTTTTTTTTTTGTTAGTCATGGCTTTATATCTCCCAAACTATGTAACACCCCTTCTGACAAAAAAGCTGCTAAAGCAACCCGTGGCGTTGACTGCATGAGCACGGCTTGGGGGTGGGTGCTCGGAGGGTTATTTGGAGTTAAAAGTCTCCTTTTGGCTCTTTTGTTCATCCCCAGAAGCAGACTTCCATGTGACGCCGCCTATCCCGTTCTTAGCCTGTGAAGGATTTCTGGGAGAATGTAGTTTTCATGTCTTTGCAGGGCATCCTGGACTGCAGCTTGTCTCTTCTATCATCAGTGGAAATCACTAGTATGTTCTTAGGTGCCATGAACCCTGGATGCGTTTCGGGGCAGAACTGAGCATTCATTAGTCTCCTTTCCTGGTGGATCAATCAGCGTTCGCTGAGAAGCAGAAGAGTAGCTTGAAGGGTGATTGATTTATGAAGTGGCGTATTAAGCATGTCTTTGCCAGGCAATCAGAAGGAAGGTTCCTGCCCTGTCTTTCCCCGTGGGCCAAAAGCAATGTTTCAGTGATCAGCAACCCCAGCGTATCATGGCTGTAGTACCAATAATGATTATATATAGCCCACGGCATCCTGGATATGCGGCAGCGCTGTCTTGTGTTATCCAACAGTTTCGTTGTCCTTTCAGTCCATTCTGCGAGGCTCCTTCACACTGGGCAGCACAAAGGCTCTGTGCTGGCTCCCAGATATTCCTGCGCTGGAGTATTTCATCCCGTAAGAAAGCCAACAGCCCTTCCTAAGCACAGTGCGGAGGAGGTAATGGGGAATCCTTTGGGTGCTCCATTACAGGAGGATGCACAGCAAGGAGCCTGGTGGAAAGCAAGGTGACTCCTAAGTGCAGGAGAGCCGTCTGAAGAGCCTGCGACCTGTCCCGTAGACGCTGTGGCTGGTCATTGCTCTCCATCTCCCTTTTCCTGCCCATCTGTTGTCTCACGGTGGCTTGCAGTGCTCTGGGGTAGCAGATCCTTTCCTTGCGATGGGCTGCATGGGCTCAGAGGGGGCTTTGCTGGGGGCTTTAGCTGTTGACAGCATCAGCTGTGGCAGCAGTGATGATTAGGGTGCCCTGAGCTTTGTTGTAGCCTGGGCAATGGTCCTGTAGAAACCCCTGTGCTGGCAGCAGTTATTTAATGGTGAGGTTTATAAACAAGCTGCTCCTAGGGCTGGAGTAACTAGCACGATGGTTTTAATGATGTCTGAAGGTAGCTCATGAGCACTGCCTCCGAGAAGCACTTAAAAATGACTGTCGCTGCCCTGTGTTTTGCTCTAGTGCTGGAAATACGAGCGTGGGGACTGACAGGTGGCCTTTGTCAGAGACCCAGCACACTTTGTAGGTGATGCCATTAGCTTCCTGACAGCAAAACAGCTCAGAGCAGCGCTCCTGACTCTGACCGAGGTAGCTCTGTGGGAGGTGCAGCCAAAAGCATATGGTGGGGAGGGCTGGATCCAGCCGCAGGGGACTCCTCTCGCTTTCCAGAGATCGTTAGCCTGGTGAAGTGACTCCCTTCTCCGGTGGTGAAGTGGTACCAGCAGACCTTTGCATGCTGTTTGAAAAACCAGAATATGCTGGTGATGGTGAGGCAGTTGGGTATCGTGATAGTAGCAGGAGCAAAAGAACTGCTCAAAGGGTCGATGTGGAGGTACAATGACACTTCTGAGTGAAGAGCTCGGCTTTCGTTGCTTGCTTGTATTTTCAGTGAAAAAGCAGCAGGACCTGTCTCTTTTAGAAGAGGTGAGAGCCAGGCATAGTTTTCTGACAAACTGGGCAAATTAACTTAAACTTGCTTTCCCTGTTACCCAAATATTCTGAACCTGACTGTCATGCACTCCTAAAAAGGTTTAAAATCCAAATTCAGCGAGGAGGGAGTTACAGGGATAGAGGGAGAATATTACGGTGAGGACGAAAGGCAGCAGAGTGCTGTTTTGTTTCTCTTCAGTCTAATCCATCTGGCTACCAGCTTCCTAATATTTAGAGCAGTAATCGATGGAGGAAGGTACTGGCTGTTGAATGCTGGGAACGCATTCTTCATAAAACCTGAAATTTGTTTTGAAATCTTGTTCAAGGGTTTGCTTAATATTCGGAAAGATATTTTAGCTCTTCTGTAAATTCCCTCTCCTCCTGCACAACAGGCCCCCCAGAGGACGACCCAGTGCTGGGTTTCTTACTTTCAGATAGTTAAAAGTTACCATGATGTGCTGAGATACCGGTGGCCATAGCCATGCAGATGGATGCTGGAATAAAACACGGTGGTGTTCCCGCTGTCTCAGAGAGCATCGCTCAGGAGTGCACAGCCCAAAGCACCTGCTCTACTGCTGTGTAAGAAGCCTCTCTTTTAATTTCAAGTTCAGGTGTTGCTTTGTTCAGGTTGCAGAGTGAGCTGTGTCCTGCTGTCTCTGGGAAATACGTCAAAAGCATGTAAGAATGAGAGAGCTGACAGCCTGTAATAAGATCATCGTGTTGTGTAAGTAACGATAGGGCAGGTACGTCTGGATTCAGTAAATGTGCTTTCATGGCAGCAAAGCATCCCAAAGCACAGACCCATGGACATTACCCCATCAGGTGAAATACCTAGGGCTACATTGCTGGTACAGTACAGAGATTGTTTTGTTGTTGTTTTTTTCTTTTCCTCCAGACTTATATAGTAAACCATCAAGAGTCTTAAATAAATGTCACATCTAATTTGGCACCCAGGCCGTGAAGCCTGCAGCTGCCCTGGGCCAACCCTGACAGCTCTGCTGTGTCGGTTTATCTGCCTGGCAGAAAGACCTGCTGCTCCCTCCTGACTCGCTGGCGTCTGCACGCTCTCGTCTGTACCGGGAGGTTTGTGGGTTTACACAGTCAGCACGATGCCAGATCCTTCTCTCTGTGGTAGAAGGTGCTCCGGCAAAGCCCTCCAGCCTTCAGAAGCGTCCTCGGTGCCTGCAGCCGGGAGTGTAAGTGCTCTCCAGGAGAGCAGCAGTAGGGGATGCTTAGCAAAGCGTGTAGAAGCAGGCAGTGCATATGCTTTCTCCCTCGTGGGCCTTGGAGGCAGCATTTTTCTGTGCTGGAGGCTTTATTCACGTCTTTGTTTAATCGCTTCTGATGGTTTTACCTTCCAAGCCTTTGTCCAGTTGCTTTGTGGATTTATAGCGATGAGCGCCTGTAGGCACCTATGGCAGTACGTTCCAAAGGAAGGAATATTCCTAGGAAAAGTACTAGAACTACTTTTCTCTCATTTTAACTAATACCATTTCAGGCCCTCGGGTTCCTGTTTTACAACAAATTGTGACAATTTTTTCCTTGTTCACTTTTTCCCAGGCCATTCATACTTCTACAAACCTACCTATCTCCTGTGTGGTTTCTAGGTTGAGGAATCCTGTTCAGTCTTCGTATAGAAGCTGCTCTGTACTTCGGAGAAGGGCAGAAATTTCAAAGGCTTCAGCCTGGTTTTTAAGATCAGAACTATACCCATTATTTCAAGACCCACCTGGCCATGGGTTTAGACAGCGAGATGATGATAGTTTTCGTGGAGTTCATTTTGCAGTAGTTGAAGATGTCAACATCAGGCTAGACAGGAACTCCTTGACAGCTGGGAAGACCTACATCACGCTGTCAAACCACAGATCCGTGGTCATCCACAATCGGAGTAAAGTCATAGCCCACTCCAGTGGAAGGCTTTTGTTAGTCAAGAAGAGGAGGATCAGGAGAAGCTGAGGTTCATTGGGAAGATTCATTTCAGTAAGACACGCTGCCCAAGGGTAAAACTAACGTACGGCCTCAGAGGGATGTTGGTGCTTTTTTGAATGGCGTAGGACAAGTAAACCATCCACGACACCAGGGTGTCCCCCCCTGGGCTTCAGGGTAATGGAGCTCAGTGCTTCCCATTCCGGTTCCATCCATGTTCCAGCTCATGTTTTGGGGAGGAAAGGTTGCATTTCCTCGGAGAGCAAATTCCCATCTGTGGGAGCCCTAAGTCAGTGAGGCCAGGTCCCTGGGCTCGCAGAGGGTCTGTGAGGCTGAGGAAGGTGTCGGCACTCCTTACCTGGGACTGCGTTGAGCGGTAGCACCTAACAGCTGCAGGCAGCGTACCTGCTGTGATATTCACTGCAGTTTCTTCCCCTCCAGCTTTGATAAGATGGCAACCTTCTTCAGCCTTCTTGTCCAGTAGTGCGCAGGGCAGGGTGCTTTGCTGGCCCCAAACGTTGAGGCCATCCGGCTGTAGGATGCTGAATTGCCTTGCGCTGTCCCGGCTTCCAGCACAGCGAGGTATCCCTGCCCCTTCTCCGGGGCTCGGAGAGTTCGGAGGTGGAGGGTTCTGCGGGGAAGGCAGGGCAGCACAGGACTTGGAAGTGCCTTTGGGCGTCAGCACCTGTGTCTTCGTGGTGCTGAGAGGTGGGGCAGGCTCTCCACAGGGTGTCTCTGAAGCTTTGAAATTCCATTTGGGGCAGCAGGGAAACACTTCTAGCCCAAGGGGATGCACTGGAAAAGACACTTAGAAGCTGGGGTGATTTAGGGAGTCCTTGTGTGCCTTCTCAGAGTTGAATGGCTGTAGGTGTATAGGAGTTAGTCTGAACCCAGAGCTGGTCAGGAAACTGCCTTCAGCTGGAGAACTTTTTGAGGGCTTCTGAGCAAATAAAGTTCAGTGTAATTAGGTCAGAAATGCCTTGAAGGCCAAAACTAGTTTTCCACTCTTCTCTGTTTTTAATTGCGCAGTGTGTGACTTCTGTGCAAGATCAGTGTGTTAACAGAAAAAGTCTCATGACCTTCTCTTAGTACGTCCCTGCGCCATTCTTTTAGCATCTCTTCCCACCTGCCTATCTCAGATGGGACCCTGAGTGATCCTCTCTCCCCTCAGAAGCAACCAGGTTTCCCCACAGTTAACTTCAACCCATTTTTTTCCAATGGCACTTGATCTTATGCCAGCTCGTGTTCTGTACTCTGAGCAGAGTGCTTTGTTCTTCCTTACTTGCAGTCTTAGGGGTGGTCATAGCTCCGAGGCCTCTGTGCTGCTGTAGCAGAAGCTTTTGAGATGTCAGAGCAGAGAGGACCTTTCCAATGGGAGGAGGCAGTTCAGCACCCTGCGCTTGGCTGTCACCCCAAAAGACCTGGATCATCACAAGGTCTACCCAGGGGTTTGCTCTGTCTCCCTCCTGCAGGACTTTCTGGGATTCAACAATGGAATTATTGTCTGTTGATGAAGGCTTAGTTGAGGGTTGCTCATCTCGGTGCCTGGAAGCCCCCCTCATGCACAGCGCTGTAGGTCAGCCGTGGAAAAACATTTCTCATGACACTCCACAGGGAGCAAGCCAAAGAAAGTATTTTTGGCACTGGTGACAGCATTTGCCCGAGGCTCTGTCTGCGTGCTGCTAGTAATGTCCATGGCTGTGTTTCCTTTCTAAATGTATTGGAATTCAGCTGGGTGGTGATTGCGGTCCTGTTTATACCACGTTGCCCTGATGTGCTGTGTATGGAGCCTTCCCCTCATCCCCCTCGAGTAGTCACCTGCTGGTCCTTGGTGGCCAGGGGACTGGAGCGTGAAGGGGGCACATCCACGTGCCAGCTGGGAAGCAAGTGCTCTGCAGCAGTGCTCCCTTCTCACCTCTCGGTTGCGAGCTTTAAACACTAGAATGATTGCTGCTACAACTACCGAGTGAGGGAGAGGTGACCTGTGTCAAAGCTCTGTGGAGAAGGCCAAAAAGAGAAAAATGTTGCAGTGGTTCAAGGCTGGATGTAAGGGTTTGCATTCAGAGATGCTGGTCCTGCCTTCGTTATTGGGTGATGCTAGGCAAAGTCCCTTCACCTCTCGGGGCCTCTGTCTTCATGCATATAAACCCATTAATTTCACTGAAGTGATGCAATGCCTGAAAGTCCGTGAGTTGGCTTTTCAAATGCTCTGGGATCCTCTGCTGGATGGCAGTGTAGGCGGTGGAGCAGATCTAGTTTGCTTATCCCTGCCAGTCCAAAAGGGAAGGTAAAAAAGAGTGATGCTGGTAACCTGCAGCTGAATCCCAGCTGCTCTCCCCTTGCCAGCGAAGCACTGCAGTGTGTGCTCCTTCATCTTCATCCATCTCCCCAGAGCACCTCTACGGGAGGAAAAGCCATCTGAGGGTGTTGGTGGGTTGTCCATTAGTCGTGGCAGTAGCTTTGAGCCAGGAGGCTCTCCTGAGGGCTGCTAGCTTTCAAAAACCTCCTCTTAGCTCGTGAGTGTGGCGTAAAACTACCTGCCGTGCCAGCGAACAAGTGATAACCTGATCTGCTTGGGACCCCGTGGCTTGGGGTCAGCCCCTTGCTGAGCTGCTCCTGCTGTTCCTCCCCCAGTGCGTGGCTGCTCCTGCGCTTACGCGACAGTCTCTGCAAATATGTTGTTTATTAAATGATCTGCTTGGTTTGTGTCTCCCCATGGCTGCAGGGGCTGTCTCAGGCTGCAGAAGCAGGAGGAGAATGAGAGGGATTCTTTTCTCAAGCAGCGTGCAATGGACCCCACGCTCCAAGAACGCCTTTCCCTTCTCTCCCGTGCCTTCCAGAACCAGAGGGCAAAGGTGCGAGAAGACTCTATGCTTTTCTCCAGTGATATTTTTGCCATTGAGCCAGTGGTAAGCAATAGCTGAGAACCTCTCTTCCTCCTCCTCCTCCTCCCTGAATGAGGTCACTTGGCAGATACCCGCGTCAGCGTCTTGATGTGCCGAGAGGGAAGACATGAGGTTTCTAGTGAGGCTGGGAGAGGTTGTTGCAAAAAGCGTTTCTAAACAGTGAGCTCCTGGCAGGCGGCGAGAGCCTGCCTAAAGCTGAGCTCTGCTGCAAGGGCTGTAAATTAAGGGCACTTCATAAGTGTCCTTACAGTGTTCAGGGGTACTGATTATTATATATAAGGGCAGGCTTTACACGTAGCGCATGGGGATTAACCATGGGCGTTAGTTCACCTATTGAAGAATGAAAAGGTCCTCTATGGAAAGGAGGCCAAGTTCAGCCCGTTTAATCACGGAAAGACCAATCCCTTCATATAATCTGGATTTATACCATGTGTGACTCTCCCTCCCAGCATCGTCTGTGAGCCTGCACGCAAGGCTGGCAGCTTTAAACGAACTTTTTGAGTTTCACTGCAGACTTGGAGAAAACTTTTTGCTTTTGTGTTTGCGCAATCAAAACCTCATGTCCTTCAACGAAACAGAGCCCTGACTGAGTATTTGCATGGTCTGAGATGAAGAATGCCTGCTGCCTGAGCAATGCAAAATCCCTTCTCATCCTGTTGCAAACGCTAGAATAATCCGAGCCTCTTCTTTCTTTTATAGTAGGTGAAACTATTATTTTTTTTTTTTAAGGAAGGGGATCTTGTTCTCTTCTTGGTTACTCCTATAGCCCGAATGAGGCTGAGAGCCCCCCATGTGAGCACAGCTGCAGTTTCACACCACTGCAGCTGAGAGCAGCATGATGGGACCAAGAGCCTGTGTCGGAGCAGCAGGGGTATTGCAGAGAGCGGGAGCCGATCGCCTGAGCTGTGCCAGCTGGTTTTGGAGCATGTCGCAGGGCTCCTGCTTCATTACGACTGGGCTAGGTCTCCATAACGAGCTTAACCTGCTCTTGGGCTCCTGAAGTGCATTAGGGTGAGGTCCAGCAGCCTGGCTGCCCGCTGAGTCCTGGTGCTCCGTGTAGCGCTGTACGGACCCAGAGTGTAGCCTGGCCTCAAGTCCTGAGTGGAAACCTTTCCTGAATGGCTGTGTTGATGTTACAGTTTGCTTAGGACTGGGTGTAAGTGGGATACTACAGGAGTCGTTCCCCTCCTGGCTGGTTCAGCATTATCAGTCTTTAGATTTCCATTAATTCCATGATTTATGGACCAGTGGGTTTCACATTCATAGTTTTGCTGATGTCTGTCTTCCCCCCTGGCGTACGGGTGTCTTCACATCAAATGTTAGTCTTTTTTCCTATCAAATGTAAAATCTAAAAATCCACTGCTGCTGACTTCCACAACCTTCTCCCCGGTGAGAGTCCCGTAACTTGTAGCGTGGACAGAGACCCTTCTTGCAGCGCCGTGTAAATCTGCTGGAGGGGCCCCACCAGAGCTGGGACCTTGCTGCCTCAGACCTTCTGGCCAAAAGCGGCAGCTGCTCTTCTCACCTATCACCTGTGGTGCCTGGGAGCACCCTATAGAAAGAATCAAACCCTTGGAACAAGTGGCTGGAGGTTTCCAGAGGTTAGGAGGCCGCTGGAGGGACGATAGCCTTGGAAAGGCTCTCTGGGCAGGGTGGCTTTGCAGGGTTTGTGCAGCAGCTTTGCTGTGTAAGCGGGCCGTTAGCTGCCAGGGGTTGCTCTCAGTGGAAGCTGCAGCAGGCTGTTTCAGCCTGTATAAGGTTAACTTGCTGATGAAAATAATAAGAGAAAAGAGGAGGAGCGGTTTTGCAGTCAGCCTGTGACCATGAACGTTTTGAGCAGCCGTCCAAGCCTGTGGGAAACAAGCTGTTCTGTAACTCTGACTTCCTGAGTGCATCTCGAAGTTGATTTATTTTTGCAAAGACACATGGTATGTCAGCAGAAGCATCTGTGGTAGAAGCCCAGGTGGCTCTCAAAGGACAAAGTCCTTGCTTTTTGCTGCACCTTCCCCACCACAGCTTAGCTGTAAGTCACAGTACAGACACGTGGGAGCTGACTCCTTGGAAATGGAAACCAGAGGAAAGGGAGGAAAAGGATTTGTAATCATTGCTCTTACCTTGACAAGTCATCACTGTCTTGTCATTGCCTGGTAGCGACTCCTCAGTGCCACGTGCCAGCTCTGAGCCAATGGAGGTGGTCTTCAAGATGTGCAGGTTACGCAAGTGCTACTGCTGTTGGTGCAGAGGTTGGGCCAGGAGATAACAGCGATATTTGTTCCTGCAAACGTCCACCTCAGCTGAGGTGCCCAGCTGGTCCCCATCCAAATGAGAGGGGACTGCAGAGCACTCTGGTTTTTGGCAGAAGGCGCCATCTCCAGTGGGAGCTATGGTCCATCCCTCCGCTCGCTGTGGGTTCGGTTATTGATGGGAAGGGGCAGATACTGGCTTTGGCGCTGCCTTTTCCCTGAGTGCCCTGAACTAACAGGATGCACTTTGGGGAGTCACTTCAGTACTTGTGTTGCCAGCTCTGCCTTTGGGGGTTTTGGTGTGCTTTGAGCAGTGATTTCCTTTCCATGGATCACCTTCTCCCTCCACCAAACAAAGCAGGCCGACAGTTGGTGGTGCCCCACTTTCCAAGACCAGCTTTTTCCTTTTCAGGCTGGTGGAGGTTGAGGAGATTCGCATTATTTAGGGGCTGAGGGAGGGGAAATAGGATCTGCATCTATTTATGGTTGGTCTCCTTATTGAGGTCACTTCTGTAGCGGTGAGTCATGGTGTGCCGTCCCCTCGGGTATCACGTCGGCATATGCTGTAGCAAAGCCAGGGCACAACAGCAGGAGTTTTTGTGCTGGATCATCATACATCCACCGTCTGTATTTTATGCCACCTGCCAGCTGCAGCCTGCCTGAGGCTGACATTAAGCCAGAAGTGTTGCAGTATCGTGTTCACAGCACTGCATAGTTGCATTTCTGCCCTGGCAAGCATCCACGGTAGTTTTCCATGATCTGACTCCACTGCCATCTTACGGAGAATATGCTAGCCGCGGCAGACCGCTGGCTCCTGCCGTGTCCTAGGGCTGGTACGCCTATGTAGCAGTAGCCCGCAAGGGTGAGTAGTGAAGTGTATCCTTTTAACCAGCAATTCTTTCTTCCCCGTGGGGTAGCAGGAATGTGAGGAACCTTTCCAACAGCCTATTTTCATTTCCCAGGAGAAATAGGTCACAATATTTTCCAGTTTTATGGTCTGACATACAGCAGTAATGAAGGGAGAAATGGCAAAGGTTTCCCAAAACAGTCATGTCCTTCACAATTTTTTTTTAGCCACAGAATAGTAGAATAATGTGTAACTGATGATTTCTTCTTGCCCTCTCCCTTTGAGTCAAACAGTCTGGCGTGCAGCTTCACTGACAATACAGGGAAGCTGATTGTGGCCGTACTGCCTGAAGTTTCTGTCCAAATACGTTGAATCCTGGAGAATGGTGATTTCATGTCAGAAGCTCAAGAGGTTTGAGTCTGTTAACTGCTGGTGCAGGTTTCCTTGGGAGTGAGGATATGAGTGCAAGGCTCCATCAATAATGCTGCGTTAGGATTGTTGCAGAGAGCTGTGCGGGTGCATATGAATGGATGGGTTGTGTTGCTCGTCCGTAGGCTTGTCTCCTCTGATGCCTTAGAGCAGTCTCATCTGACTGTGCCTTGGGATCCAGCAGCACCCTGGATGTAGGGAGATATGTCCCTTACCAGGATCTTATTGCACCACTGACTGGCTTCCTGGAGCATGGCAGGACATCTGGTGAGTTATACAGCGTACAGAGAGATGCCAGCAACACTGCAGCGATCACCGTGGTCTCGGTGGTGTTGGGCAAATCATCCCGCTGGGGCCTCGGCCGCTGGGAATAACACCTGCAGGGACCCATCGCCACTCCCTCGCTGTTTGAAGATTTACGCTTGCAGGGTTCTCCCAGGTTCTTGCTGAAGCTGGATTTTTTTTGTGCAGCGGAAGTTCACCATTTTGGTGTTCGGTTTGGGTTATTTTGAGCCAGGATCACATTCTAGTGTCAGAGAAATGCCACGTGGGCACTGACCCAGCTCCGGTTCCGCTTCCGACAGCAGCGGTGATGCAGGAACGGGAGGAGGCCAGGACAACTAGGGCTTTGTGTCATGGGCAATGTCTCATACCCCCTGTGGAGACCTGCAGGCAGCTGGAGCAGATTGCAAAGCCCTGATATTCCTCTTCTGCCAGTTGTTGCCTGCAAGCAGAGGGAGGCTTGGACAGTGAGCCCTGGCCGGGGTAGCCAGCCCTGACGGGACCTTGCCTTTGTTTGTGAGCTGGTCTACGGATCTCTTCTGCAATGATGAAGGCAGGCATGGTTTTCTTTCTTTCTGTCTTTGTAACTAAGAATGGAAAAATCCATTTGACTTGCTAAATCTCTTCTGATCTGAGAAGACGTGTTCACATGGCTGTAGTGACACAGGGATATAAGGGAAGGTTTGGAAGGAAACCGTATCTTTTCTTTAGGTCAGCTGGCACTTCTGAAGAGATCCTTGATATGCCGAAGCCAGCCAGTTTAGGTCCTTTATTATAGCCCTAATTAAAAAAAAAAAAAAAAAAAAAGGCAAGCCTTTACCGGGTGCTAGTTAAGGTAAGGGACTTAATTTTTTTCACAGCTGCTTCCAAAGTCTTACACATTTTGTAAGTGTTGTTTGCTCCTTGCTCGTCATTGATGCTCTAAATAAAGGCTTACAGGGCTGTGGTTGAAAACAAGAAATGTAACGTTTGAAGGTAAATGGTTTGTTGTCTCCTGTCTTAGGAGGGAGATGTCTGGCCAAATTCTTCAGTTGAAATTTACGTGATCTTCAAACCCCGAGAAGCCAGAGTGTATCAACAGTCTGCTGCGACATCTCAGGTACAGCTCCTTTCTCCTCCTCCTGCTACCCACAGCAAAGGCGAGGCACAAATACTCTTCCAGCCCAGTTGGTTCCCACGGAATTCCTAGGAAGAGCCGGTGGTCAGCAGGGCAGTGCCAGCACCTTCCTGCTGTCCCCGTGGCTCCCAGCTGGTCTGTGCAGAGCCAGGGCTTAGCGCGCCTGGCTCCGACCGCTGATCCCAGAGCAGCCAAAGCAGCGAGCTTTCATACCATGCATTCGTTGTGCTGCAAGGTGTTTGTAAAGGCAGAGAGGTACACAGCAGAAGAGCTTTGGTGGACGAGCACTAAGCCCCTATAGACCTCCAGGATGAGCCTTTATTACGTGGATGCACCATCGGGCTCCTGAGGCGGTAGGAGCTGAGTGAAACGTGCTCCCTGCCCCTGGGTCACCTCCCGCTCTCCAGGCGCTGCCAGACCGTAGTGGCTGAGCCCTGCTGAGCGCAGGGTGTCTGTGAACGTACCACACGTGTGCTGCTGTCCCTGCGTGGGAATCGTCACCTCGTGGCTCAAGCCTATGCTTCATCTGGGTCGCGTGTTACAGGGCTCGCTGTCCTCAGCAGGGTGAGCACCCTCCCCAGAAGTCAGAGTGCGAGCAGCCTGCTAGACAAGCTTTATGCTCCTCCCGGCTGACAGAAGTGCTGTCAGGTCTTTTTCTGGGAGCGGTTATCACTGACCCACCGAGTTACGCCGCCTTTGCCCTTACAGAGGTGATGGCCTTGCTGTGCTGGCACGGGGCAGGGAATGCCTGCAGCAAGCTCCGTGGTTCAGGTTACCTTGTCCTTCCTCTCCGTCCGTGTGGTGCTGCTTGAGGTGTTTTTCAGGAGTGGGAGGTCCCTGTCAGATTTCCATCCAGGGAACGCTCTGGTTTTCCCCATCTAAGAGGAAGGAGGTGCGAGGCCCGTGGTCCCCAGCAGCCAGGCTCCCGTTCTGGAGGGTGCTGAGATCACTAACCCAGCTGCTTCGAGCCATTCCTTACTGCTCCAAGCTGACAGATACAAAGGCCATGAAACAGCTTTTTATTGATACGGTAATTGCGCAGGGTTTACTTGGCAGATGCCACCTACAGTAATTAACCAGGGCTCGTGTTAACAAACCGCCTTCCTGGCCGCCAGCTGCAGTTGTTAGAGCTGTGGAAGGAAAGGGTTGATTTAAAAAGTTGCTCCCAAGGGAATCCTGGCTCAGCGCTGTGCTCCTGGCCCTGGGATTTTTGCTGTGGTGGTGGGGCTGTCCATCACTTTGCTGCAGGGATCTCCAGGGGTTGTGCCTGGAGAGCTTTTGTTGTTGTTGTGGCAGAGAAATAGGAAAATTACTTACATGCAACCTGGGAGTTACAGGAAACAGAGCTGGGCAAGCGATCGGTGTTTAGAAAGAGGAGCCTGCTCTGGAAAAACCCTCGTGGTCCCTCAGGAGATCTGAACTCTTCCATGGGCCCCTTGGGAGAGGACCTCAAGGAGGTCACCTACCCCCCATCCCTCACAAAACAGAGCTGAGCCGCTGTATCGTCAGGGTGGAGACTGTCCCAGGGTGCAAAAAGAGTTTAAAGAAGAAACCCGTGATCTTTAACTAGGGAGTCATTAATTTTGCTTCTTGACGACTCTGAGCAGTGTGACAGCCTTCCTCGTGCATTTGCATGCCAGTCACAGATCCCTTTGGAGGACGATTTGCAGACAGCGTGTGCCCCTTGCAGGGAATATTTAGTAGCTTTGCCCTAGTGCAGCACTGTGAAATTGCAGTTGGATCTCGAGCCCCACGGGGAAGTGGCTGGCCTCCATGTGTGTTTTTGCAGTTGCCTCCATAAATTGCTTAGCCGAACGCTTCTGGATCAGGTGATTTACAGAACTCATCAGCACTGTGCAACTTGCAAAGCCAGCGGTTAAGAAGTGGTTTGAAATTTGTTTTGTTTAAGCTCAAAATGAACTTTCTTAGTTATTCATGCAAATAAAGCCATGGCTCTTGAGTGCTGGAAGGAAGCACGTGGTGGGGGGGCTCAATCACCTAAAATTCTTTTTTTGTTGTTTTTTTCTGGATGTGGAAATGTACTGGGTTACATCTGATTTCTTCCAAAACCCATTTCTAAGCTGCTTTTGCAGGGAGAAGCAAAATCCTAAGTGCTGATCCCTCCTTCACTTGCCGTGTCCTACATCGTGTAAAACTGGATCTCTGTGTTGATGTGGTTGGATGAGAGTCACGTTCAAAACCAACCTCAAAACCTGGGGACGTTCCGTGGGCAAAAAGATGAGTGCCAGAAAGCAGCAGAAGTTAGGGACTTGGGAAACAGTTCTGTGCTGTTGGGCCACCCACACCCCTGTTTCTTTGAATGCCGAGTTGTAATCCCTCCATGATGTGCCAAGGTGTTAACCCGACTGAGATCCGAATTCTCACTCCACAGAACCAGGTGTGGCTTTGGGACTGAGGACAAGGAGGCTGCGGCCCCTCCATGCCCTGGTCCATGTGCTCTGGGACATGCTGTGGTGGGAGCATCACACGGTCCCAGCCCGGGGTACCCAGGCCTTGGCCAGCGGCTGGGTGCTCCTGGAAGCCCCAGCTGCTAGCGAGGAGCGGGACATACTCTCTTTTTTCTTTCTTTTTCTCTCGGCTGTCCTGAATGGTCTGTATTTTACTCTGCTCCTCCTCCTTTCAGGAGAGCACTCTCTGAGGTTCACCTGGAAGGAGAGAGCGTAAAACTCCCAGGGTTTCCTAAAGTTCCAGCATCAATGGTGGGGCAGAAGAAAGGATAGCTTCCGCAGACCTTCCAGGAGAGGCTGAGGGCCTGCTGCAGAAGGGAAAGAATGGCCACTGATTTTTTTTGATGATAGTGGCCGTGGGGCATGCCTCACCCATGATTATGGGCAAAACTTGTCCCTTGGAAATCTTTGTCATTTCCTAAGAGCTTTGATGGTTTAGAACATCAAGTTTTTAATGAAAATTAGGCCACATGTGATGCAAGATGGAAAAATCTTCTGAACAGCGAGCACCCAGTACTGCCTCTTTTCGGGTGTCTGTGCAATAGAAGTACACAGCCCTCTGATGCGTGCCTGAGCTGTGAAGTGTAACTCATCTCTGCTGTCAGCTGGGCTGCGGCTGGATCCACTGAAAAACCACTGAATTCAGCAAAAGCTCCCTAGCTCTTCCTTTCTGGCTTTGGATGTGATCAAACATCCCCGTGCCACGGTTGCAAGCCCAAAGTCAGGGATCACTGAAAAGGCTGTTCCAGGAGGGTTTTTTCCGAGTTGTGATCTAGTCACACGTGGGCTGCTCTTTGCAGTAAGAAGTTGGTTTGGACATTCTGGAATGGCTAAGCAGCAGACTTTTATAAAAAAAGAAATCAACTTTCAGTCCCTAAGCTTTAGTTAATGGTGGGTGTCACACAAAAGGAGCTCAAAGGATAGAGGAATAGTTTTGCACAAAAGCCACAGTGACGGTTGTGTACAACTTCTGGGGCTATCTTCTGCTCCTTGTGCTACTCGCTTTCCGTACAAGAGTAGAATGGGATGGCAGTGTTACCGAAATCTCGGAATGAAGAACTTACCGACACCAATGTGATGTAGATAAGCAGACATTTCTTTATGGACGGCCGGGTGCGTGAGTGAGTCCCCTCACGATCGACGCACACCATGGTTCAAAATCGTACACCTTGTATAGAACTCATTCATACATATTCATTAAATATCCATGCATAATCGTAAGATTTCCCATAAATCATTAACATACTCTCCTCCCATATCCGATTCTGCGCAGTAAAGGTTAGAAAGGTCCGGAAATGGGTCTGGGGTACGATTTGGGTAGGTGGTATGTGAGTCGGTGGTCTCAATCTCCCCCTGCCGGAATTACCTGCCACTTGAGGTAACTGTTTCTTGGCCAGCAACTGTGGGTTGCTTCACTCGACTCTTCCCAGTTCACATAAATTCTCATTTTGACATTTTAGTACATCCTCCTAGGTTACATATAAACAATCATCTCAAATCTTAAGTCTGTTATCTAAGTTCTAAACATTCCTACTAGGTGATTCTGACCAATTCCTCCGGCCTTGGTACGGGGCTGTACAGAGGGTTTTCTATAGCCGCCTTTTACTATAACTGTAAGTTTCATTAAAATATATTTTCTTATCCTCTTATATTTCTATTACATGATTGATTTTATAAAATCAAATAATCAATCAAATAAAGTCAATCTTAACTTATTAGCAAATCTATAACATTTCCCCATCCTCTTATATTTCTATTACATGATTGATTTTATAAAATCAAATAATCAATCAAATAAAGTCAATCAATCTTAACTTATTAGCAAATCTATAACATTTCCCCCCTTTGAAAGTGTTGAAAATCATTATTTCAATACTTTCACATTATTTACATATCATTTGTTTCAACATATTTTGGTGGTGGGCTATACCTTGGTGGACTGGTTGGTACTTCTCTCATGATCATACGATTGATTGCAATTCTATTGGTAAACTGCTTCTTCAAACATGCATATACCAACATGATCATCAAAAAGACAATCAGTAACAGAAACAAAGTTTTGATTAGGGATTGTATCCAAGAGCTCAAGTTCCTTCCTAATTTGTTAAAAATTTTCCCTAACCAGTCTTCTGACATATCTTCTTGAATTGATTCTGTTTCTTTTTCAATTTTATCTAATAAATCCAAATCATGTTCCACATCTTGTGTGACATTTGAAATGGGGATGCAACAGTGGTCCAGTTTATCTTTGAGATATCCACATACTCCATGTTCTTTAAGTAGGAGCATATCTAGTGCCATTCTATTTTTTAAAGTCATTCTAGAGGTCGCCTGTAATTGTATATTCAATTCCTTAAACCCCTTTTTGGTAACGTTTGCTAATTTTTCCACTTGACCAGTTAACTTATAAAGCCATGCTCTGTTTCTATATGATGCTATAGGATTTAAAAGTGATTCAATTGCCCAGCCAATTTTCACTCCTGTAGATGGTTCATTCCAAGTACCATCATTTGTCTCAGATCTCTTTGTTCGTTTCAGTTCTAAATTTTCTAGAGATCCTCTAAACGGTGATTTCTTCCAAATCGGACACAATGTTGGCACGCCTAACGTTATTTGTTTCACTTTACCATCTAATGGTAGATGAGTTGTCCAGGTTCCATCACTCAATGCCCAAATTAAATGTCCTGGACTTTGAATAGTAGATTTTCTACAACTAAACATAATTCCTCTTCTGGGTATATAGGCGCTAGATAGATTGAGAGTATTCTTAAGACCTCGACAAAAACAACCATATTTTAAAGCGGCAGCCAAAGGAGGGATTCTTTGAATTATTAAGTCTGCATTGCTACAATCATACACTTTTTCACATTTCCACCATGGCACTATTTTATTCTCCTTTTCTCCCAATGGAGTTGATCTATCATTGACCCAGGGTAATACTGAAAACACTTTTCCATCCCAGGTAAAACACCAAGGAGTTTTTGCCATATACTGAAAATGGGAATATAAGGTCATAGACCAAACCGAATCCCAAACTATTTCCTTTTCCTGTAGGGTTCGATTCTTTTTCTCACATTTTGTCTCGGTTATCCATACACTGGTGTTTGTTGTAGCCATTTTAGGCTAGTAACACCATCCCTTGTTCCCTAAATCTCCATATAATCCCGGTTTAGCTACAGATCATCCTTTACATTCCCAAATGGTTGAATATACTGGTGATTCTTCCCCAACTTTAACCTTTTGCAATTCCCAAGTTTCCCTAGGTTCTTGTTTACAATCCATTGTCTCATTTTCATATTCTAATTTGGTCAGATTCATGGTTAAGATTCCCCATGGAATAGATTCACCTACTGCCCTCGGTATTGGTAAACAAGCAGTGATCTGCATAACATTTTGTAAATTGGCAAATCCTTTAATCAATCCTACCATCAAATTTTCCTCAGCCGTTTGTTTGGGAATTTCAATCACTTGTTCTGTCTCTATTTGTCTTTCATTCCTGTCCACCAAGTCAGCCCATGATCCTGCCAACACTACCAACCCAAATGGAATCCAAAGAACGATCATAACCTGATATGAAAAATTAGACATTTTTCAAAGTCAAATTTAAAGTCTTTGGGTCACGGTTGATAATCTTCCATGGAATAGGTGCTTTCTTCACTCGAGTATAATGGATCCAAGCATCCGATTCTGCTATCTTGATAGCCGTAAAAGTGGTTAACAGTACTTGGAAAGGTGCTTTCCAACGTTCCTGTAAAGGTTCAGAGGTCCAGGTCTTCACATAGACATAATCTCCTGGTTGGAAATCATGCACTGAATTTTCCAGGGATAAAGGTCTATTCCAAATTACTGCACTCCGAATTGCAGCCGGAGTTTTTCCTAGAGAAAGCAAATAGTTATATACATCCTGCTTTCCTTTTACATGTACGTTTGGATTTGGTTCTGGAGACTCATATGGTTTTCCATATAATAATTCATAAGGACTGAGTGAGGTTCCACTCTTTGGCTGTACCCTGATACGTAATAATGCCAATGGAAGCGCCTGAGGCCACTTTAGACTGGTTTCTTGACAAATTTTACTTATTTGTGGTTTCAAAGTTTGATTCATCCTTTCCACTTTCCCACTAGATTGGGGTCTCCAAGATAAATGTAGGTCACAATTAATACCCAATACTTTGCTAACACTTTGGACTACTTCAGCAACAAAGTGTGGACCTCTGTCAGAAGAAATTCCAATAGGAACTCCAAATCTCGGAATTATTTCTTGTAATAACCACTTCACCACTTCTTTTGCTTGTGTAGTGCGACAGGGAAGGGCTTCTGGCCATCCTGTAAAAGTATCAACCCCTACCAGGATGTACCGGTACCCATTTTGTCTGGGTAGCTCTGAAAAATCTACTTGCCAATCATCTCCAGGTTCTACACCAGATTTCAGTCTACCCATTTGAACCTTTTTCTTAATCATTGGATTATTTTTCAAACATACTTCACACTTTGCAGTTACCATTTTAGCTATTCCCAACATCTTAACTGATATTACTTGTTTTCGTAAAGATGTTACTAAGGCTTCTGCTCCCCAGTGACATTCCTGATGTCTCGTTTGAATTCTCTCTCTCATCACAAGAGGTGGAATTACTACCTGTCCATTAGGAGTTACCCACCATCCCGCTAAGTTTTTCTTAGCATTTAATAACGGACTCAATTTGTCATCTTCCTCTGAATATCTCGGGTTTTCCCTAGGAAGGGTTACTGTTTTAGAAGGAATTATTGCCATTTGCAATGCTTGTTTCTTTGCTACCTTTTTTGCTGTTCTATCAGCTAAATTATTCCCAGCTATTATTTTTGTATTCCCAATCTGGTGTGCCTTACAGTGCATGATTGCTACTTGATCTGGCTTTTGAACTGCTTGCAATAATCATAAAATTTCTGTTTGATGCTTAATGTTTGATCCTTGAGAGGACAATAACCCCCTCTCTTTCCACAAAGCTCCATGGACATGCACTACCCCAAAGGCATATTTTGAATCAGTCCAGATATTTACTTTCTTGTCTTTGCTTATCTCTAAGGCTCGAATTAAAGCGATGAGTTCCGCCTTTTGGGCTGATATGGTACTCGCCAATGCTCCTGCTTCTATAACTGTAGTCTCTGTTGTTACCGCATATCCGGCGTATCGGACTCCTTGTTCCATGAAGCTGCTTCCATCACTATACAGTTCCCAGTCTGGTCGCTCCAGTGGTACATCCTTCAGATCTTCACGACTGGAATAAACATACTCGATGGCAGCCAAGCAATCATGCTCCAGTCGTCCTTCTTCCTGTATGGAACTTAAAAATACTGCAGGATTTACCAGGTTAGTTGTCTTTAGAATCACATCATCCTGTTCAGTCAATACTACCTGGTACTTCATCATTCGGCTGGGAGACAGCCAGTGTCCCCCCTTCTGTTCTAGGACAGTTATCACCATGTGTGGGACATAGACTGTTATTGTTCTTCCCAAAGTCAATTTCCGAGCTTCTTGTATGAGCATCACTGTTGCTGCCACTGCTCAAAGGCAGTTTGGCCACCCTCTACTCACTGTGTCCAGTTGTTTAGAGAAATATCCGACTGGTCGTTTCCAGCTTCCTGTCCTCTGGGTTAACACGCCCAGTGCAAGGTGTTGCCTTTCATGAACAAACAACTGGAAATCTTTGGTTAGATCCGGCAGTCCCAAGGCAGGTGCAGACATTAAGGCACGTTTTAACTCTACAAAAGCCTTTTGTTGTTGTGGGCCCCATGCAAAGGGAGGGTTCTTTTGGGCCTCGTACAGGGGTTTAGCTATTAGCCCATAGTTCATGATCCAAAGGTGACACCACCCTCTCATTCCCAAAAATGCTCTGAGTTCATGAATATTTCTCGGCTCAGGTATACCACAAATAGCTTCTTTGCGATCTTTTCCTAATTGTCGTTGTCCTTTTGAAATCTCAAAGCCCAGATATATCACAGTCTGGCAGGCTGTCTGGGCTTTCTTCCTGGACACTTTGTATCCATTTAGTCCCAGGAAATTCAAGAGGTCGATAGTCACCTGTATACAGGTAAGTCTTTCTTCTGTAGCAATCAGTATGTCATCCACATATTGTAAAAGTAAATGCCCAGCTCTTGATTTATCCTGTTTCCACATTTCAAGTTCCTTTGCTAATTGATTTCCAAAGATAGTTGGACTGTTTTTAAATCCTTGGGGTAATCTAGTCCATGTCAACTGCATCTTTCGCCCGGTTTGAGGATTTTCCCATTCAAAAGCAAACAGTTTTCTGCTTTCTTTTTCCAAAGGTATACAAAAGAAAGCATCTTTTAAATCAAGCACTGTAAACCGTTGATAAGTGTCCCTTAATGCTGTTAACAGTGTATAAGGGTTTGCTACTACAGGATAAATGTCCTTAACTAGTTGATTTACTGCTCTCAAGTCTTGTACCAGCCTATATTCACCCGAGGGTTTTCTGACTGGTAAAATAGGAGTCTTATACTCAGATTCACATTCTTCCAAAATGTTATACTCCAAAAATTTATCACTCAATTTCTTCAATTCCTGTCTCACTTCCGGTTTGATTGGATATTGTTTAATTCTCACTGTTCCTGCGCCTTCCTTCAAATCTATTTTAACAGGCTCTGCTAGTTTCGATTTACCAGGAATATCTGTTTCCCATACAGTAGGGATCACTGCCAAATCCACCTCCGGTGGAATTTCTTGTTCCTTTACTCTTTCTTGTGTCATCAAGATTTCTCCCGTTTTTGACTCGGGTATTTTCAAGAAAAGTTCTCCTTCATCAAAAACAATTTGTGCATTTAATTTAGACAACAAATCTCTTCCTAACAAGGGTATCGGACATTCTGGTACATACAAAAATTCATGTGTAATTATCTTATTTCCAAATTTCAAATCTAGGTGTTGTAGGAATGGCCTGGTTCTCTTCTTTCCCTGTTGCTCCTATTATATTGGCTGGTTTTGTTCCTATTTTTCCTTTACATGTATTTAATACTGAAAATGTCGCTCCTGTATCTACTAAAAATTTAACTTCTTTATCTCCCAGCTAAATTTTAACCAGAGGTTCAGCTGGGTTCCCCTCCGGTCCCCTTCAGTCGTCTAAAATCATTATCTTGGCAAGGTCGTGAGAAACACTCTTGTTTCTAGGGCAATCCTTTTTCCAATGTCCTTCCTCTCTACACAAAGCACACTGATTTACTCCTAAGGGGGTATTAAATTTCCGATGGCCACAGTGCATACAACCTCCCCTCCCATTAAATCCTCGTCCTCTTCCTCTGCCCCTTCCTCTGTCTACCGTTCCTGTCATTACTGCCAATAAATCTGTTCTCCTTGATTTTCTTTCTTCTCTTTCTCTGTTGTTATATACCCTCCATGCGACTTCCAGCATTGTATTCAAACTCCTTGAATTCTCTCCCTCCAGTTTCTGGAGTTTTTTCCTTATATCTGGTGCCGATTGCCCCATAAAAATCAAAGCCAGTTGCATTTGTGCTGCCTCTGTTTCCACTCTCAAATCAGTATGTTTTCTGGCAGCTTCCTTTAATCGTTCCCAAAATGCTGAGGGAGATTCATTTTTATCTTGTCTTACTTCATATAATTTAGACCAATTCAGAGATTTAGGCATGGCATGTCTAATCCCATATAAAACCCATTTCTGATACCGTCTCAGTCTTTCTCTATGTGTTACATTATTTGGATCCCACTGCGGATCCCCAGATGGAAAATTCTGTTCTATTGTTCCACCTGTAATTCCACTCATCACATCCAACTCTGCCTGAGCTTTACCAGCTTTTAATACCGTTTGCTTCTCTGTATCATCTAACACATTATCCAGGATCACCTGTAAATCATTCCAGTCTGGATTCTGTGTTCTAGTTATAGTATCTGCCACCTTGCCCACTTTTTCAGGATCTTCTCTATAATTTCCTGCTGCCTGCTTCCAAGTCATCAAATCCATAGCTGTAAAAGGTACTTTCACATAGACCGGTCCATCACTACCAACTCCCTGTCGCAGGGGAGCTATAGTCTGTGTCTGTTGCCGAGTTCTCCGTGAAACAGGAGTATGAATTACAATCTCCGATAATCTCTCTTCCACATCTCCTGTTCCACTGCTATCCGGTTCAATCGCCTGTTCTCGTGCCCTAGATTCTCGACCCTGATTCCTTTCTCTCCTAAGAGGGGATATATCTAATTCTGGTCCATCATCACTCTCAGTGACAATCTTTTTCTTTAAACAACCTTTCCCGATCTCACAAGTTGAGCAACACCTTTTTACTTTCTTGTTATCAGCAGTTACAGCCATCACAAAATTATCTCCATCAGTTAACTTGCATTCATCCTGCCAGTCTTTTCTCTGTCTCAGGTAAAAGAACAAATCCACATATGGCATTTCACTCCATTTCCCTTCCCTTTTACAGTATAACATTAACTGCAGAATAGTATTATAATTCAGTGTTCCATTTATGGGCCACTTTTCCTGATTTTCCAATGTATACAGAGGCCACCAATTATTACAATACTCAATCATCTGGCTTTTTGGCAAATCCTCATATAAATCTCCCCAATGTGCCAATGAACATCCCAATGGAGAATTTTTCGGGATTTTATCATTTACAGCAAGATTACGCATGCTTTTACTTTTAAACAACCGAGTTAACTTAGATGCCATGGTATAATCACTCACAGTACAATACACAATTATTCAACTCTGTCTCCCCGATCCGCGGATCCACGCTGCACACTCGCTTTCGTGCTTAATTGCACGTCTCACCCTTACAGCCACACTCACACTTTTCCACAATTGTTACTTTAAACAAAGACATAAAACACAATATTATACACTTCTTAATTTTCTTCTCGATACACAGACACAATAAACAATTCTGTATCAGAAGAAAAACCCCTCCTAACTTCTTGTTAGAGGCACTACCTTAGAGAACACTAGAGCATGTAGGTTCTCTTGTTTCCACTTTTGTCCAACCCTGCAATAGCTTTCGCTTATGTCTTACGGGCAGGCGCCTAGGCTTCCTCTTCCACAAGGATCCTTATAGTCCAACCCTGCGCAGCTCTCACCGCGTCTGACAGGCAGACTTACTCAGTGAGACTCAAACCCACTGGTGGGTCTCCAACCCACTCCTTACCATACACTTATTATAGTGGGACTCCTACCCACTTACTACAATTACAAGAAGAAGTGTCTTACCAAAATCCAGGGAACGTCGCGAAGAGCCTTACGGATCGGGGATCGATGGGTATCCCCGAGAAATCCTCGGTGCCGGCTGGAACCGATCAGGTCCCCGACTCCTCCGGTCTCCTTCAGCGAGGTCCCATCTGGGTTGCCAAAACTGTTACCGAAATCTCGGAATGAAGAACTTACCGACACCAATGTGATGTAGATAAGCAGACATTTCTTTATGGACGGCCGGGTGCGTGAGTGAGTCCCCTCACGATCGACGCACACCATGGTTCAAAATCATACACCTTGTATAGAACTCATTCATACATATTCATTAAATATCCATGCATAATCGTAAGATTTCCCATAAATCATTAACATACTCTCCTCTCGTACCCGATTCTGCGCAGTAAAGGTTAGAAAGGTCCGGAAATGGGTCTGGGGTACGATTTGGGTAGGTGGTATGTGAGTCGGTGGTCTCGATCTCCCCCTGCCGGAATTACCTGCCACTTGAGGTAACTGTTTCTTGGCCGGCAACTATGGGTTGCTTCACTCAACTCTTCCCAGTTCACATAAAATCTCATTTTGACATTTTAGTACATCCTCCTAGGTTACATATAAACAATCATCTCAAATCTTAAGTCTGTTATCTAAGTTCTAAACATTCCTACTAGGTGATTCTGACCAATTCCTCCGGCCTTGGTACGGGGCTGTACAGAGGATTTTCTATAGCCGCTTTTTACTATAACTGTAAGTTTCATTAAAATATATTTTCTTATCCTCTTATATTTCTATTACATGATTGATTTTATAAAATCAAATAATCAATCAAATAAAGTCAATCAATCTTAACTTATTAGCAAATCTATAACAGCAGGGGGACCTAAGCCAAAATCTGAGCTAGAATTCAGGCACTTTAGGCTGCTCCAGTGGTTCAAGAAAGGCTTCAGACTGAAAGATCCCGCACTATGCCATCTTAGCAGACTTAAGGAAGAAACTCAGCATCCTGGAGTTCAGCTGTAAGCCTTGTGGTCTCAGTTGCCTTTGCAGCAAGGGATATGTGTGTTAGCAGTACACTTAGAGCTTATCTGGTTTCAGTAGCGAGGAGGCTGGTTTTCCGTAACTGCTCAGTATGCTTCAGGTGGGGCGTCTTTACAAAGCTGAGCTCTTGGTTTGATGGTGGGAACAGGTGAGTGCTGCTCTCTGGAGACCGTAAAGCCCCGTCTTAACAAGGCGCTGCTGCAGGCGGTGAGCCCTGGAGCACCCTGGTACGGAGCCCTACGTTAGGCGCAGGTGGTGGCTGAGATGCTCTGCCTGCTTGAGGCAGCGCTCGGGTGCGCGTGTCGCTGTCAGCAGGCTGCTGGGGTATCGCTGTCAGCAGGCTGCTCTGCCTTGCTTGGGCTCATACTTCTCAGCTCCCGTGCGGTCGTCTCCAATTGCAGCGATACAGACAGCAGATTTTTCTCTCCGGCTCTGTTTTGTGAGCTTTGTGCCTTCTCTGAATGGATTTCAAAGCTCGTTTAAGTGCATGGGAAGGAATTCAGAAATCATGTTTTATATGCAGCATCACTTTCTGAGGGTGCAAACTGATCGCTAAGTTACAAACCAGCCCAAGGGCTCCGTCAGAAGTTAGAAACCAGCCGCAAAGTTGATGTGCTGAGGGAAGAGAAGGGTCCCGTATCTTCTCGCGGAGCATCTAGTGCTGGTGCCACCCAGCCCGGAGTCAGGGACTGGCTCTGAGGCTGCCTGGAAAATCCAGGCGAACCGAAGGAATTCTGTACTGACATGGCAACCTCTCCCCAGGCCGTGAGACCAGGCTGCCCCTGCGCATCAAAGGGAGCGGCATAGGGCCCCAGCTGCGCTTCAGCTTTGGCCAGCTGGACATCGGGAAGGTTTTTGTTGCATCAGCCCCCAGCTACGAGGTGAGCAGTGGGGCTTGCTGGGGTTGGGGTGGATCCTGATGGCCCCTGGGGCAGCAGTGAGCTTTGTGCACCTGCTGGATTTCTGGCAACACAGGCAGTTATGTGCACGCATTATTTGATGTAAGTTAAATGTGGGAGTTTTTGCAGAATCTGGATAGTTTTGATGGGGTCTGAAAGGTGTGTATGTTGTCCACAAAGCCCCGATCCCTGCGTTTTGGCAACCTCCCTTTGAGACCAGCTGGGAGGCTTCATGCAGAAAATCCAGCCCTTGACACATGATAGCAACACCGGGTCAAAAAGGTCAGGATCCAGAGGCTTTTGTTTCAGCCCTAGATGCACTGCGCCCTGGTACCCTGGCGGTTAAAAAGCAGCTGGAACAAAGGTGTTGTGTTCCGACTCGAGTCCGTTGCAAACACCTTTCAGTGAAGCGCAACTTGCTGGATCCTGGCGCCGGAGGGAAGCCGGGCAGCCTCCCCGCGCAGAGCTGCCCGCGCAGGCACCGGGAGCGCTGTCCCTGCTGAGCAGCCTCCTGCCACCCTTCAGACCTGGTGCCCCTCTGGCTCTATGAACAGAGCAGGGCAGTTCTGGAAATGAAGCAAAGGAGCTTTCTGGGTATTTGCCTCCCCCCGCCGATGGTGGCAAGTTTTCTCAAAAAAAAACCAACCAAAAAAACCCCCAAGATACAGCAACTGGAGGCGGTAGAAAATGAGGCAGTACATGGTGCCAGACACTTTCAAAAGCTTGACTGTTGCAGGGAAGGACACGTTAAGGTGTTTTCTTGCCAAAATATTGTGCACTGTATGTATGCATTTTTTAATGCTGATTCTTTATTGATTCTATATATATCAATGTGTTGGTTTCATTACTGGAGAAAATGTGAATAAGTAGATGATACTCCAAGTGCTGTATTAAGTAGCCAGACTGGAGGTAAACTTCAGTGTAGGATCCCTAAGTGCAATTTGTAATTAAGGTGTAAAACATATGAGTAGTTTCCAAGTTACCAGTGCAGAATTTGAATACAGGAATGTTTTCAACAGCAGCTGCAAAATTAAAAAAATAAGGGCTGTACCTCTGCTTCTGTCTCAGTTTTTCTGACAGGTTTTGCGAGGACAAAACTTAGGGAAAATAACTGCCAAGCAGGTAGATAAGTCCACAGAAATGGCCGGATTTCACCTGCAGCCTTCGGAAACTGTAGAGCTTTGCTTTGGGTAGGTTTGGTGACCACCAGTGTGCTGATACTCACAGGCAGGTGTGGGCATTTCTTGCTGAATCTCAGCAAATGCTGCAGGATTGTGTAGCTTGTTGGAACAGTAAATAATGGTAAATTAGTAGATGATGGCTGTGAATATTTATGAAAGAGATTCTTTAGAGCAGGTGGAGCTGCTATGCCCCTCACTCTCATCCTTTCTTGACATGTCTGGTTGAGCAAAGACAAAGAGACTCTCAGATCAAAGAAAAGAACAAAATGCGCCTCACTGACGTACCCTAGCAGAGTCGGGGAGTGCTGCTGAAGCTGGTTATGGGGCTGTCCCAAGGTATTTTCTACATCCAGTAAACTTGCTGGCTGTAACGGGAGCTGAATGTGTTTTGCCCTTGGCAGGACTGGGCTCATCTGGAGCGGGAGCAGTTAGGTGACGATTCGCTGTAATGCTGCGACCGCCCTTTGCTGCTCTTTGGGGCAGGTCTGCATCGCCTTGGTGATGCTGAGCACATCCTCAGCCCTGCAAGTCCAAGCGGACTGCTCTGTGTCAGTGGAATAAACCCAGAGTGACTCTGTTTATGTGAAGTTATCACTGGGGTTTTTTGCATGCAAAAACCCAAAGGCAGAAACTGTCCTGTTGTGTTTTCTTTGGCTTCAGCCAAGCAGCAGCACACAGCATCTTCTGCCTTTTGTAGAAGTTTAATTAGAAAACAAGTCAGCCTTCTGTAAGGAAAGAAGATTCCTCATGTATTTCCATTTTGCTTTCTTGCTGCTGCAGGTGATCCTGTTTAACAAAGGAGTCATTGATGCCCCCTCCAAGTTGGTCCTTCCAGCGACCGCTCTGGGCTCCTGCTTCTCCTTTCTCCCCCAGGAGGGCATCGTTTTACCAGATGTCCTCCAAGTCATCCAGATCTCCTTCAGTTCCACCGCCCTGGGGCAGTTCACAGAAGGATTCCGGTTCAGTGTGGATGGGTCCCCTGAGCCCGTGACCTTGACCGTCAGGTGAGGAGGGTTACAGGAGCCTGGGGGGTGCCTCCACAGTAATTCCCACTGCAGACTCCTCTCCTCGAGATGGCATCTGCCTCCTTGCTTTCTGTCTTGCCTTTGTTCCAAGGACCCCTGTCCAGCCCTTATCTCTCATTCTCCAGCCCCACAACTCAAGCTGTTTGTTTCAAATGCTTTTGAGATGCCCACCCACCGGGGCAAGCCGAGCCTCCCTCTTCAGGGGGGGTTGTGCACTGGATTTAGTTCTCCAGGGAGGGAAAAACTCCCAGTTCTTTTGAGTGGAGATGAGCTGGCTGGTGGGACATGGGGCTGCAGAGGAAGGAACAGCGGTGGGAGTGCAGGTGGTTCCTCTCCTACCTTGTGCTCCTTCCTGCTCTGCGAGGACCCCGATCTCCCTTCAGAAGCACTATTGGAAGATGTGGCTGTTGCCATAAAGACTGCCCTCTTCCCCCGTTCTCTTGCAAGCTGCGCTGTTACCGGCTGTAGCGCACAGGGCTCTGGGCTGGCTGCTTGGCCGAGCCCTCTGGGCAGTCCTTCAGGTCTGACTTCCTTGAGCACAGCTCCTGTGTGCTCAGCAGAAACGGCAGTTATTTCCCCCCTCGCTGCAAGGCTCACCCTTGGCAGTTTCCCAGTGTGAGACCCAGTTGTGGCTGGTTTGGAGGCAGTTTTCTGTTGTCTTTTGGCAAGTGCTATTACGGAAAGCATGTCTGCTCCCTTTGCTCCATCCAGAGTAGGATGCTGGGGCTTGGCAGGTTAAGTCTGATTACGTGAGGTCCTTGGAGAGGGAACCTCATTGCCAGAAGGGATTTGCTACCTAACTTGTTCTCAGGAACGGATTCAGCTCCAGGAATCGAGAATTAGCATGGGATTGAAACTCCTGAAAGTCAGATTTTGAGTGCTTTTTGATTGTGCAGTCAGAAGATGCCCAAACCATAGGTGATCACTCTTTGCTTGGAAACAGACCTGACGAGGTCCTGAACGCTTGTTCTTTTGCTCTTTAGAAAGGGATGCTGGAACTGGGACACCACGGGTGAGTGCAGGTCCCTCCTGCGGGAGGCTGGGGTCTGTTCATGTGTACGAGAGACCCGGTGGCAGTCCTGTGAATAAAACTAGGAGGCACGGGTCACTGTGCTCCTTGATCTGTATTTGTTTTTTTCACCAAGAGGCAGAGCTGGCATTGATTGGCATCAACCATGAAATGAATGAATGTTGTGCAGCTTCAAGTGCTGATTTCAGTGGATGTTGGTGAGTTTGGGAGTTTGGAACATCTCTGAATTTAGGGATGGGCGGGCTGGTGTGGTGGCTTCAGGACACTCATGTTTGGTGGTGCAAATAGTCTTGCTCTTGGATGTGTCAGCCGGTGCACTGGTGACAAGCTGATACTTTCCTCCAAGATTCCACCATCCACTGTGTAGAACTTGTGCTGCGTTTCTCAGTAGATGTCTGGGGCTCCTGTGGATTCGTGCCTCAAAATCCTGCACGCATAATGGTAGTGTGGAATAAGGTCTGAGGAAGATGTCCATCTAGCCCGTGGAAAGGCCAGTTCCAGCAAAGAGATACCAAAGCAGGGAACCTGTGGCTGAGAGGGCTAGTTACAATGAACCTGCTTCTGCATGGACAGCTCTGCCCGTCACATGACAGGTGGGGAAACTGAGGCACAGAGCCATCACTTGTTCAGGGTCCTTCACTGGGCCAGCAGCAACCTGGGGGTGTACCCTGCCTGCCCTGGTGCCCTGAGCCACCTCAGCAGCTGCCACCTGCTGACCACGTTGCTTTGGCTGCCCCTGTGCACAGGGATGCTGTGCCGAGCGCAGGGGTGACGGGTTGATTTGAAACCCACCGTGCTGCTGAGACCAGCTTCTATCCGTCCCGGTGGTAACGAAAGCCGAACACTTTGCAGTTCTTTTTAACCAAGCCAGTTCCTCCTCTGCCTTTGTCCTTACAGGGGCTGTGTCATCGGACCGACTTTCCCTTTCCATGTACCTTCCCTCCATTCGGCGACGTCTCCTTTGGTGAGTGTGCCCTGGGCTTGGACCGCTGGTGGGGAGGTCTGTGCCTTACTGAAATGAAGCGCTTTGGGAGCATCTGTCACTTGTGTTCCTCCACAGCAGCCTTCAGGGTGTTAGAACCAGGGCTGCCGCTTGCTCAGGTGGTATTTTGCTGCCGTGAGATCAAACAGGACCAAAGGAATAGAAAGTCAGTATTTTCCTGGTGCCCTCAGAGCCTGCTCAGCCCCAACCTCCCAATCCTTGGCGGCAGAATGATGGTGAAAGCCCTTGTCCCAGAAGGGCCCAGGGGATGGGGCTGCAGGAGAAGGGAGTTGGAGCCACACGCTAGCCTGTGGCTGCTCAGGGTGAACGTTCCTGTTGCAAGGCGAGGACACCACTTACCCACTTGACCTTTAGTGTGAGCTGTTAATTTGTGCTGTGAGGGCTCCTCGTTATCACCTGCCCGGTAATAAGCCCAGGCAGTAGCTCGGCATTGGTTTGGGCAGTGATGTCTCCAGAGATGTGGGCTCCTTCTCCTTCCCCAGCCGAAGCACTGCTCCACTGACGGAGCCGGTGGCTGAGCACCCAGAGCATCTCCACTGAAATGCAGATTCTGATTCTCCATCTCGAGTCTCAGAGAAAAGGCTTTGTACTGAGATGATCTAAAGTTTACATGTGAAATCAATTGGGGATTGATTGAAGGGCCATGATCATTCTGTGCCCAGGATGCCTCTGTGGTTTCATGCGGTTCGTGGACTTTCTAGGAAATCTCAATACTTTCCCTGAGCCACTTCCCCCTCTCCCTGCATCACCACTCGGCCACTTCTCTGCTTCCTTTTGAATAAATAGACCCACAAGAAACGCACCGGCAGAAATGCGGTTGTGTAATAGGAGGTTCATCCTACTTTAATCTGATTTCATTAACAAGGCCTTTTCAGCTGAAGGCAGCTATTGTATTTTTGCTCCTTGTCACTGTGCTGCTGGCTGTTGTCTGCATCTGGTGACTTCGGTCCCATTTGGGGCTGTGCAGTGGGTCAGTCGGTGCATGTCCTTTCTGTGCCCCACCCCCGCCTCCCTGCCGGAGTAATTGCTGGCGGTGGGCAATGGTCACTGCTGCTGGGCACAGAGGAACTATCTGCTGTGTCTGCAGGTGGTTTTCCTCCCTGTCTTTATTCAAATAGCACTTGGTAAGCAGGGCATGGGAGGTGTCTTCTGGCAGAGCTGGTGTCCGCTCCAGACCAAGCTGCGGGCTGGTGTCCTGCCTCTGCAGAACAGCCACCCCCTCACCCAGTGTGGTTGTACCACTGGTTTTCCGTTGTGGAAAGCAAGTGTCAGAGCTGAAGTGATGTCAGGCTTTGTGGGCAGTAATCAAAGGCAGTGTGGATGTGATGTCCCCGTGTGTTAGGTAAGGTGAGACACAGTTCCTGCTCATTTCTAAGGAAGCATCAGGTTTGCCTGCAGTGAGGTGGGCCGAGTTGTCATGTGCTCAGTCTGGTTGCCCAGAAACAGGAGATGCCTTAAGGGTCCTGCCTAGAGAAACTGCATTAGAGTGCAATGCATCATGTTGTAGTGCCCGGTCTCATCCTTTCTTTTCCTTACATGACAATGCCCTACTTTCATATATTGAAAACTGGGGGAATGTTCATGGAGTTAATGGGGGATTTTACAGACTGAATTTTCAGAATAAATGCTCTGTCTGGGTGCACACTGATCAGTGAGAAAGAGTTGGGGCTGGTTTGGGGGCAGGTGAGAGAGCTCCTCACAGGTAGAGACAGCTCTTCAGCACCAACGGCACTGCCCATTGCCAAGGAAGCAAGCTGTGCCATCCATGGAAAAAGCAACTTCAGTCACAACTCACTCCTCCCTGAGCTTCTCCATTACCTCTCATTCACACTGAAAAGAGATAAACAACAAGCACCGGTCTATCCTAACAGGAGAGTCACACCAGGAATCACGGGATAGCCGGGGACTTGACTGATATTTGTCTCACCTTCCCAGGCTTTCCTCGCACCCTGCCGTGTCGCCTCACTAACACCTCCTTGGTTCCCATGACTTTCAACCTTCGCATCCCTGGCGAAGGCTCAGGACAGCGCAGCGTCACCAGTTTTGCTCAGATATCAGACAACACTTGCCCGTCCTGGAGAAAGGGAGCCCAACATCACATCAAGCCAACTGAATTCACCATAATGCCCTGCAAGGGGACCATCCGCTCCCAAGGAGCCCTGGGTATCCAGGTATGGCACGAGCCCGGCCATACGTGCTTCAGCAGGTGGAGCTGAAGCTTCACTGGTGCGCAGGAGGGCTGTAGTGCTGCTGGCTTTGGGCATAACGCAAGTAAGAGATCGGTGTTCGTGTTAGGTTTTTGTGAGCTGGGGTACTCTGGGGCGGAGCACCGTTTTGTTTCCAAAGTTGTAAGCCAAGGATCGTGTACCCTACGGTGAAGCACAGAAGCCATGCGTGTGTGTCTGAGCTGCTTAGAGCAATTTGATTTAAAGTGGGCCGAGGAAGGATGGGGACAGAAGGTGACTGTTAAAAGAAAGATGTCATTGCATAAAGCAGTTTGCTATTCTTCCCGGTCTTATCTTTCCTCTCGTGTGGAGCAGAATGGTTGCATCCACTGCAGCGAGGACTGGAAAAGCTCCAGCAGCCATGAGCTGCACAGCTGCTGCTGGGCCACGTTTTGCCCTCGGCTTCCCACTGTAAAGCTGGACTCATTCTGTGAAAGTCAACAGATTTCCTCTGGATTTATGCTGTTGTAGTCGAGAGTAAAAATTGGTCCCAGTGGCAAGTAGAACATGAATTGTGCTTTAATTTAGCTTACATATGCCCTGGTATGCAAGGCGTACTTAATAAATCGGATATCGCCAGAAGAGTTTTGTTACTCGGAAAGACAGTGGTCTACACGTGGACCAGCAGGAGAACTAAGGCAAAATATCGCTCCCTTTCCTGACCGTGGGTGAGAGCCAGAGGACACCACGCGTGGCTGATGGCTTCTGGCAGTGATTAAGTATCTGACGCTCTTCTCCTCTACCAGGTCACCCTGTGTTCCAACACGGTGGGGCGATACGAGCTGGCGCTGGTGGTGGGCGTGGATGGTGTTGGCCAGGAGGTGTTGGCGTGCCTCTCACAGCCAGGTACCGGCGCTTTCCTTGCAGCTGGCCACCTTTCCCCGCGTACCCATGCCCAGCACGCTGCCTGGCGTGGGGTGTCCTGGCTTCAGCTCCAAATGAGAAATGTTGCTTAACGAGCTAGTTCTGCCCAGCTCGCTGTGAGCACAGCCGTGCTTTGAAAGCAGCCCATGTTGAGAGGCACCTGTGCTCAGTGCTCAGGGCCATGCCTCTGTCTTTTTTTTTTTGGTTTATTTTATTTTTAAGGGAGCAGTGATTATATTCACTATTGGCCTGTTGTCTGGGACGTGAGGAGTAATGAATCTCCAAAGGACTGCCCCTGCTTCTCCCTGCAAGCGGTGGGCTTGTGCTGGGTTGGCCCAAAATGCAGCATTTGTTTGGAAGGCGGCGAGCAGCCTGCTGAAAGCTGGGGTCTGGCTCAGTTAGTGAAGGCGTGTGCAAATGGGAAAGGGGCTTACGGCAGGAGTGGTGAGGGGAAACTAGTCCTTGGTGTGGCAGGTGAGCTCAGGTTTCTCTGGTTCTCTTGAGCATGAACGTTCCCAGACTTAAGCCAAAAGCTGCAGCGTCGTTCAATGCCGTTGCGCCGCAGCGGGTGCCAGTTTAATGACGAGAGGGACGCAGTTGCTGGTGCTGTTCCCTCTCCCCGGCAGAGTCACCCACTGGGTGCCTGGGCTGCAATTTTGTAAAACGAGTGGGCATGGGAAGAGTCAGTGTGTGGGCTGGTGTGTGGAGGACCCAGGCAGCTGCAGGAGCTGGGAGAGGCTGGTCACCCACTGCGAGAGGCAGGCGGTGCTGGTGCCCTCCATCGCGGGGGCAAGCGGCTGAGGTTTCAGGCAGGGCGAGAGCGGTACGGGAGAGGAGGGAGTTGCTTTTACTGAGATGCGGGAGTCTTGTTTTCCTTGAGCTTTGGGGAGCGCTGGTCCTCAGCGGGAAGGCTCCCGCAGAGCTCGTGCCTTGCTGGGACTGTGGGAGGGTCCTTGCCGGCCTCCTGGGGCAAGGGAGGGGCAAAGCTTGATGAGAGAGCACTGGGGCAGGGCACTGGGCAGCCTCTGCCACGGGAGTCTGGGGCTGCCCCTCCTTTACAAGAGGCTGTTGAGTAAGAAGAAGTTAGAGGTGATCGATTGCCGTAGAGGTAGGAAATGTCTATCTGGCAGAGACAAATGCCTTGTGTCTGTTTCATGCTGTTTGGGGAGTAAACAACTTCTACATTCTCTCAGTGTCTCTAATTCCCTTTGGTCATCTCTTCACCCGGATGTGTCGTTCCTCCACTGCCCGTGCTCAGCCCTGTTCTGACATTTGGACGGTGCTTTCTGAAGTTCCCTTGCGAGTGGATGCTGACCCTTGTGAACGACAGCGATCTTCCAGGCTGCTATGGAGTCCTTCCTCAGGCTTGGCGTCGTGTTCGCCTCCTGCCCTCAAACGTCGTTATCGAGGGGTTTGTTAGGAAAAAAACGGGGTTTGGATAAGACCTTGCTGTTTTATATTCAAACCTAAAGTTTTGGAGAGAACGGGAAGCTACCTGAATATGAACTTCAGGAGCGGTTTGAACTCTTCAGAAAGCAGTTTCGGTTCTAGTCTTTGGGGTGCTTTCATGCAGGAGAACTTGGAGGGTTGTGAAAAGCTGCTGCAAGGAGGCCGCCAGCACCGGAGTGGGCGTTTGTGAGTGCAGCAGCTTTTGGACCCTGTGAGGATGCTAATTAGGCCCATACAAATCTTGCTCCTTGTGTTGTGCCTTTCTGCTTTCTCCTAGGGATTTTTAAAAATGTGGGTGAATTGCCATTGTGGTGGATGTTAAGAAGCTTGGAGTTTCCTCAGAGGTCACTCTGAAGTTGTCTTTGATTCTGTCCCTTATAGGAGCACAAGGAGGATGCTGCTGTGTGGTACTCCAGCCCTGTGCCGTGTGGGATTATCCAGCCTCACAGCTCGGTAGAGATGCCGTTGACGCTGGAAGCCCAGGCGATAGGAAGGCAGGACACTGTGGCTAGTGTCTCAGTGTTTGGGAATGAAAGATCCCCGCTGGTGAGTGCTAGGCGAGATGCGTGCCTTTGTGTGACTCATCTTGTTGGGCATAAAGTGTACAGGGGTTCTGCCAGGGAAAAGGAGAACGTGACAATACGTGGCTGGTGCGGACACGGAAAGAAGGGATTCATGGCATAAGTAGCAGCTAATGCCTAGAGAAGGGTGGTGTCCTCTTAGGTGGAAATCTAAGTGTCTGAGATGGTGTTTAATTACGGACGTGTGAGGCGGGATAACAAGCCCAGTCTGAAACCCAGAGCAATTCCTGGGTCTCTCGCTCTCCTGCGTTACGAGATGAGCAGCAACCGCTGCTTCATTAGAACTCTTGTTCGGGAGCGCACGGGGACATCGCTGAATACCACTAAAGCAAGAGCGGTGTAAGAGACCGTGCTGAAATGATGATTTCTGTAAAGCTGGATTTAAGCTTTCCTGAAAGTCAGGTCCATCCCGCCTGAGAAATATCCATCATATCTCTTTGCCAAAAGCCCCAGCCAAAGACGCATGAGACTCCACACTGCTTGCATCTGGAGCACAAGCTTTTTTTTCTTTTCTTTTTTTTTCCCTACCAAGCTTGAAAAGGGGTGAGGCAAAGCATTCCTGGACTAAAGGCTCCTACAGGACATTTGCATTCAGGCATATACAGCAGCAACAACAAAGTGTAGGCAAGAGAACGTTGTATCTGGTGTCCTGGCTTCCACTGGCTGAAATCGAGAACAAATTTAGTTAATTAAACTTTAATTTAAAAGGATACTAACTTTTGAAGCAGCTGTTTTAAAATGTCTTGTCCTCTCTCTGAGCACGGAAGGGGATATCAGAGGATTCCCGAGAACGTGAAGCTTTCTGTAACAGAAAGGAAGGCTGACATTTTGAAAACAATTGCAGGGATATAAACTTTTTATAAACCGAATTGAAACGATGATGCCAAATCCCTTGGATGCCACTGGTCATCTCAACCCTGGCTGCTGGGGATGTGCATGTAAACCAGTCAACAGCAAGGCCAGGCAATGCAGGCTTTGCAGGGAAGTCTCACGTTTGACAAAACAGTTGCTTGCAAACAGAAGGCATGCTTCCCCGAAAGAGGAGGGTTTCTCCCCACTGGAATAACCAGTTGTTTAAATGTCAGCTGGATTTTGAACTACAGGTACCTTGAAAAGCTTTTACGCTTGGGCTAACAATTTATAAATTGAAAGTTGACCTTACCTTAATCTTTTCTGTTTGGACGTGAACGTGTCAATGTTTTGCCCAAAGGGCGAGCATTTCAGCTGGAGAAGCGTAGCTGTGCCTAAAGAAAGGACTAGATGCGTTGCATTTTCTATAGGTCTGTCTTCTGGTTGCAGTGCAGTTCCAGTAGTTCCCTGGTAGCTGACGCACCCAAAGCTTTCTGGGCTGGCAGAAGAGCTGGCTGTCTTGTTACGTGTCCTGCGCTGGTGGCAGATCCTACCCGTACGGCTGCAAGTCTGACCTTGGGAATCGCTGCAGTGTGTTCCAGTAGAACTTCAAAGCTCGTTCTTGCCTTAGGCTGGGGTGCCCAGTGTCGATGCCTGGTCTTTACCACCGTTTCAGGCAGAACGTGGTACAGATCTTTCATCCAGGCTGTGCAGAGTCCCTCCACAGCTCCGTTGTCGGGTATTTTGTTTGCAGGTGAACGCGTGCCAGCTCCAGTCTGGCGTGTGTCATCTGCATGAAGGAGCTGGTAAATCCCAGCGCTGGCGTTACTGGTGGCAGAGCTGCCATCGCTTGTTGCTGCCTTTCCCTGTGCCATGTTGCCTGTAACGCTGTTGCATGGCATTTTCCTTGTCCCTTTTAGAACCCTGTAGATGAAGGGGTAGCGTTTCTGAAGCCCTCTCCTTGGTGGTGAGGATGCGTGGTGTTAGTACACAGGCTGACAGAAGGCAGCTCTCCTGGGCATCCTCCAGATGTTGTTCCGCTCATCCCCAAAGGGCTCTGCCCTGCCTTTGCTGCTGCTGTCCCGCTGTCACCGGGAAGCTGAGCTGGCTGGCGAGGCGCAGCTCTTCCCTGCAGCTCCTCCTTCCCGGGAGCTTTGGGCAGCATCGCCCAGACATGCATCATCGTGCATGGCTTCAGTTCCTTATTTTGGAGGCCCCAGCCTTGGTAGGTGAGGTTTTTGGCTCTTAGTTGCACGCAGCAGTGCCCTGCCAAGGGATGAGCATTTCTGGATGCTGCTGCTTCTGGCTGAGTTGGGCTGGTGATTCTGACAGCGGTCAATACCACTTCCTTGAGCCAGACATCATTAAAGGTTTTACATCGTGGAAGCTGGTTTCTTTTTCGGTTAAATCGTACTCTGTGCCCTCCAGTGAATCCTACGGCGTCTGGTCAGTGTTGGGAGTTCTATGCATTCAGATCCTGTTGAAGTGTTGAGGTGTTTGGAACCAGTGAAATCCACTGCAAGAGTGCACAAATTCTCGTTGTTTTTAATGATGTGGGAAGGTGGTTTAGCAAAGGGATCTGTGTTCCTCCTCCAGTAGTCTGTGCCAGTTCTGCAAGGAGAAAGCTTTTGGTTCTGACTGTCAAGAGAAAAAACACCACTTGAATGATGTAATGAATAATTAATGCCTGTTATTCATGCCATACCAGGAATACACATAAGCACACATCAGAGGCCATAACTTGCACGATCTCTGCTCTGAAGAGCCTGCTTCGCTTCTGGCTTGTGCTGGTTTTCAGAGGTGCATTTTTGGGAATGTCAGAGAAGTAACTGTCCAAGTGTCGCTGTGCAGCAGCAGCGGTCAGGGAGGTTTGGGGCAAGGCTGAGCGGCAGAAGGAGCGGGAGCAGGCACAAGGCAGAGAAAGGAGAGCTAACTGTGGAGGAGGTCTGGAAAGGAGAGCGTGGGACCCAGGGTTTCTCTGTCCCCTGAGAACGGGAGCTTGTGGCTTTCAGATGGGGTCACTCCCGAGCCTGCACTTGCCCCAGGCCTTCTGTTTCAGCCTTGCAACACTGAAAACTTCCAACAGCCGTACTTATCGCCCAGTCGAGGAGGACACTTAGAGCCGTCTCATATTTTTTAACTTCCCCTGCTTTTCTTTTTTCTTTCCTACCTGCTTCCTGGAGCAGAATATCTGTTTAGTGAGCATTGGAGAAGAACGGGTTGTCTACGTGCATCTGAGTGAGATAAATTCCAGCAGTATTGAAGTTCTACAAGATGCGTCCAAAACTCTCCACCTCTCCAATCAGGCTGTCATCCCTGCTTCCTTCTGTGTAGAGATGGTAAGTATCTGTGGGACTATTTCCCAATGAAAATTGACTGGTCTGTAGCAGCCTGTGGCCTGATTTTTACATGCAACGTTCCCATATTGCTGTCTCGGAGAGAAAGCAAGATATTCCGTCCCAACGCAGCGAGAGGAGCCTGGCTCTGGGGGCAGTTTTAGCTGGGGCACCCCTCAGTAAAATAGACAGCTTGCATAGATGTTTGTGCAGAAATGAGTCTGGATCATCTTTACAAGTTTTCCCTCTGTTTTCTGGACGGTATTTAACGGAGAGTCGTGTCTTTGGAGCTCTGAGATCAAGAGGCCCCTGTGGCCCTTTGCTCCTGCACGGGCATGGATTTCCCGACGCTTTCCCCATTAGGTCTGCGTTTGCTTTGTGTCAGACTGCTGTTTGTGACAGAGTCTGGGGTGTGAAGTTTGTCCTCAGCCTGCCTGTGGTGAGGTGAGTTTCACACCTGCTGGGGGCCCAACCAGCTGTGGTGTTGCACAAAAATATAACGGTAAGGGTTGTGTAGCTACAGAGCGTGTGGGCTCCGTCGCGTTGCAGAGCATCTCCGGAGGCCAGCCGCAGGGAAAGGCCGTTGAACTGATGGAGGCTGCAGCTGACAAGCTGCGTGGCAGGAGGAGGTTGGGTCGCTGCCCTGGCAGGGGGGGGCAGGGCTGGTGCAGCCAGGGAGGGCTCCTGTGCGGACGCTGGGTGGGATGTGCCGCTCACTGGAGGTGGGATCTGTGAGGGGCTTAAAAACAGGGTTGGGAGGAGGTTTGTTCTGCTCCACGCTAGGTGGGCTGGATTTGTGGAGCTGGTTCACCCAGGCCTGGCTCTGTGGGCTTGGTTGGGTCTGCGGGTAAAGCATCAGGCAGCGTGCGAGAGGCCAGGCTCAGCCTCCTGGGCCAAGGGGGAGGGGGGCGAATTTCCTCCTTGCTGCTTTTCCAGCTGTTTGGGGGACAACAGTAACCTCCAAGTGGGGGAGGGATTCCCAGGGCAGCTTTCTTTGAATCCGCCATGAAAACCCGCTTTCCATCTGTGGCGAGAGCAAGCCACCAGGGATGGCTGGTACTGGTGTTGAAATGATGGGTTTGCATGCCTGTCGCAGGCAGTGACCCGCAGAGCTGTTCGGGTCCTGCTGTCCCGGTGCAATGCCTCCCTCCTCCCCGGGCAGCTCGCGGTGTAGCCGGGGGGCTTGCAGGGTACATCTGCCCCTCCGTTGCCTCAGGGCCCTAACCCATGGGACTGGGCAATAAAGCCTGTCGTGCTTCACCGCCATCTCTGCCAGTCCTGGGGCTGATCAGTCACTAGAGCAGTAACACGAGGCGGCTCAGGGACGGTTTCTTTCCCTGCAATAAAGACGGGCTCTGCTTGAGCAGTGGCTTGGACCAGATGATCTCCAGAGGTCTCGCCAGCCCCAGCCGCTCTGTGACTGTGTGTGTGATGATCCCCCCTGCTGACTCCACGGGGCTGAGTTCCCCCATGGTGCGCATCTCTGCTTTTCAGGGCAGCTGCTGCTCTCATGGAGACGTGCCAGGAGGCAGGTCCTGGGAACCTGCTCCATCAGCCGCTTCACCAAAGGCTCTTCAGACAGACTCCGGGCACGGTGCTGCTGAGGCTGCCTGATGGGAGCAGCGCGGGCATGGGCGAGATGTGCCCGAGCTGCGCCCTGGCCCTCAGCAGCTGCCTGCTCTGCCGCTCTTTTGCTGCCCCAGTTGAAGTTTTGCCCTTGGCTGCTTTACGCTGCCTGGCAGCTCCTTGACGGGAAGCAGAGGGGACTGAATAATTGTGGAGATAAAGCCTGAGATGCAGTCGGGTGTCAGGGTGACGTGCACGTGTCCACCTGAGAGCGGAGCAGGCTGCGCTGTGCCTTAGCCCAGCTGATGGGTGACACGGGCATCCTTCATTCCCCCGTGTCCCTGAACCCAAGCCTTGTGTCCTCTAAAGCGCCAAAGCCGCTGCTCTGATTCCTGCTTGGAGGTTGCTGCAGGGGGGTGAGCCGTCATTTCCCTGTCTCCCATTTGTTGGCCAATCTGCAAACGGTGGCTGTGAGGCTCAGAGATCATGGTCCCCAATTGAAAGGGCGAGTTATCGACTGAAATTTTCACAGGAGCGTTGCATCGGGAATGTTATGCAGACTGACGGACAGCCTGACAAACTGAATGAGGTTAATTTAAGGGGCGGCAACAGGGCAAACGAAAGGCTGGTGTCTTGTTTGAAACAGAAAAGGAAAATGCTGCAATGCAGGTGGCCGTGCTGCCACCCCGGTGGTACTCTTAACCCTCGAGTGATAATTGCTCTTCCTGTTAAGGCAAGCTTGCTGCTGGCTTTGTGGGAGACAAGATCATTACCTGAGCAAGCCAGCATGATTTGTGGTGAACTTCACTTTGGGATAGTGACTTCAGGAATTCCTTGCAGTCCCCCTCAGGCACCAGCTTCCCTGTACCCCTCTCCTCTCTGCTGGGTGAGTTGTGTCTGTTCTATTCTCAGTTGCAGGGAGCAGCAGGGAGGGAGTATCTCTGCCACCAGAAGAAAATAAGTAAAAACCCGCCAAATCTGTGTGTTGAGACGGGGCTTTTTGGGTTGGAAGAGGGGTGTAGGGACTGCATACCTGCGTCCTCGGTTGGCTTATCCCTGCTTGCCAGGGTGTCTGCAGATCTGCGACCCTTGGGACCAGTGTGTCGTCCTGTGCTCACACTGTCAAATCCTGTGTCTGTCGGGTGTGCTTTTCCCTGTCAGATTGCTTTCCCAGCTGCCAGGCAGCCCAGCGTGTTAGGGAATCCTCTGGATCCAGCAAGGGGAGGATTTGTGTCTGTCTTGGGTAAAAAAAGACTGGAGGAATGAGTCAACATGAAGGAGCTGTTGCAGCTTAGCTGGGGGCTGATGTAACCTGCTGACAAAAGTGGCTGTTTCTCCTCCTTGCTCCATTGTCATCTTCTTTTCCTGCCTCCCTAAGTGCCTGATTTTTGCCATATTGACAAGTGCCAAAGGCTTGTTATGGACTGATGGAAGTGTTTGCTCTCCCTGCAGAAAGGAAAAAGCATCATTCTTAGGTCATTTCCTACTTGTTCTTTGTCATGCTGTCTTCTCGGAGATGTTTTATGTGGCTGCTAAGGCTGACATCTCTTGGCATCACAGAAGGCAGCTGCATGTCACATCTCTGTGATCAGGAAAGAAGAGACAGGCCTAGGGTGTAAGTTTTCTTAATCAGTGGCAGCTTTTTTCTGCCTGCATAACCCCCGTGCTGGGTCTGTTATGTGCTGCCACAGGGCGCAAATGGTTTCCCAGCGCCTTGTAACGAGGGAGGAGGCAGAAGACCTTCCTTGGGATTTCCTCTTCTCATGACAGTCGTAATGCGGGGTCCTGTCTCCTTCAGCCTGGTCCCTGACCTCCCTGATCCAGAGCCCTGTGCTCCAGGTGAAGCTCGCTGCTGCCTGGTTTCCAGCAGCGGTCGTACAGCCAGCTGCTTCGTCTTCAGGAGGGTGCCTGGTGGCTCAGTGCAGATCCCCTTCGGCGTTCCCAGGGATGCGCTGCTGTCACATTCAACTGGAGCTGACCTTGCAGAAGAGACCAAGTTTTGTTTGTTTTTTAAAAAAAGAAAAAAAGCTGTAACTATTTGTCTTGTCACTGGGATTCACTTGCAGATAACTGATTTTTCAGGCAATGTATAAAGGCTCTTGGTCAGGTGTGGTGTAAGCAAGGGCAGAACACGCAGTTCCCATTCCCATACTGGCTTCTCCCCTCTAGCACACAATTTTTTTCATTTACTAATTTAATTGTTTATTACCTCAAGCCTTTGGCGACACTGCCTTTATTAACAAAACGGCCATATGGAGAGACAGCAAAACACGGAGGAGATAAACTTAAAAACAGTGCCGATGAGGGGATGCTGCTTTAGTGATTCTGTTCCTTGTTCTGGCTGACGGGCAATTCTGTTGCTCTCTGAGCAAACCGTGCAGGCTGGGGGCAGTGAAGGCTTTGAAGAGCATGTCAGCATTGACTGCAGTTCTCCCCAGCTGCTCTCACTGAAGTCGGAGCAGACTTGAATTGGCAAGAGGGTGGTTTTTAAATCTACTGCAAATTACCACCACCACCACCCCCACCCCCGCCCCCCCAAAGCAGCTGAATAATTAGCCAGCGGGTCAGTGTTTGCTCCTAGTGAGACAGAGGCAGACAGTGCTGTGCCCTTCAAATGGTATCTGCAGTGCTATTTAGAAATTAGGGTTAAATTAACCTTCCAGGGTACGGGCAGCGCTAGCCCTGCATATGTGGCCTCTTCCAAGGTGAGCAGAACTTTTGAAGATGCGTAGGCTTAACTCTTTCCAGAGCTGTCCCACCAGAGCCTCATGGTGCTCCAACAGCTGACCTTTAGAATTAAACCCTTGGTTTGGGTTTAAAGGCTGTGCTGCTTATACAGCAGTACCAGTTTCTGATTTCCACCCAGTTTGGTTTTGCCAGAGCTGTAGGGAGCTTGTCATGTCGTGGCTGTTCTGGAATGTGGTACAGTGAAAGGAGAGACTGAAATGGCAAATTTTTCCCCCCAGGGCGGTCAAATGCTGGCAGAGGTTGCCCAAGGAGGTTGTGCAGTCTCTGTCCTTGGGGATCTTCAAAGGCCAAGGGCACACAGTTCTCAGCAACCTGCTCGAGGCGAGCGTGCTGGAGCAGAGGGCTTGGCCCAGAGGACCTCCACGGGTCCCTTCCAACCCCCCCCTCCTGTGTGGCTCTGTGCTTTGCTTTTCCTCCTAAAGCCCCTCAGCTCAGCCCCGATGCCCGCTGGAAAGGGTGCTGGGGCAAGGGACCATCCCAATCTCCTCCCCGAGGGTCCACCCCAGCACAAGCGCTCCCCACTCCACAAGACCCTATGGCAGACACAGTCAGGAGAGGGAAAAGATTCTTTTATTGTCAACAGCAGCTGCAGGGGCCCAGGAGTCACAGCTGTTCAGCCGGTGAAAATCAGTCGGCACCTGCAACGACAGAGTCAGAAAGCTCTGATAAGCCCCCAGAGGCAGGAAGAGGCAGGATTTGGTTCCCCCCTCTTTGGGGGACGCTGTTTCCGAGGAATTCCTCATGGCCCAGAAGGGACAGCTCTTGCTGGCCTCCACTCGAGGCCGGCTCCGGTGCCTTCTCCCCAGGGGTGATGTCCCTAGGGAGCTGTGCGTGCGCAGGGATGCTGACAGTGCCCCTGTGCCGCGCAGCAGGGCTCGACGGGGAGCCCCCGGGGAGCTGCCATGGGGCTCGTCCCAAACCCTGCTCAGCACCAGCCCTCGCCGGCCCTTGCCAGCCAGCTGGGCTGACTTAGGGCCGTGTTCAGGGCTGGGAAAGATGGGCAGCAGCGCGTGGTACGCACCTGGCCTTCCTGACGTGCTGCAGCTTCCTGCATTTTCTCAGGTTTGGGTCCACAAAATCACTTCCTCTCTTCTCCTTTTTATTTGTGCTTGGCTGTCCCTCTCCTCTGCCCAGGCTTCTTTTCTCTTCCTTTTCCTTGACTTTTCCTTCTCCTGCTGGGAGCCTGCAAACCTTTCCATCCCACAGCGTGATGAGATGGGGAAAGCCCCAAGCCCCTGCAGCGAGCTCTCAGGTCAGGCAAGGGGAGCTCTTCCTACCTGGTTTCCTGGGGCAGGCTGGTCAGTTGTGGCAGGCGTGCCAGGGACTCTGCCGTGCCCTCGGGGGTGCCTGGAGGCAAATCTGGAGGTGCCTAAACCAGAAACTTGGGAGGTAACAGGTGGCAAGTGACAGCCTGGGGTAGTGAGGGCCTGACTGCCAAATTGCTGTATGAGCTCTACAGAGGAGATGCTGGTTTGCATCGTGCACATTTTGCACAGTCCAGCCAACGCAGCCTAGACTTGATGAAGCTGCGACGGAGTAGGATTTGAGCAAAAGCCCTCTCAAGGTGGCAGCTACTCCTTTCTGTCCTTTTGTGGGTATTTTGTAGGTATGTTTTGTTTGATGAAGCAGATCACACTTAATGAAGTGCATTCCAGAAACAGCCTTTCCAGTTTTCCTTAGCACGCACCACTCTGGGGGGAGAGGAGGGACCCCAAAGGCACAAGAGAGCGGCTGCCAGGAGGAGGCCCAGCGGCTGCTTGGCCTCCTGGGAAATTACTGTCCCACTTGAGACATGTTGCCCCAGCGTCTGTGGAGCTGCCGTACCTCTGCCGCTTTGGGCCCTGCCCCTGTGTCTCCCCCAGCTCCGCTGTCGATGCCCAGCAGAGAGGCGGCTGCATCCAGAAAGGCTTTTGCCGGACGCTGGGTCTCTGCTGTGCCTGCAGGGCCACTTTGCTCTTCGCACCGCAGCTCTGGAAAGCAAAAGCACGTGCAGCAGCGCGACTTCTTGGAAGTCAAGAACACCTAAGCAAAGCCCAGCCGAGCCCTACACCACTTGTCTCGTCAGCGTTGAGGTTTCTGGCATCCCAAGCCCCAGTGTCTGTGACAAGCCTCAGTCCCGCCTCCTACCTGTGCCCCGGTCCATGGGTGCTGGCACCTCCTCGGCTGATGGAGGGGAGAGGCCGGCCACCTCCTCCCCAAAGATGTCCCCGCAGTTTTCAATGAGGAACTCCACCAGCACGTTCACCTGCAGACATCAAAGCCTTGGTCTCAAGCCAGGTGCCTGCAGACGTGTCAAGCAGCCTTTCCCACTGCTGACCCTTCGTCTGCGCAGGCGGCTGCGGCTGGGGGTTGCTCTTCCAGGCACCCAGCCCACCAGCACTGGCCCAAGGGAGGAGGCAGCCAGGGACCTCGCAACAGCCAAGCTCCGATGGGCCGGGAAGGCAGCACTGGCTGCTGGGTAGGGCGTACCTTCTCGGTCACCGCCAGCATGGCCTGCAGCGGGAGCAGGTCCTCGTTGGGTGGGCTCAGCAGGTTGGGCCCGACGCAGATGGCCAGGTTGCTGCAGCTCATTCTGCTGGTGGCTGCGTTGTGGCCGATGTGCTGCAGCAGGGCCATCAGCCGCTTCAGGAGGAGGAGGTTGGCCGCAGGCAACTTGTTGGCCACCCTGAGGGAAGAGGAAGACAAGGCTGATGAAGCAGAGGGTGCCCACAGCCGTCCCCGCAGCTGGCCCCAGGCGGGTGGGAGCCAGCGGCCGTGTTGCACAGCTTTGCAGCTGCCCGAAAAGACAGCTTTCTGAGGAGCCCGTGCCTTTGCAGGCAGGTCCCAGAACTCTCCCGGTCCCTGCTCACCAGGCAGGCTGCTGCCCACACTTACGCTTTCAGCTCCTCCACCTTGGCCTGCTTGCTGGCCCTCTCCATGGCTGCCATCCAGTCCTCGTAGAGGTCGACGACGAGGAGCTTGGTGGGGATGCTTCGCAGGAAGTCCTGCAATGCCAAGGGCTGCAGGTGAGCCTTTGAACGCTGCAGGCCAGCCAGGAGCTCCTCCAGCTGCACGTCAGAAGTGCTCACCTTCAAGATGACGGCCAGCAGCAGCGCAGGCTGGCTTCCTACGTCGATGTCCTTGCCGCGGTCCAGGGCCTCGCGCAGCTGCCGAAGTTCTGTCCCACCGGCAGCTCTGCGGAATATCCCCTCCGTTGCTGGTCCTTGCTGGCGCAGGACAGCCAGCAGCTCCTGCAGGAGAGGCAGGAGGCCACTTGCTTGGCTGAAGAACCAAGCGGTGGCAAGGACCAGAGCTCTGCCCCAGACGTGGTTGCCTAAGCGCCACAAAGGGTCTGGGACCAGAAGCAGGTTCTGGGGGTGCAGAGTCCAGTGCCCTGTCCCCGCAGCTGCTGGGGACACGCAGGCCCTCTCCAGAGCAGCCGGAGGGAGGGCTGGGGACCCCGTCTGTCCAGGCTGGCTTACCTGGATGGGCCGGGGCAGCGTGTTGTCCTCCCCACAGAGGGCTGCCAGGGGCTGCCCAAAGAGCACCCTGCTGCAGCTGGAGCCCGCCTGCCCTGGCGCCTGGGCAGCGGCCGGGGTGCGCCGCAGGGCGAAGGGCCAGGGCAGCCCCATCCTCCTCCTGCTGGTGCTGCTCCCGCTGCTGCTCCCTCCTGCTGCAGAGGAAAACAGAGTAAGACACCACCAATGGAGACCCCAGGCCAGCGGTCCCAGCGCCTGCCCTGCCCTGCGCTGCCCTGCCGGCAGCACGGTGGTGCTGTGTGGTGCGGCAGGATGGGCAGGGAGGCAGCAGCTGGAACCGCGGCTGTGGCTCGGCGGTGTTGACTTAGAGGCTCTTGAGAGCCATCGTGCCACGGGGTCAGCCTGTGCCAGCCTTCGCCCTGCCCTCCTGCAAGCTGCGGGCAGCAGCAGAGGCTCCGTGTCCCCGCAGAAGCATATCCAGCAGGCACTGCCCAGCAGTTGTCCTTGTCCGTCCAGGTGACATCCTTCCGTGGGCTGCCCAACCTGCATGGCGACACTCGGGACAAGTGAGCACAGCATTGCAGGAGGTTGCCTTGCTTTCCCAAACTCACCTGGTGCGGGGCAAAGTCCCCCTGCGTTTGCAGATGGGGCCGTCGCAGGCCCTTGCTTGGGATGAGCCTGCAAGAACCAAGAATCGGGCTGTGCTTGGAGAGCAGCCCCGCAGCAGAAAGGGCCACCAGCAGCCTGAGCGCGGCAGAGCTGGGACCTTCTGCCCTCCCGGGCTCTCTTCCCCATGTGGCAGGGTTCCTCCCAGTGTCACCAGTCAGAACGTGCTGGCGTGCTGCTGGCTTCCCAAAACTCTCTGCTCCCTGAGTGGCACCATCAGACCCTCTGTCCCTCCCGCACAAGCTCACCCCAGTCCCTGCGCATCCCGGCGCAGCCAGAGGCAGGTGCAAGGCAGCCATTCTCACCTCTGCCTGTGCCTCCATCAGCCTCTCCAGGCTCCTGGCGCGCAGTGTCCTCCACTGGGCAGGAGAGAAGGAGGGGAAGAAGGTGAGCAGCCATGGCTCTGCTGCTCGGCTGCAGGAGCAGTGCTTGGGGACAGGGCCCAGAGCAGAGAGACACTCACGGCGTGGCGGCGGCTCAGCTCCCTCTCCAGGAGCTTGATGGATGTCAGATGGGTGACGCGGGCTCCCGTGCGTCCTTCTGGTGTCCTGTGCACCGGGAAGGGAGAGGGAGAGAGCTGGGTGAGCCCCAAGCCGTCTCTTGTCTCTTGTCAGGCAGCTGTGCCCGAGAGCTGCTCGCAGCCACGGGGGCACCTTCCCCAGCTGGGGGCTGTGTTCCCCCGTCCATCCAGCTTCTCCTGGAGCATCCCCCCGGCTTACCCCAGCAGCGTGGCCACCCACAGCTCCTTCAGTGCCTGGGATCTGCAGATAGAGAGGAGAGAGAGCGTCAGGCCCTGCTGCCCCCAGCCCTGGGCAAAGGTGGGTGCCTGCACAGCCCTGTGCTGTGGGGCAGGATAGAGGTGCTGTCCAAGCCCTGGGTCGCTCTGTCCTGCCTGAGCGGCTGCATTTGCCTTTCCCTTCTGGGGACCAAAAGGTGACCAGGGGATGCAGGATGGGGAAACATCCCACATCCCTCCCTCCCTGCCACCGGGCTGCCTGCTCCCTGCCCAGCTCTGCACGCAAGGCAGAGGCCTGTGTTCATGGGATGGCGTGGGCACGGCTGGGAACCTCTGCTGCCCGACCACGACTCACCCAAAAGTGGCGATGCAGGAGCCGGTGGGCCAGGCGAGGATGACAGAGGTGCTGTCCTCATCGGTGCCTTCCTCCTCCTCCTGTCCATCCTGCCCCGCAGCCTCCTTCCCGCTGCTGAGCACCCACAGCTGGTCCAGCGCCAGGCGGAGCTGTGGGCGCAGGCTGGTGCCGTGTCTGCAGAGAGCAGAGGCGGGCACTGAGCTGGAGGGGGGCTCCTTGGGCTGGGTCCCCACGCGCAGAGCCCTGTCCCCCACCTGCCCTTGGGACGGACATTGGTGCCTCCAGCACCGAGGGGCCGGGGCCTGGGGCTGGTGCCAGGGTGTCCCTGGGCCGGGGCTGGGGGCAAGGATCTGGGCTCTGAGGGTCTTACCGCAACTTGGCGACCACCAGTTCCTCGTGGAGGAGCAGAAGGCGCCTCTCGCTCCTCTTGCGGCCCCGCGTCAGCCGCACGTCCGCGCTCAGCACCGGCTCGGCGTCGCTGAGAGCCTCCCTGCAGAGCAGAGAGCGGCGGGCGTGAGCAACGCCAGTGCTGCGTGGCCCAGCTGTGCCCGCGTGTCCCCGAGCCCGGGGGGAGCCCACCTGGAGCCGCAGCAGCAGCTGGCCTGGCCCATCCTGCCCGGGAGAGGAGGGCCCTGGCCGTGCAGCGAGGAGGGGGCCCAGCCGGCGACGGCGAGGCTGGGAAGCGGGGTGCTGGTGCTGTGGCAGCGCTGCTGGGCCAGAGGCTGCCTCCTGCCAGCGCCGCTGCGTGCCAGCACGGCTCTGCCCTGCTGCCTGTGGTGGCCGTGGGCTCCCCGTGACCAACGGTCTGAGCCCAACGGAAAGTGGGCGGGGCCTGCGGGGCGGGGCTGGGGCCCTCTCCAGTATGGCCGGGCCTGCCTCGCCCCGGGGAGCCCCGCGCAGGACAGGGCAGGGGGCAAGGGCCACCTCCCTGCGCCTGCGGCCAGCGCTTTGCCCTGGGGTTTGGACAGGGTCCTGCTCGATAAAAGAAGCCGTTTTTCCTAGAGGTGACCGTTGTGGCCTGAGGCAGACTCCTCTTGGTGGAGGCCGGCCTAGCGGTCGGAAGGCCTCTGGCACACAGGCCGTGCCAGGCCTCAGGCCCCAAGGCGCTGGAACTGGAGCAGGCCCAGCAGGAGGAAAAACTTCCATTTTTACCAAAAGACGGGGGGACTAGCAGCAGTCAAGAGCCGCTCGTGTCCTGCCAGGCGCCACAGGGAAATGAAATGTGTGGTGAGCTTCGGCAGGAATTGTGGTGCCCCTGGAGCACCACCCTTGCTTGGGAAGGCTTTATTCCACCTGGGTGCTAGGGCTTCACCCTTGGCAATCAGGGCTGGATGAGCGCCACACAGGAGCCCCTGCCCTGTTAGCCATGACCTTCACCCAGCCGGTGGCCGACACGGCCAGGGGCGAGTCTGTGGGGTAGGCCGTGACCATGGCAAAGAAGGGGAAAAGTAGTCAGCTTTTGATGGCCCGTGTCTCGTTTCACTGTTGACCCTAAGCAATGCCTTGCTTCAAACAGAAGTGATTCAGAGAGTTACACACCCGCCCTGTTCAGGAAAAATGCAGGAAATCAGAGACATCTAGCAAATTCTCTTGTGGCTGTTGTACACTGCAGCAAGAAGCAGCGTGGGTCCAGTGGCTAATGCTGGAAGGGGAATTCAGCACTTCTGGGAAAGGGAGATAAAGGCACTCTTGTGGGCCAGGCTGGGATTGGAGAGCCTGGGTGGGTGTCTGGGGTCCCAGCTTTCCCGCAGTGCTGACTGTGGTGCCTGCTGCTTGTTCTTCCCTGCAACGCCGGTTGCATCCACCTGCTGGGGCTGTGCTTGGGAAGGGCTCCGGGGGTGAGCAAGCCCATGGGAGAGGCCTGGGGAGAAGCTCTTCTCCAGAGATCTACCAGAAACTGTCCAGAGCATCCGAGAGGATGCTCTGTATGACAAGGGAAGGTGCCCGTTGGTCCAATGTACGAGAGCCTGCAGGGCTCCCATCAGGGTCCTTTGACCTACCCATCCTCCAGCCAGCAATCCAGGTGCTGGGGGGTCCCATGTAGGTCTCCTGAGGTACCCTTTAGCCCCGGGCAAGGTGTCGTGCCTCAGTGTGTGCTTGCAGGGCATGTTTCCTTCCTGCTGACAAGGGCGGAATTGCAGTTAAATGCCCCTGGGCGATCCCGAGCCAAGCAAACTTTTTTCTATGGGTCACACTGCTTTGCAGTCCATGTGTGTGGTTCAGCTCCTGCATGGGAGCTGAGGACACGAGGTGACCTAGCTCGGAAGCTGGCCACTCTTGCTCCAGGCAACTCCAGTTGCTTGCGTTTTCCTTCAGCTTCCCCAGCCTGATCATCTCCACTGTCACCTCCTCCCTGTCCTACAAGAAGTATCCCTATCCCAGCCATTAGGACAGTGGCACAGCACTCAGAATCCAGATCACTGGTAGAGAAGAAGGACAGAGGAAAAGAGAAGTTCTCCTTTGAAAGAAATCCTTCTTTGTCCTCCTTTAGCTACTAGTGGATGAAAAAAAGGGGGACAGAATTTCAGGCCAGCCACAGCACTGGCTTTCAAGCCTGAGCTTGTCATCTCATGGCTGTTCTGGAATGTGGTACAGTGAAAGGAGAGACTGAAATGGCAAATTTTCCCCCTCGGGGCGATCAAATGCTGGCAGAGGTTGCCCAAGGAGGTTGTGCAGTCTCTGTCCTTGGGGATCTTCAAAGGCCAAGGGCACACAGTTCTCAGCAACCTGCTCGAGGCGAGCGTGCTGGAGCAGAGGGCTTGGCCCAGAGGACCTCCACGGGTCCCTTCCAACCCCACCCTCCTGTGTGGCTCTGTGCTTTGCTTTTGCCCTGGCGGAGATCTTCAGGGACTTTGTGCTCCGTTTTGTCTTGCCTTAGGGGTACGATGTGCTGTGGTTTGGGGGCAACAAGGTCAAGTATGTCAGAGGTCAAGCGAGTTAGTGTCAAAGTGTGTTACTGTTATGGACAGAATCTGTGTTTGTTGGCCCTGTGTTCCTGGGGTTATGGCATTTTTATCTTATCTTGTGATCTGTGTGGTGGTTTTTTTTTTGTGGAGAGTGCCTTTTTTCAGCTATTTTGCCTTTGTGGGGTTTGGATGGGTGCCTTTGGTTTGTGTATGATGTTTCTTCTCGTTGTTTTTCTGCTGTGCTGGTGGATGGTGGTGGGCTTTTCTGTCTTGAAACCATCGTTAGTGGTCTAATAGATCTCCTGCAGGTCAGGCAGTGTCACTTCTGGCGTGGTCTGACTCATTTCTGGTGAGCTGGTAGGTAGGTGTGGAGGACTTGTGGTCCCTCCATGGAGAATGACTGCTAGAGGACTAACAGGCAGATCTGTGGAGGGGTGAGAGGACCGCTGGCCCATAAGTAGTGACTGTCAGAGGACTAAGTGTACTTGAATTTACGTGGGCTTCCAAATTCATGGTTATTTCTCCTGCCTTGCAGAAAAGCCATGGGAAGTCACCAGCCACACGAAAGGACAAGGGGGTTCCCAAGGCTACGTGGCTTCTTGGGTTTTGCTTTTGAGTAAGAAAGTCTTGTCTCAACATGAGTACAACTGTGAACGGTCAATTTTGCTAACTTTAGAAAGCAGGGAGTAGCACTTTTGTGCTGTGCCTCACATGGCTGCCAGGGCAGGGTGAGAAGCAGCAAGAGAATTCCTGCCTGTCACTTCTCCAGGGGAGCCGTGCTGCACTTGTCAAGGTGAGGGTTTTTTGGCTCTATATGATTGAAAATGTGAGGGGTTAATTTTCAGATCACAGAAATAAGGGAGCAGAACATTTGTGCTGTGCCTCACATGGCTGCCAGGGCAGGGCGAGAAGCAGCAAGAGAATTCCTTCCTGGCACCTTCTCCAGGGGAGCCGTGCTGCACTTACCCATAGTGAGGGTTTTTTTGGCTCTTCATGATTGCAAATGTGAGAGGTCCATTTTCTCACCACAGAACGCAGGGAGCAAAACTTTTGTGTTTCGCCTCACATGGCTGCCCGGGCACGGTGAGAAACAGCAAGAGAATTCCTTCATGGCACCTTCTCCAGGGGAGCAGTGCTGCACTTTGACAGGGTGAGCTCTGGTTCTGCATGAGTGCACAAGGTTTTGGTCGATTTTCTCACCACAGGAAGCAGGGAGCAGAACTTTTGTGCTGTGCCTCACATGGCTGCCAGGGCAGGGTGAGAAGCAGCAAGAGAATTCCTTCCTCACACCTTCTCCAGGGGAGCTGTGCTGCACTTGGACAAGGTGACTTTTTTTTGGTTCTGCACCATTTCAAAAGTGATGGTTCTGTTTTCTGACCACAGAAAGCAGGGAGCAGAAATTTTCTTTTGTGCCTCACATGGCTGCCCGGGCACGGTGAGAAGCAGCAAGAGAATTCCTGCCTGGCACCTTCTCCAGGGAGCACTGCTGCACTTTGTCAAGGTGAGTTTTTTGGGCTGTGCATTATTGCCACTGAAAAGAGGTCAGTTTTCTCAGCACAGAAAGCAGGGAGCAGCACATTTGTGCTGTGCCTCAATGGCTGCCAGGGCAGGGTGAGAAGCAGCAAGAGAATTCCTGCCTGGAACCCTCTCCAGGGGAGCAGCCCTGCACTTTCCCAAGCCATGTTTTTTGCTTCTGTATGAGTTCTAAAGTGCTGTGTCAATTTTCTCACCACAGAAAGCAGGGAGCAGAACCCTTGCGCTGTGCCTCACATGGCTACCATGCACGGTGGGAAGCAGCAAGAGAATTCCTTCCTGGCACCTTCTCCAGGGGAATTTCCCAGTTCCCGAGAGACTCCTGGCACCAGCTGCAAGGGGGCTCCCAGCCGAAGGGAATTGGGGTGGGAATTGGTGATGTCTCCTTTCCTTAGGCACGTTAACACTTTGGAATAACAATTGGATGCTTCGCTTCTGTTGCTCTTTTCTCATATTGCTCACAGTAACTGCTACTGGTTCCTTTTATCATATTGCATGCTATTTTCTTTTATTGCAATATAAGAAACTGCGTTTGATATATTCCATCATTTGATATATTTGATAGATTTGATTATATTTGATGTAGAGTTCAGCTTTGCTGTGTATCCAGTCAGTCAGCAAAACATAATTTGGCGTAGTCGGCATCGTATGAAGTAAAACTCTCTCTATTTAAGAAGAAAAAATGTTCCTCGACTTGCTATTGGCAGGTGGGAACCATTGCCTTACGGTGTTTGGGCCAGAGTGGTCTGGTGGTGCTGGGCAGTTGGGCCGTGCCAGGGACAGAGGGACGGGGGCAGGGGAGGGGGCGGGGGGAAGGGGTTTAGGGACGGACGGGTGGGAATGGATGAAGGTGTTTAGGGATGGAGCGGGGTGTGTGGGGGTGGGGCAAGGATGTGTGTTTGTGGGAGTGGGTGTGGGGGGGGTGGGGGGTGGGGGGAGGTGGGGGTGTGTGTATTGATAAACCGGGGGTGGGGGCGTGGGGGGGGTTGAGGGTGTGTGTTATTTAGAGAACAGATTGGGGGGCCTGGGGGAAGGGTTTTAGGGACGGACGGGGGGTTAATGGAGGCCTTTAGGGAAGAACCGGGGGGTTGGGGGAAGGATTTTAGGGACGGGCCGAGGGTGGGGGAGGGCTGGACCAGGGTCTGGGGGAAAAGGTTTTAGGGACAGGGCGGGGAGGTGGAGGTGGGGGATGACTTCAGGAACAGCCAGGGTGGAGGAGGGGGTCAAGGGAAGTCTTTCAGGGTTGTTTGGGGGGAAGGATTTTAGGGACGGATGTGGTGTCTGGGCGGACGTTTGATGCCACCGTATAGATTCCACTGTATATACGTTTATGTCCAGGGATTCTGTTAAGGGAAGGCTGCTGGCTCGGCAAAGGGACAAGATGTCTGAGCTCCCCAGTTACCACACTGATTTGGTGTTTAGCTCTACGTTAAACACACCTGCGCACAAAGGTTAGGCCAAGCTGACTCTCTAAAGCTGTTAGAAGTGACAAATTAAGGGACCTCTCATCCAGGGAGTCAGCCTTGGGAAGGATGGGGAACAAAGAATGGATGGGGAAAAGATCTGCGTTCTCTTTCAGTGATGCAGAAAGAGCCTCTGGGTGAGGACGTTGTGGCCACAGGAGGAGACAAGCCGATAGAGTGCTGCGATCCGCAGAATGTTGGTTGGAAGTCGGGCAGAGGTAATTGTTGTGGGGGGAGATCGCGACCTCTGACTCAGATAGCCCCCCGAGAGAGGGCAAGGCCCCGCTTGGGGAGCATGGGGAGCTAGTAAAAAACCTCAGCAGTGCTGTCTGAGGGTGTGTGCTCATTTGTATTAAAGCAAGAAACTTGTAACCCATCCTGTGCCTGACTGAAAATGCATGTGTAATGCGCTATGAGTGTGCAAGTGCTCTGCTGTCCATAGTGCGTGCCCTCGAGTAACTGGGTGAGCACGCTCAGAGGAAACATTCCCCCGTGCTCCCAGCACTGCCATAAAGAATGCCTGCCTTCTGAAACTTGCAAGCAAGGCTTAGAGGGTTTCTCTCCATGACCGACTTTATGGCATCATTCCCACCATACTGGAGAAAGCAAACCTTTTATTGTTTGGTGGTGAAAGCAGCTTGGGCAGTGTCACTGATGTGCAGCACTTTTTTAACCTCAGGTCTAAAGTGCCACCGGTCCCACCGTGGGGTACATCCTTCCTCAGGCTTTCACCAAACGGAAAGGATGCATCAAACCCACCCCACAAACACGTCCTGCACTGTTGCTAGGTAGGGCCTGGCGACCGGTAGATCTCGCGCTGTACGGAAACACAGGGCCCCCCTCCATGTAGCCAACAGCTTTAGTTTATGATGTAAGCAAACGGAAGTGACAGTGTAAACCTAGGCCATATAGTGTCACGCCGTTCAGCAATAAACGCCATTTGCCATCCACCACATTGGTGTCTGTGAGCTAATGGACCACGCGGCCAGGGGTCAGCCGCCGTGCCGTTCCTGACCCAGGTCACCGTGTGCCTGTGAAGGCAACACTGCACTTTTTTTATCTTTCCTGGAACGTGGGGACATGACCCTGCTGGGCCATCAGTGCCACCTGCCTGGGAGCCAAGATGGTGCCTTTGCATTCCAGGCTAGGAACTTACCTTCTTTTTTTCCTTTTCAGTGACTTTAGAGCCATCCTTAGGGAGGCTGGTTAAGCTGGTTTACTGCACAGCTGGTCGCCAGTGGAGGGAAATGGTAAGCTCCGCTGTTGCCTTTGGTGTTTACTTGTTACTGTGTCGCTCATTTGAGTGATCTTCTCATGCCCCGGCAAGCAGAAGCTATCACTCTCCACTTTAGGCCTTGGTCTAATAGTCATGCAAAGCAACATTGAAAGTCATTCTGAGGTCTGGAACAGGCCCCAATATGCATTTTATAAAAGTGCTTCTTGGCTGCTGTTTCTCTTTGTATGGGGTTTTTTTCCCATTTCTCCAGACTGTTGAAGCTCTGAAAGGCACCGATGAGCTGCTCTCCCTCAGTTTGCTCCTTTGCCTTTGGGGAGTGCGGTTCATGTTTTCTTCATGGCTTTGCAGAGGAGAAAATCCATGAATACACCGCCTTGCTTGACATGATCTTGCTGGAAAGTGGTCGAAGGCTTATTGCTGCCCCATCTTGCAAATGGCATACATTCTGGTTCTCATTTGATGGGCAGCGTGTCGGCTTGTCAGTTGACTGTAGAACAATTCAATTGCTCAAAGCAGCAATGCTGATAGGGAGAGTTTACGTACTTCCTTGCACAAAGCGGTTCTGGGCTTTTTTCCCTGTGTGTGTGTTTCTGTGCAGACATGTGCATGAAACACAGGTGTCTCTCTGTGCCACAGGTGGGACTGATGACAGCTCTTTATTTCATTTCAACTAGAATTTAAAGAAAGATTGTGCCTGCAAAAGAATTAGAGCAGCTGTCCTTGTTTCCCAGAGCAAGCATCCAGGCGCTGGGGAGCAGTTGGCAGGATCAGAACCTGAGCCTGCTCTGGGTGGTAAATCCTCAGGAGAGGAAAGAGAAACCCCACTTTTTTCAATACAGGTCTAGTTCCCTTAATATTTCGAGCAGCAGAGGGGGGTGAGATGGGGCGGTGTGGTGGCAGGAGAGGGACAGGAGAGGGACAGAGGAATGAAGAGAACAGGGGTGGAGCTGGGCAGGGAGTGGAGGAAGGAAACCCCTGCTGAAGAGCCAGCAAACCATGAAGTATTCCTATGTGCTAAATTTCATCACACCAGCCTGTTTCCACAGCAAAGGCTCCAAAGTTGCCCAAAGAAGCAAGGAACAGAGCAACTGGTAGCAGTGATGGCAAACACGATGGAGTTCTTGGCCGCATGAGGAAGTAGATAACCACTGTAGGAAGTTCTGCGCCCTACCCTGATGGAAACAAATCTCTGAACCATTTACGGCAGCTCTTGCGTAATTTTTCTGTCCGTCTGACTATCTATCTATCGATCAATCTTGCAGAAGACTAAGTTGCAAGAACTTGAGAAATACACCTCTGTTCCCGGTAATAATAGTAACCCTAAGACTTAACCCTAAGACTCAACCTTAAGACTTAACCTTAAGTCTTAACCCTAAGACTTAAATTTAGGACTTAACCCTAAGACTCAACACCGAGACTTCACCCTAAGACTTAACCTTAAAACATAACCCTAAGACTTACCACTAAGTATTAACCTAAGACTTAACCCTGAGACTTAACCTTAAGACTTAAATTTAAAACTTAATGTTAAGACTTTACCCTAAGACTTAACACTAAGACTTAACCCTAGGACGTAACCTTAAGACTTTAATTTAAGACTTAACCTTAAGACTGAGACCTAAGACTATATGCCTAAGACTTAACCCTAAGACTCAACCTTTAAGACTTAAACCTAAGATTTAACCCTAAGACCTAACCTTAAGGCTCAAACTTAAAGATATAACGTTTAGACTTAACCCTGAGAATTAACCCTAAGGCTTATCTTTAAGATTTAACCTTAAGACTCAACCTTAAGGCTCTATCCTAAGATTTAACCCTAAGATCTAACCTTAAAACTTAACCCTAAGACTTAACCCTGAGATATAACCTTTAAGACTACTTAACCCTAAGACTTAACCATAAAACTTAACCCTAATACTGAACCCAAGACTTAACATTAAGTTTTAACCCTAGGACTCAACCTTAAGACTTAACTTTAAGACTTAACCCTAAGACTTATCCCCAAGACTTAACTCTAAGAGTTAACCCTAACACTTAAACTTAAGAATTAAACTTTTGACTTAACCCTAAGACTCATCCATAAGACTTAAACTTAAGACTTAACCTAAAGACTTAACCCTGAGTCTCAATCCATAAGATATACACTAAAGACTTAACCCTATAGACTTAACCTTAAGACTTAACCCTATGATTTATACTTATGGCTCAACCTTAAGACTTAACTTTAAGACTTAAGCCTGAGAATTAACCCTAAGACTTAATCCTAAAACTTAACCTTAAGATTTAACCTTAAGAATTAAGGTGAAGGGTTAACCTTAAAGGATGAAACTTAAGACTCAACCCTACGTCTGAACCCTATGACTTAACCCAAGACTTAACCTTAAGACATAAACTTAAGACTTAAGCCTAGGACTTAATCTTAAGACTTAACCCTGAGACTTAACCCTAAGACATAACCCTGGAACTTATCCTTGAGACTTAACTCTGAGACTTAACCCTAAGACTTATCCCTAAGACTTAATCCTAAAACTTAACCTTAAGAGTTAACCATGAGACTTAACCGTGAGACTTTACCATAAGATGTAATCCTATGACTTAACCGCAAAACTTAACCCTGAGATTTAACCTTTAAGATTTTGCCTTCAGACTTAACCCTAAGACTGAACCATAAGAGTGAACCCTAAGACTTAACCTTCAGACTTAATCTTAATACTGAACCCTAAGACTTAACCCTAAGGCTCACCGTTCAGACTTAGCCCTAAGACTTATTCATAAGGCTCAAACTTAAGACTTAATGTTAAGTCTTAACTCTGAGAGTTAACCCTAAGATTTAACCCTAAAACTTGTCCTTAAGATTTTACCTTAAGATTTAACCGTAAGTATTAACCTGAATAGTTAACCTTAAAGATTTAACCTTAAGACTTAACCCTGAGACTTAACCCTAAGACTTAACCTTAAGATTTAACCTTAAGACTTAACCTTAAGAGTTAAATTTAAAACTTAACCTTAAGACTTAACCCTTAGACTTAACACTAACACTTACATTTAAGACTTCACCTTAATATTTAACCCTAAAACTTAAACCTAAGACTTAACACTGAGACTTAAACCTGACTTAACCTTGAGACTTAACCCTTAGACTTATCCCCAGACTTAACTACAAGAATTAACCCTAAGACTTAACCTTATAAGTTAACCTTGAGAATTAACCGTGAGATTTAAAGTATAAGACTTAACCCTATGACTTAACCGTAAAACTTAAACCAAAGACTTAACCTTAAGATTTAACCTTATGACTTAACCTTAAGACTCAACCCTGAGACTTTACACTAAGACTTAAATTAAGATTTAACCTTAAGACTTAACCCTGAGACTTAAAGGTAAGATTTAACCCTAAGACTTAACACTAAGATATAACCATGGGACTTAACCCTGTGTCTTAACCCTAATAGTTAACCCTAAGACTTAGCCCTAAGACTTAACCCTAACAGTTATCCCTAAGACTTAACCCTAAACTTAACCCTAAGATTTAACCTTAAGTTTTAACCTTAATACTTAACCCTAAGACTTAACCATAAGATTTAACCTTAAGAATTAACCTTGAGACTTAACCGTGAGATTTAACCTTTAAGACTTAACCCTAAATCTTAACCCTGAGACTTAACCCTAAGAATTAACCTTAAGGCTTAACAATAAGATTTAACCCTAAGGCTTAACACTAAAACTTAACCCTACAAATTAACCCTAAGTCTTATCCATAAGACTTAACACTGAGACTTAACTCTAAGACATAACCCTGAGACTTATCCCCAAGACTCGACCCTAAGGCTTAACCCTTAGACCTAAACTTAAGACTTAAACTTAAGACTTAACCCTAGGACTCAATCCGTAAGGCTTAAACTTAAGAATTAACCCTGAGACTTAAACTTAGGACTTAACCCTAAGACTCTAACATTAAGACTTAGCTCCAAGACTTATGCCTAGGTCTCAACAATGAGACTTCAACCTAAGACTTAACCTTATGGTGGCCAGGTTTTCCAAAACGAAAGCAAATGTTAGATGGTGGAGGTGGATCCCAGGGGTCTTTCATGTAACTAGAAGTTTTTTGAAAAAGAAAAAAAAAAAAAGGAAAAGGTATGCATGCATCTCTCTTCTTAAAACAAACATCTCTACAATGTTCCCATAACCTTCAAGGAACATACCTGACACTTCCTTGACTGGGTTGTATTCACAGCAAGACTGTACCATCATAGCCTGTACCTTATCCTCTTTGGTAGCATTGTCTTCAGCCAGGTTGTCAGTCTGTTTAACAGGTACTGATTATTTGACACTCATGTTAGGCTACAAATAGGCTCTCTTTGTACCTTACATAAAGACTTGTTTAACCAATCCAGTTTTCTTCCAAGCGGACTGAAGCTATGTGTAGAAAAAAGCACACCACCAGCATTTTGAAGCTGGCCTTTAAGCTCCAGACTGGTTGAAGAAGCTAGCCACGGTACATTTAACTGGGATGCATGCAAGTAGCATTAGTTATGTTTTGCAGCATTAAAAGGACACACAACTTAAGAGTTGTGGCAGATGCTTTTGCTTGCTGAAATTCAGCTTCAGACCCAGAAGCACTAAAAGGAATCAAGCTTTTGATAATCCCTTAGCAAGGGATTTAAGAATTTTCTGTTGGTACTGGATTTTCTGTTGGTTTTTGTCTGCCCACAAGCTCTGCTTCTGGCCAGGAAAAGGAGTCCTTAACAGCAGCTATTGCCAAGTGCAGTGGAACTGCAGGTCCAACACGTACTCAGAAGCTGCTCTTTGTTGATCTTAAATGATTCCAAAACCATCCTCAGCACTCCTTTTCAAAACAATCGCCCTTTGACACCCAAAAGGAAACCTTTGGGATCAACGTGTCCCCAGGGAGGGCTCGACACAAAACCTCTGCGCAGACCTGCTGCCCTGTGATGCCTGCCAGCAGAGCTGGTGACGCGAGTGCTCCTTCCCCGTCTCCGTTGAGGATACTAAGGTTAGCAAAGCCCTCCTGTTTGTCTTGTTGACAGGCGTGCTCAGCCTGAAAGGCGGTGAGGGAGCGCTAACCGGCAGCCCTGCCAGCCAGCCTGAAGGGCAGGGGGGATGTGAAAAGCAGCTTGGGGCCGCCTGAGAACTAGCACAGGCATTTACGGAGGGAACGCGCGGGAGCAGGGTGTTCTCTCGCTTTCACTCGCTGGGAATGTGCAATCCATTCCTTCCCCCGGAATCTCTCACCTCTAAGTGAGAGACAGTCAACGTTTTAACTAATGTTTTACAAAATGCCTCTTTGTAAATACCTACACATACATACACATACACGTTCTGTTAAAGTCGCAAAGAGTATGTTTCCCAGAAAAGAAGTACCTGAATTTTGAGAAATTTTGAAGACTCTTTGATGGCCATCTGAATTGTGGACCGCATCATCTGATTTGTGGACCCCATTTTAAACTCTATTTAAGGAAAAGGAGGTATGGGAATGATACCACTATGGAAACAGACAGTTAGGCATTTCACAGGAGTCAGAAAATGGTGCATCAGCCACAGCTGGTGACTACCAGCTCCAATATTTTGAAGATTAGGAAACTATTTCAAAAAACTTGTTGACAAGTCTTTCCTAGAATTGTAATGCTCTTTCTAAGAAATCGTTCACGCAGTGCATTGCAAGCGTTGAAAAGCCCCTCATTCTTCTTCCTTGCAAAAAAAGAGAAAAAAACTGTTTACAGTTCTCTTCCTCTTCATTGTACTCCTCATTGTCATCTTCACCACTGTAGATGACAGTGGTGAAGACGTGTATCAGTGCAGAGCGTGTTGGTCTTAAAATATTCTCTGGAATTCTGCGTGATTATTTATGATGGGCTGGATGCAGAATCCCTTCCTGAAGACCCCGTTGCAATGGGGCATCTACAGCAAAGAACATTCTATTTATTTGGTTAGGAGGGAACTAGAACATGAAATCCAGGTTCAGACCAGCAGGCACAGTTTTTAAATCATTATCAGGCTGAAGGAACACTTAAATGGACAGATTATGCCTTTTAGGAAAACTTGTCTGTGGTGGCTGGCAAAAACACTTCTTCCAGCTACAGAAAATCTGAAAAAAGATGGACATGACCTCCTCTGCATGGACAGGGGAGGCACTGCTGATTAAAGCCTTTAGATAGCATACAAAGCATGACTAACCCCTGATTTCTCATTTTTATAAAAAAAGGAGTAGTCTAAGGAGTTCTATAAAAAAGAAAGAAATGTTGTGGTTTATCTGTTTTTAAGCTTTTTGTGAGCTTTCCCAATCTTAATGGCTGTCCATTGCACGTCTAGTTAGAGCTCACAAAACAGAAGCCACTCTGTGTAGCTGTACCCTCAGCCCTCTGCACTACTGGCTTCTGCAGAAGCAGCAAAGGTACAAAGAAAAAAACCAAAACTCCATTGGTGAGGGGTGTATGTATTTACCTGACACAATGTTATTATTGTCCAAGGAATTGCATTTTAAAGACTGATCTTCAGTTTTTGAAAATCACAGGCCGTCTTTACACTGCAGCACAGTGAAAATGTCACAGAGGTACCTTGGTGCCAAGAACCCAGCTCATCAGAGTGGTGGGCTTCTCCTCTGCCTCATTTAACCTGCTACCTCACAGACCTTGTGCTGGCCAAGTTCCGTGGTTCCCAGTGATGATCCCAGATTGACCGGAGCCAGATCAGGAGCTTCTACCCATTAGGTCTTAGGGTTGAGTCTTAGGGTTAAGTCTTAAGGTTAGGTCTTTAGGTTAAGACTTATGGTTATGTCTCAAGGTTAAGTCTTAGAGATAAGTCTTAGAGACACGCTGTAACTCGCCGGTATACTTTATTTATTGAGAACTAACATTAGAAAGACACGGCATAACCACAAGTCAATAATATCTACTAATGGTGGAGGAGAGGTCTGTCTTGAAGAAGGCTGGAAAACATGACCATTCAAACCATGCTGACGCAGCTGATACAGAACTGGACTGGACCAATACATCGATGACAGCAACAATGCTGTAGTCAGGCTTACATTTGAATATCTGCAATTGTAATCAGATCTCTGTCCTCCATAAATCTGAGGAATACAGCAGTAATACCTGGAGCACAGAGAGCAGCTTAGGGTGAAATCAAACTTAGAAAGGTAACTACCAACATTTGGGAATGTGCCCAACTGCTTTCTGAGCTTCAGGTTTGGAAAAGATCAACTGCTCCTTCACCGTCCTGGCACAAAAGGCAATACGCTTTAGGACGTTGCTCTTTTTCTCTTGCCCGACACAGGCATTGTCTTTAGGAAACTAATAGGAATCACTTAAGAATGAAACTTCTTGTTCGCACGGTTTGCCAGCTGGCCACTCTCAGTCTTTCCTCTGGAGACAGCATGCAGCCCCGCCACCCCCACCCCTCTGGGGTGTAAGAATACCCTGCCCCCCCGCCCCCAAACAAAGGAAGCAGTCAAACACTGGGACTCGGACTGCTGGCAGATGGGAACCAATTACCAGTTCACACTGCAATGTGTCTCTCCGTTTACTCTAAAAGCAATACAAGCAAAAGCATAAAATAAGGAATCTCTCTGCATAGAGGAAACAGGATGGAGAACTTGACTCTCAGAAAAACCAACCCCAAGAGCAAACCCAATTCAAACGTCTGAACAGCTACCACTGTTGGACTTTGAATGCCACGTCCCAGCGGGCTGAAAAATCTAAGTCTGCTTTGGGACAGATACATTCAAATCTGCCCTGTCACAACACAATTTAACAGCAGCTTTAACAAGAAAGAGACAACCGGAATGCCTCCGTAACCCAACAGGCACAAAGAAGGTGAACACACTGAAACCCCTCCCAAAGAACACAACGCGTTACGGCTACTTACCCAAGGTCTGTCTTGCCGGTAGCTTTAACTCCTCTAACAGGGACTCTCCTAACAGTTACCGATGAGTGCCTTGGAATCAGGGCATTGTCATCTGTGTATTCTGAAAACAACATCAATACAGAGAAAGCATCAGTCAGTTCGTAAGAGTGATATTAATATGTCATGACATAGCACTTCAGGGAACCCTTTACGGATAGAAAAGCAACATTTTACACACAGCGTCATGCTTTTATCATGTCCACACACTCACGGTACCTTTCCAGAAATCTTCAGGTCTGATAGTCAAACACAAGCAGCAAAATCTTTTCCATTTGTTTTGAATCGTTTCAATGCCAACAGCAAAATGGTCTCTAAAGTCACTAAAGCAGAGTCTGCTAAAACATGAGGCTCTTTCCTGATCTAACTTTCATTGCTTTTGCTCCTGTTAGCTTACAAAACCCTAGAACATGTCTCTATAATAGCGAGCACGGAAGAGGACACCCCCACCCCGCCTCCCACCTTTTAAAACACATCCCAACCATCCATTTTGCCTTCCCACCATCTTCAAAAAGAGTCCACCATCTCTTTTTTTTCCCCCCAGTGATGTGTAAAATCCTGTTTACTTTTAGCTTCTATTAGCATTGCTTCTATTACGAGATTTCCGTGATCACGCGGCTCGGAAAACTCTGAACAAGTTGGCCATCTTCACTCAAGGTTCACTGAAGGGTCTTTCCAAGATCATGCCAACATTTAGTCAGGACTCCTGCACAAAGTTATAAAACCCACTACCATATCTCCACAGGGAGGATCTCCAAGAACCCCCTTTAGGCAGAGCATCCAGGCCTAGTTCTTTCCTTCATCTTCTGAAGGTGACTTTAAGCACGTAGATGCTGTTCAATAAAAACGGAAAGTCACGGTTATGTATAAAACCCCAAAATCTGGCATACACATAAATGACACCGAAATGTATTCCTTAGCTTTGCTCTGACAACCGCTGGGGAATTTTTTGCATTTTCACGGGGAAAACACCCTTACAAAAGTTCCAGTAAGCATCTGTGTCACAACCTGTACGTCTGCCTCTACCTGCATGTTTGTCTCTACTGCTGTATATGACACGCGATCCCGTAACACCCCCAAGACCCCTAACACCGTGCTGTTAAGTCTGCTCACAGATACTCTCCTGAACCTACTTTACCTATCTGTAGGTAAACAGTGTCTTTAGGTCCAACCACTTGAAAGGCTGGGGCCAAAGTTACAGTTACCGCAGCAGGCATGTTATTCTGTTTAAGTTTTAATACATCAAAGAGGAAGAGGAAAAAATCCTATGAGTACACATTGTAACGACAAGACTGTTGTGGGAATGTCACAGAACCACAGGAAAAAAGAAAAAAAACCCCAACCGATAAAATTTGAATGTTTAAGGAATGGAGATGGTTTCCAAGTCTTTGTATTTCTGACAAGTCATATTCCAAAGTCTTTAATCACATGCAAGCTTTGCCAGACGGTAGATTACCAAACTGAAACAGCACACTAAGTAATACAAAACCATTACCGTCTCTGAGAATCAAGCACCATTTCTCAGATTCAAAAGAACTTAGGGTTTCTCTAAGAACATTTCTAGGTATATTCACCATAACTGATCTGCCATAAAACTTCAGTACTGCCCTGACACCGTTTAACACGCAGTACCACGACAAAAATGCACCGTTTGAAAGAAATGAAGAAATGATGCTCAATAGCATCTGAATGAATGTGTAGCATGGTGCAGCAAAGAAGCTGTATTAGCAAGAAATGCCAAGTATACTTTAGACAGAACACTCGTCTACAAGATGGCTTTCCAGGGTCTGCATAGATTCTCACTCACAGATACACCCTTGATCCAAAACGTTGCTACTGAGCAGTTTCTGCAGCAGCCAAGCACCGCTTTTCCAATGCGGTGGAGTAAAAGTAGCTGAAGACAAATTTCAGTCACCAAACCCACTTTTTTTTCCCCTTTAAATTAGCCACCCACTCCTTTTCTATCATGTTCAGCCTTCTCTGCCGGCTTTCAAAGAAATCTGGCAGGTCTGTGATGACAAGGCATTGTCCCACATTCCCTTATCGTTTTAGCTAGAAGGGTTCCCAGAAACCAAACCTCTTCCACGCGCGGTGTCGCACACGGACCCCGTACGCTGCTGTGCCTGGCTGCGCACACAGCCCTGACGGCAGCTGCCAGCGCACAACCACGGAAGAGCAGCTCTGAGGCCCCAGCACAAGTCACCGCTGCCGGCCGTGGCCCAACCGCCTCACTGGCCGCCTGCGCCATCGCCAGCCGGCCGGTCCCCGGTCCCCGCGCCCGCCGCCCCCACGCACCTTCCATGGTCTGGGCGTTGGTGACCTGCAGGTCGCAGTGGGTCGCCTTCAGCCTCTCGCGGCCCATGATCTGGCGCCTGAGGTCGCGCAGGGAGATGTGGGGGCCGTGAAAGGTGACCACATCGGAGTTCAGCCTGGAGGAGAACTTGTAGTGGACACACGACATGGCCGGGGCCAGGCGGTGCCCGCTCCGCGATGGCACCTCACGCAGCAGCTGGCCTCGCGGCCCCCACAGCAGGTCAGGGCCCACCGAGGGGCTGGGGCCAGCAGCGCGGGCTGAGCCCGCCGGCTCCTCCTCGCAGCCCCGGTGGGAGGACGATGGGGACAGGCCCTGGCTCGGCCTCCGCTCCCTCCTCGCACCAGCGCTGCCAGGCCAAGCTGCTCGCTATGGCAACCCAGGCGGCTCCGCATTGTGACAGAGGGGCTCAGGGGGCCACTCAGCGCCCCTGGGGGAGGGGCCTTCATCAGCCCCGCCTGGGCCGCCGGTGTCCCTGCTGTCCCCCAGCCTGTCACCGCCCCGTGCCCTGTCACCCCCCAGGCTGTCACGGCCTGCTGTCCCCTCCTGTCACCCTCGATGCTGCCACTGCCTGCTGTCCCCTCCTGTCACCACGCAGGCTGTCATGGCCTGCTGTCCCCTCCTGTCACCCCCATGCTGTCCCAATCTGCTGTCCCCTCCTGTCATCCCCAGGTTTTCACGGCCTGCTGTCCCCTCCTGTCACCTCCCAGGCTGTCATGGCCTGCTGTCCCCTCCTGTCACCACCCAGGCTGTCACTGCCTGCTGTCCCCTCCTGTCACCCCCAGGCCTGTCCCTGCCTACTGTCCCCTCTGGTCACACTCCACACTGCCACTGCCTGCTGTCCCCTCCTGTCATCCCCAGGCTGTCACTACCTGGTGACATAAGCTACATAAGATAAAAAAGAAAAAAAACAAAACGAAAACCTGCTTAGGTGAACACCAAAACACCCATGACTTTCTCAGACTCTTCACTACCCCACATGGGAGTCAAGGGACAGGATCTCCCAAAGGCTCTTTTGCAGGCACTTCCTGAAGACACCCCCACCCCCCACCCCACCCTGCTTTTCTACAAGTGCACAAAGAGGTGAAGAAGAGTTTCATGTTTAAGTTAAAGGAGGCAGTTTCGGAAATTAGCTTAGGTGAAAAAACCAAGGTGGTGTACTCATGGATTTTCTCCTCTGCAAAGCCATGAAGAAAACATGAACCGCACTCCCCAAAGGCAAAGGAGCAAACTGAGGGAGAGCAGCTCATCGGCGCCTTTCAGAGCTTCAGCAGTCTGGGGAAATGGGAAAAAAACCCATACAAAGAGAAACAGCAGCCAAGAAGCACTTTTATAAAATGCATATTGGGGCCTGTTCCAGACCTCAGAATGACTTTCAATATTGCTTTGCATGACTATTAGACCAAGGCCTAAAGTGGAGTGATAGCTTCTGCTTGCCGGGGCATGAGAAGATCCCTCAAATGAGCGACACAGTAACAAGTAAACACCAAAGGCAACAGCGGAGCTTACCATTTCCCTCCACTGGCGACCAGCTGTGCAGTAAACCAGCTTAACCAGCCTCCCTAAGGATGGCTCTAAAGTCACTGAAAAGGAAAAAAAGAAGGTAAGTTCCTAGCCTGGAATGCAAAGGCACCATCTTGGCTCCCAGGCAGGTGGCACTGATGGCCCAGCAGGGTCATGTCCCCACGTTCCAGGAAAGATAAAAAAAGGGCAGGACGTGTTTGTGGGGTGGGTTTGATGCATCCTTTCCGTTTGGTGAAAGCCTGAGGAAGGATGTACCCCACGGTGGGACCGGTGGCACTTTAGACCTGAGGTTAAAAAAGTGCTGCACATCAGTGACACTGCCCAAGCTGCTTTCACCACCAAACAATAAAAGATTTGCTTTCTCCAGTATGGTGGGAATGATGCCATAAAGTCGGTCATGGAGAGAAACCCTCTAAGCCTTGCTTGCAAGTTTCAGAAGGCAGGCATTCTTTATGGCAGTGCTGGGAGCACGGGGGAATGTTTCCTCTGAGCGTGCTCACCCAGTTACTCGAGGGCACGCACTATGGACAGCAGAGCACTTGCACACTCATAGCGCATTACACATGCATTTTCAGTCAGGCACAGGATGGGTTACAAGTTTCTTGCTTTAATACAAATGAGCACACACCCTCAGACAGCACTGCTGAGGTTTTTTACTAGCTCCCCATGCTCCCCAAGCGGGGCCTTGCCCTCTCTCGGGGGGCTATCTGAGTCAGAGGTCGCGATCTCCCCCCACAACAATTACCTCTGCCCGACTTCCAACCAACATTCTGCGGATCGCAGCACTCTATCGGCTTGTCTCCTCCTGTGGCCACAACGTCCTCACCCAGAGGCTCTTTCTGCATCACTGAAAGAGAACGCAGATCTTTTCCCCATCCATTCTTTGTTCCCCATCCTTCCCAAGGCTGACTCCCTGGATGAGAGGTCCCTTAATTTGTCACTTCTAACAGCTTTAGAGAGTCAGCTTGGCCTAACCTTTGTGCGCAGGTGTGTTTAACGTAGAGCTAAACACCAAATCAGTGTGGTAACTGGGGAGCTCAGACATCTTGTCCCTTTGCCGAGCCAGCAGCCTTCCCTTAACAGAATCCCTGGACATAAACGTATATACAGTGGAATCTATACGGTGGCATCAAACGTCCGCCCAGACACCACATCCGTCCCTAAAATCCTTCCCCCCAAACAACCCTGAAAGACTTCCCTTGACCCCCTCCTCCACCCTGGCTGTTCCTGAAGTCATCCCCCACCTCCACCTCCCCGCCCTGTCCCTAAAACCTTTTCCCCCAGACCCTGGTCCAGCCCTCCCCCACCCTCGGCCCGTCCCTAAAATCCTTCCCCCAACCCCCCGGTTCTTCCCTAAAGGCCTCCATTAACCCCCCGTCCGTCCCTAAAACCCTTCCCCCAGGCCCCCCAATCTGTTCTCTAAATAACACACACCCTCAACCCCCCCCACGCCCCCACCCCCGGTTTATCAATACACACACCCCCACCTCCCCCCACCCCCCACCCCCCCCACACCCACTCCCACAAACACACATCCTTGCCCCACCCCCACACACCCCGCTCCATCCCTAAACACCTTCATCCATTCCCACCCGTCCGTCCCTAAACCCCTTCCCCCCGCCCCCTCCCCTGCCCCCGTCCCTCTGTCCCTGGCACGGCCCAACTGCCCAGCACCACCAGACCACTCTGGCCCAAACACCGTAAGGCAATGGTTCCCACCTGCCAATAGCAAGTCGAGGAACATTTTTTCTTCTTAAATAGAGAGAGTTTTACTTCATACGATGCCGACTACGCCAAATTATGTTTTGCTGACTGACTGGATACACAGCAAAGCTGAACTCTACATCAAATATAATCAAATCTATCAAATATATCAAATGATGGAATATATCAAACGCAGTTTCTTATATTGCAATAAAAGAAAATAGCATGCAATATGATAAAAGGAACCAGTAGCAGTTACTGTGAGCAATATGAGAAAAGAGCAACAGAAGCGAAGCATCCAATTGTTATTCCAAAGTGTTAACATGCCTAAGGAAAGGAGACATCACCAATTCCCACCCCAATTCCCTTCGGCTGGGAGCCCCCTTGCAGCTGGTGCCAGGAGTCTCTCGGGAACTGGGAAATTCCCCTGGAGAAGGTGCCAGGAAGGAATTCTCTTGCTGCTTCCCACCGTGCATGGTAGCCATGTGAGGCACAGCGCAAGGGTTCTGCTCCCTGCTTTCTGTGGTGAGAAAATTGACACAGCACTTTAGAACTCATACAGAAGCAAAAAACATGGCTTGGGAAAGTGCAGGGCTGCTCCCCTGGAGAGGGTTCCAGGCAGGAATTCTCTTGCTGCTTCTCACCCTGCCCTGGCAGCCATGTGAGGCACAGCACAAATGTGCTGCTCCCTGCTTTCTGTGCTGAGAAAACTGACCTCTTTTCAGTGGCAATAATGCACAGCCCAAAAAACTCACCTTGACAAAGTGCAGCAGTGCTCCCTGGAGAAGGTGCCAGGCAGGAATTCTCTTGCTGCTTCTCACCCTGCCCGGGCAGCCATGTGAGGCACAGCACAAGAGTTCTGCTCCCTGCTTTCTGTGGTGAGAAAATTGACCAAAACCTTGTGCACTCATGCAGCACCAGAGCTCACCTTGGCAAAGTGCAGCACTGCTCCCCTGCAGAAGGGGCCATGAAGGAATTCTCTTGCTGCTTCTCACCGTGCCCTGGCAGCCATGTGAGGCGCGGCACAAAAGTTCTGCTCCCTGCTTCCTGTGGTGAGAAAACTGACCTCTCACATTTGCAATCATGCAGAGCCGAAAAAACCCTCACTATGGGTAAAGTGCAGCACTGCTCCCCTGGAGAAGGTGCCAGGAAGGAATTCTCTTGCTGCTTCTCACTCTGTCCTTGCAGCCATGTGAGGCACAGCACAAATGTTCTGCTCCCTAATTTCTGTGATCTGAAAATTAACCCCTCACATTTTCAATCATATAGAGCCAAAAAACCCTCACCTTGACAAGTGCAGCACGGCTCCCCTGGAGAAGGCGCCAGGCAGGAATTCTCTTGCTGCTTCTCACCCTGCCCTGGCAGCCATGTGAGGCACAGCACAAAAGTGCTGCTCCCTGCTTTCTAAAGTTAGCAAAATTGACCGTTCACAGTTGTACTCATGTTGAGACAAGACTTTCTTACTCAAAAGCAAAACCCAAGAAGCCACGTACCCGTGGGAACCCCCTTGTCCTTCCGTGTGGCTGGTGACTTCCCATGGCTCTTCCACAAGGCAGGACAGGTAACCATGAATTTGGAAGCCCACGTAAATTCAAGTACACTTAGTCCTCTGACAGTCACTACTTATGGGCCAGCGGTCCTCTCACCCCTCCACAGATCTCCCTGTTAGTCCTCTAGCAGTCATTCTCCATGGAGGGACCACAAGTCCTCCACACCTACCCACCAGCTCACCAGAAATGAGTCAGACCACGCCAGAAGTGACACTGCCTGACCTGCAGGAGATCTATTAGACCACTAACGATGGTTTCAAGACAGAAAAGCCCACCACCATCCACCAGCACAGCAGAAAAACAACGAGAAGAAACATCATACACAAACCAAAGGCACCCATCCAAACCCCACAAAGGCAAAATAGCTGAAAAAAGGCACTCTCCACAAAAAAAACCCACCACACAGATCACAAGATAAGATAAAAATGCCATAACCCCAGGAACACAGGGCCAACAAACACAGATTCTGTCCATAACAGTAACACACTTTGACACTAACTCGCTTGACCTCTGACATACTTGACCTTGTTGCTCCCAAACCACAGCACATCGTAGCCCTAAGGCAAGACAAAACGGAGCACAAAGTCCCTGAAGATCTCCGCCAGGGCAAAAGCAAAGCACAGAGCCACACAGGAGGGTGGGGTTGGAAGGGACCCGTGGAGGTCCTCTGGGCCAAGCCCTCTGCTCCAGCACGCTCGCCTCGAGCAGGTTGCTGAGAACTGTGTGCCCTTGGCCTTTGAAGATCCCCAAGGACAGAGACTGCACAACCTCCTTGGGCAACCTCTGCCAGCATTTGATCGCCCCGAGGGGGAAAATTTGCCATTTCTCTCTCTCCTTTCACTGTACCACATTCCAGAACAGCCATGAGATGACAAGCTCAGGCTTGAAAGCCAGTGCTGTGGCTGGCCTGAAATTCTGTCCCCCTTTTTTTCATCCACTAGTAGCTAAAGGAGGACAAAGAAGGATTTCTTTCAAAGGAGAACTTCTCTTTTCCTCTGTCCTTCTTCTCTACCAGTGATCTGGATTCTGAGTGCTGTGCCACTGTCCTAATGGCTGGGATAGGGATACTTCTTGTAGGACAGGGAGGAGGTGACAGTGGAGATGATCAGGCTGGGGAAGCTGAAGGAAAACGCAAGCAACTGGAGTTGCCTGGAGCAAGAGTGGCCAGCTTCCGAGCTAGGTCACCTCGTGTCCTCAGCTCCCATGCAGGAGCTGAACCACACACATGGACTGCAAAGCAGTGTGACCCATAGAAAAAAGTTTGCTTGGCTCGGGATCGCCCAGGGGCATTTAACTGCAATTCCGCCCTTGTCAGCAGGAAGGAAACATGCCCTGCAAGCACACACTGAGGCACGACACCTTGCCCGGGGCTAAAGGGTACCTCAGGAGACCTACATGGGACCCCCCAGCACCTGGATTGCTGGCTGGAGGATGGGTAGGTCAAAGGACCCTGATGGGAGCCCTGCAGGCTCTCATACATTGGACCAACGGGCACCTTCCCTTGTCATACAGAGCATCCTCTCGGATGCTCTGGACAGTTTCTGGTAGATCTCTGGAGAAGAGCTTCTCCCCAGGCCTCTCCCATGGGCTTGCTCACCCCCGGAGCCCTTCCCAAGCACAGCCCCAGCAGGTGGATGCAACCGGCGTTGCAGGGAAGAACAAGCAGCAGGCACCACAGTCAGCACTGCGGGAAAGCTGGGACCCCAGACACCCACCCAGGCTCTCCAATCCCAGCCTGGCCCACAAGAGTGCCTTTATCTCCCTTTCCCAGAAGTGCTGAATTCCCCTTCCAGCATTAGCCACTGGACCCACGCTGCTTCTTGCTGCAGTGTACAACAGCCACAAGAGAATTTGCTAGATGTCTCTGATTTCCTGCATTTTTCCTGAACAGGGCGGGTGTGTAACTCTCTGAATCACTTCTGTTTGAAGCAAGGCATTGCTTAGGGTCAACAGTGAAACGAGACACGGGCCATCAAAAGCTGACTACTTTTCCCCTTCTTTGCCATGGTCACGGCCTACCCCACAGACTCGCCCCTGGCCGTGTCGGCCACCGGCTGGGTGAAGGTCATGGCTAACAGGGCAGGGGCTCCTGTGTGGCGCTCATCCAGCCCTGATTGCCAAGGGTGAAGCCTTAGCACCCAGGTGGAATAAAGCCTTCCCAAGCAAGGGTGGTGCTCCAGGGGCACCACAATTCCTGCCGAAGCTCACCACACATTTCATTTCCCTGTGGCGCCTGGCAGGACACGAGCGGCTCTTGACTGCTGCTAGTCCCCCCGTCTTTTGGTAAAAATGGAAGTTTTTCCTCCTGCTGGGCCTGCTCCAGTTCCAGCGCCTTGGGGCCTGAGGCCTGGCACGGCCTGTGTGCCAGAGGCCTTCCGACCGCTAGGCCGGCCTCCACCAAGAGGAGTCTGCCTCAGGCCACAACGGTCACCTCTAGGAAAAACGGCTTCTTTTATCGAGCAGGACCCTGTCCAAACCCCAGGGCAAAGCGCTGGCCGCAGGCGCAGGGAGGTGGCCCTTGCCCCCTGCCCTGTCCTGCGCGGGGCTCCCCGGGGCGAGGCAGGCCCGGCCATACTGGAGAGGGCCCCAGCCCCGCCCCGCAGGCCCCGCCCACTTTCCGTTGGGCTCAGACCGTTGGTCACGGGGAGCCCACGGCCACCACAGGCAGCAGGGCAGAGCCGTGCTGGCACGCAGCGGCGCTGGCAGGAGGCAGCCTCTGGCCCAGCAGCGCTGCCACAGCACCAGCACCCCGCTTCCCAGCCTCGCCGTCGCCGGCTGGGCCCCCTCCTCGCTGCACGGCCAGGGCCCTCCTCTCCCGGGCAGGATGGGCCAGGCCAGCTGCTGCTGCGGCTCCAGGTGGGCTCCCCCCGGGCTCGGGGACACGCGGGCACAGCTGGGCCACGCAGCACTGGCGTTGCTCACGCCCGCCGCTCTCTGCTCTGCAGGGAGGCTCTCAGCGACGCCGAGCCGGTGCTGAGCGCGGACGTGCGGCTGACGCGGGGCCGCAAGAGGAGCGAGAGGCGCCTTCTGCTCCTCCACGAGGAACTGGTGGTCGCCAAGTTGCGGTAAGACCCTCAGAGCCCAGATCCTTGCCCCCAGCCCCGGCCCAGGGACACCCTGGCACCAGCCCCAGGCCCCGGCCCCTCGGTGCTGGAGGCACCAATGTCCGTCCCAAGGGCAGGTGGGGGACAGGGCTCTGCGCGTGGGGACCCAGCCCAAGGAGCCCCCCTCCAGCTCAGTGCCCGCCTCTGCTCTCTGCAGACACGGCACCAGCCTGCGCCCACAGCTCCGCCTGGCGCTGGACCAGCTGTGGGTGCTCAGCAGCGGGAAGGAGGCTGCGGGGCAGGATGGACAGGAGGAGGAGGAAGGCACCGATGAGGACAGCACCTCTGTCATCCTCGCCTGGCCCACCGGCTCCTGCATCGCCACTTTTGGGTGAGTCGTGGTCGGGCAGCAGAGGTTCCCAGCCGTGCCCACGCCATCCCATGAACACAGGCCTCTGCCTTGCGTGCAGAGCTGGGCAGGGAGCAGGCAGCCCGGTGGCAGGGAGGGAGGGATGTGGGATGTTTCCCCATCCTGCATCCCCTGGTCACCTTTTGGTCCCCAGAAGGGAAAGGCAAATGCAGCCGCTCAGGCAGGACAGAGCGACCCAGGGCTTGGACAGCACCTCTATCCTGCCCCACAGCACAGGGCTGTGCAGGCACCCACCTTTGCCCAGGGCTGGGGGCAGCAGGGCCTGACGCTCTCTCTCCTCTCTATCTGCAGATCCCAGGCACTGAAGGAGCTGTGGGTGGCCACGCTGCTGGGGTAAGCCGGGGGGATGCTCCAGGAGAAGCTGGATGGACGGGGGAACACAGCCCCCAGCTGGGGAAGGTGCCCCCGTGGCTGCGAGCAGCTCTCGGGCACAGCTGCCTGACAAGAGACAAGAGACGGCTTGGGGCTCACCCAGCTCTCTCCCTCTCCCTTCCCGGTGCACAGGACACCAGAAGGACGCAAGGGAGCCCGCGTCACCCATCTGACATCCATCAAGCTCCTGGAGAGGGAGCTGAGCCGCCGCCACGCCGTGAGTGTCTCTCTGCTCTGGGCCCTGTCCCCAAGCACTGCTCCTGCAGCCGAGCAGCAGAGCCATGGCTGCTCACCTTCTTCCCCTCCTTCTCTCCTGCCCAGTGGAGGACACTGCGCGCCAGGAGCCTGGAGAGGCTGATGGGGGCACAGGCAGAGGTGAGAATGGCTGCCTTGCACCTGCCTCTGGCTGCGCCGGGATGCGCAGGGACTGGGGTGAGCTTGTGCGGGAGGGACAGAGGGTCTGATGGTGCCACTCAGGGAGCAGAGAGTTTTGGGAAGCCAGCAGCACGCCAGCACGTTCTGACTGGTGACACTGGGAGGAACCCTGCCACATGGGGAAGAGAGCCCGGGAGGGCAGAGGGTCCCAGCTCTGCCGCGCTCAGGCTGCTGGTGGCCCTTTCTGCTGCGGGGCTGCTCTCCAAGCACAGCCCGATTCTTGGTTCTTGCAGGCTCATCCCAAGCAAGGGCCTGCGACGGCCCCATCTGCAAACGCAGGGGGACTTTGCCCCGCACCAGGTGAGTTTGGGAAAGCAAGGCAACCTCCTGCAATGCTGTGCTCACTTGTCCCGAGTGTCGCCATGCAGGTTGGGCAGCCCACGGAAGGATGTCACCTGGACGGACAAGGACAACTGCTGGGCAGTGCCTGCTGGATATGCTTCTGCGGGGACACGGAGCCTCTGCTGCTGCCCGCAGCTTGCAGGAGGGCAGGGCGAAGGCTGGCACAGGCTGACCCCGTGGCACGATGGCTCTCAAGAGCCTCTAAGTCAACACCTCCGAGCCAACGCCGCGGTTCCAGCTGCTGCCTCCCTGCCCATCCTGCCGCACCACACAGCACCGTGCTGCCGGCAGGGCAGCGCAGGGCAGGGCAGGCGCTGGGACCGCTGGCCTGGGGTCTCCATTGGTGGTGTCTTACTCTGTTTTCCTCTGCAGCAGGAGGGAGCAGCAGCGGGAGCAGCACCAGCAGGAGGAGGATGGGGCTGCCCTGGCCCTTCGCCCTGCGGCGCACCCCGGCCGCTGCCCAGGCGCCAGGGCAGGCGGGCTCCAGCTGCAGCAGGGTGCTCTTTGGGCAGCCCCTGGCAGCCCTCTGTGGGGAGGACAACACGCTGCCCCGGCCCATCCAGGTAAGCCAGCCTGGACAGACGGGGTCCCCAGCCCTCCCTCCGGCTGCTCTGGAGAGGGCCTGCGTGTCCCCAGCAGCTGCGGGGACAGGGCACTGGGCTCTGCACCCCCAGAACCTGCTTCTGGTCCCAGACCCTTTGTGGCGCTTAGGCAACCACGTCTGGGGCAGAGCTCTGGTCCTTGCCACCGCTTGGTTCTTCAGCCAAGCAAGTGGCCTCCTGCCTCTCCTGCAGGAGCTGCTGGCTGTCCTGCGCCAGCAAGGACCAGCAACGGAGGGGATATTCCGCAGAGCTGCCGGTGGGACAGAACTTCGGCAGCTGCGCGAGGCCCTGGACCGCGGCAAGGACATCGACGTAGGAAGCCAGCCTGCGCTGCTGCTGGCCGTCATCTTGAAGGTGAGCACTTCTGACGTGCAGCTGGAGGAGCTCCTGGCTGGCCTGCAGCGTTCAAAGGCTCACCTGCAGCCCTTGGCATTGCAGGACTTCCTGCGAAGCATCCCCACCAAGCTCCTCGTCGTCGACCTCTACGAGGACTGGATGGCAGCCATGGAGAGGGCCAGCAAGCAGGCCAAGGTGGAGGAGCTGAAAGCGTAAGTGTGGGCAGCAGCCTGCCTGGTGAGCAGGGACCGGGAGAGTTCTGGGACCTGCCTGCAAAGGCACGGGCTCCTCAGAAAGCTGTCTTTTCGGGCAGCTGCAAAGCTGTGCAACACGGCCGCTGGCTCCCACCCGCCTGGGGCCAGCTGCGGGGACGGCTGTGGGCACCCTCTGCTTCATCAGCCTTGTCTTCCTCTTCCCTCAGGGTGGCCAACAAGTTGCCTGCGGCCAACCTCCTCCTCCTGAAGCGGCTGATGGCCCTGCTGCAGCACATCGGCCACAACGCAGCCACCAGCAGAATGAGCTGCAGCAACCTGGCCATCTGCGTCGGGCCCAACCTGCTGAGCCCACCCAACGAGGACCTGCTCCCGCTGCAGGCCATGCTGGCGGTGACCGAGAAGGTACGCCCTACCCAGCAGCCAGTGCTGCCTTCCCGGCCCATCGGAGCTTGGCTGTTGCGAGGTCCCTGGCTGCCTCCTCCCTTGGGCCAGTGCTGGTGGGCTGGGTGCCTGGAAGAGCAACCCCCAGCCGCAGCCGCCTGCGCAGGCGAAGGGTCAGCAGTGGGAAAGGCTGCTTGACACGTCTGCAGGCACCTGGCTTGAGACCAAGGCTTTGATGTCTGCAGGTGAACGTGCTGGTGCAGTTCCTCATTGAAAACTGCGGGGACATCTTTGGGGAGGAGGTGGCCGGCCTCTCCCCTCCATCAGCCGAGGAGGTGCCAGCACCCATGGACCAGGGCACAGGTAGGAGGCGGGACTGAGGCTTGTCACAGACACTGGGGCTTGGGATGCCAGAAACCTCAACGCTGACGAGACAAGTGGTGTAGGGCTCGGCTGGGCTTTGCTTAGGTGTTCTTGACTTCCAAGAAGTCGCGCTGCTGCACGTGCTTTTGCTTTCCAGAGCTGCGGTGCGAAGAGCAAAGTGGCCCTGCAGGCACAGCAGAGACCCAGCATCCGGCAAAAGCCTTTCTGGATGCAGCCGCCTCTCTGCTGGGCATCGACAGCGGAGATGGGGGAGACACAGGGGCAGGGCCCAAAGCGGCAGAGGTACGGCAGCTCCACAGACGCTGGGGCAACATGTCTCAAGTGGGACAGTAATTTCCCAGGAGGCCAAGCAGCCGCTGGGCCTCCTCCTGGCAGCCGCTCTCTTGTGCCTTTGGGGTCCCTCCTCTCCCCCCAGAGTGGTGCGTGCTAAGGAAAACTGGAAAGGCTGTTTCTGGAATGCACTTCATTAAGTGTGATCTGCTTCATCAAACAAAACATACCTACAAAATACCCACAAAAGGACAGAAAGGAGTAGCTGCCACCTTGAGAGGGCTTTTGCTCAAATCCTACTCCGTCGCAGCTTCATCAAGTCTAGGCTGCGTTGGCTGGACTGTGCAAAATGTGCACGATGCAAACCAGCATCTCCTCTGTAGAGCTCATACAGCAATTTGGCAGTCAGGCCCTCACTACCCCAGGCTGTCACTTGCCACCCGTTACCTCCCAAGTTTCTGGTTTAGGCACCTCCAGATTTGCCTCCAGGCACCCCCGAGGGCACGGCAGAGTCCCTGGCACGCCTGCCACAACTGACCAGCCTGCCCCAGGAAACCAGGTAGGAAGAGCTCCCCTTGCCTGACCTGAGAGCTCGCTGCAGGGGCTTGGGGCTTTCCCCATCTCATCACGCTGTGGGATGGAAAGGTTTGCAGGCTCCCAGCAGGAGAAGGAAAAGTCAAGGAAAAGGAAGAGAAAAGAAGCCTGGGCAGAGGAGAGGGACAGCCAAGCACAAATAAAAAGGAGAAGAGAGGAAGTGATTTTGTGGACCCAAACCTGAGAAAATGCAGGAAGCTGCAGCACGTCAGGAAGGCCAGGTGCGTACCACGCGCTGCTGCCCATCTTTCCCAGCCCTGAACACGGCCCTAAGTCAGCCCAGCTGGCTGGCAAGGGCCGGCGAGGGCTGGTGCTGAGCAGGGTTTGGGATGAGCCCCACGGCAGCTCCCCGGGGGCTCCCCGTCGAGCCCTGCTGCGCGGCACAGGGGCACTGTCAGCATCCCTGCGCACGCACAGCTCCCTAGGGACATCACCCCTGGGGAGAAGGCACCGGAGCCGGCCTCGAGTGGAGGCCAGCAAGAGCTGTCCCTTCTGGGCCATGAGGAATTCCTCGGAAACAGCGTCCCCCAAAGAGGGGGGAACCAAATCCTGCCTCTTCCTGCCTCTGGGGGCTTATCAGAGCTTTCTGACTCTGTCGTTGCAGGTGCCGACTGATTTTCACCGGCTGAACAGCTGTGACTCCTGGGCCCCTGCAGCTGCTGTTGACAATAAAAGAATCTTTTCCCTCTCCTGACTGTGTCTGCCATAGGGTCTTGTGGAGTGGGGAGCGCTTGTGCTGGGGTGGACCCTCGGGGAGGAGATTGGGATGGTCCCTTGCCCCAGCACCCTTTCCAGCGGGCATCGGGGCTGAGCTGAGGGGCTTTAGGAGGAAAAGCAAAGCACAGAGCCACACAGGAGGGGGGGTTGGAAGGGACCCGTGGAGGTCCTCTGGGCCAAGCCCTCTGCTCCAGCACGCTCACCTCGAGCAGGTTGCTGAGAACTGTGTGCCCTTGGCCTTTGAAGATCCCCAAGGACAGAGACTGCACAACCTCCTTGGGCAACCTCTGCCAGCATTTGATCGCCCCGAGGGGGAAAATTTGCCATTTCAGTCTCTCCTTTCACTGTACCACATTCCAGAACAGCCACGACATGACCAGCTCAGGCTTGAAACCAAGTGCTGTGGCCAGCCTTCAGGGCCAGCAGGGACCGGGGGCGAGGGGAAGTGTTTTAGGGACGGGCCGTGGGGGCCGGAGGGAGGGATTTGAGGGACGGACGCCGAGGAAGGCCTCATCCCTGCAGCGATGGCTCAGGCCCAGGGCAGGGCTCTTCTCTGGGTGCCACGGGGTCGATTGCAAAGGACCAGGCCGCCCCACGCAGGGAGCAGGTGCGTGCCGGGGTGCCAGGGGCCCTGCCTGGCTGTTCCCAGCCCAGCCCCGGCTGGGGCCAGCCCTGCGCTGCAGCCCTGGGGCCGAGGCGCAAGGAGCCGGGCATTGCTGAGGGTGCTGCACCCTGCCAGGCCCCGCCGCCGGCTGCCGGCTGCCCTGGGCTGCCCCTCGCTCTCCCCAGCTCTGCCTGCTGCCAGCGCCGGGGGCACCGCCACGGGGCTTGCCCCCTGCCCACAGCTGCCCTGACCCACAGCTGCAGCTGTACGTGGTGCCCACATCGCACAGCTGGGGCGGGGGTGGCAGGTCTCTCTGGGGGCAGCCTGGGACTGGGGGCAAAGCCAAGCCCATCCCTCGCTTGTGATCTTTGTCCCCAGGGAGAGCCAGTGCAGACGTGTGCTGCGCTGGGGAGTGTCCCGCGGGGAGGTGACGGCCGACTGCAGAGCAGCACTGAGACCCGCGCGACAGCAACGGCAGCTGGTGGCCGCAGAGCAGCCCAGGGGAGCTGGTTCCCTCGACGGGCCCCAAAGCAGCCTTCCTCAGCCCCTGCTTTTGGTGACGTGTGGAGCAGCGCAGGGATGTCTCTCAGGCTTCCAGGCCTGAGGAGGCTTTCCTCCTCAGGGGCACTGTCAGAAATCCTGCTCCCAGGATTAAAGCACCCCTCCCCCCATGGATCCGAGGCTGTGTGTCCAGCCCCCTGGAGCTGGGTACAGGTGCCCTGAGCGGTCTCTCAGGGAGGATGGGGCCACCTGCCTGGTGGCTCTGACACAGAAATGATGAGCTGAAGCCCTGTGGTGGTGGAGGGCTGGCTCAAAGCCTCCGAGTGCCTCAGCCTCTCTGCCCAGGAGCGTTTATCTCAGGCCCTTTTCCAGGGTGTGAAGACGCATGGCGGTGTTGTCCTGGTGCCTCCATCTTGTTCTCTCTTGAAGGTTGTGATACTTGAGGTCAGGGAGCACCTGAAAGCCCTGGCGGAGATCTCCAGGGACTTTGTGTTCCATTTTGTGTTGCCTTAGGGCTACAGTGTGCTGGGGTTTGGTGGCAACAAGGTTATGGTATGCCAGAGGTCAAGCGAGTTAGTGTCAAAGTGTGTTATTGTTATGGACAGAATCTGTGTTTGTTGGCCCTGTGTTCCTGGGGTTATGGCATTTTTATCTTATCTTGTGATCTGTGTGGTGGGTTTTTTTGTGGAGAGTGCCTTTTTCAGCTTTTTTTTCCTTTGTACAGTACGGATGGGTGCCTTTGGTTTGTGTACGAAGTTTCTTCTGGTGGTTTTTCTGCTGTGCTGGTGGATGGTGGTGTTTTTTCTGTCTTGAAACCATCGTTAGTGGTCTAATAGATCTCCTGCAGGTCAGGCAGTGTCACTTCTGGCGTGGTCTGACTCATTTCTGGTGAGCTGGTGGGTAGGTGTGGAGGACTTGTGGTCCCTCCATGGGGAATGACTGCTAGAGGACTAACAGGCAGATCTGTGGAGGGGTGAGAGGACCGCTGGCCCATAAGTAGTGACTGTCAGAGGACTAAGTGTACTTGAATTTACGTGGGCTTCCAAATTCATGGTTATTTCTCCTGCCTTGTGGAAGAGCCATGGGAAGTCACCAGCCACACGGAAGGACAAGGGGGTTCCCAGGGGTACGTGGTTTCTTGGGTTTTGCTTTTGAGTAAGAAAGTCTTATCTCTACATCAGTGCAACTGTGGACAGTCAATTTTGCTGACTTTGGAAATTAGGGAGCAGCACTTTTGTGCTGTGCCTCACATGGCTGCCAGGGCAGGGTGAGAAGCAGCAAGAGAATTCCTGCCTGGCACCTTCTCCAGGGGAGCAGTGCTGCACTTGTCAAGGTGAGCCCTGGTTCTGCACGAGTGCAGAAGGTTTTGGTCAATGTTCTCACCACAGAAAGCAGGGAGCAGAACTTTAGTGCTGACTCACATGGCTGCCCGGGCAGGGTGAGAAGCAGCAAGAGAATTCCTTTCTGGCATGTTCTCCAGGGGGGCAGGGCTGCACTTTCCCAAGATGATTTTTATTGGCTCTTAACGACTGCAACTCTGAAGGGTCAATGTTCTCACCACAGAAAGCAGGGCGCAGCACTTTTCTGCTGTGCCTCACATGGCTGCCCGGGCAGGGTGAGAAGCAGCAAGAGAATTCCTGCCTGACACCTTCTCCAGGGGAGCAGCGCTGCACTTTGCTGAGGTGAGCTCTGGTTCTGCATGAGTGCAAAATGCTTGGGTCAAATTTCTTACCACTGAAAGCGGGGAGCAGAACTTTTGTGCTGTGCCTCACATGGCTGCCAGGGCAGGGTGAGAAGAGCAAGAGAATTCCTGCCTGGCACCTTCTCCAGGGGAGCTGTGCTGCACTTTCCCAAGATATATTTTTTCTTTTGGCTCTGCATGAGTGCAAAAACTTTGGGTCCATTTTCTCATCACAGAAAGCAGGGAGAAGAACTTTTGTGCTGTTCCTCACATGGCTGCAAGTGCAGGGTAGAGAACAGCAAGAGAATTTTTTCCTGGTACCTTCTTTATGGGAGGAGTGCTGTACTTTCCCAAGGTGATTTTTTGGGCTTTTAACCATTGCAACTCTGAAGGATCAATTTTATCACCACAGAAAGCAGAGATCAGAACTTTTGTGCTGTGCCTCACATGGCTGCCAGGGCAGGGTGAGAAGCAGCAAGAGAATTCCTGCCTGGCATCTTCTCCAGGTAAGCAGCGCTGCGCTTTAAGGTGATTATTTTTTTTCTGTGCATGATTGCCAATGAAAAGAGGTCAGTTTTCTTACCACAGGAAGCAGGGAGCAGAACTTTTGTGCTGTGCCTCACATGGCTGCCAGGGCAGGGCGAGAAGCAGCAAGAGAATTCCTGCCTGGCACCTTCTCCAGGGGGACAGTGCTGCACTTTCCCAAGATATATTTTTTTCTTTTGGCTCTACAGGAGTGCAAAAACTTTGGTTCCATTTTCTCACCACAGAAAGCAGGGAGCAGAACTTTTGTGCTGTGCCTCGCATGGCTGCCAGGGCAGGGTGAGAACAGCAAGAAAATTTTGTCCTGGTACCTTCTTTATGGGAGGAGTGCTGCACTTTCCCAAGGTGCCTTTTTTGGGCTCTTAACGGTTGCAGCTTTGAAGGGTCAGTTTTGCTCACCACAGGAAGCAGGGAGCAGAACTTTTGTGCTGTGCCTCACATGGCTGCCAGGGCAGGGTGAGAAGCAGCAAAAGAATTCTTTCCCGGCACCTTCTCCAGGGGGGAACAGTGCTGCACTTACGTCAAGGTCAGCTTTGGTTCTGCATGAGTGCAAAATTTTTGGGTCAATTTTATCACCACGCAAAGCAGGGAGCAGAACTTTAGTGCTGTGCCTCACATGGCTGCCAGGGCAGGGTGAGAAGCAGCAAGAGAATTCCTGCCTGGCACCTTCTCCAGGGGGACAGTGCAGCACTTTGCCAAGGTGACTCTTTGGGGCTCTGCATGATTGCCAATGTAAAGGCGTCCAATTTCTCACCACAGAGAGAAGGGTGCCGAACTTTTCTGCTGTGCCTGACGTGGCTGCAAGGACATGGTGAGAAGATCCCAGGTAGGAATTCTCTTGCTGTTTCCCACCGTGCCCTGGCAGCCATGAGAGGAACAGCACAAAAGTTCTGCTCCATGCATTCTGTTCTGAGAAATTTGACCTCTCATACTTGGAATCATTCACAGAACAAAAAAATCACCTTGGGAAAGCGCAGCGCTGCTCCCCTGGAGAAGATGCTAGGAAGGAATTGTTTTGCTGTTTCTCACCGTGCCCTGGCAGCCATGTGAGGTACAGCACAAAAGTTCTGCTCCCTGCTTTCTGTGGTGAGAAAACAGACCCCTCACATTTGAAATCATGCAGAGCCAAAAAACCTCACCTTGGCAAAGTGCAGCGCTGCTCCCCTGGAGAAGGTGCCAGGCAGGAATTCTCTTGCTGCTTCTCACCCTGCCCTGGCAGCCATGTGAGGCACAGCACAAAAGCAGAGCAGTACATAGTAGTAGGTACTGGAGTAAAGGGAGCGTGGGGGAGGGGGCTGGAGCTTGGCACCCTGCTCTGGCACATGTGGGTTTCCTGAGACACGTCAGGAATTGTACCCCAGCCCTGGGTATATTTCCTCATTGCTTTTCTGAGGTGATGGTAGCTGTTGTGTCCTGGCGCAGCTGGTTCCCCTGCCCAGGGTTGGGGCGTTCATGCTCTGAACCCACAGTCGAGGTGCCCGAGCCGTCTGTGCCCTGAGCCTGGAGCAGAGGGGCAGTTGCAGTCTGTCCTTAATTTCTGGGGGGGGTGAAGGGCTCTCTGAGGTGGGGAAGATGGAGCTCCCCGTGCAGCAGCCAGGGGTGGTGGCTGGAGGTGGGCTGTGTTGCGGTTGCTGTTTTGTCCTGCCCCCACAGGAGAATGTGGCTGCTTTCTTAGTTCTGCTGCTTTCCTCCTAATGCAGGAGGCTGGTCCCTGCAGGCTCCAGGGAAGTGGGGCTGTGGAAGTGCCTAACTCTGGGGCTAGAGGGTAGGGGGAGCTGCTGGACTGGTATGGGGGCATGCAGACTGGAAGCCCTCTGGAAATAACTGGTGTGGGCATGATGAGCAGGATTAGTTTCAAGTGAAGTGAAATTATAGTTAGAAAATTTAAACAAATAATCCAGTTACTCTCAAGACCCAGTAATAAAGCACTGATACCCAGATTAGTGTTGTATCATCCCCATTAGATTTCTCTCTTAACGAATAGTTATTTCTGGCTTTCAATCCGAGCTCCAGCTGCAGCATGCCCTTGTGTCCGTAGGACCGTGCTGTTCTTTCATGTTCCCGGCAAGGACAAAAGGAAATGGCAACCCTGTTGTTCCCTGAAACTATGAAGGGCCTGGTACCGTGAACATGCGCAATGCTGTAGCTGTTTCGGGAGTAATGAGCTGAAAGTATTGCCTCGTTTGCAGGATGTGGGTCAAACTTGAGGGGAAGGGAATGGTGGTCTTTGCATAGAATGGTGTCTAGCTGTGTACAGCAAGTCCACATGAAGAAAAATGATGTGGAACAGGAGGAAGCAGGAGGGGGTAGGATCTGTGATTTTTTACTTATTGTCAGGATGTAAAATAATTTTAGGGTAGAGCTGGGTTTGAGGCCACTGGTCTTTCAAGTCCCAGAAAAAAAAAGAGGCGGGGACATCCATCTGTTCCTTGGTCCAGTTAGCCAGAAAGGGAGGGGAAACGATTTCTCGTCCAAAGTAGTGCTTAGTAAATGCTGTACATACTCACCTTTGACTTTTGTCGGTGCTTGAGACCCACTTTCTGGGGGTGTTTTCTTTCCCTTTCTTGCACACCCACTTTTTGAGAGACAGATGGGGAGGTTGTCAGCAGGCTGGTGATAGAAGAAGGATGGCCCATGGACCTGTCAAGCCATGCTGCCTGCAGGATAAGGATGCTTGAGAGGAACTGCCATTAGGATAGCCTGAAGTGGCCAAGCTGTCACATCTGTTGTATTTCTATTTGAGCTAATTGCTCATGCGACTTTAATGGTTTCATGCTTTTATTTCTGCTGCTACAGCTTTTCATGCCTGTAGGGAGCCTAGAGTTTGGGTGTTAGTAAGTGAAAAAAATAAGGCCCTCATTCTCCATGGAGAAAGGCTCTTGGGCATGGTAATTTCATGCCTGGAAGGAGTCATATTTGCTGGATAAGTTTTGTAACCTAACCAAATTAGCTTTGAGAAACCATAGTTGTTAATCAGAGTGTTGAACTCTATGGTCCCTTAGTTAAAAACATCACCAACCTCCTTGCACAAAGGATGGGCGTTTGGTTTGCAAAGTAGGAGAGCAGTCTGATTTTGATGCTTGGGGCAGCAGCGATCCCTGGGTTTAAGGTTGTTCATAATAGTCTGAGCACTTAGTAGGGTCAGGCACAAAGTCACATCGGGTCAGCTGTTTTTGCAAAATGAAGCAGTGAAGTGACATTGTTCCCACCAAAAAACTTTTAAAGAGTAATAAAGGACAGTTTGGGTATTAATAGAGATTTGGATAATAATTCCAGCAAATAGTTCCAAAATACATGGAAGAGGGGGAGAAGATGAGAAGTGGCCGCAGTCTTTGATGTGTGTTTGTGGCTTGTGGGACTGCGCCCACAGCAAAAGGCTGTTTTGGAGTGTTTGTTCTGGGCTTTTACTTCTATCAGTCTTAACTCTGCCACTGAAATATGGTCTAGTTATGAAACAGGGTGGGGATGCCGGCTGCTCTCCAGTTATGAAGGAGCCACAGCCCGGAGACACAGCTGTCTCCTTTGGGTCTGCCATGGAAGGGGATGCTGGATTTTCCAAGTCCCGTTGCTGTTCCTTGCAGGTCAACTGAGGCATGGCCACTGGAAAGCCCCGCTGGTTCACGGGGTCCTCCAGGATGGCTGGTAGATTCCCGAGCCAAGTGGTAGTGCCTCGTAAGCCGAAGCTAGCCAGAGGGACAGAGAAGCCTGCAACTGTAAGTACCTGCTGCGGCCAGGTAGGAGCTGTGTAAGGCTGGAAACTGCCCCCGCGTCCTTCCTCTACCTGCCCCTCCTGTTGTCTGGCAGCACTGTGAAGCTGGACACCACCTCCCCGTCTCTCTGCTGCCATGCTTCTGTCGGAGGTGGTGACCATGGTGCGGTAGGGGATGGACTGTGTGCTGCTTCAGGGGAAGTCCAGAGTTGTGTCTGGATGTGCCACTGGAGCCATTTAAATGAACGTACCGGGCATTGCACCGGAATAGCTGAAGCGTGAGCGTGTGCTTCTCTCCGCCCCCTTTGTGTGGGCAGTAACGTTTTGTCACCTCGGGATGCTTGCCAGCGCTGCTCTGACCATACCTGCCCTCCAGGCAGCTGGGCACGTGGTGGGCTGCTCAAACTCTGCTTGAAGGTTTCGAGAGGTATGGCTGGTCCCAGATGGAACAGGTTCCAAAACAGTTGTTCTGTCCCGTATCCCGTGTGGAGCACAGATCCAGCGCTGCAGACAGCAGCGGAGTCAGGGCAATTCCTCCTCCCCATCCTCAGACAGCCCTTTGCTGACCAGAGCTCACTTGGCTGAAGATGACCTGGTGCTGAAGCTCTGTCGAGGAGATACCTTTGCATACTTCTGTGGAGGGGTCTCGGAGGCCCAAACAGAGAAAACAAGTGCTAATTCAAAAGAGATAACTAAAACTTGGAGCCATTCCTCTCCACCTCAGTCTTGGCACAACACTGATTTTCTGCTTTCCTGACTCACCCAGCAGTGACATCTCCACATGTGTGGTGGTTGTGAGCGTTGTGCAAGGGTGGAGTTAAGGGATTTCTGGTAACTCCTCCCAACCTTTTTCAAAGGTCACTGGCTCACTCCGGCCAAACTGGAAAGGAAACAAATGCCCGAAGAGCAAAACCCCCAACATGTCACATCAAATCACGAAGGAGAAGCTAACGGGACAAAGCTACTTGTTTGGAGCATGTGTATTGCGCTCTCTATCATTAATTTACTAATGGTAAATATTTCAACAGGTAGTTATGGGACTTCCAGGACTATCCTAGCGGCTATGATCACAAATTATTCATCGGTGGCTCTTGAAGAAGAAAAGCCTTTCTGAATAAAGGCAGTTCTGTAGCTCTTGCTGGTGTTTTGCATTTCAGCTGACTCCCTCTGCCCTCCTGAAGGAGATGTCTCTTACCACCAAGCAGAGGCTGGCCAGCACTCGGGAGATGCGGCGACCCCAGATTATCCAGATTCTAGACATGAGCGAAGCCTCCCATCGTAAGGTAGCCTTTTCTTGCCCTTTTCCTTGCTGTTTGATGTGACGTTTGAAGAGAGCGCGTGCTTGTGACAGGCTTGCCTCCAGCTTATCTAAATGCCTTGGTGACTAAGTCCTGTTGTTGTTTCAGACTGCTGCTGGTGTGGAGTTCCTTCTGCTGGGGGAAAGGTAAAACATTTTTCCCCAGTGAGATGTTGAAGTCCTGACCTGCGCTAAGCCCATATAAACAACCTCTGTTGAAGTTGGTGGCTTTTGCTGGAGATGAGCTACTGCGGCTAAAGCATGATACTGGGGGAAGGCTGGGGCGGGCCACAAGGATGCAAGCTTGCAATTTCCCACCTTCCTGCTGAAATAGCCAGCCCTTGGTTTGGTGTAGTCTCTGTCGAACACTTGGGGTCATAGGATGCCCTCAGTGGTGGCAGCGTTGGCCTTTGAGGGCTGAGGGCCTACGGTAACTACTCAAGGTGTAGCTAAAGCAATTGCATGAATGCTTTGGGTTGGAACAACGAGTGGGACCCGTACAGGGTGTTAGATTTTTCAGGCTGCCAGGTACACAGGGGAATGGCCCTGGGCAGAGGGGAGTGGGTGTGCTTTATCTGGATCAATGTTTATTTACACGTGTGTTTAAAGCTGCTTTTCTTACAGATCTGCTTAGTATAACACACGTTCCAAAGGGGTAGATGACTGAGGTAGGCTGTTGAGTGGAAAACTGCCAGCGAGAGACCTGTAGCAAATTGGTTAAGGATTGCCCTAGACAGCGCGTGAGGTTGGGAACGCCTCGGACGAGCGCACACAGAACGGGCCGTGTGCTGTGGCCGCTGGCTTCAGCACGACCCTGACTCCTGTGGAGAAGCAGGAGACGTGCCTGTGTCTTGTGAGTGTGAAGAGTTCAGCTGGAAGGGGGGAGGCAGAGCAGGGAGGAGTTTTCTCAAAGTAACGCCTCGGCGCTGTAAGCATTTGCTGTTTCTGTATGTTTTCAGACCTGCTTCTGTAGTGGTATTAAAGAAAATGGCAATAATAGAATATAATGAAGCATCCATTTAAAGCTCGTGGGAAAAGGAGATGCCAAGTCCAGCTTTACTCAGATTGCCCAGTGATGCTGGGAAAGTACCTGGAACTTACCACCTCATCTGTCGCTTTCTTAACGGCGGTGTTCCTTTCTGGCCTGTCTTCTCTTCTTCCTGGTTTCTGGGCTGTGTGTCAAAAAAGAGATTTGAGGATGTGTTGGGCTCGGTCTCTGTGTCTCAATGTAAAGATGATCCCCAAATTGTTTCCCATGGGGTCTCCTGTAAATTCTTGGCTTTCCCTTGCTCCACGAGTGCTTACAGCTCTTGCAGTGAGTGCTCTGGAGCTGTGTGACCGTGTTAGCCCAGGGCTCTGCCGGAGGTAAGTGCTGCCTTGCCTGTTGGAGAAGGAGACCTGGAGAAACACCTGCCAAAAGAGCTGCTCGCTTGAGCCTGCTCTAGTGTGGCCCAGAAACTTTTGATCTGCTCAGAACACAGGTGGGTGAGCTTCTGTTCCCCTAGCGTGAGCTGGGCAGGCGTACTCACCAAGGGACTGTCCTTCGCTGGAGGCCAGTGTTGTATTCTCTCACCGATGAGTCTTTCTCCCCGCGGCTGAAACTCTCTGCTCTCTTTTGCATCTCCAGTTCTCGGCAGTTGCCCTGGAACAGAGCTTGTTCCGGCCTTTCCCATCAGAGGTGGTATTTCAGAGCTACGTCCCCGATGAGGTCTATGAAGTGCCACTGATTCTGAGGAACGTGGACAAGGTAAGTGCTGGGATGTGGAAGTTTAACCCTGTGCTGGAACTGGAGAGCAGTGTCATCCGTGCGGTGCACAGCACAGCCAGTCGCCTGCTGCAGCACAGCGCATCCAGAATAAAACGTCTCACCGCCTTTATTTTGCAAGACGGTGGAAATCTTGCCATGCTGAGGTTTCTCCCCCTGGTTTTGGCTGTGTGTTGGTGGTACCTAGCTGAAAGGAGCTTTTCTGGTCAGCACCTTTCCCCGTGGAAGCCCTGCACGGGTGGGAATGTTGGGGGCTGTACAGTTCTTCCCTGCCCTCGTGCTTTCCCTCGAGTGTGCACCGCGTCCTGGTGGCTCCGTGGTTAATCTCAGTTTCCACAGGGCACCTCTGCCTCTGGGTGAGCTGCACAGAGAGCTGAACGGGCTGTCAGAGCTCGGGGTGGGGTCTTCTCCACTTTATGCTGGAGTAAGTTATAATTAGTGGTAACAGCGCTTCAGGAAAGGTGTTTTGAAACAGCAGTGGAAGCAGGCTGATTTAGCAGCAGCAGCGGGAGGCCTTTAGGTGCCCCTTCAGGCTCCTGCTAAGCTTAATTGGGTTCTGCTCAGGTTTTCCTGAGACAACGTGATGCTCTGCTTCCCCTTTGGAGAGCCACGGCCTGTTTGGAGTAAAGTGCCCTCAAAGGTCTCCACCTTTACTTGAAAAAAACGATCATTTTGAGACTTCCCAAGAAAGTTGAGAATGGAAAAGTTGAAAAATGTCAGCAGTTTTGTTCCATTGTCAGGAGGGAAATTGGGACCTTTTGAACTTCAGCTGGGGAAACGTTTGCTGGAATGAGGCATGTGCCAAGGGCAAGCTGGTGGGAAAAGGCAGGAGAGAGGAAAGGAGCTGAGCTTGGTGTTCTCTCCCTGCGCACTTTCATACACGCAGGGGTTTCTCTTGATACATAGCAGTAAGTGCACGGGCAGTAGAGACAGGTCAGAAAGAGGGGTGTAATTAAGGATACTCTTCTGTAATGAAGAGGAAGGGGTATGCGTGAGGGCAGGGTGGGATGGGAAGATGGAAGTGTGCACAAGAGACGGTGAATTCGCCTCGTTTCCAAATTTCCCTGTTGGGGAGGGCAAACAGGTGGACAACAAAAAAAAGCTGTCGAGGCATATTGCAGGTGGAAGAACAGCAAGTCCAAGTATCTCCTGAGATAACAGGTTGTGACAGGGATATGGGTGAAAATGGAAGACCCTTTGGCAAGGAAGGATGCGGGTGTGCTCCCTCAGTTATTCCGGGAGAGTACTGCACCATTCCTGGTCTGGCATTTAACTTGGGAACATTGATAAGATGCAGCATGTGTGCCTGCACCCGGGGGATGCCACTGGTGTGATCTGCGCTGAATTTTGGGCAGTCTTTGCTGTAGGTATCCTCGTCCCTGATTAAAATGTGCCTCAGTCCTCACTTTCTCTCTTCCTACTCTGTGCTTCATTCCCACTGAGTCTTTGGCTTCACCTGCTCCATTATCCATGCAGCACTTCAAAATGTTTATCTTTGCCAAGTACCAGCCAACAGGCAAACAGTTAATTTGCTCTATTCATGCTTCCTCAAGTGGAAAAGATCATCTGCATTAACATTTCTGCCATTCCCAGTAAATGATAATAAACTTGTACTGTGTAAAGCTGCACCTTGGGATTTACGTGCCCTGTGAAGGGGGAGGCAATGTGTGAACTGTGGTTTTTTTCCCAAAACAATGTCGTTTTGAAGCTAGTTAGAGCTCAACCACTGGAGAGCATGGGTGTAAAAGTAAGATAAGCTCCAGGAAAATCTTTGGTATGTTTTAAATACAGAAAGACAGAGAGGATAATCCTGCGAGGGTGTTATATTCTAAATTGGTTGGCTTTTGGCGATGTCCTGGAGAAAAGCAACGTTGTGCTCCGTCTCAAGTTTTTCGTGCCAGTTTCCCACATTCCTCTGAATCATACCGAGTTACACTGCATGGTAGCCTGAAGTTGTCTGCCCCATAAAAATCCAGCTGACAGCAAAATATGTTCCGCATAGAGGCTCTGTAATCATGCAACTACAGAAGTGCTGTACTATATACTTCCTGCTCTTACCTGTGTTGTAAAAATTGCTTTTCTATTTTCAGGCTGTTCCTCAGCACCCTCAGATGTTCTGGGTGGCTTTTGCTGAAGGTCTGAGCCACACGTGCTCCCCTTCTAAGGGACATGGTGACCAAAATGCTTGTCTGCACTGTGAAGTTGGCTCCTGGAACTCGCTGCCCCAGGACATTGCTGGGTTCCAAGGGCGTTTGGAGAGTTCAGGACTGCCTTGGCCACGGGTTACCAGGCTCGGGTGGGTGGCGCAGAGTGAGCCTCCATTTTTTCCAAGCCTCATGTGGGGTTGTTGTTGATCCGTGAAGCTGCCCACCAGTCCAAATCACCTGCTTCAGACTTTGAGATTTGGCGCTCAGGGGTTGCTCTCTATGTGCTAGGAAAATGCCTGTGTGCTGTCTGTGTGCTGGTGGTGCCCCAGAGGGCAGAACCGTGCAGCAGGGTGCCTGCAGGGACTGCTGGGGGTGGGCAGGGGTCCCCAGGGATCTGGCTTGCCCGCGCTGGCAGCTGCCTGGCTACAGTCACAGGCAGCAGGAGCCTCCGGAGAGCAGAGGTTGGCTTTTAATAATGAAACCACCACCAGGCAGTGCCAGTCATGTATCTCGGGGCAGAAAATGCCTTTGAAGCCCCTAGTTGATAGGCACAGCCTGGGGGGTCGCCTGGCTTTCCATCACTTGGCCAGGTTGCTGGCTCTCATCCTCTGCATCAGCCTTTCCTTGTAGCATATTGTGCTTCTCCCTTGCTTCTTTCCAGCTCCCTTTGGATTTTCCCAGCCATCTCTCTGTTTCTGGGGTTGTCTCTTTGTCTTCCTGTGTTTCCTCCTTTTGCTCTTCATTTGCTGCTTTTATTCCCAGTAAGGCCACAGTATCTGTGGTCCCCTCTTGCTGGTCTGCCTACATGACTGTAGCACCGCAGCTTGACTGCCCCGCTCAAACCCAGCACGTTAAAGTGAATTTCTTCCTTCCGCCAGGATTAACACGTACTGTTTGGCGTTCAGATAATACATGCCCCTTCTAGGGGCATGTCTGCCTGGATGTGTACGGGCAGAAGCCAGCAGATTCTCTGGGCTTATTGAATACACGGGTGACTTGATTCAGATATTATACCGCCGTGCTGCTGGTGTCTTCCCGGCTTGGCCCTTCCTTCCTTGCCCTGCTGCCTCTGGCCTCGAGCTGTTTTGCCCAGGCAGAAGGGATTAATGTTCACTCTTATGTGTTACGTGCATGTACCTCCAGAGCTAAAAGTGCTTTGTGAAGGTGGTATCACCAGGCCTCTTCTCCTCCTGTTTCCACAAGCTGCAAGATCATACTTTCCTCTCTTTTCTGCAGGTTCCTGGGCTGGTGAAGGTCATCTTGGAGAGCTCACCTTATTTCAAGCTGATCAGCCACCATGCTGTGTGCCGCAAGGTACTGCCTGGCATGCTTGCGACTTTCCGCATCGTTTTCTCCCCTGATGAGAACAAGGTGAGATGGAGGTCCCGAGAGGTGTGTGCCTTCAGTGGGAGGTGAACCTGCGGGGCTGGGTTCAGAACAGGGCATCTGCTGTGGGTTTTGAGGCACTGTCCTGGTTTCGGTGGCATTGCACTGGATCTGCAGCTGGGGGAAACTTTTCCTGTGGTGAAGATGATGCTGTCATAGGCTGGAGGCTCTTCTATGCTTCAGACTGTGATTATCCTTTGGTGCTGGAACGTTTAATGCCATGTCTGTTGGCTTCAGGGATAAGAGTGCACTGTGTGGTGGGGTGGCCTCTCATGGTGTTGGTTTCTAGTATCTGACTATTGCTGCATAATTACGGGTTTGCTCTGATAATTATAAATACAAAAGCCTGTTTGCATAAATACAAACCTGTTGTTTGGAGGACCCAAAGCTGAGCCTGATTAGAGTGAGGACCACCACCTTTGAAAACTGGAGTTGCTTCTTGAATGCATATCGTGTTGGCCGCAGTAGTGAGACGGCGGAACGTTCTGTCTGAAGCCGGCACTTTTCTTGCACACCGGTCATAGCCCATGCCGTGCTGCGAGGTTTGCTCTAGGCTGTGGTCAGGCAGCCTGCAGCTGGTCACATCCTGGCTGGCAGCACCATGCGATGCCACCGCAGCAGGGACTGACGAGCTGTGCGTTCCCTCCCTGTGCTTTCCTGGGCGTTTTCAGGGGAAGGCGCACGTGGGACAGTAGGGAAATGGCAGGGAGGGGTGCTGGTAAGGTGTTTAGCCATCGCACCTCTCTACTCGATGTTAGGGGCTTAATTATGATGGAAAACGCTAGGGGAATGGCTAGATCCAGAGAGCTTTCCCCTTTCCCATCTGGCAACCAGTTCCCTGCCTCACCCTGGGCTGGAGCGAAGGTGATGCTTTTTCATACCCTCTGTGTTCCAGCCTTGCCGCTGTGCTGCCCCTGAGGATACTTGCCCACCTGTGCTCCAGCTGTGATTCTAGGGGAGAAGATGCGCTGTGCTCGTGGCAGGGAGCCAGCCTGGCCCAGACACGCTGAGCTCCAGATGTCTTTAACCAGCAGGAGGCTGGTGTGCTGCAGAGGACTGAGGCATCTGGAGCGCACACAGGAGTGAAGGGGCAGGTAGCATCTGCAGGCAGAGTGTTAGCCTGGAGCCTTTGGGCAGTCACGCTGGTGTGGCTGTGCCTGCGTGCATGGGGCTGTGGTTGCTGTGTCAGCTGGCACCTATTCCCTGCCCCGTGTGCCATGCTTTTGCTCGGAGGTTGGAACATCGGTGCTGTGGCCCTGGCAAGTCTGGCACTGTGCCGTGATGTGAAGGGGCGGCGGTGTTACCTGGAGGCTTGTTAACGCAAAAGGGTTTAGTACCTGGCATGGAAGGGAGGAAGCCCTGCAGGGGAACACAGACAGACAGGCTGACTCTTTACACCAGCACTCTGCTGCCTCTTGGCACAGTTCTTTGCGTGACTTTGTGGGTGATGCAAGGTGAGGGGGTCGCTCTGAGCCAGCTGGTGTTTCTGTGCCAGGCCAGAGGTGCAGGCTCTCTTTGGGCACAGCTGTTCTCTCATCTTCTGTTTGCTGCTTAGATGTAGTTGAACACCCTGTCCTATCCTCAAACAGCATGGCTGTAGCAAACTAGAGAGGAAATGCCCTGTGGTGCCTGGCTCCCCATGCTTGTGAAATGATCTGTTGCTTTGCGGAGGGACTGAGAAATTGTTTTACGTCATTCGTATGGAAGGTTAAAATGATGTTGGCTTAGGGCAGTTCTCCATACTGCCCAAGTGACATAAGAGCTTAATCTCACCGAGGTAGGCTTTGCAGGGGACACTGCTTCCTTTAAAATGTGATTGACTAGTATTCATGAGCATTCATTTTTGGGATGGAAGTAAATCGGTTCCCATGAAGGGCAAAGAGCTGCTCTTCAACTACAGAGAAGCAGCAGAGCAACACATGAACATCACCCCAAATAGAAGTAGGGTGAGGTAACTCCCAGGAACACTCATGTCCAGTACTTTGTCCCTTGTCTTGCCCTTGAACTGGTGAGTGTGTGGCATTAGGGAGCTGTGCCAGCGAGGTCCTCTGCACAGCTTGAGCGACACCCTGGCGGTTTCTGCCGACCTGGGTTTTGTGCTCCTTGCAGGGCATTGGGAGAGGGATGTGGGCTGCTTGGTGAGGAGCACATGGGGACTCTACAGCAGAACCAGAATGTTGTATAAATCGAACTTTTTGTCTCGTACTTGATGGAGTGTGAGTCAGGAAAGTGCCGGAGTGCTGTCGCTCAGCTAGAAATGCATCAGTAGCATGGTCAGGATGTGCAGAGCACCTTGAAAAGCCCTTAGCCAAGAGGCAGGCTTTGGGAGATGGTTCTGTAAAGCCACCTGTGCTGGGCTTGCAGTTGCTTGCCTGCAGAGTATCTGTGTGTTAGTTGTGGAAGGCTCAGGAGTGCTGCCTTTGAATAACTCCTACATCTCTGATACTGCATGATCCACAGGGACTGTGGGTAACCCAGTGAAGTGGGGTCTGGGTCTTCCTGATGAGGAGCCGGTTTGTGTCATTCTCTTGCTTTGAATCTGTTCTTCCCTGGCGTAAGTCTGACTTCAGTGAAGTCACTCCTGATTGAAAGGAGTAAAATTGTGCCTCAGCCCTAAGTAATAGGGCCATGTGAGTTGTTAGTGGCTGAAATGCCACGTAGCCCTTTCTTGGAAAATGAGCAGTTTCCTACTGTCTCGCAGTCATTTGGGAATGTGCCACGTGGTCAGACTGTCAGAAAAGGAATAGCTGACGCGCCTCTTGGTTTATTGGCACTCGTGTTATAAATGAACTGCTAATTTTTCTGCTGGGCAACATTTCCAGTTTGTTACTCTTGCTGCTTCTGATTTGCACGTTTCTGTTTTATGGCTCCATTGTACAGCGTGGGTGTTCTCGTGCCAGCCCCTGTTCCCGTGTGTTCTTGCGTTATGGTCTGACGGCCTCTGCTGAACTGGAAACCATTGTGGCACTGACCGGCAGATAAACAACAGACAGAAATACTTCCATTTGTGCGTCCTTCAGGCTTATTAGTAGTTTATTGTAAAGGAAGAAGGAAGCAAGAAGCACATAAAACCATAGCAGAGCTTATTCTGTGTTGTCCTCTTGCTCTTTTCACTGTAGCAGTGCACTGTTTTCAGGCAGTGCAAGTTCAGTCTGTGAGGTTTGTGAAATTCATTGCTGATGCTCAGTGGAGACTGAATTAATGCACATTGATTACTCTGAAATATGACAGGACAGTGAGTTATTGCATGACTGAAATGAAGTCCTTTAAAATTCAGCCCAGCCCTGCTAGATGTTTTGTTGTGCACAGAAGCTATTCCAAGAATACTTTTAAGATGACTCTTGTGAGGAGGAAAGGGGCAGAAGACCAAGGCAAATGGCGCGGCGCCACAGGAACCTGAAGCCAAGTGACTCATTTCAAAGACTCCTGCGAACCGGCGGCTGAGGGGGGCAGGCGCAGGGGCACCCCCTCTGCTGCGAACGGATCTTCATCCTCTGGTCTCTCCTCTGTTGTCACGGCCCTTATTTTCCAGCCTTTTTTTATATCAGGGTTTCAGCAGGAGCTTTCCCTGCTTGGCTTGCTGTGTTACCTCATGCTACAAGGATCTTTTCTTTGCAAGTTGGCTGCTGCAAGGAATTCAGTGAAGCATTTGGGATAGGTTATGCAGGGAAACTGACATCTGAGTTTGGGGTTCTGGGCAGTTAGGCTTGATATTGCTGCGACAGTAATTACTGTTAGCCTGAGTTTACAAAGAGCCTGAAACAACACCCAAGACGAGCAGCTGCTTCAGTCTCAGTGGGTGCCAGTTCAGACGCCAGTGGTGATACCTGGAAGGCCAGAGCTTGTAATTTACTGCTTGTCACAGGGGAGCACGAGAAGGGGAGCCATCGTACAACTGTCTGTATCTTCCGTGAAACTGAGAGGGGAGTTGTATGCAGGATGAAGTCGTATTTTCATGAAAACCTATAGCCTGAAGCTGTGTCTAAGCACAGCAAACTTTAAAGCATAGATGGGATGCAACCCCTCTGTCATCCAGGCACGTTTATTTAGAAACCTGGTCTTAAACAGTCTGCTAAGGGTTTGCAGTTGCGAAGCAGAACAACATTTTGAACTGGTCTCAACTGTGCCCCTAGGCTGCAAGCAAGTGCGTAGCAGGGTTAGTGCCCTGGTAACACGAGGCAGTGCTGAAGTAGAGACTTTGCAACCTGTTGCCCCCAAGGGAGGGCAATTCGGCTTTCAAAAGCTTAAGGGACCATGGGTTCACAGTGGCACAAACAGCCAGCTTCTGCCTAGCACCCCTCTTGCCTTGGGTTTCCCCCTGTTTGGGCTGGCGCTGCATTCAGCCTGGTGCAAGGTCCCACGTTGGTGGGGTGGTAGAGCGTGGCTGAAGGGTCAGCCCGCTCTGAAGTGCTGAGTCAAGCCTTGCACGGGATGCCATGTCCCACGGTGTCCCTGGAGAGGGGGCTTGGAGCATAATGTGCATCTGCATGAATGGCGAGAGGCATCTTTCTCTCTCAAGGTCGTGGTTGTCTCTGTGAAACCAAATCCTTGTTGCTTTAGCCTTGCCCTCAGGTCCCTGGAGAAATCCCTTGTGCATTGCTGTGCAGGTGGTCCCAGCGCCCCTCACCAGCAACGGAGCTGGGAAGGCTGCCTGTGCTTGCTTTTGGGGGAGGGGGGGATTTATTTCTTGGGCTCTTAATTGCATTGCTGTTGATCCATTTGCTCCTTAGCAATGACAACACCTTGACAATTACTTCCTTTTACTTGCTCCAAGTAGCTCCAGTTGTTGAAGTTCCTTTTTTCTTTATCCTCCTGCTGATCTGAACTTGCATCCTCCTCTGCCTACCTGGCACCTGGAAGAGGGAGCTAAGCAAATATGGCATGCCAAGACTTAATAAGGCAGGTAGCTTTCAATTGGCTTTGCAATGCCTTTGTTACAGTAGTGTGGCCAAAAGAACAACAACAACAAAAGCAAATAACATTCTTCATTTGCTAATGAGTTTCTGAGGATCGAAACAGTGCAGGACGTGAAGTAGCCAGATAATAGGTGCTTTAAATTCATATGGGCTGCCCATAGCTTTTATTTTAGAGGGCTTAGGCTGCAAGATTGAGTACAAAATTGCTAACTCAGAACGACTTGCTGAAGATGAAACGCTTTCCTGAAATGCGGTATTAAATCATGCAGGTTGCTTGCTGCAGTTCCCTTCCTAGTATTTTACCTTCCAAATAGGAAAAGCAAAAGCCCTTCTGCAGTTTCTAGGGTGAATATTTGAGATGTCTAGAAAAGGAGATTATTCTTTTTGTCTTGGATGGGGCAGCATCTGTACTGACAAGCTTAAACCCCAGCTGAGCAGGTGGTAGGCGAGGTGCTGGGTGGTGGGTGAGGCGCTGGCTGTCAGCGCTTGCGTTAGAGCAATAGGTGCGTGTCTGTGCCTGGGCTGGCTGCCTTAGGGCCCTTCCAGGAGGGGATGGGGACAGGAGCAGGAAATCCCAGCTGTGGGGGAGTCTGGATCGGTTCTGCTGAAGGGAGTTTGCTGCTGTATGCAATTCCTAAATCATTAAAATCCTAAAGCGCTTGCTGCTTCAACAGTGATAAAAATATCAAATTAATTAAAAGCACTGAGGAAAAAATCAGGGCAGCCAGTGAGTGACGAGAAGCAGAGTTTTTATCAGCTCATCCATAAGAGCGCTGCTGGGGGTAATGGCTCCTGGCCCTATGGCAGCAGATTTACCACTGATTTCAGTGGGGGCAAGGTGATAGTTCCAGCGCAGCGATGCCACGCCATACATCTGGAGACTGCTCTGCTCATCTCTACAGTAACATGATTTTGGTAATTTGATTTGCCTTCCTGCTGCTAAACGCCAGACAGCCGGGGCGCGGGGGGGATTGCCTGGCTCTGTTCTGCAGAAGGCAGTGGCTGGGACTGCACAGCCGGCTTTGCTCTGGTGGGGTGTCTGAGTGTCCCCCGTGTGCAGCTCCCGATGCCGCCTGCCTGGGGTGGGTGTGCTAACCAGGCACGCCGTCACTTACTCCTCTAGAACAGACCTTACAGAGGGGTGTGATTACGGCATCAGCCAGAGCTGTCTCCTGTGCCCCCTGAGGCTGGGTGAGATGTAAAGGGAAACGGAGTTCAGACACAGGAAGAACTAACACCCTTTAATTCTAGCGCAGAGGTGGCATAGGCTGCTGAGGGCAGGGGTGGAACTGTTAGCACTTCTAGGTACTTGTGAAACCTCTCGCAAAAACAGTTTGGGTCTGGAGCTGAGCCAGCTCTGGTGTGGGGAGATGGATCAGGTGGCTTTTGAAGGGTGCGTGTCCCCAGCCTTGGCCCTATAACGCTGTGAGAAGGGGCAGGAAATACAGCCGTACCCTGCACTGCCCTGACGCTGCCGCAATTACCGTGTCCAGCTTGTGAAGTATTTCACCGAAGACTGACCATTGACTATGCATGTGGTGAAGTCCTTTTGAAAGTGTACCTGAGCATCCCCTGCCAAGCTTCAACGAGGTCGCCGCGTTGCTGGCACTGGAGTTAGTGCTGTGGCACAGCTGGGTTCTCAGTGGTGCTTCCAATAGTCTGCAGTGGCGATCGAAGCAGGTTGCGTTAGTGCTGTGATCCCTTGCATGAAGAGACTGTTCTGGTGTCTCAGAATCAAAGCATCAGATAATTGTGGTGCTGCCAGCTTGCTGCAAAAGCAGGTGAATCAATGGGGTTGTTTCTCCTTTGCAAGTTAACGACCCTGTGCAAGTCATGCTACTGGAATGAAAGCTCATGAAGGTAAAAAGTACTGTTGCGTTACTGAATGATACTGCTACAGCCATAGAAAACAGCAGTTTTCCTTCTGCCGTGGGGAAAGTACTAAAAGCATTGTGCTGAGATTGTTTCTTTCCCCGCAGGATTATTTCCACGAGCTCATCTGCATCACAGAAAGGGGAGAAGTTTGCTGTGCCTCTCCGAGCTATAGGTGCCCGAGCTATCCTGGACTTCCCCGACCAGGTGAACTTCTCAGCCTGTCCAGTCAAGTACAGCACCCAGAAAACACTGCTGGTTCGCAACATCGGTAACGGGGCGGCCCGCTACTGCATCAGCCCTCAGAGGTAGGGAGCTCATCTCTTTTTGTGCAAAACACTGTTGTGTGATAATACAGTTGGTAAACAGCGACAAAAAGGAGCCAGAGCGTGTGAGCTGCTGTACTGCTGCCGTGGCTGGAAATGGGCAGGGCACGTGGGGTTTGCTGTTGATTATAGTGTTTGAAGCATGGCGCAGCCTCTGCTAAAACTCTGCAAGCTGCAGAGTGGAGTTTTATAGTGCAACGGTGTCTTCAGTGCACAGTCGTGCAAGACTGATTCTGTTAGATTGAACGAGCAAATGTAGGAAGGCAGCTGGACTGCCCTCGGGCTGTGTAAGATCCTGCGTGGCAGACGACAGCTCTAGGAGCTCAGTTCCTGAGGACCAAAGGCAGTGTTAAGAAATGGGCAAGCTCTGAGCTGGTGGAAGAGACATTTAAGAATTTATCATCAGCTTTACCAGCAGTTTGTCTATAGTAGCAAGTGCAATCAGAGATGATAGATCAAAGCAACTGGTATTGAGACCCTGACAAAAACCCTGTGGGGTCCAGAACCTGGTTTTCCAGTAGGTTTGATCTGGTCCCTGGGATCCACTGTTCTTCATTAGAATGAGCTCTTAAGTGGAGATGAGCTGGCAGCGGCTTCAAACCTGCACTTTAGCCCCAAAGCAGAATGCCGATGGGCGCACAGGCAAAAGGTGCAGCAAATGCCTGGTGCGTGGGTTGGGAGCCTTTTCTAGAGCTTTGTCTCTCTCAGATCTCCTGGAAAGTGCTCTAGCATGCTGTAGTAGCTACCAGCAACCCCCTTGATCTTCAGTACCTTCTGAAATGGTTATGTGGCCCTATTGGCCAAATATACCCATTCCCTGGGAGGCCACAAGCACGTGGCATTTCGGCAGTCTCCTGGTCAAGCGCCTGATGTGTGCTGTGTCGTGGACAGCTGTACTGTTCCTCTTGGTCTGAGAAGACAGTCACTGGTTTTCCAGTTTGCTGAACTGGAGAGGGTAATGCGTTTTGGAAACTGCACCTGCAAGGAAACCACTTCAGCTGGCTGGTAGTTAGCTCCGTGTTGCTTGGTCCCAGAGGTTTTGGTGTAGGAGCTGAGGTCCAGAATGCAGCAAAGACGTGCCATCTGCCTTAGTGCACCTGAGTTGCTTCGGTTTCTTCCCCAGGAAAACAGGGGTCAAGAGAAGGCTCTTTGCTCTTTCTCCTGGGAAATGCGAAGGTCCAAGAGGCTTCTACCAAAGCCTGGCAAGGCTGTCGAAGCAGGCTTCCAGGATGCTGTTCAAGCAGGCTGCTTCTTTTCACTGTGGAAATACATAGGCAGGAACTTGTAAATCCCTGTACAGCTTCCCTCTGGGATTTCCAGATCTACTTGTCACCACCAAAACAAGTACCCAGTCGTGTGTAGCATCTCTTGGCAATGTCCTTGCCAACTGTTCTATCGCGTGATACGGCGTACGTTGAATCCTGCTTGATATGGATTTTATGCTGAACTTCACCAATTGAATGTTTCAGTCCTGACTTGCAACAAAGGGATGGGAAGCGTTACGAAAGCTTTATTTCAAACTACACAAGAAAGTACAATTCTGAATAACTGGATTGCGTGTGCGCAGAGATCAAAAGCTGGTAAGATTTCCCATGTCAGCCAAAGGCATCAGTCATCTCTTCCATTTCGTTATGAACTTTTGAAAGCCAGTCTGAAATTTCAAACTGATGATCTTTGAATATAAGCAGCGTTTTATTCTAATTAGGTCGCCCCCACTTTCATTCAGATTTCTTTTTTAAGTACTCTGAGGTTCCTGTCTTTCTGCTCTTTTATTTTTTTTTGCTTTAAGTGTTCAGCGAAATGTCATAATGAATTCCTCATTGGGAACTTTCTTAAAGGTTGAGTTCCTCTAATGCCTGTGTGCCTACCATCTGCCTATATATATGCACAGATGTATAGGAAATAATATGAGAAATTTGGGGAACACGTGAAATGGAATTGGGCTGCTGGAGAAGATAAAATCCTAGAATAACTTTGGAAGAGACCTCTGGAGATCATGTGAGCAAACACAGTGCTCAAAGCAAGACCAGTGTCAAAGTTTGATCAGGTGTGCACTCAACACGAAAAGTAAGACCAAGTGATACCAGCCTTCGTCTTTCCTTCTCAAGGCTGTGCAAAGCCATTTATCCCAGCATCTCCCTGTATGTGCTGTGCTCCAGCCCCTAAGCTCCTCTTCTGTAGAAAGGCTTTCGTGCCCACCAGCCTGCACTGCCAGGGATTCTTCCATCCCAAATACAGGTTTTTGCATTTTCCATCCCTCGGCTGCATGCGGTTCTGCTGTGTCCCCTGAATAGCAGCCCAGCCCTCCAGTATCTCGACTGTACTCCCCCAAGCTTGTATCCTCCACTCAAAATCCGAGTGCTCCCCACTCTTGACCAGGTCACCACGTCCCCTTGCAGCCTGGGAGCAGAACAACCACGTTCTCCCTGTGCGATGAGGCCATGGTGTGCCAGGAGTGGTTTCTCCAGCCAGTGCTGGGGACTGCGCTGGGTGACAGTGGGTTCCCTGCTGCTTGTGCTGTGAGAAGTTGCTCAGGTGCCTGCCCCGAGGTCCCAGGTGAGCTCAGTGGCTCCAGCAGCCCCAGCAGAAAAGAACTGGCCTCCCAGCTGGCATGACAAGTTGGCTGGAGAGTCTCACCAATACACTGCTCCACAGGCGAGTAGGTCATTAGCTGTTAATTGTCTTTGAACAACTCTACTTACAGAGGCTTTCGCGGGAGAGACCGTTTTCCTCCTCATGTCAGGGGATTAATTTCCCTGCGTTAGAGGCTGTGACCAAGGCTGCATCATTATTAACGACAGGGGAAGTTTTTAGTTTAATGTCATTGCATTCTTTTGAATGACTCCCGTAATGATTGTTCAGCATCACAAACACTTAAACCTGTGCTTTGGACATTAATGCGTGATGTTTCCTGTCCTGGAGAGCTTAATGTGTAGATATGAGACGCAGTATTTAAGAGTTATGGCATAGGTGGTAGGAGTGCCAGCCTTACAGACTTACATTCAGGACTGTTTTAGTCTCTTCCTATTTAGTGGAGAACTGAAGCAGCTTTAGTGTGTGCTTAACTTTTGCTGAGTACGGATGTAGTGTTGTGTTAAAGCCAACATCAATATCACGTAATAGTTTTGTGTGCCGCTATGTGTAAGCATGCGTGCACGTGAGAGGGGGAGGAGGCTTAGTGGAGTAGAAGGGAATGAGAGATCAAAGTTTGCGGACCATCAGCTGGCCTCTGTGTCCTTCATTCTCTCTCTGCACAACTGAGACTTCTTAGTTGCTGCAACTTCTGTCTTCTGGCCTGGGCGAATTCAGGCTCTTGCCCCTTTGCAAGGCAGCTGCAGGCGCCACAGTTTCCTAGTCCAATGCGCCGCTCGTATCACTTCTCTCTGCCTCCTTTCTCAAAATTCCCTTGGCATCAAGTGTAACCTACCAGCTTTCACCTTCAGTGCATTTTTCAGCCCATCTCCAATGCTAACCTTTCCTCTCGGTCAGTACTGCGAGCTCTGCTCTTGCAGCGGGTCACTTCATAAGGACATTCCTTGCCTCTTACAACTTTATCTAAGGACTTGTATGGTGTATTTTACTCCACGGCAGAGCTCTCAAATGAATCCACGGGGCCAGTTCAGCATCCTTCTGCTGTTGCTTGTTCAGAACTCTCCCTTGCCGTGGTATCTACCAGAAAACATGGACACGTTTTGACTCCTCTTTCGTAAAGGGTGTGTGTGTGTGTGTGTGTGGGAACCCTGACACCAAAGCACTCCCCATTATGCAGCTTGGCTCTGTGCCTGTCCTCCCCCTGCATGCCCATACCCAGCTGTTCACTGCATAGTGTAGTAATAAAAAAAAATAACAATAGTATAAATATAAAAAGTCTTTTCCTGCCGTTCTCATTGTTAAGGCTGGTTAGTGAGTTTCTTCTCCACGGCATTCACGGAGATAAATGTCATTCCAGTACATTTCAGTTGAAAATGGTGCCTGGAAGCAGATCTCAGTGCAGCACTGCCTTTTCCTGACGTTACACTGTGCTGTGCTGTGCTATGGGTTAGAGAGGATCTGTCTGAGAAGGTCCATTTAGGAATGTCCCATTAAGCTCTGGAAGCTCAGGAAATGATCCTACATGGCACAGTGCCAGGAGCCGCCTTGCATCCCTCCCTGCAGTACCCATTATACTACATGGAGGTGTGGGGCTGGAGAGTTACCATGGGATGTACAGGGATGTGACAACAGAGCCTACGTGCAGGGAAAGAGGGAAAGAGAGAGCTTGTGAGATGCTGGCTCTGTGCAGGATTTTTTCAGTATGGAGATGGAGTCTTGGATGCTTTGACCTAACAGACTGTGTTTACTGGAGTGGTTACAGTGCTCGACTTTGGCTTTTATACCATTACCAAAAAATTACGTATGCCAAGATTAAGTGATCTTTGGGGTTTTTTTCCTGCGATAGGTCTTAGTTGACAGAGGGGGCAATTCAATCACCAGTAATTTTACTGTCGGTCTTGGGGTTGGAGGCAGCTTTTAATGAAATCAATTCTCACAAACTCAGATGATTTTATAATGCAAATTAAGGCACCAGAGGAGTAAAGGGGTTTTGGCTGTAGAAGAGAAACATACCATGGGACGAAGTATGTTGCAGCCTCGTTGCACGCTGCACTGACTAAACGTATGGTTCCAGGAGGAAAGGCAGCGCGGTAGTCGGGAAAGCCTGAGCCACAGAACTGTCAGCGTTGTTCACTTGTCAGTTGGTTGCTAAATTGTCAGGAGTATTTTGCCCGTGGTATCCTCATGGGATTTAACTTTTGCCCAGCTTGGGGAGCTGATGCCTGGTGAAAGCAAGCAAGATGTAAACGCCAAGGCAGATCACAATGAAATTGCTTACTAATCTGGTGTTGTTCCCTTTCTGAAGGGCAATTACGGGCAAGATCTCAGCAGGTTCTGCTGGGAAGGTCTCCCTCAGATTGGTGCGGCTAGATGAGTTTATACAAGCTGGGGATTGCAAGGCACCGTTGGGAGATCTGGACCTGTGAAAGTTTAGATGTTGTACAACAAAGCAAACGTACAAATGGACGTAGTTGAAAAGCATGTCAGAAGAAGAGCTATTAATAAACCTCCAAACCTTATCTTTCCTGTTTTGTCAGGAGCAGTAGTTATTCATTACAAGGGTAGATCTAACAGGACAAGAATTACCGTAAAGAACAGCTCACAATTAATGGCTAAAAGGCCAAAGTTGAGCCTGCCAGCTTCATCTGTTGGCAGTGGTTTTCATGTGGCTATTAGTGTGTCAGGGACATTTCCTTAGCATCTCTTATCTGTAGGCTGCAGGGAACAGCTTAGTGATGTGGACTGAAGTTCAGAGTTCAGGTGAAGCACGGACCTTACATCCCTCTGGGTCTTGGAGAAGCAGGTCTACGTGAGGGATACCAAGCTCCTGCTACATCAGGAACCAAGTTGTCCTGTGGGTACAGCGTGGGGTGGGAGGCAGGAGGTGCGGTGTCTGACTTGTGCTCTGTTTCTCCGTCCTGAGAATGAGTCCTGACCTCGGTGGGATCCTCCTCTCTGGTAATTTGAAGATGTGAAGGTATCTACTTTCTCGGGCATCCCCTGAAGTCATCCTCAGGAGTGTCATTCCCATCCCAGCTATCTGAGGGCAGGGGTATGCAGACATGGGGATGGAGTAGGAAGGGCATGGGATGGGAGGTAGTGCTGAAGTGTGGCCCTTAACCGGCAGCTTTTCTGTTCTGGCAATGTTTCTGGTAAAAACAACAAACTAAAAGAGGTGGGGGGGAATTTTTCTGTGCCTTTCCCACAGCAGGCAGTGATCCCCGCCAAGCACCAGCAGAGCCCTGCCCAGTATAACCAGGCACAACCCCCAGCGCAGGTGCAGGGCCATGTAGAGCAGCCCGGTTCTGAGGCTGGCGGCGCCTTGGCTTTCCTCCTCCCTCTCAAAAGCCTCAGGTCCAGCACGTGAACATTGCGGGCCCAATGCTTCCCCATTAGTCACTGGCGATGTTCTTGCTAGTCGTGATGGGAGCAGGTCAGGCCTCCAATTGCATCAGTGTCTCCTTAACGAGCAGGAACTCCAGCAGTTTCATCAGCTGTCACTGCTTCCATGAGCGAAGCGAAGCTTGCGCATGGCTCCATTTTTTCTCATTATTTCTGTGGGCTGCACTCCCCAATCACTGTAAAACTCTGCAGAAAATATTTTTAAGGTGACAAATTGACCACCAGCAAAGCACTAAATCCAATAACTTTTGCTTTCTAAGTGAGGCTGTACAAGAGCCGCAAAGCCCAGCTGCTGTTATGCAGAAACATGTTGCATCTGACTTTTCCCTGAGCATTAAAGGACTGAATTATGTGTCTGTCAGCTGAGAGCTGTTTACCTGGCGACAAATCATAATTGCTCTTGTTAAATCTAAAGTACACCGACACATTTTCATACTATTTCCCACACATTGCACAGAATTTCTCTAGTAGGCCAAGCAAACAGTTACCAAGCCTGGATTACAACCCAGAGCCCCAGACTGCATTGCTTGTGAATACGCAGAAAACCTCCTGTTGAAGGTGCCTTGATATGCTCCTGCTAGCGGTGCTTCATTTAGCTAGAGATTTAATTGTTCAGGCTGTAAATGGGATACTCCTTTTGTGTCTTGTTTTCTTGTTTCTGTATCACTCTAATCTGCCTTTGCACTCGTACAGATTTTTCTTTGCTTAGAACAGCTTTCATTGAAATGCTGATAAAATGTGCCCTTTCTGAGGCAAAACCAGGATGCTTTCAAGGTAAAAAAAAAAAAAAAGAAAGATAGATTAATTCTGCCATTAAAGTCTAATTATTCTCCGGTCATTCAAGAATAAACTTCTGTTCTCCCTGTCTGATTTCCAGGCTGTAATCTCACTGGGACAGGTATTGCCTTGACATTTGCATCTCTTGAGGTTTATAGGTGGCAGGAAAAGACGGATTCCTGAGGAACTCAGTGTCAAGTTGTGCATGCAAATAACTCTTGCCATCTCCGTGCCCTTCAAAAACCCTCCTCCGATCGTATCGCTAGCAGTCAGACTCTTGAGCCTTGCTGCAGAAAACTGGATGCAGGGTATGGGGGAGACGAGGTCATTTTATCGCTTAGGATCTTCTGAGGGCTGGAGCTCTTCAGGAGTTGGGTCGGTGGCTCAGTTCCTGGCCCTGTATGTTCTCTTTTTCTGCTGCTGACTGTGGTTTCTTGGCCCCTTGCTAATACAGGTGAGCTGGAGTGAGCTGGACGGCAGAAGGAACGTAGTCCCCAAAGGTCCCACAATAATCCTGATGTGCCTCTCCGTGTTGCAGCCCTTTCTCTGTTGATGCCTCTGCTGGGACTCTTGGGATTGGCGATGCCATGCAAGTAACGGTGGACTTCCACCCAGAGAAGACTGGTGATTATTCCAGGCCCCTGACAGTTCACTATGACACAGGTAAGGTCTGGGCACTGCATGGTGCCCAGTCTCTGCGTCCTTCAAAACAGAGACCTTTCAAAGCAGAAAAATGTTAAGCTTGCTTTGCAGACTACTTCTAAAACCTTTTCTTTCAAAACCTCTGTATGTTTCGGTGCTTAAGTGAGCAGGTAAGGGGCAAAGGCTGCGTGTGCCCTCGTTCTGTGTGGCTGTGTGCCGGTCTCTCCCTGGGGGATGCTGGTGTCGGCTGGGTGCTCTCCACCCAGCACCCCCCATGACTGCCATCTGCCATCATTCCCTGTTGTCCCGGTCACCTTAATTGCCTCTCCAGGTGTATCTCCCCTGTCCCGGCTTTGCCTCAAAGAAAAGTGACAAATAGTTGGTGTTTAGGGGGCTTTTAAAGTGCATCCCCTCAAGCAGGAATGAGGTTTTTTGGAATCGGGTTTTGCTGGGAGTTGCTGAGTCGGAGGCGGGAGGAACCTTGATTCTCCGTTACGGTGTGCATATGCACGTGTGAAGCTTCATTCCTTGGCGGTGCTATGTTTGAAGCGCGACGTGGGAATGCGTGCCTCTGTCAGACTCGCTCCAATGCCGCTGTCTCTTACACATCTGTCCCCTGCACTGCTTCTACGTTGTTTTGCCGCAGAGCCTTGTTCTTTCTTTTTGCCTTCTCCCACAGCTCACGACATCAGGACTAATGCAGCCAGGACTTGAGGGCTCTTGGGATTTGGCAGGAAGAGCTCGCTGCCTCCCGAGATAGGTGTAACATTTATATTAGGCTAGGAGAAGCTGAGGTCAGGCCACAGAAACACCATCAGCTTTACGCTTCACTGAAGAGTAAGCGGGGAATATCTTTAGGAAAAGGCGCCATGTTAGAATGCTTCTGTCGGCCTTGGCTCAGCAGGGGGATGTTGTGGTGCCGAACGAGGCGCTTCCTCAGTTGCGTGAAGGCACTTGGCGTGTGTTTCCTCTCGCCTGAGAGGGAGGTTTGGTTTGTCCCTGTTCCTCAGCGTTGGTCCTTGGAAGTGTGGTGTCCTAACCGAGGGGATACTGTGTGCTGCTTTAGCCCGGCAAAGAGCATTTTAGTTGTCTTGGGTTTGTGGAAGTTACAAATGCTCCTGTATCTTCCAAACACTTATGTAGCCTCACGACTTATTTCAGCTTTGTCTAATGTTTTCCAGTTATTGACATATTCACGGAGAATGGTTGATGCTCACTCAGAGGAGCTTATTGTTTTGGGTAACAGTTTCTAGGACGGGTGACTGAAATATCAGCTAGGGAAGCACAAAAACGTGCCTTATTTGTATGCCTATACAGAATCTATAGGATAAAATTCAGAGGGCTAGAATTTCTCTGGGGCAGATGAGCAGTGACAGTGGAGATTAGGGCCGTAGGGTTTATACTTTGTGACGGAACAGAGTGAGCGAATAATTAGGGCCAGGATCTTCGTGGCTCGCTTTGAAAAACCTGAGAGTCTTGTTCTTACTGAAACAGCTGGTTCCCCCATAGTCAATCTTTGCAAAAGTGATTTGTGTGGGTAGGCCACGGGGATAAACTCTCTGCTGGCTCTGAGATGGGTGTTTTCCCAGGAACACGTGCAGCTCCCTGGGAGATGAACCCAGGATTTCATTCCTGCCTGCCAGTACAATGTTGCAGTTATTTTGAAATAAACTACGAATTGCGAAGGAGAGCAAGGGGATAATGAAGGGATTATCTCTCTAGCTTTGAAGCGTACAGGTAAGTGAAAGGCTGCTGAGATGAATTGCTAAAGTGAAGTAGAAACGTGTAATCAATCAGTCTTTCGAGGTGTGGTGCAGAGTTTATTGCAGGAGTAGTGCAGAGCACCAGACAGCGTTCCCTGACCTCGCGTGGCGAGCCCTGGCTAATGTGTCCGGCACCACGGCAGGCTCCCTGTGACGCGCGTACAGAAAGCAGCCGGGTTGCTCTTTCAGAGCCACCAACAGAGTGTTTATTAAGAAACAGAAGTGCTAAGAGCAAAACAGCAGTTTAAGGTGTTGGGAGGCGTTTCCCTCGCTTGGCTGTGTATCAGTACTGACTTGCTCGCAGGCAGCAGTCGTTCTCAATGGATCACACCCTTCTTAGGGTGACTTACGCAGGATCGGGTGAACATTGCTTAAATTTCTGCTGAAGCTGGGTCAGATCTGTCCCTAGCATTGCTTAAGCAAGCATGGAGCTCTTCCATGTGAACAAGTCACAATTTTTCCCTTAGCGTATGATTTGGTTGATTTAAATTGTGTGTCTTTTGGGCTGGTTAGGAGCACAGGTACTGTCCCCTGGATAGACTGTGTGTGTGGTGGCGGTTCTGTTGCTACAAATTTATGGATGAGTGTGGAGAAAATGTTTGCTGCTATGAGCGTAATGATTTACAATGAAAACTTGTCCTTCAGTGCTTTACATGCCTAAACTCCTCCTTTTCGCCTGTGTACATGTGTCTGGGTGTGAAAAATCCCAGCTCGTACTGAAATGAGGGTGACTTGGGATGTTCTGGGCTCCAGCATATCCCTGTCCAGCACCTTAACATCAGATTATGGTACTTGAAAGGGTTTCTGAAACCTGCGTGCGAAGCACTCGTACAGCTTTGGAAAAGGTTTCAATACCACTGAAAGTCCTGTCGGTCACTTGGCCTTTCCCAGATGACGTTCAGCCCACCCTGTGTGGACCGTGTGGATGTGGGAAAATAAGTTTATGGAGGTAAGTCCTAGTCTCAACCAATCCAGTATTCATAAAGTTTCGATATTCTTTCAGCTGTCAAGTCCTGCTCAAGTGAGATGATGCCCAAGCTGCTTGCCCTGAGTGCTGCTGATTGTACACCAAACCCAGTTTGCTGCAGTAACAACATTTATTGCAGCCTGGCAGCGTAGCACCAGCTTGGTGTGGGAAGGTGAGCTTTGCTCAGGGACACGTGGCTGAGGAGATGCATGACGGGTTCCCAGAGGTGTGCCAGAGGTGCAAAGCAAATCCACCAGTCCAATGCCATCCAAAACAATAACGTCTACGGCAGGTGCTCCATGCAGGTGAAGAAGGCTGCCAGAGACAGGAGGTGCCGGCGAGATGCTTGGAGTTGTGGAAGGAGAATTGCTTCTCTACTCAGAGCTCCCTAAATGCTGACTCACATTAGGCTCCTGTCTCCAACGAGTACTAGTATAGTATGATGGGTGGTCTTCAAGGTGTAGGACCAGATCCTGTGCCTGTATGTGGGTGCCTCCAGTGCCCACTGGCCCTTGTGGCAAGGCGCTACAACACGCTTCTAGCCCAGGGGATCTGTGGTGCGGTATTGAAATTCCTCTGTGCAGTTTTTCCCCATCGGTTGCTGCATCCCTTGGCATCTCTTTGTCAGCACAGAAAACTTCAGTAATTAGCAAAGCACCACTGAGCTTGTGCGTGGCCGACGGACGCTATGTATTGAGATGCTTTTATTGCTGTCAGTAATAAAAGTAGTGATGCGGATGGCTCTCTTTCAGTAGCTCTGTGAGTCTAATGCAGAAGCAAAAGCCTGGGGCAGGATCTCACCCTCTTTGAGGGGGGAGATCAGAACCCATACCCATAGGAGTATTTTAGGAGACAGCACACCCAAGAGGAGGCAGCCCTCAAGCAGAACTGCCTATTCCATTACTCTTCTGTCTCCCCTTGGTTCAGAGCCCCAAAAAGCGGTTTCCCCAGAAGAGAGGTAACGTGTGTGGCTCAGGAGTAGTTCTCGGTGGTTTTAGTCCTGCTGGAAGCCTCCAGCCTTGTGCTAAAAGCCTGCTGAGGAACCGTCTAGGTGTTTGGCAGATGAATACCCTGTTTTCCCTCAACTTCCCACACAGCTTGCAGGAGGGCTGACAGCTGCTGAGCAGGAGCTGTGCTAAAGCAAATCTTGGCTTGTTTGCTGTGGATGGCAGACCCAGGCTCAGAGCATCCTTTGTGGTTCTGCACGCCCAGGGCACAGATGGGGGAGTTCAGCCTCGGCTCCTCAATTGCTTACTTCAAGGGCAGGTAGAAAGTGCGAGCAGGGTCTGATTCTGGCTCCGTGGTTGTTAATCAGAGTGAGTTTTCCTGCGCTGGCTCAGTTCCTGTCCCCGTAGGAAGTGGGTGAAGTCATGTCTCCCCTCCTGAGCCCTGGGCAGCAAAACTTGCTCTGTGCCAGATTCAGGTTATTCCTATATGGCAGGAGGGAGCAGCTAAATAGGCTTCTTCAGTGCAGCACGCTGGGAGCTGGAGACAATGTGGAGCAGAGCTTGCCTTGCCCTGGGTCAGGGAGGGGTCTGGCTGCCTTGTTCCCCCGCCGCTGAGCTTTGCTGCCTGGCCCTGGAAGCAGGGGGTCCCCAGCACCGTTTCCTCCCCATTGCTGCTTGCTAGGCGTGGGGCAAATGCCAGCAGCCTCGTAGAATCATAGAATGATGGAGGTTGGAAAAGACCTTGAAGATGACCAAGTCCAACTTAACCCCGGATTGCCAAGCCCACCACTAAACTGTGTCCCGAAGCACCACATCTGTGTGTTTGTCAAACGCGTCAGGGGTGGTGATTCCAGCCTGCAGCGTGGAGAAGCAAGCCCTGCCGGAGCCGTCTCCTCCCTGGCAGGCTCCCGCCAGCCCCCCAGTCCCGAAGGCTGGCCAGCAGCTGCTGCTTAGGCTGCCCGCACGCGGGGGGCTGCTGCAGGGGGGTTTGGTACTGAGCACCGGAGAGCTACTGGGATGTGTGGTTTGGGTTGGTCAGTAAGCGTGATGAGCTGGCCTCAGATCTTCCCCTTCCTCTAAGCCAGCACCGACACTTGCACGATAGACAAGATCTCCTTAGGGCAACGTAAGCATAAAAAATAATAACAAAAGAATTTCTTGGGTAGATCTGGAAGAACTGGCTGGGGATCACTGTATTTAGTGCGGCAGCAATGCTCAGGGTGGCAGGGGATGTCAGAAGAGGATCTGGGTCTTCTGCCCTACGCAGGATGGCCCGAGCCACTGCCCTGAGGTGCCTCTGCCCTTCTCGGTCTAACCACAGGCAGCTTCTCTGTGCTGCAGCAGCCTCTGGAGCTGTGAGTGATAACCGCCAGCTTGAGAAAGCACCGAGGTTTCATCACAAATGGGGGAAAATGAGGCATGAGATCACAGGAAAAACCAAGGCATATGAAACACGATTAATTAGGGAGCTGATGTGGAGCTCTTCAGTCACCTGTGGCACGACAGAGAGTTTGGTGTGGTGTGTTAGAGCCATTTGGGTTTGGTGAAGATGACGGTAACTACAGAACCGGGTGTGCTCGGCTGGCAGCAGGGCAAGCACAGCCTGTGCATCTCGGCCGCGGTGGGAAACTGTGGTAGGGGCTGCATCGCGTTGCAAATGGGCCGAGGGGAATTGTCAGGGGCGTTGCTGACTGCTCAGCTCCTGCACAGATCAGCATGGGGTTCCCAGCCGGGAATGTCGGTGTGTTGGGGTGCTGAATCCCTTTCTTCAGCTGAAATTGATGCTGGGCTTAGCTGGATCAGCTTACGTTGGTAAATGAGGCCACCTCTGCAAGGGCTTGGCGGTGTGTTAGTGGCCACTGTACACACGCAGGAAGCTCATTAAATCCCAGCCCTACGTGTTTATTGATGTTTGAGGCTGAACGAGTAACGGCAGCACGGATGTGCCATCACCTCTGGGCATCTCAGCTACTCGCAAGAGTAAAACATTACCTTGCTGTGATATTAGTCTGTGGTTTTGTGCAGACTTTGGAGAAGACAACCACCTCTGCATGCCTCTCTTCTCTTTCCTTTAAGAACCCCCTTTCTACCGAAGGTCCTGTCATCTTGCCAGGCTGGCACTGCCATCAGTAGCTTCCAGGAACTTGTTTGAAAACAAAATGAAAATCCTATTGGCTTAGCCTCTAGATCAAGCCTTTTTCTTTGTCTTTTCTCTCTGCAAACCCACGGATGGATGTGGATAGGCAGCAGGGTTTAGCTGAAGTTGAGCCCTTGCTGTGTTGCGTTTCACGTTCCTGAGATCACTCAGGTTGCTGAGCCCTCGCGGTTTGTGCTGACTCCAGCCGGAGCGGAGGAGGCTCAGGACTTGCCTGAGCAAACCCTCTGCCTCGCTGCATCTTGACCGGAGCTGTGCCTGTGTCGTGCAGGGTACCAGGGTGGGAATGCCAAAACCATTTCTGGTTTTAACCTTGGTCTGGTGTGAGCGTTCACAGCGGCTCTGATGTCGCAGTGTGTTCGGTTCCTATCGAGCTAAATTCACGGCAACAGCCCCATAGCTTCTGGTGGCCACCGCTGTGTGCCACTGCTGGTCAGGTCTGTAGCTCTTCATCGCCGCGCAATTCTCCGATCCTTCAACACCAGGCAGGCTGGTAGTGGCTTCTTACCAGTGCTGGGAGGTGGGGAAACCTTCTGCTTCCCTAAGCAGCAGCCTCTCTTGGCTCCAAAGCTTTACTGTAGTGCGTGAACTGATGTAATTATTTCCGTTTGTGTTTAGTGCTAGCAGATGCAGACAAACTTGTTTTGTTTGGTGAGTTTTTAAAGATCTTGTTTCCTGTGTTATCCTAAGGTGTAAGCCAGGCTCTGACGCCGTGGTTATTACAAGAGGCTGCTCCAGCTTTTCCTTGGACTGCCAGGCATTTAAGAACTTTGCAAAGGGATTTTCCTTTCTGCTTGCCTCAGGTCGTGGGTGCATGTTGTGCTTTTCTTCCTTCACTTGTGAGAATTCCCAGCAGGATTGGCTAGTTTCTGTTGGACTTTTATGTTCTTGTACGTCTGCTTCAAAGCGAGTGCAGGGTGGCATATACTGTAGGCAAAAAAAGGTGTAAATAGGAGTTTGTGCAATTATATGTTGACTTTGCATCTTAATCGTAGCAGTGCTGCAGCGGACTGAGGATTGGTAACTAATACGTTATACAAATAATTGGTTATATAGGCTTTTATGGTTCAAATCAATTAGATTGATGGGTGAGTATAATTGCTCTCCAAAGTGTTCCTTTATGTCAGATCAGCTAACAGTTAACAACTGTTTCCTGTCTTTGTTCCCCTTTTCCACAACTGCCTGTAACAATGATTTTTCTTTATATATACTGTTTTAGATAAGGTTGTTAAATTTCTTGCAAACAGAGTATGGCCTTCTCCCCTCTCTAGGGCCTTCTGTTTCAAAGCCGATGGTCTGTCGCTTTGAGGGTAGAAGAAGAGGAATTAAGTTTGTGCTTCATTTGCTTGATCGTTTTTTTTTTTGTTAGTCATGGCTTTATATCTCCCAAACTATGTAACACCCCTTCTGACAAAAAAGCTGCTAAAGCAACCCGTGGCGTTGACTGCATGAGCACGGCTTGGGGGTGGGTGCTCGGAGGGTTATTTGGAGTTAAAAGTCTCCTTTTGGCTCTTTTGTTCATCCCCAGAAGCAGACTTCCATGTGACGCCGCCTATCCCGTTCTTAGCCTGTGAAGGATTTCTGGGAGAATGTAGTTTTCATGTCTTTGCAGGGCATCCTGGACTGCAGCTTGTCTCTTCTATCATCAGTGGAAATCACTAGTATGTTCTTAGGTGCCATGAACCCTGGATGCGTTTCGGGGCAGAACTGAGCATTCATTAGTCTCCTTTCCTGGTGGATCAATCAGCGTTCGCTGAGAAGCAGAAGAGTAGCTTGAAGGGTGATTGATTTATGAAGTGGCGTATTAAGCATGTCTTTGCCAGGCAATCAGAAGGAAGGTTCCTGCCCTGTCTTTCCCCGTGGGCCAAAAGCAATGTTTCAGTGATCAGCAACCCCAGCGTATCATGGCTGTAGTACCAATAATGATTATATATAGCCCACGGCATCCTGGATATGCGGCAGCGCTGTCTTGTGTTATCCAACAGTTTCGTTGTCCTTTCAGTCCATTCTGCGAGGCTCCTTCACACTGGGCAGCACAAAGGCTCTGTGCTGGCTCCCAGATATTCCTGCGCTGGAGTATTTCATCCCGTAAGAAAGCCAACAGCCCTTCCTAAGCACAGTGCGGAGGAGGTAATGGGGAATCCTTTGGGTGCTCCATTACAGGAGGATGCACAGCAAGGAGCCTGGTGGAAAGCAAGGTGACTCCTAAGTGCAGGAGAGCCGTCTGAAGAGCCTGCGACCTGTCCCGTAGACGCTGTGGCTGGTCATTGCTCTCCATCTCCCTTTTCCTGCCCATCTGTTGTCTCACGGTGGCTTGCAGTGCTCTGGGGTAGCAGATCCTTTCCTTGCGATGGGCTGCATGGGCTCAGAGGGGGCTTTGCTGGGGGCTTTAGCTGTTGACAGCATCAGCTGTGGCAGCAGTGATGATTAGGGTGCCCTGAGCTTTGTTGTAGCCTGGGCAATGGTCCTGTAGAAACCCCTGTGCTGGCAGCAGTTATTTAATGGTGAGGTTTATAAACAAGCTGCTCCTAGGGCTGGAGTAACTAGCACGATGGTTTTAATGATGTCTGAAGGTAGCTCATGAGCACTGCCTCCGAGAAGCACTTAAAAATGACTGTCGCTGCCCTGTGTTTTGCTCTAGTGCTGGAAATACGAGCGTGGGGACTGACAGGTGGCCTTTGTCAGAGACCCAGCACACTTTGTAGGTGATGCCATTAGCTTCCTGACAGCAAAACAGCTCAGAGCAGCGCTCCTGACTCTGACCGAGGTAGCTCTGTGGGAGGTGCAGCCAAAAGCATATGGTGGGGAGGGCTGGATCCAGCCGCAGGGGACTCCTCTCGCTTTCCAGAGATCGTTAGCCTGGTGAAGTGACTCCCTTCTCCGGTGGTGAAGTGGTACCAGCAGACCTTTGCATGCTGTTTGAAAAACCAGAATATGCTGGTGATGGTGAGGCAGTTGGGTATCGTGATAGTAGCAGGAGCAAAAGAACTGCTCAAAGGGTCGATGTGGAGGTACAATGACACTTCTGAGTGAAGAGCTCGGCTTTCGTTGCTTGCTTGTATTTTCAGTGAAAAAGCAGCAGGACCTGTCTCTTTTAGAAGAGGTGAGAGCCAGGCATAGTTTTCTGACAAACTGGGCAAATTAACTTAAACTTGCTTTCCCTGTTACCCAAATATTCTGAACCTGACTGTCATGCACTCCTAAAAAGGTTTAAAATCCAAATTCAGCGAGGAGGGAGTTACAGGGATAGAGGGAGAATATTACGGTGAGGACGAAAGGCAGCAGAGTGCTGTTTTGTTTCTCTTCAGTCTAATCCATCTGGCTACCAGCTTCCTAATATTTAGAGCAGTAATCGATGGAGGAAGGTACTGGCTGTTGAATGCTGGGAACGCATTCTTCATAAAACCTGAAATTTGTTTTGAAATCTTGTTCAAGGGTTTGCTTAATATTCGGAAAGATATTTTAGCTCTTCTGTAAATTCCCTCTCCTCCTGCACAACAGGCCCCCCAGAGGACGACCCAGTGCTGGGTTTCTTACTTTCAGATAGTTAAAAGTTACCATGATGTGCTGAGATACCGGTGGCCATAGCCATGCAGATGGATGCTGGAATAAAACACGGTGGTGTTCCCGCTGTCTCAGAGAGCATCGCTCAGGAGTGCACAGCCCAAAGCACCTGCTCTACTGCTGTGTAAGAAGCCTCTCTTTTAATTTCAAGTTCAGGTGTTGCTTTGTTCAGGTTGCAGAGTGAGCTGTGTCCTGCTGTCTCTGGGAAATACGTCAAAAGCATGTAAGAATGAGAGAGCTGACAGCCTGTAATAAGATCATCGTGTTGTGTAAGTAACGATAGGGCAGGTACGTCTGGATTCAGTAAATGTGCTTTCATGGCAGCAAAGCGTCCCAAAGCACAGACCCATGGACATTACCCCATCAGGTGAAATACCTAGGGCTACATTGCTGGTACAGTACAGAGATTGTTTTGTTGTTGTTTTTTTCTTTTCCTCCAGACTTATATAGTAAACCATCAAGAGTCTTAAATAAATGTCACATCTAATTTGGCACCCAGGCCGTGAAGCCTGCAGCTGCCCTGGGCCAACCCTGACAGCTCTGCTGTGTCGGTTTATCTGCCTGGCAGAAAGACCTGCTGCTCCCTCCTGACTCGCTGGCGTCTGCACGCTCTCGTCTGTACCGGGAGGTTTGTGGGTTTACACAGTCAGCACGATGCCAGATCCTTCTCTCTGTGGTAGAAGGTGCTCCGGCAAAGCCCTCCAGCCTTCAGAAGCGTCCTTGGTGCCTGCAGCCGGGAGTGTAAGTGCTCTCCAGGAGAGCAGCAGTAGGGGATGCTTAGCAAAGCGTGTAGAAGCAGGCAGTGCATATGCTTTCTCCCTCGTGGGCCTTGGAGGCAGCATTTTTCTGTGCTGGAGGCTTTATTCACGTCTTTGTTTAATCGCTTCTGATGGTTTTACCTTCCAAGCCTTTGTCCAGTTGCTTTGTGGATTTATAGCGATGAGCGCCTGTAGGCACCTATGGCAGTACGTTCCAAAGGAAGGAATATTCCTAGGAAAAGTACTAGAACTACTTTTCTCTCATTTTAACTAATACCATTTCAGGCCCTCGGGTTCCTGTTTTACAACAAATTGTGACAATTTTTTCCTTGTTCACTTTTTCCCAGGCCATTCATACTTCTACAAACCTACCTATCTCCTGTGTGGTTTCTAGGTTGAGGAATCCTGTTCAGTCTTCGTATAGAAGCTGCTCTGTACTTCGGAGAAGGGCAGAAATTTCAAAGGCTTCAGCCTGGTTTTTAAGATCAGAACTATACCCATTATTTCAAGACCCACCTGGCCATGGGTTTAGACAGCGAGATGATGATAGTTTTCGTGGAGTTCATTTTGCAGTAGTTGAAGATGTCAACATCAGGCTAGACAGGAACTCCTTGACAGCTGGGAAGACCTACATCACGCTGTCAAACCACAGATCCGTGGTCATCCACAATCGGAGTAAAGTCATAGCCCACTCCAGTGGAAGGCTTTTGTTAGTCAAGAAGAGGAGGATCAGGAGAAGCTGAGGTTCGTTGGGAAGATTCATTTCAGTAAGACACGCTGCCCAAGGGTAAAACTAACGTACGGCCTCAGAGGGATGTTGGTGCTTTTTTGAATGGCGTAGGACAAGTAAACCATCCACGACACCAGGGTGTCCCCCCCTGGGCTTCAGGGTAATGGAGCTCAGTGCTTCCCATTCCGGTTCCATCCATGTTCCAGCTCATGTTTTGGGGAGGAAAGGCTGCATTTCCTCGGAGAGCAAATTCCCATCTGTGGGAGCCCTAAGTCAGTGAGGCCAGGTCCCTGGGCTCGCAGAGGGTCTGTGAGGCTGAGGAAGGTGTCGGCACTCCTTACCTGGGACTGCGTTGAGCGGTAGCACCTAACAGCTGCAGGCAGCGTACCTGCTGTGATATTCACTGCAGTTTCTTCCCCTCCAGCTTTGATAAGATGGCAACCTTCTTCAGCCTTCTTGTCCAGTAGTGCGCAGGGCAGGGTGCTTTGCTGGCCCCGAACGTTGAGGCCATCCGGCTGTAGGATGCTGAATTGCCTTGCGCTGTCCCGGCTTCCAGCACAGCGAGGTATCCCTGCCCCTTCTCCGGGGCTCGGAGAGTTCGGAGGTGGAGGGTTCTGCGGGGAAGGCAGGGCAGCACAGGACTTGGAAGTGCCTTTGGGCATCAGCACCTGTGTCTTCGTGGTGCTGAGAGGTGGGGCAGGCTCTCCACAGGGTGTCTCTGAAGCTTTGAAATTCCATTTGGGGCAGCAGGGAAACACTTCTAGCCCAAGGGGATGCACTGGAAAAGACACTTAGAAGCTGGGGTGATTTAGGGAGTCCTTGTGTGCCTTCTCAGAGTTGAATGGCTGTAGGTGTATAGGAGTTAGTCTGAACCCAGAGCTGGTCAGGAAACTGCCTTCAGCTGGAGAACTTTTTGAGGGCTTCTGAGCAAATAAAGTTCAGTGTAATTAGGTCAGAAATGCCTTGAAGGCCAAAACTAGTTTTCCACTCTTCTCTGTTTTTAATTGCGCAGTGTGTGACTTCTGTGCAAGATCAGTGTGTTAACAGAAAAAGTCTCATGACCTTCTCTTAGTACGTCCCTGCGCCATTCTTTTAGCATCTCTTCCCACCTGCCTATCTCAGATGGGACCCTGAGTGATCCTCTCTCCCCTCAGAAGCAACCAGGTTTCCCCACAGTTAACTTCAACCCATTTTTTTCCAATGGCACTTGATCTTATGCCAGCTCGTGTTCTGTACTCTGAGCAGAGTGCTTTGTTCTTCCTTACTTGCAGTCTTAGGGGTGGTCATAGCTCCGAGGCCTCTGTGCTGCTGTAGCAGAAGCTTTTGAGATGTCAGAGCAGAGAGGACCTTTCCAATGGGAGGAGGCAGTTCAGCACCCTGCGCTTGGCTGTCACCCCAAAAGACCTGGATCATCACAAGGTCTACCCAGGGGTTTGCTCTGTCTCCCTCCTGCAGGACTTTCTGGGATTCAACAATGGAATTATTGTCTGTTGATGAAGGCTTAGTTGAGGGTTGCTCATCTCGGTGCCTGGAAGCCCCCCTCATGCACAGCGCTGTAGGTCAGCCGTGGAAAAACATTTCTCATGACACTCCACAGGGAGCAAGCCAAAGAAAGTATTTTTGGCACTGGTGACAGCATTTGCCCGAGGCTCTGTCTGCGTGCTGCTAGTAATGTCCATGGCTGTGTTTCCTTTCTAAATGCATTGGAATTTAGCTGGGTGGTGATTGCGGTCCTGTTTATACCACGTTGCCCTGATGTGCTGTGTATGGAGCCTTCCCCTCATCCCCCTCGAGTAGTCACCTGCTGGTCCTTGGTGGCCAGGGGACTGGAGCGTGAAGGGGGCACATCCACGTGCCAGCTGGGAAGCAAGTGCTCTGCAGCAGTGCTCCCTTCTCACCTCTCGGTTGCGAGCTTTAAACACTAGAATGATTGCTGCTACAACTACCGAGTGAGGGAGAGGTGACCTGTGTCAAAGCTCTGTGGAGAAGGCCAAAAAGAGAAAAATGTTGCAGTGGTTCAAGGCTGGATGTAAGGGTTTGCATTCAGAGATGCTGGTCCTGCCTTCGTTATTGGGTGATGCTAGGCAAAGTCCCTTCACCTCTCGGGGCCTCTGTCTTCATGCATATAAACCCATTAATTTCACTGAAGTGATGCAATGCCTGAAAGTCCGTGAGTTGGCTTTTCAAATGCTCTGGGATCCTCTGCTGGATGGCAGTGTAGGCGGTGGAGCAGATCTAGTTTGCTTATCCCTGCCAGTCCAAAAGGGAAGGTAAAAAAGAGTGATGCTGGTAACCTGCAGCTGAATCCCAGCTGCTCTCCCCTTGCCAGCGAAGCACTGCAGTGTGTGCTCCTTCATCTTCATCCATCTCCCCAGAGCACCTCTACGGGAGGAAAAGCCATCTGAGGGTGTTGGTGGGTTGTCCATTAGTCGTGGCAGTAGCTTTGAGCCAGGAGGCTCTCCTGAGGGCTGCTAGCTTTCAAAAACCTCCTCTTAGCTCGTGAGTGTGGCGTAAAACTACCTGCCGTGCCAGCGAACAAGTGATAACCTGATCTGCTTGGGACCCCGTGGCTTGGGGTCAGCCCCTTGCTGAGCTGCTCCTGCTGTTCCTCCCCCAGTGCGTGGCTGCTCCTGCGCTTACGCGACAGTCTCTGCAAATATGTTGTTTATTAAATGATCTGCTTGGTTTGTGTCTCCCCATGGCTGCAGGGGCTGTCTCAGGCTGCAGAAGCAGGAGGAGAATGAGAGGGATTCTTTTCTCAAGCAGCGTGCAATGGACCCCACGCTCCAAGAACGCCTTTCCCTTCTCTCCCGTGCCTTCCAGAACCAGAGGGCAAAGGTGCGAGAAGACTCTATGCTTTTCTCCAGTGATATTTTTGCCATTGAGCCAGTGGTAAGCAATAGCTGAGAACCTCTCTTCCTCCTCCTCCTCCTCCCTGAATGAGGTCACTTGGCAGATACCCGCGTCAGCGTCTTGATGTGCCGAGAGGGAAGACATGAGGTTTCTAGTGAGGCTGGGAGAGGTTGTTGCAAAAAGCGTTTCTAAACAGTGAGCTCCTGGCAGGCGGCGAGAGCCTGCCTAAAGCTGAGCTCTGCTGCAAGGGCTGTAAATTAAGGGCACTTCATAAGTGTCCTTACAGTGTTCAGGGGTACTGATTATTATATATAAGGGCAGGCTTTACACGTAGCGCATGGGGATTAACCATGGGCGTTAGTTCACCTATTGAAGAATGAAAAGGTCCTCTATGGAAAGGAGGCCAAGTTCAGCCCGTTTAATCACGGAAAGACCAATCCCTTCATATAATCTGGATTTATACCATGTGTGACTCTCCCTCCCAGCATCGTCTGTGAGCCTGCACGCAAGGCTGGCAGCTTTAAACGAACTTTTTGAGTTTCACTGCAGACTTGGAGAAAACTTTTTGCTTTTGTGTTTGCGCAATCAAAACCTCATGTCCTTCAACGAAACAGAGCCCTGACTGAGTATTTGCATGGTCTGAGATGAAGAATGCCTGCTGCCTGAGCAATGCAAAATCCCTTCTCATCCTGTTGCAAACGCTAGAATAATCCGAGCCTCTTCTTTCTTTTATAGTAGGTGAAACTATTATTTTTTTTTTTTAAGGAAGGGGATCTTGTTCTCTTCTTGGTTACTCCTATAGCCCGAATGAGGCTGAGAGCCCCCCATGTGAGCACAGCTGCAGTTTCACACCACTGCAGCTGAGAGCAGCATGATGGGACCAAGAGCCTGTGTCGGAGCAGCAGGGGTATTGCAGAGAGCGGGAGCCGATCGCCTGAGCTGTGCCAGCTGGTTTTGGAGCATGTCGCAGGGCTCCTGCTTCATTACGACTGGGCTAGGTCTCCATAACGAGCTTAACCTGCTCTTGGGCTCCTGAAGTGCATTAGGGTGAGGTCCAGCAGCCTGGCTGCCCGCTGAGTCCTGGTGCTCCGTGTAGCGCTGTACGGACCCAGAGTGTAGCCTGGCCTCAAGTCCTGAGTGGAAACCTTTCCTGAATGGCTGTGTTGATGTTACAGTTTGCTTAGGACTGGGTGTAAGTGGGATACTACAGGAGTCGTTCCCCTCCTGGCTGGTTCAGCATTATCAGTCTTTAGATTTCCATTAATTCCATGATTTATGGACCAGTGGGTTTCACATTCATAGTTTTGCTGATGTCTGTCTTCCCCCCTGGCGTACGGGTGTCTTCACATCAAATGTTAGTCTTTTTTCCTATCAAATGTAAAATCTAAAAATCCACTGCTGCTGACTTCCACAACCTTCTCCCCGGTGAGAGTCCCGTAACTTGTAGCGTGGACAGAGACCCTTCTTGCAGCGCCGTGTAAATCTGCTGGAGGGGCCCCACCAGAGCTGGGACCTTGCTGCCTCAGACCTTCTGGCCAAAAGCGGCAGCTGCTCTTCTCACCTATCACCTGTGGTGCCTGGGAGCACCCTATAGAAAGAATCAAACCCTTGGAACAAGTGGCTGGAGGTTTCCAGAGGTTAGGAGGCCGCTGGAGGGACGATAGCCTTGGAAAGGCTCTCTGGGCAGGGTGGCTTTGCAGGGTTTGTGCAGCAGCTTTGCTGTGTAAGCGGGCCGTTAGCTGCCAGGGGTTGCTCTCAGTGGAAGCTGCAGCAGGCTGTTTCAGCCTGTATAAGGTTAACTTGCTGATGAAAATAATAAGAGAAAAGAGGAGGAGCGGTTTTGCAGTCAGCCTGTGACCATGAACGTTTTGAGCAGCCGTCCAAGCCTGTGGGAAACAAGCTGTTCTGTAACTCTGACTTCCTGAGTGCATCTCAAAGTTGATTTATTTTTGCAAAGACACATGGTATGTCAGCAGAAGCATCTGTGGTAGAAGCCCAGGTGGCTCTCAAAGGACAAAGTCCTTGCTTTTTGCTGCACCTTCCCCACCACAGCTTAGCTGTAAGTCACAGTACAGACACGTGGGAGCTGACTCCTTGGAAATGGAAACCAGAGGAAAGGGAGGAAAAGGATTTGTAATCATTGCTCTTACCTTGACAAGTCATCACTGTCTTGTCATTGCCTGGTAGCGACTCCTCAGTGCCACGTGCCAGCTCTGAGCCAATGGAGGTGGTCTTCAAGATGTGCAGGTTACGCAAGTGCTACTGCTGTTGGTGCAGAGGTTGGGCCAGGAGATAACAGCGATATTTGTTCCTGCAAACGTCCACCTCAGCTGAGGTGCCCAGCTGGTCCCCATCCAAATGAGAGGGGACTGCAGAGCACTCTGGTTTTTGGCAGAAGGCGCCATCTCCAGTGGGAGCTATGGTCCATCCCTCCGCTCGCTGTGGGTTCGGTTATTGATGGGAAGGGGCAGATACTGGCTTTGGCGCTGCCTTTTCCCTGAGTGCCCTGAACTAACAGGATGCACTTTGGGGAGTCACTTCAGTACTTGTGTTGCCAGCTCTGCCTTTGGGGGTTTTGGTGTGCTTTGAGCAGTGATTTCCTTTCCATGGATCACCTTCTCCCTCCACCAAACAAAGCAGGCCGACAGTTGGTGGTGCCCCACTTTCCAAGACCAGCTTTTTCCTTTTCAGGCTGGTGGAGGTTGAGGAGATTCGCATTATTTAGGGGCTGAGGGAGGGGAAATAGGATCTGCATCTATTTATGGTTGGTCTCCTTATTGAGGTCACTTCTGTAGCGGTGAGTCATGGTGTGCCGTCCCCTCGGGTATCACGTCGGCATATGCTGTAGCAAAGCCAGGGCACAACAGCAGGAGTTTTTGTGCTGGATCATCATACATCCACCGTCTGTATTTTATGCCACCTGCCAGCTGCAGCCTGCCTGAGGCTGACATTAAGCCAGAAGTGTTGCAGTATCGTGTTCACAGCACTGCATAGTTGCATTTCTGCCCTGGCAAGCATCCACGGTAGTTTTCCATGATCTGACTCCACTGCCATCTTACGGAGAATATGCTAGCCGCGGCAGACCGCTGGCTCCTGCCGTGTCCTAGGGCTGGTACGCCTATGTAGCAGTAGCCCGCAAGGGTGAGTAGTGAAGTGTATCCTTTTAACCAGCAATTCTTTCTTCCCCGTGGGGTAGCAGGAATGTGAGGAACCTTTCCAACAGCCTATTTTCATTTCCCAGGAGAAATAGGTCACAATATTTTCCAGTTTTATGGTCTGACATACAGCAGTAATGAAGGGAGAAATGGCAAAGGTTTCCCAAAACAGTCATGTCCTTCACAATTTTTTTTTAGCCACAGAATAGTAGAATAATGTGTAACTGATGATTTCTTCTTGCCCTCTCCCTTTGAGTCAAACAGTCTGGCGTGCAGCTTCACTGACAATACAGGGAAGCTGATTGTGGCCGTACTGCCTGAAGTTTCTGTCCAAATACGTTGAATCCTGGAGAATGGTGATTTCATGTCAGAAGCTCAAGAGGTTTGAGTCTGTTAACTGCTGGTGCAGGTTTCCTTGGGAGTGAGGATATGAGTGCAAGGCTCCATCAATAATGCTGCGTTAGGATTGTTGCAGAGAGCTGTGCGGGTGCATATGAATGGATGGGTTGTGTTGCTCGTCCGTAGGCTTGTCTCCTCTGATGCCTTAGAGCAGTCTCATCTGACTGTGCCTTGGGATCCAGCAGCACCCTGGATGTAGGGAGATATGTCCCTTACCAGGATCTTATTGCACCACTGACTGGCTTCCTGGAGCATGGCAGGACATCTGGTGAGTTATACAGCGTACAGAGAGATGCCAGCAACACTGCAGCGATCACCGTGGTCTCGGTGGTGTTGGGCAAATCATCCCGCTGGGGCCTCGGCCGCTGGGAATAACACCTGCAGGGACCCATCGCCACTCCCTCGCTGTTTGAAGATTTACGCTTGCAGGGTTCTCCCAGGTTCTTGCTGAAGCTGGATTTTTTTTGTGCAGCGGAAGTTCACCATTTTGGTGTTCGGTTTGGGTTATTTTGAGCCAGGATCACATTCTAGTGTCAGAGAAATGCCACGTGGGCACTGACCCAGCTCCGGTTCCGCTTCCGACAGCAGCGGTGATGCAGGAACGGGAGGAGGCCAGGACAACTAGGGCTTTGTGTCATGGGCAATGTCTCATACCCCCTGTGGAGACCTGCAGGCAGCTGGAGCAGATTGCAAAGCCCTGATATTCCTCTTCTGCCAGTTGTTGCCTGCAAGCAGAGGGAGGCTTGGACAGTGAGCCCTGGCCGGGGTAGCCAGCCCTGACGGGACCTTGCCTTTGTTTGTGAGCTGGTTTACGGATCTCTTCTGCAATGATGAAGGCAGGCATGGTTTTCTTTCTTTCTGTCTTTGTAACTAAGAATGGAAAAATCCATTTGACTTGCTAAATCTCTTCTGATCTGAGAAGACGTGTTCACATGGCTGTAGTGACACAGGGATATAAGGGAAGGTTTGGAAGGAAACCGTATCTTTTCTTTAGGTCAGCTGGCACTTCTGAAGAGATCCTTGATATGCCGAAGCCAGCCAGTTTAGGTCCTTTATTATAGCCCTAATTAAAAAAAAAAAAAAAAAAAAAGGCAAGCCTTTACCGGGTGCTAGTTAAGGTAAGGGACTTAATTTTTTTCACAGCTGCTTCCAAAGTCTTACACATTTTGTAAGTGTTGTTTGCTCCTTGCTCGTCATTGATGCTCTAAATAAAGGCTTACAGGGCTGTGGTTGAAAACAAGAAATGTAACGTTTGAAGGTAAATGGTTTGTTGTCTCCTGTCTTAGGAGGGAGATGTCTGGCCAAATTCTTCAGTTGAAATTTACGTGATCTTCAAACCCCGAGAAGCCAGAGTGTATCAACAGTCTGCTGCGACATCTCAGGTACAGCTCCTTTCTCCTCCTCCTGCTACCCACAGCAAAGGCGAGGCACAAATACTCTTCCAGCCCAGTTGGTTCCCACGGAATTCCTAGGAAGAGCCGGTGGTCAGCAGGGCAGTGCCAGCACCTTCCTGCTGTCCCCGTGGCTCCCAGCTGGTCTGTGCAGAGCCAGGGCTTAGCGCGCCTGGCTCCGACCGCTGATCGCAGAGCAGCCAAAGCAGCGAGCTTTCATACCATGCATTCGTTGTGCTGCAAGGTGTTTGTAAAGGCAGAGAGGTACACAGCAGAAGAGCTTTGGTGGACGAGCACTAAGCCCCTATAGACCTCCAGGATGAGCCTTTATTACGTGGATGCACCATCGGGCTCCTGAGGCGGTAGGAGCTGAGTGAAACGTGCTCCCTGCCCCTGGGTCACCTCCCGCTCTCCAGGCGCTGCCAGACCGTAGTGGCTGAGCCCTGCTGAGCGCAGGGTGTCTGTGAACGTACCACACGTGTGCTGCTGTCCCTGCGTGGGAATCGTCACCTCGTGGCTCAAGTCTATGCTTCATCTGGGTCGCGTGTTACAGGGCTCGCTGTCCTCAGCAGGGTGAGCACCCTCCCCAGAAGTCAGAGTGCGAGCAGCCTGCTAGACAAGCTTTATGCTCCTCCCGGCTGACAGAAGTGCTGTCAGGTCTTTTTCTGGGAGCGGTTATCACTGACCCACCGAGTTACGCCGCCTTTGCCCTTACAGAGGTGATGGCCTTGCTGTGCTGGCACGGGGCAGGGAATGCCTGCAGCAAGCTCCGTGGTTCAGGTTACCTTGTCCTTCCTCTCCGTCCGTGTGGTGCTGCTTGAGGTGTTTTTCAGGAGTGGGAGGTCCCTGTCAGATTTCCATCCAGGGAACGCTCTGGTTTTCCCCATCTAAGAGGAAGGAGGTGCGAGGCCCGTGGTCCCCAGCAGCCAGGCTCCCGTTCTGGAGGGTGCTGAGATCACTAACCCAGCTGCTTCGAGCCATTCCTTACTGCTCCAAGCTGACAGATACAAAGGCCATGAAACAGCTTTTTATTGATACGGTAATTGCGCAGGGTTTACTTGGCAGATGCCACCTACAGTAATTAACCAGGGCTCGTGTTAACAAACCGCCTTCCTGGCCGCCAGCTGCAGTTGTTAGAGCTGTGGAAGGAAAGGGTTGATTTAAAAAGTTGCTCCCAAGGGAATCCTGGCTCAGCGCTGTGCTCCTGGCCCTGGGATTTTTGCTGTGGTGGTGGGGCTGTCCATCACTTTGCTGCAGGGATCTCCAGGGGTTGTGCCTGGAGAGCTTTTGTTGTTGTTGTGGCAGAGAAATAGGAAAATTACTTACATGCAACCTGGGAGTTACAGGAAACAGAGCTGGGCAAGCGATCGGTGTTTAGAAAGAGGAGCCTGCTCTGGAAAAACCCTCGTGGTCCCTCAGGAGATCTGAACTCTTCCATGGGCCCCTTGGGAGAGGACCTCAAGGAGGTCACCTACCCCCCATCCCTCACAAAACAGAGCTGAGCCGCTGTATCGTCAGGGTGGAGACTGTCCCAGGGTGCAAAAAGAGTTTAAAGAAGAAACCCGTGATCTTTAACTAGGGAGTCATTAATTTTGCTTCTTGACGACTCTGAGCAGTGTGACAGCCTTCCTCGTGCATTTGCATGCCAGTCACAGATCCCTTTGGAGGACGATTTGCAGACAGCGTGTGCCCCTTGCAGGGAATATTTAGTAGCTTTGCCCTAGTGCAGCACTGTGAAATTGCAGTTGGATCTCGAGCCCCACGGGGAAGTGGCTGGCCTCCATGTGTGTTTTTGCAGTTGCCTCCATAAATTGCTTAGCCGAACGCTTCTGGATCAGGTGATTTACAGAACTCATCAGCACTGTGCAACTTGCAAAGCCAGCGGTTAAGAAGTGGTTTGAAATTTGTTTTGTTTAAGCTCAAAATGAACTTTCTTAGTTATTCATGCAAATAAAGCCATGGCTCTTGAGTGCTGGAAGGAAGCACATGGTGGGGGGGCTCAATCACCTAAAATTCTTTTTTTGTTGTTTTTTTCTGGATGTGGAAATGTACTGGGTTACATCTGATTTCTTCCAAAACCCATTTCTAAGCCGCTTTTGCAGGGAGAAGCAAAATCCTAAGTGCTGATCCCTCCTTCACTTGCCGTGTCCTACATCGTGTAAAACTGGATCTCTGTGTTGATGTGGTTGGATGAGAGTCACGTTCAAAACCAATCTCGAAACCTGGGGACGTTCCGTGGGCAAAAAGATGAGTGCCAGAAAGCAGCAGAAGTTAGGGACTTGGGAAACAGTTCTGTGCTGTTGGGCCACCCACACCCCTGTTTCTTTGAATGCCGAGTTGTAATCCCTCCATGATGTGCCAAGGTGTTAACCCGACTGAGATCCGAATTCTCACTCCACAGAACCAGGTGTGGCTTTGGGACTGAGGACAAGGAGGCTGCGGCCCCTCCATGCCCTGGTCCATGTGCTCTGGGACATGCTGTGGTGGGAGCATCACACGGTCCCAGCCCGGGGTACCCAGGCCTTGGCCAGCGGCTGGGTGCTCCTGGAAGCCCCAGCTGCTAGCGAGGAGCGGGACATACTCTCTTTTTTCTTTCTTTTTCTCTCGGCTGTCCTGAATGGTCTGTATTTTACTCTGCTCCTCCTCCTTTCAGGAGAGCACTCTCTGAGGTTCACCTGGAAGGAGAGAGCGTAAAACTCCCAGGGTTTCCTAAAGTTCCAGCATCAATGGTGGGGCAGAAGAAAGGATAGCTTCCGCAGACCTTCCAGGAGAGGCTGAGGGCCTGCTGCAGAAGGGAAAGAATGGCCACTGATTTTTTTTGATGATAGTGGCCGTGGGGCATGCCTCACCCATGATTATGGGCAAAACTTGTCCCTTGGAAATCTTTGTCATTTCCTAAGAGCTTTGATGGTTTAGAACATCAAGTTTTTAATGAAAATTAGGCCACATGTGATGCAAGATGGAAAAATCTTCTGAACAGCGAGCACCCAGTACTGCCTCTTTTCGGGTGTCTGTGCAATAGAAGTACACAGCCCTCTGATGCGTGCCTGAGCTGTGAAGTGTAACTCATCTCTGCTGTCAGCTGGGCTTCGGCTGGATCCACTGAAAAACCACTGAATTCAGCAAAAGCTCCCTAGCTCTTCCTTTCTGGCTTTGGATGTGATCAAACATCCCCGTGCCACGGTTGCAAGCCCAAAGTCAGGGATCACTGAAAAGGCTGTTCCAGGAGGGTTTTTTCCGAGTTGTGATCTAGTCACACGTGGGCTGCTCTTTGCAGTAAGAAGTTGGTTTGGACATTCTGGAATGACTAAGCAGCAGACTTTTATAAAAAAAGAAATCAACTTTCAGTCCCTAAGCTTTAGTTAATGGTGGGTGTCACACAAAAGGAGCTCAAAGGATAGAGGAATAGTTTTGCACAAAAGCCACAGTGACGGTTGTGTACAACTTCTGGGGCTATCTTCTGCTCCTTGTGCTACTCGCTTTCCGTACAAGAGTAGAATGGGATGGCAGTGTTACCGAAATCTCGGAATGAAGAACTTACCGACACCAATGTGATGTAGATAAGCAGACATTTCTTTATGGACGGCCGGGTGCGTGAGTGAGTCCCCTCACGATCGACGCACACCATGGTTCAAAATCATACACCTTGTATAGAACTCATTCATACATATTCATTAAATATCCATGCATAATCGTAAGATTTCCCATAAATCATTAACATACTCTCCTCTCGTACCCGATTCTGCGCAGTAAAGGTTAGAAAGGTCCAGAAATGGGTCTGGGGTACGATTTGGGTAGGTGGTATGTGAGTCGGTGGTCTCAATCTCCCCCTGCCGGAATTACCTGCCACTTGAGGTAACTGTTTCTTGGCCAGCAACTGTGGGTTGCTTCACTCGACTCTTCCCAGTTCACATAAATTCTCATTTTGACATTTTAGTACATCCTCCTAGGTTACATATAAACAATCATCTCAAATCTTAAGTCTGTTATCTAAGTTCTAAACATTCCTACTAGGTGATTCTGACCAATTCCTCCGGCCTTGGTACGGGGCTGTACAGAGGGTTTTCTATAGCCGCTTTTTACTATAACTGTAAGTTTCATTAAAATATATTTTCTTATCCTCTTATATTTCTATTACATGATTGATTTTATAAAATCAAATAATCAATCAAATAAAGTCAATCTTAACTTATTAGCAAATCTATAACATTTCCCCATCCTCTTATATTTCTATTACATGATTGATTTTATAAAATCAAATAATCAATCAAATAAAGTCAATCAATCTTAACTTATTAGCAAATCTATAACATTTCCCCCCTTTGAAAGTGTTGAAAATCTTTATTTCAATACTTTCACATTATTTACATATCATTTGTTTCAACATATTTTGGTGGTGGGCTATACCTTGGTGGACTGGTTGGTACTTCTCTCATGATCATACGATTGATTGCAATTCTATTGGTAAACTGCTTCTTCAAACATGCATATACCAACATGATCATCAAAAAGACAATCAGTAACAGAAACAAAGTTTTGATTAGGGATTGTATCCAAGAGCTCAAGTTCCTTCCTAATTTGTTAAAAATTTTCCCTAACCAGTCTTCTGACATATCTTCTTGAATTGATTCTGTTTCTTTTTCAATTTTATCTAATAAATCCAAATCATGTTCCACATCTTGTGTGACATTTGAAATGGGGATGCAACAGTGGTCCAGTTTATCTTTGAGATATCCACATACTCCATGTTCTTTAAGTAGGAGCATATCTAGTGCCATTCTATTTTGTAAAGTCATTCTAGAGGTTGCCTGTAATTGTATATTCAATTCCTTAAACCCCTTTTTGGTAACGTTTGCTAATTTTTCCACTTGACCAGTTAACTTATAAAGCCATGCTCTGTTTCTATATGATGCTATAGGATTTAAAAGTGATTCAATTGCCCAGCCAATTTTCACTCCTGTAGATGGTTCATTCCAAGTACCATCATTTGTCTCAGATCTCTTTGTTCGTTTCAGTTCTAAATTTTCTAGAGATCCTCTAAACGGTGATTTCTTCCAAATCGGACACAATGTTGGCACGCCTAACGTTATTTGTTTCACTTTACCATCTAATGGTAGATGAGTTGTCCAGGTTCCATCACTCAATGCCCAAATTAAATGTCCTGGACTTTGAATAGTAGATTTTCTACAACTAAACATAATTCCTCTTCTGGGTATATAGGCGCTAGATAGATTGAGAGTATTCTTAAGACCTCGACAAAAACAACCATATTTTAAAGCGGCAGCCAAAGGAGGGATTCTTTGAATTATTAAGTCTGCATTGCTACAATCATACACTTTTTCACATTTCCACCATGGCACTATTTTATTCTCCTTTTCTCCCAATGAAGTTGATCTATCATTGACCCAGGGTAATACTGAAAACACTTTTCCATCCCAGGTAAAACACCAAGGAGTTTTTGCCATATACTGAAAATGGGAATATAAGGTCATAGACCAAACCGAATCCCAAACTATTTCCTTTTCCTGTAGGGTTCGATTCTTTTTCTCACATTTTGTCTCGGTTATCCATACACTGGTGTTTGTTGTAGCCATTTTAGGCTAGTAACACCATCCCTTGTTCCCTAAATCTCCATATAATCCCGGTTTAGCTACAAATCATCCTTTACATTCCCAAATGGTTGAATATACTGGTGATTCTTCCCCAACTTTAACCTTTTGCAATTCCCAAGTTTCCCTAGGTTCTTGTTTACAATCCATTGTCTCATTTTCATATTCTAATTTGGTCAGATTCATGGTTAAGATTCCCCATGGAATAGATTCACCTACTGCCCTCGGTATTGGTAAACAAGCAGTGATCTGCATAACATTTTGTAAATTGGCAAATCCTTTAATCAATCCTACCATCAAATTTTCCTCAGCCGTTTGTTTGGGAATTTCAATCACTTGTTCTGTCTCTATTTGTCTTTCATTCCTGTCCACCAAGTCAGCCCATGATCCTGCCAACACTACCAACCCAAATGGAATCCAAAGAACGATCATAACCTGATATGAAAAATTAGACATTTTTCAAAGTCAAATTTAAAGTCTTTGGGTCACGGTTGATAATCTTCCATGGAATAGGTGCTTTCTTCACTCGAGTATAATGGATCCAAGCATCCGATTCTGCTATCTTGATAGCCGTAAAAGTGGTTAACAGTACTTGGAAAGGTGCTTTCCAACGTTCCTGTAAAGGTTCAGAGGTCCAGGTCTTCACATAGACATAATCTCCTGGTTGGAAATCATGCACTGAATTTTCCAGGGATAAAGGTCTATTCCAAATTACTGCACTCCGAATTGCAGCCGGAGTTTTTCCTAGAGAAAGCAAATAGTTATATACATCCTGCTTTCCTTTTACATGTACGTTTGGATTTGGTTCTGGAGACTCATATGGTTTTCCATATAATAATTCATAAGGACTGAGTGAGGTTCCACTCTTTGGCTGTACCCTGATACGTAATAATGCCAATGGAAGCGCCTGAGGCCACTTTAGACTGGTTTCTTGACAAATTTTACTTATTTGTCGTTTCAAAGTTTGATTCATCCTTTCCACTTTCCCACTAGATTGGGGTCTCCAAGATAAATGTAGGTCACAATTAATACCCAATACTTTGCTAACACTTTGGACTACTTCAGCAACAAAGTGTGGACCTCTGTCAGAAGAAATTCCAATAGGAACTCCAAATCTCGGAATTATTTCTTGTAATAACCACTTCACCACTTCTTTTGCTTGTGTAGTGCGACAGGGAAGGGCTTCTGGCCATCCTGTAAAAGTATCAACCCCTACCAGGATGTACCGGTACCCATTTTGTCTGGGTAGCTCTGAAAAATCTACTTGCCAATCATCTCCAGGTTCTACACCAGATTTCAGTCTACCCATTTGAACCTTTTTCTTAATCATTGGATTATTTTTCAAACATACTTCACACTTTGCAGTTACCATTTTAGCTATTCCCAACATCTTAACTGATATTACTTGTTTTCGTAAAGATGTTACTAAGGCTTCTGCTCCCCAGTGACATTCCTGATGTCTCGTTTGAATTCTCTCTCTCATCACAAGAGGTGGAATTACTACCTGTCCATTAGGAGTTACCCACCATCCCGCTAAGTTTTTCTTAGCATTTAATAACGGACTCAATTTGTCATCTTCCTCTGAATATCTCGGGTTTTCCCTAGGAAGGGTTACTGTTTTAGAAGGAATTATTGCCATTTGCAATGCTTGTTTCTTTGCTACCTTTTTTGCTGTTCTATCAGCTAAATTATTCCCAGCTATTATTTTTGTATTCCCAATCTGGTGTGCCTTACAGTGCATGATTGCTACTTGATCTGGCTTTTGAACTGCTTGCAATAATCATAAAATTTCTGTTTGATGCTTAATGTTTGATCCTTGAGAGGACAATAACCCCCTCTCTTTCCACAAAGCTCCATGGACATGCACTACCCCAAAGGCATATTTTGAATCAGTCCAGATATTTACTTTCTTGTCTTTGCTTATCTCTAAGGCTCGAATTAAAGCGATGAGTTCCGCCTTTTGGGCTGATATGGTACTCGCCAATGCTCCTGCTTCTATAACTGTAGTCTCTGTTGTTACCGCATATCCGGCGTATCGGACTCCTTGTTCCATGAAGCTGCTTCCATCACTATACAGTTCCCAGTCTGGTCGCTCCAGTGGTACATCCTTCAGATCTTCACGACTGGAATAAACATACTCGATGGCAGCCAAGCAATCATGCTCCAGTCGTCCTTCTTCCTGTATGGAACTTAAAAATACTGCAGGATTTACCAGGTTAGTTGTCTTTAGAATCACATCATCCTGTTCAGTCAATACTACCTGGTACTTCATCATTCGGCTGGGAGACAGCCAGTGTCCCCCCTTCTGTTCTAGGACAGTTATCACCATGTGTGGGGCATAGACTGTTATTGTTCTTCCCAAAGTCAATTTCCGAGCTTCTTGTATGAGCATCACTGTTGCTGCCACTGCTCAAAGGCAGTTTGGCCACCCTCTACTCACTGTGTCCAGTTGTTTAGAGAAATATCCGACTGGTCGTTTCCAGCTTCCTATCCTCTGGGTTAACACGCCCAGTGCAAGGTGTTGCCTTTCATGAACAAACAACTGGAAATCTTTGGTTAGATCCGGCAGTCCCAAGGCAGGTGCAGACATTAAGGCACGTTTTAACTCTACAAAAGCCTTTTGTTGTTGTGGGCCCCATGCAAAGGGAGGGTTCTTTTGGGCCTCGTACAGGGGTTTAGCTATTAGCCCATAGTTCATGATCCAAAGGTGACACCACCCTCTCATTCCCAAAAATGCTCTGAGTTCATGAATATTTCTCGGCTCAGGTATACCACAAATAGCTTCTTTGCGATCTTTTCCTAATTGTCGTTGTCCTTTTGAAATCTCAAAGCCCAGATATATCACAGTCTGGCAGGCTGTCTGGGCTTTCTTCCTGGACACTTTGTATCCATTTAGTCCCAGGAAATTCAAGAGGTCGATAGTCACCTGTATACAGGTAAGTCTTTCTTCTGTAGCAATCAGTATGTCATCCACATATTGTAAAAGTAAATGCCCAGCTCTTGATTTATCCTGTTTCCACATTTCAAGTTCCTTTGCTAATTGATTTCCAAAGATAGTTGGACTGTTTTTAAATCCTTGGGGTAATCTAGTCCATGTCAACTGCATCTTTCGCCCGGTTTGAGGATTTTCCCATTCAAAAGCAAACAGTTTTCTGCTTTCTTTTTCCAAAGGTATACAAAAGAAAGCATCTTTTAAATCAAGCACTGTAAACCGTTGATAAGTGTCCCTTAATGCTGTTAACAGTGTATAAGGGTTTGCTACTACAGGATAAATGTCCTTAACTAGTTGATTTACTGCTCTCAAGTCTTGTACCAGCCTATATTCACCCGAGGGTTTTCTGACTGGTAAAATAGGAGTCTTATACTCAGATTCACATTCTTCCAAAATGTTATACTCCAAAAATTTATCACTCAATTTCTTCAATTCCTGTCTCACTTCCGGTTTGATTGGATATTGTTTAATTCTCACTGTTCCTGCGCCTTCCTTCAAATCTATTTTAACAGGCTCTGCTAGTTTCGATTTACCAGGAATATCTGTTTCCCATACAGTAGGGATCACTGCCAAATCCACCTCCGGTGGAATTTCTTGTTCCTTTACTCTTTCTTGTGTCATCAAGATTTCTCCCGTTTTTGACTCGGGTATTTTCAAGAAAAGTTCTCCTTCATCAAAAACAATTTGTGCATTTAATTTAGACAACAAATCTCTTCCTAACAAGGGTATCGGACATTCTGGTACATACAAAAATTCATGTGTAATTATCTTATTTCCAAATTTCAAATCTAGGTGTTGTAGGAATGGCCTGGTTCTCTTCTTTCCCTGTTGCTCCTATTATATTGGCTGGTTTTGTTCCTATTTTTCCTTTACATGTATTTAATACTGAAAATGTCGCTCCTGTATCTACTAAAAATTTAACTTCTTTATCTCCCAGCTAAATTTTAACCAGAGGTTCAGCTGGGTTCCCCTCCGGTCCCCTTCAGTCGTCTAAAATCATTATCTTGGCAAGGTCGTGAGAAACACTCTTGTTTCTAGGGCAATCCTTTTTCCAATGTCCTTCCTCTCTACACAAAGCACACTGATTTACTCCTAAGGGGGTATTAAATTTCCGATGGCCACAGTGCATACAACCTCCCCTCCCATTAAATCCTCGTCCTCTTCCTCTGCCCCTTCCTCTGTCTACCGTTCCTGTCATTACTGCCAATAAATCTGTTCTCCTTGATTTTCTTTCTTCTCTTTCTCTGTTGTTATATACCCTCCATGCGACTTCCAGCATTGTATTCAAACTCCTTGAATTCTCTCCCTCCAGTTTCTGGAGTTTTTTCCTTATATCTGGTGCCGATTGCCCCATAAAAATCAAAGCCAGTTGCATTTGTGCTGCCTCTGTTTCCACTCTCAAATCAGTATGTTTTCTGGCAGCTTCCTTTAATCGTTCCCAAAATGCTGAGGGAGATTCATTTTTATCTTGTCTTACTTCATATAATTTAGACCAATTCAGAGATTTAGGCATGGCATGTCTAATCCCATATAAAACCCATTTCTGATACCGTCTCAGTCTTTCTCTATGTGTTACATTATTTGGATCCCACTGCGGATCCCCAGATGGAAAATTCTGTTCTATTGTTCCACCTGTAATTCCACTCATCACATCCAACTCTGCCTGAGCTTTACCAGCTTTTAATACCGTTTGCTTCTCTGTATCATCTAACACATTATCCAGGATCACCTGTAAATCATTCCAGTCTGGATTCTGTGTTCTAGTTATAGTATCTGCCACCTTGCCCACTTTTTCAGGATCTTCTCTATAATTTCCTGCTGCCTGCTTCCAAGTCATCAAATCCATAGCTGTAAAAGGTACTTTCACATAGACCGGTCCATCACTACCAACTCCCTGTCGCAGGGGAGCTATAGTCTGTGTCTGTTGCCGAGTTCTCCGTGAAACAGGAGTATGAATTACAATCTCCGATAATCTCTCTTCCACATCTCCTGTTCCACTGCTATCCGGTTCAATCGCCTGTTCTCGTGCCCTAGATTCTCGACCCTGATTCCTTTCTCTCCTAAGAGGGGATATATCTAATTCTGGTCCATCATCACTCTCAGTGACAATCTTTTTCTTTAAACAACCTTTCCCGATCTCACAAGTTGAGCAACACCTTTTTACTTTCTTGTTATCAGCAGTTACAGCCATCACAAAATTATCTCCATCAGTTAACTTGCATTCATCCTGCCAGTCTTTTCTCTGTCTCAGGTAAAAGAACAAATCCACATATGGCATTTCACTCCATTTCCCTTCCCTTTTACAGTATAACATTAACTGCAGAATAGTATTATAATTCAGTGTTCCATTTATGGGCCACTTTTCCTGATTTTCCAATGTATACAGAGGCCACCAATTATTACAATACTCAATCATCTGGCTTTTTGGCAAATCCTCATATAAATCTCCCCAATGTGCCAATGAACATCCCAATGGAGAATTTTTCGGGATTTTATCATTTACAGCAAGATTACGCATGCTTTTACTTTTAAACAACCGAGTTAACTTAGATGCCATGGTATAATCACTCACAGTACAATACACAATTATTCAACTCTGTCTCCCCGATCCGCGGATCCATGCTGCACACTCGCTTTCGTGCTTAATTGCACGTCTCACCCTTACAGCCACACTCACACTTTTCCACAATTGTTACTTTAAACAAAGACATAAAACACAATATTATACACTTCTTAATTTTCTTCTCGATACACAGACACAATAAACAATTCTGTATCAGAAGAAAAACCCCTCCTAACTTCTTGTTAGAGGCACTACCTTAGAGAACACTAGAGCATGTAGGTTCTCTTGTTTCCACTTTTGTCCAACCCTGCAATAGCTTTCGCTTATGTCTTACGGGCAGGCGCCTAGGCTTCCTCTTCCACAAGGATCCTTATAGTCCAACCCTGCGCAGCTCTCACCGCGTCTGACAGGCAGACTTACTCAGTGAGACTCAAACCCACTGGTGGGTCTCCAACCCACTCCTTACCATACACTTATTATAGTGGGACTCCTACCCACTTACTACAATTACAAGAAGAAGTGTCTTACCAAAATCCAGGGAACGTCGCGAAGAGCCTTACGGATCGGGGATCGATGGGTATCCCCGAGAAATCCTCGGTGCCGGCTGGAACCGATCAGGTCCCCGACTCCTCCGGTCTCCTTCAGCGAGGTCCCATCTGGGTCGCCAAAACTGTTACCGAAATCTCGGAATGAAGAACTTACCGACACCAATGTGATGTAGATAAGCAGACATTTCTTTATGGACGGCCGGGTGCGTGAGTGAGTCCCCTCACGATCGACGCACACCATGGTTCAAAATCATACACCTTGTATAGAACTCATTCATACATATTCATTAAATATCCATGCATAATCGTAAGATTTCCCATAAATCATTAACATACTCTCCTCTCGTACCCGATTCTGCGCAGTAAAGGTTAGAAAGGTCCGGAAATGGGTCTGGGGTACGATTTGGGTAGGTGGTATGTGAGTCGGTGGTCTCGATCTCCCCCTGCCGGAATTACCTGCCACTTGAGGTAACTGTTTCTTGGCCGGCAACTATGGGTTGCTTCACTCAACTCTTCCCAGTTCACATAAAATCTCATTTTGACATTTTAGTACATCCTCCTAGGTTACATATAAACAATCATCTCAAATCTTAAGTCTGTTATCTAAGTTCTAAACATTCCTACTAGGTGATTCTGACCAATTCCTCCGGCCTTGGTACGGGGCTGTACAGAGGGTTTTCTATAGCCGCTTTTTACTATAACTGTAAGTTTCATTAAAATATATTTTCTTATCCTCTTATATTTCTATTACATGATTGATTTTATAAAATCAAATAATCAATCAAATAAAGTCAATCAATCTTAACTTATTAGCAAATCTATAACAGCAGGGGGACCTAAGCCAAAATCTGAGCTAGAATTCAGGCACTTTAGGCTGCTCCAGTGGTTCAAGAAAGGCTTCAGACTGAAAGATCCCGCACTATGCCATCTTAGCAGACTTAAGGAAGAAACTCAGCATCCTGGAGTTCAGCTGTAAGCCTTGTGGTCTCAGTTGCCTTTGCAGCAAGGGATATGTGTGTTAGCAGTACACTTAGAGCTTATCTGGTTTCAGTAGCGAGGAGGCTGGTTTTCCGTAACTGCTCAGTATGCTTCAGGTGGGGCGTCTTTACAAAGCTGAGCTCTTGGTTTGATGGTGGGAACAGGTGAGTGCTGCTCTCTGGAGACCGTAAAGCCCCGTCTTAACAAGGCGCTGCTGCAGGCGGTGAGCCCTGGAGCACCCTGGTACGGAGCCCTACGTTAGGCGCAGGTGGTGGCTGAGATGCTCTGCCTGCTTGAGGCAGCGCTCGGGTGCGCGTGTCGCTGTCAGCAGGCTGCTGGGGTATCGCTGTCAGCAGGCTGCTCTGCCTTGCTTGGGCTCATACTTCTCAGCTCCCGTGCGGTCGTCTCCGATTGCAGCGATACAGACAGCAGATTTTTCTCTCCGGCTCTGTTTTGTGAGCTTTGTGCCTTCTCTGAATGGATTTCAAAGCTCGTTTAAGTGCATGGGAAGGAATTCAGAAATCATGTTTTATATGCAGCATCACTTTCTGAGGGTGCAAACTGATTGCTAAGTTACAAACCAGCCCAAGGGCTCCGTCAGAAGTTAGAAACCAGCCGCAAAGTTGATGTGCTGAGGGAAGAGAAGGGTCCCGTATCTTCTCGCGGAGCATCTAGTGCTGGTGCCACCCAGCCCGGAGTCAGGGACTGGCTCTGAGGCTGCCTGGAAAATCCAGGCGAACCGAAGGAATTCTGTACTGACATGGCAACCTCTCCCCAGGCCGTGAGACCAGGCTGCCCCTGCGCATCAAAGGGAGCGGCATAGGGCCCCAGCTGCGCTTCAGCTTTGGCCAGCTGGACATCGGGAAGGTTTTTGTTGCATCAGCCCCCAGCTACGAGGTGAGCAGTGGGGCTTGCTGGGGTTGGGGTGGATCCTGATGGCCCCTGGGGCAGCAGTGAGCTTTGTGCACCTGCTGGATTTCTGGCAACACAGGCAGTTATGTGCACGCATTATTTGATGTAAGTTAAATGTGGGAGTTTTTGCAGAATCTGGATAGTTTTGATGGGGTCTGAAAGGTGTGTATGTTGTCCACAAAGCCCCGATCCCTGCGTTTTGGCAACCTCCCTTTGAGACCAGCTGGGAGGCTTCATGCAGAAAATCCAGCCCTTGACACATGATAGCAACACCGGGTCAAAAAGGTCAGGATCCAGAGGCTTTTGTTTCAGCCCTAGATGCACTGCGCCCTGGTACCCTGGCGGTTAAAAAGCAGCTGGAACAAAGGTGTTGTGTTCCGACTCGAGTCCGTTGCAAACACCTTTCAGTGAAGCGCAACTTGCTGGATCCTGGCGCCGGAGGGAAGCCGGGCAGCCTCCCCGCGCAGAGCTGCCCGCGCAGGCACCGGGAGCGCTGTCCCTGCTGAGCAGCCTCCTGCCACCCTTCAGACCTGGTGCCCCTCTGGCTCTATGAACAGAGCAGGGCAGTTCTGGAAATGAAGCAAAGGAGCTTTCTGGGTATTTGCCTCCCCCCGCCGATGGTGGCAAGTTTTCTCAAAAAAAAACCAACCAAAAAAACCCCCAAGATACAGCAACTGGAGGCGGTAGAAAATGAGGCAGTACATGGTGCCAGACACTTTCAAAAGCTTGACTGTTGCAGGGAAGGACACGTTAAGGTGTTTTCTTGCCAAAATATTGTGCACTGTATGTATGCATTTTTTAATGCTGATTCTTTATTGATTCTATATATATCAATGTGTTGGTTTCATTACTGGAGAAAATGTGAATAAGTAGATGATACTCCAAGTGCTGTATTAAGTAGCCAGACTGGAGGTAAACTTCAGTGTAGGATCCCTAAGTGCAATTTGTAATTAAGGTGTAAAACATATGAGTAGTTTCCAAGTTACCAGTGCAGAATTTGAATACAGGAATGTTTTCAACAGCAGCTGCAAAATTAAAAAAATAAGGGCTGTACCTCTGCTTCTGTCTCAGTTTTTCTGACAGGTTTTGCGAGGACAAAACTTAGGGAAAATAACTGCCAAGCAGGTAGATAAGTCCACAGAAATGGCCGGATTTCACCTGCAGCCTTCGGAAACTGTAGAGCTTTGCTTTGGGTAGGTTTGGTGACCACCAGTGTGCTGATACTCACAGGCAGGTGTGGGCATTTCTTGCTGAATCTCAGCAAATGCTGCAGGATTGTGTAGCTTGTTGGAACAGTAAATAATGGTAAATTAGTAGATGATGGCTGTGAATATTTATGAAAGAGATTCTTTAGAGCAGGTGGAGCTGCTATGCCCCTCACTCTCATCCTTTCTTGACATGTCTGGTTGAGCAAAGACAAAGAGACTCTCAGATCAAAGAAAAGAACAAAATGCGCCTCACTGACGTACCCTAGCAGAGTCGGGGAGTGCTGCTGAAGCTGGTTATGGGGCTGTCCCAAGGTATTTTCTACATCCAGTAAACTTGCTGGCTGTAACGGGAGCTGAATGTGTTTTGCCCTTGGCAGGACTGGGCTCATCTGGAGCGGGAGCAGTTAGGTGACGATTCGCTGTAATGCTGCGACCGCCCTTTGCTGCTCTTTGGGGCAGGTCTGCATCGCCTTGGTGATGCTGAGCACATCCTCAGCCCTGCAAGTCCAAGCGGACTGCTCTGTGTCAGTGGAATAAACCCAGAGTGACTCTGTTTATGTGAAGTTATCACTGGGGTTTTTTGCATGCAAAAACCCAAAGGCAGAAACTGTCCTGTTGTGTTTTCTTTGGCTTCAGCCAAGCAGCAGCACACAGCATCTTCTGCCTTTTGTAGAAGTTTAATTAGAAAACAAGTCAGCCTTCTGTAAGGAAAGAAGATTCCTCATGTATTTCCATTTTGCTTTCTTGCTGCTGCAGGTGATCCTGTTTAACAAAGGAGTCATTGATGCCCCCTCCAAGTTGGTCCTTCCAGCGACCGCTCTGGGCTCCTGCTTCTCCTTTCTCCCCCAGGAGGGCATCGTTTTACCAGATGTCCTCCAAGTCATCCAGATCTCCTTCAGTTCCACCGCCCTGGGGCAGTTCACAGAAGGATTCCGGTTCAGTGTGGATGGGTCCCCTGAGCCCGTGACCTTGACCGTCAGGTGAGGAGGGTTACAGGAGCCTGGGGGGTGCCTCCACAGTAATTCCCACTGCAGACTCCTCTCCTCGAGATGGCATCTGCCTCCTTGCTTTCTGTCTTGCCTTTGTTCCAAGGACCCCTGTCCAGCCCTTATCTCTCATTCTCCAGCCCCACAACTCAAGCTGTTTGTTTCAAATGCTTTTGAGATGCCCACCCACCGGGGCAAGCCGAGCCTCCCTCTTCAGGGGGGGTTGTGCACTGGATTTAGTTCTCCAGGGAGGGAAAAACTCCCAGTTCTTTTGAGTGGAGATGAGCTGGCTGGTGGGACATGGGGCTGCAGAGGAAGGAACAGCGGTGGGAGTGCAGGTGGTTCCTCTCCTACCTTGTGCTCCTTCCTGTTCTGCGAGGACCCCGATCTCCCTTCAGAAGCACTATTGGAAGATGTGGCTGTTGCCATAAAGACTGCCCTCTTCCCCCGTTCTCTTGCAAGCTGCGCTGTTACCGGCTGTAGCGCACAGGGCTCTGGGCTGGCTGCTTGGCCGAGCCCTCTGGGCAGTCCTTCAGGTCTGACTTCCTTGAGCACAGCTCCTGTGTGCTCAGCAGAAACGGCAGTTATTTCCCCCCTCGCTGCAAGGCTCACCCTTGGCAGTTTCCCAGTGTGAGACCCAGTTGTGGCTGGTTTGGAGGCAGTTTTCTGTTGTCTTTTGGCAAGTGCTATTACGGAAAGCATGTCTGCTCCCTTTGCTCCATCCAGAGTAGGATGCTGGGGCTTGGCAGGTTAAGTCTGATTACGTGAGGTCCTTGGAGAGGGAACCTCATTGCCAGAAGGGATTTGCTACCTAACTTGTTCTCAGGAACGGATTCAGCTCCAGGAATCGAGAATTAGCATGGGATTGAAACTCCTGAAAGTCAGATTTTGAGTGCTTTTTGATTGTGCAGTCAGAAGATGCCCAAACCATAGGTGATCACTCTTTGCTTGGAAACAGACCTGACGAGGTCCTGAACGCTTGTTCTTTTGCTCTTTAGAAAGGGATGCTGGAACTGGGACACCACGGGTGAGTGCAGGTCCCTCCTGCGGGAGGCTGGGGTCTGTTCATGTGTACGAGAGACCCGGTGGCAGTCCTGTGAATAAAACTAGGAGGCACGGGTCACTGTGCTCCTTGATCTGTATTTGTTTTTTTCACCAAGAGGCAGAGCTGGCATTGATTGGCATCAACCATGAAATGAATGAATGTTGTGCAGCTTCAAGTGCTGATTTCAGTGGATGTTGGTGAGTTTGGGAGTTTGGAACATCTCTGAATTTAGGGATGGGCGGGCTGGTGTGGTGGCTTCAGGACACTCATGTTTGGTGGTGCAAATAGTCTTGCTCTTGGATGTGTCAGCCGGTGCACTGGTGACAAGCTGATACTTTCCTCCAAGATTCCACCATCCACTGTGTAGAACTTGTGCTGCGTTTCTCAGTAGATGTCTGGGGCTCCTGTGGATTCGTGCCTCAAAATCCTGCACGCATAATGGTAGTGTGGAATAAGGTCTGAGGAAGATGTCCATCTAGCCCGTGGAAAGGCCAGTTCCAGCAAAGAGATACCAAAGCAGGGAACCTGTGGCTGAGAGGGCTAGTTACAATGAACCTGCTTCTGCATGGACAGCTCTGCCCGTCACATGACAGGTGGGGAAACTGAGGCACAGAGCCATCACTTGTTCAGGGTCCTTCACTGGGCCAGCAGCAACCTGGGGGTGTACCCTGCCTGCCCTGGTGCCCTGAGCCACCTCAGCAGCTGCCACCTGCTGACCACGTTGCTTTGGCTGCCCCTGTGCACAGGGATGCTGTGCCGAGCGCAGGGGTGACGGGTTGATTTGAAACCCACCGTGCTGCTGAGACCAGCTTCTATCCGTCCCGGTGGTAACGAAAGCCGAACACTTTGCAGTTCTTTTTAACCAAGCCAGTTCCTCCTCTGCCTTTGTCCTTACAGGGGCTGTGTCATCGGACCGACTTTCCCTTTCCATGTACCTTCCCTCCATTCGGCGACGTCTCCTTTGGTGAGTGTGCCCTGGGCTTGGACCGCTGGTGGGGAGGTCTGTGCCTTACTGAAATGAAGCGCTTTGGGAGCGTCTGTCACTTGTGTTCCTCCACAGCAGCCTTCAGGGTGTTAGAACCAGGGCTGCCGCTTGCTCAGGTGGTATTTTGCTGCCGTGAGATCAAACAGGACCAAAGGAATAGAAAGTCAGTATTTTCCTGGTGCCCTCAGAGCCTGCTCAGCCCCAACCTCCCAATCCTTGGCGGCAGAATGATGGTGAAAGCCCTTGTCCCAGAAGGGCCCAGGGGATGGGGCTGCAGGAGAAGGGAGTTGGAGCCACACGCTAGCCTGTGGCTGCTCAGGGTGAACGTTCCTGTTGCAAGGCGAGGACACCACTTACCCACTTGACCTTTAGTGTGAGCTGTTAATTTGTGCTGTGAGGGCTCCTCGTTATCACCTGCCCGGTAATAAGGCCAGGCAGTAGCTCGGCATTGGTTTGGGCAGTGATGTCTCCAGAGATGTGGGCTCCTTCTCCTTCCCCAGCCGAAGCACTGCTCCACTGACGGAGCCGGTGGCTGAGCACCCAGAGCATCTCCACTGAAATGCAGATTCTGATTCTCCATCTCGAGTCTCAGAGAAAAGGCTTTGTACTGAGATGATCTAAAGTTTACATGTGAAATCAATTGGGGATTGATTGAAGGGCCATGATCATTCTGTGCCCAGGATGCCTCTGTGGTTTCATGCGGTTCGTGGACTTTCTAGGAAATCTCAATACTTTCCCTGAGCCACTTCCCCCTCTCCCTGCATCACCACTCGGCCACTTCTCTGCTTCCTTTTGAATAAATAGACCCACAAGAAACGCACCGGCAGAAATGCGGTTGTGTAATAGGAGGTTCATCCTACTTTAATCTGATTTCATTAACAAGGCCTTTTCAGCTGAAGGCAGCTATTGTATTTTTGCTTCTTGTCACTGTGCTGCTGGCTGTTGTCTGCATCTGGTGACTTCGGTCCCATTTGGGGCTGTGCAGTGGGTCAGTCGGTGCATGTCCTTTCTGTGCCCCACCCCCGCCTCCCTGCCGGAGTAATTGCTGGCGGTGGGCAATGGTCACTGCTGCTGGGCACAGAGGAACTATCTGCTGTGTCTGCAGGTGGTTTTCCTCCCTGTCTTTATTCAAATAGCACTTGGTAAGCAGGGCATGGGAGGTGTCTTCTGGCAGAGCTGGTGTCCGCTCCAGACCAAGCTGCGGGCTGGTGTCCTGCCTCTGCAGAACAGCCACCCCCTCACCCAGTGTGGTTGTACCACTGGTTTTCCGTTGTGGAAAGCAAGTGTCAGAGCTGAAGTGATGTCAGGCTTTGTGGGCAGTAATCAAAGGCAGTGTGGATGTGATGTCCCCGTTTGTTAGGTAAGGTGAGACACAGTTCCTGCTCATTTCTAAGGAAGCATCAGGTTTGCCTGCAGTGAGGTGGGCCGAGTTGTCATGTGCTCAGTCTGGTTGCCCAGAAACAGGAGATGCCTTAAGGGTCCTGCCTAGAGAAACTGCATTAGAGTGCAATGCATCATGTTGTAGTGCCCGGTCTCATCCTTTCTTTTCCTTACATGACAATGCCCTACTTTCATATATTGAAAACTGGGGGAATGTTCATGGAGTTAATGGGGGATTTTACAGACTGAATTTTCAGAATAAATGCTCTGTCTGGGTGCACACTGATCAGTGAGAAAGAGTTGGGGCTGGTTTGGGGGCAGGTGAGAGAGCTCCTCACAGGTAGAGACAGCTCTTCAGCACCAACGGCACTGCCCATTGCCAAGGAAGCAAGCTGTGCCATCCATGGAAAAAGCAACTTCAGTCACAACTCACTCCTCCCTGAGCTTCTCCATTACCTCTCATTCACACTGAAAAGAGATAAACAACAAGCACCGGTCTATCCTAACAGGAGAGTCACACCAGGAATCACGGGATAGCCGGGGACTTGACTGATATTTGTCTCACCTTCCCAGGCTTTCCTCGCACCCTGCCGTGTCGCCTCACTAACACCTCCTTGGTTCCCATGACTTTCAACCTTCGCATCCCTGGCGAAGGCTCAGGACAGCGCAGCGTCACCAGTTTTGCTCAGATATCAGACAACACTTGCCCGTCCTGGAGAAAGGGAGCCCAACATCACATCAAGCCAACTGAATTCACCATAATGCCCTGCAAGGGGACCATCCGCTCCCAAGGAGCCCTGGGTATCCAGGTATGGCACGAGCCCGGCCATACGTGCTTCAGCAGGTGGAGCTGAAGCTTCACTGGTGCGCAGGAGGGCTGTAGTGCTGCTGGCTTTGGGCATAACGCAAGTAAGAGATCGGTGTTCGTGTTAGGTTTTTGTGAGCTGGGGTACTCTGGGGCGGAGCACCGTTTTGTTTCCAAAGTTGTAAGCCAAGGATCGTGTACCCTACGGTGAAGCACAGAAGCCATGCGTGTGTGTCTGAGCTGCTTAGAGCAATTTGATTTAAAGTGGGCCGAGGAAGGATGGGGACAGAAGGTGACTGTTAAAAGAAAGATGTCATTGCATAAAGCAGTTTGCTATTCTTCCCGGTCTTATCTTTCCTCTCGTGTGGAGCAGAATGGTTGCATCCACTGCAGCGAGGACTGGAAAAGCTCCAGCAGCCATGAGCTGCACAGCTGCTGCTGGGCCACGTTTTGCCCTCGGCTTCCCACTGTAAAGCTGGACTCATTCTGTGAAAGTCAACAGATTTCCTCTGGATTTATGCTGTTGTAGTCGAGAGTAAAAATTGGTCCCAGTGGCAAGTAGAACATGAATTGTGCTTTAATTTAGCTTACATATGCCCTGGTATGCAAGGCGTACTTAATAAATCGGATATCGCCAGAAGAGTTTTGTTACTCGGAAAGACAGTGGTCTACACGTGGACCAGCAGGAGAACTAAGGCAAAATATCGCTCCCTTTCCTGACCGTGGGTGAGAGCCAGAGGACACCATGCGTGGCTGATGGCTTCTGGCAGTGATTAAGTATCTGACGCTCTTCTCCTCTACCAGGTCACCCTGTGTTCCAACACGGTGGGGCGATACGAGCTGGCGCTGGTGGTGGGCGTGGATGGTGTTGGCCAGGAGGTGTTGGCGTGCCTCTCACAGCCAGGTACCGGCGCTTTCCTTGCAGCTGGCCACCTTTCCCCGCGTACCCATGCCCAGCACGCTGCCTGGCGTGGGGTGTCCTGGCTTCAGCTCCAAATGAGAAATGTTGCTTAACGAGCTAGTTCTGCCCAGCTCGCTGTGAGCACAGCCGTGCTTTGAAAGCAGCCCATGTTGAGAGGCACCTGTGCTCAGTGCTCAGGGCCATGCCTCTGTCTTTTTTTTTTTGGTTTATTTTATTTTTAAGGGAGCAGTGATTATATTCACTATTGGCCTGTTGTCTGGGACGTGAGGAGTAATGAATCTCCAAAGGACTGCCCCTGCTTCTCCCTGCAAGCGGTGGGCTTGTGCTGGGTTGGCCCAAAATGCAGCATTTGTTTGGAAGGCGGCGAGCAGCCTGCTGAAAGCTGGGGTCTGGCTCAGTTAGTGAAGGCGTGTGCAAATGGGAAAGGGGCTTACGGCAGGAGTGGTGAGGGGAAACTAGTCCTTGGTGTGGCAGGTGAGCTCAGGTTTCTCTGGTTCTCTTGAGCATGAACGTTCCCAGACTTAAGCCAAAAGCTGCAGCGTCGTTCAATGCCGTTGCGCCGCAGCGGGTGCCAGTTTAATGACGAGAGGGACGCAGTTGCTGGTGCTGTTCCCTCTCCCCGGCAGAGTCACCCACTGGGTGCCTGGGCTGCAATTTTGTAAAACGAGTGGGCATGGGAAGAGTCAGTGTGTGGGCTGGTGTGTGGAGGACCCAGGCAGCTGCAGGAGCTGGGAGAGGCTGGTCACCCACTGCGAGAGGCAGGCGGTGCTGGTGCCCTCCATCGCGGGGGCAAGCGGCTGAGGTTTCAGGCAGGGCGAGAGCGGTACGGGAGAGGAGGGAGTTGCTTTTACTGAGATGCGGGAGTCTTGTTTTCCTTGAGCTTTGGGGAGCGCTGGTCCTCAGCGGGAAGGCTCCCGCAGAGCTCGTGCCTTGCTGGGACTGTGGGAGGGTCCTTGCCGGCCTCCTGGGGCAAGGGAGGGGCAAAGCTTGATGAGAGAGCACTGGGGCAGGGCACTGGGCAGCCTCTGCCACGGGAGTCTGGGGCTGCCCCTCCTTTACAAGAGGCTGTTGAGTAAGAAGAAGTTAGAGGTGATCGATTGCCGTAGAGGTAGGAAATGTCTATCTGGCAGAGACAAATGCCTTGTGTCTGTTTCATGCTGTTTGGGGAGTAAACAACTTCTACATTCTCTCAGTGTCTCTAATTCCCTTTGGTCATCTCTTCACCCGGATGTGTCGTTCCTCCGCTGCACGTGCTCAGCCCTGTTCTGACATTTGGACGGTGCTTTCTGAAGTTCCCTTGCGAGTGGATGCTGACCCTTGTGAACGACAGCGATCTTCCAGGCTGCTATGGAGTCCTTCCTCAGGCTTGGCGTCGTGTTCGCCTCCTGCCCTCAAACGTCGTTATCGAGGGGTTTGTTAGGAAAAAAACGGGGTTTGGATAAGACCTTGCTGTTTTATATTCAAACCTAAAGTTTTGGAGAGAACGGGAAGCTACCTGAATATGAACTTCAGGAGCGGTTTGAACTCTTCAGAAAGCAGTTTCGGTTCTAGTCTTTGGGGTGCTTTCATGCAGGAGAACTTGGAGGGTTGTGAAAAGCTGCTGCAAGGAGGCCGCCAGCACCGGAGTGGGCGTTTGTGAGTGCAGCAGCTTTTGGACCCTGTGAGGATGCTAATTAGGCCCATACAAATCTTGCTCCTTGTGTTGTGCCTTTCTGCTTTCTCCTAGGGATTTTTAAAAATGTGGGTGAATTGCCATTGTGGTGGATGTTAAGAAGCTTGGAGTTTCCTCAGAGGTCACTCTGAAGTTGTCTTTGATTCTGTCCCTTATAGGAGCACAAGGAGGATGCTGCTGTGTGGTACTCCAGCCCTGTGCCGTGTGGGATTATCCAGCCTCACAGCTCGGTAGAGATGCCGTTGACGCTGGAAGCCCAGGCGATAGGAAGGCAGGACACTGTGGCTAGTGTCTCAGTGTTTGGGAATGAAAGATCCCCGCTGGTGAGTGCTAGGCGAGATGCGTGCCTTTGTGTGACTCATCTTGTTGGGCATAAAGTGTACAGGGGTTCTGCCAGGGAAAAGGAGAACGTGACAATACGTGGCTGGTGCGGACACGGAAAGAAGGGATTCATGGCATAAGTAGCAGCTAATGCCTAGAGAAGGGTGGTGTCCTCTTAGGTGGAAATCTAAGTGTCTGAGATGGTGTTTAATTACGGACGTGTGAGGCGGGATAACAAGCCCAGTCTGAAACCCAGAGCAATTCCTGGGTCTCTCGCTCTCCTGCGTTACGAGATGAGCAGCAACCGCTGCTTCATTAGAACTCTTGTTCGGGAGCGCACGGGGACATCGCTGAATACCACTAAAGCAAGAGCGGTGTAAGAGACCGTGCTGAAATGATGATTTCTGTAAAGCTGGATTTAAGCTTTCCTGAAAGTCAGGTCCATCCCGCCTGAGAAATATCCATCATATCTCTTTGCCAAAAGCCCCAGCCAAAGACGCATGAGACTCCACACTGCTTGCATCTGGAGCACAAGCTTTTTTTTCTTTTCTTTTTTTTTCCCTACCAAGCTTGAAAAGGGGTGAGGCAAAGCATTCCTGGACTAAAGGCTCCTACAGGACATTTGCATTCAGGCATATACAGCAGCAACAACAAAGTGTAGGCAAGAGAACGTTGTATCTGGTGTCCTGGCTTCCACTGGCTGAAATCGAGAACAAATTTAGTTAATTAAACTTTAATTTAAAAGGATACTAACTTTTGAAGCAGCTGTTTTAAAATGTCTTGTCCTCTCTCTGAGCACGGAAGGGGATATCAGAGGATTCCCGAGAACGTGAAGCTTTCTGTAACAGAAAGGAAGGCTGACATTTTGAAAACAATTGCAGGGATATAAACTTTTTATAAACCGAATTGAAACGATGATGCCAAATCCCTTGGATGCCACTGGTCATCTCAACCCTGGCTGCTGGGGATGTGCATGTAAACCAGTCAACAGCAAGGCCAGGCAATGCAGGCTTTGCAGGGAAGTCTCACGTTTGACAAAACAGTTGCTTGCAAACAGAAGGCATGCTTCCCCGAAAGAGGAGGGTTTCTCCCCACTGGAATAACCAGTTGTTTAAATGTCAGCTGGATTTTGAACTACAGGTACCTTGAAAAGCTTTTACGCTTGGGCTAACAATTTATAAATTGAAAGTTGACCTTACCTTAATCTTTTCTGTTTGGACGTGAACGTGTCAATGTTTTGCCCAAAGGGCGAGCATTTCAGCTGGAGAAGCGTAGCTGTGCCTAAAGAAAGGACTAGATGCGTTGCATTTTCTATAGGTCTGTCTTCTGGTTGCAGTGCAGTTCCAGTAGTTCCCTGGTAGCTGACGCACCCAAAGCTTTCTGGGCTGGCAGAAGAGCTGGCTGTCTTGTTACGTGTCCTGCGCTGGTGGCAGATCCTACCCGTACGGCTGCAAGTCTGACCTTGGGAATCGCTGCAGTGTGTTCCAGTAGAACTTCAAAGCTCGTTCTTGCCTTAGGCTGGGGTGCCCAGTGTCGATGCCTGGTCTTTACCACCGTTTCAGGCAGAACGTGGTACAGATCTTTCATCCAGGCTGTGCAGAGTCCCTCCACAGCTCCGTTGTCGGGTATTTTGTTTGCAGGTGAACGCGTGCCAGCTCCAGTCTGGCGTGTGTCATCTGCATGAAGGAGCTGGTAAATCCCAGCGCTGGCGTTACTGGTGGCAGAGCTGCCATCGCTTGTTGCTGCCTTTCCCTGTGCCATGTTGCCTGTAACGCTGTTGCATGGCATTTTCCTTGTCCCTTTTAGAACCCTGTAGATGAAGGGGTAGCGTTTCTGAAGCCCTCTCCTTGGTGGTGAGGATGCGTGGTGTTAGTACACAGGCTGACAGAAGGCAGCTCTCCTGGGCATCCTCCAGATGTTGTTCCGCTCATCCCCAAAGGGCTCTGCCCTGCCTTTGCTGCTGCTGTCCCGCTGTCACCGGGAAGCTGAGCTGGCTGGCGAGGCGCAGCTCTTCCCTGCAGCTCCTCCTTCCCGGGAGCTTTGGGCAGCATCGCCCAGACATGCATCATCGTGCATGGCTTCAGTTCCTTATTTTGGAGGCCCCAGCCTTGGTAGGTGAGGTTTTTGGCTCTTAGTTGCACGCAGCAGTGCCCTGCCAAGGGATGAGCATTTCTGGATGCTGCTGCTTCTGGCTGAGTTGGGCTGGTGATTCTGACAGCGGTCAATACCACTTCCTTGAGCCAGACATCATTAAAGGTTTTACATCGTGGAAGCTGGTTTCTTTTTCGGTTAAATCGTACTCTGTGCCCTCCAGTGAATCCTACGGCGTCTGGTCAGTGTTGGGAGTTCTATGCATTCAGATCCTGTTGAAGTGTTGAGGTGTTTGGAACCAGTGAAATCCACTGCAAGAGTGCACAAATTCTCGTTGTTTTTAATGATGTGGGAAGGTGGTTTAGCAAAGGGATCTGTGTTCCTCCTCCAGTAGTCTGTGCCAGTTCTGCAAGGAGAAAGCTTTTGGTTCTGACTGTCAAGAGAAAAAACACCACTTGAATGATGTAATGAATAATTAATGCCTGTTATTCATGCCATACCAGGAATACACATAAGCACACATCAGAGGCCATAACTTGCACGATCTCTGCTCTGAAGAGCCTGCTTCGCTTCTGGCTTGTGCTGGTTTTCAGAGGTGCATTTTTGGGAATGTCAGAGAAGTAACTGTCCAAGTGTCGCTGTGCAGCAGCAGCGGTCAGGGAGGTTTGGGGCAAGGCTGAGCGGCAGAAGGAGCGGGAGCAGGCACAAGGCAGAGAAAGGAGAGCTAACTGTGGAGGAGGTCTGGAAAGGAGAGCGTGGGACCCAGGGTTTCTCTGTCCCCTGAGAACGGGAGCTTGTGGCTTTCAGATGGGGTCACTCCCGAGCCTGCACTTGCCCCAGGCCTTCTGTTTCAGCCTTGCAACACTGAAAACTTCCAACAGCCGTACTTATCGCCCAGTCGAGGAGGACACTTAGAGCCGTCTCATATTTTTTAACTTCCCCTGCTTTTCTTTTTTCTTTCCTACCTGCTTCCTGGAGCAGAATATCTGTTTAGTGAGCATTGGAGAAGAACGGGTTGTCTACGTGCATCTGAGTGAGATAAATTCCAGCAGTATTGAAGTTCTACAAGATGCGTCCAAAACTCTCCACCTCTCCAATCAGGCTGTCATCCCTGCTTCCTTCTGTGTAGAGATGGTAAGTATCTGTGGGACTATTTCCCAATGAAAATTGACTGGTCTGTAGCAGCCTGTGGCCTGATTTTTACATGCAACGTTCCCATATTGCTGTCTCGGAGAGAAAGCAAGATATTCCGTCCCAACGCAGCGAGAGGAGCCTGGCTCTGGGGGCAGTTTTAGCTGGGGCACCCCTCAGTAAAATAGACAGCTTGCATAGATGTTTGTGCAGAAATGAGTCTGGATCATCTTTACAAGTTTTCCCTCTGTTTTCTGGACGGTATTTAACGGAGAGTCGTGTCTTTGGAGCTCTGAGATCAAGAGGCCCCTGTGGCCCTTTGCTCCTGCACGGGCATGGATTTCCCGACGCTTTCCCCATTAGGTCTGCGTTTGCTTTGTGTCAGACTGCTGTTTGTGACAGAGTCTGGGGTGTGAAGTTTGTCCTCAGCCTGCCTGTGGTGAGGTGAGTTTCACACCTGCTGGGGGCCCAACCAGCTGTGGTGTTGCACAAAAATATAACGGTAAGGGTTGTGTAGCTACAGAGCGTGTGGGCTCCGTCGCGTTGCAGAGCATCTCCGGAGGCCAGCCGCAGGGAAAGGCCGTTGAACTGATGGAGGCTGCAGCTGACAAGCTGCGTGGCAGGAGGAGGTTGGGTCGCTGCCCTGGCAGGGGGGGGCAGGGCTGGTGCAGCCAGGGAGGGCTCCTGTGCGGACGCTGGGTGGGATGTGCCGCTCACTGGAGGTGGGATCTGTGAGGGGCTTAAAAACAGGGTTGGGAGGAGGTTTGTTCTGCTCCACGCTAGGTGGGCTGGATTTGTGGAGCTGGTTCACCCAGGCCTGGCTCTGTGGGCTTGGTTGGGTCTGCGGGTAAAGCATCAGGCAGCGTGCGAGAGGCCAGGCTCAGCCTCCTGGGCCAAGGGGGAGGGGGGCGAATTTCCTCCTTGCTGCTTTTCCAGCTGTTTGGGGGACAACAGTAACCTCCAAGTGGGGGAGGGATTCCCAGGGCAGCTTTCTTTGAATCCGCCATGAAAACCCGCTTTCCATCTGTGGCGAGAGCAAGCCACCAGGGATGGCTGGTACTGGTGTTGAAATGATGGGTTTGCATGCCTGTCGCAGGCAGTGACCCGCAGAGCTGTTCGGGTCCTGCTGTCCCGGTGCAATGCCTCCCTCCTCCCCGGGCAGCTCGCGGTGTAGCCGGGGGGCTTGCAGGGTACATCTGCCCCTCCGTTGCCTCAGGGCCCTAACCCATGGGACTGGGCAATAAAGCCTGTCGTGCTTCACCGCCATCTCTGCCAGTCCTGGGGCTGATCAGTCACTAGAGCAGTAACACGAGGCGGCTCAGGGACGGTTTCTTTCCCTGCAATAAAGACGGGCTCTGCTTGAGCAGTGGCTTGGACCAGATGATCTCCAGAGGTCTCGCCAGCCCCAGCCGCTCTGTGACTGTGTGTGTGATGATCCCCCCTGCTGACTCCACGGGGCTGAGTTCCCCCATGGTGCGCATCTCTGCTTTTCAGGGCAGCTGCTGCTCTCATGGAGACGTGCCAGGAGGCAGGTCCTGGGAACCTGCTCCATCAGCCGCTTCACCAAAGGCTCTTCAGACAGACTCCGGGCACGGTGCTGCTGAGGCTGCCTGATGGGAGCAGCGCGGGCGTGGGCGAGATGTGCCCGAGCTGCGCCCTGGCCCTCAGCAGCTGCCTGCTCTGCCGCTCTTTTGCTGCCCCAGTTGAAGTTTTGCCCTTGGCTGCTTTACGCTGCCTGGCAGCTCCTTGACGGGAAGCAGAGGGGACTGAATAATTGTGGAGATAAAGCCTGAGATGCAGTCGGGTGTCAGGGTGACGTGCACGTGTCCACCTGAGAGCGGAGCAGGCTGCGCTGTGCCTTAGCCCAGCTGATGGGTGACACGGGCATCCTTCATTCCCCCGTGTCCCTGAACCCAAGCCTTGTGTCCTCTAAAGCGCCAAAGCCGCTGCTCTGATTCCTGCTTGGAGGTTGCTGCAGGGGGGTGAGCCGTCATTTCCCTGTCTCCCATTTGTTGGCCAATCTGCAAACGGTGGCTGTGAGGCTCAGAGATCATGGTCCCCAATTGAAAGGGCGAGTTATCGACTGAAATTTTCACAGGAGCGTTGCATCGGGAATGTTATGCAGACTGACGGACAGCCTGACAAACTGAATGAGGTTAATTTAAGGGGCGGCAACAGGGCAAACGAAAGGCTGGTGTCTTGTTTGAAACAGAAAAGGAAAATGCTGTAATGCAGGTGGCCGTGCTGCCACCCCGGTGGTACTCTTAACCCTCGAGTGATAATTGCTCTTCCTGTTAAGGCAAGCTTGCTGCTGGCTTTGTGGGAGACAAGATCATTACCTGAGCAAGCCAGCATGATTTGTGGTGAACTTCACTTTGGGATAGTGACTTCAGGAATTCCTTGCAGTCCCCCTCAGGCACCAGCTTCCCTGTACCCCTCTCCTCTCTGCTGGGTGAGTTGTGTCTGTTCTATTCTCAGTTGCAGGGAGCAGCAGGGAGGGAGTATCTCTGCCACCAGAAGAAAATAAGTAAAAACCCGCCAAATCTGTGTGTTGAGACGGGGCTTTTTGGGTTGGAAGAGGGGTGTAGGGACTGCATACCTGCGTCCTCGGTTGGCTTATCCCTGCTTGCCAGGGTGTCTGCAGATCTGCGACCCTTGGGACCAGTGTGTCGTCCTGTGCTCACACTGTCAAATCCTGTGTCTGTCGGGTGTGCTTTTCCCTGTCAGATTGCTTTCCCAGCTGCCAGGCAGCCCAGCGTGTTAGGGAATCCTCTGGATCCAGCAAGGGGAGGATTTGTGTCTGTCTTGGGTAAAAAAAGACTGGAGGAATGAGTCAACATGAAGGAGCTGTTGCAGCTTAGCTGGGGGCTGATGTAACCTGCTGACAAAAGTGGCTGTTTCTCCTCCTTGCTCCATTGTCATCTTCTTTTCCTGCCTCCCTAAGTGCCTGATTTTTGCCGTATTGACAAGTGCCAAAGGCTTGTTATGGACTGATGGAAGTGTTTGCTCTCCCTGCAGAAAGGAAAAAGCATCATTCTTAGGTCATTTCCTACTTGTTCTTTGTCATGCTGTCTTCTCGGAGATGTTTTATGTGGCTGCTAAGGCTGACATCTCTTGGCATCACAGAAGGCAGCTGCATGTCACGTCTCTGTGATCAGGAAAGAAGAGACAGGCCTAGGGTGTAAGTTTTCTTAATCAGTGGCAGCTTTTTTCTGCCTGCATAACCCCCGTGCTGGGTCTGTTATGTGCTGCCACAGGGCGCAAATGGTTTCCCAGCGCCTTGTAACGAGGGAGGAGGCAGAAGACCTTCCTTGGGATTTCCTCTTCTCATGACAGTCGTAATGCGGGGTCCTGTCTCCTTCAGCCTGGTCCCTGACCTCCCTGATCCAGAGCCCTGTGCTCCAGGTGAAGCTCGCTGCTGCCTGGTTTCCAGCAGCGGTCGTACAGCCAGCTGCTTCGTCTTCAGGAGGGTGCCTGGTGGCTCAGTGCAGATCCCCTTCGGCGTTCCCAGGGATGCGCTGCTGTCACATTCAACTGGAGCTGACCTTGCAGAAGAGACCAAGTTTTGTTTGTTTTTTAAAAAAAGAAAAAAAGCTGTAACTATTTGTCTTGTCACTGGGATTCACTTGCAGATAACTGATTTTTCAGGCAATGTATAAAGGCTCTTGGTCAGGTGTGGTGTAAGCAAGGGCAGAACACGCAGTTCCCATTCCCATACTGGCTTCTCCCCTCTAGCACACAATTTTTTTCATTTACTAATTTAATTGTTTATTACCTCAAGCCTTTGGCGACACTGCCTTTATTAACAAAACGGCCATATGGAGAGACAGCAAAACACGGAGGAGATAAACTTAAAAACAGTGCCGATGAGGGGATGCTGCTTTAGTGATTCTGTTCCTTGTTCTGGCTGACGGGCAATTCTGTTGCTCTCTGAGCAAACCGTGCAGGCTGGGGGCAGTGAAGGCTTTGAAGAGCATGTCAGCATTGACTGCAGTTCTCCCCAGCTGCTCTCACTGAAGTCGGAGCAGACTTGAATTGGCAAGAGGGTGGTTTTTAAATCTACTGCAAATTACCACCACCACCACCACCACCCCCGCCCCCCCAAAGCAGCTGAATAATTAGCCAGCGGGTCAGTGTTTGCTCCTAGTGAGACAGAGGCAGACAGTGCTGTGCCCTTCAAATGGTATCTGCAGTGCTATTTAGAAATTAGGGTTAAATTAACCTTCCAGGGTACGGGCAGCGCTAGCCCTGCATATGTGGCCTCTTCCAAGGTGAGCAGAACTTTTGAAGATGCGTAGGCTTAACTCTTTCCAGAGCTGTCCCACCAGAGCCTCATGGTGCTCCAACAGCTGACCTTTAGAATTAAACCCTTGGTTTGGGTTTAAAGGCTGTGCTGCTTATACAGCAGTACCAGTTTCTGATTTCCACCCAGTTTGGTTTTGCCAGAGCTGTAGGGAGCTTGTCATGTCGTGGCTGTTCTGGAATGTGGTACAGTGAAAGGAGAGACTGAAATGGCAAATTTTTCCCCCCAGGGCGGTCAAATGCTGGCAGAGGTTGCCCAAGGAGGTTGTGCAGTCTCTGTCCTTGGGGATCTTCAAAGGCCAAGGGCACACAGTTCTCAGCAACCTGCTCGAGGCGAGCGTGCTGGAGCAGAGGGCTTGGCCCAGAGGACCTCCACGGGTCCCTTCCAACCCCCCCCTCCTGTGTGGCTCTGTGCTTTGCTTTTCCTCCTAAAGCCCCTCAGCTCAGCCCCGATGCCCGCTGGAAAGGGTGCTGGGGCAAGGGACCATCCCAATCTCCTCCCCGAGGGTCCACCCCAGCACAAGCGCTCCCCACTCCACAAGACCCTATGGCAGACACAGTCAGGAGAGGGAAAAGATTCTTTTATTGTCAACAGCAGCTGCAGGGGCCCAGGAGTCACAGCTGTTCAGCCGGTGAAAATCAGTCGGCACCTGCAACGACAGAGTCAGAAAGCTCTGATAAGCCCCCAGAGGCAGGAAGAGGCAGGATTTGGTTCCCCCCTCTTTGGGGGACGCTGTTTCCGAGGAATTCCTCATGGCCCAGAAGGGACAGCTCTTGCTGGCCTCCACTCGAGGCCGGCTCCGGTGCCTTCTCCCCAGGGGTGATGTCCCTAGGGAGCTGTGCGTGCGCAGGGATGCTGACAGTGCCCCTGTGCCGCGCAGCAGGGCTCGACGGGGAGCCCCCGGGGAGCTGCCGTGGGGCTCATCCCAAACCCTGCTCAGCACCAGCCCTCGCCGGCCCTTGCCAGCCAGCTGGGCTGACTTAGGGCCGTGTTCAGGGCTGGGAAAGATGGGCAGCAGCGCGTGGTACGCACCTGGCCTTCCTGAGGTGCTGCAGCTTCCTGCATTTTCTCAGGTTTGGGTCCACAAAATCACTTCCTCTCCTCTCCTTTTTATTTGTGCTTGGCTGTCCCTCTCCTCTGCCCAGGCTTCTTTTCTCTTCCTTTTCCTTGACTTTTCCTTCTCCTGCTGGGAGCCTGCAAACCTTTCCATCCCACAGCGTGATGAGATGGGGAAAGCCCCAAGCCCCTGCAGCGAGCTCTCAGGTCAGGCAAGGGGAGCTCTTCCTACCTGGTTTCCTGGGGCAGGCTGGTCAGTTGTGGCAGGCGTGCCAGGGACTCTGCCGTGCCCTCGGGGGTGCCTGGAGGCAAATCTGGAGGTGCCTAAACCAGAAACTTGGGAGGTAACGGGTGGCAAGTGACAGCCTGGGGTAGTGAGGGCCTGACTGCCAAATTGCTGTATGAGCTCTACAGAGGAGATGCTGGTTTGCATCGTGCACATTTTGCACAGTCCAGCCAACGCAGCCTAGACTTGATGAAGCTGCGACGGAGTAGGATTTGAGCAAAAGCCCTCTCAAGGTGGCAGCTACTCCTTTCTGTCCTTTTGTGGGTATTTTGTAGGTATGTTTTGTTTGATGAAGCAGATCACACTTAATGAAGTGCATTCCAGAAACAGCCTTTCCAGTTTTCCTTAACACGCACCACTCTGGGGGGAGAGGAGGGACCCCAAAGGCACAAGAGAGCGGCTGCCAGGAGGAGGCCCAGCGGCTGCTTGGCCTCCTGGGAAATTACTGTCCCACCTGAGACATGTTGCCCCAGCGTCTGTGGAGCTGCCGTACCTCTGCCGCTTTGGGCCCTGCCCCTGTGTCTCCCCCAGCTCCGCTGTCGATGCCCAGCAGAGAGGCGGCTGCATCCAGAAAGGCTTTTGCCGGATGCTGGGTCTCTGCTGTGCCTGCAGGGCCACTTTGCTCTTCGCACCGCAGCTCTGGAAAGCAAAAGCACGTGCAGCAGCGCGACTTCTTGGAAGTCAAGAACACCTAAGCAAAGCCCAGCCGAGCCCTACACCACTTGTCTCGTCAGCGTTGAGGTTTCTGGCATCCCAAGCCCCAGTGTCTGTGACAAGCCTCAGTCCCGCCTCCTACCTGTGCCCCGGTCCATGGGTGCTGGCACCTCCTCGGCTGATGGAGGGGAGAGGCCGGCCACCTCCTCCCCAAAGATGTCCCCGCAGTTTTCAATGAGGAACTCCACCAGCACGTTCACCTGCAGACATCAAAGCCTTGGTCTCAAGCCAGGTGCCTGCAGACGTGTCAAGCAGCCTTTCCCACTGCTGACCCTTCGTCTGCGCAGGCGGCTGCGGCTGGGGGTTGCTCTTCCAGGCACCCAGCCCACCAGCACTGGCCCAAGGGAGGAGGCAGCCAGGGACCTCGCAACAGCCAAGCTCCGATGGGCCGGGAAGGCAGCACTGGCTGCTGGGTAGGGCGTACCTTCTCGGTCACCGCCAGCATGGCCTGCAGCGGGAGCAGGTCCTCGTTGGGTGGGCTCAGCAGGTTGGGCCCGACGCAGATGGCCAGGTTGCTGCAGCTCATTCTGCTGGTGGCTGCGTTGTGGCCGATGTGCTGCAGCAGGGCCATCAGCCGCTTCAGGAGGAGGAGGTTGGCCGCAGGCAACTTGTTGGCCACCCTGAGGGAAGAGGAAGACAAGGCTGATGAAGCAGAGGGTGCCCACAGCCGTCCCCGCAGCTGGCCCCAGGCGGGTGGGAGCCAGCGGCCGTGTTGCACAGCTTTGCAGCTGCCCGAAAAGACAGCTTTCTGAGGAGCCCGTGCCTTTGCAGGCAGGTCCCAGAACTCTCCCGGTCCCTGCTCACCAGGCAGGCTGCTGCCCACACTTACGCTTTCAGCTCCTCCACCTTGGCCTGCTTGCTGGCCCTCTCCATGGCTGCCATCCAGTCCTCGTAGAGGTCGACGACGAGGAGCTTGGTGGGGATGCTTCGCAGGAAGTCCTGCAATGCCAAGGGCTGCAGGTGAGCCTTTGAACGCTGCAGGCCAGCCAGGAGCTCCTCCAGCTGCACGTCAGAAGTGCTCACCTTCAAGATGACGGCCAGCAGCAGCGCAGGCTGGCTTCCTACATCGATGTCCTTGCCGCGGTCCAGGGCCTCGCGCAGCTGCCGAAGTTCTGTCCCACCGGCAGCTCTGCGGAATATCCCCTCCATTGCTGGTCCTTGCTGGTGCAGGACAGCCAGCAGCTCCTGCAGGAGAGGCAGGAGGCCACTTGCTTGGCTGAAGAACCAAGCGGTGGCAAGGACCAGAGCTCTGCCCCAGACGTGGTTGCCTAAGCACCACAAAGGGTCTGGGACCAGAAGCAGGTTCTGGGGGTGCAGAGCCCAGTGCCCTGTCCCCGCAGCTGCTGGGGACACGCAGGCCCTCTCCAGAGCAGCCGGAGGGAGGGCTGGGGACCCCGTCTGTCCAGGCTGGCTTACCTGGATGGGCCGGGGCAGCGTGTTGTCCTCCCCACAGAGGGCTGCCAGGGGCTGCCCAAAGAGCACCCTGCTGCAGCTGGAGCCCGCCTGCCCTGGCGCCTGGGCAGCGGCCGGGGTGCGCCGCAGGGCGAAGGGCCAGGGCAGCCCCATCCTCCTCCTGCTGGTGCTGCTCCCGCTGCTGCTCCCTCCTGCTGCAGAGGAAAACAGAGTAAGACACCACCAATGGAGACCCCAGGCCAGCGGTCCCAGCGCCTGCCCTGCCCTGCCCTGCGCTGCCCTGCCGGCAGCACGGTGCTGTGTGGTGCGGCAGGATGGGCAGGGAGGCAGCAGCTGGAACCGCGGCGTTGGCTCGGAGGTGTTGACTTAGAGGCTCTTGAGAGCCATCGTGCCACGGGGTCAGCCTGTGCCAGCCTTCGCCCTGCCCTCCTGCAAGCTGCGGGCAGCAGCAGAGGCTCCGTGTCCCCGCAGAAGCATATCCAGCAGGCACTGCCCAGCAGTTGTCCTTGTCCGTCCAGGTGACATCCTTCCGTGGGCTGCCCAACCTGCATGGCGACACTCGGGACAAGTGAGCACAGCATTGCAGGAGGTTGCCTTGCTTTCCCAAACTCACCTGGTGCGGGGCAAAGTCCCCCTGCGTTTGCAGATGGGGCCGTCGCAGGCCCTTGCTTGGGATGAGCCTGCAAGAACCAAGAATCGGGCTGTGCTTGGAGAGCAGCCCCGCAGCAGAAAGGGCCACCAGCAGCCTGAGCGCGGCAGAGCTGGGACCCTCTGCCCTCCCGGGCTCTCTTCCCCATGTGGCAGGGTTCCTCCCAGTGTCACCAGTCAGAACGTGCTGGCGTGCTGCTGGCTTCCCAAAACTCTCTGCTCCCTGAGTGGCACCATCAGACCCTCTGTCCCTCCCGCACAAGCTCACCCCAGTCCCTGCGCATCCCGGCGCAGCCAGAGGCAGGTGCAAGGCAGCCATTCTCACCTCTGCCTGTGCCCCCATCAGCCTCTCCAGGCTCCTGGCGCGCAGTGTCCTCCACTGGGCAGGAGAGAAGGAGGGGAAGAAGGTGAGCAGCCATGGCTCTGCTGCTCGGCTGCAGGAGCAGTGCTTGGGGACAGGGCCCAGAGCAGAGAGACACTCACGGCGTGGCGGCGGCTCAGCTCCCTCTCCAGGAGCTTGATGGATGTCAGATGGGTGACGCGGGCTCCCTTGCGTCCTTCTGGTGTCCTGTGCACCGGGAAGGGAGAGGGAGAGAGCTGGGTGAGCCCCAAGCCGTCTCTTGTCTCTTGTCAGGCAGCTGTGCCCGAGAGCTGCTCGCAGCCACGGGGGCACCTTCCCCAGCTGGGGGCTGTGTTCCCCCGTCCATCCAGCTTCTCCTGGAGCATCCCCCCGGCTTACCCCAGCAGCGTGGCCACCCACAGCTCCTTCAGTGCCTGGGATCTGCAGATAGAGAGGAGAGAGAGCGTCAGGCCGTGCTGCCCCCAGCCCTGGGCAAAGGTGGGTGCCTGCACAGCCCTGTGCTGTGGGGCAGGATAGAGGTGCTGTCCAAGCCCTGGGTCGCTCTGTCCTGCCTGAGCGGCTGCATTTGCCCTTCCCTTCTGCGGAACAAAAGGTGACCAGGGGATGCAGGATGGGGAAACATCCCACATCCCTCCCTCCCTGCCACCGGGCTGCCTGCTCCCTGCCCAGCTCTGCACGCAAGGCAGAGGCCTGTGTTCATGGGATGGCGTGGGCACGGCTGGGAACTTCTGCTGCCCGACCACGACTCACCCAAAAGTGGCGATGCAGGAGCCGGTGGGCCAGGCGAGGATGACAGAGGTGCTGTCCTCATCGGTGCCTTCCTCCTCCTCCTGTCCATCCTGCCCCGCAGCCTCCTTCCCGCTGCTGAGCACCCACAGCTGGTCCAGCGCCAGGCGGAGCTGTGGGCGCAGGCTGGTGCCGTGTCTGCAGAGAGCAGAGGCGGGCACTGAGCTGGAGGGGGGCTCCTTGGGCTGGGTCCCCACGCGCAGAGCCCTGTCCCCCACCTGCCCTTGGGACGGACATTGGTGCCTCCAGCACCGAGGGGCCGGGGCCTGGGGCTGGTGCCAGGGTGTCCCTGGGCCGGGGCTGGGGGCAAGGATCTGGGCTCTGAGGGTCTTACCGCAACTTGGCGACCACCAGTTCCTCGTGGAGGAGCAGAAGGCGCCTCTCGCTCCTCTTGCGGCCCCGCGTCAGCCGCACGTCCGCGCTCAGCACCGGCTCGGCGTCGCTGAGAGCCTCCCTGCAGAGCAGAGAGCGGCGGGCGTGAGCAACGCCAGTGCTGCGTGGCCCAGCTGTGCCCGCGTGTCCCCGAGCCCGGGGGGAGCCCACCTGGAGCCGCAGCAGCAGCTGGCCTGGCCCATCCTGCCCGGGAGAGGAGGGCCCTGGCCGTGCAGCGAGGAGGGGGCCCAGCCGGCGACGGCGAGGCTGGGAAGCGGGGTGCTGGTGCTGTGGCAGCGCTGCTGGGCCAGAGGCTGCCTCCTGCCAGCGCCGCTGCGTGCCAGCACGGCTCTGCCCTGCTGCCTGTGGTGGCCGTGGGCTCCCCGTGACCAACGGTCTGAGCCCAACGGAAAGTGGGCGGGGCCTGCGGGGCGGGGCTGGGGCCCTCTCCAGTATGGCCGGGCCTGCCTCGCCCCGGGGAGCCCCGCGCAGGACAGGGCAGGGGGCAAGGGCCACCTCCCTGCGCCTGCGGCCAGCGCTTTGCCCTGGGGTTTGGACAGGGTCCTGCTCGATAAAAGAAGCCGTTTTTCCTAGAGGTGACCGTTGTGGCCTGAGGCAGACTCCTCTTGGTGGAGGCCGGCCTAGCGGTCGGAAGGCCTCTGGCACACAGGCCGTGCCAGGCCTCAGGCCCCAAGGCGCTGGAACTGGAGCCGGCCCAGCAGGAGGAAAAACTTCCATTTTTACCAAAAGACGGGGGGACTAGCAGCAGTCAAGAGCCGCTCGTGTCCTGCCAGGCGCCACAGGGAAATGAAATGTGTGGTGAGCTTCGGCAGGAATTGTGGTGCCCCTGGAGCACCACCCTTGCTTGGGAAGGCTTTATTCCACCTGGGTGCTAGGGCTTCACCCTTGGCAATCAGGGCTGGATGAGCGCCACACAGGAGCCCCTGCCCTGTTAGCCATGACCTTCACCCAGCCGGTGGCCGACACGGCCAGGGGCGAGTCTGTGGGGTAGGCCGTGACCATGGCAAAGAAGGGGAAAAGTAGTCAGCTTTTGATGGCCCGTGTCTCGTTTCACTGTTGACCCTAAGCAATGCCTTGCTTCAAACAGAAGTGATTCAGAGAGTTACACACCCGCCCTGTTCAGGAAAAATGCAGGAAATCAGAGACATCTAGCAAATTCTCTTGTGGCTGTTGTACACTGCAGCAAGAAGCAGCGTGGGTCCAGTGGCTAATGCTGGAAGGGGAATTCAGCACTTCTGGGAAAGGGAGATAAAGGCACTCTTGTGGGCCAGGCTGGGATTGGAGAGCCTGGGTGGGTGTCTGGGGTCCCAGCTTTCCCGCAGTGCTGACTGTGGTGCCTGCTGCTTGTTCTTCCCTGCAACGCCGGTTGCATCCACCTGCTGGGGCTGTGCTTGGGAAGGGCTCCGGGGGTGAGCAAGCCCATGGGAGAGGCCTGGGGAGAAGCTCTTCTCCAGAGATCTACCAGAAACTGTCCAGAGCATCCGAGAGGATGCTCTGTATGACAAGGGAAGGTGCCCGTTGGTCCAATGTATGAGAGCCTGCAGGGCTCCCATCAGGGTCCTTTGACCTACCCATCCTCCAGCCAGCAATCCAGGTGCTGGGGGGTCCCATGTAGGTCTCCTGAGGTACCCTTTAGCCCCGGGCAAGGTGTCGTGCCTCAGTGTGTGCTTGCAGGGCATGTTTCCTTCCTGCTGACAAGGGCGGAATTGCAGTTAAATGCCCCTGGGCGATCCCGAGCCAAGCAAACTTTTTTCTATGGGTCACACTGCTTTGCAGTCCATGTGTGTGGTTCAGCTCCTGCATGGGAGCTGAGGACACGAGGTGACCTAGCTCGGAAGCTGGCCACTCTTGCTCCAGGCAACTCCAGTTGCTTGCGTTTTCCTTCAGCTTCCCCAGCCTGATCATCTCCACTGTCACCTCCTCCCTGTCCTACAAGAAGTATCCCTATCCCAGCCATTAGGACAGTGGCACAGCACTCAGAATCCAGATCACTGGTAGAGAAGAAGGACAGAGGAAAAGAGACGTTCTCCTTTGAAAGAAATCCTTCTTTGTCCTCCTTTAGCTACTAGTGGATGAAAAAAAGGGGGACAGAATTTCAGGCCAGCCACAGCACTGGCTTTCAAGCCTGAGCTTGTCATCTCATGGCTGTTCTGGAATGCGGTACAGTGAAAGGAGAGATAGAAATGGCAAATTTTCCCCCTCGGGGCGATCAAATGCTGGCAGAGGTTGCCCAAGGAGGTTGTGCAGTCTCTGTCCTTGGGGATCTTCAAAGGCCAAGGGCACACAGTTCTCAGCAACCTGCTCGAGGCGAGCGTGCTGGAGCAGAGGGCTTGGCCCAGAGGACCTCCACGGGTCCCTTCCAACCCCACCCTCCTGTGTGGCTCTGTGCTTTGCTTTTGCCCTGGCGGAGATCTTCAGGGACTTTGTGCTCCGTTTTGTCTTGCCTTAGGGGTACGATGTGCTGTGGTTTGGGGGCAACAAGGTCAAGTATGTCAGAGGTCAAGCGAGTTAGTGTCAAAGTGTGTTACTGTTATGGACAGAATCTGTGTTTGTTGGCCCTGTGTTCCTGGGGTTATGGCATTTTTATCTTATCTTGTGATCTGTGTGGTGGGGTTTTTTTGTGGAGAGTGCCTTTTTTCAGCTATTTTGCCTTTGTGGGGTTTGGATGGGTGCCTTTGGTTTGTGTATGATGTTTCTTCTCGTTGTTTTTCTGCTGTGCTGGTGGATGGTGGTGTTTTTTCTGTCTTGAAACCATCGTTAGTGGTCTAATAGATCTCCTGCAGGTCAGGCAGTGTCACTTCTGGCGTGGTCTGACTCATTTCTGGTGAGCTGGTGGGTAGGTGTGGAGGACTTGTGGTCCCTCCATGGAGAATGACTGCTAGAGGACTAACAGGCAGATCTGTGGAGGGGTGAGAGGACCGCTGGCCCATAAGTAGTGACTGTCAGAGGACTAAGTGTACGTGAATTTACGTGGGCTTCCAAATTCATGATTACCTGTCCTGCCTTGTGGAAGAGCCATGGGAAGTCACCAGCCACACGGAAGGACAAGGGGGTTCCCAGGGGTACGTGGTTTCTTGGGTTTTGCTTTTGAGTAAGAAAGTCTTGTCTCTACATCAGTGCAACTGTGAACGGTCAATTTTGCTAACTTTAGAAAGCAGGGAGTAGCACTTTTGTGCTGTGCCTCACATGGCTGCCAGGGCAGGGTGAGAAGCAGCAAGAGAATTCCTGCCTGGCACCTTCTCCAGGGGAGCCGTGCTGCACTTGTCAAGGTGAGGGTTTTTTGGCTCTATATGATTGAAAATGTGAGGGGTTAATTTTCTCACCACAGAAATTAGGGAGCAGAACATTTGTGCTGTGCCTCACATGGCTGCCAGGGCAGGGCGAGAAGCAGCAAGAGAATTCCTTCCTGGCACCTTCTCCAGGGGAGCCGTGCTGCACTTACCCATAGTGAGGGTTTTTTTGGCTCTTCATGATTGCAAATGTGAGAGGTCCATTTTCTCACCACAGAACGCAGGGAGCAAAACTTTTGTGTTTCGCCTCACATGGCTGCCCGGGCACGGTGAGAAACAGCAAGAGAATTCCTTCATGGCACCTTCTCCAGGGGAGCAGTGCTGCACTTTGACAGGGTGAGCTCTGGTTCTGCATGAGTGCACAAGGTTTTGGTCGATTTTCTCACCACAGGAAGCAGGGAGCAGAACTTTTGTGCTGTGCCTCACATGGCTGCCCGGGCAGGGTGAGAAGCAGCAAGAGAATTCCTTCCTCACACCTTCTCCAGGGGAGCTGTGCTGCACTTGGACAAGGTGACTTTTTTTTGGTTCTGCACCATTTCAAAAGTGATGGTTCTGTTTTCTGACCACAGAAAGCAGGGAGCAGAAATTTTCTTTTGTGCCTCACATGGCTGCCCGGGCACGGTGAGAAGCAGCAAGAGAATTCCTGCCTGGCACCTTCTCCAGGGAGCACTGCTGCACTTTGTCAAGGTGAGTTTTTTGGGCTGTGCATTATTGCCACTGAAAAGAGGTCAGTTTTCTCAGCACAGAAAGCAGGGAGCAGCACATTTGTGCTGTGCCTCACATGGCTGCCAGGGCAGGGTGAGAAGCAGCAAGAGAATTCCTGCCTGGAACCCTCTCCAGGGGAGCAGCCCTGCACTTTCCCAAGCCATGTTTTTTGCTTCTGTATGAGTTCTAAAGTGCTGTGTCAATTTTCTCACCACAGAAAGCAGGGAGCAGAACCCTTGCGCTGTGCCTCACATGGCTGCCATGCACGGTGGGAAGCAGCAAGAGAATTCCTTCCTGGCACCTTCTCCAGGGGAATTTCCCAGTTCCCGAGAGACTCCTGGCACCAGCTGCAAGGGGGCTCCCAGCCGAAGGGAATTGGGGTGGGAATTGGTGATGTCTCCTTTCCTTAGGCATGTTAACACTTTGGAATAACAATTGGATGTTTCGCTTCTGTTGCTCTTTTATCATATTGCTCACAGTAACTGCTACTGGTTCCTTTTATCATATTGCATGCTATTTTCTTTTATTGTAATATAAGAAACTGCGTTTGATATATTCCATCATTTGATATATTTGATAGATTTGATTATATTTGATGTAGAGTTCAGCTTTGCTGTGTATCCAGTCAGTCAGCAAAACATAATTTGGCGTAGTCGGCATCGTATGAAGTAAAACTCTCTCTATTTAAGAAGAAAAAATGTTCCTCGACTTGCTATTGGCAGGTGGGAACCATTGCCTTACGGTGTTTGGGCCAGAGTGGTCTGGTGGTGCTGGGCAGTTGGGCCGTGCCAGGGACAGAGGGACGGGGGCAGGGGAGGGGTCGGGGGGAAGGGGTTTAGGGACGGACGGGTGGGAATGGATGAAGGTGTTTAGGGATGGAGCGGGGTGTGTGGGGGTGGGGCAAGGATGTGTGTTTGTGGGAGTGGGTGTGGGGGGGGTGGGGGGTGGGGGGAGGTGTGTGTGTGTGTATTGATAAACCGGGGGTGGGGGCGTGGGGGGGGTTGAGGGTGTGTGTTATTTAGAGAACAGATTGGGGGGCCTGGGGGAAGGGTTTTAGGGACGGACGGGGGGTTAATGGAGGCCTTTAGGGAAGAACCGGGGGGTTGGGGGAAGGATTTTAGGGACGGGCCGAGGGTGGGGGAGGACTGGACCAGGGTCTGGGGGAAAAGGTTTTAGGGACAGGGCGGGGAGGTGGAGGTGGGGGATGACTTCAGGAACAGCCAGGGTGGAGGAGGGGGTCAAGGGAAGTCTTTCAGGGTTGTTTGGGGGGAAGGATTTTAGGGACGGATGTGGTGTCTGGGCGGACGTTTGATGCCACCGTATAGATTCCACTGTATATACGTTTATGTCCAGGGATTCTGTTAAGGGAAGGCTGCTGGCTCGGCAAAGGGACAAGATGTCTGAGCTCCCCAGTTACCACACTGATTTGGTGTTTAGCTCTACGTTAAACACACCTGCGCACAAAGGTTAGGCCAAGCTGACTCTCTAAAGCTGTTAGAAGTGACAAATTAAGGGACCTCTCATCCAGGGAGTCAGCCTTGGGAAGGATGGGGAACAAAGAATGGGTGGGGAAAAGATCTCCGTTCTCTTCAGTGATGCAGAAAGAGCCTCTGGGTGAGGACGTTGTGGCCACAGGAGGAGACAAGCCGATAGAGTGCTGCGATCCGCAGAATGTTGGTTGGAAGTCGGGCAGAGGTAATTGTTGTGGGGGGAGATCGCGACCTCTGACTCAGATAGCCCCCCGAGAGAGGGCAAGGCCCCGCTTGGGGAGCATGGGGAGCTAGTAAAAAACCTCAGCAGTGCTGTCTGAGGGTGTGTGCTCATTTGTATTAAAGCAAGCAACTTGTAACCCATCCCGTGCCTGACTGAAAATGCATGTGTAATGCGCTATGAGTGTGCAAGTGCTCTGCTGTCCATAGTGCGTGCCCTCGAGTAACTGGGTGAGCACGCTCAGAGGAAACATTCCCCCGTGCTCCCAGCACTGCCATAAAGAATGCCTGCCTTCTGAAACTTGCAAGCAAGGCTTAGAGGGTTTCTCTCCATGACCGACTTTATGGCATCATTCCCACCATACTGGAGAAAGCAAATCTTTTATTGTTTGGTGGTGAAAGCAGCTTGGGCAGTGTCACTGATGTGCAGCACTTTTTTAACCTCAGGTCTAAAGTGCCACCGGTCCCACCGTGGGGTACATCCTTCCTCAGGCTTTCACCAAACGGAAAGGATGCATCAAACCCACCCCACAAACACGTCCTGCCCTTTTTTTATCTTTCCTGGAACGTGGGGACATGACCCTGCTGGGCCATCAGTGCCACCTGCCTGGGAGCCAAGATGGTGCCTTTGCATTCCAGGCTAGGAACTTACCTTCTTTTTTTCCTTTTCAGTGACTTTAGAGCCATCCTTAGGGAGGCTGGTTAAGCTGGTTTACTGCACAGCTGGTCGCCAGTGGAGGGAAATGGTAAGCTCCGCTGTTGCCTTTGGTGTTTACTTGTTACTGTGTCGCTCATTTGAGGGATCTTCTCATGCCCCGGCAAGCAGAAGCTATCACTCCACTTTAGGCCTTGGTCTAATAGTCATGCAAAGCAATATTGAAAGTCATTCTGAGGTCTGGAACAGGCCCCAATATACATTTTATAAAAGTGCTTCTTGGCTGCTGTTTCTCTTTGTATGGGTTTTTTTCCCATTTCCCCAGACTGCTGAAGCTCTGAAAGGCGCCGATGAGCTGCTCTCCCTCAGTTTGCTCCTTTGCCTTTGGGGAGTGCGGTTCATGTTTTCTTCATGGCTTTGCAGAGGAGAAAATCCATGAGTACACCACCTTGGTTTTTTCACCTAAGCTAATTTCCGAAACTGCCTCCTTTAACTTAAACATGAAACTCTTCTTCACCTCTTTGTGCACTTGTAGAAAAGCAGGGTGGGGTGGGGGGTGGGGGTGTCTTCAGGAAGTGCCTGCAAAAGAGCCTTTGGGAGATCCTGTCCCTTGACTCCCATGTGGGGTAGTGAAGAGTCTGAGAAAGTCATGGGTGTTTTGGTGTTCACCTAAGCAGGTTTTCGTTTTGTTTTTTTTCTTTTTTATCTTATGTAGCTTATGTCACCAGGTAGTGACAGCCTGGGGATGACAGGAGGGGACAGCAGGCAGTGGCAGTGTGGAGTGTGACCAGAGGGGACAGTAGGCAGGGACAGGCCTGGGGGTGACAGGAGGGGACAGCAGGCAGTGACAGCCTGGGTGGTGACAGGAGGGGACAGCAGGCCATGACAGCCTGGGAGGTGACAGGAGGGGACAGCAGGCCGTGAAAACCTGGGGATGACAGGAGGGGACAGCAGATTGGGACAGCATGGGGGTGACAGGAGGGGACAGCAGGCCATGACAGCCTGCGTGGTGACAGGAGGGGACAGCAGGCAGTGGCAGCATCGAGGGTGACAGGAGGGGACAGCAGGCCGTGACAGCCTGGGGGGTGACAGGGCACGGGGCGGTGACAGGCTGGGGGACAGCAGGGACACCGGCGGCCCAGGCGGGGCTGATGAAGGCCCCTCCCCCAGGGGCGCTGAGTGGCCCCCTGAGCCCCTCTGTCACAATGCGGAGCCGCCTGGGTTGCCATAGCGAGCAGCTTGGCCTGGCAGCGCTGGTGCGAGGAGGGAGCGGAGGCCGAGCCAGGGCCTGTCCCCATCGTCCTCCCACCGGGGCTGCGAGGAGGAGCCGGCGGGCTCAGCCCGCGCTGCTGGCCCCAGCCCCTCGGTGGGCCCTGACCTGCTGTGGGGGCCGCGAGGCCAGCTGCTGCGTGAGGTGCCATCGCGGAGCGGGCACCGCCTGGCCCCGGCCATGTCGTGTGTCCACTACAAGTTCTCCTCCAGGCTGAACTCCGATGTGGTCACCTTTCACGGCCCCCACATCTCCCTGCGCGACCTCAGGCGCCAGATCATGGGCCGCGAGAGGCTGAAGGCGACCCACTGCGACCTGCAGGTCACCAACGCCCAGACCATGGAAGGTGCGTGGGGGCGGCGGGCGCGGGGACCGGGGACCGGCCGGCTGGCGATGGCGCAGGCGGCCAGTGAGGCGGTTGGGCCACGGCCGGCAGCGGTGACTTGTGCTGGGGCCTCAGAGCTGCTCTTCCGTGGTTGTGCGCTGGCAGCTGCCGTCAGGGCTGTGTGCGCAGCCAGGCACAGCAGCGTACGGGGTCCGTGTGCGACACCGCACGTGGAAGAGGTTTGGTTTCTGGGAACCCTTCTAGGTAAAACGATAAGGGAATGTGGGACAATGCCTTGTCATCACAGACCTGCCAGATTTCTTTGAAAGCCGGCAGAGAAGGCTGAACATGATAGAAAAGGAGTGGGTGGCTAATTTAAAGGGGAAAAAAAAGTGGGTTTGGTGACTGAAATTTGTCTTCAGCTACTTTTACTCCACCGCATTGGAAAAGCGGTGCTTGGCTGCTGCAGAAACTGCTCAGTAGCAACGTTTTGGATCAAGGGTGTATCTGTGAGTGAGAATCTATGCAGACCCTGGAAAGCCATCTTGTAGACGAGTGTTCTGTCTAAAGTATACTTGGCATTTCTTGCTAATACAGCTTCTTTGCTGCACCATGCTACACATTCATTCAGATGCTGTTGAGCATCATTTCTTCATTTCTTTCAAACGGTGCATTTTTGTCGTGGTACTGCGTGTTAAACGGTGTCAGGGCAGTACTGAAGTTTTATGGCAGATCAGTTATGGTGAATATACCTAGAAATGTTCTTAGAGAAACCCTAAGTTCTTTTGAATCTGAGAAATGGTGCTTGATTCTCAGAGACGGTAATGGTTTTGTATTACTTAGTGTGCTGTTTCAGTTTGGTAATCTACCGTCTGGCAAAGCTTGCATGTGATTAAAGACTTTGGAATATGACTTGTCAGAAATACAAAGACTTGGAAACCATCTCCATTCCTTAAACATTCAAATTTTATCGGTTGGGGGTTTTTTTCTTTTTTCTTGTGGTTCTGTGACATTCCCACAACAGTCTTGTCTTTACGATGTGTACTCGTAGGATTTTTTCCTCTTCCTCTTTGATGTATTAAAACTTAAACAGAATAACATGCCTGCTGCGGTAACTGTAACTTTGGCTCCAGCCTTTCAAGTGGTTGGACCTAAACACGCTGTTTACCTACAGATAGGTAAAGTAGGTTCAGGAGAGTATCTGTGAGCAGACTTAACAGCACGGTGTTAGGGGTCTTGGGGGTGTTACGGGATCGCGTGTCATATACAGCAGTAGAGACAAACATGCAGGTAGAGGCAGACGTACAGGTTGTGACACAGATGCTTACTGGAACTTTTGTAAGGGTGTTTTCCCTGTGAAAATGCAAAAATTCCCCAGCGGTTGTCAGAGCAAAGCTAAGGAATACATTTCGGTGTCATTTATGTGTATGCCAGATTTTGGGGTTTTATACATAACCGTGACTTTCCGTTTTTATTGAACAGCATCTACGTGCTTAAAGTCACCTTCAGAAGATGAAGGAAAGAACTAGGCCTGGATGCTCTGCCTAAAGGGGGTTCTTGGAGATCTTCCCTGTGGAGATATGGTAGTGGGTTTTATAACTTTGTGCAGGAGTCCTGACTAAATGTTGGCATGATCTTGGAAAGACCCTTCAGTGAACCTTGAGTGAAGATGGCCAACTTGTTCAGAGTTTTCCGAGCCGCGTGATCACGGAAATCTCGTAATAGAAGCAATGCTAATAGAAGCTAAAAGTAAACAGGATTTTACACATCACTGGGGGGAAAAAAAAGAGATGGTGGACTCTTTTTGAAGATGGTGGGAAGGCAAAATGGATGGTTGGGATGTGTTTTAAAAGGTGGGAGGCGGGGTGGGGGTGTCCTCTTCCGTGCTCGCTATTATAGAGACATGTTCTAGGGTTTTGTAAGCTAACAGGAGCAAAAGCAATGAAAGTTAGATCAGGAAAGAGCCTCATGTTTTAGCAGACTCTGCTTTAGTGACTTTAGAGACCATTTTGCTGTTGGCATTGAAACGATTCAAAACAAATGGAAAAGATTTTGCTGCTTGTGTTTGACTATCAGACCTGAAGATTTCTGGAAAGGTACCGTGAGTGTGTGGACATGATAAAAGCATGACGCTGTGTGTAAAATGTTGCTTTTCTATCCGTAAAGGGTTCCCTGAAGTGCTATGTCATGACATATTAATATCACTCTTACGAACTGACTGATGCTTTCTCTGTATTGATGTTGTTTTCAGAATACACAGATGACAATGCCCTGATTCCAAGGCACTCATCGGTAACTGTTAGGAGAGTCCCTGTTAGAGGAGTTAAAGCTACCGGCAAGACAGACCTTGGGTAAGTAGCCGTAACGCGTTGTGTTCTTTGGGAGGGGTTTCAGTGTGTTCACCTTCTTTGTGGCTGTTGGTTTACGGAGGCATTCCGGTTGTCTCTTTCTTGTTAAAGCTGCTGTTAAATTGTGTTGTGACAGGGCAGATTTGAATGTATCTGTCCCAAAGCAGACTTAGATTTTTCAGCCCGCTGGGACGTGGCATTCAAAGTCCAACAGTGGTAGCTGTTCAGACGTTTGAATTGGGTTTGTTCTTGGGGTTGGTTTTTCTGAGAGTCAAGTTCTCCATCCTGTTTCCTCTATGCAGAGAGATTCCTTATTTTATGCTTTTGCTTGTATTGCTTTTAGAGTAAACGGAGAGACACATTGCAGTGTGAACTGGTAATTGGTTCCCATCTGCCAGCAGTCCGAGTCCCAGTGTTTGACTGCTTCCTTTGTTTGGGGGCGGGGGGGCAGGGTATTCTTACACCCCAGAGGGGTGGGGGTGGCGGGGCTGCATGCTGTCTCCAGAGGAAAGACTGAGAGTGGCCAGCTGGCAAACCGTGCGAACAAGAAGTTTCATTCTTAAGTGATTCCTATTAGTTTCCTAAAGACAATGCCTGTGTCGGGCAAGAGAAAAAGAGCAACGTCCTAAAGCGTATTGCCTTTTGTGCCAGGACGGTGAAGGAGCAGTTGATCTTTTCCAAACCTGAAGCTCAGAAAGCAGTTGGGCACATTCCCAAATGTTGGTAGTTACCTTTCTAAGTTTGATTTCACCCTAAGCTGCTCTCTGTGCTCCAGGTATTACTGCTGTATTCCTCAGATTTATGGAGGACAGAGATCTGATTACAATTGCAGATATTCAAATGTAAGCCTGACTACAGCATTGTTGCTGTCATCGATGTATTTGTCCAGTCCAGTTCTGTATCAGCTGCGTCAGCATGGTTTGAATGGTCATGTTTTCCAGCCTTCTTCAAGACAGACCTCTCCTCCACCATTAGTAGATATTATTGACTTGTGGTTATGCCGTGTCTTTCTAATGTTAGTTCTCAATAAATAAAGTATACCGGCGAGTTTCAGCGTGTCTCAAACAAACAGTACAGCAGCATCCTAGTACCCATGAAGCATCTGCAAGCAAACCCCCCTGAATTTATGTGGCTCTCCTGTAAGCTTTGGGCATATTAGTGCTTTCAGGCACTACCAAGAGTTTCTGGATGCCACAGCACTGTGCTGCTAAGCATGGCCTTGTTTGGGGGGTTAATTTAGATCGGGATGCTTAGTGCTGTCTTGTCAATATAGCCTCCATTTCTGGTTGGATGACACCCTCTCCTGGTGTTGGAATGCTGCCCTAAAATGAGAAGCTAGGTGCCACTAGCATCAAAGATCCAAGAAGCACCTGCACGTGGGGATAAGGGATGAATGCCGCTGCTCTGCTAAAGTTGCAAATGGATCAGGCAGGTCAGCTTTCTATTCCTTCAGCTGGAACCATTGTGGAAACAACTGGTAGAGTTGTTAATGTTTGGGAATGGTGAATGCATGCTGTCATGGTGGAGAGGCCTTCAGGAATGCGTTAGTCACCTTGTAGTATCTTCCTCAAGGCAAGTGGATGAAGAAACCATGGTGTGGTAATCTAAAGCTTTTCCTCGCGCTTCCTCATCTTCAGGAGGTACGTGGCTGTACTTGCGAGCCTGGTGGTGGTGTAGCAGTGGCAGGAAGTATGAGCCTTTCTATTTGTGCAGGACTTGCACAGCAGCCTTTGGGTTGCCTCTGCTCGTGGGACGCTTTGGATGAGGTATGAATTGTTTGTTAACTAGATGGGCGGTTGCATGTTTGATTCATGAGTAGCATGCAGGTACAGACCAATGAGTATGTGGAATCTCGGCAAGGGCTTGCGTGTCATAAGTGTTCCCTAAAATATTGTAGCATGTTCAAGATGATCTTAAAGGAAGTTCTGGTAATCAAGACTTTTTTTCTTATTTTTTTAACACAGGCCTCCTCGATCTCAGAAAATCCTAGGAACTGCTTTCAGGTGATGTTTCTACTGCTATTTGTAGTCACTTTAGGCTAAGTATGGTAGGTACCTGAACACAGTGCTTGGGCTTCCACCAAGAAACACTTTTCTACAGACAACTGTTCTCGTTTTGTCAGAGGAGTGTAGAAACCAAAGTGCTCTATCTGGTACCTATTTGTGGTAGTGGGGCTATACAGATTGCCTGAAGGTGCCTTTGTATTTGGATGGCTGACTATTTAAGAACAGAAAAATGTAGCACAGTCTTCACAGTTTTGGTACTTAGAGAGCAGAAAGAAAATATCTGAGGACTTCTTCTTGCACTGCTGTATTCTGTATCTTAGAGTCATTGGGGGCAAAGAAGGAATGGGATTTTGGGTTTTATTTCAATTGCACTGAATGCACCAGGAGAGCACACTTTATGTATAGAAATAAATTTCCGTATTCATAAGACTACCAGTACACAATGTTTTGATGTTCAGGTTTTATAAACTGTTTTCCCTGCTTTATGTTGGTTACGAGTGCTTTATTTTAAGTTCTGATCATCTTTCTTTCTTCTTCTAGAAATCGAACTGGGCCAGCGAGTAGAACATCAAAAGAGGTATGTAAAAACACAAGCTGAAACTTTTTTCTACATGCTGCACCTAAGTCTAAGAAATGTAGCCTTGTACTAATTTTTTAATATATATAAAAATATATAAAATATATATGTTTTATATATAATATTTATAATATATATATCTCAAACATATTTTCCAGTGAAACATAGTGTATGCTGTAAATCCAATGTATTTGATTCAGCATAGTGAAAACTGAGCAATGCCAACATTTGCGCGGTTCTAATGTGAATAATGGTATTTGTGCCTAGTAACGCATTGCATTTCGTACTGAATAGGCTAGAATATTTCTTGTGTGACTGTGTGTTGTACCGATAATGTATGCTCATTTTTAGAGCTTGTAGGTTCAAGGTTTGCACCACTGAACTTGGTGCCACTCTTCAGTACGCCACCACTTTGAATTTACATTTGGAAAAGGGGCAGCATTTTTCTTCCGGTCAGAAAACACTGTTGTTCTGCTGCTAAGACATGAATAAGTAACTCGAGGAGACACTTGACTAGTAATGGCCTAGATCTCCACTTGGCCCTTGGGGGGTATGCTACGTGCAACGATGCATTTCAAAATAGCCCTCATAGTACAAACATTACTTTGTGGTGGTGGTTGGTTTTCATCTGTAATTATAACTGCTTGTTCTTCACTAGAATGGAGTGAGGCATTACATGAGCTCTAGGTCACTGGATCTGATCACTTTGTAAGCTCTTAGGATAACTTAATCTAGAAATTCGTGAACTTGGGGTCTAATTAAAGTAAATGAAAGACAGCGCAAAAACTATACTGCATTCATGAATCATACTTGTGTGCATTTAGTAAATGATGAGCTATTAACTGATTAATTTATAAACTGCACTGACAATGTTTCCTGTAGTGACACTTCCTACTCAAATAAACGGAAATAATTTTTTTAGATCCTTTCGAGCTGCAAATGGACAGCTTCCTTAACCCTCCGTCTTTTAAGCAGTTGTGAGCATTTGACAAGGGTCCCCCTCTGAGGTATTCTGAGCAATAGGTTGATCTCAGGAGGGGTTGGTTGCTTTAGTTTCTTCTCATTAACAACGTAGGCATACTTAAGCTGTTTAAGGTTTGGACTTTGTTTTGAACAAGTATAAATTCCACTGGCTTGGAGGTGGCTCTTCCAGTGACACTCAGAGGATATAGCGCAGGCTTTCATACAGCAGTAGGGGTGAACTATTGCTCTGTTTTGATTGTAGAACTTGAGTATGTGTTTAATTTTTCTGAATAGATTGGCGACCCTTCCGCACCTCTTTCTCTGGCCCAGCTTATTAAGGTATGCTTAGATGTACTTGCTTGTGAAATCGTGTTAAAAAGAAAGGGGTGGGTGTGGGTGTGTATCCTTGTATTTTCAAACCTTACACTGTGCTCTCTAGCTGGATAACTGCTGTAATATGAGCAAAACATTAATTGTTAATAATTCAGAGTGTTTCTCCTAACTTTAAAATGTTACTTTGATACTATCCTGTAGAGAGTAGTTCCCAGCTTGGGAAGATGGAAGGGGAGCACCTTATTGGCCTCAGTGTAATGCTGCAGTGTTACTCATCTGCAAGACACAAAGAAGCAGCACTTCAGAAGCTGTTTACCATTTTTCATACGTCCCGCTCATTGTTCATTGGAAACTAACACCATTTTTACAGCAGGATTTAATTGGCTGTAAGTCATGGACATTTCTAGGGCCTTTGCAACAGCCGGAACAGACGTGTTTCTGGAACATGGACAATTGCATGGCTGTTTTTGAATTTTTAGTCATTACAGTTACAGATCCATTCTTTGAATGGTGCGGGACTGCTTGAATTGTGGCATACAGATAGAGGACGACGCAACCTAATTTGTTTACATGCAGACTGTGAAAAGTGTGCAAGTGCACCTAATTGTTGATAGGACTGTGCCAGTGTTTATGCGAGGCACATCAGCAGACGTGACCGCCTGAAAGCATATTTTGTAATGGAACTGCTTGTATTTTGTGCTCAGCAACGTGTAACGTTGTCTCGGGAAACACTAGTGATTGCACTTGGTGAAGAGGCGTAGTGCTAGCCACAGAAGTGATTAAAAGCATAGTCTTTAAAGTTACAAAGACTAGAGAAGGCAGGGCCTAACGCAGAGGAGCTAGTTCTTTCCTCTGAAAATGAAGGCCAGAGCTCATGTCCAAGAGAAAGAAATCCTTCCCACTGGGAACGTCTTCCCTCGCTCGCTGCATTTATTTATTTTCTTAATAAATTTAATTGTGTTAATTAACATTTTGCGGCAGGGTGGGGGTGGGGGTGGAGGTGTGTGCAGAATTAGTTTGGGAAGCAGCCACCAAAAGACATTGGTCTCCCTCAGGGCTGTCCCTTGGTTCTGTAAAGTCATGTGAAATTTACTCTAAAATGTGGAAAACTGTCCAAGCTTTTGAGAAATTCAAAGATTTCAGAAATACGGAGATAGGTAACAAAGCAGCTCCGAACTGTTACCCTAGCCTCTTTAGTGCAGGCTGGCACAGGAGGCAATGTGTAGTAAGAACTTTTCTGCTTTGTTATGACTATGTATTGAATGCCATATTTGAATGGTGGTCTGTTCCTAGAAATGTGTTGTGGGTTTTGGATGTGTTTTGTAAACCATTTGGGTTCAGACAAATCAGTCAAGTGTCTATAAAAGTTCTCTGCAAATGTTACTGGAAATGATTTCATAGATGGAGATCTGGATTATGTTCCTGCGTATATGGAACAGCTAGATGAAATAACATGTGGAAACTAGTTGGTTGCTTTCGTGAGTGAATGCATGTAAAAAGGAAAACATGAGCAGTTGGTCTGTAGGATAGGTGCTTGAAGTTCCAAATAATTTACAGTCACCCCCTTTGACCCTGCTTGTATCTGGACTAGTGTGTAATAGAAACATTTGAAGAAGTACTGTGTAAAAAAACCCATCTGGCTTCCATAGTTCGAAGATCTAGTTCTGCGTAAGGTTTATATTACAATTTGCGTGTTAAAAGGACAGTGACAACTGGAAAAAAATTGTAGTTCAGTCACTTCCTATGAAGAAGCGAGTGGCGGTGGGGGAGGGGGCGGAACCATGCGGTTTGGACTGCCTACAGCACATGATGGTCAGATGTCTGCTGAAAAGAATCTTTTCTCTTGCTGAGGGATTATAGAAAGCTTGATTCCTTTTAATGCTTCTGGGTCTGAAGCTGAATTTCAGCAAGCAAAACCAACTGCCACGACTCTGAAGTTGTGTGTCCTTTTGACACTGCAGAATGTAAATACTGCTACTTGCACACATCTTTCTCAGTTAAATGTACCATGGCTAGCTTCTTTGACTAGTCTGGAGCTTAAAGACCAGCTTCAAAATGCTGGCTGGTGGGCTTTTTTCTACACATAGCTTCAGTCCGCTTGGACAAAACTTGGATTGGCTTCACAAGTCTTTATGTAAGGTACAAAGAGAGCCTATTTGTAGCCTAATGTGTGTGTCAAATAACCATTACCTGTTAAACAGACTGCCAACCTGGCTGAAGCCAATGCTTCCGAAGAGGATAAGATAAAGGCGATGATGATACAGTCCTGCCATGAATACGATCCATCCAAGTAAGTATCAAATGTGATCTTCAAAGGTTATGGAAAAAGTATGGAGATGTTTCTTTTAAGAAGAGAGACACATGCATACCTTTTCCTTTTTTTCCCCAAACCTTCTAGTTACTTGAGGGAACCCTTGGATCTGCCTCCACCATCATCCAGTTGCTTTTGCTGTGGAAAACCTGGCCACTATGCCAAGTACTGCCCGGTAAATAGGGTAAGATTGGGGCAGGCCTCTGGTGTTACCGAGCTTTTAGGGTTTTTTACCTTGGCATTTATGTGACAAAGACATGAACACTCCCAGTAAGAATTGTTTCTCTCGGGGCGAAATGTTACATGGCAATGTTGCAAAGCCCTCCCAAATTCAAGGGAAACTTGGAATTCTAAATGTGAAACTTTTTTTTTCTCTAGGTCACAGACATTAAAGATGTCCATAGATCTTTCTCAGTGAACTTTCATACATATTTGTATCTATTTCAATAGTACTGGAAATGTTCCTGGTTCTAACTCTTTCTAATGACAGTTCAAAGTTGTTGGTATTTCCTCTAAAAACAAGAGGTTTCTGTCGACCCCGTCTATTGAGTATCTGTCAGTTTTAACTACAGAAGCCTCTGGCTGAATATTCATGCCGTTTAACATCAGTCCCTGAATGTACGTGCAGGAGGGATGAATTCAGCCTTCCTATATAGATGTGAATGTAAGTTTCCATGGGGGCTGATTTGGAGACCCTGAATTAAGCTCTCACACGTTGCCCAGGGGCTTTGGAGGGGGAACAGGTTTGTGCCTCTGCTCTGAGCGGACGGTGAGCAAAGGGCTGTTTCACCCTGAAGGGTCCTGAAGTTAAGCCAAAGAATGACGACTGGGTTCAAAACTCTGCTCAAACCTGTGGTACGTCCTGGCTATGCTCGTTGGGGAAAGCAGGAGTTTGAGTCGAGCAGCCATTATGTTAGGTAAAAGGAGGGGATTAAAGGCTTTCGCTGCTTAAAATTATCTCTGAAACGTCATTTTAAGTGTGCGTCTGAAGAGGAGAGATGTCTGCATTTCTGTTCTCAACAGGACAAAAATGTGGAGCCTGTTTGCAGAATTAAAAGGAGCACCGGAATTCCAAGGAGTTTCCTGGTGGAGGTGAAGGATCCCAACACAAAAGGTGCCATGCTGACAAAGGCTGGGAAATACGCAATACCAACTATTAATGCGTAAGTATGGAATTAATCGGACCGACCAAAATGCGAATGAGAGCAACCATGCGTAAATGTCTGAGTGGCAATGCAGCCGAGGTGGCCAGCCTCTAATTACGAGGGAGGAAGCACTACCGTCGTATCTTAACCTTAAAATCTGCAATACTTTCCCATATTGAAATAGAGTAGTCCTACTGTTCATGCCCCGGGAAGCTGGCTGACCTTGGGGTATGCTAAGAACCTGTATTTCTGCAAGGCATTTCAGTAGTGTTTCCAGCTGGCATCATTCTCTCTGAATGCTCATTTTGCTTCTGGTTTATGTTTCAAAGGCTTCTTGCAAAATTTAACAAATAGCCCTTGGACTGAGATTTCCTCCTCCTCTGACTTTTAACAAATCTCATGTGTGAAACGGGCTGAAGTGTTCCTGTTGCTATAAACTAAGAAATTACTGCTGTGTGCTGACAGGAGTGGCTGTTGGAAAGTGCACTCGGTAGCACTTCCCTTTTTCTGTCATGGATCTCCTGTTGTAGAAGCTGTAGCACAGACTTCTTTCATTTACAAAATGAAATTACTTGGGGACGAACTTTACCCTGATCCAGCAATTTGCACTTACCCTCTGGCAAAGGAGAGGTGGGATTCCTTTCCCCTGCTCTCTAGCTGTCAAGCAATTATTTTTCTAGTCTGAGCTCATTTCGTAGTTGATCCAACGGATGGGAGAGTTCTGCAGAAGGAAAAATGTTCCCCCCTCCTTCTTCTTCTGATAGTGTGGCTCTAGAGAAGTCATTTAGCGTAAATGCCTACGTTGTAGAAAGCCTACGTGGAGTGAGAAGACTTCCATCTATTACCTTTGTTTGATAAAATCCAAAGCTTGGAAAATTTTTCCTTTCCCATCTTTCACTTTTTTCTTTTTCCTTCCCCACCTGCCCTCCAGGGAAGCTTATGCTAGAGAGAAAAAGGAAAAGCCACCCTTTTTACCAGAGGAGCCCTCCTCCTCCTCCGCAGACAGGCCTGTTCCAAACGAGTTGTTATGTCCCATTTGTAAAGATCCAGTGACGGATGCAGCGCTTATTCCATGCTGTGGAGCAAGTTATTGTGACGAATGTAAGTGCGTAATGTAATGTAAGGAGTAAACTCCCCTCCCGTGTTTTTTAATCCAAAACACCACATCAGATCTTCTGAAAGCAGGAATAGGAGATCACCTGTGCTACCAGGTCTATTTCATACTTCAGTACGCCCGGAGTAGGAAAGGCCTCTTCTCCGTAATGGGGGGGAAAAAAAAAAACAAACCCAAAGGCCAAAGAGCTTTTTTCCCTTTCTGTGTATCTAGTCAAATCTTCTTCACATGCGGAAGGTCGAGTACGAGAAGAGTGCATAATTGTGCAGGTGAATACAGTATTAGATATGGAATGCACGTAGTTTGTCCACAGCTCTTTCTCTCATACACAACTATAGAGCCAGCTCTGGTGACTGACTCTGGTCCGCCACAAACAGGCAGTCGGGCATTTAATCTACATTCTTTGCCACAGGAGTTGGTTAAACCTTCAAAACTCGAACCGACTCATGGCCTTTTGAGATGTGCTTTGTTCATTTGCCTTGATGTTGGTGGCTTCTTGCTGTACTCGGTAGTAGAAAAAAGACTAGTCCAAACATCAGGACACAGCCCACTCTATGGTCTTCAGCTGTTACAACAGGGAAATGTCAAAACTGTATAGCGATTTGCTGCATACTGGGCATTTTTTACACTAATGAACATTTATAGCTTCATGCTCTCCATTCAAGACCATATCCAGCCATTAATCGTCTGTGTGTTCTTATAATTGATGAGAACCCCAAAGATTTCCCTACTTTGGCTGAAACCTATTTTGACGCTTCTAATTACACACAGGTATTAGAACAGCTTTACTGGAATCGGAGGAACATACTTGCCCGGCGTGTCATCAGACAGGTGTTTCTCCTGACGCTTTAGTTGCCAACAACTTCCTGCGCCAGGTAACGTGGTGACTTTTTCATCAACTGTTTGTAAGGAAAGTCTGTTTGTAAAAAGCTGAAAGGGAGGAAATTATTGACATCTCCTTAAAGAAGGATAAACTGAATAAGGCTGCATTTACTTTTCAAATGCATTGTCTGTTGTTACAGAAGCTGACAACTCTTTAGAGATAATCAGGCAAACTCAGGTCAAACTTTTGTCTAAACACGCTTGCCTGCCTCTCAGATTCGCTGTTAACACTGAAGTCCTTTAACTACAGATACTCTGAGCTACCAGTCCTTAATAGCAGTGTTTCATGTGATGTGTTCCTATCTCTGTGTGCTGCTTTACTCTAGGCTTGATAGCATGTACAGGACTATACAAGTCATTTTACCCTGTGGAGGCTTTTCTTCATCTATTGTCATCATAATCTGACACTTTGATCTTTTTGTCCATGTTCTTCTGCCTCTAGGCTGTGAACAACTTCCACAATGGAACCGGCTACACAACAGGGCTCCATAAGGAGATTCAGCAGCAGCAGCGACAGCCGCCGTCACCGCCTGCACGACCACTTGTGACTGTGACACCTGCTGCTCAGGTGACTGCCACCAAACTTTCTAAATCTTCCTCTCTGTCAGTCAGCGGTCTGTTAAGTTTTATTTCAACATATGCTTTTGAAATACAGTATTTATTAGAGCTTATTTTCCAACTGTTTGCATTTATTCACAAGGGCTTTCCGGTTCCTGTAGCAAGACAACCGGCAGTACCATGTCTTCTGGGCCCCCAAGAGCAAAAAATACCCACACCTGGTGAGTGACCGTAACTTTAGAATTTCTTCTAAAAAAATTATCTTCAGATGAACTGAATGGGATTTATTTCTTTTTCCTCTCCCCACTCCAAAAGGTCATCCGATGAGAGCCAGTGCGGTTCGCTCAGCAGGCGGCAGACCAGGCTGGGGACTGTAAGTATTTCACAGAAATTCAGTCTCTGACGACTTGTAACCTGTTAAACCAGGCTGTAACACCTACATTACTTCTACAGTAGCTGATTTATAATGAAATGCGTATGCACAGATAGCTGTGGAGAATACAAGTGGCAATTCATTTTTAAGTGGCTCAGCTTGAGTTGGCTCTAACAAAGGGGATCTGTGCTTGCAGTAAAACGATTACAAATAAAACTCCAGTATGTGACCCAAAAGTAGACTCTGAAAAAGAAACGCTTTTGGAGGAAACCGTAAGTATATATCAAAATTAAACATAACGACAGGATGAGGTGCAAAGCCACCCTTTCGAATTACTTACTGGCTGGATAGGGCTGAAGAAACTGATTTCCCAATTGAAGTCAGCCTCCAACATTTGATTCTTAATGACTTAGTGATGGAGCAAATTGTTGGAAGAGTCAGTGCTGTTTTTTTATGACCATTTTGAATTTCTTTAGTCTAGTCATCTCAAATAGCCAAGCTGCTTTCTCTCCGTTGGAGAGAGAGGAATCTGTTTTTGCTGTTATTGCCCTACCAGTTAGTTCTTCCTTTTGGTATGTATTTGTTATGGATAGATTATAAGTGTGCATCGTGTTTATAAAATCTTAAAGATAAATCAAAAGAAAACACAGCAATCCGTCCCAGAGATACCTAAAATTCTCAGGTTCAGTAAGCAAGGAAAGAACAGTTCAGGGACAAGACCAGGCCAAACAGATCATCACGAGGCAACAACCTAGGAAGTTTGTGGGGAAGAACTGAAAGGAAGTTGGAGAGAAGCTTGGTTAATATCTGTGCAGTACTTTGAAGCTCGGAAGTGTGAAGTAGGAAGTGTATCGAGGAGTGGCAGAGGAGCCGTGGGCACCTGGCACCTGGGAGATAGGAGTCTCCTTTAAGCATGGGCAGCCTCTGCCCACAGTCACAAAGCTGAATGTAGGGGGAGAAGCCTGAGGCAACTACTTGGGGTGAGGATGTGGAAGGCAAGTGTGAGGATCCAGAAATGAGGGTAGGCTCAAATGGACAGGAAGCTGCCAGAAAAATGCTCAGGTTGAGAACAAGAAGGGCTCGCCACCGTGCTCCCGCTTCATTCACATTCCTCTTTAAAATCAGGGCAGAGTGTGACAATAACACGCGGGTTTGGGTTTCTCTGGGAGTTCAAATGGAGGACATCCACGTAGCACACGTACCCAGAGGACTCAGGCCCCGACACTGCCATCATCAACAGCAGCCTCTGTACCTGTGCCGCCACCTCCCTTGCATCCTCCCCCACCCCAGGCGCTTCCTTTCCCGCTGGCGGTACCACCACCACCACTACCTCCTCAGTTTCCACCTGGTCAGCCTCCATCTGCTGGGTATACCCCCGCCCCGCTCCAGAATATCCCCCAGCTCCTGCAAACATGTCATCAGCCAACAGCACGGCCAGCGACTCATTCAAATACCCTCCCAGCGACACCAGCACTTTCTTTATAGAATCACAGGGTCATTTAGGTTTAGTTGGAAAAGACCTTTAAGATCATTGAGTCCAGCAGTTAACCTAAACCTACAAAGTCTGCCATTACAGCAGGTCCCTAAGCGCCACCTCTACATTTCTTTTAATACACCCAGGGATGGTGACCCAACCGCTTCCTTGGGCAGCCTGTTCCAGCGCTTGACAAACCTTTTGGTGAAGGAATTTTCCCAAATATCCCATCTCAAGCTCCTGTGGCGCAACTTGAGGCCATTTCCTTTCCTCCTATCAATTGTTACCTGGGAAAAAAAAGAGACCGACCCCCACCTCACTACAGCTGCCTCTCAGGTAGTTGCAGGGAGCAGTGAGGTCTCCCCTCAGCCTCCTTTTCCCCAGGTTAACCAACACCAGTTCCCTCAGCTGCTCCTCACAGGACTTGTGCTCCAGAGCCTTCAGCAGCTTTGTTGCTCTTCTCTGGACACACTGCAGCACCTCAGTGTCTTTCTTGTAGTGAGGGGCCCAAAACCGAACCCAGTGTTGGAGGTGCAGCCTCACCAGGGCTGAGTACAGAGGGACAATCCCTTCCCTGGTCCTGCTGGCCACCGTATTTCAGGCAGAAGCCAGGATGCCGTTGGCCTCCCTTGTCTAGGGAGGAGTTTTACGGGAACAATGGAGACTTCAAAAGGAGTAAGTGTTTGGCTCCAGGAAGTTGCACGGGTTTGCGCTTTGGTATTTCGTTAGCACCTTGGACTGCAGTTACACTAAAGTGCATCTGGCAGAAGCAAAAATGGCATCGTGTTTTATCCAACAGACCTTTTCATTGCAGATGGTAAATGTGCAAAACTCAAGCAAGACAAATGGAGTTGTAGAACTTTCCCTGAATCCTGGGGGAATTCTAAACTCGTTTTGCTTGACTAGGATGTTCGTGTTTGGCATTACATGCAGTAAACATTTTCTCATCTTGGCCGTGTTTTGTATTTTGGTGTCTGTTTGGAATAAATATCCAACTATAATTGTAATAATGGTCAAACTGATTTTAACAGGGAAGAGAAAAAGCCCAGACCCGAAGTGTTCACAAACACTTCTTCTATGGAATTGGTGGCACGTGAGGAGTTTCAGGAGGAGCGCAGGCATTCATTTCCCAGGTAATTGCGTTGCATGTCCCTAACGGAGAAGCAGATTGTCTAGAAGAATCAGGAGGAGTTCCAGTCCACCTCTCTATCCTGAGGTGGGTTGGATGGTTCAAGGGACGAGCAGTGATGGGAGCTCCACATGTAGGTCACTAGCTCAAAGATGGCAGGGATTACAGGTGACTGATAGTTATAACTGGGCAGCAGTTGAGAAGGAACAGGTGTCTCTTTTGCCAAAGCTTCTCTGTAGTGACATCCTTCGCCTCCTGACAGCCCTGAGGAGGCTAGAAACTGGACAGGTGTGGATTCCTGTGCCTCCGTGCTCTGACTGTAACTGTTACCTCAAAGCACTTTGGAGGAGATACGTGAGAGGAATTGCCTTTGTTGCCTCTGTCGTCTAATCTCGCACAGACGGATTGCAACCTGGACTGCAAACTGGCGCCTTTTGCTCAGATTCTGCTGACATCCTTAAATTTTTCTTACAAATTAAAAGATCAGACTTGCGTAAGGAAATCTTAAGTTGGAGGAGGAATGAACATACGTGGAATAACTCGTGAAGAAAAATCTAAAGATAGCTGCTGTCTTCTGTCCTTAAAAAGCCCTTGGGCAGGAATCTGAAGAGCTCTCTGTAGTAATGCTGTCAGTATCTTTCCCAGAGTAGTGGCATTCCGTCAGCTTACTGGAGACTGAGTTTAGAAGCTTTTAGCTAGGATTTTTCTTGAAATGCAGTCACCGGCCTTGGTTGGAGCTAGAGGTATGTGCAGAATTTGGCTACCACTGGCTAGAAGTGGGGCATTTTGCATGCTGTACAAATTGCCAAATACGTAGTGAAGTTAAATAGACTAAGCTGGCATTTTCAAATGGAGCTTTACTGCCTCCAGGCTAAACCCTGCTTTCCTGACAGTTGATACTGCGCTGTAGCCATTAAGACTCACTTGTTTTGCATCTTACGGCAACAAGAGTGATGTGCGCTGCAGGTGGATGCTGGGTAGTGAGACATCTGCATGTCCATGTACCAGCAGAGACCAGTAGACACCCCTGAAATCCATCCATAGCTAGGGCAGTCCATGCGATAGAAGTGAGTGGGAACAGACTTACCCTTCCTGCGTGTTTTTACACTACCACAGCAGCAGCCGTTCTGGCTCGTAAGCAGAAACCTTTACACGCCGCCATGCTCTTCGGTTTGCAGCAGCATTATATCAGCAGCTGAAAGAAGCTTTGACATAAGCGTATGGAGAGGAAAAAACCCCAAACCCAAACAAATTTGGGAGAAAAAAAAATGGTGTGAGTGACTGTTTTGAATTAACTTCATTCATTTCCTTTGTGTTGTGTTTTGTTCTTTAAGGTCCAGGTCTCCCTATGCCAGTTCTTCTCGCTCTAGAAGTTCGCATACCTACTGCAAGTCAAGATCAGGTCCTTCCCACCCTCGCTGCTGCTCTCAATCATCTAGTCATGCCCCCTCTCATTCCTACCCACGATCAGCACCATATCCAAGAAGAGGCAGAGAGAAGAGTCGGGGCTGTCATTCTAGGTCAAGGTCACGTGGTTATCCCCGCTCAAGGTCAAGGTCACATGGCTCTCCCCGCTCGTGCTAGTGGACTCACCCTTTCTCTCGTCTTCCCTTAACTGAACATTTTTGGAAAAAATACTGCAGATACAGAATTTAAATAAAAGCTATTTTATGAAGCATTACAAAAGATGACAGTGTGCACCGCGCCCGTTGCGACTGGACTGCGCCCTTTTTTCCTCTTGGCACTGGTTCTACCAGAGGAAGCCCCGTCAGACAGAGTGAATAAAAGCCAGTTACAAAAGGAACCATCATTAATACCATGCAGGAGTACAACAAGGACAACACTGCGACACCCTGAGATGTCCCCTTCCTGCGCTGTCCCTGCGGTGCAGGCAGCCAAGTGCCACTCGGCAGAGCCCCAGCATCTCCCCCAGGCTGCCTTGGGACAGGAGGGGACAGCAGGTGGGGACAGCCTGGGGGTGACAAGAGGGGACAGCTGGTAGTAACAGGCCTGGGGGGTGAAGGGAGAGACAGCTGGTGGGGACAGCCTGGTGGGTGACAGGAGGGGACAACTGTTGGGGACAGCCTGGGGGTGACGGGAAGGGTCAGCGGCTGGGGACAGCTTGGGGGTGACAGGAGGGGACAGCAGGCAGTAGCAGCATGGGAGTTGACAGGAGGGGACAGCAGGCCATGACAGCCTGGGGGGTGACAGGAGGGGACAGCAGGCTTTGACAGCCTGGGGGGTGACAGGAGGGGACAGCAAGCCGTGACAGCCTGGGGGGTGACAGGAGGGGACAGCAGGCCATGACAGCCTGCGTGGTGACAGGAGGGGACAGCAGGCAGTGGCAGCATCGAGGGTGACAGGAGGGGACAGCAGGCCGTGACAGCCTGGGGGGTGACAGGGCACGGGGCGGTGACAGGCTGGGGGACAGCAGGGACACCGGCGGCCCAGGCGGGGCTGATGAAGGCCCCTCCCCCAGGGGCGCTGAGTGGCCCCCTGAGCCCCTCTGTCACAATGCGGAGCCGCCTGGGTTGCCATAGCGAGCAGCTTGGCCTGGCAGCGCTGGTGCGAGGAGGGAGCGGAGGCCGAGCCAGGGCCTGTCCCCATCGTCCTCCCACCGGGGCTGCGAGGAGGAGCCGGCGGGCTCAGCCCGCGCTGCTGGCCCCAGCCCCTCGGTGGGCCCTGACCTGCTGTGGGGGCCGCGAGGCCAGCTGCTGCGTGAGGTGCCATCGCGGAGCGGGCACCGCCTGGCCCCGGCCATGTCGTGTGTCCACTACAAGTTCTCCTCCAGGCTGAACTCCGATGTGGTCACCTTTCACGGCCCCCACATCTCCCTGCGCGACCTCAGGCGCCAGATCATGGGCCGCGAGAGGCTGAAGGCGACCCACTGCGACCTGCAGGTCACCAACGCCCAGACCATGGAAGGTGCGTGGGGGCGGCGGGCGCGGGGACCGGGGACCGGCCGGCTGGCGATGGCGCAGGCGGCCAGTGAGGCGGTTGGGCCACGGCCGGCAGCGGTGACTTGTGCTGGGGCCTCAGAGCTGCTCTTCCGTGGTTGTGCGCTGGCAGCTGCCGTCAGGGCTGTGTGCGCAGCCAGGCACAGCAGCGTACGGGGTCCGTGTGCGACACCGCACGTGGAAGAGGTTTGGTTTCTGGGAACCCTTCTAGGTAAAACGATAAGGGAATGTGGGACAATGCCTTGTCATCACAGACCTGCCAGATTTCTTTGAAAGCCGGCAGAGAAGGCTGAACATGATAGAAAAGGAGTGGGTGGCTAATTTAAAGGGGAAAAAAAAGTGGGTTTGGTGACTGAAATTTGTCTTCAGCTACTTTTACTCCACCGCATTGGAAAAGCGGTGCTTGGCTGCTGCAGAAACTGCTCAGTAGCAACGTTTTGGATCAAGGGTGTATCTGTGAGTGAGAATCTATGCAGACCCTGGAAAGCCATCTTGTAGACGAGTGTTCTGTCTAAAGTATACTTGGCATTTCTTGCTAATACAGCTTCTTTGCTGCACCATGCTACACATTCATTCAGATGCTGTTGAGCATCATTTCTTCATTTCTTTCAAACGGTGCATTTTTGTCGTGGTACTGCGTGTTAAACGGTGTCAGGGCAGTACTGAAGTTTTATGGCAGATCAGTTATGGTGAATATACCTAGAAATGTTCTTAGAGAAACCCTAAGTTCTTTTGAATCTGAGAAATGGTGCTTGATTCTCAGAGACGGTAATGGTTTTGTATTACTTAGTGTGCTGTTTCAGTTTGGTAATCTACCGTCTGGCAAAGCTTGCATGTGATTAAAGACTTTGGAATATGACTTGTCAGAAATACAAAGACTTGGAAACCATCTCCATTCCTTAAACATTCAAATTTTATCGGTTGGGGTTTTTTTTCTTTTTTCCTGTGGTTCTGTGACATTCCCACAACAGTCTTGTCTTTACAATGTGTACTCATAGGATTTTTTCCTCTTCCTCTTTGATGTATTAAAACTTAAACAGAATAACATGCCTGCTGCGGTAACTGTAACTTTGGCCCCAGCCTTTCAAGTGGTTGGACCTAAAGACACTGTTTACCTACAGATAGGTAAAGTAGGTTCAGGAGAGTATCTGTGAGCAGACTTAACAGCACGGTGTTAGGGGTCTTGGGGGTGTTACGGGATCGCGTGTCATATACAGCAGTAGAGACAGACACGCAGGTAGAGGCAGACGTACAGGTTGTGACACAGATGCTTACTGGAACTTTTGTAAGGGTGTTTTCCCTGTGAAAATGCAAAAATTCCCCAGCGGTTGTCAGAGCAAAGCTAAGGAATACATTTCGGTGTCATTTATGTGTATGCCAGATTTTGGGGTTTTATACATAACCGTGACTTTCCGTTTTTATTGGACAGCATCTACGTGCTTAAAGTCACCTTCAGAAGATGAAGGAAAGAACTAGGCCTGGATGCTCTGCCTAAAGGGGGTTCTTGGAGATCCTCCCTGTGGAGATATGGTAGTGGGTTTTATAACTTTGTGCAGGAGTCCTGACTAAATGTTGGCATGATCTTGGAAAGACCCTTCAGTGAACCTTGAGTGAAGATGGCCAACTTGTTCAGAGTTTTCCGAGCCGCGTGATCACGGAAATCTCGTAATAGAAGCAATGCTAATAGAAGCTAAAAGTAAACAGGATTTTACACATCACTGGGGGGAAAAAAAAGAGATGGTGGACTCTTTTTGAAGATGGTGGGAAGGCAAAATGGATGGTTGGGATGTGTTTTAAAAGGTGGGAGGCGGGGTGGGGGTGTCCTCTTCCGTGCTCGCTATTATAGAGACATGTTCTAGGGTTTTGTAAGCTAACAGGAGCAAAAGCAATGAAAGTTAGATCAGGAAAGAGCCTCATGTTTTAGCAGACTCTGCTTTAGTGACTTTAGAGACCATTTTGCTGTTGGCATTGAAACGATTCAAAACAAATGGAAAAGATTTTGCTGCTTGTGTTTGACTATCAGACCTGAAGATTTCTGGAAAGGTACCGTGAGTGTGTGGACATGATAAAAGCATGACGCTGTGTGTAAAATGTTGCTTTTCTATCCGTAAAGGGTTCCCTGAAGTGCTATGTCATGACATATTAATATCACTCTTACGAACTGACTGATGCTTTCTCTGTATTGATGTTGTTTTCAGAATACACAGATGACAATGCCCTGATTCCAAGGCACTCATCGGTAACTGTTAGGAGAGTCCCTGTTAGAGGAGTTAAAGCTACCGGCAAGACAGACCTTGGGTAAGTAGCCGTAACGCGTTGTGTTCTGTGGGAGGGGTTTCAGTGTGTTCACCTTCTTTGTGGCTGTTGGTTTACGGAGGCATTCCGGTTGTCTCTTTCTTGTTAAAGCTGCTGTTAAATTGTGTTGTGACAGGGCAGATTTGAATGTATCTGTCCCAAAGCAGACTTAGATTTTTCAGCCCGCTGGGACGTGGCATTCAAAGTCCAACAGTGGTAGCTGTTCAGACGTTTGAATTGGGTTTGCTCTTGGGGTTGGTTTTTCTGAGAGTCAAGTTCTCCATCCTGTTTCCTCTATGCAGAGAGATTCCTTATTTTATGCTTTTGCTTGTATTGCTTTTAGAGTAAACGGAGAGACACATTGCAGTGTGAACTGGTAATTGGTTCCCATCTGCCAGCAGTCCGAGTCCCAGTGTTTGACTGCTTCCTTTGTTTGGGGGCGGGGGGGCAGGGTATTCTTACACCCCAGAGGGGTGGGGGTGGCGGGGCTGCATGCTGTCTCCAGAGGAAAGACTGAGAGTGGCCAGCTGGCAAACCGTGCGAACAAGAAGTTTCATTCTTAAGTGATTCCTATTAGTTTCCTAAAGACAATGCCTGTGTCGGGCAAGAGAAAAAGAGCAACGTCCTAAAGCGTATTGCCTTTTGTGCCAGGACGGTGAAGGAGCAGTTGATCTTTTCCAAACCTGAAGCTCAGAAAGCAGTTGGGCACATTCCCAAATGTTGGTAGTTACCTTTCTAAGTTTGATTTCACCCTAAGCTGCTCTCTGTGCTCCAGGTATTACTGCTGTATTCCTCAGATTTATGGAGGACAGAGATCTGATTACAATTGCAGATATTCAAATGTAAGCCTGACTACAGCATTGTTGCTGTCATCGATGTATTGGTCCAGTCCAGTTCTGTATCAGCTGCGTCAGCATGGTTTGAATGGTCATGTTTTCCAGCCTTCTTCAAGACAGACCTCTCCTCCACCATTAGTAGATATTATTGACTTGTGGTTATGCCGTGTCTTTCTAATGTTAGTTCTCAATAAATAAAGTATACCGGCGAGTTACAGCGTGTCTCTAAGACTTATCTCTAAGACTTAACCTTGAGACATAACCATAAGTCTTAACCTAAAGACCTAACCTTAAGACTTAACCCTAAGACTCAACCCTAAGACCTAATGGGTAGAAGCTCCTGATCTGGCTCCGGTCAATCTGGGATCATCACTGGGAACCACGGAACTTGGCCAGCACAAGGTCTGTGAGGTAGCAGGTTAAATGAGGCAGAGGAGAAGCCCACCACTCTGATGAGCTGGGTTCTTGGCACCAAGGTACCTCTGTGACATTTTCACTGTGCTGCAGTGTAAAGACGGCCTGTGATTTTCAAAAACTGAAGATCGGTCTTTAAAATGCAATTCCTTGGACAATAATAACATTGTGTCAGGTAAATACATACACCCCTCACCAACGGAGTTTTGTTTTTTTTCTTTGTGCCTTTGCTGCTTCTGCAGAAGCCAGTAGTGCAGAGGGCTGAGGGTACAGCTACACAGAGTGGCTTCTGTTTTGTGAGCTCTAACTAGACGTGCAATGGACAGCCATTAAGATTGGGAAAGCTCACAAAAAGCTTAAAAACAGATAAACCACAACATTTCTTTCTTTTTTATAGAACTCCTTAGACTACTCCTTTTTTTATAAAAATGAGAAATCAGGGGTTAGTCATGCTTTGTATGCTATCTAAAGGCTTTAATCAGCAGTGCCTCCCCTGTCCATGCAGAGGAGGTCATGTCCATCTTTTTTCAGATTTTCTGTAGCTGGAAGAAGTGTTTTTGCCAGCCACCACAGACAAGTTTTCCTAAAAGGCATAATCTGTCCATTTAAGTGTTCCTTCAGCCTGATAATGATTTAAAAACTGTGCCTGCTGGTCTGAACCTGGATTTCATGTTCTAGTTCCCTCCTAACCAAATAAATAGAATGTTCTTTGCTGTAGATGCCCCATTGCAACGGGGTCTTCAGGAAGGGATTCTGCATCCAGCCCATCATAAATAATCACGCAGAATTCCAGAGAATATTTTAAGACCAACACGCTCTGCACTGATACACGTCTTCACCACTGTCATCTACAGTGGTGAAGATGACAATGAGGAGTACAATGAAGAGGAAGAGAACTGTAAACAGTTTTTTTCTCTTTTTTTGCAAGGAAGAAGAATGAGGGGCTTTTCAACGCTTGCAATGCACTGCGTGAACGATTTCTTAGAAAGAGCATTACAATTCTAGGAAAGACTTGTCAACAAGTTTTTTGAAATAGTTTCCTAATCTTCAAAATATTGGAGCTGGTAGTCACCAGCTGTGGCTGACGCACCATTTTCTGACTCCTGTGAAATGCCTAACTGTCTGTTTCCATAGTGGTATCATTCCCATACCTCCTTTTCCTTAAATAGAGTTTAAAATGGGGTCCACAAATCAGATGATGCGGTCCACAATTCAGATGGCCATCAAAGAGTCTTCAAAATTTCTCAAAATTCAGGTACTTCTTTTCTGGGAAACATACTCTTTGCGACTTTAACAGAACGTGTATGTGTATGTATGTGTAGGTATTTACAAAGAGGCATTTTGTAAAACATTAGTTAAAACGTTGACTGTCTCTCACTTAGAGGTGAGAGATTCCGGGGGAAGGAATGGATTGCACATTCCCAGCGAGTGAAAGCGAGAGAACACCCTGCTCCCGCGCGTTCCCTCCGTAAATGCCTGTGCTAGTTCTCAGGCGGCCCCAAGCTGCTTTTCACATCCCCCCTGCCCTTCAGGCTGGCTGGCAGGGCTGCCGGTTAGCGCTCCCTCACCGCCTTTCAGGCTGAGCACGCCTGTCAACAAGACAAACAGGAGGGCTTTGCTAACCTTAGTATCCTCAACGGAGACGGGGAAGGAGCACTCGCGTCACCAGCTCTGCTGGCAGGCATCACAGGGCAGCAGGTCTGCGCAGAGGTTTTGTGTCGAGCCCTCCCTGGGGACACGTTGATCCCAAAGGTTTCCTTTTGGGTGTCAAAGGGCGATTGTTTTGAAAAGGAGTGCTGAGGATGGTTTTGGAATCATTTAAGATCAACAAAGAGCAGCTTCTGAGTACGTGTTGGACCTGCAGTTCCACTGCACTTGGCAATAGCTGCTGTTAAGGACTCCTTTTCCTGGCCAGAAGCAGAGCTTGTGGGCAGACAAAAACCAACAGAAAATCCAGTACCAACAGAAAATTCTTAAATCCCTTGCTAAGGGATTATCAAAAGCTTGATTCCTTTTAGTGCTTCTGGGTCTGAAGCTGAATTTCAGCAAGCAAAAGCATCTGCCACAACTCTTAAGTTGTGTGTCCTTTTAATGCTGCAAAACATAACTAATGCTACTTGCATGCATCCCAGTTAAATGTACCGTGGCTAGCTTCTTCAACCAGTCTGGAGCTTAAAGGCCAGCTTCAAAATGCTGGTGGTGTGCTTTTTTCTACACATAGCTTCAGTCCGCTTGGAAGAAAACTGGATTGGTTAAACAAGTCTTTATGTAAGGTACAAAGAGAGCCTATTTGTAGCCTAACATGAGTGTCAAATAATCAGTACCTGTTAAACAGACTGACAACCTGGCTGAAGACAATGCTACCAAAGAGGATAAGGTACAGGCTATGATGGTACAGTCTTGCTGTGAATACAACCCAGTCAAGGAAGTGTCAGGTATGTTACTTGAAGGTTATGGGAACATTGTAGAGATGTTTGTTTTAAGAAGAGAGATGCATGCATACGTTTTGCTTTTTTTTTTTCCTTTTCAAAAAACTTCTAGTTACATGAAAGACCCCTGGGATCCACCTCCACCATCTAACATTTGCTTTCGTTGTGGAAAACCTGGCCACGATAGAAAGAACTGCCCAACAAAATGGGTAAGGTTGTGGGGCGCTTCTGGTGTTACTGAACCTTTTAGGGTTTTTACCTTGGCATGTATGCGACAAAGACATGAACACTCCCAGTAAGAATTGTTTCTCTTGGAGTGAAATACTGAGGTTACATGGCAATGTTGCAAAGCCCTTCCATATTCAAGGGAAGCCTGGAATTCTGAATGTGAAATTTTCTTTTCTCTAGCTCATAGTCATTAAAGATGTCCATAGATCTTTCTCAGTGAACTTTCACACCTATTTTTGTCTGTTTCAGTAGGACTGGAAATTTTTCTGCTTCTAACTCTGTTCAATGACCATTCAAAGTTTTTAGTATTTCCTATAAAACCAAGATGTTTTTGTTGACCCCCTCTATTGAATATCTGTGAGTTTTAACTACCAGAAGCCTCTGGCTGAGTATTCATGCCCTTTAACATCAGTCACTGAATGTATATGCAAGAGGGACGAATTCAGCTTTCATAGATGGATTATTAAAGAATTTCCACAAGCCTAATGGGTTTCTCTAGGTTTGCTTTTAATCACAATACAGAGTTGGGCATCACCTCAGTGAGTGGCAACTTGAAATTTTTCATTTTGCATCTTAAATAGATTTCTTAAAGCAATTACATAATCCCTGAAGTCCAGTCATAAGAGTCCACTTAAAGTTTCATCATGTTTTCCATTGTTCTGTTCTTCTTGGTCAGCCGAAAAGTACTTTTAATTCTCATCCATCAGCTGATCCTCGTCATTCAATCCAATTGTTGACCGTGTAGGTCACGCTGTTCTCTTCTTGACTCAAAATCATAAAAGTCATTTATATCTAATCATAATCATCTAACAGGCTTATTTGATTATTACTTACTGTTTAACATACCCATTTATTTTTATCTACTGATTAACTCAGTTGAAGGCTAAATCAATCACGGAAAGAATTGTACAATGGACGTGGTTATATTGTTATTGCTGCACCTGTGTTTTCACTGCTGCTAACAACTAATCTTGCTACTTTAACCTAGACAATACTGCTATTAATCTATGATTAACCTTCAACATAGATGGTGAATATAAGTTTCCCCAGGGACTTGTGGATATTTCTCGAGCTAGCTCGACAGCATCAGTGAGCAAAAACTGACCTTGGGAGAGAGACACAGTTATGCTTGTTGGGAGGAAGTCATGGGAGCAAGAAGAGAAACTTCAAGATACGGAGTTGTCTGCAGAGCTCGTGGCCTTGTAGGTAAAGGCAGTTGCTAAGTTGCTGTGTCTGCAACAGAAAAATTACTGAGCACAATCACAGGCTGATATGTCAGCCCGCTGTAAAGGTAAAAAGGCTTGCTTGATTTTAGTAAAGTGTCTCTGAGGTGTCTTTGATTGTCTTCAAGTCTTCAATCTGCTCTCAGAGTCCGTGCATCAATAAGCCACAGGGACTGATTCAGAGCCCTGAATGAAGCTCTCACTCTGCAAAGCATTTTGGAGGGGCAGCGGGTTTGTGTCTCTGCTCCGAACAGATGGTGAGAAAAGGGCTATTTCACCCTGAAGGGTCCTGAAGTTAAGCCAAAGAATGACTGAGTCCAAAACACTGCTCAAACCTGTGGTACGCCCTGGCTATATTCACCGAAGAAAGTAGATATTTCAGTCGAGCAACCCTTATGCTAGGCAAAAGGGGAGGATTAAAGGCTTTCAGTGCTTAAAATAACCACTGCAATGTCATATTAAGTGTGGGTCTTAAGATGAGAGATGTCTGCATTTCCATTCTTAACAGGGCAAAAATGTTGAGTCTCTTCCCGGGATTAAAAGAAGCACAGGAATTCCAACAAGTTTCATGATGGAGGTGAAAGATCCCAATACAAAGGGTGCCATGCTGACAAAGGCTAGGAAAAATGCAATACCAACTATTAATGTGTAAGTGTGGAATTCATTGGCCTGACCAAAAAGTGCATGAGATAAACCATGTAAAAATGTCTGAGTGGCAACGTAGACAAGGTGGCCAGCCTCTGCCATTACGAGGGAGGAAACATTATCATCGTATCTTAACATTAAGACCTGCAATACTTTACAATATTAAAATAGGGTGGTCTTAATGTTCATGCCCCTGGAAGCTGGCTGACCTTGGGATATGCTAAAAACCTGTATTTCTGCAAGGCATTTCAGTAGCGTTTCCAGTTGGCATCATTCTCTTTGAAAACTCGTTTTGTTTCTGGTTTATGTTTCAAAGGCTTCTTGCAAAATTTAATAAATAGCTGTTGGACTGAGATTTCTCCTGCTCTAACTTTTAGTGAAGTTTTCCTGTAGCTATAAACTAAGAAATTCGTACTGTGTGCTCTCAAGAGTGGCTGCTGGAAAATGCACTCGGTAGCACTTCCCTTTTTCTATCGTGGATCTCCTCTTGTAGAAGCTGTAGCACAGACTTCTTTAATTTACAAAATGAAATTACTTGGGGACGAACTTTACCCTGATCCAGCAATTTACATTTACCCTCTGGCAAAGGAGAGGTGGGATTCCTTTCCCCTGCTCTCTAGCTGCCAAGCAATTATTTTTCCAGTCTGAGCTCATTTTGTAGTTGAACCAATGGATAGGAGAGTTCTGCAGAAGGAAAACTGTTCCTCCCTCCTTCTTTTGAAATTGTGGCTCTAGAAAAGTCATTTAGCGTAAATGCCTACGTTGTAGAAGGCCAATGTGGCGTGAGAAGGCTTCCATCTATCACCTTAGTTTGATAAAATCCAAAGCTTGTAAAAGTTTTCCTTTAGCCATCTTTCAATTTTGTCTTTTTCCTCTCCTCACCCCCCTCTCCTCCAGGGAAGCTTATGCTAGAGGGAAGAAGGAAAGCCTCCCTTTTTACCAGAGGAGCCCTCCTCCTCCTCCTCAGACGATCCCATTCCAGAGGAGTTGTTATGTCCCATTTGTAAAGATGCGGTGACGGATGCAGCAGTTATTCCCTGCTGTTTCTGTAACGGTATGCAGCCCGTGGCTCAGCACCTCCACGTCACCTACAAAAAGGCAACACCCTGACAGCAGGAGGGCCAGATTTCCCTGTGGAGGGCGAGGAGCGGGGCGTCGTGCACCGAGAGCAGGGGCAGCTCCGGAGCACAGCTCGGCAGAGCCAGGAACTGGCTGCCTGTGCTCGCCCCCAGCACCGCGGAGCTGCCTGTCCTGTTGAGAATGTTACACAGAGGTTTCTGTAATTGTATATTTACAGAAAAAAAACCCCAACCCAAAAAAAGGAAATAAAAAGCTTTTCTTTTTCTGGCTGTGTCCTTGGGTGTGATTGCAGAGTGGTCTGTGCATCCCTCTGCTCTGGCAGTGGTTAGAGAGGGGCTTTGTGGTGCCTGTTCATTAGTAGGCATTGGGTTGCAATCCAAGCTCCCGGACCCTTCTCTGCCACCTGAATAACGCTGCAAGCAGCAGCAGGGTCAGGAATGGATTTGCGTGGCAGGGACATACCCTGAAAACTGCAGCTCCTGCCTAATGAAACTCGGCTCAAATGTTTGGAGGGAGCACCTACATCTTGCTGTGGGACCGGGAGACCTGTCACAGGACCCAGTTCTGATGGTGCCGTCCAGCTGAGTTGAGAGGACTTGGGGCGGTCCTGAAAGTCAGGACCAGACCTTGCCTAGCTTCAGTGCAGAACAGCACGAGAGTTTGGGTGAGAACTGCGAGCCAACAGACAGAAGAGAAACTGCCCACAGTGGGATTGATCTCGGCAGCTCTTTTTTTCTAGCATGGGAATGATGATGCAGCCTCTGACCTTTGTGAAATGTGTCCTGGAGTCCCTCACCAGTGAGGGAGGCGGAGGTCTAGCACTGCCTCTGGCCCACGGTAGAGGTAGGAGAGAGTTCTGGACGTGCCTCTCCATCAATTGTCTCCAAAGGCTTTCTATGGTGGGTGTGGGGCTCTAGGGAAGGCCTGGGCCGTGATATTTCTTTTTCACAAACTTTCTGATGCCAACCATCTGGACAACACATCTCTCCGGTGAGAAGGGGCTGGGAGAGATGGGACTCTTCAGCCTGCAGAAGAGAAGGCCCAGGGCACCTTCTCCATATAGATCACTATCTGAAGGCAGGGTGCGAAGAAGCTGGAGCCTGGCTCTTTCCAGTGGTGCCCAGCATCCATGCGGCTCAGGGTGGCCCTCCTTCAACAGGGGCTGGCACCAGGTGGCCCCCAGAGGGCTCTGCCAGCCCCAACTGCTGCACCAGCGTGTGATGCTGGCACAACCACCAGCGGCAGCAGGGACCGCCTGAAAGGGGCCTGAGCAGACACGGAAGTGTGAAGCAACGCTGCCGGAGGGGCTTTGCATCGCAGGGTCTGTCTCTGAGGCTGGGCGAGCACCTGGGTGCGCCTGTAGGTGCACCCCTGAGAGCACTGTGATGTCACCAGAGGGTCACAGTCACCCCTTGACTTCACTTGGGCTGCACAGCAACACTGCCAGCATCACGTACTGCCAGCGTCAGAGTGTCCTGTGGGCAGCACCCAAACCATTGAGTCCTGCCACAGCACGCCAGACATTGAGAGCTGCCAGCAGCTGAGGAGCCAGAGAGTCCTGCCCGTGGAACCCGAGCCTTCACGTCCCACCAGCAGCACCCGAGCCTTCGAGTCCTGCTGGCGGCACCCATCCAGCCCTGCCAGTGGCAGGTGAGATAGCAAGTGCCGCCAGCAGCTGACAGGGCACCAACTTCCAGCACCAGCGATGGAGGCGTCCAGGCATGAGCCAGCAGCACTGGGAGCCGCCAGGATCTCCCGGCGGGAGGACACCTGCCCCGTCTGCTTGGGTCCCCTTGAGGGCCCCGCTGCTGTGGATCCGTGCTGGCATGCATTCTGCCACGCTTGCATCCAGCACTGGGCTGACACCACCGTCGCTGCCACCTGCCCCATCTGCCGGGGGCGCATCGTGGCCATCCGCCGCCTGCAGGGACAGGTGGACCACAATGGGGCAGCTCGCCATCATCACAGCCGTCTCCATCCTCAGGTAGAGCTGGGGCGGTGGCAGGGGCGGTGGCAGCAGCAGCAGCAGTGGGGCCCTGGAGGTCCCCGGCGCCGGAGGCTCTCTGACAGCGCTGGGGAGCGCAGCCCCCCCGTGCCCCGTCAGTGCGTCCACAGCATGTCCAGCCCGCAGGACAGAGACCGCAGCCCCCTCCGCCACTTGCCAGACATCAGCGAAGGTCTGCGGTGGCTGCGCAGGTTCTTGGAGGATGAGCCGGGCTCAGGGGACCATGCGCGCCGCCTCCCCTTGCCCTGCTACCGAGTGAGGCGGCCGGGCCCCCCAGGGCCCCCCTGAAATAAAAACACTGGGGATGCTGAGAGGGGCCACACCTGGTTTCTTCTGTGTCTGGTTGCTCATCGCTGCACAAGTCGGGGAGTGAGAGGGGTATGGCCCTGGGAACTGGGGAAGAGGCTGGCATATGGCTCAAGAACCGGGAGGGAGGGAGGAATGTGGGTGTCGGAACTGGGGGAGAGGGGCCACTGCTGGCTTCTTCTCTGCTGCTTTGCTCATCGCTGCGCGGATGGGATGCATCCCCAGAAGGGGAAGGGGGAGTGCCCTGGGACTCTTGCCAGCAGGTCCCCGAAGGGGCCAGTGCCTGCTGTCCTGGAGGCCAGGGCGAGGCAAGCAGCTGAGATGGGGGTTTCAGGGAGACCCTCCTCTCCTCTCCTGCCCCCACACCCCTGTGCTGCTGAGGGCTGGGGGAGGCCCTCCGGCTGGGGGAGATTTAACCCTAAGTCTTAACCTTGAGATGTAACCCTAAGTCTTAACCAAATAACCTAATCCTAAGACTCAACCCTAAGACTCAACCTTAAGACTCAGCCTTAAGACTTAACCCTAGGACTTAACCTTAAGACTTAACCCTAAGTCTTAACCCTAAGGCTGAGCCTAGAGACTTAACTCTAAGACTCATCCTTAAGACTTAAGCCTAAGACTCAACCTTAAGAATTAACCTGAAGACTTAACCCTAAGACTCAACCTTTAGACTTAACCTTAAGACTTACCCTTAAGACTTATCCCTGATACTTAACCATAAATCTTAACCTAAAGACTTAACCCTAAGACTTAACCTTAAGAATTAAGCTTAAGACTTAACCCTAAGACTCAACCTTAAGAATTAACCTGAAGACTTAACCCTAAGACTTAAACTTAAGACTTATCCCTGAGACTTAACCATAAGTCTTAACCTAAAGATCTAACCCTAAGACTTAACCTTAAGACTGAACCCTAAGACTTAACCTTAAGACTTAAGACCAGCAGGCCAGGGATGGTTTGCCTGATTTCCGTATGTTATTCTCAGGACTCTGTCTTTGCTGCTCGAAAGCCTCAAGTGCCCTCTTTAGCTCACCGGTGCAACAGCCATGGCTGCTGCTATGTGTGCAATTTCAATAGACCCGCAGTGAGACACCCTGGCTAATGGGGCAACCAACTGGAAATCCTTCAGCTGCTTCTGCTGTAGGCAAAGGGAAATTAACTGAGTCATCCATGCAAAGCCCTTTCTTTTTGTTGAGTTGGCTATGAAATGTAGCATTTTCACCACTGCTGGAACACTTTCAACAAGTCACAGTAGGATTTTGGACTATAGACATATCTGTGCTTCCCCAAAGGTACCTGGACAGTGGGCAAGTGGGACGTACAGGTGCAAGCCAAGGGATGGGCAGAGGGGAACAGGAGAGGAGGAGGGACAGCTAGAGAAGCACAATAGCAGAGCACTGCTCCAAAAATGATCAGCAGAGGAAGAGTAACGGTTGCTGTTATTATTTAACATCATTACATCCCAACAGTTGAGGTCCACAGCATCCATAAAGTGTCACAAGAAGCTTCCTCCCAGTAATACTTTTCCCCAAAAGGAAATTGACCTCATCTGGAGCAAAATGCACAAACCAAACCACGGCGTTGTCCACAAACAGCCAATAAGAGTGACTGCACCTCAGCACTTCAAAGAGAGGAAAAAAAAGGCTATAAGAATTATAACAAAAAGAATAAACATATCTTGTCCTAATGAGCAAGAGAACTAGCTCCTCAGATACCCTAACAAATCAATGTATGTGCACAAAGCAAGATGTGTCTGAAATGAGGAGAGATTCCACTGCAGTTTGGAAACTGAGATGGTTTCTTACACACACACACACACACACACACAAGACTTCCACACACAGTCTCGGTCAGGATACTATAAACAGGGGTTTACTTTCTCACGAAAAATACCACTGGACTCTTCATTGATGAAGAGGAAGATGACAGGTCTGTTATCTCTGCCGGAAGATAGCACTTCCTACAGCCTACAGTTTCTCCTGGCACTAGGACATGACATTGGGTTCAGCAAGAGAAAGTGCCAAATCTTGAATCATTAGACCTGCTCAAAAGAGAAATAACAAAAGCTTTAAAATCAGGCCAGTACTAAATCCTCCTTCCTATGCAGAATTGGGGTGTGCACTTCCAGCCCCCACACAGAAACAGAGGGGTTTCTTAAAAAGCCACTGTCTGTCTAAACCTGCGCACAGCATTGATGTGTATCTATCTCACATTCACACATTCACTTCTCTCCCACTGAGATCATTTATTGTTGCGGGAGCACTTTCCCATAAGCATGTGGACACGTGACCAGAACTGCACTTGGCACGCTGATGCATTAAAACAATTGGGGATTTTTTTTTTTTCCACTTTCACTGTAAGTGCCGTCTTGTGATACCAAAACTTGTGCTACAGACCTCCCCCTGCAGCAAGGGGAATATGAAAAGAAGGGCTGAGCCCCACGTGCCCATCTAATACCCCTGCAGCTTCTCCCAAAGGAGCTGCCTTTGCCAGATTCCAAACTGGGGACCTGTGTTTGGTCTCGCTGAACTCCCCTTGCATGTGAAATTAAAGGCAAGAGAAATTAAAGAGTCCTGTCCTGATGTTGTTATGTAAGGGATTCCACTAATGCACTAGCGTAACACTGAAGGTCAAAAGAGACTAATATAATGCATGCATAGGAGAAGAAGTGGCTGTATCTTGCTCGATACCTTTTCCCAGATCCCTCCTGCTGTTGCTTCTAGGTGTTTAGTTAACTAACATAAACTTCTCAAAGCAAAAGCAAAGCCTTTTGGAAGTGGCTTCGTTTCAGTAGCAGGTACTTCCAAATATGATTCTTTTTTCAATTTGTGCTGTTCAGGATTGCTGAGGAAGAAAAGTGCTAGGAAAACGGGCTTGCTGTTACATAGTCTGTGGCTGCCTGGCATAGCAAGCTTGCTTTGTAGTTCTCAGGAATGTGCCAAATGCCTTCAAACAAATGCACTACATGGTCTCTGTCCAAAGTTCCTAATATCTCAAATTTGCACGATGCAAAATAGAAGGTAACAAAGCTGTTTGGGGAGAGGATGACTGATTGAGGTTACATTAAGACCATGGGATTACTCAACCAGAGGCATGCAAACATCGCTGGACAAAGTTTATCAGTCTGTTCCAAATTCTAATTTGTTAGAGCATTGTTTGTGCAGATTATGCTAGGGTTTTACTTTGGATCTTTATTGTCTGAAAAGACTCCTCTTTCTCTAAGGACCTCTCTTCCCCTCTCTACTGATACAAAAGATTTAAAGCCTAACAAAACTCTAGGCCACCCATCCACAGGGTAAGATTTCCAGTAACTGATTCTGGATCTGAAATCCCCTGCCTGTTTGCAAAGCCAAGCCTAAAACTTCAAATGGTAAAAAACAGAGGATATTTGCCAGACATTGCTCTTCACAGAGATTTGTAGTTTTGTGATGGTAATTCCATTCTAGTACCTCTTACACTGTAGGTTCTGACTTCCCGCACCAGCAAGCTGCAGTAGTATTGTACAGAGAACACTAAAGCAAAGCTGAATGTATGAAAATACAAGACTAGGCCAGAAACCCATCACATGCAGAAGAAACAACCGATTATCCACCAGAAGTAAACTAACCCCTTTTTAGAGACTTTATTTCTCACAGAGTTTAGCCTTTGTAATTCGTTTACCTTATTGAGGCCAGCTGTTGAAATAGCACCTCCCATAGAGGCTGGATGCATTCAGTCTTGGGCTTAGTTGCAATGAAGGGGTTTGGCACTCCAGTTTCACTACAGGTGGACAACTTGCCAGCAGCCTGGAGACTACACCTGATTTGTAAGACTGGAAGTCAAGCAGGTGCCAGGGGGTTCAGTGCAGAGGTGCAGCTCAGAAGTTCCAAAACAAAGAAAGATTCCTTTCCAGTGGCCCCTTCTGAATTGAGGGGGCTCTGCTCATGGTTATTCCTTTTATAAAGAGGCATGTGCGGAGGCAAAGGCTACAGTGCCTGCTTCTGCTTCAGTTGGAACCTCTTCTCTGTGATCACTCTCAAGCTGAAATGCATTTGTGTTTTTTTGACAGGGATCTGACCCACTGGTCCGTCAGATCTGCAAAGCTTATCTGGAAGAGGGGCCCTAAGTGGTGCAAAAAACCTCTGCCAGTGGGACACCCTTTGCTGAAGGATAATGTCAAACATACACACAAGCCTCTCTGTTTAAACCAGTAATGGACAGAACTGGCATAGTCAGTAAGCACAGCTGTTCCCCACTGCTCTGCTTTTTTTGCAAGGTTGTCAGTATCCCCGATTTTCTTATGCCAAAACTGTCATTAGTACTCTATACTGTCTCCAGTGAATGAGCTGCAACCTGCTCCTCTAGCAGAATACAAGATTTAGCAAAGCAAAGTCCAGTGTGCAGAATGATTTGGAGAAAGGAGGGGCAAAGACTTTTACCTCAAAGCTGGAAAGGATCTGAAGGCTTTTGTTTCATCGTGGTTCACGACTGGGTTTGGAAAAGCACGTTTCCTGCTTTTTCCAACAATGAATGGTGATTCCCCATTAACCTGTGTTTCAACTCAGATCTGCCTCATTTGGGCTTTTATACCTGTGACACTAATGGAAGAAAAAGTCTCCTGCAGAACTGTATTTCCTTGGCAGTAACAGAAATTGTTATGACTACTGAAATTAATTTTTTTAATTATCTGTACTATCCATAATTTGCAGCAGAACACCTATGGCAGTGGTAAACAGACGTGTGTATCTTACACGTCCCCTTAAGGATTTCTGGCTTGTGCTTCACTCCTGGATCTAGGAAATACAGAATGTTGACATCCTTGATGACTTGGCCTGTGATTTTTTCCCCATGGAAATACATTTGCCTTAAGTCGTCCATATCGGTGGTACGGCTGCTTCCTGGGATAGTTTGGGCCTGATCGATGCGCGTAATTTTCCACGCTCTAACTAAAAGGTGGCACCATTTCTCTCCTTGTATAGTAGTACATGCATGTACCTTGCACCTACTGACCACTGCTACTTGAGACATGCTACTTATGGGCCTGGTATGAAAAGGTCATTACATTTATCAGGGTCATTATGGCTTTGGCTCCGTTTCTTTGATATTTGTCTGGGGGCTACAGATCAACACAGCTTATTTATATACTACTATGCCACTTAACCTTGTACTGCTTTCATCAGAATCATCTACTAATATCTATCAGCATGGACAGGAACAGAGAGTACGGATAAACACGTTTTACCCAGGAAACCAAGTTATAATGGTTCTTCTTAGCCTTACTTTGTGAAATGGAAGCCCTACATTCAGCCCCTTGAGCTGGCCAAGATCTTTTTGCTTTGGGAGGCAGAGCTAAGACTTCATTAACTATACTGAGATAAAATCTCTGGCTGACTGTCTATTTTATGAAGCTTTGAAACCTACAGCCCTTCAGAAGGGAAAAGATTTTTCTTTCTTCTCCTGCGTACAGAAGTTACTATGTCTTCTAGCCTAGGTAGCTCTGCTCAGTGAGCTTTACTAATGGAAAAGTCACTGGATTAAACCACTGCCTTGAGATGAACCTGAATGAGCACATTTTGCAAAAGACCAGGTGATGCCCACAGTTAATGTTTTCTACAGTTTAGTGCCATGAGCTGGAAGGACCTCTCTAATTTTCATGAAACCTAACATTTGAAAAACAAAATACTTTCTTCAATATGCCTTTCTCGAGTTCAGGGTTTAGTACAGATCCCTTACAGTATGCATGAGCTTTCTACTCTGAGTGCAGCCCTGTTCTGTTTGTCGTTCATGGGTGATAGTAGGCACTCATTCATGCTGTCTCCAAATTAGTTTTTGTGTAAGCATGGTGTCAAGGAAGTGTCATGGTTGTGTAAGCATGTGTAACTAGATGGCCTAGGTTTGATTTCTAACCTGGGGCTTCACCCATCATGGAAGAAAATGCCATCTGTCAGTATCTAAAGGATCTTCAGTGACACATAACAGGGAATTCAACCTGGAGCTGAAGGAGGATCGCACACAGCAAAGTCCTAAGGAAAGAACTGGGGCCAGAATCCAGGCACAAAAGAATCTTACTCAAAGTGCAGAGGTTTCACACTTTTATTAGAACAAGCAGTAAACAAAAGTCTCCTAAGTATAAAATCTAAATGTTCTCGAGCCCTCATCCCAGACAGGCGAGTCACAGCATGAAGGGCAGATCCAAGTTCTTCTCGCCAGTGCCGAAGCAGACATAGCCGTACTGCTCGGTCATTGGGACATGGTAGAACATCAGTCCCAGCCGCAGCAGGCTCCGCAGCACCACCACAGTGCCTCCCTTCTCTAGCTGGACAGTCCAGGAGCCTGTGCAAGAAAATGCCATTTGTCAGTATGTCACAAGTGCAGTCCCTGGAAGGGAGAAAGAGGCAGCATTCCTGGAGCAAGCTGTCCCTAAGCTGAGAGGGGGACTGCAGTGCGTTCTGCCTGACCAGTTAACAGGGCACAAGGCTGCACTGGAGTTTGTGACACCTGAGAAAAGGGAAGTGAGGGAGACCAGAAACCTTGATACCTTTTTATCTTTTGTCAGTTCAGCGTTACAGGCTGCCCTCAATTCCAGATGTCTGTGTCTAGCTTCACAGAGTAGCATATTCCATGGCTATGATAGTAACGCCATATGCGCCACAGGAAGGGACCCCTGGAGCTCCAGACTTGTATACTTGATCCCTAGGAGAGGCTAGAGCTATTCTTGGATGCTTCTGAGCGGGCAGCAGTTACTCTACCAAGCTGCCACCTACTTGGTCTAGCTACTAGCTAGAGAGCCAAGACTAGCTATAGCAATCCTGCATAGTATGAAATTTATTTTTAAAATAAACTTGTAGCATTAGTAGTGAGAAGAGGAAGAAGACGCTTCAGCTCCAGAGAAGACTGGTTTCCCTGATGCAGCAACTGGGAAAGAGGAAGAGAGCACGAAAAGCAGGGTATTTCTTAGCTCAGAGAATTTTGCAGAAAAGGTTAATTCTCTTCAGTCTTTCCTGGCTCCATCATTGAAGAGGATGTGCATGGTAGGGGCAAAGGGATTAGTTTCCGCATTGATTTTGCTTTGGCTCTGCAGAGGAGGTTCAGAGCCAGTGTGAAAAGGCAATTTCTCCTGGATGCAAGGAGCTCTGAGCCACTGAGTGTTTATTTTGCATCTGACACAACAGCCTGGGAACAACACAGGAGGGGAGGGGGCTGGAGCATCAGCCTGGATTCAATGCCAGAGGGCAAGGAGCTGCCAAAAGAAGAAAATACCAGCTTCAGCACCAAATCAGTAACGCCTAGAGGCTACAATGTAAGGAAGAAGGTTCCTGCTGAATCTTCATCTAAAAGCAAAAGCAGCAGGCCCAAATTAAAAATTGCAGTTGGAGCTGTCATACTACTATGGGCCTGGAGTCAAGCGGTCAGGCTGTCTGCACCCAAAGTCAAAATCTGCCAATTCCAGAGTAAGCAGAAAGCCCATAATGTGTTGGGACAGTTAGACAGTATTCATCCTTGTAGATAATTTTAGGCTCATCAATTTATGCTGTGACTATGCTTACTTATGTCATGGTTAGCCTGGGGAAGGGCTTCTGTGATTGCTGTCAGCTGCCAGTCCTCCCCTTCCCACTCACTTCTGACTCTTGGCCAATTTTAGTGGCATCCGACAAAGGGTTGAAGTGTTTTAACACCACAGGTTCCTACAACAGGTCTCCACAGGACACGGCCCAAGGGTTGCCTGCAGCTCCTGAAGCTATTTGTTTATCTGCCAGCAGCTGTGGGGAAGCACAGGCTGTTTGGCTCGCCCGGCAGCAGCTATCTGGGCAATCAGTGCTTGTAGCTTTGGGCTCTTGCACACTCGCTTGCGGTACATGTAGTCTCTGAAGCAGTTCATGGCAAACTGCAGTAGTTGAGGGCTTGATGGAGGGGGGAAGTTGAGAGGAAACAATATATATGGTGGCTGCAGAATCAGAAAGGAACACCACAATTCAAAGCCCTGTAAAAACAGGTGTTGTGAGTTCTGCTGCTCACCTGTTACCTCCCTCTTCTCTTCGTATTTCTGTACTTTTCAAAAGTTTCTTGGGCACCACTGTTTCCCCTGTCTCCTTCAGTTACAAGTTCCACAGGTTGGTTATATCATAATATGCACCGTGTCGTCTTTGATCTGTTACCTTTCAAAGTACCCTCTTCAGTTACGTGCAAACATGGAACTAAATGGACAGCAACACCTGCCTTCCATGGCAGTCACTGAACTTTCTAACAAAGTGACTCTGGCTGCAGGATAGAAGTACAAGAGACATTCACAATCTTTTAAGGGCTCGGGAGATTTGCATACCGGAGAGCGAGCTTCTGACTCACTCAGCTCCATGTTGCCACTAAAGAGAAACAGCTGGAATCTCGGTAAAGCAAAGCGCTACTTCATACAGAGCAGGATCAGTACAGGTGTGTGCCATCTTCCTTGCACTGTAACATTCCTTGCACACGTCCTAGTTAAAGCATGAGCTAGTGTCTTCACACACAGTGGTTTCACAGACAAGGCAACCCCAGACTCCCATGCAGTCTCTCCAGTGCTACTCATGGACACAAACTGGACTGGACCTTGGTCATAGCTGGAGTAAAACCACATATTAATGGTTCAGCCACTGGGATTACAAATTCTAACTGACTGGGTCTCTGACAAAATCTGCATGTTCTTAAGAAACTTCACTACTTGGATAGCATGGAAACCCAGGTGAAGAACATTTCATGGCAAGGCAGATCATCCAGTGGCTGAAGCACTACAGCCATCTGCTGTCAAAGGACAAGCTTTCAAACAGTTTATTGAACTTTGCCTCTAAAAATTTTCACCATTTGCTCGTGGCGGTAGCTAGACTATGCATAGGGGAGTTGAACAACAAGTGGCAAGCAAATAGGTCTCAATATGTGACAAATAACTTCTTCCATTTCTCCTTTGAACATCGACTCTGCTTTCAGTGCAGGGTTCTTGCAGCTTGCGCTTGCAGAAATGATCTGCGAGCCCTTTATCACGTACTGGTGGTTCTTGCTGCGGCTTTACACATTGGTTTGCAGGGGGGTGACTGTAAACTTTTGAAAGAGTTTCTCTGACAAAAAGCTAATGGAATGAGGAACTCTCATTGTCTTTGATTTAGGACCAGTCCTCCGAGAAGCAAGTCTGTCACGAATAGGACTGTGCCTTGCCCTGCTGGGTGGTGAGAGCCTCTAGGGATTATCTGGTTTGCTAAATGTCTCCCAACATACTGGAAGCATCCAGCAGCCTGGGTACATGTGACAGCTTGTGTGTGTGTGTATATATATGTTCATGTACACAGATGAATCCTCTGCCCAAAACTATTTACAAAGAACAAAAAGAAATGCCTGGAGCATGACAAGTGGGAAAGGTGAGAAGGAAAACAGGTATATTAATGCTCTCATGAACTATATCTGGATTCAGACTCCTTTTTGCTGGACAAATTCAGAGAGAAGCTAGAGTAAATACAGTTCAACTTGATTTAATCCCCTTATCTATGCTCTGGGGCAATACAGTACATGGATCCATAGTGTCACACAGGCTTGTCTATCTCTGCAGAGTATTCATCAGCAGTTAACTCTGCTGATCAAAGGAACGTCCCATGTACCTTCACACCTGGCAGAAATGGACAGATGTAATTGAAGACAGCTCCATTCACTTTTATGCTTGATCTCTAAAGGCTGTGATGTGCAGCTGTTTCATTTCCCTATTGTCTGTCCAAGCTGCAAACTCCCAAAGGGCTCAGATTTGTCATTTCATAAATGTGAGACCTTTGGGGAATATTAAATTGTTACAGCTTTCTAGCTCTTCTCTGATACTTGATTCTGCATCTAATTCTATGCAAATAGGGACAATAAAGTTTTGCTGATGCTGCATAAGTCTTACTGTGAAATAAGGACCTAAACAAAACAAGCAGGTTACTTCAGGGCAATCCCACCTGGACTGACACAACACTCGTTGAAGACAGGAAAAAAATTACATGAAACTGTCTGAAACTGTAACGTCGTTTTCACTCAGATCCTGTTTTCAGCAAGAATTAGTCATAGAGCTGCTCTTTATTCTGCAGAGCCAAAACAGCAGCAGCCGTGCCACCTTCTACCTTTTACTAACCAGGTCACTGGGGACATATTTCTAACACAGCAATCAAAGGTGATTTATTCAGTATACTTTTCCAGGCTGGACCTTTGCAACACAGAAAATCAATTCAGAAACTGCACTGATACACAGTGCTGGTGTTTGCCTTCTAAGAAGGCAGCGCATTAAAGTTGTGAAACCTAACCACTTATTTTGGTCCTTTTAGAGCCCATTATCTCAGTCTGTTTTTTCCCATACCTCACCACATTAGCAGCATTTGAGGAGATGGTCCAGAAGACAAAATTATTTGAACTCATGAGACACAGAGCAAGTTATTCTCCTTGAAAGCTCCAAGACAATTGTGTTCTCTTCCATCACAGCTCAAATCTCACTATACTAATAAAAAATGCTTTTTCAGGCCCACCTTTCTTGTAGGAGTTTGAAATAATGATGTCATAAATCACTCTAAAAGTACTTTAATCAGAAGCTTAATAACAGCATGAAATAATAGCTTAAAATGAATATGCCTTCTTTCCTCCTTCAAGAAAATGCCTTAGAAATGCATTTCATAATAAAATATAAAAAGGGCTGAGAACTGCGAAAATGAATTGCTGCTTTTATCCTTTTTTTTTCTTTTATCCTTTTTCTTTTCTTTTAAACCTCCCTGCTATTACAAATGGTTCTTGGAGTAAAATCATTACATAGGTAGTTGTAGGTCTCTATTACTATAAAAATGCAGGAGTGGGATGCTGGGTTCAAATCCTTTCTAATATTGGCTCAGAATATCCCAGGGCAGTCCCCGTACTGTTCATTGCCCCTGTGTCAGACAACATGTCTCTTGCTGGGAGGCTGAGAAATTCAGAGCATCAGTCTGTAAGGTACACCAAGACTCCTAGATAAAAGTTGTCAGGAAAAAAAATTTTATGAATTATTATTTGCATTGGAGGGAATACAAATAGAACTAAGAGACAGCAAGTAAAAGCTGGCTTTCCTAGAGTTAAATACTGATTTTTACTTGCATCTACATGTGAGCTGTAGCTAGCCTATGTTATCCCTAAATCAGGCAGCAGAGTTAACTTCACTCATCATGCTTGCTGAGGTACAGGGAACCAGAGGTCATTGCTCTCACACCAGAGATTTCTAACAGTAACACCGCTCTGGTAAGATTTCCATTCTTCAAAATACATTTTTTTACAAGAGCAAATTAATTCTGAAGCTGCACCCAGCAAACCTAAGGAAGCCAAGCACTGTCTGTGTTGAAACTATTGCCTGTCGTTGCTCCAGAAGGGAAGGGAGGGAGCTGCTGTGTGGGAGGAAAGAGCATGGGAAAAATATCCGCTGGATGAAGATCTGGAGCTTCCTATTCCCTCTTTAGAGCAGGCTGCAGCCTCCACCCCTCCAAACGCAGACAGGAATTCTGAGGAGTTCCTTACATCTTTCCCAAACAAGAAAGTGCTTTGAAGATTCTGATGCTCACCCAGTGTTAAACCACTGCCTTTTTTATGGCACTTCAACAGCTGCCAGGACACCAGAGCTGAATTTCAAAAGTCAACCTACTTCTCAGCTTCTTCTTCCTTTCCAGTTGCCAATAGAAATCCCTGTCTCATCCCCCATGTCTGTCTCAGCTATGGGCTGAATCTTCTAATTCACAGAGGCAACAGTGTGCGTGAGACATTAGCTTTTAAACAAAAGCCTTTTAAGAAGGTTGTTTGCAGAACTTTCCTGTGGGAACTGGTCCACTTTCAGTATGACCTCTCATAACATTGCTGCTTCGGAGGTGATTCAGCAATGCCTCGTTTCAGTACAAGCTTGAGAAGAAACAGCTTTAAGAGCTAGACAGGCTGATAGAGAGGCTCCATGTCGCAAAAGCTCACAGAGGGTCATAAAAGTGACATTATCAATTCCTCTTCAAAGGAGGAAATGTCTCAAGGGAAAAGCAGCGTCAGCATGGTTGCTCTTACCATTAACGCAATATGCTGCCACATGAGCAGGTTATAACCTACCTTGCTGCAGTTCAGTTCTGAGTGAGGGTGAAGTATGGAGTTATAGCACAAATATTAACACCCACAGAGGGGTAACATAACCGCTTCCCTTTGCAAAAGCAGCCACTGCTTGGCTGCGTGACCCCAGGCACTTAGCTCTGACAAAGCTACACTACACCCGTGGGATTTAGCTTCCATTTCCCTCAAACAGAAAATCTAGCACTGCAAAGAGCTTCCTACTTCTAATCTGCTGTCGATAGGAAACAAAGACAAATTGCAAAGCAGAGCAGCTGTAAGGAAATTTTGCTGCTCGGAAATTTGAGGCACAGCCTACCAGCCATAAGGACACACATCCAAATGCTCTTACATGTGGGGCTCAGACTCCTTCATGCCACTTACTGGCTACAAACTAAATCTCTTTCATTTGCTTGACACACCACCTGCACCCCATACGTTAACACTGCTGTCAATATTTCCAATTCCCCATATAACTATTTAATAATAATTAAATAAAAACACAGACTGGTGGCAGGTTCGGTACTATTTTTAAAAGCCTCCAGAGCCAGGAAAGCACAGTTTACAAACAGTCAGATGCTTCCAAGTGGCTCTTGCGTGGTCCTAATGCCTGCCACATCTTTGACACACAAATACAACCATGCCCAAACCTCAAAGTAAAATGGTCTCGCTTCAGAGGGTTTTTCTCTCCATTATCCTCCCCCACTGGGGATGCCTCTGCAGCACAAATGATTAAGACAGCCCTGGGCCTTCCATTTACGCACAAAGTACCTGTTTCCTGCTGACAAGGAAGACCCAGGCATTGCAATGTTGTCCCAGGAGCACAGTATTCAGGTGCCTCCAAGTACTGGCTGAAATGAGGCCGTACTTAGACATCTGACAACAGTGCTGCTTAATCCAGTTAAGCAGGCTCTGCCCCCAAACCCTTATTCCCCTCCTCATCACTCTTCCATCACAGAGACCACAAAAGTGTTTATTTACTGCTCAGTGAACCAGGTCAGGGAACGATCTGGCTGAAAAATAGTTTAGCCAAAAATAAAGTTATTTTTCCAGCTGAAATCTGGCTGCACAGCCAGCAATGCCAACACAAAAGAAGGGACAATACACAGACATAAATGAGCAGCAAAGGATGGGAAAGACTGAAAAAGCTAGCACAGAAGTAACACACATCAAATTACAGCCTCCCTTATTGCCCAGTTAGTTTGCCCTTAAGTCCTAAATCCACCTGATAATTAGAATAGAGCTAGAATCCTTTTAACTTTTGTTGTTGTCCTTGAGAAAAAGATGCAGACTTTGCACAGAAAGCATCCAGAACAAAGATTTGGAACAGGGCTGTGCACTAGAGGAAACAGCAAGACAATATACAATCAAAACTTAGGAGTAGAAAAACTGGTTAAAATCTGTGCTATTTGGATTCTGACAACTGTAATACTGATCATTGTATCTTGGGTCTTCTGTAGTAAATTTGCAAATCTCTCAGAGAGGCAAAGCACCCTCCTTCCAAAGCACAAGTTTATGCTGGATCTTGTCACACTCCGTATTTCTTGTTCAGCTGGTCGCTGTGGAATCATTTTTGGAGCGTGGCATGAGTCACGTAGCATCTACCTGGGGAGCCCCTGCATTAATCCGTCACCTTCGTGGGCTTCTGTGAGCCCATTGGTTGGTAGGAAGAAAACGAAGGACTCTCGCCCCTCCCTGCTCTGAATGAAAGACGCTTCCTCTAAATCTTGCTGCAGGATTTCAGGCTCAATTCAGCTTCTTTGGGGCTTTTGTCACCAAACAAATGTGATGTCTTTGAAAGAAAGATTAACAGTTTGATGAAAGGATGCAATGGACAGCTTTGTTCTAGCCTGCTTCCCCCTAGAGCTTTCAGTCACTGTCACTTTCTTACCCACGGAGAGTATCTGTCTGACTCTCAGAGGAGATTATGGCCACCTTGTAAGATTTTGCCTCTCCTGATAACAAAGCACTGGCCACTTTGAGGAGGTGATAATGATGAACGGGGGCTGGATTAGGGGCAAAGAACCTCACATCGATCTCTGAATTCTGAGAGAACACAAAGCAGTCGATGCTGGGATTCAAAACCCATCGAATGCTTAGAGGACATCCAATTCGCTCTCCTGCAGGAGGGGCAAGGCTACAAGCCCTGTCAGTCCCCCAGTTGTACTTCTTACCTCATCATCAAATTAGCAGGACTAGTTAAAAGGGCTTAGGGTGAGGAACAGATGGCATGGATTATTAACTGTTTTTGTTCTCATACTAAACTAGATACTAAATTCTGGCCCGAATTACCTGAAGAGCTTACCAGTTTCTGAGAAGACTGTCACACTGAGCGTATCCACACAGCACAGTGCAGTTGTGTTGATATTCAAGCTAATTCTGAACACTAAAGATGGCTAAGCATCTTCTAATGCCTGGGATATCTTAGCTGTCTCTGCACAGCACAACCTGCACAGCACAACTGCCGTACAAATATACCCATAGATGAACTGTCTCATCCTTTTCCCTCTACACCCAGCCACGCACCCATTCAGCCTGCAGAATTTCAATCTATATGACATTTGCATACAGTAAAGCAAGACAACGCCCATTACTTCCTCCCTGCAAATGTTCTATGGCCAAAGGGGCAGCAAACAGCAAAGCAAAGCTATAAACAGGGCTGGCACCAATGCCAGCTGCTGCACAGGCAGGAGCTGCCACTCAGAAATAGATCACTCCTAGCAAAAGCTGACCTTGTTGTGACTTCAGTGACATACAGACTGCCCTGGGCTTTCCCCTGCAAGTAATTTGTCATCATTCCCTAGAGAAAGGGCTAGGCCAAGGCTGACCGATGTGGTGATAAAACTACAACTTCTGGTTCTAAGAGGCTTCACCCGCATTTCCCATCAGTTCAGCAAGAAGTTCATCTCCTTTTCATGTCCAATGAACCAGGAGCTGAAATGGAGACAGGGTGGGCCATGATTTCTTTTACTGAGAAGGAAAAAACTTCAAATATAATCCCTGGAAAGTTGCTACGGAAGACTCTGCTTCTGTCCTCCTCCTTTCACTACAGCAGTCAGGAGAGTGAAGGATTCCACCACAGCTCTCGGTTGATGGGCAGCCCTGCTCCAGTATAAACTCATCCAAGGTCTCTGACTAAGCAAGACCCCTGCGGTGATACAGACCTATGACCCAAAAGCAGTGAATGCACGGCTTTATTACCCATGGACACAGAGCCCAAGGAAAACAGACTCCTTTCCAGAAATCAAAGCAGACCACAGACGGCCAGTCAAAAGCTATAATACTAGCTGGCTCTGGAGTCCTCACGTGGCAACATAGCAGGAGAGGTTCCAGTCTGATCTTGAATTCCTGAGTTGGCAGCACCCCAGCTTGTAAGAGGGACAGCATCTTGTATTGCTCCCAGGCAATGCTCTCGGGTCGCTGCAGGCGTAGCCTTAACAGCCTTTAAAGGCTCCTCAGTCCAAAAACATGAAGAGTGTCTCTACTTTTGAAGGATGTAGGAGACATGCTTATGTATTTGTGTACATCCATTGCATGCCTGTAATCACTAAGGGTGCGAAGAAAGCTATTGAAAAGCCCCAGGACCATTCCAGAAATTGCCTAAGCTTGGAAGGGACAGAGTAGCTTCTCCATACCTACAGTTCAGAAGGTCAATATACCACACACAGCCTGGAAACTCAGGCCATACCTTCTCCTCAATTTGATGCTGCTCTCGGTGGTTTTCTTTCTCGTTTTGCTTTTCTATAGTCTCCTTTTCTGTGCTCAGCCCTGACAGCGCTTGGACCACAGTGCGCCCTGCTGGAAAGCAGCAGCTACGGCCAGCCTGGAGCTATTTCTAGGGATGGATGACTGCAGTTTTAACAGAGAACTTCAGGTACCAATGCTTTAAGTAATAACCCACTGAGCTAACTGTTTGGTTCGATTCTTACGTCTGAAAGCCGACTGTTCTGATGCACGCTAATCTGTTTTACTCCTTCTGTACTACTGTGTTATGAAGTTTGTCAAAAACACTTCTATAAATGTCAGGTAACTCCATGGGATGCTGTAGCTCAGTTTCACACATTTACCGGACCTACAGATCACCTCTCCTAACCAGGAATGAGGATAGCTGTGAGCCACACTAGGAGTTTTGTTCTATGTTTTGGCTACCTCTTTTTATCCTTGCTAATATGAAGCACTGCCCTCTCATTCATTATGGGTCTTTTAGTTTGAATTTCTGCAAGACAGCTTGAAAAGCCTTGTCCCCGTGTGGCTCTTGGCAGGCTAAGAAGTAAAGTGCTTTTGCTCTCAGTTTTCACAGAGCTGGGGAGGTGCTGCTTGTTGTTAAGCAATGAAAGGGGAGGGCTTAGGTCACATCTGTGAAATGTTAGTGGAGAAGGGAGGCTGGGTGAAAGTAGGTGGCCAGCACAGCATAGCACTGCTGGATTTTGCAAGGCCACTGGGGAGATAGCCATTTGTCTTAGAGCCCTGATAACGGGCAGGCTTGCTCTCTGCTAGCTAGCTGGGGGTTGTAAATACCTCTGCAGACACAGACTCTTCAAATGGCTGGAGACTAGGCTGATAGAGGATTAATCGCCTGGAGGGTGGGTCGAAAGGGAGTTAATTAGCTGTGTTAATGCATGGAGATAAAGCAGGTTCATGCCTCCTGGCCGCCTTACTTCCAGCACCTGGACTTTTGGGGCAACCAAGATGGAGCTACCAAAATGGGCCTTGAGAGTGGCCAAAGGAAATTATCTCCCACTTAGAAACGCAGCCTCTCTATCTTCAAGGGCCCATTAAGCACCAGCTGTTGCTAAACCGGTAAAAAGCGTGCCAATGAAGCTCAGAGAACAGGAGGTTATGAGTGTTCTAACCCAGGCTACTGTTCAGCAAGTTTGCAGGAAGGCTAGTGCCCAAAGTATTCAGCCAAGGAAACAGCCACAAAACCCATTGTCTGCAATGCTGTGTAAGGAATGCCTCAAAATCACTGCACTTTCAGGTGAAGAAACGGAGCTACAGACTGAGTGGCTGTCACTTCTTCCGCAGTCAAAATGGTAAACGATCTTCTCTCTAGGCACTTCTCTGGCTGAATCACGAAACAGCAACTAGACAAGACTCACTATGATCCACCCTGCCACTGTATACCCGTTTAGAATGACGCTACGAAATCCCAGCATTACAGAGTCAGAGCAATCACGTCTGAGAGGTCTCAGCTCCCCAGTCTACCCTACACAATGCATGGCAATGTCAGGAATCTCCTCAGTCCTCTTTTGAGCCCTCATGCGTCATAGCTCAGAGTGTAAAGCCAGCTGTACTGAGAGTCCTGTGCTTAGAGTCGCTGTCTCAGGAGCACATTGCCACCTTTGCGTTAATGTCACTGACAATGAAGAAGCCCAAACTAAAAATCACCCTCCATGGCTGTCATCAAGTTTACAGCCAGGCATATCAGGAAATCACCTGTTCTGTACTCCTACATTAAACTTAACTCAGTTACTCATGTCTGGGACTAGCAACTTAGATTTGCCTTTGACTAAAACACAGTTCCCAGGAAGACATCCAGAATGATGCTAAGATACCAAGAGACACGAATTCCTCCATTATCCTTGTTAGCCGGTAGTAATTTTACTGTTAAAATTTGTACCTAGTTTCTCATTTTCATTTTTCTGGCTATAATATTCAGCTGCTGATTCCTGTTACGCCTGTCTCTGCTATACTAAATAGATCTTCAATAATCAATACTTAAACTCCATGGAGTATTTACACAGTGTAATACAGTCATTCTCATGTTCTTTCCTGCAAGATAAACAGATTGAACTGTTTATGTCTCTCACCAGCCCTTGAATCCTTTTGTGGCTCTTTTCTGTAACTCTCCAGTTTTGCAATGTGCAGTAATCCAGTCCTGATTCCACTAACAGCATGCGCAGAAAAAAAATCACCTCCTTGTTCCTATTTGCTACATCCTTGTTTATAAATCTACAGATCAAATTAGCCTTTTAAGTTTCAGGATCAGACTGGGAGCTGATGTTCAGTGGGTTGTGCCTGGATTTCCTTTCAGAGCCACAGCTTCCAGAATACAACTCACCGTCTGGCTTCCAGTCCCTGCTCTTAGGTCTGTGACTTTGCAAGTAGCTACATCAAAATGTACTTTCTTTAAGCAAGCCCAGTTTACCAGATCTCTGTAGCTGTCCTGCCCTTGTCATTATTTGCCTCTCCACCAATTCTTTACTCCTAGATCATTTATAAATAAGTTGAAGAATACCAGTACTAGCACTAGTCCCAGCTGAATCCCCTTCTGACCCTCTCCAGAAATATGCCCATTCAGTGATTTCTAAATCACAACTACCAATTAAGATAAGTTTAGGGGAATATTTCTGCAATGCTGGGATTTATTAAAGGTTAACATCGTAAGTATGCCACAAGTCTCCTGAGATAATGATTTCAGCAGTAACTTATCTGGCTCAGCCATTTTCATTTTTTGACACACAGTAAAGGTTGTCTAACTACCCTCCCATAGCAAACAGTCTGAAAACTGTCTGAAAGAGTATTTTATTGTCTTCATTTCATGTGAGTCCTTATTCTTCCCCAAAACAAACCAGAAAAAAAAAATTTGAGCATTTCTGCTCTTCCACATTTCTTATCAGCCTTTTTACCTTCACCATTTAATGACAGTTTCCAGTACCATTACTATGCTTTCTTCTCCTATCAATATAGTTGAAAAAGGCCTCCTTATAGTTGTCAGGGACTACTGCAGGTTATCCTGGCTTCCTTGTCATTTTCTACTCAATATAAATTCCAAATTATATCAATCATTAATTGTTCCCAACTGCAGCAACAGTAACAGTTTTTAACTGCATCAGTTTTTTAACCTGTTGGTGTCCCTTATCTCCATATCAAAGTGATCTGAGTCAGCAATCTGTAACAAAACTCAGAGTCAATTTATTGCTTTTCTGAACTGTACTTTGAAAGTACCAAAGACCTGAATTCTGCATCCCCTGTTTTACTTCCTCCCAAGCTTTCCAGTCTATGCTAGTACCTTAGGCTTTCTCCCATCCCCTTTCATTTGTCCTTGCAGAACGTAGCATAGCGTGATCTGATACTATGGTGACAGTAAAATCATCCTTCCCCCTCCATTTTCACTTTTCCCATCATGTCAATGCTTGACAGGTGACTATTATTTCATACCTATGCAACATTAGGTCATCAAGTGAAAATGCTGTAGGCATGCTAGGAATTTCTGCTATTTTTTTCACCATTCCATTACCTACAAGCACATGTAAAACTGCCACAACTCTAGTTCCCGAGATGCTATCACCCAGGGTGCCAAACTCCATGCAACAGAAAGGACCACACTGGCAATCTGCCAGCAGCTGAAAGGCTATATCTAATTGTGCATAAAGTTGAGCAGATTGTCTGCTTAGACTAGAGCAAACAAGCTTATCTTTAATGCAGACATATGGCCAGCAAAACCTACAGATCCCAGCATGCAACATTATGGCCAGCTGGCCACTTGGATCAGAAAGAAGCATTACATGATCTGATACTGTGGTGACAGAAGATCAGTATCACAACCCCTCCATGTTCAAAAATCATGAGTCGGGCCACTCAAATTCATGAGTTTGGCTCAGAGAGCTGGCGACTTTAGAGGGGATAAGCCAATTGAATTTGCTTTTGAGACAGGGTTTGCATTCTCCCACTTTTCTCTACAATCATTTACAAAAATTTATTTTTAAAGTAAAATCTAAGTTACACAGTCACTTGTCTCTGGGAGCTGAGACACCAAGAAAAACCAGACAGACTCACAGTATGATTAGGGGAGAAGCAGCAACATAGTCTGAACTCTTGAAGTGCACAGATAACCCAATAGACAGACACACGGACAGAATCTGGAACCTGCAATCACCACAGCTATCACTGATAAAGATGAGGGTGGCAGACAGTTTTGTTACAAAACTCCAGGTTCCCCAATCTTGCACTAAACTCTCTGCTTTTACCATTGTTTCTTTTATTCAATCTGGTTTAACTTCCTTTCTTCCCACCTCTCAGCTGTCATATGAAATGTTCTCTCTGCCTCCAATTTTCCATTCTGTAAGACACCTCTGCTCTCCTATTATGACACCCCATACATTTGATGACAGTTACACCCTTGACAGCCACCACAGATGTTCAGTTTCCAATTAATAAAGAAAACTATTCCAAAAGAGTTGTTACTTTTAGACAGGATAAAATCAGCCCTTAATCTCTCAGTCCTGTTCTTTAGGTCTTTTAAGGGAGAATTCTAATGCACGCTGGGAGCATCACTCACATGTTACTCAACCCGGTCAATTTTTTGTATATTTATGGAGGGCAGAGATGATTTTGACTTCGGTCAATAGATTTGGGAATTCTTACTTCTGCTCTGACAATAACTGTTCAAGAGTGGATCTAGCCAAGAAAGACAAGAAAAGCTTCAGGTCAAAATGAGGGGATTTGCCAGAGCTATGAACAACATGTCAGGAAACAGAAAAAGCACTGTCTGCGCTGGGTCAGGACCAACATGAACTGGCAGAATTGAAAGAGGGTAATTCAAGAACCAGAGTTTGAGTGCCTTGCAACCTTGAGTGAGGGACTTCAGCAGAGCAGTGCAGATAAAATCAGCAGAAAGCCTGTGTCTACCTCCTGTTCTTTTTTTTTCCCCCTACATTTTCACAAGCAACCAGTACTTCAGGCAACCTGAATGCTTGTTAAAGGGGGGTGGATTGATCTTTCTTTAATGTCAGAGCTCCTATGTGCATGTGATAGAGTGCAATTAGAGAGGCTACGTGCCTTGCTGATCCTGTAACCAGTTCCTGCCTTACTTCCTTCACCTGACAAGCTCATTCCATCAGTCCTCAGGTTCAGTCCAAAAAGGAGCAGAACAGAGCAGCCAGAGCTGCACAGGCACCATGATGAATCTTCTTTTCTTCCATTAATAAGCACTCAGCTGCACTTGAGCTCAGGTAGTCTTTGAGAATTAACTTTTTTGAGGAGACAGAGATCTGCACTAACAGCAACAACCTCCCAGTGTTACCGAAATCTCGGAATGAAGACCTTATCGACACCAATGTGATGTAGATAAGCAGACACTTCTTTATTGACGGCCGGGTGCGTGAGCGAGTCCTCTCATGATCAACGCACACCAAGTCTCAAAATCAGACACCATATATAGAACTTATTCATACATATTCATTAAGTATTCATGCATAACCATGATATTTCCCATAAATCATTAGCATATTCTCCTCCTATATCCGATTCTGCGCAGTAGAGCTTAGAAAGGTCTAGAAATGGGTCTGGGGTACGATTTGGGTAGGTGGTATGTGAGTCGGTGGTCGCGATCTCCCCCTGCCGGAATTACCTGCCACTAAAGTTCACGATTTCTTGGCAGGTAACCACAAGCTGTTCCAGTCGACTCTCCCCGGTTTCCATTCATCTCATATTCTGACATTTCAATACACCTTCTACATACAGAAGACTGGTCAAATACAAAGAAACCTTTCAAACCCTGAAGTTATTACCTAAGTTTTAACAGTGGTTCTAGACCCTTCTTCTAGCCTTGGTACGGGATGTACAGAAGATCTCATAGCAGCTTTTACTGTGCAACTATAAGTTTCATTAAAAATATTCCTTATCCTTCTATTTTTCAATTTTATAAAATGATTTTATAAAATAAATTAATCAATCAAATAAAGTCAATCAATTTTAACTTATTAACAAATTGATAACATTTCCCCCCTTTGAAAGTGTTGAAAATCATTATTTCAATACTTTCACATTATTCATATATCTTTTGTTTCAACATATTTTGGTGATGGATCATGTCTTGATAAAACAGTTGGTACTTCTCTCATAATCATACGATTGACTGCAATTCTATTGGTAAACTGTTTCTTCAAACATGCATATACTAGCATGATCATCAAAAAGACAATTAGTAACAGAAACAATGTTTTAATTATAGATTGTATCCAAGAGCTCAAATTCCATCCCAGTTTGTTAAAAATTTTTCCAAGCCAATCTTCTGACATATCCTTTTGAATTGTTTTGGTTTCTTTTTCAATTTTTTCTAATAGGTCTAGATCATGTTCCACATCTTGTGTGACATTTGGAATGTGGATACAACAGTGGTCCAGTTCATCCTTGAGATATCCACATACTCCATGTTCTTTAAGTAGGAGCATATCTAGTGCCATTCTGTTTTGTAAAGTCATTCTGGAGGTCGCCTGTAATTTTATATTCAATTCCTTAAACCCCTTTTTGGTAACGTTTGCTAAATTTTCCACTTGACCAGTTAACTGATAGAGCCATGCTCTGTTTCTATATGATGCTATAGGATTTAAAAGTGATTCAAGTGCCCAGCCAATTTTCACTCCTGTAGATGGTTCATTCCAAATATCATAATTTATCTCAGATCTCTTTATTCGTTTCAATTCTAAATGCTCTAAGGATCCTCTAAATGGTGATTTCTTCCAAATTGGACACAATGTTGGCATGCCTAAAGTAATTTGTTTCACTTTACCATCTAATGGTAAATGTGTTGTCCAGGTTCCATCACTTAATGCCCAAACTAAATGTCCTGGACTTCGAATAGTAGATTTTCTACAACTAAACAAAGTTCCTTTTCTAACTGTAAAAGTGCTGGTTAAATTGAGAGTATTCTTAAGACCTCGACAAAACCAACCATATTTCAAAGCAGCAGCCAACGGAGGAATTCTTTGGATTACTAAGTCTGCATTGCTACAATCATACACTTTTTCACATTTCCACCATGGCACTATTTTATTTTCCTTCTCTCCCGATGAAGCTGACCTATCATTGACCCAGGGTAATACTGAAAAAATCTTTCCATCCCAGGTAAAACACCAAGAAGTTCTTGCCATATACTGAAAATGGGAAAATACGGACATTGACCATATAGAGTCCCATTGTGCTACTAATTGGGTACCTTGGCCAGTTTCGTTACACTTCCATTCCATGACACTTCTGCTCATATTGGATTTAAATTGTTCATCATAGGAACACCATCCTAACAGGGGATTTGGACCCCCAGGAAGAAGAACTCGAGTTTTGGCACTAGGTCGGGATCCTGTGATAAAATCATAATTCAGTAGCTTTTTACAATCTGTTTCTTTACCTGGCAACTTCCACTGTTTTCTAATAACCTTTACTTGTTCATACCATTGAGTTACTGGCCTTTGTTCACAGTATGTGGTTTCATTTTTATGCTCCAGATTAGTCAGATTCATAGTTATAATTCCCCATGGAATAGGTTCACTTACTGCCCTCGGTACTGGCAAACAAGCAGTGATCTGTGTGACATTTTGTAAATTGGCAAATTCTTTAATCAATCCTACCATCAAATTTTCCTCAGCCATTTGTTTAGGAATGTCAATCACTTGTTCTGTTTCTACTTGTCTTTTGTTCCTGTCCACCAAGTCAGACCATGATCCCACCAACACTACCGACCAAAATAAAATCCAAAGAATAATCATAACCTGATATGAAAAATTAGACATGTTTCAAAGTCAATTTTAAAGTCTCTGGGTAACGATTAACAGTCATCCACGGAGTAGGTGCTTTCTTCACTCGAGTATAATGGATCCAAGCATCTGATTCTGCTATTTTGATAGCTGTAAAAGCGGTTAACAGTATCTGGAAAGGTCCTCTCCAGCGCTCCTGCAAAGGTTCAGAGGTCCAGGTCTTCACATAAACATAGTCTTCCGGTTGGAAATCATGCACAGAATTTTCCAGGGATAAAGGTCTATTCCAAATTACTGCACTCCAAATTGCAGTCAAAGTTTTTCCTAGAGAAAGCAAATAGTTATATACATCCTGCTTTCCTTTTACATGTACGTTTGGATTTGGTTCTGGAGACTCATATGGTTTTCCATATAATAATTCATAAGGACTGAGTGAGGTTCCACTCTTTGGCTGTACCCTGATACGTAATAATGCCAATGGAAGCGCCTGAGGCCACTTTAGACTGGTTTCTTGACAAATTTTACTTATTGGTCGTTTTAAAGTTTGATTCATCCTTTCCACTTTCCCACTAGATTGTGGCCTCCAAGATGAATGTAAATCCCAATTAATACCCAATGCTTTGCTAACACTTTGGACTACTTCAGCAACAAAGTGTGGGCCTCTGTCAGAGGAAATTCCAATAGGAACTCCAAATCTCGGAATTATTTCTTGTAATAACTACTTCACAACCTTTTTTGCTTGTGTGGTACGACAGAGAAGGGCTTCTGGCCATCCTGTAAAAGTATCAACCCCTACCAGGATGTACTGGTACCCATTTTGTCTATAGGTAACTCTGAAAAATCTACTTACCAATAATCTCCAGGTTCTGTACCAGATTTCAGCCTACCCATTTGAACCTTTTTCTTAATCATTGGATTATTTTTCAAACATACCTCACACTTTGGAGTTACCATTTTAGCTATTCCCAACATCTTAACTGATATTACTTGTTTTCGTAAAGATGTTACTAAGGCTTCTGCTCCCCAGTGACATTCCTGATGTCTCGTTTGAATTCTCTCTCTCATCAAAAGAGGTGGAATTACTAACTGTCCATTAGGAGTTATGCACCATCCAGCTAAGTTTTTCTTAGCATTTAATAACGGACTCAATTTGTCATCTTCCTCTGAATATCTCGGGTTTTCCCTAGGAAGGGTTACTGTTTTAGAAGGAATTATTGCCATTTGCAATGCTTGTTTCTTTGCTACCTTTTTTGCTGTTCTATCAGCTAAATTATTCCCAGCTATTATTTTTGTATTCCCAATCTGGTGTGCCTTACAGTGCATGATTGCTACTTGATCTGGCTTTTGAACTGCTTGCAATAATCATAAAATTTCTGTTTGATGCTTAAGGTTTGATCCTTGAGAGGACAATAACCCCCTCTCTTTCCACAAAGCTCCATGGACATGCACTACCCCAAAGGCGTATTTTGAGTCAGTCCAGATATTTACTTTCTTGTCTTTGCTTATCTCTAAGGCTCGAATTAAAGCGATGAGTTCCGCCTTTTGGGCTGATATGGTACTCGCCAATGCTCCTGCTTCTATAACTGTAGTCTCTGTTGTTACCGCATATCCGGCGTATCGGACTCCTTGTTCCATGAAGCTGCTTCCATCACTATACAGTTCCCAGTCTGGTCGCTCCAGTGGTACATCCTTCAGATCTTCACAACTGGAATAAACATACTCGATGGCAGCCAAGCAATCATGTTCCAGTCGTCCTTCTTCCTGTATGGAACTTAAAAACACTGCAGGATTTACCAGGTTAGTTGTCTTTAGAATCACATCATCTTGTTCAGTCAATACCACCTGGTACTTCATCATTTGGCTGGGAGACAGCCAGTGTCCCCCCTTCTGTTCTAAGACAGTTATCACCATGTGTGGGACATAGACTGTTATTGTTCTTCCCAAAGTCAATTTCCGAGCTTCTTGTATGAGCATCACTGTTGCTGCCACTGCTCAAAGGCAGTTTGGCCACCCTCTACTCACTGTGTCCAGTTGTTTAGAGAAATATCCGACTGGTCGTTTCCAGCTTCCTATCCTCTGGGTTAACACGCCCAGTGCAAGGTGTTGCCTTTCACGAACAAACAACTGGAAATCTTTGGTTGGATCTGGCAGTCCCAAGGCAGGTGCAGACATTGAGCCACGTTTCAACTCTACAAAAGCCTTTTGTTGTTGTGGGCCCCATGCAAAGGGAGAGTTCTTTTGGGCCTCGTACAGCGGTTTAGCTATTAGCCCATAGTTCATGATCCAAAGGCGACACCACCCAGTCATTCCCAAAAATGCTCTGAGTTCATGAATGTTTCTTGGCTCAGGTATACCACAAATAGCTTCTTTGCGATCTTTTCCTAATTGTCGTTGTCCTTTTGAAATCTCAAAGCCCAGATATATCACAGTCTGGCAGGCTGTCTGGGCTTTCTTCCTGGACACTTTGTATCCATTTAGTCCCAGGAAATTCAAGAGGTCGATAGTCACCTGTATACAGGTAAGTCTTTCTTCTGTAGCAATCAATATGTCATCCACATATTGTAAAAGTAAATGCCCAGCTCTTGATTTATCCTGTTTCCACATTTCAAGTTCCTTTGCTAATTGATTTCCAAAGATAGTTGGACTGTTTTTAAATCCTTGGGGTAATCTAGTCCATGTCAACTGCATCTTTCGCCCGGTTTGAGGATTTTCCCATTCAAAAGCAAACAGTTTTCTGCTTTCTTTTTCCAAAGGTATACAAAAGAAAGCATCTTTTAAATCAAGCACTGTAAACCGTTGATAAGTGTCCCTTAATGCTGTTAACAGTGTATAAGGGTTTGCTACTACAGGATAAATGTCCTTAACTAGTTGATTTACTGCTCTCAAATCTTGTACCAGCCTATATTCACCCAAGGGTTTTCTGACTGGTAAAATAGGAGTATTATACTCAGATTCACATTCTTCCAAAATTTTATACTCCAAAAATTTATCAATCAATTTCTTCAGTTCCTGTCTCACTTCCGGTTTGATTGGATATTGTTTAATTCTCACTGTTCCTGCGCCTTCCTTCAAATCTATTTTAACAGGTTCTGCTAGTTTCGATTTACCAGGAATATTTGTTTCCCATACAGTAGGGATCACTGCCAAATCCACCTCCGGTGGATTTTCTTGTTCCTTTACTTTTTCTTGTATCATCAGGATTTCTCCCGGTTTTGACTCAGGTATTTTCAAGAAAAGTTCTCCTTCATCAAAAACAATTTGTGCATTTAATTTGGATAACAAATCTCTTCCTAAGAAGGGTATCGGACATTCTGGTACATACAAAAATTCATGTGTAATTATCTTATTTCCAAATTTCAAATCCAGGGTTTGCAGGAATGGCCTGGTTTTGTTCCAATTTTTCCTTTACAGATATTTAATAAAAAAAATGTCTCTCCTGTATCCACTCCCAATCTCACAATTTGAACAACACTTTTTTTTTTCTTCCACCTTCTTATTATCAGAAGTTATAGCCATTACCAAATTATCTCTAATAATTAGCTTACATTCATCCTGCCAATCCTTTCTTTGTCTTACCTAAAAGAACAAATAAACATTTGGCATTTTATTCCATTTCCCTTCTCTTTTACAATACAGCATTAACTGCAGAATAGTGTTATAATTCAGTGTCCCATTCGTGGGCCACTTTTCCTGATTTTCCAATATATATGGCGGCCACCAATTATTATAATACTTTATCATCTGGCTCTTTGGCAAATCCTCATATAAATCCCCCCAATGTGCCAACAAACATCCCAATGGAGAATTTTTCAGGATTTTATCATTTACAGCAAGATTACCCATGCTTTTACTTTTAAACAACCGAGTTAACTTAGTTGCCATGGTATAATCACTCACAGTACAATACACAATTATTCAACTCTGTCACTCCGATCCGTGGATCCACACTCCACACTCGCTTTCGTGCTCAACTGCACGTCTCACCCTTACAGCCACACTCACACTTTCCCACAGTTACTTTAAACAAACATAAACCACAATATTGTATCTTAATTTTCTTCTTAATACACAAAGTCACAAAAACAACAAAAAACCGAAAACCCCTCCTAACTTCTTGTTAGAGGCACTACCTTAGAGAACACTATCGCATATAGTTTCTCTTATTTCCACTTTTGTCCAACCCTGCAATAGCTTTCGCTTATGTCTTACGGGCAGACTCCTAGTCCTACCCTGCGCAGCTCTTTCACCGCGTCTGACAGGCAGACTTACTCAGTGGGACTCCATCCCACTCCTTACCATACACTTATTATAGTGGGACTCCTACCCACTTCCTCTAGTGCACTTACTCACTTACTTTAGTGGGACTCCAACCCACTTACTACAATTAGAAAAAGAAGTGTCTTACCAAAATCCAGGGAACGTCGCGAAGAGCCTTACGGATCGGGGATCGATGGGTATCCCTGAGAAATCCTCGGTGCCGGCTGGAACCGATCAGGTCCCTGACTCCTCCGGTCTCCTTCAGCGAGGTCCCATCTGGGTCGCCAAAACTGTTACCGAAATCTCAGAATGAAGAACTTATCGACACCAATGTGATGTAGATAAGAAGAAACTTCTTTATTGACGGCCGGGTGCGTGAGCGAGTCCTCACACGATCAACGCACACCAGGTCCCAAAATCAGACACCATATATAAAACTTATTCATACATATTTATTAAGTATTCATGCATAACCATGATATTTCCCATAAATCATTAACATATTCTCCTCCTATATCCGATTCTGCGCAGTAGAGCTTAGAAAGGTCTAGAAATGGGTCTGGGGTACGATTTGGGTAGGTGGTATGTGAGTCGGTGGTCGCGATCTCCCCCTGCCGGAATTACCTGCCACTAAAGTTCATGGTTTCTTGGCAGGTAACCACAAGCTGTTCCAGTCGACTCTCCCCGGTTTCCATTCATCTCATATTCTGACATTTCAATACACCTTCTACATACAGAAGACTGGTCAAATACAAAGAAACCTTTCAAACCCTGAAGTTATTACCTAAGTTTTAACAATGGTTCTAGACCCTTCTTCTAGCCTTGGTACGGGATGTACAGAAGATCTCATAGCAGCTTTTACTGTGCAACTATAAGTTTCATTAAAAATATTTCTTATCCTTCTATTTTTCAATTTTATAAAATGATTTTATAAAATAAATTAATCAATCAAATAAAGTCAATCAATCTTAACTTATTAACAAATTGATAACAGAAGGATAAGATTGGATGTGAGGAAAAAGAAGTGTCCCTCTGAGGGTTACCCTGGGATGCCAGGGTTCACCCAAGGGAGCCTGGATCAGCCCATGGCTTTGAGTTTCAAGGAAGAAGCAGGGATGAGTGCAGAGACATCAGCGAAGGCATACAAGCAAGGGTGTGAGGGCTGGGTGGGAAAGAAAGAAATGCGCTAACCGCCAGAGTGGAAAGTGATACCAGCACGGACAGTGCAGGGCAACTTGCAGTGTAGGTGACCCAGGGCTGCAGCAGGGCTGAATGGCCCCACAGGGGACTGAGGCCTTTGTCCCCCTGGCAGTTGCCCATGTCATCAAGGCCTGTGACAGGAAACTTTATTGGGAGAGACTTATTATCTGCACTCCAAGGGCTTGGGGGTCAGGGCTTGGCCTTTCTGCTTCATCAAAAAAAAAAAAAAAAAAATGGATAATTGCAGTATTACAAGCACTGACACAGTACCTTTGCCTACCTGCACTTCTGGCCTCTATTAGCTACCCTAACGAGTCCATGGGGACACCTTCTCAGTAACAGCCCTCATTGGGACCCATCAATATTTGAAGGTATTTTCAGTATTGCTTCTGACTTGCATTCCTTCAGTTGCTGGTTCAGTCTTTTCTCAGTAGCTCAGGTTCATGGCAGGAGCCCCCAATGCCCTAATGAGGTATTTATCTTTTTGTCATTTCCTTCCAGTCTTGGAGACCTGTGTAGCTAATTGAATCTGTTCCATTCTTGTAGATAAGAGAGAGGAGTTCAAAGTGCACCTGAAAATAATTAATTTTTATTTCATCGCTTATATTTTGCTACTTTTTAGGTTAGAGGAGAGGTTCTAGCAGCATTCTCCAACTTATAATGAGGCAGAGGTTCTCCTGAGGAGGTCTGGAGTGGTAGGAAACACTGTCCCTTGAGGTCTGACACAGGGTGGACAACCTTGCTCTGAATGTCCCCAAGCCCACCCTTTTTCTCATTGTCCCCGGGGACTTACATTCCTTCTCCTTACATCAGACTTCTTCCCTCCATTCTGCAGGTGGGTGCTACAGCTCCTTTACATCGTCTCCCACCTGTTTGCCTTAGAGCTCTGGGTGCACACAGATGCAGATGGATCTTTCCTATATGCAAGCAATGTGAAGCATGATCAAGTGTCATAAATAAAAAAACTCACTCCCCACTTCTGTCACCTGAGAGGGTAACTGTCCAGGTGGATTTCCCAAGGGTAAATGTTGGGGTCTGCAGCGGGTCTGCAGACAAGTTAGTTGACTTCAAAGACTTAGTCGTGTACCTTTAAGACAGTCACAAATTGTCAGGTATGTAAACAGGGTGTGAAGAATCGGAACTTAGAACCGCAGCATACGGGCACCTACAGCAACAGCAAAGAGCAAGCAAGAAGAAGGACACAAAATCCTATCAGGGTCTAACACTTGCACTGTCTAAGATATATAAATAGTTTGTATAAACAATAAAGGCCATTTTGTCTGAACCCAGCCACCCAGACATAGTGTTTCTTTTAAGTCCACCTCGACTTGCGTCACCACAGGTAAATCACACCTCGCAACCTGACAGCCTGCAGTTGTGCGTGAGGAGCTACAAAGTGGATGTCATTTCCCTCAGCTTCAGCAAAACTCTGGCCATGGTCTCCCTCAGTGTTCTGCCCAAGTGAGGCCATGACACTCTGGGTGCGTACGGAAAGAGATGGGTAAAACACCAGCTGGATGGTCAGGCTGAGAGAGCAGTGGTGAGGGGCTGACACCCCACCTGGAGGCCCCTGGGACATACTGGGGCATTGTTGCCAGCACAGGGGACTGACCTGTGCGTGGTACAGTTTAGAAGCTGTACACATGACCCAGTGGAGGCAACTGCCACAATGTCTGGTGATGGCCCTGAACTCGGAGGCCCATTCCTGTGCCCTAGGGATGCCATCCAGGGAAAACCTGGCAGGTGGGATGGCCGCCCTGTCAGGAGCTGCACAGGTGCAGGACGGACCAAGGGCAGAGCCTGCACCTCCCTCGGATGGACTAACACCCTGCAGCTGCAGGGCCTGGGACCTGCCTGGCTGGGCAGTGTCTGTGCAGAAAAGGCCCTGGTGGTGCTGGGGCACAGAAGGCAAAACACAATCCCACCCCGTGACCTGGTAACAGAGGCAGCCAGCAGTGTCCTGGAGCGTATGAAGAGGTGCCTTGCCAAGAGAGTGAGGGAAGAGATGGTGTCCCCATGCTCATCACCCATTACACCATGTGTAGACTGCTGTGTTCATCTTTGGGCCTTGACTGGGGAGGGACTGAGGCAAGAAGTGTCTCAGTGCCTCGAGACAGGACCCATAACAGCAAGGAAGATGTGTATGACTGGGAGTGAGTTCAGTGAAGGGTCACTGAGATGCTCAGGGGCTGGAACACTTTCCTGGGAGGGGAAACTGAGGGCAAGGCCCTTGTTCTGCCTGCACAAGGGAAGTCCTTGGGAGCCTCCTAGTGACCTGCCAGTCCCAACGGGGAGGTGGTCAGGAGGATGAAGCCGGTCTTGGAGCTGTGGTACCTGGCAGGAATGTGATAGGCAATCGTCAGATGTGGAAATAAGAATGTTCTTGGCAGGAGATAATGCAATGACCAACTTCCACATCATGGGGTGCTTGAAGCTGTAAACAGAATGCAAACAAATGCTCTGCTTGGATAGTATGAACTTCTTTGCTAAAAGGTGGGGAGGTGGAGGAATCTCAGTGCTTTCTGGTTCCTGTGAAAGATTTAAGGCCTATATGAAAGGAGCTGAAGGTAACAGTTTTGCTCCTCCATTTTAGTCCTTGACAGCCAGAACCTGCTTTTCCTTCTCCTCCTAACAACTGATGAAGGGATGAGAAGTAAGGAAGCAGTGAGGCCCTAGGATTTAAAGGGTCATAGTGTCATTTCATTGGACACCCCATCAAGAATCAACTGGGAAAATGAGCCTTCAAGGCCAAAAGAGCAAGGTCTATGGACAGGCAGTGCTGTGTCTAAGATGTTGCCTGGAGACCTGCAGATCTACAGCATGGATCACGTTGGAGTTGAAACTACTGCCTGGCTTCAATGGCCTCCTGGAACCATGGAGAAAGCTTTAGGTGGAGGCCCAAGATGAAGCTGGTTAGGCCAGGAAGGCATAGGGATGCTTTCTGGTCCCTGGCCCCACGGGATCCCACCTGCCAGGGCCCTCAAAAGGCCAGGTTCTCATTCCCTCCTGTCCCAGAGCTGTGCTTTGCTGACCTCCTTCTCCACCTAATTGGGGATCAGGGTCACCACAACTTCACACTCACTACAACCAACACTGGCACTGGTCTTCACATCCTTGAGCAGCTCTTCCTTTTTGGAGTGCCAGGTCCAGGCAGGCATCAGACTGGATGGGCTGTTTGAACATGGGGAACTTGCCCACAAGGCCCTGGACTCTTGGCATCCTTGCTTACCTGTGCAGTGAATACCAAGGAGACTGATTCCTCCAGAAAAGCCAGAACCTGTCATCCACAGATTGCCTCAGAGCATGTGAAGAAGACATTGTTCATTCTTCACCCTGACCATATGACCTGTAACTCTGTCCTGGCTTGGGCTAGCATGGAGTGCATGTTCTTCACACAAAGCTTTTGTTTCTCCTATTGACCTTTGTCCTGACCTGTGAGTTTTCCTCTGATCCTCTCCCCAGTCATGTTGGACATGTATGTGGTCAGTGAGCAACTGATTCTGGGTGTTTAGGCTATGGCCAGGGTCAAACCACAACTAATTCCTACCACAGTGTCATTCTTTCTGGTCTCTCCTTTGATCCACACACAAGCTCTCACCCAACCTCAATTGCCTGTCCAGTACAAGAGCCCCATGTATCTGAGCTGCCCTGACATCACACAGAGCATCCCCCACTCCTCATCTTTCCCGTAGGTCTCCCCTACAGACCTTGTGTCTCAACCCACCACCGAAGGCGTGGGAGCTGTCCTGCCCCTCCTCTAGGACTTATGGCACTGATGTCACAGCTCTGTGGTGGCACAGGGGGCTCCTGCTGCCCATGCCCCAGGCGGTGGGCTCTGGGGCCCATGTGGGCTGCAGCACCTCAGGTGTGGCACCAGGGCCAAGGGCAGGCTTGTCACACGGACACCGGTACCCAGGGATGGGAGCCCTTGTGTGGGAAGGGTTTGCTGCCCAGTAGAGGATGCTGGAGGGGATGGCAGGGGGCAGCAGAAGGATGAAGGGGGTTCCCACCACGAGAGCAAAGGCTGCAGTGGCCAAGGCCAGAGGGCAACAGGCCTGGTCTGTGCAGCCCTGCCAGGAGAGGGCTTTGCTCTCCCAGGTGGCTCTGTAGCACCCTACAGCCTGTGCCAGAGGTGAAGCTCATCTCCAAGAAGGACAAGCTGCTGCTGCTGAGCAAGTCCCTGGGGGAGGCCAGGCTGTGATCCAGACCTCCTGTGGCTATCCTGCTGGTGGCAGGGCAGCTAGAGAGCAGCTCTGCAGAGAAGGACCTTTGGGTGCCAGAGGACAAGCAGGTGATAATGAATGATTGATGCACCTTCATGGCAAAGGCCCAAAGCTGTGGTGGCTGCATTAGGAAAAGCATCGCTGGCTGATGGAGGAAGGTGACCCTTCCCTCCTCTCAGCACTGCTGAGGCCACATCTGCAGTGCTGCGTCCAGGGCTGTTATTCCCAGGGCAAGAAAGTTTTTGATCTGCTAAAGCAAGTTCTTCAGAGGGCCACAAAGTGGGTGGGAGGCACTGGAGCAACTTTCCCAGGAAGAAAGGGTGAGAGTTCTACACCTGTTCACTCTGTAGAAGTAAAAGCTCTGAGAGTCTTGTTAATGTATACAGCATTCCATCTGAACCAAGGTAACACTTTTGACTCTGAGGATGATCAGCCACCGGAAGAGTTGCCAAGAGAGGTTGTGCAGTGTCCATGCCTGAAGATTTTCCAAACCTACCAAGCTAAGGCCTTGTAGAACCTGCTTGAGCTGGCTGTGCCTCAGCTGGGGAGTTTCACTGGGTGATCTCCAGAGGTCTCTTCCAATGTCAACACTTCTCTGCCATTCTGTGAGTATCAAGAACACAAGTAAGACAGAATGAAACGAACGCTGCAAAGATAGTGGGGTTCATGGAGAGGACCCACACTGCAGCAGGGCAGAATTGTGAGCAGAAAGGAGCAGCAGAGGCGTTCTGTGCTATCAGCCCACTCTTCAACATCCCTCCGGCACCTCTCAGGGTGTGGGTGATTAGGTGGTTGGGAGCAATGGAGTAATTTGGCCCTGGAAGGACCTGTGAGGGGAATGGTCATATAATACTTTGGACATTGTTTCTCATAATCAAAATCCGTTTGAATTGGCAATAAATGAAATTGACCTTTGGCAAGACAACATCTAATTGGTCATTACAGGGATAGGTAAGTAATCTCTCTGTCTTTATCTTGACCCATGAACATTGCTGGTTCATTTCCTCCCTTGTCCTGTTGAGTCAGGGAAGTGAATGAGCAGCTGGGGCACTGGTAGGTTTCGGGCCAAGGTTAACCCACCACAGGACCACATCAGGACTGCTGTGCCCAGAATGTGGCTCCCCAGCACCAGAAAGACCCCGACAGATTGGAGCAGGTCCTGAAGAGGCCAGAGGGATGGGTGGGACCTGGAGCACATTATGGACAAGGAGGGGCTGAGAGAGTTGGGGTTTTATTTGAGGAATCGTTTAGAGTGAAAGGCCAGAGCGCTGGGCCCAGGGCTGCTGCTGGATGGCAATCCTTGGCCTGTTTCAATATTTGTCAAAACAAGGCCATGAGCACATGATCTGGCTGGAAGTCTCTGACCACGGCCTTGGCTGAGTGACCAACTGTGGCAAGAGCTATGGGACACTTGTGTGTAAGAAGTGTCTGTAGGAAAATGAATCACTTTATATTGAAAATGGCAATGGAGTTTGGTCTCACTAAGCCACCAAGAAGGATAGACGTGACAATGCAGCAAAGGTCCCTTGCTGGGGCTGGGGTCTATGACCACACAGGGAAATGAGCGGTGATTGGGACTTCTTGGGGAAATTTTCCCTGCTGCATCCTCCCTGGGGTCTCCAAGGAGCATGAAACAGTGCAGGCCCTCTCCTTTGGTGCCTTGCTTCCTTCACCATGACCCCTGGGTCTGCACCAGGACCACCCTGCTCTGTACCCCACCATGCACACTCACACAGCTGAGCTCTACACTGGTGTTTGCCTCTCCCAGGCCCTTCCCAGCCCAGCCCTGCCCCCTCCCTCCACGCTTTGCCCCCCTCCCCTGCCCTCTCCCCAGCCCAGGCAGACACAGCAGCCCACGCTGGGCTGGCCCCATGCAATTGCCCACCCAAAGGGGGCTGCAGAGCTCTGGGCACTCATCCCAAAGACCCAGCCTCTCTGAAAGGCACAGCAGATGCTGGTGATCAGAGAGGGGTCTCATCTTGCCAGACAGCCCCAGGGCTGACACCAGCCATGGCATGAGGGGACAGAGGCCAGTGTCCCCCTCTGCCTGCTGCTCTTCTCTCACACAGACCCTGATTGCCCACTCCCGGCAGCCCCTCTGGGCCAGTCCCTGTCCCCAGCACCAGACTGCTGGCCTGGGGGCTCCCCAGGCACCTCCTGGTGCACCAGGGACACAGCAGCCTGCCCCAGCTGGGGCGTGCAGAGAGACACCTGCTCTTGCCCAGGGATGTGGTCTCAGGCATGGCCCTGAGCAGGCGGTGCTGCTGTGGAGGGCAGCGGTGCCTGAAAGCCCAGGGAGATGGTCCCAGGCACATCCCTGTTGGTCACCCACCATTCCCATGGGCACTGGGCACCCACACGGGAAGGCTCAACACAGGCCCATTCCTTAACGCATTGACCCATGCCCTCCTCCCCTGAGCCATGGGGAACCCAAGCCCAGCAGCACGCTCCTGGGGGCAATTCCTTCAGCCTGTTCCTGAGCTCAGCTTTGGAAGAAGAGCCCAACCTCCAGACATGGGCACTGAGAAAAACCACCTTTATTACAGAGATGCAACACTGGAGGCCAGCTGTACCACCCTCCCATGCACAAAAAGTCCTCTGGGTCACACAGGCTGGGTTCCTGCTTTTGAAGAAGTGCAATGGGTGCAGATATTGCAGGGAAAACAGGATTGTAACAGATACAGTCATAAATGTACAGGATGATCCAAAGATGAACAGGAAGTCCCTTGTGAAGAGACACAAAGCAGCTCATTTCTCCTGAGAGACACCTGACTGCAGCAGCTTCTTCACTGCACCTGTGAGCTCCTGGTTCCTCATGCTGTAGATGGCGGGGTTCACTGCTGGAGGCACCACCGAGTGCTGCACTAACACCACCAGATCCAGGGATGGGGACGACATACGGGGGGGCTTCAGTTAGGCAAACATGACGGTGCTGAGAAAGATGGAGACCACGGCCAGGTGAGGGAGTCACGTGGAAAAGGCTTTGTGCCGTCCCTGCTCAGACGGGACCCTCAGCACAGCCTTGAAGATCTGCATATAGGACAGCACAATGAAAATAAAACAACCAAATCTTCCTAAGGCACTAACCACTTCCCTGTAGTAGGTGTGCGAGCAGGAGAGCTTGCAAAGAGCCTGGCCCCATCCTCCTGACATTCACCCTTAAGGGATTTGTAGGCATTGGTAAGACACCCTCAGCCTTGTCTTCTCCAGGCTGAACACACCTAGCTCTTTCCACCTGTCCTCATAAGAAGGGGGATGCTCCAGACCCCTCATCCCCGTCGCACTTCTCTGGACCCTCTCCAACAGCTCCCTGTCTCTCCTGCACTGGGGAGCCCAGCACTGGACACAGCACTCCAGGTGGAGCCTCAGCAGGGCAGCGCGGAGGGCACCCCAGGCAGCCCTGCAGACACATTGGGTGCCTTTGTGCCAGCCACCGATACCACTGCTGCAGTGCAGTGAGCTCTGTCCTCCCTCTACCCAGCAGATGCAGAGCAGCCCAGGCACACAAGGCACATCACACCGGGGTCTCCACTCGTGTGCCTGCATTCTCAGGCTGCTGGGGTTTACCTCCAACAAGCCTTACTAGCCCCTGGATAATACAGTTGGGGAACACGCCAAGCAGTTTCACAGTGGGCCTGTCAGCAGCTCCATGGTGTGCCTGGAGATCTCCTTCTCCTCCACCAAAGGCCCTCAGGGCAGCAGATACCTTCAAGTCTGAAGAGAGCTTTGCAAGTTGGTCTTTGCAATACCAGCAATGTCTAATGAGGGCAGAGGTGTTCTGCACAGGTCTGACAGAGCTTCCTAGGACCTGGAACGCCTGGCAGCTGGTTCTGGTCATGTTCCATGTTGGCTTTACTAAGAACTGCAGTCAAGTTTTTGTTGTCTGTTTTATTTCAGTCTGCCCTTTTTTATTATGTTTCCCTTTCTCCGCTGCCCCTCCCTCCCCCTTTTTTATTTTTCTCCTCCAGGTAACTACTGGTTACAGTGTTTTGTTTAGTGCAATGCTACTAAAAAGCTAAATACGGAAAACCACTCTGAACAGGTCATCTCATGGACAAGATGCCTTTGTGAAGGGAGCCTGTCGGGGCACAGGAACTTTTCAGCCACGTTCACACAACCCATCCCACTGACTGCGGCATCTTGTGAAGCATAACGGTTCGCCATGTGCCCAAGCACAAGAGCTGTAGCTGAAGTGTGTGAGTGAGGAACGGGAGGAAGAGGCACAGCCTACTTGACATCCAGCTGCCGGGATCCTTCACTTCCCTGGGTGGCATTGGGTGCTGCCAGCTCCTGCGGCCTGGCCCTGCAGCCAGCTCAGCAGGGAGGGAAATTTGCACCTACGCCTGTCAGATGCCAGCTGGAGGAACAGCGCTGAAGGAGACTTGGAGCGGAGCTGACTTTGTCCTGAGCAGCAAGGTTGTGGTGTGACACTGAGATCCAGCCTGCGCTGGTAGTTGGTGCCAGCAAAACAGCACTGGAGTCCTGGTGTCCTGCTATGGCAGGGCAAAAACGGCTGCCCCCAGCAGGGGAGGGGCAGGGCAAGATGCCCTGAGCAGGACAGGGACAGAAGTCAATGCCCCCTGAGGGGCAGGAGCAAAGCTCGCCACCCCAATATGGGCAGGGGCATAAAGAGCCCCCTGAGCAGGGCAGGAGTCAGCCCAGGTACCTGGTGTGGACAAGGGGCAAAAGCAGCCTCCCCAGGCCAGGAGGGGAAACACCAGCCATCCCCAGGGGCACATGATGACAAAAAGCCACCCAAGCGAGGCTGTGGCCAAAGTGGATGTCCCAAGCACAGGCTGAGTCCTGGGGGCAGATGCAAGTCATGGGCAGGTGCTTTGCTCCACGAGTCTCACGCACACAGTCCTATAGCTGGGATGAATGGCAAAGAAACCCTGCGCAACGCGACGGTGCCAGCCACAGCTGTGCACGGGCAGCTTCCAGCCCGGGGCAGGCGTTGACTCCTCTGGCTGTGCGCAGCGGGGAAGAGGTGGGAACTGTGCCGGCGGCCGAGCAGCCCTTCGCCAGCAGCACGTGGGGAAGCCCAGCGGCACCGGCTGCTGGCTGCAGGGGAGGTGCCCAGGCTGGGGCAGCTGCCTGGCCACAGTGTGTTGCCGTGCAGCCCCGTGTCACAAAGGGGCAGTGATGCGGCACCCACCCGGAACTTGTGACCTCACCTGGCCAGGGCTGGACATCCTGGCCAAAGCCAGTTGGGCTGAGCTGCCCGTCAGGATAACTCGGCTCCTTCTTGAGCTACTTGCGTGGCTACCTCTTTCTAAACATTTCTCCTTTCCTGCTGACTGCTCCTCAGCTTCCACCCTCTTCCAAAGGTAACTAGGACTTTGCTTGTGGGACAGGTCCTAGAAGAGGTAGGTTGGGGATAAAAGTGGAGGCTGCTCTCTACCTCCCAAGCTGTATGCTGAGCTTTTCCACCCTTCTAGCCTGGCCAGACAGGCACTATGGGTAGAGTTCCTGTTTGGTAATTCCTATTTTTTTGCCGTTGCCAAGGCTAGGGAAGTAGTGAGGTGGCAGGCCGAGGCATTGAGCTCAGCGTAGCCTGACCCAAAGCCCACCTTGACTGATGGGTCAGGAAGGGAGACCAGAAACACAGCCCAGCAAAGGCAACCGTTATAGTAGCGGCCAGGCACCGGTCACTCCTGCAAACAGGGTGGGCAAGTGTGGGCTGGAGAGCCAGAGGGCTCTGCTGCTAACAGTCGCTACAGGCAGTTAAAGCGACCACTTGAACACTTTTGATGGCAAGTGTTGGCCTCTGTTTTTTATGGTGGTTGAATGATTTTCTTGAGCTCCGCTTTCTTCATTGCAACCAGGTGACGGTATTGGTGCTGATCTTCTCTTTCTGGGCCGCATCTGGACATTCTTTGCCAGCCAAAGCTTCCTGCTCTGCTCCTGAGAGGAGCCACGGCCACAATGGGAAACGACTCCTGTGAGTAACAGCTTCACCAGCAGCCTTGGGCTTTGTGAGCCCCCAAATGCAATGGGCACGGCTCCTGCTCCATCCTGGAATGTTGATTGTGGGGACAACCTTGAGGGAATTCTGGGGTGTTTCCTGAGAGCAGCCAGGCCTACCCAGGGTTTTTTGATTGGACGCAGCAATTGGTCATTTTGTCCCTCCTCTGCCATTCTACACATTGCCCGTAGAACAAACTGACATCAGTAGGGTTCCCTTCTGGGCTTGGTGCCTGCTTGTTTTTGTCAAGTGACAGTCAGAAAAAGGGAAGGCTTGACCTGATCATTCAACACTCTAGATGGAAAGGCGGGTATCCCGAGCCCAGAAATCAGAGTGTGGGTTTGTTGGATTTCCAGCAAAAGAAGGAGGTGAACAGGCTTTTCCCAAACCTTTTCCAAGCAGTAAATGTCACAGACAGCGTTGGGTTTCCCCTGTTCTGGCTTGGAGGTTGGAGCTGGTTGTCCTGGGTGCTCCTGCAGAGAACTTGGCTTTTCAGATACGCTTCTGTGCAACAAAACCATCATTTCCCTGCAGTCGTTGCCGAGGGAATGGCTCCACCACAAAGGATCCTCTTTTCCCCGGAGAAGATTTGCATGGGCTGGCAGCAAAGGCAGAGAGCTGGAGCAGGCCTCTACAACCTGGGCAATACGTGCTTCCTCAACTCCGTGCTGCAGTGCCTGACGTACACACCCCCTCTTGCCAACTACCTGCTCTCTCATGAGCACAGCAGCTCCTGTGAGTACTTTTAGGAAGATCTCCTTGTCAGTCTGCTGGGCACTTCCCAAGCATCCCCAGAACCTGCAACGGGATGTAGGAGAAAAACAGCCCTTCTTTCTCAGCTGCCCCCAAGCTGGTGTTCTGGGAACACTCAAGCCTAGAAGCCGCTTGTCCTATCAAGGTGTGTTCGCTCTCACAAAGATGCCTCTTTCTAGTCCCGGGTGTTGTTCCCGATTCCTGCAGGTTAAACTCTCTCTGCTGGTTGCACAGAAAACTTCTGTCAGTGAAGCATCCCTCTCAAGAATGTTTTCTGTGTACTGAGATGTCCTGGGCATACTGGGCCATTGGCACCTGGGGAGGACTAGGAGACTGTCTAGGACAACTCCAAGATCTCCATGAGGTTTCCCATTCAATGGCTCTTTGACTAACCTGACTGGCTTGCTTCCCTTCCTCCCTCCCTCTTCAGGTCGCCAGCAAGGCTTCTGCATGACGTGCATCATGGAAGCGCACGTTAACAATGCCTGGAACACCTCAGCCAGTGCCATCCAGCCCAGGGACGTCATCAGTGCCCTCCCACGTAGGTCACCTCAGCTACTTTGATGTGCTTTCCTCTGTTGGTAGAGGACTGAAGTACTACCTTCCTCTTGATTAGGAATAGGAGGACATTTCATGCTTGGCATGCAGGAAGACGCCCACGACTTCTTACGCTGTACTGTCACTGCCATGCAGAGAGCTTGTCTGGCTGGAAGCAGCGCGTAAGCACAAACAAATGACCTTTCAATGTTGCCCGGCCTTTTGGCTGCCTTGATGTACCCCCATCAAGGAAACACTACGCCCAGGGCTTGCAGGCAAAGGAAAACTCTTGGAGGAGATAACTCTCTGCTTTACTGTTTCCTTCCAGCTGGGACACCTCTTCTCAATATACTACCATCGTCCATCAAATATTTGGGGGCTTCCTGAGGTCCAGAGGTATGTTTCCACAACTGTTGCTCTCCTTACACTTGCCTGTGCCCTGCTGTGTGCCTGTGAGAAACAGATGAGCGTGTGGCTGGCTCTAGAAAAGATGAAAAGCATAAATGGGCACATCCTATTGACTTCACCTGTTGCTGAGCATTTCCGTTTGCCTTCCAGTCACGTGCTGCAGCTGCAAAGCAGTTTCCAATTCCTGCGAGGCCTTCCTGGATGTGCCTTTGGATATCGAAGTAAGAGGGTTTCTCACTGTGCTTCAGGACATCCCAAGCTCCTTGTGGCTTCCCAGAATGTGTGCAGCTGGCCTTGAAAAGTGCACTGTGAACACAGGAGAGCTTGGTGGGAGGTGGGAAGTGGTATGGGAGGTGTCCTGCAAAGGCCATGGCAGCGGTCTCCCTGTAGGTGCTGGGCAAGCACGCATTATACTCTCTGCACTGAGGGACTCTCAGCCACCATCTCTTTGCCTTCCCTCAACACCCACCTGGCTCCTAGGCTGATGGCTCGTGTTGTTTTCATTCCTGATGATGCTGCACACTATCGGCAGCTGAACTGAGCGGTGGCACGGTGAGGTAGCTCTTGATAGCGTCAGCCGGGAATCTCTGGGAAGTGAGGGAAATGTCCGATATCATACCCTCTTTCCTCCTCCCTCTGGCCACTCTTTGCAGGGTCACGGTGGGTCTCCTCTGCGTCATCCACCTGGGTCTTGTGGACAACTCCTCCTGAGTGCTTGGGCGAGGGCATTTCTCCCAGCTCAGAGCTCTCCTTTCTCACCCCTCCAGGCAGCCTCATCTGTCACCGCAGCTCTGGAGAACTTTGTGAAACCTGAGCGGCTGGCTGGTGAAAACAGCTTTCAATGTAACAGGTAAGAGGATGTCTAACACCAGATTAAGACTTGTACCTGTGTGGAGATGCTGCCTGTCATCGAGCCTCAGGAGGTTCGATGTACAATCAGGAGGCACAGCTTTTCTTTCTTACGGCCTAATGGTTCTGAAGAGTCTTGAAATGGCGTGAGGACGTGTGAGGTGGAAAAGGTTGTCTGGCTGCCTTGGGGCAAGCTAGGGTGCATTTCAGTGCTTGGCTCTCTGCTTGCTTTCAAGGTGTGACGAGATGGTTACTGCCCTCAAGAGGTTTACAATCGATCGCGTGCCCAGGGTGCTCACGCTGTGCCTGAAACGCTTTGATTTCTATGGCAAGAAGATCGGCAAGGTGTGTACGCAATTGGAGGGCAACTCTCTTTCTCTTCCTGGAGCAGGAGATTTCCCAAAGCAGGATGCTCTGCCACAAGCTGTTCAGGTGGAGCTTTTGGTGTTCCCTTCTGGGCAGAGGAGAGCTCCTGTGGCAAGGCAAGCACATGCTCTGCTGCGACAGAGCTGCTCTGGCCGAGAGCAGTTTCCTGCCACCCAAGGCGTTACCTGCTGCTTCAGGGACAAGAAGTGTTGATGAGCCCCAGAGATGTATTTTAACATAGCTGGGCCCTGGTCTTGGCAGGCTTTTTCACGTGGTATGGCAGTATCCTTCCTGAGCCCTCTTGATCTCTCTGCAGTTTGTGCAGTATCCCCAGTACTTGGATCTCCGGCCATACATGTCTCAGGGAGCTGCAGAACTGCTCCTCTACACCTTATATGCTGTCCTGGTGCACAGCGGTGGCAGCTGTCAGGCAGGACACTATTTCTGCTACACAAAGGTAAAGAGCCACTTCCTTTGTCACGGGGAAGAATGTGTGCTGGGGAAGGCAAACTTTTCTGGTAGCCAAGCTTTTGGGGGAGAAGGTCTCCTGACTGGCTGGATGGGATTTGCACTGGTGGACTCTTGCTTCTGTAGTTTGCTGCCTGTGTTTTTCTGAAGAAACCACGCATTTCATCTCCAGATATCATTGCCTTTATTTACAGGCCAGCGATGGACTGTGGTACCAGATGGACGATACGTTGGTGGATCGTTGCGACATAAACACAGTTCTCGCGCAGCAAGCCTATTTACTTTTTTATGTCAGGTAATAGCCACTACCAAAATGTGTCGAGAATACATTTCCCTTTCCCGGTCTGGCTATTTTCCTTCCGATCCTCCTGAGTCTTTCTGTCCTAGCAGACAGTTACTACCTGCATCATTCGGTGCTGTCCAACATGAACTGCCCCCCGTCAGTCCTTCCCTTCCCTTGCTGGGCTTTAGGCTGCTGCCCCGATGTAAACTGCTACTTGTCTGCTCTCTGTAGCTGTTTGATACAGAGAAGCGTCCCTAAAGCGGCCTACAGGGAAGATCTGGGGGACTCCTGATCAGGATGTGTAGTGATTGGGTGAGGGGCAGCAGTTTTAAACTTCAAGAGGGTAGATTTAGAGTCGATCTTAGGAAGAACTTGTTTACGGTGAGCGTGGAGAGACACTGGCAGAGGTTGCCCAGAGAAGCTGTGGATGCCCCGTCCCTGGAAGTGTTCAAGGCCAGGCTGGACAGGGCTTTGAGCAACCTGGTCTGTTGGAAGGTGCCCCTGCCCATGTCAGGTGATTGGAACTAGATGACCGTTAAGGTCCCTTCCAAGCCAAACCATCCTGTGATGCTATGATTCTATGAAATGGAGGCCGTAGGGGGTATGAAGGCGAGGTCTTGCTGTGACAGGGGCAGACCTAGTGGGAAGACCCCAAATGAATTTCCCATATTCTTGTCTTGACATGTCTTCTCTCTGTCATAGAAACCACTCCAAGTAAATGAGTGAACCCCAGAGGGGGCTGCAAAAGCAGCTCTAAACAAACATTGATCCTTGTTTGTTCTTTTTCTCCCGCAGATGCTCTGCACCCAGCGCTACTCGGGAGCAAACCCTGCTGAGGCAGAGAGAGGTCAGATCCCCACGGCGCAGCTATGATCTCTGCAGCCAATTAGTGGAGCACAGAGGGTACCACCAGTCACCAAAGAGGAGGAGAACAAGTCCTCCAAGTCATCGTCATGCTCCCAGGATTGACACAACTCAGGGGCTTTCCAACAGTTTTTCCGAGTCACCTCTTGCACCCAGGGCTGCTGGAGAGAAAAGCCTGCTGAGGCAGAGAGAGCGGAGCAGATCCCCACGGCATGGCTATGATCTCCGCAGCCAGTTTGTGGAGTACACAGAGTACCACCACTCAGCAAGGAGGAGGAGGAGGGTTTCAGTGCACTACAGATGCAGCTGAGAGAAATACTCAGGGTGCTGTGGTGGAGACACGGGCGGTTTGCAACCCTGGATGAGCGTGGAGCACAGCATCTGTATCATGGAATATCAGAGAGGAGGAGGAGGAGGAAGATCCAGGAAGCACCGCAAGTGACCCCAACAGGGAACAAGCTGCACAAAAAGCAGCAACAGCCCACCCTGTCCCTCCTCCCAGTGCTGCCTGTGGTCACCAAGAGCTCAGAGGGAGCTTCCAGAGACTGGGACAGCTCCGCCAGCTGGCCCACCTGCCCACAGGACCATCGAGGAAGAGCTTTAATCTCTCTTCTGCTTTGGGGATCACCTTGCAAAAACAACACTCATTTGGAACCCACCGGCAGAGAAGCCAAAGCCAGAATTAAAAGCAGTTGCTGGCCTTGCACAAGTCACTGAGGGGGCATGTACTTTTCTAGGTTTTAGGGGAGTTGGTGGAAATACTCAGTGTGGGAAGTTTATGCCATGGGGTTTTGAAAGCTGTGTGCTTGCATGGGCCCCTCTTGCAATCTCTTCCTTTTAAACATGGAGTTCAAGTCACTCAAATGGAAAAGGGCTAGGTGAGCCGACAGCGAGCGGGACTGAAAAGGACTGAACAGCCAGGCCCAGCGGGTGCTGCTCGGTGGCACCAAGTCTGGTGTGAGGCCAGGAACTAGCGGTGGCACCCAGGGGTCAGTACTGGCTGCAAACCTCTTTGACACCTTCCTTAATTAATGGTCTCCATGATGGGGCAGAAGGCACCCTCACTTTGGTAAATGACACCAAAGCGGGAGGAGCAGCACTTAGGCCAGGGCATCGTGGTGCCATCCCAAGGGACCTGGGCAGGCTGGAGAGAGGGGCTGACTGGGACCTCATCTAGTTCAGACCTCCTTCAGCATACACAAGCCAAGCCTGTGTATAACAACGAATATGCAATGTACCATGAAGCCTAAAGACTGAACAAAGGAGGGGAGAAGTTAGAGGAGAGTCCATCGTAACTTTGTCCCATGGGTCTCCAGGTACCCAGTGAAAGCACAGCAACTGCTTTGGCTGCTCCGCCATGTCCCTGCACCATGACGCGCTCAGCAATTTTTCCAGGCAGAGTACAGAGGCGCTAAGGGGGCCAGAGGGACCCTGCAGGGCTCCCTGAGGGACTGTGGGACAAACAGAGTGTCTGGGTCACCCTGACTGCCTCAGGAGGGCTCCCATGATCTGGCTAGACAGCTACACAAGGCTCTGGGGCATTACAGACACCTATGGAGGAGTGCCGTGGAGACTCAAGGGGAATGGTCGAATCTAGGGTCCAGGCCCCGAGTCCAGTGGGCTTTCTTTTGGTGCTAGAGTCCCTGCAGAGGGGTCTGGGGTGCAAGGAAGGGCTCAGGAGGCATCCTGGGTGGACTAGAGCGAGCCTAAGACAGCTCCAGGGCAAAGACAGCTCCAGCGCACCCTGGGGCAGAGGGTGCCCAGGGCCAGGTGGCCTCCACAGCCATCAGGGACCTGGCAACAGGCATTGTGATGTGTGGGGGGAGGGAGCGTGGCATGGGCTTGTGCTCATCATCTCCCTGCCCCTTTGCAGTGCCTTGATGTTGCAGCTGGTACAGGCACTGCCCCCCACCAGCGCAGGGACCCTCACACAGCACTCCAACTAACATCACTGGCACAAGCTGCCCAGAGAGGCCTCTGGAGACGTTCCAATGCCACCTGCACAGAATTTTGTGCAATCTGCTCTAGCACAGCCTGCTTTTACAGGGGGGTGGACTAGATAATCTCCGGAGGTTCCCTCCAACAACGACCACTGTGTGATTCTGGGACTCGTGGCACTTTGGCTGAGGAAGAAGATGTCAGGATCCTCAGGCAACCCAACGTCTGACTGCCCTCCCAGTCTCCCTGTCCAAGAAACCTGCCAGTCCTCACTAGCAGAAATTGGAACTCCACACGTGGGCTTGCAGATGTGCATGAGCACTGCAGGGCAACAGCCTTCTCTCTCTTCCCCATCCTCCACTGCAGGGCAAGTGCAGATGTTCTGCGGAGGGACCACCAATCCCCACCAGCCCTGCTGCCCTCCCTGTCATGCAGTGGCTCCTCTACCCTGGGCTCCCTCTACCGCGTCCCAGACCACTGGCCTGCTGTGATGGCACAGTCAGTGGCACTAACCTGCATAGCACATTCCCAGTCCCTCAGGGCCAGTGGGTGCCAGTGGGGAAGCTGGGAATCGCCCCTGGCCAGGACCCAGCAGGAGTTCCTCATGGATGGCAGGGATGCCAAAGCATGAGGAATTCCCTACTGGATGTCAGTGAAAGAGCACAGAGCCCCATCCATGTGAAGCCACCCCCGGCAGCCCCTCAGCCATAGCTGTGGTTACACAGAACCTCGCCAAGGAGCTCATCCGCATTGTGCAGGACACCGTCATAGTGACCAAGCAGTACAAAAAGTTTTTGCAAATCATGATGGCCAAGTTGCGAAAGGAAGCCTGTGGTAGGACGCCCCCCCGCAGTGCCCTCCTCCCCCCCGCCAGGAAAGAGGAGCAGCTCTAACCAGGCCTGCTGCAGCCCAGAGGGTGGCCCCAGGGCCTTTGAGTGGAGCTGCTGGGGGCAGATGTAGACTCAGGGAAGACAGCAGATGGGGACAAAGACCAAGGGCAGGACACGGTGCCAAGCAGAAGCAGCCCTATGCAGATGGGCAGAAGGAGCCCGGTGGGGGTGACGAAGAGGAGCCCCTTGGCGCCAGACAGAATCAGCTCCATGGGCCTGGGCAGCACCATCCATGTGGGGCCGGGCAGGAGCACCCCAGCAGAGCCCAGGCCCCAGCACCGGGGGCACGTGGGCAGGGCACGTGGGCAGGCGGCCTCAGGACTGTGCCAGGCAGGACTGTGCCTGCAGGAGGGCTGCTCCCGCCTGTGGGGCTGCTCAAAGCTTTGGTGGAGATGCGACTGCTGGCCCCACTGCATCTGCTTCTGCAAGCCCCCGTGGTGGCAGCGCTGCTCCCAGAAGAGCAATGGGTTTCCCTGCCAGTGAGCAGCTGGCAGGGTGCAGGGCTGGGAACCCCCTGGGCTGCCCCCCATCTGAAATATTCAGTCTTTTTTCTATCCTGGTGCTGGGGCTCATCCATCCGTCCCGCAGCTGGGGCTGTGTCACTCTGAGTGCCTGAACCCAGTGGGGACAAGCAGGCATTGGGCATGGCTTGCACCCACAAAGCAGGGCGTGGGGGTGCCTGGTACCACAGTGGGTGGCGTGTGGGGATCGGGCTGGGCTGGAGAAAGGGGCCAGAAGAAACCTCATCAAGTCCAACAAGTGCCGAGTCTGGTGCCTGTGGAGGAACAAGCCCAGGCCCCGGCACAGTCAGGGGTCACCTTGCTGGAAAGCAGCTTGGCAGAGGAGGTCCTGGTGGGCCCCTCAACGAGATGCCTGCTGGGCAGGGGACTTGGACCGCTTGCAAAGGGGGGATCCAGTATGTATTGAGACGCCACAGTTAATCCATACACCACAAACAAAAAGTCCTGTTGTCCCCGGGTTGGCATATTCAAATGCCTAACAAATGGGGTAGGGGCTTGGTCCCTTAAACACTTTTTGTCCAATACAGATAATAGAGTTGAAACACGGGAAATAAATCCCTTACCCCATGAGAATACTCTCCTCAGGAATTGTTTGTGAACAATTAGTTGTGAGTCGTGGAATAGAACCATGGTATACCCCAGACTTGCAAACCTTTATTCCAGACATGTGACCTTGTTGGGGTTTTCTTGCACCAGGGTTTAAACCTGGAGATCCCATATGTTAGGCAAAAACTACCAATCGAGAAAACACATTGAAATATGTGGTTTCGCTTACTATCAAAACAAAGTGGAGTTTTGTGAGGGAAGGAAAAGAAAAACCTGTGACCTATCAACATGCTCCACCGTTCAATATCCAGCCCCTCAGGGTCCTTTCTGGGCATGTTCAGATGGCAAGTTGTACTTCACACTAAATAGTTCCCTGAAATTATTTACATATGCATAAGGCACTTGTGTATGTCACTTTGCTCCTGTGGGGCTTTCTTGGGGTCTTTTGAGACTACTGGTGGTCAACAAGTTGCTGAACTTTCTTGGGGCACATGCACTCTGCTTGTATTACAGAACCTCATTTATTCTCGGTGCTATATGGTTTTGACAGCAGTGCTCTGTTACCCCACTTCCCTTGGCTATTGTTATAGCCCAGGTGCCTCAGAAGGCTTGCCACCCTTTGCTGAGTTTACTCAATAGGTCTAGTTAATCACTGCTTTAGCTGCAGCCTCTCCTGATGACTCTTTACAACTTAATCCTGTCAGCGAGAAGCATCCAGCTCTGCCACTGAAGGGCAGCAGGCTCCAGTCACCAGGCTGCTCCCCACAGGGCACAATCCCTACTGCCTGGATCTCGGTGGTGAGAGGCTGTATATAAAAATGAACTATTTTCCAGCAAGGGAAGCAAGGCTTGAACACGCATGCTCTGGCTGGTAATTCTCCCAGGCAGCTGCATATTCCCAATCCCTCAAGGGGACTGGGCTTCCCCCAGGGCTGCCCAGCCCAGCCTGACTCCAGCTGCCCGGGGGCCGGGCACGCTGGGGGGGGGACCTCCCCCCCACACACACCCCCGGGCAGCCAGCAGGCAGGAGACACCCCTGCGCTGGCCCAAGGGCCTCCCTCGCCCCATGGCCGGCCCCAGCCCCCACTCAGCCTGGCCGCAGACCCAAAACAGGCTGCGACCCCCCAGCCCAACGTGGCTGCCAGGAGGCTGAGGGTGGGCAATTACAGCTGCCAGCACACCCTGGGAACAACATGGCCATGGGGCAGCCCCAGGCCTACAGCTCTCAGCATGCCCTGGGAACAACATGGCCATGGGGCATCCCCAGGCCTACAGCTCTCAGCATGCCCTGGGAACAACATGGCCATGGGGCATCCCCAGGCCTACAGCTCTCAGCATGCCCTGGGAACAACATGGCCACCTGGCATCCCCAGGCCTACAGCTCCCAGCATGCCCTGGTATTTAAGGACAGAAAATAATATTGTCTCAACATCACTGTTTCACGACCGCCATTTTCCTGTTGCCGAGCAGAAGGGACTTGGTTTACCTACTTTGTGACCACAGCATCCTGTTGTTGGCAAAAAAAGCCTCAGTCGGGACGGCTGCTGCCGGAGACACGCTGCCCATCGGAACTGGGACTGGGGAGCCAGCACAGTAACACCTGGGACCGTGGGCGAAAATTGTGTGAACTAAACTATTTTAGGAGAACTGGGTGGTTTTCCGGGGAAATGGTGTGGACTGAAACCTATAACTGCTGGGGCTCTGCTCACTCTTGTGCTCGGCGACTCGGAGGTCTCCACGGACTTCACCGACTCCACCTGCTCCACCCGCTTGCTCACCTCTACAGAGTCTGGGACTTGGACAACCGCGCCAAGACAATACATCACTGGAGTCCTATATTGGTGGTGGTGAATAGGTGCGCCTCTCCCGTTCTCTTGCTTAGGGATTCTGACTTTCTCTTTCTCTTCCTCTCTGTCCTATCACAAGTATCAGTTGTTGTAGAGAATAAAACTTGTAAGCTTGTATGGCATCCGGCCTCGTTTGTGCCTTAATCTAATTCTTGGGATTGTTTAAGAACCGTCCCCGATATCGACTTCCAATATCGGATCGGGACAGTACCTCAGGTGGGACCGCAGTGTGAGCCCTGCGCTAGGAGCCGTGTATCCCAAGTGTGAATGTAGAGGTTGGGCCTTGTTTTTAGCTTGGTTCAAAGTGAACTGTGCTGACTGATTCTCTGATCAGAGCAGGCAAGTCTGATCCCTGAGAGAATATTGTCATGGGTGGAAGAGTTGAAGTGCAGGGACTGTGTCAACAAACAGGTGGTTTGAAAAGTCTTTGGTCAAGGATCTGGTACGGTTGTGTAACACCTTTTGCTTTTACAAAGGTGTCTAGTAAATCCAAGTGTTCCTGCCTGTGTCCTAGTAGTGCAGAGACCTCTGTACTTTCTTTGGACTGATTGATGTGTAAGATCTGGGGATTTTTTGGACAGCTCTGAAAATTGTTCAGAAGGTGGCTTGTATGTTGGGGTGAAATCAGTCGTCACTTCCATAAACCTCTCGCCTGGTCAGAAGACCTGTGGAAGCAAGGAGGGTTTCTTTTTTTTTTCCCCTTTTTTGTTTTTGGTTTGTTTTGGTTTGGTTGTTTTGTTTGGTTTGGTTTGGTTTGGTTTGGTTTGGTGTGGTTTGGTGTGCTTTGGTTTGGTGTGCTTTGGTGTGCTTTGGTGTGCTTTGGTGTGGTTTGGTTTGGTTTGGTTTGGTTTGGTTTGGTTTGGTTTGGTTTGGTGTGGTTTGGTGTGGTTTGGTGTGGTTTGGTGTGGTTTGGTTTGGTGTGGTTTGGTGTGGTTTGGTTTGGTGTGGTTTGGTGTGGTTTTGTGTGGTTTGGTTTGGTTTGGTGTGGTTTGGTGTGGTTTGGTGTGGTGTGCTTTGGTGTGCTTTGGTGTGGTTTGGTTTGGTTTGGTTTGGTGTGGTGTGGTTTGGTGTGCTTTGGTGTGCTTTGGTGTGGTTTGGTTTGGTGTGGTGTGGTGTGGTTTGGTTTGGTTTGGTTTGGTTTGGTTTGGTTTGGTTTGGTTTGGTTGGGTTGGGTTGGGTTGGGTTGGGTTGGGTTGGGTTGGGTTGGGTTGGGTTGGGTTGGGTTGGGTTGGGTTGGGTTGGGTTTGATTGGGTTGGGTTGGGTTTGTTATTACTGGGAGGAAAAGCAGTGATTAAGTATCACTCTGTGATACCCCCAGGTGCAGGCTGTGTAGTGCATTTGAGGTGGGTCGTTCCTGTACAGCCAAGACGGAGCCCAGACTCCTCAATGCTTTGCGCACTGGCAGTGGAAGCCTTTGTGCAGCTGTGGGGACTGGCTTTCTGTGCTGCAGCATGAAAAATAAGAAACACTAGGGTAAGGCTGACAGAGAAGTGGAAAGGAATGGAATATTTTTTGCTGAAAAGAGTATGTCCTGTAGTTTTCAAGCTCTCAATATCTCCACGTGGAATTTAAAACCTGCTTTTAACTATGCTGTTCTGTTTCAATGAGAGGGAAGGTGTCTTGTAGTCACAGATGATCCGTTCTGTTAATAAGGTTCTTTGCCTTGTGAGTTGAGCTTTCTTGGCTTTACATGAAAAGTGCCTCAAGCTGTACGATTTCAGGAATTACATCTACATGGGGATTTAGAGACAAATGAAAAAGTATGTCATCTTATTGTTTCAGTATATGAATACTTTTAAACAGTATTTGCTGTGTTTTGAGCAACAGACCCGCTTCCCATGCACCTGCATAAACCCCAGTTTCTCGTGAAGCCACATGCAGTATGGTTTGTGATGTGATATTTACTTGATTCGTAAGCCGTACTGTGCTGTGCTCTTCTGGGCTTGTCATAGGCCTTTGAAACACAGCCCTGCACATCAAACGAGCAAGCTGTGTAATCTGCTTTCCCTCATAATGTAGAGCCATGTAACTGTCATCAATACAGGCAGAACAAATCTAGTTGAGGGATTTGTGGGCTACTGTGCGAATCGTGGTGTGCCAGGAATTAGCCCATGCTTACTAATAAGTTCCTGTATTTGAATAGGAATGGGAACATGACGGTACCACAGAGCTGATCAGATGTCCACTGCCATGATTTTCCCTTTTTTAACAAATTATACCAGGGCTGAGCAATGACAGAAGAGGCAAGAATACGGTTACACCAGAATGCAAACTTGTAGTTCCAGCATACTAGATGGATTGTGCCCAGATGCTTTCTGTTCCAGTGTCTCTGGTGCAACAGAGGCAGCTCCTCTAACCCACCAGACTCCTTGGAATCTACCTTCTTGTGCTGGCCCTTGGCACTTTGATTCTGGGACTTTGAGTCCAACTTGATCAGTGTTTCCCAAATGGTTTTCATTGTCTCTCTAATGCTTTCTGTCCCTTCTCACCCGCTGAGGATTCCATCAATGTACCGATACACTGTGATGCCAGGTGGAATAGATCTGTGCTAAGACTACAGCCAGAGTACTGTGAGCAATAGCAGGGCAGTGTTTATATCCTTACAGAGGCCTATTGAGAACGTACTGAGTCCCTTTCCAGGTAAAGGCACACTGGGCTTTATCTTGGATGTGGAGCGGAATCTAGAGGAACATATCTCCCATATCAAAAGGAGCCTTCCAAATCAGGGAGGCTCCCTGTATTTGTGTCACCAGCCGGGTCTTGTTGGGCACTGCCACACTAAAAGGGAGTTAGCATTTAGCTTGCGGCTATCGAGAGTTAGGTGCCATTGCCCGTAAGGCTTTCTGACTGGTCAAAGCAGAAAACTGTATGGAGAGTGGGCTCTAGTGCTGATACCTCTCTTTTCTAAATGTGCCACCACCCCATCCATAGCGGAGTTTGCTGCTGCTGGCAAGGGACATTGTTTTAACTGGTAACTGGAGAGCGAGGAAGAGGTGTGGATGGTTGTAACAGACAAATTAATTTCCCTGTTCCATTTTTCTCCCACATCCACCCAGTAGTTATGTGGGGCTCCCCATTGTCTTCCTCATCTGCTGTCACCAGAGAAGCAAAAGACCATACAGACCGGCCAGGCGTTTTCCTGCACCGACCATATGGCAGGCCAGATCCCAAAATGTAACTCTCAGCTTCTCCAGCGAGCACTTCTGCATCTGCCATTTGTTTTTCCTGGCCGGGGTAGCCATAAATTAATTTTGGCCACTTAGCTTTCCTTACTTACTCCCTCTATTCCGGTATACCTTACTTTGCGGCAGCCAGGTTGTGTATGTAATGCCTTGGCCGGGTCAGCAGTGACTACTGACATTTGGACAGCTCCATCAATTAAAAAGCGCACAGAAATTTTTTTGATCCAATTGGAATACTGAGAAGGGTTTCGGGGCCTTTCTCAGAGTGCCATACATTGCATAGTCATGTGTCATACACAGGTTTGGTTACTGGTTTTTCACTTCTAATGCAAATACGTATGCATCCTCAATAGCACTACTGACGTGTTTTGCCAAACTACGCATGTTCTCCAAGCAGGGTCTTGGCCTCTTTCGGGTGGAACTATTTGAGTTGGAGGTCGCCATCTCCCACTGCCGCAATTATCTTTGTCCTATTTTTAACTCATTTTCTGTTGGTGTCAGTGGATCCCAAGACCTTACCAGCTTGTGTTCTCTTGCTGCCAGAACTTTCCTCATTGGAAGGCTTCTTCCTGCGTAACTTAGCTAACGGTGTTCTTTTCACGACCTGGTCTTTGTTTCTCACCCCTGCCAAGGCTGCCTCCCTTGATGGGAAGTCCCTTCATTTGAAACTGCTTTAGAGAGTGAGTCATGTCGGTGGAGGTGTCACCTAGACAGAGGGGAGTGTGGAAGGTCGGTTCTCTGCATGCGGCAGGGGCTGCATTAATCCCTGTCTCCCACTGCGTGAATGACCGCAAGCAGAGGCACTGTGCACGGAACATCAAGCCTTTAATGAATTAAGAAGGAGAGATATGGGAGAGGGCTGGGGCTGTAGTGGGCGGGTGCAGGTCACACGTCACAGGGATCTGTGCTCCACACCTTCTCTATCAATATATCAACAGCGGTCAGGGCGGTGCGGGGCACTTTGTCTCCTGGAGTCCCTCAGGGTTCTGGCTCACTTGGTGAGCACGGAGTCGCTGTTGGATGCCCTCTGCTTGCTGCCGCCCACCTGCTGCCCACTACAGCCCGCAGTTGTGCCGTCCCTGTCCAGGTTCCCCTCCCAGAGGGTTTTGGAGCTTTTTGCCACCTAGCAGACCACCATCTTCTTGCACTTCCTGGGTGTCATGCTGTCTCGTAGGGAGGTCTTTAGCATCCTGGGGGTACCAGCCAGTGCAGGGTGCTTGGCTTTTTTGCCAGCAGCCTTGCTCGATCTGGGCACCACCCGTCTGGAGAGGACACCCAGTGGTGACTGCAAGTGGGTCAAAATGACCCGGGGCTGCCTCTGCAGTGCGTCCTCCACCAATTGCGCCATGTGGGGCAGATGATGCTGAGCGGCAGCCGTGGGTCTGGCCAGGGGACTCTGCAGCAGGATCTGCAGGAGACTCTCTGGGGGACCATTCTGGGGACCCTCTGGTCTTCTGGTCTTTTGGACCCTTCTGGTTTTCTGGACACTTAGCTCTCCTCTGAAGTGTCCATCGTACCCACCTGAGAGAGCTCCATGGGACTCCCTGGCAGGCAGGTGGGGAGGAGCGCTGCCAGCCCACCCTGCTTCCCCTTGGGGTCCAGCAAGGGGGTGTGAGAAACTGCACCGGTGAGACCCACCATCGCCATAGCAGATGTGTTTTCTCAACATTGCTATGGTAGGAAGCTCATGCCATCACCACAGTGAACGATCTGTATGTCGTTAAGGCAGGAAGATATCACTGCTACAGAAGAGGTTTAAGGCAGGAAGATCACACCACTGCCACTGCAGAGGTTTAAGGAGGAAGCTGACTGACGCCATGGAGCAACAGGGGAGGCTGATCCTGCAAAACTTAACCAAACCCCTGTGCTTGTGCCCAGACCAGGGGTCAGGGGGATAAAGGTACCTGGAGGCCCCTGAGGAATGTTGGGCACGTACACCATTGCCGGGTGGAAGGTGTGGTGTAGCAGAACAGCTTGTAACAACTCTATAAAAAATGGAACCACCTAACATTGGACGGAACGTTCTGCCACTGGACTTGGAAACGAATCGGACTGTTGGGATGCTGCAGCTCCGGGTGGTAGCTGTTGCTCTGAACTCTTTTCTTTATTTTTCCTTCTTTCTTTCCTTTCTTTCTGTCTTTCTCTCTCGCTCTCTCTCCCTTTGCATTCGCAGACTGATTGTTGGGCAAATAAAGTTCCTTGGCTCTTGACTCTCTTTTGAGTCTTAATTCTGTTCCCGAGAAGACAAACAGAACAATGCTCCGGTCTCAGACCAGCATGCGACAGGGGGATGTTGCCACCTTCCACCAGGAGGAATTGGTGTCCTCCTGCGTCACGGCCGCCAATTTTTTCTTTTGGACATTCGCCCTCCATCATGTACTCCAAGAGGTCAGGTGAGGGTGGTGGTCAAGACATGGACATCAGGGACACCACTGTCTGTGTCTTTGCTGTCCCCTAGCCCTGCAGTCACTGTCTGCTCTATGGAGCAGCCACCATTTGCCACGTTTTCTGAGAGCTCTGGGAGCTTGTTGAGAAGGGTTGTCAAACAGCAGCTGTTGAGAACTTTAGGGAGCTCCAGGATGCTGTCAAGCCACGTGAGCGGGTCACTGCTGTCCATGGTGGACAAATGCTCATCCTGAAACTGCAGGCTGTCCTCTGCCAGCTCAGGAGAGGCCTCATTGAAGGCATCTGGCCACAGCTCGGGCAGGTCCAGGGGCTTCTCTGGGCTTGCTGGGGTGGTCCCCACTTCTCAAAAATGACAACAAATCCAAGCCACCTCCAGGGCAATGCAAGCTTTCCTTGGCACGGCCACCCATCTACGGGCTCTGCCACTCCCAGACCTCACCTTGGGGTTTTGTTGTGGTTTTGGCAGAGGGCAGCATGCCAGCAGTGACTGGTGGTGGCATGGTCGGAGTGTTGAAGCTCATGCCGAGCACCTCTGACACCATCGGCAGCTGGAGGGGGAACCTCTCTCTTAGGGGAAGCAAAGGGGGGTGATGGGGTGAGATTCTGGCCGGCAGAGCTGGTTGGGGGTTACCCGGAGGGCAGGAGCACCACGAGGAGTTTGCTGCAATATGTGCCGTGGCGGCTGGCCAGTTGGCATTTGTTGGGGCAAACAGTGTTCTGTCCCCATGGCGATAATTCTACCAGCACCTGCTTCAGCCAGCGTTGTGATGGTTTGACTTTTAATTCTGGAACAACTTCCCATCTCAATGGTTTCCCACCCTGCTGATGCTTTCCTGTGCTCAGTGCAGATTTCCCATTCCCACCGTAGTTTCCCACTTCAGCTGTGTTTTGTTTTGGGAGTTGAATTTCACGTGAAAGGGGAAGACACGGGGCCAGCACCACCAACCCTGCAATGCCAACATCTGTGTGCTGGCCAGCCTTCCTTGAGGGTGGAGTTGGGAGGGGACCTTGGGGTACTTTCGGGTTGTTTTTGTCCTCTCCACTCTCTGGTCTGGGCCAGAGGTCAATCTTGGTCTTGCTGTCAGGGTAGCAAAGCTGTGTGGCGTTCACATGCCCCTTCCTGGGGAACGCTGGTGGGGCTGTACTGGGGGTCTGTCCTGGCTGTGGAGAAGCATCATGGGGTAGTGGGCAAGCACCCTTCCCTACGGGGTCTGCCAGTGCAAGGGGTCCACCAGCGGTGAGTGAGAGCTGCAAGGAGCCTTCCCCTGCCCCTCAACGTTTCTCTTGAAGTGAGGGGCCCAAAATGACAACACAGTGTCTTAGGTTTGGCTTCAGCCATTTACAAGGGGTCGAACACTGCCTTGGTCCTGCTGGCCACACTGTTTCTGGTACGCCTTTGTTCTGATACCAGCCAGGATGAAATTGGCCACCTGGGCACACTGCTGGCTCATGCTCAACCATCTGTCAACCTGCACCCTCTGGGTACTTTCCCACCAGGCAGCCTTCCAGCCACTCTGCCCCACGCCTGTAGCATTGTGTGGGCTTGTTGTGACCCGAGTGCAGAACTGGCACTTCTCCTGGTTGAACTTCATACAACTTGACTCACTGAAATTGTCCAACCCGTGCAGATCCCTCTGCAGAACCTTCCTGCCCTCAAGAACATCAGCCCTCCCACCCAACTTGTTGTTGTATGCAAACTCACTGAGGGTGCACGCAATCCCCCTGGCCGGATCATTGATAAAGTTCTGGAGCAGGACTGACCCCAACACTGAGCCCTGGGGAACACCACTCCTTATGGGCCGTCACCTGGATGTCACTCCATTTACTACCACTCCTGGGGCTTGGCTGTCCAGCCAGCTTTAACCCAGCATAGAGAGCACGCAGCCAAGCCATAAGCAGGCAGTTTCTGCACAAGAATGCTGTGGGAGATGAAGTCAAAAGTCTTTCCTAAGGTCCAGGTAGGCAGCATGCACAGCCTTTCCCTCACCCACTAGGCAGATCACCTTGTCACAGAAGGAGATCAGATTCATCATGTAAGACCTGCCTTTCATAAACCCATGCTGGCTAGTCCTGATCTCCTGGTTTTCCTCCACCTGCTGATTGATGGTGCTCAGGATGATTTGCTCACAGCCTTCCCTGGCACTAAGACCAGGTTGATCCACCTGTAGTTATTCGCATCCTCCTTCCTACCCTTCTTGTAGGTGGGCACCACTCTGACTAACCTTCAGTCTCCTAGGACCTCCCCACTTAGCCAGCACTGTAGATAGTCATCCCCGTGGTGATGCAGATGAGGAGCAGACCAATTGTTTTCACATTGATCTTGGATCATGGGTTGTCCGTAGACAAGGACACTTTCAAAAGCACTTGGTCCTACCTGGACATCAGCTTCACCTGAACCACAGGTCCTCTGGGGCTGCAGAGATATCACTTGCAGCAATGCCCTCTCCTGCCACCACTGCACAGTCCAGCCCTGCATCTCTCTGGTCCCAAGGACAGCATGGTTTGCCTTCCTGCGGGACATCTCATTTCACCTTTACAATGCCACCTGCCAACAACCCCAGCGTGCTCTGCAGCAAACTTTTGCTTTCATGGGACCCTGGGCACTTGTTACCCCCATTTATTGTTACACATCTGATCTTGGCCCTGGTGCTACAGCTGAGGTCCGATGCATCTCTTCTCTGACACAAAGACCCTAAATCAAGGAGAGGAAGAGGAAAAAATTCTTATTTAACCAGCGTGAGGAAGCCTTAGGATGAAAAACCTCACATCTTATTGGGGACTTTAAAGATCCAGTGGGTTTAAATGGCAAGGGTTTAGGAGTACTCAGGGAGTTTGTAGGGCTGGCAGAGTTGACAAGGGATCAACAGCTGACTCCATGTCCATAAAAGACACTTTCATTTGGCTCTGAAATGGACCAGTCACCGCCCAAAGCTGAGCCAATAAGCAATACCAGTGGCACCTCTCTGATAACCTGTGGAAGAGAGGATAAAACACAGTGTGCAGCATCTGTAAGGGAGAGGAGTGAGAAATGTGTGAGAGAAACAACCCTACAGACACCAAAGTAAGTGAAGAAGGAGGGAGGGCAGGAAGAGAGAGTCTTGGTGGGATCCTACAAGCCAGTGGTCAGGCCATCCCCCCCTTCCCCCCCCGACAGTCACAGGACAGCACAGTGACAATGCTCCTTTAGGTGTCTGCAGGTTCTTTGCATCGGCATTCTAGCACAGCTGACAGATGATCCAACAACTGTGATGCTCAGCTGAATCTGAAACCCTGCATCATCCGTGTCCACCTTGGCTCTCGTAGCAAAGAAATGGTGGAGTCTCATCTCCCGGGGGGGGGGGGTGAGTCAGGAGAGCAGCAGAGTGCAGGTGCCAGGAATCAGGGTGGCAGGCTGTGGCCAATGCTGGGAACTTTCACCGGGCAGTATCGCTCAAGGGGGGAAGAGTGTCCTGCAAGTGGTTGCAAGGAGGCCATGAGGCCCCAGGGCCTAAGGACAATTTACCTCTTCATAGGCCTCGGTGGCAGAGACAATGGCTGTAACCACAAGGACAAAGACTTTGCTTCTCTTGGTGACTCCCAGCCTTGCCAGTGCCCTTTTCCATGTCCATCACAGGGTGTCCTACGCTGTCCCACAGCTGCTGCTTTTTCCCTGCAGGCTGCAGACACCCGCCTGGCTTCCCCGCCTTGCTCTCACCCTGGCGTTTCCACACATGCACTGGTGTCTGTCCAGCCTCACACTCTGTTCCTTGAAACACAAAGACATGCACAGATCTTCTACTCCTTGTGGAGGACTTCTCTTACCACAGCATTAGCCCTTGAGTGACATTTCCTCCTCCTGATCTCCACTCTCCGCTGTCCGAGATGCACTGTGTGGCCGTGCTTCTCTCCCCTGCTCTTTCCTACCTCCAAGGAAAGCTCCACCACCTGGGAAACCACCCTTCAGGCAGGCATCCCAACCCAGCACCCTCCTTGTGCCCTTTCACCTGACCACGCCATGGCCTCACCACGCTCTTCCAAGGCTGCTAGCCTTTCAGCTTCTCGCCTAGACACGACCAACCTGTGCGCCTGCTGCTGTGCCAAGATGTACTCAGGCAGCAGAGATGTGACAAGCAAGAAATAAGCCCCTTCCTGGAGGGAGCCCAGGTCCTTAGGCAGAGGGGATCTCACAGCCCATGTGCCACCCAGGGGCCTTCTGCTGGCCTGCCCGAGACACTGGCAGATGGAGCTTAACAGCACGTGTCCCAGCCATGAGGCAGGGGCTCACCTCTCTGCTCTTTCAGACAGAGGTGACCTCACAGTCCCTTTCCCAGCCACATTCCTGCTCCTGGCCTGTCCCCTCCGGAGGCAGGAATGACCTCCCTGCTCCCTCCACAGCCATTGCCTTCCCACTGGATGGTGAGTTCCTGAGACACAAGGGACCACAGGACACCGTGCTCAGCCACCAGCCTCCCTGTGGCCCAGTGCCTCAGCAGAGAAAAGGAAGCTTCTCCCACCCAACATAGCTCGTAGATTTCCTACCAGTGCTTTGAGTGGAGAAGTGTTCCTCAGAGCAGCTGCGGAATTTCTATTGGTACATCGGTGCACAGCTGTACTTCCCGCTCTCAGTTTTTCCTTCTGACTTGAAGGAGCTCTCCAAGGGAAAGAGTCAATGAATCCTAGAATCACTGGGGTTTGAAGAGACCTCTGTAAATCGCCTTGTCCAGCTATCCTGCTCAAGGCAGGGTGAACCAGAGGAGGTCTCTCAAGGGTTCTGCCCAGTTTGGCATCGTCCACCAATGGGTTGAAAAAACATTCTTCCAACTTATACGAGGAGGTAAAAAAGGTATTCAGCACTGCTGGCCCAGGTACTTGCACTATGGGATGTCACTAGTCACTGGCCACCAGAAAGCCTTGACCTCTGGTGGCATATGGGCTTGAGCCCCCAGGCAATATTCTCACCCACAATATCCAACGTTTCTTTACTCGAGATGTCATAATCTGGCTATAAAGAGACTGCAGGAGACCATGTAAAGAACCCTTGCTGATGTGCAGGTACAAAACATCCACTTCCTTCCCCTACACTTACAGGTTCAGCAATGCCTTTCTTGTCCTACAAGTACCTGGAAGTGGCTGCAGGAACATTTTGCCCATCATTTTCCCAGACACTTAGGTGAGGTGGACCAGCCTGTAATTCTCCCAGTACTTTTTCTTGCCTTTCTGGAACAAAGGTTGGATGTCTGCCTTTTGCCAGGACCCCAGAACCTCTCTGATTGCTCAGAAAAATTTCAGGGCACCATCCAGAAAGGGTGAGATAAGCAGACAGGAGCACTTTAAATGAGCCTGCCCAAGGTGGCTGAGATGAATCTCCCTGGGACAGCGCGCTTTCTTCCTGCGGTCACACACAGAAATGGCCGTGCCCTGGGAGGTGTCCCCACCTCAGCTGGCCTCATACACTGCTGGCGTGTTTGAACCCCAGCCTCACGCACACAGGGGTGCTCAGAGGCACGAGCCCTTCCCTGGCACGTGCGGAGGCAGAGCACTGCAGCGGGCACAGTGAGTGCCTGGCCTCCTGCTGCCCCTGCCAGAGGCTGGCAGCACCTCAGCCCGGGGGTGTAGCGCCCTGCTCGGCACCTCTCGGAGATGGCCCTCGTCATGAGCAGTGGAGACAGGCACCTCGGTTCAAGGGAGCACATCCCAGGGCTGCATTCAGGCGGTTTCTGTCAATACAGAGCATTTCATGGAGGCCAGCTGTGTCACAGAGGTGCCACTGCCTGTCCCTGCCTGCGGTCACAGCACTGCCACGCAGCACGGCTGTGACCAGGCTGCCAGCGCACTCAGGCCTGACAGCAACGCAAGGGTTCAGAAGGAGCGTGGAAGTGGGAAGAGGACAGTATTGCAGAGCCAAGGGCTTCCACCCCCTGGCAGTGCGGCCATGCCAGGACTCTTTTCCCCTCCAGCTCTGCACACAGGAACTGCCCCTGCAGCTCCAAATAGGCCTTGGAGGAAGGATCTCAGGGGAAAATAGTGACTGAAGGGCCCTTTATTTTGTTCAAACAGGCAGAGAGCAGGGCTCTTCATTTACACAGCCACTGGGGCAGAAAAGCAAAGGTGAGAGTGAATTACAAATGCAATGGCAATATTATCATAAGCAAAAATAAACACCACAATCAAAACATAGAAGAGACAGTCTGGGTCCGTAACAAATTATTTTATAATTGCTAGCAGAAGTTTATTGCTTCAGAGGAAAATCCAGCTATATAGTTTGCACACTGCACCCTTGAGCTCCTGGTTCCTCATGCTGTAGATGAGGGGGTTCACTGCTGGAGGCACCACTGAGTACAGCACTGACACCACCAGGTCCTGGGATGGGGAGGAGATGGAGGGGGGCTTCAGGTGTGCAAAAATGCCTGTATTGACAAAGAGGGAGACCACAGCCAGGTGAGGGAGGCACGTGCAAAAGGCTTTGTGCCGTCCCTGCTCAGAGGGGATCCTCAGCACAGCCCTGAAGATCTGCACGTAGGACAGAACAATGAAAACAAAACAGCCAAATGCTATGAAGGCACTAACCACAAGAAGCCCAACTTCCCCGTAGTAGGCCCGTGAGCAGGAGAGCTTGAGGGTCTGGGGGATTTCACAGGAGGGCATCCAGGTAGATGCCCAGGAAGAGCCAGAAGTGCAAGTGCTGCAGCTCCTGTCTGTCTGCAAATGCCAGGAGGAGGAACTGGGTGATGGAGCTGCTGTTGGACATCTGCTGCCTCTGGGCATGGGGAGCTGTTACAGGAAAAAAATACAGTGACAAGTGAAGGGTGACTTCTCTGAGCAAAATCAATGCCATTTCCCACAGACCATCCCCCTGTCACACCCAGACATCCCTTACTCTTCCTAGCAGACCTTCCTTCAGCTGTGTGGCTGGAGGCCTGCTTGGTGCTGGCCGTGTGGGCGATGAAGAGCAGGGCATCTGCCCACGGGCTCTTGATCAGTCAGCCCCAATCTGCAGAAGTAGATATGGGCAGGGACCAGTCCTGGGGTTTAACTTTCTCCTGTTAAACCAGTGCCGGAGCAGAAGGGCCTGTCAGCATCTGCACTGCCAGTTCTCTGTCACAGCATCCCTGCGCTTTTTTTCTTTTTTTTTTTTAGATCACTCCCCTCTCTCTGTTGGTGAGTGTTCTTGGATGTCAGAAAATCTTGCAATTTCTGCTGTCCTCAGGGGGAACACAGTGAGCTCTGCGAGGCAAGAGGATTGCCTGTGGGTGAGTGCACAGTGTGGGGAGGTGGTCTGTCCATCTGGTTCCCAGTGTCTCTGGGCTTGCACCTTCCTGGGGTGGAGGGTGACCACACTGCCATGTCACCCTGGAAATCCACCAGGCACTGCTGAGAGCAGCCTGACTCATCACAGACCCCTCTTTCTTGAGGTCTCAGCACCCCGCTTGTAGCCAAGGACACACAGGGCTCATTTCACCCTTCCAACAGCATTTTCTCTGTCACAGCATCCCTGCGCTTGTCCGTGGGGCTTTCAGATCACAAAGGGTGGGAGGGGACAGGTTTGCATTCTGGAGGGCAGCTCACTGCTTGGAAACAAATTTTAAGTATATAGGTGAGAGTCACCAATACAACATCTGACAGAGAAAAAAAAGCTCAATGCCCATCCCCACAGAGGGCATTGCCCACAGCCCCACAGGTGGCATGGGACACTTGTTCCCATGGACACAGCTGCAGGAATGGACCCACAAGATCAGTGTGTGACTCTGCAGCTGAAACACCCATCCCCAGAGAGCCTGACAACAAGAGCAAGAGAACAGTAACAAATAACAGAGACAATGGAGAAAGGAGGCAAAACAGAGTGAGGGTGCCGCTGAGAGAGGTGAGTGTGCTGGGCACTGAGGGCAGCGCTGCCCTTGCCCAGCTCTGCTCGCCACCTCCCACATGTTGGAAGAAGGGTTCGCCGGAGTCAAGAAGACACTCAATATGTGTTATGCATCTTGCTCAACTTTATTAGTTTCTAACACTACTTATATAGAACCAATACACATGCATATTCGTAAAGCAGAAATATAATTGGTTATTAGTCTCTAAATGCTTGCGGTTCTCACACCCCTAATTATCATGACTAAAATAAGCATTCTATCCATGTAGCTAATTGTGTTGTTGTGCTTCAGCCTTGTAGTTTGTTACTCCCTATATTCCCATATCACTCCCCATCATTCTTGGCCCTGCACCTGCTTTCCCAGCAGCTGTAGCTTGTTACAGCCACGGCCTGTTGGCCCAACATAATTAATTGGTCTCAGGATTCAAGAATAGCTCAAGGCTACCTTTCTTGTTAACTTCAGCACAGCAACTTCAGTACAATTCTGATTACAGGTCTATTCTAATACCAGGCCTGGATCGTGAAGATGCTTCTGCAGCCATTCTTCTTTACCCACACACCAACATTGCCGGGCAGCTGCTCTCAGCCCCTGTGCTCTGCAGAGGGACTGGGACACGTGGCTGGAGAGCTGCCCCGCGACTCTGCTGGAGCTCTGGCTGCAGAGGGGGTGGCTCATGCCTCGCCTCAGGACCCCCAGCCCTGAGGGCAGAGGCTTTGCGGGGGAGGGAGCAGGCCAGGGGGATGCCTCAGAGGAAGGGCTCCCTCATTCCCTGATATTATCCCAGCTGCACAGGATTTCCCTCCTGGGAGGTGTTTCCCTGTGCCAGGTCTTTCCCTGTCGGTGCTCACAGACCCCATCCCAGCCTCTGTGCACTGGCCCCACACAAACCTGCCTGTCTGCAGGGCACTGGCTGGGCACAGAGTCCTGTCCGCAGAGGGAAAGTGCAGCTCTAAATGACCCTGATGGCTCCAGCGAAGATGCTGCTGCTCCTGTTCATAGACAGAGGAGTGGCTGAGGGCACTTCAGAAGCTCCTTATCACTCACAGTTCCAGCTAGGAGTCTCAGGGACTTCTTCCAACTAGAGATCTCCGTTGTCATTTTAGCCTGCCCTCCCTTCCTCCAAGAGTAGGACACTGAAAACACAAACCCAAGAGAGACCTGTATTATGATAGCAAACACTGCCCTGAACTTCCTCATGAAATCTTTCTTCCAGACATGTCCGCAGGGTAACCTAGACCTGAGAGCAGCCCTGAACCATGCAGCATCCAGGCAAAAGAAATGGAATCCTTCCCTACTGAGTGTCACTCGGTGTCACCACCGAGCTGTGGGAAGCTCCCCGGCAGGCTGAGAGCTGCCCCTGGCAGGCGGCAGAGCCCCTGCCCCAGCACACAGCCCCCTGGGCTGCAGGGACCCTGCTGGCAAGGACAGCCCTGGGCACCCCTGCCTGCACAGCCACCTTCACAGCCCTGCAGCCGGCCCTGGCACAAGGCAGCCCACATGCCCTGGCCCTCCCACGCTGCAGCAGGGAAGCCCTGCTCTGCAGCACACTGGCCTCCTCCACAGCACAAGGCTCCCACACGGTCCCACAGGCTGGGGGGGCCCCAGCTGCTGCAGACCCGGCTAGGAACTGCAGGGGCATTGCCCTGCAGCCACACACTTACCGGCTCCAGGGCTCTGCAGATTTCTCCAACGGTGAGCTCTCAGCAGTGTCCCAGCCCAGACTGCCTTGAAGCTCTCAGTACCTCGCTCCTGTGCCCTGGGTGCCTGCAGGCAGTGCCTCAGCCCTGCTGCGCTTTGCAGAGGCGCTGCTGGTGGGCAGAGCTGTCTCTCTGCAGTGCTGCCCACTTGCCATGAGCTCCCTCCATGGCAGGAGCCCGGCCCAGCTCAGCAGCAGAGAGCAGCCCAAGGCAGCCCTTGCTCTGCCCCTCTGCGCTCCCTCCAGGTGCCCCTGGGGCTGCACGGGAACCTGCTGGGGAACAGCCGGATGCAATCACTGATGCTCCCGGCCTCAGCTGGGCAGAGACACTTCTGTCCAGCAGTGGCATTTCTCTGAGGAAAAAAAAGTTTTGTGCATCAGTATCAACTTTTGTTAACCCATTACTAGACAGGACACCATGAAGACTGCATACTCCTAAACAGCGTCTGTGTATGTGTGTGTCTGGTGGTTCTACAGGCAGGGGCAGGGAGGATGTCTTCAGCGCTTCAGTAAGCATTGCAGAGTCAATTGAAGCACCTCACTGCATAGTCCTAGGGGTACAAAGACTCAGCTCTCCTTTGCCCAGGCCAGGTCTCTGCTCTGAAGCAAAGCCTTTGCACCCACGGGCTCGGGGACACTTGGTTCCAGGTTTCCTCATGGCAGAGCTGGGCTGGTGCCACAGCTGGGGGGCTTCAGCCCAAATGTGCAGCAGTGCCCTCTCAGCCAGGGGCACACACAGAAGCAACTGGAGCCCGTCCTGTTGCAGACGGAGTTGTGACACTGATGGAACCAAGTGCCAAGGCAGGTGGCAGAGCTCAGCAGAGCTGCTCTGCAAGGGCAGCAGCTTCCAATTGCTCAGAGATCCAAAACAGAGTTGAAAATTGTGAGGCAATTCATGGCAACCCTACATAATAGTTATTCCTCCAGCAATAGATAAGGAAGAAACCAAGATGCTGTGTGGCCTCTGCTGAATTGAGTAGGGGCAGGTGTGGGTACAGCTGAGGTTATCTCTGTCCTCTTCTCCTCTGCCTTCCCTGGCCAGTTCTCCCAGGCCTCTGTGGCTGCAGGCAGGTCTCTGGAGGAGAAGAAGCAGCAGCGGGAGGGGATCAAGTCCCGTGAACTCAGGCAATCTTGAGCAGTCCGTGGGAGCAGAGGGGCGTTATCCCAGGGAGCTGAGAGAGCAGGCTGCTGTCACAGGGAGGCCACTCTCCATCCTCTGGGAAAGGCCATGGAGACTGGGAGAGCTGCTGGAGGGGTGGCATCACCCACCGATGGTGCAGACTTTTAAAACATGGCCAAAGGATGAGCAGGGGAAATTAAGGCCCCAGAGTGTGTCCACTGAGATTATATTTCTGGGTGTATGAAAGAGAAGGTGAGCGGATTGACCATGGGGACATTGTGCGTGGACATCCTCTCTGCTTTCTGCGAGGAAAGGACAGGATTGGTGGACTTAGAGCAGTGGTGGTCTTCAACTGGGATTCAGCAAAGCTTAAGAAATCGTGACCCACAACATTCTAGTGCCCACATTAGGATATTGTGTCCTGCATGGGTACAGAAGTGGATGGGTATAAAAACAGCTGGATGGTCGGTCTCTGAAATAAGTGTTGAGTGCATCGTTCTCTGCCTGGAGGCACCCAGCTAGCAGCGTCCTGCTGGGGTCTGTCCTGCCACCTGCCCTGTTGTACCTGGTTTGGATGACCTGGAGGAGATGAGAGGGGTATTTTTCATAGCATTTGTAGATGACGCCACATTCAAGACAGCAGACACTGCGCTGAAGGAATGGTTGCCAATGTAAAGGACAGACATGCTGCAGGGGTGTTTGAAAAGATACTTAAATGTGTCCAATAATAAAAAAAGATTCCAAAGTCTTTTCCCTAGAGTGGACTAAGCCCCTGCACTGAGTGAGGCTGGGGGCTGTGTCGCTGGGTAGTAGCTCTGTGGGAAAGGCTTTGGGGGTCCTGGGGTGTCATAAGGCAAAGCATGAGCTGTCAGGAAAAGCAGCCAACAGAATCCTGTGCTACGCAGAGACAGTCCAAGTGATTATTGCTTGTCTACTCATCACGTTATACAATAGATCCAGCATAAAAGAGACATTGGTAAACTGGACTCAGATCTCTGGAGGCCCACCACAATGGTCAGAGGTGGAGCACTTGCCACATCAGAAGTTAAGACAGCTGGGTTTGTCCAGGCAGGAGAAAGGAAGATCTTGGGGGAACATGCATCAGCATGGCTCTGGTCCCAGGAAGACACAGTCAGGCTCATGCCCATGCTGCAAGGAAAAAGGACATGAGAGAATGGGCTGAAAGCAGACATGGTCAGAGGACATCAACTGAGAAACTCTTCCAACGTGACAATAGCCAAATGCTGGAATTGGTTTCCCAGAGATTGTGTGCTGCCTCTTTCCCAGAAAGGGACCAATATGCATTTAGGTAAAGCCTTGACAAATGGGGTCTGGCCCTGCTCTGTGCAGGACGTTGGTCAAGAATCCTGCAAAGGTCCCTGCCAGCCTGAAGGATGCTGTCCCTTCTTCCCAAAACTGTTCTCCAATTAGGGAAAGCACTCGCCTGCTCCCTGAGCACTGAAGAAACTCACAGCAGGTGTGGGGCTGCTTCACAGGTGCCCACAAGGTGTCACCTTCCCTCAGCCCATCCTTTCCCTGATACAAGCTCTTCTCTGGTACTCTCCTCACATCATGCAACAAGAACAGCCCAGCCTGTCAATCCCCATTGACCATGCTTTTCTTGTTGTATATCCTCTTCCGTATTTTCAAGATGCTTGCTGTGGGAATTGTCCACCTTGGGTAGCAACTCCATAAAGCACACCATTCTCTCTCATTCACCATAGTTTACTACCATTCCTCATCATCACCACTGTAATCTGTGACCACCACCTCCACAGACCCACGTACTTCTTCCTCCTCAACCTGCCTCTCCTTTACCTGGGCTCCATCTCCACCACTCTCCCCAAATCCATGGCCAGCTCCCTGTGGGACACCAGGGACATCTCCTATGCAGGATGTGCTGCACAGGTCTTTTTGATTGTCTTTTTCATTTCAGCAGAGTATTCTCTGCTCACCACCATGGCCTATGACCGCTACGTGGCCATCTGCCAGCCCCTGCACTCTGGGACCCTGCTGGGCAGCAAAGCTTGTGTCCACATGGCAGCAGCTGCCTGGGGCACTGCGTTTCTCAATGCTGCGCTGCAGACGGCCAATACACTGTCACTGCCACTCTGCCAAGGCAATGCCCTGGGACAGTTCTCCTGTGAAATCCCCCAGACCCTCAAGCTCTCCTGCTCACGGGCCTACTACGGGGAAGTTGGGCTTCTTGTGGTTAGTGCCTTCATAGCATTTGGCTGTTTTGTTTTCATTGTTCTGTCCTACGTGCAGATCTTCAGGGCTGTGCTGAGGATCCCCTCTGAGCAGGGACGGCACAAAGCCTTTTGCACGTGCCTCCCTCACCTGGCTGTGGTCTCCCTCTTTGTCAATACAGGCATTTTTGCACACCTGAAGCCCCCCTCCATCTCCTCCCCATCCCAGGACCTGGTGGTGTCAGTGCTGTACTCAGTGGTGCCTCCAGCAGTGAACCCCCTCATCTACAGCATGAGGAACCAGGAGCTCAAGGGTGCAGTGTGCAAACTATATAGCTGGATTTTCCTCTGAAGCAATAAACTTCTGCTAGCAATTATAAAATAATTTGTTACGGACCCAGACTGTCTCTTCTATGTTTTGATTGTGGTGTTTATTTTTGCTTATGATAATATTGCCATTGCATTTGTAATTCACTCTCACCTTTGCTTTTCTGCCCCAGTGGCTGTGTAAATGAAGAGCCCTGCTCTCTGCCTGTTTGAACAAAATAAAGGGCCCTTCAGTCACTATTTTCCCCTGAGATCCTTCCTCCAAGGCCTATTTGGAGCTGCAGGGGCAGTTCCTGTGTGCAGAGCTGGAGGGGAAAAGAGTCCTGGCATGGCCGCACTGCCAGGGGGTGGAAGCCCTTGGCTCTGCAATACTGTCCTCTTCCCACTTCCACGCTCCTTCTGAACCCTTGCGTTGCTGTCAGGCCTGAGTGCGCTGGCAGCCTGGTCACAGCCGTGCTGCGTGGCAGTGCTGTGACCGCAGGCAGGGACAGGCAGTGGCACCTCTGTGACACAGCTGGCCTCCATGAAATGCTCTGTATTGACAGAAACCGCCTGAATGCAGCCCTGGGATGTGCTCCCTTGAACCGAGGTGCCTGTCTCCACTGCTCATGACGAGGGCCATCTCCGAGAGGTGCCGAGCAGGGCGCTACACCCCCGGGCTGAGGTGCTGCCAGCCTCTGGCAGGGGCAGCAGGAGGCCAGGCACTCACTGTGCCCGCTGCAGTGCTCTGCCTCCGCACGTGCCAGGGAAGGGCTCGTGCCTCTGAGCACCCCTGTGTGCGTGAGGCTGGGGTTCAAACACGCCAGCAGTGTATGAGGCCAGCTGAGGTGGGGACACCTCCCAGGGCACGGCCATTTCTGTGTGTGACCGCAGGAAGAAAGCGCGCTGTCCCAGGGAGATTCATCTCAGCCACCTTGGGCAGGCTCATTTAAAGTGCTCCTGTCTGCTTATCTCACCCTTTCTGGATGGTGCCCTGAAATTTTTCTGAGCAATCAGAGAGGTTCTGGGGTCCTGGCAAAAGGCAGACATCCAACCTTTGTTCCAGAAAGGCAAGAAAAAGTACTGGGAGAATTACAGGCTGGTCCACCTCACCTAAGTGTCTGGGAAAATGATGGGCAAAATGTTCCTGCAGCCACTTCCAGGTACTTGTAGGACAAGAAAGGCATTGCTGAACCTGTAAGTGTAGGGGAAGGAAGTGGATGTTTTGTACCTGCACATCAGCAAGGGTTCTTTACATGGTCTCCTGCAGTCTCTTTATAGCCAGATTATGACATCTCGAGTAAAGAAACGTTGGATATTGTGGGTGAGAATATTGCCTGGGGGCTCAAGCCCATATGCCACCAGAGGTCAAGGCTTTCTGGTGGCCAGTGACTAGTGACATCCCATAGTGCAAGTACCTGGGCCAGCAGTGCTGAATACCTTTTTTACCTCCTCGTATAAGTTGGAAGAATGTTTTTTCAACCCATTGGTGGACGATGCCAAACTGGGCAGAACCCTTGAGAGACCTCCTCTGGTTCACCCTGCCTTGAGCAGGATAGCTGGACAAGGCGATTTACAGAGGTCTCTTCAAACCCCAGTGATTCTAGGATTCATTGACTCTTTCCCTTGGAGAGCTCCTTCAAGTCAGAAGGAAAAACTGAGAGCGGGAAGTACAGCTGTGCACCGATGTACCAATAGAAATTCCGCAGCTGCTCTGAGGAACACTTCTCCACTCAAAGCACTGGTAGGAAATCTACGAGCTATGTTGGGTGGGAGAAGCTTCCTTTTCTCTGCTGAGGCACTGGGCCACAGGGAGGCTGGTGGCTGAGCACGGTGTCCTGTGGTCCCTTGTGTCTCAGGAACTCACCATCCAGTGGGAAGGCAATGGCTGTGGAGGGAGCAGGGAGGTCATTCCTGCCTCCGGAGGGGACAGGCCAGGAGCAGGAATGTGGCTGGGAAAGGGACTGTGAGGTCACCTCTGTCTGAAAGAGCAGAGAGGTGAGCCCCTGCCTCATGGCTGGGACACGTGCTGTTAAGCTCCATCTGCCAGTGTCTCGGGCAGGCCAGCAGAAGGCCCCTGGGTGGCACATGGGCTGTGAGATCCCCTCTGCCTAAGGACCTGGGCTCCCTCCAGGAAGGGGCTTATTTCTTGCTTGTCACATCTCTGCTGCCTGAGTACATCTTGGCACAGCAGCAGGCGCACAGGTTGGTCGTGTCTAGGCGAGAAGCTGAAAGGCTAGCAGCCTTGGAAGAGCGTGGTGAGGCCATGGCGTGGTCAGGTGAAAGGGCACAAGGAGGGTGCTGGGTTGGGATGCCTGCCTGAAGGGTGGTTTCCCAGGTGGTGGAGCTTTCCTTGGAGGTAGGAAAGAGCAGGGGAGAGAAGCACGGCCACACAGTGCATCTCGGACAGCGGAGAGTGGAGATCAGGAGGAGGAAATGTCACTCAAGGGCTAATGCTGTGGTAAGAGAAGTCCTCCACAAGGAGTAGAAGATCTGTGCATGTCTTTGTGTTTCAAGGAACAGAGTGTGAGGCTGGACAGACACCAGTGCATGTGTGGAAACGCCAGGGTGAGAGCAAGGCGGGGAAGCCAGGCGGGTGTCTGCAGCCTGCAGGGAAAAAGCAGCAGCTGTGGGACAGCGTAGGACACCCTGTGATGGACATGGAAAAGGGCACTGGCAAGGCTGGGAGTCACCAAGAGAAGCAAAGTCTTTGTCCTTGTGGTTACAGCCATTGTCTCTGCCACCGAGGCCTATGAAGAGGTAAATTGTCCTTAGGCCCTGGGGCCTCATGGCCTCCTTGCAACCACTTGCAGGACACTCTTCCCCCCTTGAGCGATACTGCCCGGTGAAAGTTCCCAGCATTGGCCACAGCCTGCCACCCTGATTCCTGGCACCTGCACTCTGCTGCTCTCCTGACTCACCCCCCCCCCCCGGGAGATGAGACTCCACCATTTCTTTGCTACGAGAGCCAAGGTGGACACGGATGATGCAGGGTTTCAGATTCAGCTGAGCATCACAGTTGTTGGATCATCTGTCAGCTGTGCTAGAATGCCGATGCAAAGAACCTGCAGACACCTAAAGGAGCATTGTCACTGTGCTGTCCTGTGACTGTCGGGGGGGGAAGGGGGGGATGGCCTGACCACTGGCTTGTAGGATCCCACCAAGACTCTCTCTTCCTGCCCTCCCTCCTTCTTCACTTACTTTGGTGTCTGTAGGGTTGTTTCTCTCACACATTTCTCACTCCTCTCCCTTACAGATGCTGCACACTGTGTTTTATCCTCTCTTCCACAGGTTATCAGAGAGGTGCCACTGGTATTGCTTATTGGCTCAGCTTTGGGCGGTGACTGGTCCATTTCAGAGCCAAATGAAAGTGTCTTTTATGGACATGGAGTCAGCTGTTGATCCCTTGTCAACTCTGCCAGCCCTACAAACTCCCTGAGTACTCCTAAACCCTTGCCATTTAAACCCACTGGATCTTTAAAGTCCCCAATAAGATGTGAGGTTTTTCATCCTAAGGCTTCCTCACGCTGGTTAAATAAGAATTTTTTCCTCTTCCTCTCCTTGATTTAGGGTCTTTGTGTCAGAGAAGAGATGCATCGGACCTCAGCTGTAGCACCAGGGCCAAGATCAGATGTGTAACAATAAATGGGGGTAACAAGTGCCCAGGGTCCCATGAAAGCAAAAGTTTGCTGCAGAGCACGCTGGGGTTGTTGGCAGGTGGCATTGTAAAGGTGAAATGAGATGTCCCGCAGGAAGGCAAACCATGCTGTCCTTGGGACCAGAGAGATGCAGGGCTGGACTGTGCAGTGGTGGCAGGAGAGGGCATTGCTGCAAGTGATATCTCTGCAGCCCCAGAGGACCTGTGGTTCAGGTGAAGCTGATGTCCAGGTAGGACCAAGTGCTTTTGAAAGTGTCCTTGTCTACGGACAACCCATGATCCAAGATCAATGTGAAAACAATTGGTCTGCTCCTCATCTGCATCACCACGGGGATGACTATCTACAGTGCTGGCTAAGTGGGGAGGTCCTAGGAGACTGAAGGTTAGTCAGAGTGGTGCCCACCTACAAGAAGGGTAGGAAGGAGGATGCGAATAACTACAGGTGGATCAACCTGGTCTTAGTGCCAGGGAAGGCTGTGAGCAAATCATCCTGAGCACCATCAATCAGCAGGTGGAGGAAAACCAGGAGATCAGGACTAGCCAGCATGGGTTTATGAAAGGCAGGTCTTACATGATGAATCTGATCTCCTTCTGTGACAAGGTGATCTGCCTAGTGGGTGAGGGAAAGGCTGTGCATGCTGCCTACCTGGACCTTAGGAAAGACTTTTGACTTCATCTCCCACAGCATTCTTGTGCAGAAACTGCCTGCTTATGGCTTGGCTGCGTGCTCTCTATGCTGGGTTAAAGCTGGCTGGACAGCCAAGCCCCAGGAGTGGTAGTAAATGGAGTGACATCCAGGTGACGGCCCATAAGGAGTGGTGTTCCCCAGGGCTCAGTGTTGGGGTCAGTCCTGCTCCAGAACTTTATCAATGATCCGGCCAGGGGGATTGCGTGCACCCTCAGTGAGTTTGCATACAACAACAAGTTGGGTGGGAGGGCTGATGTTCTTGAGGGCAGGAAGGTTCTGCAGAGGGATCTGCACGGGTTGGACAATTTCAGTGAGTCAAGTTGTATGAAGTTCAACCAGGAGAAGTGCCAGTTCTGCACTCGGGTCACAACAAGCCCACACAATGCTACAGGCGTGGGGCAGAGTGGCTGGAAGGCTGCCTGGTGGGAAAGTACCCAGAGGGTGCAGGTTGACAGATGGTTGAGCATGAGCCAGCAGTGTGCCCAGGTGGCCAATTTCATCCTGGCTGGTATCAGAACAAAGGCGTACCAGAAACAGTGTGGCCAGCAGGACCAAGGCAGTGTTCGACCCCTTGTAAATGGCTGAAGCCAAACCTAAGACACTGTGTTGTCATTTTGGGCCCCTCACTTCAAGAGAAACGTTGAGGGGCAGGGGAAGGCTCCTTGCAGCTCTCACTCACCGCTGGTGGACCCCTTGCACTGGCAGACCCCGTAGGGAAGGGTGCTTGCCCACTACCCCATGATGCTTCTCCACAGCCAGGACAGACCCCCAGTACAGCCCCACCAGCGTTCCCCAGGAAGGGGCATGTGAACGCCACACAGCTTTGCTACCCTGACAGCAAGACCAAGATTGACCTCTGGCCCAGACCAGAGAGTGGAGAGGACAAAAACAACCCGAAAGTACCCCAAGGTCCCCTCCCAACTCCACCCTCAAGGAAGGCTGGCCAGCACACAGATGTTGGCATTGCAGGGTTGGTGGTGCTGGCCCCGTGTCTTCCCCTTTCACGTGAAATTCAACTCCCAAAACAAAACACAGCTGAAGTGGGAAACTACGGTGGGAATGGGAAATCTGCACTGAGCACAGGAAAGCATCAGCAGGGTGGGAAACCATTGAGATGGGAAGTTGTTCCAGAATTAAAAGTCAAACCATCACAACGCTGGCTGAAGCAGGTGCTGGTAGAATTATCGCCATGGGGACAGAACACTGTTTGCCCCAACAAATGCCAACTGGCCAGCCGCCACGGCACATATTGCAGCAAACTCCTCGTGGTGCTCCTGCCCTCCGGGTAACCCCCAACCAGCTCTGCCGGCCAGAATCTCACCCCATCACCCCCCTTTGCTTCCCCTAAGAGAGAGGTTCCCCCTCCAGCTGCCGATGGTGTCAGAGGTGCTCGGCATGAGCTTCAACACTCCGACCATGCCACCACCAGTCACTGCTGGCATGCTGCCCTCTGCCAAAACCACAACAAAACCCCAAGGTGAGGTCTGGGAGTGGCAGAGCCCGTAGATGGGTGGCCGTGCCAAGGAAAGCTTGCATTGCCCTGGAGGTGGCTTGGATTTGTTGTCATTTTTGAGAAGTGGGGACCACCCCAGCAAGCCCAGAGAAGCCCCTGGACCTGCCCGAGCTGTGGCCAGATGCCTTCAATGAGGCCTCTCCTGAGCTGGCAGAGGACAGCCTGCAGTTTCAGGATGAGCATTTGTCCACCATGGACAGCAGTGACCCGCTCACGTGGCTTGACAGCATCCTGGAGCTCCCTAAAGTTCTCAACAGCTGCTGTTTGACAACCCTTCTCAACAAGCTCCCAGAGCTCTCAGAAAACGTGGCAAATGGTGGCTGCTCCATAGAGCAGACAGTGACTGCAGGGCTAGGGGACAGCAAAGACACAGACAGTGGTGTCCCTGATGTCCATGTCTTGACCACCACCCTCACCTGACCTCTTGGAGTACATGATGGAGGGCGAATGTCCAAAAGAAAAAATTGGCGGCCGTGACGCAGGAGGACACCAATTCCTCCTGGTGGAAGGTGGCAACATCCCCCTGTCGCATGCTGGTCTGAGACCGGAGCATTGTTCTGTTTGTCTTCTCGGGAACAGAATTAAGACTCAAAAGAGAGTCAAGAGCCAAGGAACTTTATTTGCCCAACAATCAGTCTGCGAATGCAAAGGGAGAGAGAGCGAGAGAGAAAGACAGAAAGAAAGGAAAGAAAGAAGGAAAAATAAAGAAAAGAGTTCAGAGCAACAGCTACCACCCGGAGCTGCAGCATCCCAACAGTCCGATTCGTTTCCAAGTCCAGTGGCAGAACGTTCCGTCCAATGTTAGGTGGTTCCATTTTTTATAGAGTTGTTACAAGCTGTTCTGCTACACCACACCTTCCACCCGGCAATGGTGTACGTGCCCAACATTCCTCAGGGGCCTCCAGGTACCTTTATCCCCCTGACCCCTGGTCTGGGCACAAGCACAGGGGTTTGGTTAAGTTTTGCAGGATCAGCCTCCCCTGTTGCTCCATGGCGTCAGTCAGCTTCCTCCTTAAACCTCTGCAGTGGCAGTGGTGTGATCTTCCTGCCTTAAACCTCTTCTGTAGCAGTGATATCTTCCTGCCTTAACGACATACAGATCGTTCACTGTGGTGATGGCATGAGCTTCCTACCATAGCAATGTTGAGAAAACACATCTGCTATGGCGATGGTGGGTCTCACCGGTGCAGTTTCTCACACCCCCTTGCTGGACCCCAAGGGGAAGCAGGGTGGGCTGGCAGCGCTCCTCCCCACCTGCCTGCCAGGGAGTCCCATGGAGCTCTCTCAGGTGGGTACGATGGACACTTCAGAGGAGAGCTAAGTGTCCAGAAAACCAGAAGGGTCCAAAAGACCAGAAGACCAGAGGGTCCCCAGAATGGTCCCCCAGAGAGTCTCCTGCAGATCCTGCTGCAGAGTCCCCTGGCCAGACCCACGGCTGCCGCTCAGCATCATCTGCCCCACATGGCGCAATTGGTGGAGGACGCACTGCAGAGGCAGCCCCGGGTCATTTTGACCCACTTGCAGTCACCACTGGGTGTCCTCTCCAGACGGGTGGTGCCCAGATCGAGCAAGGCTGCTGGCAAAAAAGCCAAGCACCCTGCACTGGCTGGTACCCCCAGGATGCTAAAGACCTCCCTACGAGACAGCATGACACCCAGGAAGTGCAAGAAGATGGTGGTCTGCTAGGTGGCAAAAAGCTCCAAAACCCTCTGGGAGGGGAACCTGGACAGGGACGGCACAACTGCGGGCTGTAGTGGGCAGCAGGTGGGCGGCAGCAAGCAGAGGGCATCCAACAGCGACTCCGTGCTCACCAAGTGAGCCAGAACCCTGAGGGACTCCAGGAGACAAAGTGCCCCGCACCGCCCTGACCGCTGTTGATATATTGATAGAGAAGGTGTGGAGCACAGATCCCTGTGACGTGTGACCTGCACCCGCCCACTACAGCCCCAGCCCTCTCCCATATCTCTCCTTCTTAATTCATTAAAGGCTTGATGTTCCGTGCACAGTGCCTCTGCTTGCGGTCATTCACGCAGTGGGAGACAGGGATTAATGCAGCCCCTGCCGCATGCAGAGAACCGACCTTCCACACTCCCCTCTGTCTAGGTGACACCTCCACCGACATGACTCACTCTCTAAAGCAGTTTCAAATGAAGGGACTTCCCATCAAGGGAGGCAGCCTTGGCAGGGGTGAGAAACAAAGACCAGGTCGTGAAAAGAACACCGTTAGCTAAGTTACGCAGGAAGAAGCCTTCCAATGAGGAAAGTTCTGGCAGCAAGAGAACACAAGCTGGTAAGGTCTTGGGATCCACTGACACCAACAGAAAATGAGTTAAAAATAGGACAAAGATAATTGCGGCAGTGGGAGATGGCGACCTCCAACTCAAATAGTTCCACCCGAAAGAGGCCAAGACCCTGCTTGGAGAACATGCGTAGTTTGGCAAAACACGTCAGTAGTGCTATTGAGGATGCATACGTATTTGCATTAGAAGTGAAAAACCAGTAACCAAACCTGTGTATGACACATGACTATGCAATGTATGGCACTCTGAGAAAGGCCCCGAAACCCTTCTCAGTATTCCAATTGGATCAAAAAAATTTCTGTGCGCTTTTTAATTGATGGAGCTGTCCAAATGTCAGTAGTCACTGCTGACCCGGCCAAGGCATTACATACACAACCTGGCTGCCGCAAAGTAAGGTATACCGGAATAGAGGGAGTAAGTAAGGAAAGCTAAGTGGCCAAAATTAATTTATGGCTACCCCGGCCAGGAAAAACAAATGGCAGATGCAGAAGTGCTCGCTGGAGAAGCTGAGAGTTACATTTTGGGATCTGGCCTGCCATATGGTCGGTGCAGGAAAACGCCTGGCCGGTCTGTATGGTCTTTTGCTTCTCTGGTGACAGCAGATGAGGAAGACGATGGGGAGCCCCACATAACTACTGGGTGGATGTGGGAGAAAAATGGAACAGGGAAATTAATTTGTCTGTTACAACCATCCACACCTCTTCCTCGCTCTCCAGTTACCAGTTAAAACAATGTCCCTTGCCAGCAGCAGCAAACTCCGCTATGGATGGGGTGGTGGCACATTTAGAAAAGAGAGGTATCAGCACTAGAGCCCACTCTCCATACAGTTTTCTGCTTTGACCAGTCAGAAAGCCTTACGGGCAATGGCACCTAACTCTCGATAGCCGCAAGCTAAATGCTAACTCCCTTTTAGTGTGGCAGTGCCCAACAAGACCCGGCTGGTGACACAAATACAGGGAGCCTCCCTGATTTGGAAGGCTCCTTTTGATATGGGAGATATGTTCCTCTAGATTCCGCTCCACATCCAAGATAAAGCCCAGTGTGCCTTTACCTGGAAAGGGACTCAGTACGTTCTCAATAGGCCTCTGTAAGGATATAAACACTGCCCTGCTATTGCTCACAGTACTCTGGCTGTAGTCTTAGCACAGATCTATTCCACCTGGCATCACAGTGTATCGGTACATTGATGGAATCCTCAGCGGGTGAGAAGGGACAGAAAGCATTAGAGAGACAATGAAAACCATTTGGGAAACACTGATCAAGTTGGACTCAAAGTCCCAGAATCAAAGTGCCAAGGGCCAGCACAAGAAGGTAGATTCCAAGGAGTCTGGTGGGTTAGAGGAGCTGCCTCTGTTGCACCAGAGACACTGGAACAGAAAGCATCTGGGCACAATCCATCTAGTATGCTGGAACTACAAGTTTGCATTCTGGTGTAACCGTATTCTTGCCTCTTCTGTCATTGCTCAGCCCTGGTATAATTTGTTAAAAAAGGGAAAATCATGGCAGTGGACATCTGATCAGCTCTGTGGTACCGTCATGTTCCCATTCCTATTCAAATACAGGAACTTATTAGTAAGCATGGGCTAATTCCTGGCACACCACGATTCGCACAGTAGCCCACAAATCCCTCAACTAGATTTGTTCTGCCTGTATTGATGACAGTTACATGGCTCTACATTATGAGGGAAAGCAGATTACACAGCTTGCTCGTTTGATGTGCAGGGCTGTGTTTCAAAGGCCTATGACAAGCCCAGAAGAGCACAGCACAGTACGGCTTACGAATCAAGTAAATATCACATCACAAACCATACTGCATGTGGCTTCACGAGAAACTGGGGTTTATGCAGGTGCATGGGAAGCGGGTCTGTTGCTCAAAACACAGCAAATACTGTTTAAAAGTATTCATATACTGAAACAATAAGATGACATACTTTTTCATTTGTCTCTAAATCCCCATGTAGATGTAATTCCTGAAATCGTACAGCTTGAGGCACTTTTCATGTAAAGCCAAGAAAGCTCAACTCACAAGGCAAAGAACCTTATTAACAGAACGGATCATCTGTGACTACAAGACACCTTCCCTCTCATTGAAACAGAACAGCATAGTTAAAAGCAGGTTTTAAATTCCACGTGGAGATATTGAGAGCTTGAAAACTACAGGACATACTCTTTTCAGCAAAAAATATTCCATTCCTTTCCACTTCTCTGTCAGCCTTACCCTAGTGTTTCTTATTTTTCATGCTGCAGCACAGAAAGCCAGTCCCCACAGCTGCACAAAGGCTTCCACTGCCAGTGCGCAAAGCATTGAGGAGTCTGGGCTCCGTCTTGGCTGTACAGGAACGACCCACCTCAAATGCACTACACAGCCTGCACCTGGGGGTATCACAGAGTGATACTTAATCACTGCTTTTCCTCCCAGTAATAACAAACCCAACCCAACCCAATCAAACCCAACCCAACCCAACCCAACCCAACCCAACCCAACCCAACCCAACCCAACCCAACCCAACCCAACCAAACCAAACCAAACCAAACCAAACCAAACCAAACCAAACCAAACCAAACCACACCACACCACACCAAACCAAACCACACCAAAGCACACCAAAGCACACCAAAGCACACCACACCAAACCAAACCAAACCAAACCACACCAAAGCACACCAAAGCACACCACACCAAACCACACCAAACCACACCAAACCAAACCAAACCACACAAAACCACACCAAACCACACCAAACCAAACCACACCAAACCACACCAAACCAAACCACACCAAACCACACCAAACCACACCAAACCACACCAAACCACACCAAACCAAACCAAACCAAACCAAACCAAACCAAACCAAACCAAACCACACCAAAGCACACCAAAGCACACCAAAGCACACCAAACCAAAGCACACCAAACCACACCAAACCAAACCAAACCAAACCAAACCAAACAAAACAACCAAACCAAAACAAACCAAAAACAAAAAAGGGGAAAAAAAAAAGAAACCCTCCTTGCTTCCACAGGTCTTCTGACCAGGCGAGAGGTTTATGGAAGTGACGACTGATTTCACCCCAACATACAAGCCACCTTCTGAACAATTTTCAGAGCTGTCCAAAAAATCCCCAGATCTTACACATCAATCAGTCCAAAGAAAGTACAGAGGTCTCTGCACTACTAGGACACAGGCAGGAACACTTGGATTTACTAGACACCTTTGTAAAAGCAAAAGGTGTTACACAACCGTACCAGATCCTTGACCAAAGACTTTTCAAACCACCTGTTTGTTGACACAGTCCCTGCACTTCAACTCTTCCACCCATGACAATATTCTCTCAGGGATCAGACTTGCCTGCTCTGATCAGAGAATCAGTCAGCACAGTTCACTTTGAACCAAGCTAAAAACAAGGCCCAACCTCTACATTCACACTTGGGATACACGGCTCCTAGCGCAGGGCTCACACTGCGGTCCCACCTGAGGTACTGTCCCGATCCGATATTGGAAGTCGATATCGGGGACGGTTCTTAAACAATCCCAAGAATTAGATTAAGGCACAAACGAGGCCGGATGCCATACAAGCTTACAAGTTTTATTCTCTACAACAACTGATACTTGTGATAGGACAGAGAGGAAGAGAAAGAGAAAGTCAGAATCCCTAAGCAAGAGAACGGGAGAGGCGCACCTATTCACCACCACCAATATAGGACTCCAGTGATGTATTGTCTTGGCGCGGTTGTCCAAGTCCCAGACTCTGTAGAGGTGAGCAAGCGGGTGGAGCAGGTGGAGTCGGTGAAGTCCGTGGAGACCTCCGAGTCGCCGAGCACAAGAGTGAGCAGAGCCCCAGCAGTTATAGGTTTCAGTCCACACCATTTCCCCGGAAAACCACCCAGTTCTCCTAAAATAGTTTAGTTCACACAATTTTCGCCCACGGTCCCAGGTGTTACTGTGCTGGCTCCCCAGTCCCAGTTCCGATGGGCAGCGTGTCTCCGGCAGCAGCCGTCCCGACTGAGGCTTTTTTTGCCAACAACAGGATGCTGTGGTCACAAAGTAGGTAAACCAAGTCCCTTCTGCTCGGCAACAGGAAAATGGCGGTCGTGAAACAGTGATGTTGAGACAATATTATTTTCTGTCCTTAAATACCAGGGCATGCTGGGAGCTGTAGGCCTGGGGATGCCAGGTGGCCATGTTGTTCCCAGGGCATGCTGAGAGCTGTAGGCCTGGGGATGCCCCATGGCCATGTTGTTCCCAGGGCATGCTGAGAGCTGTAGGCCTGGGGATGCCCCATGGCCATGTTGTTCCCAGGGCATGCTGAGAGCTGTAGGCCTGGGGCTGCCCCATGGCCATGTTGTTCCCAGGGTGTGCTGGCAGCTGTAATTGCCCACCCTCAGCCTCCTGGCAGCCACGTTGGGCTGGGGGGTCGCAGCCTGTTTTGGGTCTGCGGCCAGGCTGAGTGGGGGCTGGGGCCGGCCATGGGGCGAGGGAGGCCCTTGGGCCAGCGCAGGGGTGTCTCCTGCCTGCTGGCTGCCCGGGGGTGTGTGTGGGGGGGAGGTCCCCCCCCCAGCGTGCCCGGCCCCCGGGCAGCTGGAGTCAGGCTGGGCTGGGCAGCCCTGGGGGAAGCCCAGTCCCCTTGAGGGATTGGGAATATGCAGCTGCCTGGGAGAATTACCAGCCAGAGCATGCGTGTTCAAGCCTTGCTTCCCTTGCTGGAAAATAGTTCATTTTTATATACAGCCTCTCACCACCGAGATCCAGGCAGTAGGGATTGTGCCCTGTGGGGAGCAGCCTGGTGACTGGAGCCTGCTGCCCTTCAGTGGCAGAGCTGGATGCTTCTCGCTGACAGGATTAAGTTGTAAAGAGTCATCAGGAGAGGCTGCAGCTAAAGCAGTGATTAACTAGACCTATTGAGTAAACTCAGCAAAGGGTGGCAAGCCTTCTGAGGCACCTGGGCTATAACAATAGCCAAGGGAAGTGGGGTAACAGAGCACTGCTGTCAAAACCATATAGCACCGAGAATAAATGAGGTTCTGTAATACAAGCAGAGTGCATGTGCCCCAAGAAAGTTCAGCAACTTGTTGACCACCAGTAGTCTCAAAAGACCCCAAGAAAGCCCCACAGGAGCAAAGTGACATACACAAGTGCCTTATGCATATGTAAATAATTTCAGGGAACTATTTAGTGTGAAGTACAACTTGCCATCTGAACATGCCCAGAAAGGACCCTGAGGGGCTGGATATTGAACGGTGGAGCATGTTGATAGGTCACAGGTTTTTCTTTTCCTTCCCTCACAAAACTCCACTTTGTTTTGATAGTAAGCGAAACCACATATTTCAATGTGTTTTCTCGATTGGTAGTTTTTGCCTAACATATGGGATCTCCAGGTTTAAACCCTGGTGCAAGAAAACCCCAACAAGGTCACATGTCTGGAATAAAGGTTTGCAAGTCTGGGGTATACCATGGTTCTATTCCACGACTCACAACTAATTGTTCACAAACAATTCCTGAGGAGAGTATTCTCATGGGGTAAGGGATTTATTTCCCGTGTTTCAACTCTATTATCTGTATTGGACAAAAAGTGTTTAAGGGACCAAGCCCCTACCCCATTTGTTAGGCATTTGAATATGCCAACCCGGGGACAACAGGACTTTTTGTTTGTGGTGTATGGATTAACTGTGGCGTCTCAATACATACTGGATCCCCCCTTTGCAAGCGGTCCAAGTCCCCTGCCCAGCAGGCATCTCGTTGAGGGGCCCACCAGGACCTCCTCTGCCAAGCTGCTTTCCAGCAAGGTGACCCCTGACTGTGCCGGGGCCTGGGCTTGTTCCTCCACAGGCACCAGACTCGGCACTTGTTGGACTTGATGAGGTTTCTTCTGGCCCCTTTCTCCAGCCCAGCCCGATCCCCACACGCCACCCACTGTGGTACCAGGCACCCCCACGCCCTGCTTTGTGGGTGCAAGCCATGCCCAATGCCTGCTTGTCCCCACTGGGTTCAGGCACTCAGAGTGACACAGCCCCAGCTGCGGGACGGATGGATGAGCCCCAGCACCAGGATAGAAAAAAGACTGAATATTTCAGATGGGGGGCAGCCCAGGGGGTTCCCAGCCCTGCACCCTGCCAGCTGCTCACTGGCAGGGAAACCCATTGCTCTTCTGGGAGCAGCGCTGCCACCACGGGGGCTTGCAGAAGCAGATGCAGTGGGGCCAGCAGTCGCATCTCCACCAAAGCTTTGAGCAGCCCCACAGGCGGGAGCAGCCCTCCTGCAGGCACAGTCCTGCCTGGCACAGTCCTGAGGCCGCCTGCCCACGTGCCCTGCCCACGTGCCCCCGGTGCTGGGGCCTGGGCTCTGCTGGGGTGCTCCTGCCCGGCCCCACATGGATGGTGCTGCCCAGGCCCATGGAGCTGATTCTGTCTGGCGCCAAGGGGCTCCTCTTCGTCACCCCCACCGGGCTCCTTCTGCCCATCTGCATAGGGCTGCTTCTGCTTGGCACCGTGTCCTGCCCTTGGTCTTTGTCCCCATCTGCTGTCTTCCCTGAGTCTACATCTGCCCCCAGCAGCTCCACTCAAAGGCCCTGGGGCCACCCTCTGGGCTGCAGCAGGCCTGGTTAGAGCTGCTCCTCTTTCCTGGCGGGGGGGAGGAGGGCACTGCGGGGGGGCGTCCTACCACAGGCTTCCTTTCGCAACTTGGCCATCATGATTTGCAAAAACTTTTTGTACTGCTTGGTCACTATGACGGTGTCCTGCACAATGCGGATGAGCTCCTTGGCGAGGTTCTGTGTAACCACAGCTATGGCTGAGGGGCTGCCGGGGGTGGCTTCACATGGATGGGGCTCTGTGCTCTTTCACTGACATCCAGTAGGGAATTCCTCATGCTTTGGCATCCCTGCCATCCATGAGGAACTCCTGCTGGGTCCTGGCCAGGGGCGATTCCCAGCTTCCCCACTGGCACCCACTGGCCCTGAGGGACTGGGAATGTGCTATGCAGGTTAGTGCCACTGACTGTGCCATCACAGCAGGCCAGTGGTCTGGGACGCGGTAGAGGGAGCCCAGGGTAGAGGAGCCACTGCATGACAGGGAGGGCAGCAGGGCTGGTGGGGATTGGTGGTCCCTCCGCAGAACATCTGCACTTGCCCTGCAGTGGAGGATGGGGAAGAGAGAGAAGGCTGTTGCCCTGCAGTGCTCATGCACATCTGCAAGCCCACGTGTGGAGTTCCAATTTCTGCTAGTGAGGACTGGCAGGTTTCTTGGACAGGGAGACTGGGAGGGCAGTCAGACGTTGGGTTGCCTGAGGATCCTGACATCTTCTTCCTCAGCCAAAGTGCCACGAGTCCCAGAATCACACAGTGGTCGTTGTTGGAGGGAACCTCCGGAGATTATCTAGTCCACCCCCCTGTAAAAGCAGGCTGTGCTAGAGCAGATTGCACAAAATTCTGTGCAGGTGGCATTGGAACGTCTCCAGAGGCCTCTCTGGGCAGCTTGTGCCAGTGATGTTAGTTGGAGTGCTGTGTGAGGGTCCCTGCGCTGGTGGGGGGCAGTGCCTGTACCAGCTGCAACATCAAGGCACTGCAAAGGGGCAGGGAGATGATGAGCACAAGCCCATGCCACGCTCCCTCCCCCCACACATCACAATGCCTGTTGCCAGGTCCCTGATGGCTGTGGAGGCCACCTGGCCCTGGGCACCCTCTGCCCCAGGGTGCGCTGGAGCTGTCTTTGCCCTGGAGCTGTCTTAGGCTCGCTCTAGTCCACCCAGGATGCCTCCTGAGCCCTTCCTTGCACCCCAGACCCCTCTGCAGGGACTCTAGCACCAAAAGAAAGCCCACTGGACTCGGGGCCTGGACCCTAGATTCGACCATTCCCCTTGAGTCTCCACGGCACTCCTCCATAGGTGTCTGTAATGCCCCAGAGCCTTGTGTAGCTGTCTAGCCAGATCATGGGAGCCCTCCTGAGGCAGTCAGGGTGACCCAGACACTCTGTTTGTCCCACAGTCCCTCAGGGAGCCCTGCAGGGTCCCTCTGGCCCCCTTAGCGCCTCTGTACTCTGCCTGGAAAAATTGCTGAGCGCGTCATGGTGCAGGGACATGGCGGAGCAGCCAAAGCAGTTGCTGTGCTTTCACTGGGTACCTGGAGACCCATGGGACAAAGTTACGATGGACTCTCCTCTAACTTCTCCCCTCCTTTGTTCAGTCTTTAGGCTTCATGGTACATTGCATATTCGTTGTTATACACAGGCTTGGCTTGTGTATGCTGAAGGAGGTCTGAACTAGATGAGGTCCCAGTCAGCCCCTCTCTCCAGCCTGCCCAGGTCCCTTGGGATGGCACCACGATGCCCTGGCCTAAGTGCTGCTCCTCCCGCTTTGGTGTCATTTACCAAAGTGAGGGTGCCTTCTGCCCCATCATGGAGACCATTAATTAAGGAAGGTGTCAAAGAGGTTTGCAGCCAGTACTGACCCCTGGGTGCCACCGCTAGTTCCTGGCCTCACACCAGACTTGGTGCCACCGAGCAGCACCCGCTGGGCCTGGCTGTTCAGTCCTTTTCAGTCCCGCTTGCTGTCGGCTCACCTAGCCCTTTTCCATTTGAGTGACTTGAACTCCATGTTTAAAAGGAAGAGATTGCAAGAGGGGCCCATGCAAGCACACAGCTTTCAAAACCCCATGGCATAAACTTCCCACACTGAGTATTTCCACCAACTCCCCTAAAACCTAGAAAAGTACATGCCCCCTCAGTGACTTGTGCAAGGCCAGCAACTGCTTTTAATTCTGGCTTTGGCTTCTCTGCCGGTGGGTTCCAAATGAGTGTTGTTTTTGCAAGGTGATCCCCAAAGCAGAAGAGAGATTAAAGCTCTTCCTCGATGGTCCTGTGGGCAGGTGGGCCAGCTGGCGGAGCTGTCCCAGTCTCTGGAAGCTCCCTCTGAGCTCTTGGTGACCACAGGCAGCACTGGGAGGAGGGACAGGGTGGGCTGTTGCTGCTTTTTGTGCAGCTTGTTCCCTGTTGGGGTCACTTGTGGTGCTTCCTGGATCTTCCTCCTCCTCCTCCTCTCTGATATTCCATGATACAGATGCTGTGCTCCACGCTCATCCAGGGTTGCAAACCGCCCGTGTCTCCACCACAGCACCCTGAGTATTTCTCTCAGCTGCATCTGTAGTGCACTGAAACCCTCCTCCTCCTCCTTGCTGAGTGGTGGTACTCTGTGTACTCCACAAACCGGCTGCGGAGATCATAGCCATGCCGTGGGGATCTGCTCCGCTCTCTCTGCCTCAGCAGGCTTTTCTCTCCAGCAGCCCTGGGTGCAAGAGGTGACTCGGAAAAACTGTTGGAAAGCCCCTGAGTTGTGTCAATCCTGGGAGCATGACGATGACTTGGAGGACTTGTTCTCCTCCTCTTTGGTGACTGGTGGTACCCTCTGTGCTCCACTAATTGGCTGCAGAGATCATAGCTGCGCCGTGGGGATCTGACCTCTCTCTGCCTCAGCAGGGTTTGCTCCCGAGTAGCGCTGGGTGCAGAGCATCTGCGGGAGAAAAAGAACAAACAAGGATCAATGTTTGTTTAGAGCTGCTTTTGCAGCCCCCTCTGGGGTTCACTCATTTACTTGGAGTGGTTTCTATGACAGAGAGAAGACATGTCAAGACAAGAATATGGGAAATTCATTTGGGGTCTTCCCACTAGGTCTGCCCCTGTCACAGCAAGACCTCGCCTTCATACCCCCTACGGCCTCCATTTCATAGAATCATAGCATCACAGGATGGTTTGGCTTGGAAGGGACCTTAACGGTCATCTAGTTCCAATCACCTGACATGGGCAGGGGCACCTTCCAACAGACCAGGTTGCTCAAAGCCCTGTCCAGCCTGGCCTTGAACACTTCCAGGGACGGGGCATCCACAGCTTCTCTGGGCAACCTCTGCCAGTGTCTCTCCACGCTCACCGTAAACAAGTTCTTCCTAAGATCGACTCTAAATCTACCCTCTTGAAGTTTAAAACTGCTGCCCCTCACCCAATCACTACACATCCTGATCAGGAGTCCCCCAGATCTTCCCTGTAGGCCGCTTTAGGGACGCTTCTCTGTATCAAACAGCTACAGAGAGCAGACAAGTAGCAGTTTACATCGGGGCAGCAGCCTAAAGCCCAGCAAGGGAAGGGAAGGACTGACGGGGGGCAGTTCATGTTGGACAGCACTGAATGATGCAGGTAGTAACTGTCTGCTAGGACAGAAAGACTCAGGAGGATCGGAAGGAAAATAGCCAGACCGGGAAAGGGAAATGTATTCTCGACACATTTTGGTAGTGGCTATTACCTGACATAAAAAAGTAAATAGGCTTGCTGCGCGAGAACTGTGTTTATGTCGCAACGATCCACCAACGTATCGTCCATCTGGTACCACAGTCCATCGCTGGCCTGTAAATAAAGGCAATGATATCTGGAGATGAAATGCGTGGTTTCTTCAGAAAAACACAGGCAGCAAACTACAGAAGCAAGAGTCCACCAGTGCAAATCCCATCCAGCCAGTCAGGAGACCTTCTCCCCCAAAAGCTTGGCTACCAGAAAAGTTTGCCTTCCCCAGCACACATTCTTCCCCGTGACAAAGGAAGTGGCTCTTTACCTTTGTGTAGCAGAAATAGTGTCCTGCCTGACAGCTGCCACCGCTGTGCACCAGGACAGCATATAAGGTGTAGAGGAGCAGTTCTGCAGCTCCCTGAGACATGTATGGCCGGAGATCCAAGTACTGGGGATACTGCACAAACTGCAGAGAGATCAAGAGGGCTCAGGAAGGATACTGCCATACCACGTGAAAAAGCCTGCCAAGACCAGGGCCCAGCTATGTTAAAATACATCTCTGGGGCTCATCAACACTTCTTGTCCCTGAAGCAGCAGGTAACGCCTTGGGTGGCAGGAAACTGCTCTCGGCCAGAGCAGCTCTGTCGCAGCAGAGCATGTGCTTGCCTTGCCACAGGAGCTCTCCTCTGCCCAGAAGGGAACACCAAAAGCTCCACCTGAACAGCTTGTGGCAGAGCATCCTGCTTTGGGAAATCTCCTGCTCCAGGAAGAGAAAGAGAGTTGCCCTCCAATTGCGTACACACCTTGCCGATCTTCTTGCCATAGAAATCAAAGCGTTTCAGGCACAGCGTGAGCACCCTGGGCACGCGATCGATTGTAAACCTCTTGAGGGCAGTAACCATCTCGTCACACCTTGAAAGCAAGCAGAGAGCCAAGCACTGAAATGCACCCTAGCTTGCCCCAAGGCAGCCAGACAACCTTTTCCACCTCACACGTCCTCACGCCATTTCAAGACTCTTCAGAACCATTAGGCCGTAAGAAAGAAAAGCTGTGCCTCCTGATTGTACATCGAACCTCCTGAGGCTCGATGACAGGCAGCATCTCCACACAGGTACAAGTCTTAATCTGGTGTTAGACATCCTCTTACCTGTTACATTGAAAGCTGTTTTCACCAGCCAGCCGCTCAGGTTTCACAAAGTTCTCCAGAGCTGCGGTGACAGATGAGGCTGCCTGGAGGGGTGAGAAAGGAGAGCTCTGAGCTGGGAGAAATGCCCTCGCCCAAGCACTCAGGAGGAGTTGTCCACAAGACCCAGGTGGATGACGCAGAGGAGACCCACCGTGACCCTGCAAAGAGTGGCCAGAGGGAGGAGGAAAGAGGGTATGATATCGGACATTTCCCTCACTTCCCAGAGATTCCCGGCTGACGCTATCAAGAGCTACCTCACCGTGCCACCGCTCAGTTCAGCTGCCGATAGTGTGCAGCATCATCAGGAATGAAAACAACACGAGCCATCAGCCTAGGAGCCAGGTGGGTGTTGAGGGAAGGCAAAGAGATGGTGGCTGAGAGTCCCTCAGTGCAGAGAGTATAATGCGTGCTTGCCCAGCACCTACAGGGAGACCGCTGCCATGGCCTTTGCAGGACACCTCCCATACCACTTCCCACCTCCCACCAAGCTCTCCTGTGTTCACAGTGCACTTTTCAAGGCCAGCTGCACACATTCTGGGAAGCCACAAGGAGCTTGGGATGTCCTGAAGCACAGTGAGAAACCCTCTTACTTCGATATCCAAAGGCACATCCAGGAAGGCCTCGCAGGAATTGGAAACTGCTTTGCAGCTGCAGCACGTGACTGGAAGGCAAACGGAAATGCTCAGCAACAGGTGAAGTCAATAGGATGTGCCCATTTATGCTTTTCATCTTTTCTAGAGCCAGCCACACGCTCATCTGTTTCTCACAGGCACACAGCAGGGCACAGGCAAGTGTAAGGAGAGCAACAGTTGTGGAAACATACCTCTGGACCTCAGGAAGCCCCCAAATATTTGATGGACGATGGTAGTATATTGAGAAGAGGTGTCCCAGCTGGAAGGAAACAGTAAAGCAGAGAGTTATCTCCTCCAAGAGTTTTCCTTTGCCTGCAAGCCCTGGGCGTAGTGTTTCCTTGATGGGGGTACATCAAGGCAGCCAAAAGGCCGGGCAACATTGAAAGGTCATTTGTTTGTGCTTACGCGCTGCTTCCAGCCAGACAAGCTCTCTGCATGGCAGTGACAGTACAGCGTAAGAAGTCGTGGGCGTCTTCCTGCATGCCAAGCATGAAATGTCCTCCTATTCCTAATCAAGAGGAAGGTAGTACTTCAGTCCTCTACCAACAGAGGAAAGCACATCAAAGTAGCTGAGGTGACCTACGTGGGAGGGCACTGATGACGTCCCTGGGCTGGATGGCACTGGCTGAGGTGTTCCAGGCATTGTTAACGTGCGCTTCCATGATGCACGTCATGCAGAAGCCTTGCTGGCGACCTGAAGAGGGAGGGAGGAAGGGAAGCAAGCCAGTCAGGTTAGTCAAAGAGCCATTGAATGGGAAACCTCATGGAGATCTTGGAGTTGTCCTAGACAGTCTCCTAGTCCTCCCCAGGTGCCAATGGCCCAGTATGCCCAGGACATCTCAGTACACAGAAAACATTCTTGAGAGGGATGCTTCACTGACAGAAGTTTTCTGTGCAACCAGCAGAGAGAGTTTAACCTGCAGGAATCGGGAACAACACCCGGGACTAGAAAGAGGCATCTTTGTGAGAGCGAACACACCTTGATAGGACAAGCGGCTTCTAGGCTTGAGTGTTCCCAGAACACCAGCTTGGGGGCAGCTGAGAAAGAAGGGCTGTTTTTCTCCTACATCCCGTTGCAGGTTCTGGGGATGCTTGGGAAGTGCCCAGCAGACTGACAAGGAGATCTTCCTAAAAGTACTCACAGGAGCTGCTGTGCTCATGAGAGAGCAGGTAGTTGGCAAGAGGGGGTGTGTACGTCAGGCACTGCAGCACAGAGTTGAGGAAGCACGTATTGCCCAGGTTGTAGAGGCCTGCTCCAGCTCTCTGCCTTTGCTGCCAGCCCATGCAAATCTTCTCCGGGGAAAAGAGGATCCTTTGTGGTGGAGCCATTCCCTCGGCAACGACTGCAGGGAAATGATGGTTTTGTTGCACAGAAGCGTATCTGAAAAGCCAAGTTCTCTGCAGGAGCACCCAGGACAACCAGCTCCAACCTCCAAGCCAGAACAGGGGAAACCCAACGCTGTCTGTGACATTTACTGCTTGGAAAAGGTTTGGGAAAAGCCTGTTCACCTCCTTCTTTTGCTGGAAATCCAACAAACCCACACTCTGATTTCTGGGCTCGGGATACCCGCCTTTCCATCTAGAGTGTTGAATGATCAGGTCAAGCCTTCCCTTTTTCTGACTGTCACTTGACAAAAACAAGCAGGCACCAAGCCCAGAAGGGAACCCTACTGATGTCAGTTTGTTCTACGGGCAATGTGTAGAATGGCAGAGGAGGGACAAAATGACCAATTGCTGCGTCCAATCAAAAAACCCTGGGTAGGCCTGGCTGCTCTCAGGAAACACCCCAGAATTCCCTCAAGGTTGTCCCCACAATCAACATTCCAGGATGGAGCAGGAGCCGTGCCCATTGCATTTGGGGGCTCACAAAGCCCAAGGCTGCTGGTGAAGCTGTTACTCACAGGAGTCGTTTCCCATTGTGGCCGTGGCTCCTCTCAGGAGCAGAGCAGGAAGCTTTGGCTGGCAAAGAATGTCCAGATGCGGCCCAGAAAGAGAAGATCAGCACCAATACCGTCACCTGGTTGCAATGAAGAAAGTGGAGCTCAAGAAAATCATTCAACCACCATAAAAAACAGAGGCCAACACTTGCCATCAAAAGTGTTCAAGTGGTCGCTTTAACTGCCTGTAGCGACTGTTAGCAGCAGAGCCCTCTGGCTCTCCAGCCCACACTTGCCCACCCTGTTTGCAGGAGTGACCGGTGCCTGGCCGCTACTATAACGGTTGCCTTTGCTGGGCTGTGTTTCTGGTCTCCCTTCCTGACCCATCAGTCAAGGTGGGCTTTGGGTCAGGCTACGCTGAGCTCAATGCCTCGGCCTGCCACCTCACTACTTCCCTAGCCTTGGCAACGGCAAAAAAATAGGAATTACCAAACAGGAACTCTACCCATAGTGCCTGTCTGGCCAGGCTAGAAGGGTGGAAAAGCTCAGCATACAGCTTGGGAGGTAGAGAGCAGCCTCCACTTTTATCCCCAACCTACCTCTTCTAGGACCTGTCCCACAAGCAAAGTCCTAGTTACCTTTGGAAGAGGGTGGAAGCTGAGGAGCAGTCAGCAGGAAAGGAGAAATGTTTAGAAAGAGGTAGCCACGCAAGTAGCTCAAGAAGGAGCCGAGTTATCCTGACGGGCAGCTCAGCCCAACTGGCTTTGGCCGTCCCGTTGCTCAGGATGTCCAGCCCTGGCCAGGTGAGGTCACAAGTTCCGGGTGGGTGCCGCATCACTGCCCCTTTGTGACACGGGGCTGCACGGCAACACACTGTGGCCAGGCAGCTGCCCCAGCCTGGGCACCTCCCCTGCAGCCAGCAGCCGGTGCCGCTGGGCTTCCCCACGTGCTGCTGGCGAAGGGCTGCTCGGCCGCCGGCACAGTTCCCACCTCTTCCCCGCTGCGCACAGCCAGAGGAGTCAACGCCTGCCCCGGGCTGGAAGCTGCCCGTGCACAGCTGTGGCTGGCACCGTCGCGTTGCGCAGGGTTTCTTTGCCATTCATCCCAGCTATAGGACTGTGTGCGTGAGACTCGTGGAGCAAAGCACCTGCCCATGACTTGCATCTGCCCCCAGGACTCAGCCTGTGCTTGGGACATCCACTTTGGCCACAGCCTCGCTTGGGTGGCTTTTTGTCATCATGTGCCCCTGGGGATGGCTGGTGTTTCCCCTCCTGGCCTGGGGAGGCTGCTTTTGCCCCTTGTCCACACCAGGTACCTGGGCTGACTCCTGCCCTGCTCAGGGGGCTCTTTATGCCCCTGCCCTCATTGGGGTGGCGAGCTTTGCTCCTGCCCCTCAGGGGGCATTGACTTCTGTCCCTGTCCTGCTCAGGGCATCTTGCCCTGCCCCTCCCCTGCTGGGGGCAGCCGTTTTTGCCCTGCCATAGCAGGACACCAGGACTCCAGTGCTGTTTTGCTGGCACCAACTACCAGCGCAGGCTGGATCTCAGTGTCACACCACAACCTTGCTGCTCAGGACAAAGTCAGCTCCGCTCCAAGTCTCCTTCAGCGCTGTTCCTCCAGCTGGCATCTGACAGGCGTAGGTGCAAATTTCCCTCCCTGCTGAGCTGGCTGCAGGGCCAGGCCGCAGGAGCTGGCAGCACCCAATGCCACCCAGGGAAGTGAAGGATCCCGGCAGCTGGATGTCAAGTAGGCTGTGCCTCTTCCTCCCGTTCCTCACTCACACACTTCAGCTACAGCTCTTGTGCTTGGGCACATGGCGAACCGTTATGCTTCACAAGATGCCGCAGTCAGTGGGATGGGTTGTGTGAACGTGGCTGAAAAGTTCCTGTGCCCCGACAGGCTCCCTTCACAAAGGCATCTTGTCCATGAGATGACCTGTTCAGAGTGGTTTTCCGTATTTAGCTTTTTAGTAGCATTGCACTAAACAAAACACTGTAACCAGTAGTTACCTGGAGGAGAAAAATAAAAAAGGGGGAGGGAGGGGCAGCGGAGAAAGGGAAACATAATAAAAAAGGGCAGACTGAAATAAAACAGACAACAAAAACTTGACTGCAGTTCTTAGTAAAGCCAACATGGAACATGACCAGAACCAGCTGCCAGGCGTTCCAGGTCCTAGGAAGCTCTGTCAGACCTGTGCAGAACACCTCTGCCCTCATTAGACATTGCTGGTATTGCAAAGACCAACTTGCAAAGCTCTCTTCAGACTTGAAGGTATCTGCTGCCCTGAGGGCCTTTGGTGGAGGAGAAGGAGATCTCCAGGCACACCATGGAGCTGCTGACAGGCCCACTGTGAAACTGCTTGGCGTGTTCCCCAACTGTATTATCCAGGGGCTAGTAAGGCTTGTTGGAGGTAAACCCCAGCAGCCTGAGAATGCAGGCACACGAGTGGAGACCCCGGTGTGATGTGCCTTGTGTGCCTGGGCTGCTCTGCATCTGCTGGGTAGAGGGAGGACAGAGCTCACTGCACTGCAGCAGTGGTATCGGTGGCTGGCACAAAGGCACCCAATGTGTCTGCAGGGCTGCCTGGGGTGCCCTCCGCGCTGCCCTGCTGAGGCTCCACCTGGAGTGCTGTGTCCAGTGCTGGGCTCCCCAGTGCAGGAGAGACAGGGAGCTGTTGGAGAGGGTCCAGAGAAGTGCGACGGGGTTGAGGGGTCTGGAGCATCCCCCTTCTTATGAGGACAGGTGGAAAGAGCTAGGTGTGTTCAGCCTGGAGAAGACAAGGCTGAGGGTGTCTTACCAATGCCTACAAATCCCTTAAGGGTGAATGTCAGGAGGATGGGGCCAGGCTCTTTGCAAGCTCTCCTGCTCGCACACCTACTACAGGGAAGTGGTTAGTGCCTTAGGAAGATTTGGTTGTTTTATTTTCATTGTGCTGTCCTATATGCAGATCTTCAAGGCTGTGCTGAGGGTCCCGTCTGAGCAGGGACGGCACAAAGCCTTTTCCACGTGACTCCCTCACCTGGCCGTGGTCTCCATCTTTCTCAGCACCGTCATGTTTGCCTAACTGAAGCCCCCCCGTATGTCGTCCCCATCCCTGGATCTGGTGGTGTTAGTGCAGCACTCGGTGGTGCCTCCAGCAGTGAACCCCGCCATCTACAGCATGAGGAACCAGGAGCTCACAGGTGCAGTGAAGAAGCTGCTGCAGTCAGGTGTCTCTCAGGAGAAATGAGCTGCTTTGTGTCTCTTCACAAGGGACTTCCTGTTCATCTTTGGATCATCCTGTACATTTATGACTGTATCTGTTACAATCCTGTTTTCCCTGCAATATCTGCACCCATTGCACTTCTTCAAAAGCAGGAACCCAGCCTGTGTGACCCAGAGGACTTTTTGTGCATGGGAGGGTGGTACAGCTGGCCTCCAGTGTTGCATCTCTGTAATAAAGGTGGTTTTTCTCAGTGCCCATGTCTGGAGGTTGGGCTCTTCTTCCAAAGCTGAGCTCAGGAACAGGCTGAAGGAATTGCCCCCAGGAGCGTGCTGCTGGGCTTGGGTTCCCCATGGCTCAGGGGAGGAGGGCATGGGTCAATGCGTTAAGGAATGGGCCTGTGTTGAGCCTTCCCGTGTGGGTGCCCAGTGCCCATGGGAATGGTGGGTGACCAACAGGGATGTGCCTGGGACCATCTCCCTGGGCTTTCAGGCACCGCTGCCCTCCACAGCAGCACCGCCTGCTCAGGGCCATGCCTGAGACCACATCCCTGGGCAAGAGCAGGTGTCTCTCTGCACGCCCCAGCTGGGGCAGGCTGCTGTGTCCCTGGTGCACCAGGAGGTGCCTGGGGAGCCCCCAGGCCAGCAGTCTGGTGCTGGGGACAGGGACTGGCCCAGAGGGGCTGCCGGGAGTGGGCAATCAGGGTCTGTGTGAGAGAAGAGCAGCAGGCAGAGGGGGACACTGGCCTCTGTCCCCTCATGCCATGGCTGGTGTCAGCCCTGGGGCTGTCTGGCAAGATGAGACCCCTCTCTGATCACCAGCATCTGCTGTGCCTTTCAGAGAGGCTGGGTCTTTGGGATGAGTGCCCAGAGCTCTGCAGCCCCCTTTGGGTGGGCAATTGCATGGGGCCAGCCCAGCGTGGGCTGCTGTGTCTGCCTGGGCTGGGGAGAGGGCAGGGGAGGGGGGCAAAGCGTGGAGGGAGGGGGCAGGGCTGGGCTGGGAAGGGCCTGGGAGAGGCAAACACCAGTGTAGAGCTCAGCTGTGTGAGTGTGCATGGTGGGGTACAGAGCAGGGTGGTCCTGGTGCAGACCCAGGGGTCATGGTGAAGGAAGCAAGGCACCAAAGGAGAGGGCCTGCACTGTTTCATGCTCCTTGGAGACCCCAGGGAGGATGCAGCAGGGAAAATTTCCCCAAGAAGTCCCAATCACCGCTCATTTCCCTGTGTGGTCATAGACCCCAGCCCCAGCAAGGGACCTTTGCTGCATTGTCACGTCTATCCTTCTTGGTGGCTTAGTGAGACCAAACTCCATTGCCATTTTCAATATAAAGTGATTCATTTTCCTACAGACACTTCTTACACACAAGTGTCCCATAGCTCTTGCCACAGTTGGTCACTCAGCCAAGGCCGTGGTCAGAGACTTCCAGCCAGATCATGTGCTCATGGCCTTGTTTTGACAAATATTGAAACAGGCCAAGGATTGCCATCCAGCAGCAGCCCTGGGCCCAGCGCTCTGGCCTTTCACTCTAAACGATTCCTCAAATAAAACCCCAACTCTCTCAGCCCCTCCTTGTCCATAATGTGCTCCAGGTCCCACCCATCCCTCTGGCCTCTTCAGGACCTGCTCCAATCTGTCGGGGTCTTTCTGGTGCTGGGGAGCCACATTCTGGGCACAGCAGTCCTGATGTGGTCCTGTGGTGGGTTAACCTTGGCCCGAAACCTACCAGTGCCCCAGCTGCTCATTCACTTCCCTGACTCAACAGGACAAGGGAGGAAATGAACCAGCAATGTTCATGGGTCAAGATAAAGACAGAGAGATTACTTACCTATCCCTGTAATGACCAATTAGATGTTGTCTTGCCAAAGGTCAATTTCATTTATTGCCAATTCAAACGGATTTTGATTATGAGAAACAATGTCCAAAGTATTATATGACCATTCCCCTCACAGGTCCTTCCAGGGCCAAATTACTCCATTGCTCCCAACCACCTAATCACCCACACCCTGAGAGGTGCCGGAGGGATGTTGAAGAGTGGGCTGATAGCACAGAACGCCTCTGCTGCTCCTTTCTGCTCACAATTCTGCCCTGCTAATCTTCATCAGCAGGTTCAGGGAATGTGAGCAGAAGACCTTTGTACATGGAGGAGTTAGTGTTGAGTGTCACAGGAAACCTGAGCAGGCCTGTGCTGTGCTCCACGTACCTCTTGGCCTTCAGGCTGGTCTGTGCTGAGTGTGTCCCTGGGTTGCAGAACAAGCCATATTGGAAGAAGAAATCTGCAGGAAGCTGCTGGTGAATGGCCAACCGCTCGTCCTTACCTTTACCTGGGACTGCAGTTACCAACTCCCAAGTGAACATCTCCTCTTAGAACACGAAAAGTGATGACTAGAATGGGTTTCCCTGGCAGAAAGCACTTCAAGGTCTCACAGGAGACAATGTGGGATAAGCTTTCTGCAGGCAGGATCTGCACAACTTGCTGCACCACTCTCCCAACACTGTAAACTCTGTGTTCCCGGCGTCGGAAGGGATGGAATACAGCTGACACGATTGTCTCCGTGTGAGGAGAGTTTGCTCTAACCAAGGCCATTTGAAATGACACTTTGTCTCAGAGTCCAAGTGCCTTTCTTACTGCAGCCATAACCAGCTGGGCTGCTGATGGCCAGTCCCCCAAGGGAACTGGACACTCCAGGGACCTCAAATTTGCCTTCATGGCCACGTGCCTCCTAGTGGCCTATGGGCTTCTCAGATGTAATGGGTGTCATAATGATAGCCCAGATCATCAGCCTTCTTGTGGCCTTGGTTACTCCTTGGTTAGCGGCTCCTGAATTGGAGAAGGCAGTGATAAAGAGATGCACAGCAATGGAAGAGATGGCCAAGGACCCTGAGGGTGCCATGAAGGCTTTGCAGGAAGGAGTTTGAGGAATAGCCACTATAGCTGTTCAAAATGGAATGGCATTAGATATGAAGCTGGCGTCTCAAGGCAGACGCTGTACTGTTGTTAATACCGTTCATTGCGTATATGTAGATCAAAGTGGGGGAAAACCTACAGATATAAAAAAGATCTGAAACATCCTAATATTTGTCATGAGTTCCCAAAAGTTCACACCTTCTATGGAACTCAGAAATTTGGAATATGCAGATGTCCTGGTTTCCTGATTTACAGCTCTGGGTTAAGAAGTTCATCTCCAGATGCCTTTCTCCTCTTCCTCTATGATCACGCCAATCCATTTTACCCATGCAGCTTCTCCTTTAAGGTTCAGAGAGGAAAAGCTGGACTGTCTTTCAGTAGTGTCTCTAATATTCCCTATGGGCAACTCTTCAGTTGTGGCAACAGACTTCATGGGGATCTGCTTGAACTAACAATAATACAGCTGAGCAATATATTTTTTATTTATTAATTTCTAACCCATTCCCCTACACACACACCCTCCATAAGCAATCCCTCTTTTATTTGTCTTTAACACCCTGTTCTCTAAGAAAAGCAGGCAATAATTACTGCCAAGCACTTACTACACTCAGCTGCAGAGTTGGTTGAAGAGGTCTCATGTAAAGTGATGTAAGTCCCTTGGAGACAAGGAGAGAAATAGTGGGGCTGTAGAGTTGAGGAGCAAGGCTGTCCACACAGTGTTTTATCTCCAGGGACTGCTTTTCCCACCTGTCCACACTCTCTCGCGAGATACTCTGCATCAATTGCAATTGGAAAAGCATTACCTGCCTTTCTCTTTCACTGTACTTCTGAAACTTATCCCATTAACTGTGCAAGCAAGACTTGAAGACCAGATGTCCCTGATGGGAGAGACATGGCTTGTCAGGGCTTTCTGATTCGTAATGAGCCCAGGGTGTCTTTGGTGCTGTGAACTTGAGATCATGAGAGGAGACTGAAGAAACCTCTCAAGAACACCTAGTCAGAATCAAACCCCAATGTCCCTGGAAGCATTAACAAGCCCCGCTGAGGACCATGACTGAGAAAACCTCCCCATGGCCTTGTTAGAGCCCATCCTTGGAGGCTGTGAGTGCAGGTAGGCAAAGGCGCTGTGCAGGCAGCTCTGCTGCTGAGCAAAGCCTTGGCTTGCTTGATGAAGCAGAAAGGCCAAGCCATGGCCTGCAGCCTGTGGGAAGGTCGGTGCTATCCCTCACACAGGGCTCAGGGCTCTTCCTGGGGACCATGGAAGGTGGGGGATCCAATGCAATGTTAAGGACAACAATGGCACAACGACTTCCAGCTTCCCCATGGGGCTGCAAGGAGGCAACGATGACCCAGTGCCATGAGGACAACATGTCTTCTCACAGGCCTCAGTGTCAGAAACAGCTGCCATAGCCAAGAGGACAAAGAGCTGGGTTCTCTTCAAGCTTTCCAGCCTTGCTAAAACCCTTTTCCATCTCCACCACAGGCTGTTCTACATGGTTGGACACCTGCCCCTGCTTCCGTGCAGGCCGTAGGCACCATCTCGCTGCCCTACCTTGCTCTCACCCCAACAGTTCCATCTGTTCACTGATGTACCTCCACTCTCACTTGCTGTTCCTTGAAACACAAAGCCACGGGCTGATCCAGACTCCCTCTGGGATGAGCTCTTGCACTACAGCAGGACCCTTGGAGTGATAGTTCTTCCTGCTGATAGCCACTCTCCACCTTCTGAGTTGTACTTTGTGACATATTTTTCCCTCTCCTTTTTTTCCCCGCTACCCAGGAAAGTTTGTCTGCGGCGAATGAAGAGATGGGACACAGCTTGATGCAAGCAAATGTCCCTTTATTAGTGATTTTCTTACAATTATATACTTTTCTACCTTCTACATATTACACACTGATTGGTTAAATCTTAAGCGTAAAAAACACTGATTGGTTAATATTTAAGGCACACCGTTAGAACAATAGGAACTTACTAGTTTATCTTGACATAGCAATAATTTCTATTCCAAAGTTGGGGAGTTTCTTTCTATGTGGCTTTCTTGATTACATATCGGTGCCATCCGTTCCCTTATCTGGCTACTTGTTTCTCTGTCCGTCTGGTTGCCTCCTCAACTGTGACGGCTCAGGGGTCTGCAGTTAGCTTGTTCCTTTGCTCCCAGGGCTTGTGCCCTACAAGTTCTAACAAGTCTCTGTTCATCAGGCTATCAGTACTTGGACTCTTGTCCTTGAGGCCTTGTCCGACATCTCCCCCTTCCTGTTGCACAAAAGAACCCCTGAAATCGAGCAAAACCAAGGCACAAGTAATAGAACAAATAAAAAACCAACTAAGACATATTATCAATGTCAAAATAACCCACTGTCTTTGTTCCGTACAATTTTACAATTTCCCCTTTTGGTTTTTGAACAGCTAGTACCAGGTTTGCCATGTTCTGCAGGGCCCTTGCAAACATGACAGCAACCAAGGTAATAGCAAACAAACAATACTGCCAATTGAGTGAATGGATGCCAAAAAGGCTGACATTTTCTCAGATTTTGTTAACATGTTGCTGCAATGGGGCGCCTAAAATGCACGCAGCACATACCATCAAAATCCTCACAGCCATGTCCCTGAACCAACAACAAAGGCAGTGGCAATTTTGACTCACATTCTTAACTGCCTACCAAACAAGGTGATTTAACTCTTTAATGCTTTCCCTGCTGTTACTCTGGATAAGAGAAGAACCGCTGCGACACGTTCCCATCATAGCCTCCTACTACATTAGCATCTACAGAAAGACAATTATCGACATTCAAAGTGTAAGCAATATCAGCTTCTTTTGGATTAACATTATACATAGGTGGAAGGGCACACCAAACAAGAACTGGTTCAGTCAAAAAGTTGGAAACATCGCATGCCTTCTCTGAACATACCTCTGGGGTCATTCCCTTCATTCCCTCTCCTTTTTATGCAAAGAGAAACACTTTTACCATAACAGAGAAGCCCCTATTTACATCTCTGAGCCCGGACACAAACCGCAGCTGTATGCTCCACCAGGCTCCGGGCAGAAATCGTTCATGTAGTTACATAGCTATGTATCTCTACAAGTATGCAGACACCTATTAAACACTAGATAACCATGTTTATCTTTCCTAGTCTCCTTGACAATACCCAGCTGTTCTCTCATCTCTTGTTAGGTCAAATATTCTCCAGCTTCCTCTCCTATCTCTCTCTTCAGACATTCTCTGTCCTCCTCTTTTTTGCTTGTTAATTGCAACGAGGCAAAGGGTGTGTGTAGCTGGGTGACCATGACCTGATTTATGTTACAATCAACTAAACACTGAATACAGGAAAAAAAAAAAGAAAAAGGCATGGGAGACATAAGGCAAACATCACTAAGGTGGTTAAAGATAATTATAATAAATCCTGTAATACTTTTGAGTCATGGCCCAAAGTTTCCCAGCCGTGAGAAGAGACCAAAGGCCTCCAGCCCCTGGCTCTGTTGCAGATCTTTGTTTTAAGGCTTTTGAGTTTTGTATACTTTTGTAAATTAATTCACAGTGGTCACTCAGATTCACGTAACACATCCTATCAAATTCTTCACACTTGTGTCCCTGTGCTAATAATAAAAATCAATAGCAACTCGGTTCTGTAGCAACATATGATGGACAGAATCAACATCTGTTAATAAGCCAGAAAAAAAAGAACAGTATTTGTAGTATTACTTTGTGTAGCAAGCTAGCAGCCTAATTTACTAAGCAAGTTAAGAGCGTGTACTATTCTTACAGAAGAGATTAGAGAAGCAAAAATGTGTTATGCTGCATTCCAGAACTCAGCCTGAGAATTACAGTCCGCTGTGAGTTCTGCGTTACAATCATTTGACACATGTTGGGGTTGCGATTGTGAAAGTTGCCCGTTTACAATTTTCATTGGCATTATCACAGCTAGTTGTTTTAAAAGCAACTCTTGAGCTTCCTGATGTTCGACTTGTTGCAAAATATTCTGAAGCCAATCAATCAAGTTAGTATTACAGTTAGTGACTCTCTAGGACCCTGCAAGACTGTGGCAAGACTCCCGCATCCTGACTGCCTTAATAGCCGTCTCATTCATTTGCAAACAGCTGTCCCTGGGATACCTTGCCTGAGTCACAGAATCGGCACAGTTAATTGCTCCAGCCAACTGCTCATAGTTAACAGCAATTCCCCGATTAAGGTTTTCAGTCAAGGCCACTACACATAGCTCACAAAAATCAAATAACCACATCATATACTGTATCAGTTAGTACCATACAAAGCAGTAACTTCCAATCATGCAGTGTGAGTGTATAAGGCTCTGCCATCACTTCAAGAAGGGACATAGCAAATGTATGATGAATCCTCCCTTCCCGCACTGCTTTGCTTAACCCTTTAACAGCCTCGTATTGCACAGGCTGCCACTCTGCAGGTTGATTTGTCTGACAAAATACTGAACATGCCCTAGCGACTCCCAAAACCCAACACTTAAGTGTTTCCCACTTGCATTCCTGCCACCAATCCCTCAGACTCCCTTTCACCCTCCCCAAAAATCCAATCAATGCATCAGGAGAGACAAGGGGGTGGGGGAAAGGTCTAGCTCCTTTTCCAGATCTATAGGACCTGGATCAAAAGGTTTCTCAGGGTCAATAAAATCATTGTCCGAGTTGTCCTGTTCCCGTGCTTGGTCCTGTGTTGTGAGGGTCGCTGCAATCAGTGACAGAAGCTTTGGGGGCAGAGGAGGTGTGGACAGAATCGCCATCGCTGACGGTGTCTTGAGAAGAGTCGCGCTGTCGGTGGAATTTACAGCTTCCTCTGGTTTAGCACCGTTAGTAGAATTAGTCCACACTTGGCAAAGAGGAGTCAGAATTTGCCACCAAGATGTTAAATGCATTCCCGACACGGTGTTCCCCTCCGCGGCAGCATCATACAATTGGCTGCTGTCTGTACACACTTTCATTCTTTCAAAGTCTCTAAAGTTTCTTGGCTGCTCACCTGTCTCGATGCATACAGGCGTTATCCTCGGGGTTTAGGTTGTCCGCCTGGTCCAGACAGCAAGACGATCGTTCGGCCAAGCCGTCTCCTCCGGAACGCAGCCCTCTTCCACGAGCTGTCTTTTTTTACCGACCAGTTCCGTCCTTATTCTTCCAAGGCTTCGGAACACCACCATAGGGGTCACCATTTGAGGAGACTGAGGCACGGACTCCCGGATCTGACTAGAAGACCTTCATGAGTCCATATACGTCTCATTCTGGGGATGAAGCCTGATTCCCCGTTACAGATTTCCCACAGCTCACCTCTCACCTCCGGAGGGATTTATGGCCAGCCGGCTCCTGCTTCCTTTCAGCAGATCATTCGAAGTTATGTGGGATTCGCTGCATGTCACTCAGATAGGCGATTTGAGAGCCCTTCACGTTAGATCCTTAAACGCATCGCATCGGGGTCACCAATTTGCGGCGAATGAAGAGACGGGACGCAGCTTGATGCAAGCAAATGTCCCTTTATTAGTGATTTTCTTACAATTATATATGTTTCTAGCTTCTACATATTACACACTGATTGGTTAAATCTTAAGCGTAAAAAACACTGATTGGTTAATATTTAAGGCACACCGTTAGAACAATAGGAACTTACTAGTTTATCTTGATATAGCAATAATTTCTATTCCAAAGTTGGGGAGTTTCTTTCTACGCGGCTTTCTTGATTAACAAAGTTACATATCGGCGCCATCCGTTCCCTTATCTGGCTACTTGTTTCTCTGTCCGTCTGGTTGCCTCCTCAACTGTGACGGCTCAGGGGTCTGCAGTTAGCTTGTTCCTTGGTTCCCAGGGCTTGTGCCCTACAAGTTCTAACAAGTCTCTGTTCATCAGGCTATCAGTACTTGGACTCTTGTCCTTGAGGCCTTGTCCTACATTTGTCCATCGCAGAAACCCTCCTTTAAGCATGGAACCCAACCCATTAGCCTTTTCTCGTGCTCTTTCCCCTCACCACTGAGAAGGAACCTGCACATGGTCTTCTATACCACATGACTGCTTCTGGCCTTTCAGCTTCTCCCAGAGACATGACCAAGCCACATGCCTGCTGCTGTCGTGTCATGTCCCCAAGAAAATGGACATGGCATCCCTATCTTCCTGGAGAAGGCCTAGGGGGTACAGTGGCCGAGGGACTGTCCCAGCCATGTTCCTGTGGCTGGCCTGGCACCTCCCAAGAATGAAATGACCTCACATCCCCCTTCACAGCCATGCACTTCCTTCTGCATTAGCAGTTTCTGTAAGCATAACTGAGTTCCTAACAGCATACTCCTCCATCACGATCCTTCTGGCCTGGGACCTGACCAGAGAAAAGCGTGTTTGTTTTATCAAATTTATCAAATATAATCCCTAGAAACCATTTGAGTGGAGAAATATTCTCAAATAAAATCCTATATTTGTATTGACATATTTTCTATATCCTCTCATTCCTTTTTTTCTATTTTTTATTATTTCCCTCAGCATAGTCTTTCTTCAAAAACCTTTCAAGGGGATGATTCATTGCATCATAGAGTAACTCATGCTTGAAGGGAGTCCTGAACAACAGTTTGTCTGGCTCACCTGCCCAGGACATAGTGAACTAGAGGAGGTTGCTCAAGACCTCCACCCAGTTTTGTACCATCCACAAAGGTGCCGAATGCGCACACAGTCATAGCATACAGGGGGATCAGAAAGATGTTCAACAGTGTTGGTCCAAGTGCTGGTCACTGAGGGATGCAGCTAGTAACTGCCTGCATGGAGGATTCTGTACCACTGATAACAGTGACTGAGAGGGGACATGACATCATTACAGGTAACACAACACCAACATCAACAATAATTACAGACCACAACCCAGGTCTGTAATGATTTCCATGACGACAGCTGTGCAGAAGAGCAATGGGTTCATGTTTGGAATAATATCCAGTCATCAGTTTGCACACTGCACCCTTGAGCTCCTGGTTCCTCATACTGAGGGGGTTCACTGCTGGAGGCACCACTGAGTACAAGACTGACAACACCAGATCCAGGGACTGGGATGAGATGGAGGGGGGTTTCAGGTAGGCAAACGTGCCTGTGCTGACAAAGAGGGAGACCACAGCCAGGTGAGGGAGGCACGTGGAAAAGGCTTTGTGCCGTCCCTGCTCAGATGGGATCCTCAGCATGGCCCTGATGATCTGCACGTAGGACAGCACAATGAAAACAAAACAGGCAAAGGCTAAACAGGCACTAACCACAAGAACATTTTACTTTGAGCCTTTCAATTCTTTTCCCCATCCCATCATGGGGGGAGCTGTGTGGGGCTTAGCAGCAGGACAGTCATTATGGAAGGAATGTTGTGGGTTGATTTTTGAGACAGGTATCCAACATGATAGAATGAGCTGAAGGAATACTAAAACTAATCAAGAATGCCACCCTCCTCATCAGGAAAAAGGAGCTAAGTGACCTGCTGGGCCTTTCCATTACCATTTGAGTCTCTTTGTGGAGAGGTTTCTGTTAACTGGGAATCAGAAAATTCACCTTTCTTTCTCAGTGTTAAACGCCCAGGAAGCTTAGCATGCTCCCCTTCAGACGTAGATTTGCTCACATCAGAGAAAAAGATCTCATGGCCCATCGCAAATTCAGTTCATTTCCCTTTGTGCATCGCTCTTGAAGAACATCTTCATTTCTCCTGTAGAACAGAGTTCAGCATCTCATGGCCAACTCAGTCTCGAGGATAACATGGGGCACAGTCACAGGTTTGGAGCCAGGGAGGTGGAGGTACAGGGAAGCCTTTTCTGTTCCTGCACAGATTGAATGGATTTATTTTCTGCTTCCCTTCTCTTTGGTTTGGTTTAACTTCCTTCCACAGGTTTGGCACTTTTAGCACCTAAACTACATGTCTCTTTTTTTTTTCTACTTTTTGAAGTCCTGAAATTATGTAATTATACTGGAAGTTGCCAGTCAGGCTAATGAACATGATTCTGACAGCCTTTTAGAAATCATTCATGGTGCTGTGAGCATCCAGGGGGGAGCAGCGGCAGCACCAGCGTCCCCACCTTCTCTCCTGAGGCTGCTTACTAACTTTCTTATAACAGGTGAGAGTGACAGAGAGGTGTCCAGAGAACCTTCTCCAGATGGTTTCCAGGGGAATGCTAGAGAGAAAAAGGTCACTCACTGCCTCCTGCAGCATCATGTACTGAGAGTTGTGCTCCTACCCCTTGGCTCCTGACCATGCTAAATCCCTTTGGGCATGCCCTGAAGTGCTGAGAGTGGGGCAGCACAGACAGCACCAAAAGCAGCCACAGGCATCTGTCCAGCATGGCTGGGCTCACTGGAATGGGCTTCCTTCACCTTTGACAAATGCTGCCCGTGAGACAATCACCATGGAAGAAGTACTCTGCCAGTTTCCTATGAGCAAAGCTCTCCTGAACTGTGATCTTGCGAAGCATTGAGACATCTGAGAATTGAAAAGAATAGTCTGTATGTTTGAGGACTTTGGAAACAAGCAGGACATGCTGGTATGTGGATAATCTGCCTGTAAAGGGTTGCTTTGAATTAAAGCATTTGTTTAAAATAGATGTTGGTATCTCACAGGTCTTGTTTGGTTTGTTTGTTGGTTTGTCCGTTGTTGGGGGGGGGGGTGGTTTGTTTGTTTTTTAAGAAAAGCATTGCATTTTTCTGTGCATTTATAGAAGGAGTTAGATTAGAAAACAATTATGGTGACATTTCTCTCATGTGAACTCTAATTTTATCCGGGAAATTTTGAATGGCACCTCTGTGAGATAGATACAACCCAGAGGGAAAAGGCAGGAATACCTTGGAAAGAGAATCAAACTCTTAGGATGACATGCTTTTGTGAAATGAAAATTTTCTCTGGAGAAAACCACCCCGTGTTTTTCACTTGGCTGTTTTGAATGCTTTTATTACGTGTGTTCTAACCTGCTGTTCTCATCATTAATACGTCAGAGTTTAAGACGACTTCTCAAAGGGCGTTAGTGACAGCTGGAGAGACACAGCCAGCATCCTCAGTCTTCTGCCTGGAAGAGGATATTCGTTCCCCATGTCCAACTGAGATACTTCAACATCTTTCAGCTGAGTCTCTGCTTCGTAAGAGGCAATCTGCGGTTGCGGTGCTGCTCACTTGTAGATCACACCCTTCAAGTGTGCCCAGTGAGAAGTCTACGCTCTGGGAAAGGTGGGACACGCAAAGGGAAGGCTCCGTTCCTCAGACAACAAGAGCATCGCTCTGCTTCCACGAGAGCTTGCAGGGGACTGGGAAGCATTGCAGGGCTGGGATTGGAGCAAATGGGTCCTCGGTTGGTTTTGTAAGCTGTCGTAAATCCAGGAGACAGAGCAGAAATTTAAAATGATTCAGGACTCCAGAAGTTCTAAAAGCATGACCTACTCAGGAAAAACTGGGTGTTGTGGGGAGGTCACCCACTTTTAATCTCTTCTGTATGACTGAAAACTGCATGAGGCATTTTGACTGATTGCAAAAAATGTCTTTAAGCACCCTGAAAACTTGTGATGTATGCATCAGCTGCTGCTTATCTACCTACCTAAGATGTTCTGCGGATGCATCAATATCACTGGATTCATTGGCAGATAGAACTGTGTTTTACTTCTGAGGAGATTCACATGTCACCATGCAAAAAGGAATGATTCAGATTGAAAAGAGTCTCCCAGATATTTGAGTGTGTGGACACAGCATCAGGGGATGAGCCCTTACATGTGAGGAGAGCTGGGATTCATGTCTTTCACTCAGGTCTAAGAATCAAGTCATACTCTGCCTTGCTTTGTTTTGATGGCTTCTCCTTACCCAGCCTTGCCTTGCTTTATCTTCCCCCTTTTCCTCCCCATCCTCATTTTCACCCTATCTCTTCTGCATGTTCTGATGTTAAATGCAGCTCTTAGAAGACCTGGACAAGGAGTGTAAGAAAGACTGTTCTTGAAGGGGCTAGTATATATCTATTTAATTCCTTTCTTCTCATCAGTCACCAGGTCTTCTATTTAATAAAATCACCTTTAAAAAGAAGTCAAGTTTCTTTTTTCCTGATGACAAAACCCAGTCATTGAGGCTCAAGGATTCCATTCTCCCCTCTCTTTACAAAGCTCCCTGCATCAAGCAACCCCTGTTAGATTCCCTAACATTCATGCAGGCCTTGGTCAACCTCACCTAATCCCGCAATCACGTGTATGCTGGTGTTTGGAGTCTTTCTCTAGGCTTGAAGCCTATGTGATGGTGGACAGGCCATCATCATCCTCTAAGAGCCTGTTGTTTGGATTGCTCTGTATAGGGAAAATGCCCCGAAGAAAAGGCTTGGAGAATCACACTGTTGGATCTGGATTCATTCTTGTGGGGTTTTCTGACCTGCCCGGCCTGCAGGGCCTGTGCTTCACAGTCCTCCTGGTAATCTACCTTGTGGTCCTCATAGGGAACAGCCTGACTGCTCTCATCACAGTGGTGGACTCAAGCCTTCACAGCCCCATGTATTTCTTTCTGAGGAACTCGTCCTTCCTGGAGACCTGCTACACATCGGTCACTCTGCCAAAAATGCTGGTGGGTTTCCTGAGGGAAGATGGCAGGATCTCCTTCCTTGGCTGTGCTGCCCAGCTGTATTTCCTGGTTTTGCTGGGCAGCATCGAATGCCTACTCCTGGCTGCCATGGCCTACGACCGCTACGTAGCCATATGTGACTCCCTGCACTATACCCTGACCATGAGCAGGGTGCTCTGCATCAGACTGGTGGTGGGGTCATGGGTGGCTGTCGTACCACTGCAAGTAGGACAGACCTACCAGGTGTTCACTTTACCCTTCTGTGCATCCCATGACCTTAACCACTTTTTCTGTGATGTCCCCCCTGCTAGAACTGGCTTGTGCAGACACTTTCTGGAACCATGTGATGCTGTACACCATCATCATGGTATTTGCAGTCCTTCCTGCCTCCTTCATATTTATTTCTTACATTGCAATTATCAGGGCAATTCTGAAAATGCCTTCAGTTCTGGGCAGACACAAAGCTTTCTCCACCTGCTCTTCACACCTCAGGGTCCCTGCAGCCCAGGGGGCTGTGTGCTGGGGCAGGGGCTCTGCCGCCTGCCAGGGGCAGCTCTCAGCCTGCCCAGGAGCTCCCGTGGGGCTGTGGGGAGAAGCTGTGGGTGGAAGGAGCAACCCTACTGAGGGCAAGGTCCTTGTGCTGGTGATCGGGTGCTGCATGGGTCAGAGGTACTCACAACCCCAGCTCAGGCCCAGGTCATTTCCAAGGGGACGTGTCATGAGCATGTTCATTGCAGGGGTTCCCTGCTTCACTCTGTGCTTTCCTGAATCTGTGTGTCCACTTCTCTGTGTCTTGGCTTGTTAGGAATGGAAACTCAGCTGTGGAGGTCAGACCAGGGGCACAGACTATTAAAGCATTACACAGGTTTACCAGGAATTTCAGCAAGTGCCTTCACTCCCCACTAGCTTCCACATCAAAATATCCTTTCCTTTTCCATCAGGGTTTGGGTGACCTGTTGTTCTTTCAGGCACGCAGACAGGGAGCAGCTGCAGGGCAGAGCTGGGCACACAGGGGCTGAGCTGGGCTCTGTGAGCGCTGGCAGGGAAGAACCATGGGGCCAGAGAAAGAGCTGCTGGCAGGGAAAGCTGCAGGATGGAGACATAGGGACAGAGGGGGCTTGGAGCAGTGGAGGAATGCTGAGGAGAACACTAACACAGGGTAGATAGGGGCACCACCCACTGTGCCCTACCATGCAGATGCCTTCCCTGAAAATACACAAGTTTTCTCTCTTCTATAAGCTATCACAGCCTTTAGCTCATAAGTTCCAGGCTCCTTGGTACCTCCTCATCCAGCAGAGCTGGGCAGCTGAGAAGGAGCTGGAGGGACACACCAGATTCCCTCACACTGCCCTAAGGCACAGACAGTGCCCTTGCCTCTCAGCACTCACTCTGCTCTCCCTGAGCACAGCACAAAAACCTGACCTGACTCTGGCCATGGCCGTTGCTCAGCACGGGCAGAGCAGATGCTGACAGGCCCTTCTGCGCTGGGAGCAGTTGGGTCTGACCAAGTCCAAGGCCAGGACTGGCCCCTGCCCCCACAGTTCCCATGAAGTCCCTGCTGCAGAGCAGGGCTCACTGCTGGGCAGCCAGCGGGCACAGCCCCTGCTCCTCACAGCACACTCGGCCAGCACTCAGCACAGCTCCAGCCACGGCTCTGAAGGGAGCTCTCCTAGGAACGGCAGAGGGGGGGACATGGGGCAGCGGGGTCGGATCTAAGAGAAAGGGCTTTACCTTGGCTCACGGTAGTCTTTCCTGACTTGTCACTATGTTTGCTTCATGAACAGGACCCTATGGTTGGAGGCAGCAGATGTCCAATACGAGTTGCATCACCCAGTTCCTCCTCCTGGCTTTTGGAGACACATGGGAGCTGCAGCTCTTGACCTTCTGGCTCTTTCTGGGCATCTACATGGCTGCCCTCCTGGCCAACAGCCTCATCATCACCACTGTAAGCTGTGACCACCACCTCTACACCCCCATGTCTTTTTTTCTTTTCAGTCTCTCACTGCTCGACCTGGGCTCCATCTCCACCACTCTACTCAAAGCCATGGCCAACTCCCTCTGGGACACCAGGGACATCACCTATGCAGGATGTGCTGCACAGCTCTTTCTATTTCTCTTTTCCCTTTCAGCAGAGCGCATGCATGTGCATCTTATCCCTATTTCCATAAGCATTCCGTTAGTTAATAGATACTGTAATGCTTGTTACTCCTCTCCCTCCTCCCTGCTGTTTGTGGACTATTTCTAATGCATGGTTTGTCTCTGTTGCTATTATTTTGCTTAATTTAGCGTAGCACAGAGACTCTGCAAGTGGAAAATGATTTCTTCTTTCTTGGGCCTTAACATATAGGATCCTGAATCATGTTAATAAACTAGAAGTATTGTGATTAGATTCTGCTGATGGATACAAGCTCCCCTCTTGCATATGTTTCAGAAGAGTAGTATATGGATGTATCTTTGGCAGGTGTTTAGAAGTTGAATTCACCTGGGGACAGAGCTGGAGATAATTTTCACAGAAAGCTCGTCGTTTGCACGGAGTACAGGGTTAGATTCTAGATTCTCCTCTAAATGTATAAGACTATTATTTCAGGACCAAATTGTACTTGTTAGGATGTATTTATGTTATAATAAAAGAAATATATACTGTAATTGCAGGTGTTTGCCCTAGCTTCTAGATTTAAAGGACCAATTAAGCAACACACAAAATAATAACTTACTGAAGATTTCTTTAAGGAATAGTCAGTTCCAGCTATTTGCATTTTTAAGCTTCTTAGAAATGGTAAATGGTTGGGTGTATTTTGCAGATACCTTTCCACATTTTCACCTTTTATATGGAAAGATAAATTGTCTTAGAAACTCCTTCTAAGCCAGCTTTTTGGGCTGGAAAGTAGGTTTCTGGAGATATTCTGAGATGGGTTGTTTGGGGGGGGGTTTGTTTGTTTTTTTCTTTTTTTTTTTTCTTTAAGTGAGAGAAAGAAACAACAAAGCATTTTAAGCTAGACAGTAACAAAAAATTGCACCGCAGTGTTCGCGTAACACCTGTAATAGTTTGTACATATAGTACAGCAATGACTTGTGTGTTCGTAGGGAAGAGGCCAATACATTTTCTTTCTAAGATATGTATTCTGGGTTTCAGTCTATAGCTTCTAAGCTAAGGAACTAATTTTTCATACCTTTCTGTTTCGGGGGGGTTTTTTTTTGTTTGTTTTTTTTCCCCCCACCCCGGAGGATTGCCTTATTTGCTAAATATGACACCTTATTCATCTCACAGCACCACTCCAAGTGCTCATATGGCTTCTTCCACCACAGAGCTTTCTATATAAATTTTTCCATTATGGTGCCCACACAAGCAAATGAAAAAAAAAAATCTACATTTTTGTATTCCTCAGGAAACGGAATCCTGGTTGTATTGAAGCCAGTGGTAAAACCTCTATAGATTTCCTGGGGTCAGGATAACATTTGTGGCCTTGACCACCGGTGCTTTTCTAGGTTGAACCATTTCTGTTACAACTTTCAGATGTTCAATCAACCACTTAGAACAGACTAGCCCTTTTGTATAAAATTGCATCAGAGAGAACAGAACATTCAGAAAATAGTGCAGCAACTCAACTGTTTGCACCTTTTTGTCTCTTGGGGATCATGGCATTTTGCAAAATCACTCCTGCTCAGGGATAAATTGCTCAATTAACATATTCAAACAAATCAGAATCAAAGCTGTTTATTGATCTATTCATAGCAAGTAATTAAGTAGCCATCTGAACTATAGCTTTTGCTGCTTTTAGTTATGCATTTCCTGATAAGGTAAAGTCATATACAATTGTACTAATACATGTTCTGCTGCTAATAATAGCTTAAATAACTTTTTCGTATACAGTGTATGCTGCATCAAAATGCAGTGCTTGAGGGAAGTCTGCACATTAATAAACCTGTTTTGTTGTGGGGTTTTTTTGGCTTCATGCACAGTGGTTAAAGAATTCTCATTGCCGTGTACTTTGAGAGCCACACATGAAGAGCAGTTTGTACAGGCTAAGAATTCTCATTCTTCTATTATGAGTTTTAGACTTTGAGTCTTTATTCCTCCAGGTCCATGTCTTTTTTTTTTTTTTTTTTTTTCTAATCATGGGCTTTCATCCGAGAAAAATAAGATGTACATCCCAGAGAACTGATTAAAATCATTTCCAACAATACATTGAGAGTGATTTTGCAGGTCACAAAGCCATTGACTTTCCACTCAGTCTGAAGGAAGCCAGTAATAAGATATTCCATGTAAATTAAATCATAAGGGACTTCTGAAAACATACCCAAAACCAAGAACCTTGTAAGACTATAGGGTAATCCAGGTTTGAAGGAACTGCAGTAGGCCATCTACTCCACTATTCTGCTCAAAGCTGGATGAACAGTCCTTGTCTAGTAGTAAGTAAAGACTATCTGAAATTCAATTTTCCTGCCTTACAGTTTTGGGGTTTTTGGGGGGTTTTGGTGGGGTTTTTTTATTATTATTATTTTGAACTTGCAGCCCAATATATTTAAATTATGTTTGGAGCTAGGGATCTGTTTACAGGCCGTAACAAAGGGTGATTAGAAAAACAAAATTAGTCAAAATAGTTTGGAGACTTTCTTAAGAAAGTGCAAAACCAGACACCTCTGTGAAAATACACTATGTTATCACAATAAACAATAAAGCTATAGGTACACTGTAAATTTCTGGGGAAGCCGTTTTCAAGCAGGGACCCTGCAGTTCGTGCGGTTGTCTCACAGTCTTTATGCCAGTTAACTACAGTCTAAGGAGATCTGTGTCCTGTTCCTGACTGGTACAGATTTTGTCTATGATTTTAACAATTTATTTGATTTTATTATCATTATCTTTTTCAGTTAGGTCAACATGGGGCTGATGCTTCTTATTGTCTATATTGTCTGTTTAGAATCATGGAATCATGTAGGTTGGAAAAGACCTTTGAGATCATCAAGCCCAGCCATTAACCCAGCACGCCAAGCCCACCACTAACCATGTCGCTTAAGCGCAGCATCTATGTGTTTTCAAAACACCTCCAGGGATGGTGATTCTACCACCTCCCTGGGCAGCCCGTTCCAATGCTTGGGCAGCCTTTCAGTGAAGAAATGTCTCCTAATATCCAATCTAAACCTCCCCTAGTGCAGCTTGAAGCCATTTGCTCTTGTCCTGTTGCTTGTTACCTGGGAGAAAAGAACAACCCCCCCTGCCTACAGCCTCTGTCAGGCAGCTGTAGGGAGTGAGAAGGTCCCCCCTGAGCACCCCCCAGACTCAACACCCCCAGTGCCCTCAGATGCTCCCCATCAGCCTTGTGCCCCAGCCCCTTCCCCAGCCCCCTACTCGTCTCTGGACACGCTCCAGCCCCTCGGTGTCTTTCTTGCAGTGAGGGGCCGCAAGCTGAACGTGGCATTCCAGGTGCGGCCCCACCAGTGCCGGGTATAGGAGGACGGTCACTGCCCTGGTCCTGCTGGCCACACTGTTTCTGATACAGGCCAGGCTGCTGCTGGCCGTCTTGGCCACCTGGGCACACTGGGGGCTCGTGCCCAGCCGGCCACTGACCACCCCTCCAGGCCCTTTCCCACCAGCAGCAACCCAGCCCCTGCCCCCCGCCTGCAGCTGCCTGGGGCTGGTGTGACCCAGGGCAGGGCCCGGCACAGAGCCCTGTTGAACCCCATCCAAGTGGCCTCAGCCCCTCGGCCTGGCCTGCCCAGCCCCCTGCAGAGCCCCCTGCCCCCCCGGCAGATCGACGCTCCTGCCCAGCTTGGTGTCCTCTGCCAACTGACGGAGGGTGCGCTCCATCCCCTCGTCTGCGCCCTCGGTGAAGATGTTGAACAGGACTGGCCCCGCCACCAAGCCCTGGGGACACCCGCTGTGCCCGGCGCCAGCGGGATGTAGCTCCATTCCCCACCGCGCTCTGGGCTCGCTCCAGGCAGCTCCTAACCCCGCGCAGAGCGCCCGGCCCGGCCAGGAGCAGCCAGGTTCTCCGGGAGATGCTGTGGGAGACGGTGTCAGTGTCCAGGTAGACACCACCCACAGCATTTCCCTTGTCCACTGGGTGGCTCACCTTGTCGTAGAAGGAGATTTATTTAAATTTATTTATTTAGAGAATACATCTTGTGGAACAGGAATTCCTTTGTGAATATGCAGTTGTTAGCACGACTGAAGCTTGATCTTGGTAATCCAAGTAGCTATTACTGTCAATAAATGAATGAAATGATAAGCCTATGGATCATAATTGCAATTTAATAAGTGTACATGTATATGTAAATTAAAAAAATAATACCACTTCTTTTCTTTTTTGCTCTTTCACATTTACATTTCTCATATCCTCTTTTCTTCTTGTTTCCTTGGAAACTTCCATTTTGAGAAGATAACGATAGGTTCAGTATTAAGTATATGCAGAACGCTAGCTGTTTTCTGCATTCTCGATGCCCATCCAGTTTCCAGTTGGTATGGGAGGTGATGGAACATTTCCCTCATTTGCAGAAAGGAACTTACTTGGAGAACTTTCATGCCCACTGGTTAGTAAGAGGGGGAAAGGCAATGCAGGATATAGAATCACTTTGCTTTTATAGGAAGGATCTTTCCTTCTTTGCTGTAAGAAACAAAGTGATATAGAGGACAGTGATACAATATACTAATAGAATGTCAAAAGTTAGTTGACAAAATTATGTATCTTCATCCACCGTTGTCATTCGACTTCCTAGTAACTCCTGCCTGTGACCTCCTTGGTATGAAATTTTCCATGGGCCACTGATCTCAGTCTCTGAGGTGGGAAGGGAACGGCACGCTGGTTCTGCAATTCTTCCGTTCGCCCTGAGAACGAGACCCTGAAGGGAGGAGGGCTGCTGTTTTCAGCATATTTGTGAGTCTGTCATTTCCCAGAGTCTAGGAGCTGTAACAAATAATCAGAGTGTGGGAGCTAAAAGCATAGATACAGAGAACAGAACAAGATCTGTTGGTGTTGTGTTCCAATTTTTATTCCTGTTCGCTGTGCCTGCAGGCAGCATATGAAAAGCATAAAGCAGAGTTTCTACAGGACATGAATTACTGTTTCAAGCCTGTTTGTCTTTGGAGGAAATCAGACCGCAGCTTCATGAATTCAGGAGTTTCACAAGTGAAATAGAAAAATTTATTTGCTGTTTGGTTGGTTTAGTTACAATAAAGCAATTATAATACCAGTAGTAAATAATATTTATGAGTAGATGGAGAAAAAACAAAGTTAAACATTGCAATATGGAAATATGCTATTTTTCCTAAGTAGCTATCCAAATCAGAACTTAATATATAAACTTTCACATTGCTATACAGGAACAGATCAAGAATGTTAGTTGCAGTTAAAATTCCTACTTAATAAGAATTTTTCAGAAAGAGTCTGAGAGAGGAGTGGGTTTTCTGCAGTCCTACACAGATGAACAGAAGCTGCTCCAAAACTTGCTCAAGCTTCAGCATTCTATTCTCAGTGTTCTTTCACAAAACATGCCCATAAGCTTTCATGTATCTTGTCCAGCCTTAAGAAATTTATTGATCAAACCTTTCTTCTCTGTCAGTGTTCCAGAAAAGCTGATTTCAACTTCTAGTGATTTTTCAAGCAGAAGGGTAGCAGGAACAACGTACCTGCTCTGCTCTGATCTACATCCCCATGTCCTAGAAGTGGAAACCGACAGCTTTTCGAAATACCTCTTTTTCCTTAGTCGTCATCATGTTGCCACAGAACTGAAGCAGGCATTAATTCATAGGTTAAATGTTTCTCATGAAATAGGTATTCAGTCTCCTAGGTAAATGTTAGGTAGGTAAATGGTTAGTTAATAGGCCATTTTTTCTTGTCCATTGTTAATACACCCTTTAATCATGTCTTTGTTTCACTCCGCACCTTCGCTTGTCTCTTAGCAATTCGTTTGAGGTTTTTTGATACTGTGATCAGAGTCTCTTAGTTTCACCTTATCTTCATCATTCTTTGAGCTGGTGAACTGTATGTGGTGATTTTCCCAATTATCTTTGCTGTTGTGTAGGAATTAGACTTAATCCATTATCACTAAGTGAAAAAGGCTACACGTTGCTTTGGTGTTTGTTAGAAATAATAGTAGCTGGTAAGAGCTTTGTGGGTATTAGAAATCCTGTATGGAAAATGTAACTGCAGTGCTGTAAGCCCTAGTTTCTTTCCTGTGCTTTTTAAAGAAAAACTGGTGCATTTTTGTTTTAATTTTGCAGTTATAGCAGAATGTTCCAAACTGGCTGTTTCTCAGTCCCACTCTGCAAATGTGCTCTACCTATTACAGGTTAAGATTGACTATATTTATTTTTTAAAAGACAGATAGAGGAAGGCAATAATTACTCCACTGTTTGTGCTGAACCCTCTTTTATAAAACCTGTGTAAAACTATTCATGGTTATTGTTTTCACAGAAAGAGTCACAGACATTAACTCTTTATGAACCCAGGTTGTCTTGGGGAAAAGTCATCTTTCTTGCTGAATAACCAAAACAGATTAATTTATTAATTTCTTAGACAAAATTAATCTATATGTTATGTCACTGCACATCTTGACAAGAATTTCTCTTTCACCCATATCCTAAATGCATTACACCTGAGTATTTTTTCTTACGCAAATCTGCAGTACAAATATCCGGTGTTTCTTTTTCCATTCCCATTCCTGAGATGAGTGTGTGTCATAAACAACTGTATGAAGAATCAAGCTAAATGTATGCGATTAGAAGAAGATGGTACGTTGCAACGCATAGAACAAAAGAATCACAACAAACCCCATTCCCTCCTGTGTTAGGGACTTCCTTGGCCTTTCCTTCCGTGCCCTGTCTTGCCTTAGGAGACAAGTGTTCAGCTGCTGTTGAAGCATTGCCTGCCCTGTTTGCATTGATGAGATGATCCTGTTCATTTCTTGAAGCTGTGACTTTTACCGATTATCTGAAGGTTATGGTTAGGCTTCCCTAAATTCTGACCTGAGCTTTCCCAGCTGACAGCCTGGGGCATTGAGCTGTATCTTCTATATTAGATTTTACAGCTGGAAAGCATTTCTGCTTCTCAGGAGCCTCTTTAAACAGTCTTTAGTTAATGTTTGGAGCTCAGAAGTAACTGGAACTGATTTGTAAGAACTACTTTTTGTTGTTAGTAACGTTATCAGATCCCAGCCCCTGTATGATACCTTCTTTTCCTAGTGAGTTCATCAGATAAACCTCCAAAACACAGCAGAACGCATATGAACTTGAGAATGCATATGTAATTACTCACGTATGTGTGGCTCACTGAGGTATGAAAGCCCAAAATACATCTTCTTCCAGGAGTATGTTTGAGTATGTCTTTTTAGTTCCTTTTTATGTGTGTATGCTTGATGTTATTTATCAAATCAGACTGTTAAAATATTTCTCTGAATTGTCTCTGAAACACAGTGCCTGAAATAGCTTCCCCTTTTCACCTTGTGAATAATTCTGCATGTCTCCCCTACTTCTCCACATTTTCTGTATAGTATAGCCCATTCTTTCCTTGAATCCCCTTCAATAATTTCATACTCTGCCTGCATACGTTTGCTAATGTTAAACTATGTCGCTTAGAGCAGCCAACATTGCCTAAGCGTGTACGAGGACGGAGTTTTACAAAAAGTTAAGAGTATGCAGGAAGTATAACATATTTAGAATGAGGTTCGCTACCATCATTGCTATTATAATCTGGGGGAGTGCCTTGTCCCCTTGAACTTTTGTGCCTATATGTGCTTGTGATATAAGGCATATGTACCTGTAGAAATACGGGGGGGGGGGGGGGTGGGGGGGGGGGGGGGGGGGGTGGGTGGGTGTGTGTGGGTGGGTGGCTGGGTGGATGTGGGGGTGTGGGGGTGGGGGGGGGGTGGGGGTGGGGGTGGGGGTGGGGGTGGGGGTGGGGGGGTGGGGGGGGGTGGGGGTGGGGGGGGGTGTGTCTGTCTGTCTGTCTGTCTGTCTGTGTCTGTGTCTGTGTGTCTCTGTCTCTGTCTCTGTCTGTCTCTGTCTGTCTCTGTCTGTCTCTGTGTGTCTCTGTGTGTGTGTCTGTGTAATATATATGTATATATTCCACATATATATATATATGTGGAAATCTATATAGTTATTTCTATAAAGGGGGTGGCCTCCAGGTAATGATCACTTCCTCTTGGAAGGGATTACTTCAACAAGATCCTGTTCCAATGTACCTCTTTAAATGTTTTGTTATGTGAGATTTGCTCAATGTGAGAAGACGAAAAAGATTAATTTCCTATTTTCTGTAAGGTAGACATATTTTACTGAAAAGGCATATGGACAGTAACTTCTGTTTTCAAGAAATGTGTGTTGCCAGCAAAAATTATTCATGATCGCTTCCTTAAATCGTTGGAATAAGGAGTGGGAAAAATATTTCACTTGATTAATAGGATTAGGAATAAGAAATCAAGAACCATATTTTCTGGAAAAATGGATCTGCAGATTTAAAAAAGAAAAAGAAAGGATGCTTCCCATATCCACTAGTGGAAATTTAACTTTGTATCTGGGCATTTGTTGGCCTGTGCCATGATGAAGATGGAGCTGCTAACAAGATGCAAAAGACTGAAATGCAGTTCAGCATTTCAGAAACAGCAGCTGAAGATTTGGAATCAGTTACCAATGTAGCTGTTAAACTATAGTGAGTTTCAGAAAGTGGCAGCTGATTAGTACACGCCGCTCTCTCTGTTACCCTAGAAAATACCCATTAGGCTGGTTTCTGTTGGAAGCATACCCCAACACCGCTTTGCAGAAATAGCTGGGATGTTTGGGTAGTCAGCATGGACTCTGTAAAGCAAACATAAACTCCACAACTCATCCTGGGGTTTCACCTACAGCTCGTTAAGGTCCTGTGCATTGCCCCAACAGCAATGATGAGGCTTGGTTTAAACTACGCGTATGCAATTAGGTATACGTGACTTATCGGATAGATCTTACTAACTCATAGGTTCAAGATATATTTAATATCTATCAAGCTTTTTTAAAATTACATGGCTCACAAAGCACTTACATAGATGAACAAATAGCTCTAATGAATCTATTTTACCAAGTTTAAATTGTAGCCACAAAAATATTTCTATTTTGGAACATGCTATACTACTAAACAGAATCTTTTCTCCCACCACCTTAAGAACTACTAATCTGCTTTGTGCTAACATTAGTCTATCTCAAAAGTTCTTTTTACATTTATCTCTTTCCCTTTTTCTCATTGCTCTTTGATGTTTTATTGTGTCTCTACCTCTGATATTTGTAACATATTCTGATTTCATATACACTTTTGTAACATCTTAGTAGTATTTACAGTGGTATTACTCTTGAACGACACAGAAGTAACAGATCAAAGCTTCTTTTCTTTTTAATCATCTGCCCCCTATGGCATAGACTGTGTTTTCGTCATTCTTTGCAAAGCACTGTGTCAAGCAGCAAGAATGTTTGGAAGACATACTGAACCAATTTCCTTTCCGGAAAATCTGAAATTGCAAGCAGACAAAAAAAAAAAAATCAGACATATAAGATAATTCATCTGTGATGATGTTCTGCGCCACTGTGCCAATTTTTCACCCACAGATCTAAAAATATCTTAACACAATCTCCAAACGTTAGGGAGTTGGAACTGATGAAAGTTTTGTTTTGTTTTGTTTGGATTGGGGGTTTGGGGTTTGTTTGTTTGAAGATTTCTGCACAAAGTCTGTTTGAATGTAGCGGTCCTGAGGAATTGAGAGGATTGCTGAACACAACTTGATGATCGATGCAGATCAACATTTACCATGCTAAGCAAAGAGCAAGCTTAATCTGACTGAACCAACTTCAACTTGACTCTTGCTCTGATTAGTACTGCCTATTGATTTGTGGCCTGATGGCCAACTCTTGCTCACAATCATGTTCAAGTACAAAAAATCTGTAACATCAGCAAGGCTTTGGGAACACAGGAAAAACCAAAGGATAAGGCGTGGTAATTAAAAGTCTGCCAAATTAGGTCCCTCCTCTGGTAAATTTAAGGTTTTATCCGGAGAAATTCTTCCTGGCATCCACTTAGCTCATTATTGAAGTGGAACAACTGAATGAATATGCAGCATCCCAACATCAACGTCTGCTGTTCTTTGGACTCACATGCAAATTTTGTATTGTAGTAACACCTGGACAAAGACAGATAAAGCAGTTACTCATTATGTCAAATCACTTGGCATCCTCTGTGGTCTGACTGTTAGTGTTTTGTATTATATACGGATTCCAGTGAGCACAAGAAAAATAATAAGCATTTCCACTGTTTATAGTATGACTATTGTCAAGATCCATTTTTATTCAAAGTACTGCAACTATATGAACTAATGCTTAGAGAAAGAGAAAAGAGTTTGATTGTTTTTTGAATGTCATGCTAACTTTGGTAATCCTTTTATTATATGCCTTTTCATCAGGCCTTCACTGTATATCTATATTTTAAGAGAAAACATACACACAAAAAAATCCTGTCAATTCAGTCTGTTAAAGGATTTTTTCTCTCCCGAACTTTGTAATCCTTGCTTGGAGTTCTGACAGAGGAATGGTAATAGGAGAGCTCCGCTTTGTCAAAGACTGAAAAACAGCAATGCTTGCTTGCTGACAAAATCTTGAATAAATAAGTTGAGCATAATCAAAAACAAATTTAAAATAATTTCTCTCCTACTGCAGGATATTATTTGAGATTTCTCTCAAATTAATTGCAGTGCAACACTATTGGCAGTAGCATGGAACTTACTGAAGTCCTATCTCCTGTATTAAGAGAAATGTTAATACAGTGAAAACTTCCTATACGATACCCTTGCCCTCATGAAAGAGGAGGGAGAGACTTGCTGGGCCAACCCTGTCTGTAATGCGGTGGATTTCTCTGTCCTGCAGGGCAATGGGTGGGAGTGAGCCATCACCACCCCCCCACCGCCCCCATCCCCCCCGGGCAGCAGGCAGTGAGCAGCAGGATCAAAGGCATCTGGAGGGGCAGGAGAGGAGCGGCAGCAAACTGCTCTCCCTGCCTGAAATCCTGAGGCTGCAGAGCAGGCACAGAGGCTCTGCAGAAGAGTTTTACTGCAGGTCGATGTTTGAGCGTATTCAGGTGAGAGAGTAGCTGGGGAAATGGTAGCTGAAGAACTAACTGCTTAGTAAAAAGGCTGCTTATTCCGTCTGACGTGCGGAATTAAACTCCGTAACCCAGGGTAAGTTATAAAGCGGGGGTGTTTATTGCGGTGCCGGGTGCAAGGGGGGTCGCTCCTCCTGGCTTGCACACGTAGTTTTACTCACGATACATATTTACACAGTGAAGTTGGTTAGTTCTGCCCAAAGTCTACACCTACGAGCTAATTATCGGTTAGTTGCTTTCTCGCTTCAATTTAAAGGTAGAGTTCATTTTAAATTTACTCCCCGTGCTCCCCGAGCGGGGGGATTCACTCTCTTCGGGGGGCCCATTTGAGTAGGAGGTCGGGATCTCCCCCTACCACAGTGATTGTACCCTGGTGTCCTTGAGCCTTACCCCTTCAGCAGCCTGTTTTCTTTCAGCAGCTCGCAGGCCCCTGCAGCAGGCTCCGTATTCACACGCCGGTGGGGCTCAGCTCCCCCTGCCCTGGCTGCCCCCCGAGGCGCTGAGCGGGCCGAGCCCCAGCCCTTCTCTGCAGGCAGGGAGGCTCCTGCCCGCCTGCCGACGGCTGCTGGCCCCGGGGCGGCTCCTGCCTGCGGCCCGGCTTTCGGGGGCACCACGCTGTCTCGCATCAAGTCCCCCCCTTTTCCCTTAGCAAATTCTTTTGCTTAAACAATACCATTCTTAGTATGGATTCTGGTAAAATATTTCCCATCTTCTAGCCTTTGTCTTAGCCCTTGTTTCTTCCATTCTTCATAACTGCTATCTTTTTTTTTTCACATGCACAGAAAGCATCGTAACGTAATACAAATCAATAATTCTAATACAATAATTATGATAACTACAACAAAGGGCTGCTTCAGCCACATAAAATGAGGTAGGCAAGAAGTAAACTTTTCCCAGAGGTCAGAAAATCCAAAGGAAGTGTCATCTAGGGATACTTGATGTAGTATTTTGGGGGTTATCCAAATTTGTTGCAAATCCGTTTCAATACGTTTTTCTTGGTTAACATAGACACAGCAAGTCTGATTAATAACCATACACAATCCTCTTTCTTTTGCTAAAAGTCTGTTCAGACCCGTTCAGTTTTGAAGTACTACATTTCTTAATGAAGAAACTTTGTTGGACTCCCTGTACAGCGTCCATGGTGAGTTTTTCCATTTGTTCTATTGTGGCAGAAATATTTATTATTGCTTTTTCTAACTCACCCCTAATGAAGGAAGATGCCGTCTCGCAAAACTATGGAATGCTGAGGGGCTTTTGGGTCATCAGGGGGTTATTAGTTCCTCATTTAACCAATTTCCATGGGGATCTCAAAACACCTGGTGGAGGATGCGAATGATTAAATATCCTGCCTTGGGGAACTGGTATCCTACCCCAGATTCACCTTGCCGTCAGTTAGGTAGTCTTTTCCTGGCCCTGCCATCTCCACATAACCACCATAATCCTTGATGTAAGCAGCTATAGGTCTGATTAGCGAGCATATCTAGATGCACTTTCCCACATTTCAGGGTAATACTATATTTTCCTTTTGTATTAGTTGGTGTTAGAATTGGCGGGCCACATACACTCCAATTCAGAGCAGTATAGTTTAAACTGAGCCATCCTGTCAGTGGAGCATTCATTCCCATCATTCCCTCTAATTATTGTAGAATTTCCTGATTTCTGTACTTCATATCAGGGTCCTGCCGTACTATCTGGAGATTTGTAACAACCAAATCCTGTATGATTAAATGGCCAGCTCCAATTTGCCTGTGATACCATTACACCATATAATGGAAATTCTCTACTACCTCTGGAAAATGCTGAACATACCCAGCAATCTGCCAGATTCAAAGCATTCGTTACATTATGGGTTAATTGTACAAACAGATTCTGGTCCCAAGAATGAGTTCCTATTGTACAGAACATTGTTAATATACAAACGATCAATGGTCTTTTTGTTGGATCCGAAGCCGCAGAGGTCTGGTAGGTGTTGATTTCCATTGTGACTTAGGGGCTGCCTTCGCTCTGGTGTGGCGGATCCAGGATGCTTGTTCCTTAACTCTGACTGCGGTATGGGATGTAAGCAGTATTTGGAAAGGACCTTCCCACTTCTGTTCCAGAGGTGAACCTGAAAGAGGTCTGACACATACATCTCCTGGCTCCATGTTATGCACAGGTCCATCAAGACCTGGAGCTCCAGTTCCTAAAACTACGTCTCGAAGCTGTTTCTGCATGCTTCTTCCATAATCAGTAAGTACTTCATTCTCAACTCGGGCTGACGCTCTGCTCCTGTTTGTATACTATAAGGTCTCCTATACAATATCTCAAAAGAACTTAGCCCTTCTTTAGCTCTGGGCTTGGTTCTGATTCTCAGGCGCGTCAGAGGCAATGACTGAGGTCAAGATAAACCAGCCTCCTGTCCAGGTTTTACAATTTGCGGCTTAATTAGGTGGTTCATTTTCCACTTGACCACTTGCTTGTGGATTATATGGGGTGTGTAACTGCCAGTCTATTCCTAAAAATTTAATAACTTGCAGAATGACTTTTTCAATGAAGTGTGGCCCCCAATCGGATGAGATTACTGCTGGAACCCCAAATCTCTGTACTCTTTCTTGTAATAGTACTTTGGTTACTTCTTTAGCTTTGTTGGTTCGGCAAGGGCGTGCTTCGGGCCACCCTGAAAAGGCATCCTCAATACCTCCTGCATGACCAGCAGGTATTAGGACCCCCCTTTTGGGGTCGGTGAGCCTGGATTGCGATGACGGTGCCACCTTGTCCCGCGGCCCCACGGGGATTTCAGGAGTTCACCTGGCTCCCGGCTCCCCCTTCAGCTCAGCTGCCCCCTGCCCCGCACCCGCCCCGCACCCGCCCCAGCCCCTCCGCACCCCGCTGGGGTCTCCTTCATGTGCCCACATGCCGGGGGCGTCCGTGCCCTGGGGAGCCCGTCCCAGCGCGGGCACGGAGGGGAGCGTCGCAGAGCCCCCCGGAACGGCGAGCGCGGCTCGGGGAACGCCGGCCGAGGCGTCCCGGGGCAGGGGGGGCGCGGGGGCCCCCAGCCCCGCAGCGGGCTCGCTCCCGGGGCTCGCTCCCGGGGCTCGCTCCCCGTGCCCCGAGTAACCCCCCGGCGCCGGGCGAGGGGCTGCGAGGAGCCCGGGGGAGGGGTCGGGCCAGGGCCCCTTTCCCCGCGGGGCTCCGGCTGAGGGCCGGGGCGGGGGGACCCCGGGGCGGGCAGCGGGGCCGGCGGCGGCGGCCCCTCCCTGTAGCGGGGCGGCTGCCGGCGGCGGGGCCGGGGCGGGGAGCGGAGCGGCCGCTGAGCGCCGCCGGGCCGCGGCCGCGCCGGGGCAGGTGAGCGGGGGCCGGGGCGGCGAGCGGCGGGCGCGGGGGAGAGCGCCGGGGGGGCGGCGGGGCCCGGGCCGGGGCGGGGAGCGGGGCCGGAGCCGCGCTGGGGGGCGCGGGGCTGCGCGGGGGGCCGGGGGCTGCGCTGCCGGGGGGCGGCCGCGCTGTGCCGGGAGCGCCGGGCGGTGCCGGCTGCCGGCACTGGGCTGCGGCCGCGCTGCCCGGGCCGTGCCGGGGGCTGGCGGCGCTGCGGGCCGGAGCGGCGGGGCCCGGGCTGCCGGCGCGGCGCGGGGGGCGAGCGGGCCCGAGGGGGGGCTCCTTCCGCCGCGCCCCGGGGGGGCGGCCCGGTGGTCCCGAGAGCCGGGGGGGCGGCGGCTGGCGCCTCCCCAGAGCCCCCCCGAGCCTGCCGCGGCCCCGCTCGCCCCGCGCCGCTGCCCCCCGCCCCAGCCCCTCCCCCGCAGCCGGGCCCGCAGCCCCCCCCGCCCCCGGCCCTGCCGTGACGGCTCAGCCGGGCCCGGTGCGCCGGGCGCTGCCTTGGCGCGGGTGCCGGTAGCCCCGGTGCGGGCAGGGAGCGGCGCCTGCGGAGCCCCCGCGCAGGGGGGGGGGTCGGCCGGGCACGGGGGGAAACTGCTCCGGGGGGGATTAGAGAGAACGGGCCCCTCACGGGAGCGCACATGCTGCAGGAGGCTTCTTTTGGGTAAAATGCAGCTGCATCGACGGTTCAAGGGTTTTGCTGTTCTGGGCTTCTTCAGATGAGCTCGTTCGGTGGTGGAACTTGACAGTCAGTGAATAACCCACGTTGGGCGGAGGAGCTGTCCCAGGTTCGGCAGCTGCAGAATGAGCCCTCTGATACTGCTGGAAACGCTGAGCAGAAGCCCGAGGAGGGGAGATGAAGTAACAGCGAGTTCTCAACGAAGCAAAAGCATGGAGTTTTGTCCTTGAAGTATGCCTTACCTACTCAGATTTTTTGGGATAGGATCACAAATTTTCATCCATTTGCTGTTTTCATCTCTGGAGTGCTTCTGGTTTTCTCCTGTGTTGCACAGCTGCATGCAGCTGGCTGAGGAGAGCTGGCTGGCCTCGTGTACAGAGAGCAGCACACGTCCTGCCGGTCAGCCAGCCCTGTCCACAGGCTGGTGCTGCATTCCGTCTTTTTCTGAAGGCTGGATGTTCAGCTGCCACAATTCATTTTCTCCCTTGTGAGTCAGGAAAGTGACATTGTACTCCTCTGGGAGTACATGGTGTCTTTGAAGGCATTATGCTTACTGCTTTAGACTATACGTTGTGTGCCATCCCACACTGATTCCTGGTGACTAAAACATGAAGGAACTAAAGTTCTACAAGAAAGTGGCTTGGGGTTTTTTTTTTTTTGATAGATGCATTTGACACTCCTTCTTGTAGTCTGTCTTCATCGTGAGATCCTTGTTTAATTAAAAGTAGTAGTCAAATTCCAGAAGGGAAACTGAAACTAACTTGATGTCAGGGACATGCTGATCTGGGGAGAGATAAGTGCTGGAACAGCTGTGCGTATGTACCATAAGAAAACAGTGTTGTCCAGAGATTGCTATAGTAGTAGTATGAAGCCAAGAGGATGAGTGCGGCGAATGAAGAGACGGGACGCAGCTTGATGCAAGCAAGTTGTCCATTTATTAGTGATTTTCTTACAATTATATATGTTTCTACCTTCTACATATTACACACTGATTGGTTAAATCTTAAGCGTAAAAAACACTGATTGGTTAATATTTAAGGCACACCGTTAGAACAATAGGAACTTACTAGTTTATCTTGACATAGCAATAATTTCTATTCCAAAGTTGGGGAGTTTCTTTCTACGCGGCTTTCTTGATTACATATCGGCGCCATCCGTTCCCTTATCTGGCTACTTGTTTCTCTGTCCGTCTGCTTGCCTCCTCAACTGTGACGGCTCAGGGGTCTGCAGTTAGCTTGCTCCTTTGCTCCCAGGGCTTGTGCCCTACAAGTTCTAACAAGTCTCTGTTCATCAGGCTATCAGTACTTGGACTCTTGTCCTTGAGGCCTTGTCCTACAGATGAGTGGCAATTAAGTTATTCCTGTGAGCTCACAGTGTGCCACAGGCAAATCTCAAGATGTTCCCTGCTTTGGAGTTTGTTCCTCTCTCTGTTGGTGGTGATTAGTTGGAAAGAAAGCCTATAAAGTATATTAGAATAGAAAAGTCTCTATCCTGTCCTTTCACCCACATTTTGGGCACGTAATGCACAAAGATGAAAGATTTGGAAGGGGCAAAATAACTAGTTAACATTTATTAACTAATCCACAGAATCTCTCCAAACATGATACTGAGGCAAACAACTCAGGGGAAGGGTATGTGAGGGTGAGAATTAAGTTAAACAACTAACAAATAAAAAAAATAATTTGCAGTTGCATTAGCTAGGACCCTTCTTCTAGGTGATTTACATTTTTGCTGTGCCCAGTTATACCGTATATACCAATAATGAATATCCTGGCTGCCAAAGTCTTCTAAAATTATTCTCAAATTTTTTGGTTTATGAGGCTTAGAAGTTCCTCTAGGAGGCCACACATCCATGGGTCCTCCTCTAGTACGAGTCAGGAATGGCCATTCCTCCTGGCACAAAATAATGAATTTTCATTTCAGCAAAGCCTGTGCCAGGGATATCTTTTCCCAATTCTCTAAAACCTCAGCAAGGGGTGCCTCCCTTTCAGTGCTGGGTGTACTTTCCATTCTTACCGAATTCATTACCTTCCTCACCAGTATGTGATTTTTTAAATTTAAACGCAAGAGCACTTTCAGGTCTGTGTCTGGAATTACCCATGTCCAAGTCTCATCAGGTGATCTCACCTAGTTGCTGGCAGCATTGGTTTGGTATAATCACAACTTTGTTACAATTGGTTTGCTTTAATCACAACTCAGAGCTGGGCCACCACCCCAGCGAGTGGCAGAGAGCAAAGGGATACAGCACGGCTTATATACACTTATCAAATCATTAGTCAACGTCCGAAGTTTTTAGAAGTTTCCTTTGGTCTTGTCAGTTCTGCAAATCCATCACCTGACCCTGTCCCAGCTGATTGATCGATTCGGTTCCAGTCTCTGCCTCGGTTCCAGGCTCCTCCTCGGATCGTGATCTCTGCCTGCTTTAACTCACACACTCCTTCAAGCACACTTAGTCTTTGAACAAGCAATTCCTATTCACATCTACTGATTTCTCTAGAAACACCTGCATTTCTGCAAGCACCTGTGTGCACAAGGTGATCATCTGTTGTTTCTCTGTTCTCCCACTGATTAACTGGACTGGGTGTTAAACCAGCCTTGGATTAGGGCTATACTGGGGATGAGGCCTGGTTCTGCTGCTTAGCTGCTTCAGCACTTTAAATTTCTGAATTCAAAACACATTTTCTTTACAAGCAATAACATAACAATGGAAAACAATTATCAGTGGTTTGGTCACTGCTGATGACAATTGCTGTTTCTAGTGTATATGTCACGTTTATGAAACCTGGATCTGCAGGAAGAAAAATGTTCTGTTTCATGTCCACAGATGAGCTCCCTGAGATGAGCATCCACGTTTTAACAAGCCTTTACATCAAAGGCTGTAAACGAGTGTCAGTCTGCACAACCAGCTGGGAATCTTGTGTTGTTCCAGGCACATCTTTTTGTCCCATTCAATACCTTGTCTGTGTGATTTGCCTTTTTGTCTGTCTTGTGCTCTCCTGCTAAAGACTTCGTAGGCCTCAGTCTTCTGGTACTGCTCCAGCTCCCGCCTCTAATGCTCCTTATCTCTGTCTGCTCTCCAGGAGTTTCAGGGAGTTGCCTCCCCTTCAGGAGGAAGGGAAGAAAAACAACTTGCCAGATGAAGTGCTGATCCATTTCACCTATGCAAACAGGAAAGGAGTGAAGAAACAATGAGAATGTACGTGAGATGCAAAGACACAGGATTTCTGGATAATATTGCTGTATTCTGGTGTGTGTCCGCCCCTTTTTTTTTCAAATTCAAATCACTATTCTGTTCACTCTCTTTTGTTAGATCTAGAAGTAGCCTGCTGCTAAGCTACTCAACTGAACTATCACCTACGCAGGCACTTCGGAATTGCCTTTCTGTGCCAGGATTAAATGCTGCCATTAAATGAACAGATCAAGCTTTAACGTTCAGACCTGTAACTGCAGGGTTCCAATACACCCTTGTTTTCGTGCCCCACAGACAAAAAAGCACTACTATTCTACAACCACACACTTCACCCATCTGACAGGCAAACAAAACATCATGGCTATTGGAGAGTAGCATAAAGGTAAAAGAGCCTAGGTGATATCAATTTAAGCTATCTACATTTAGGTTAAAAGAAAACCAGGCTAGAAAAAAAAACCTATTTCACACGTGCATAATAGAATGAGCTTAACTGGAGAACTCTTTGGGGGGACCAATGAACTGAAAACCATTTAAGGGGTGGTCACAACACTTGCTAAAGGGATCCTTTCCAGAAAAAAAAAAAAAGTTGTTGAGCAAGATTTTCACCTAGTGAGTTTAAAATTCAATGGAAATAAGTATTCAATCAGAGTGAACATTAGTCACTGGGTATGCCTTTTATTTTTGTTATGTCATCGCAGCAGTACATGCAATAGTTATAAATTTCATGCATTTGCAAACCTGTTTTGACGCTGCTGAGGACACAGTTAATATTCTAGATTGGGGTGCAAATTTAGTGATGCTGTGTTTGCGTTTCTGTTGGACACTGTATTCTTCCAGAAGACATTAATTCTTCTCTTCTGTCTCCAGCAATGTGCTGCTGACAGAGTACAGTAACTGAGTCAAAAACAGCACAAGTTTTTCCTCAACTTGTGTTTTGGATGGATTGTTTTGAATCAGTAAGAAGGAGTTCTACTGTACTACCTGTAAGTAGATGTCCTAGGTTTTCTAGCACAGATCTATACAGATCTTTAAATATTTCTTTGTATTTATATATATGTATATATATTTCTTGTAAAACTTAAACAAGAAGAATGATTTTTAGGGTGTTTGCTCTATGACTATGACTATGATGGTCTTTTTCAAGGGGAGACTCACTATTTGGTCAGTCCAGTCAGCTCAACGGCCCTTGTGCTCACCAAATAGCAAAGGAAGTAGCAGGACTGCAGGGCTGGAACAGGGGAAACACGAGACTTGCCCTTCAACTGTTGTATCGGACAACTAGTTTGCTGTTGCTGCAGCTCAGACACACTTTTCCCCTGGATTACGGGACACTCACCCACACATGGTAGTATACTATGACTCCACTACTTACTTCAGGAGAACAACTTCAGCTTCAACAAGAATGTTGGGCTGTTGTATTAGAGATGGGGGCTCCCAAGCAGCAGCGGACTTCAGTGCCACAGTCGAAAAGGGCAGGAGAAACTGAAGGGAAGGAAGTACTCAGCAGCCTTTCCCTGACCTGCTATAGGCTAGACTCACCGTTTTACTCAAAAAAGGACAGATTCCCTGGGGATTTAAAAAGTAGCACACAGAATAGAGATTTGACCTCAATCTCCTTATTCCTAGGTTAAATATATATATATATGTCTCAGACATGATAAGAATATGTTAAGGGGTAGAGGGGCAGAATGTCTTACTCTCTTCCCTCCCTCTCCCAGCAGACAGCAACATCATTCTCGCTACAGATGTGTTACCAAATCAACTGTGTTACCTTGACACACATTTTCCTTTATGGTTAAGACGCTATGCTTATGTGCCATTTTATAATATCTCTGTATAACTTACATTCTACAAGCTTAGTGAAAAGTGACAAAAGGAACCCTTGTTTTTTGCATCATCCCACTTTTCATCCAGCCATCATAAAAACTTTTAAGCATTTTGTCCTTGAAGTATCTTCAAAAGTTTAAATGTCCTGATAAATTCATGTGATAGGCGTTTGGCAAATATGCAAAGAAAACAGAAACACAGAGGCAATTGATGAAAATGCATCAAAAAATAATTGTCTTATATTTTAGGCCAGTACATCCTAGACCTAAATTATTTTCTTCTCCAAAAGAATAAAGATTGTATTGATATTCAGATACTAAGTTAGAACAGATACGTGTTGCCATTTTAGACTTCTAAAGAGTGTGGAGATCTGTGGCTAAATGAATCTCCCCACTAGCAGAACAGTAGCAAAGATGCTGACTATGTGCTATTCATTATATAAACTAATACATTTGAACTGAGACTCTCACTGTTACATTCAAACTTGAACTTTGACTTGACCTAATCCCACCCATATCAAATGGTAACAGTTTACCATCTATCCTTGGTCAGCCCAATGGAAGACTTCAAAGGATAGATTTAATAGCATATAGTTTGGCCTTGACATACAGAATGTATCTGTTCTTACTTAAAGAACAATAAAACCTTGTATTTCATTTCTCTTTTTTTTTCTTGTTTTTTAACAGATGGAGGGCTGGTGTCTTTTTCCATTCTGTCTCCCCACCTGGATGCCTTAAATGTGATAATAAGGGAAGCATGGGGTGAGCCCTCCAAAAGCTCAGTTCAAGTTGGGATACAGTGAGAAAGGAAAGAAAATAGACTGATACCTATCTTGTGTCATGGCAAATTAAAGACATTTAAGGCTGCCATAGGAGAACGTGAAGCAGAAATCAGCACTGACTTCTGAATTAACGGTGGCAGAACATAACAGTGAAAGACTGGAGTGCACTGCACCCTCTCAAAGAAGTACAGATGCTCCATCAGTGACACCTAATTGAAAAAAACATTTTTGTCAGTCAGTTTATGTGGCACATTTCAAAACAGCAAACTGCAAGTCTAAACATGACAGGAATCACTTTCTGGTTACTGTTCCTCCTGAGATCTCACCTGGCTGAGTTTACCACAGGAAAACCTTCTTTGGGAAATTCAAAGAACGTGTTTCACTCTCACTGCAAAATTAACTATTTTGCTCTTTTCTGAATGAGCTTTTCATTATAATCCAGAGTTCAAAAGTTCTTTTGTGAAACACCTTAATACAGCCATGGCATTTTTTGTAACTCGTAGTAGTAGATTTGGTTAACATTTTTTAAGGGATGAAGGATTACTAAAATCACTTAGTCTGAGCTACTATCTGTTTAACACAGGGCAAAGGATTGAATCCCATAATTCCAAAAGGAGAATATGTTTCATTACTCTGAAAATGTAGTGGAGTAGTAGTATGATTATAACAAGGATCGTACCAGTGCATGCTGACTTCTTTGTCTGCAAATGCTCTGCAGAGACAACTAAGGATGAGGTCTTCTCTTTTCACATCTCTGAAGTAACAAACATATTCAGTAGTGCTATAAAATAATAAATGGCAAACAGGTTTATTTTTAGTGGTCATTCAGAGTTTACTTAGGTCATTTACATATGTGGACTTCAAAGTCCCCTTGAACTGCAGAACAGTGAAGCAAAACCTTATCAGTGGTGCTTTTGTGTTAAGGTGATGCAAGAGCTTCAATCCCCAGTTACCTTTAACTTAAGACTTTCATCCTAGTGAGTCCTGACATTAAGAAACTTGGGGAAAGACATGATGGATGGCAGGATGACACAAAAGCAAAAGATTCATGCATATTAGTAATTTATCCCTATCCCTTCCTGGTGTTTGTACCCCTCAGTAGATATGAAAAAGCAATGTAATTCTCTTCCATCCTAGCAAAGGATGTTGGATGAGTCACCATGGACAAAAATGCATCATAATGTTGTCATGTCAATCAACGCTTTGACAGACAATTCCAAGTAAATTGAGCAAAGATTTATGAAATTATGAACCAGTTTCTGCTCAATGAATCTCTGCATAACTCCTCTAATCATATTTGAGAATATTATTTACCAGGTGAACCAAAACAAAAGAAGAAATAGACAAAAATCAAATGCATCCGAACCAAATATATTTTTGTGTTTTCTGTAGCAAAGATAAAATCACTGCATTTTGTTTGGGTTGAAATGAATCATTTTGGTAACTTCCCCTCCCCCCCCCCAAAAAAAAAAAAAAAAAAAAAAGCAGAGAAAATGAAAGTCTAAATTGTTACAAAAGCGCTGATGCCAACCTGCCCCATTGTCACCTCTGACTTCTATTCACAAATTGCAATGCTTGGGTAGATCACTTGGAACGGAACAGCCCTGTTTTCAGTCTCCTAGGACAGCACCCCAGCCCTGAAGCAATAAGGCTATTTGAGGTATGAATCTCTCCTAGTGACATTGTTCCACTTTGGGAAATAAGCATTTCCTAGACCAAAGGCTGAAACTTGAGTGAGTATCTTAAACACAAGACCGCATAATTATTTTATATAAAACATATCTAGCTTGAAAGCTGCAATGTAATCTCAGCTTCAAAATGCACTCTGGATAGGGAGTTACGTACTCTTCCGACACACAGGAAGGGCTTGATTTAAATCCCTGTCATTGGTTCCTCTGTAAGAGTCTGCACGACAACGCTTCCCTCAAGAGCAGCTCCGAGAAGCCAATTTTTCAGGAAATAGTGAGTGAGTGTGCATCTGCGTGTGTGCTGCCACTTCTGAGCAGTAAAGAACTGGGAAAGGAGGATCTGAATGTGAAAACATCTGTCCTCTACCAGTACTTTGGGCACTCAGCTTGAGGCAAGCCAGCCAGCACCTAAACACCCAAATCCCCAACACTCACCTGAACCATGAGGGAATGGCACCTGCCAGTATTACAAAGTGGAAATCTTCAGAAAAGTGTTTGTTCATGGTAAGGGATGTTTCTACCTCCTTTTCTCTTATGGACGTCTCTCCTATTCACTAGCACGCTTTTACTGGTGTTCTTGTGGAAGTAAGCCCGTCTGCTTTGAGATAAATCCTGCAATGATGCTGGGATCAGCACCAAACTGGGGGAAAGGAAGCATCCAAAAGCCCTTTACCGAAGATCTCAGCTGGTCTAAAAGACTCAGTCTGCAGCTCTTCCAAAGGAAATCTGTTTTCTTAACGATCTGTCCTTTTTCATCTGCAGCAAGAAAGTCAAGTGTGTTCTTGTACTCTAGTAAAATGGATGTGCAGTACTCACTTCATTATAACCACTGTGAGGATTAAAAGTAACTTGAGCGAATGGCCCCAACTCCTTGTAATTATCTTTTGAAGGCATTTGAAGACAAAAGAAGAAAAACCCAAAAAAAACCCCAAACTAGCTCCAGAACAGCAGTGCTTGCCAAGGGACCAGTGAGCAGCTGGCAGGGGCTGTGGGCGCAGCAGTCCCCCCATGAGCCTGGCTCTCCCACACGGTGTCCTGGGCCGATGGCAGGGTGGCGGGACCCATGGCACAGGGAGGGTGCAGAGGGCCTCAGAGAAGGAGCTCTTCCATGGATGTGTGCGGGGTAAGGCTGAAAGGCCTCTGATGCTGCCCGCCTATGGCATCACTCAGCCCACAGGCTTCTGCGCTGACACCCCTCAGTCTCCAGGGCTTCAACAGGTCCCTAGCGCCACTGAAAAGGCAAAAGGAGGGGGTACGGGATGAGCAGTCGGTTATTCTTTCTGGCCTGGGCCTCTGAACCATACTCCCAGATGAGTGACCCAGCTGGCAGAGCCCCACCTCTGCCCAGGCCCTCCTGGGGGGCACAGCCCTTCCCAGCCCTGGGGCCCCCTTCCCTCTGAAGTCTCTCAGCTGTGTAGCTCCTTCCCCTGTTAACCCTTTCAGAGGTAACGCAACAGAGAAGCAAGAAAGCTGAGAAGTTTAATTGAGAGCGCAAATATTCTTTTAAAAACACACCTTCAAACCACGACAGGTCCAGGCCTGTGAGAAGCTCCTGACTGCAGCTGTGTGCCCCCTTACTGCGCCGTGCCAGGGGGGCGCAGCCCGGCCTGAGGCCTTGGGCCAACCCAGTACCGAGCCCTCTTCCTTCTGGCGGAAGACTAAGACCTCTTGCTTAAAGCTTGCTTTTCTTTTGAAAACAGTTTGTAGCTCCTTTCTTACCTACTTGCTAGCAAAATTCCTCTTCTTCATTGCCACAAACTGGCTGCAAGTGGAGTTCTCTGCAGACCCGACTCGTGGCACATCTCTACAGCTTTATGTAGACTCCCGTCAGTACAACCACTCGTCCCTGACCCCCGCTCTGGGCTCTTCTCAGCTTACTGAAAGGTCTTTCCACTACACCACTGGTCCCCACTGGAGTCAGTCGAGGCCTGTGGTTTATTGGTGGGACCTGGCTTTAAGTCCTGAATACACGTGAAGATTTATTAAATAAGCACACTGCTTTTCTGCAATGTGGCACAGAAGACTACAAGGTCAGCGAGTAGTCCAGCAATGACAGAAATTTCTTTATGCAGGCAAAGGCCCACAGCTACATTTTTATAAATGCTCCTTGTGGAGAAGGAGGCTCAAACTGGGTACATCTCAAGGGGCGCTCAGATACATGGAGCCACTTCTAGCTAACAGGGGATACTCCTCTACCTGTCCCTCAAATCCCCCAGATACCTGTGAAATCACTTCTCCAGCACAGAAATAGGTCTGCCTTAAGCCACACCAGCCCGCTTGCCAAATTCACTGTGGTCAGAGCTCTGCAGTTCCGAGGAAAACCTGTAGCTTTTATGTAATAAAAAAGTAACTGTCACTGTGTTTACCACGTGCCTTCTCAGATGATTTTTGCATCTGGATTGTTTCCAGTGTACATATATGGTTCATATATGTTTATAGCTTTATAAAGTTTTAAAAAGTTTGGCAGTCTCTCAGCCAGAGCTGTGATGAAGGTCTGGTGTGTGTTTATGGGGCCTGAGCTGTGTACCAAAATACTGGGAAGTTTCAAGTGCCTTAATGGACTTGCAGGTGGAGCTAAGTGGAAGCTGTAACCCAGGTGAGGAGGATTTCTTCCATGTGTTAAAAACAAAGTTTTCCTACAACAACAAATTCCTGACAGCCTCACTGCAACCACTTAATTCACCCGATTCCAGGCAGCACACTCCTGCAGAGCCCCACAGCTGTCTGAATGGACACGCAGGCTGTCATCCCTCAGTGCCACCCCAGATCTCACACACCCCTGGCCCCTCTACAGCCCGCGCTGCTTTGCACATGATGATAAGCCTGAGTTACAGGGCTGGCCCACCCTCTAGCCTCCAGCAGCCTCATGTGCCATTACCACAGTCTTCCTCTGCCAGGTGGGAGGGCCCTTGGCATCACTTAACCCTGGCCTTGCTGTGCCTGAATCGTGGCAGACTCCACTGGGGGGTGGGAGAATGGAGCATCAGCAAGTGCCCATCTACTCTCGGATGCAGAATTTATGTTTAGTCTCAGCTTTGGTCCCACATCCCACCCCAAACATCCCTGGGCTACTTGTCAGTGGGTCCTCCTGCTCCCACCCTTGCTCTGTCCTTAGGCAAAATCATACACAGTGACACACTCTGCTCTGTGAGTACCTGGCAGTTGCATTAGAAGTCTTTTTCTGAAAAAAACTCACCTCGCATGTTTGTACCTTAGCCCCTATATGGGCTACACTACAGTAATATTGTGGCTCTACTGGTTTTACCACCTCACTATAAAGGCTCTTGAAACCTGATAAATAATTTTTGATGGTAGGCCATAGCTGGCTTCAAGCAGGCAGTCCAGCAAGCAGTGGGGATTTTGCATATACAGCTATTAAGGTAACATGAAAGGTCAACTTCTTTCCACGCTGCTACAGGAAGCAGTGAGGAGATAGAGACAGAACACATTTATGTAAGGAGTTAATTACAATTAATACAAAAGAGCATGGAATGTCTACTCCAAAGAATCTGTATTCAACACTGCCAGATCTAGGAATGCTGGACACTGTCGTTTTCGCTCCTTACAATACCTGAGCATCCATTTCAAACCCTTTCCTGACAATCTAATTTCCCCCTTGAAATTTTTGAATGTGTAGGCACCAGTTTTGTCTCCCCTCACCACCCTCAGAAAATGAAGCACAGCTATTTTTACTAGCATTACAAAACACCTTTCATTTAAATCAGACTTGTAAAAACAACGGAAGACCTTTATTGCTTTTTAACCTTATGCTGAGCATTGTTATTTCCCTTTTTGAGAAAACATCCTCTATGAATATATAGTTAGAATTCTTCCCACAAACTTATGAACTGATTGCAATCATAGAATTACTAGAAAACTGAAAATTTTTAAACAAATATTTTGAAAGGTAAACATACCTGATCTTTTATTAATGATGTACTAGCAGCTTCCTATAAAATAATAGCTATCATTTTGAAAGACTAGATCCTCAAAATGCAAAGAAAATATATACCAGCTCAATGTCCATGCTCATACAAAGAGGAAGGTTTCAAGAATGTAATGAGAGAGATTGCACTTATTGTTGCAAATAATTAAAGAATCAGAATTTGCTTTTGCACTATAAAGTACAAAGTTATTGGAAACAGACTATGAGTTTTCCCTGTTTCTTAAAGAGAGTTGAGAAATGCTCCAAACCAAATCCAGTCTCAGCAACAGAGGCAGACACTGAAACCAGCACCATGCTGACTCCCAGCACCCTGCTGTAAGCATTAGGAAGTTTCCCTCAGATAAAGAGGCAGAAATGTGCTAATTTCTGCCCTTCATAACACTAGCGGAGTCCTAGAATTACAGTTAAGGTGATGATACAACCTAGTCAGTCAATCATCTCATGTCTGTCCAGGTAATTATATTTTAACTGTTAAAGGGCTTTTGTAAAGGGAAATTGTCAGCCACGTGAATGCTTGGTTGATGCAGCACATACATTTACTATCTTAGGGTGATTAATGTAATTCCCAGCCCAGGGGAGGCCACATGATGAGTTCAATGCAACCCCTGGTATTTAAGAGCAACTGACCAAGAGAAATAATGCAGGACATACCCACACATATTTGTGGCAGATAAAGGGAGTTTAGAGAAGAATCTGTATAACTTCCACTACAGATAGCTCCTTAGCTTTGACTGAACAGACTGAGGCTGTTTTACTCCACAAGGCCTCCACAGGGCATTAACTTTGCTCCTAAATAATTTAGCTGGTCAGTGAACAAGGAACAAATGCTTTTCAGGACTTGTATGAAGGACCAGGAGATGAAGTGGCATGTGCTGGGTGGGGATTTCATATGCAGTTTACCACTTGACTTAGCATGTAGTGCTGCGCAATACGAACAGTGTTGCTGGTCCCGTTTCCCTGCCTTTAAAAGGAAGAGTGTACCTGGGACCTAGATATGAGTTCCTCCTCCTAAGGCCATAAGGCTCAATGTTTGAAAAATAGCTTAGGAACTTTGGAAGAAAGACGTACGAAATCATTATTGATCCCAAATGTTTTGTATACTCTGTTGCTGCACTCAATAAAACACTCAAATATAGAACATGTTTCTGCAAAGCCAGCATGCAGAAAATTCTCTATTGTCTCTTTCTACTCTATCAAGCAGTCCATGGAAATCTTTATAGAGTCCCTGGTCAGTACTATTTAAAATATCAAGACTGATTTTACACTCCACATTCTTTGTAATTTCTCTTTCTCTCAAACAGGTAGTACACTTGTGGGAAGAATGCCTTCCGTTCATAATTATAACACACAAAGCTTCAGGCATGCACATTTCAGGTGAAGGCCTAAAATTCTGAAGGATCTCATTATCCTTCCAACACAAAAAGACTTTCCTGGGGACCACTGCTTTTCTGTGAAAGGATATGTATTTTGTTTCCTTTCAATGTTACAGTAAAAGATAATGTCATGACCACCTCATAGACTTACTGGTAATCCATTTCATAAAAAATCAAATCCACCCAACGTATAAGCATGTCGCGACGGAGGGAAGACACAGTCACTCAATATGAGTGATCAGCAGACTTCGTTTATTGTGCCTTACAGTCACCTTTTATGCCTTGTTATAATTAGCTCATACATATTACAAAAGTTAAGCTCATTATTGGTTAGTTGCCTAAATACCAAGCCCGCCCCTAGTTTCTCTTCTGTAGTTATCTGTTCGCACCTGCAACATTCTTTTCCCACCGCAGTCTTCCTGTTATTGTGTAACTTTTGCTTTACTTCAGATAAGCTGAGAGTGATGTGCATTTTTGTCCAGCCAGCTGGACTATGTCTATGTGACCCTTTTCAGCTAGCCAGTTATCCACATAAGCATACATTTGTTATAATACAAGAACCCATACAGGGTAGCCTAGAAGCAAACTGGTTCCAATTTGTCCCTCCCAATCATTCAGCTTCCACTGCATGTCTCTTGGAGTCATGGGGCAAGCCAAGTGCATCTTGACAGCCCTGGAAATTTTTCTAAACCAGTTCATCATATTCCCCCAACACTTCTGATTACAAAGTTAATAGCTTGAAATGGACATTCTGGAGTTAACCCTGTGACCTGCTTAGCAGAAGAGCAGCAAAGTGTGGTGCAAGTGCCATGCTGAGAGTGACAACACCTAGTGATGCTTGAGGCTCCAGTACTAGAAGCAATGCCAGAAAATGGAGGTAGTTGAGGGGATTTCATTTCTTCTTTCGGCCTGCGTAAGTTTGCTTTCCATAATTGACTTTCACATGCAACTTATGATGTGTATTTCTCAATAGGAAAATACCAGTGATGAGGGGCAATGGTGCAGCTTGATCAGGTATATGGCTAATTCTCTACTGTCTGAAGGCAGAAGGGAATTTCTCAGAGAGTGTAGGGCTCTTAGGACAAAACATGTATTCAGAGCTGCCCAACAACTACTTTTGGCCAGTACCTGAATGATTCACATCCACTCCAGTAACAGATGACATTAAAGTATTACGGGCCAGGGAAAAATATTTATTTCTTAGATAAAAAGGGGCTTTAAAATTTCCTTCTGAAAACAAGCACCACCACCACCCCGACCCCTGTTTAAAAAAAGGGATGTACACTCCGCAGGTTTAGCCAGCTCACCACAGGCTCGAATGAGCAACACTGGCACAGTAAAGGGGGCAGGAACACGTAACTAGGGCGCAGCAAAAGGAAGCAGGACTGTGCTACTGACCCCATGAACCCATTAGATTAACTTTGTTGTAAAGCAAATCTGCTCTCTGATATCCAGGCTATCTATAGAAACATGTGAGACAGGAATCAACTGAATGAGTCTCATTCTCCAAGTGTAAGACTTGACAGGTCTGAATGTGGGTTTTAAATGCCTGAACAAGGAAGAAAAGAGATTCTGGTGATGAAAACTTTTTGCAGAACAAAAAGATTCCAACCTGAATCCACATTGTGTAAAGCATTAAGGACATCTTTTTATCTTTGGAAATTATTTTACAGTTAACTGAATAACAACTCTGAAAACAAAGCCTCTTTTTATTCTCCCTCCTTGCATTTGCAATGGGAAGGATTTCAAGAACTGTATTTGATCCATTAGGTTGAGGAACTCACAGCACTGTACATTGGTTTAGTGTACTAAATTTAGTTGACTTCTGTCTCTTTCAATTACCCCTCTAAAAAGGACAGGTGAAAAATGTCTCCCTTTATATCATTTTGTTTGCTGTTAATTCTTCTCTTCTGGTGCTTGCTTGTTTTTTAGGGTAGGCAGAACAGAACAGCTTAAGGGGGAAAATAGCCCTATAAAAAGCTCTTTTGCTGCACTTGAGCTTGTAGAGTCTTCCATTTCATATTTATATCTCATCAGTAAAGTGTCAGGATTGCTGATAAGAACAGAAAAGTCAGATGGAGAATGGACTGAATCTTAACTTTGGTAAAATAGGCTAATTGTAAGAAATCCTGAATGTAAAAATAAATTCCCATGCATGCTATCCTCATCATTAATGGGAAGCAAAACTAAATACAAGTTTTACATAATTAATCCACTGACTTGTCCATTTCTTCCACAGCAAAGAACTGTAGAGGAATAGCATGCCCTAATTCTTAGAACTGTGCTCCACATCAGAGGTGCTCTTAGACATTTCAGAAACAGTTTACATTCCATTTGGTATCACTTATGTGTATGCCCTCTGTAGGCTATGTGCTACTCTTAACACCCCTCGACCTCTCAAAAGGAGCTAGAAAGTAGGCGTGAATTCTGGGGCAGGTCTTGAACTCAACTTTTTCTTTGCAAAGGATACAACAGTGAGAGGCAAAAGGTTTCTGACCATCAAATGGTAATCAAATACTTTGATGAGGAGGAAGCAAAAATATTAATGTATTTTAGTGATCCGTTTAAATTTCCAGAACAGTAATTGTTGAATTTGACTGCTCTCAAAAACCTTGTTCTGAAAACAGAAAGATGCAGCAATGATTTGTTCTGAGTTTCTTCAGAGTCTGAATGATCAAAGACATATCAAAGTCTAATTCCTCCACCTTTTTTCAGTGTTAGGACTGGGCTGATACTCCACAGGGACCAAAACCAAACAAACCCCCCCACCCAAAACAACAACAAACAAAATACAACAACAAAACATTTTAGCCCCTGTCAAGCTGCAAAACCCAGCTGACCCACAGTGATCTAGTGGGTTCCCCAGTACCTGTGCAGGAGTCTTACTTCTGGTCCCAGAGCTCTGAACATTGCAAGCACGGCTCTGATTAGACATCAGTTGTATGATCACAAGTGCATCAACTAGCAGTTAACATTGTCTGCACTTAAAGGGGGAAGAAATCAGATTGAATAGAACTGACAGAGATGATGGGAAGACCCAAGGTGGATGGCTCTGTCTTGTTTTGTGGTGAAGAGGAAGCAACAAGGCAACCATTGTTGTAGGAAAGGCCCACACCTTGGAACTTCAACCCTAGGCAAGAATCAGAGAGCCGGTCCAGGAAAGTAATTCCATTTCCTCAGCTCTAAGCACAACGCTCTGGTGTGCCCTGGCCTGTTTCAATGCCTGCCAGTGCCTCAGGTCTGCTATGGCTCCTCTCATTTTCAGTGCTCTTCAGGGCAATGTCAATTTCAATAAAGCTAATAATTAGCTTAATGAGGCTAAATAATTAGTCTAATAAAGCTAAACTACTGGTTGGAATAACCAAAAAATTCTCTTGGAAGGCAGAAGGAAGAAGTATATTGACATGAAGTAAGCAAAATACCTGATAAAAGAAAATTCACTTCACCATCAGCACTCAACATCTCACATTCTAGTACACGAGGTACTATGCACATGGGTAAGAAGACAACCACCTCTTGAAAGAGCTTAAAACAAAGCCAACAGGCAAAAACTGTGAAGAACACAGCAAAAACATGACACATTTCAATACATTTGTTTCTCATGCCTGTGGTTCCTCATTGCCTTGATCACAGTACCTTTAATTTCGGAATGTCAAGTTCAAGCATAAGTTCTGTGGGTTAGCTTAAGAGTTACAGTCTTGCAGCATGCAATTTCATTAACAAATTGCTCCTGCCTTGTTAGGGCCTCTCTTGCAATTTTGCTTCTATCACTGCTCTTAAAGATAATTCAGCAGTGTGCTAAACAGCCAAAAATATCATCATCTTTCTTGCAGGCAAGGGGTATATTTTTAGAGGAACATAAACCTGATTTTCAGTGATACTGGATAACTGCAGCTCTTACTGGCTTCAAATGATATCTTGGGCACTACCACCTCAGAAAAGTCAAGCTTTCCATAGAAACAATGGAATTCATCTCCAAAACAGAATAGTTTCCACACAAAGAAAAAAGTATTCTGATCAGATTTAAAGAAAACCTTGTGTTGCAGTTACACTAGAAATGGATGACAAGTTTCAAAGCTATTTTTAGGAGGGCTTTGACTTGAGGAAAGGAAATAAGCAATCAGTGAGATAACTCACTGCCACACATGGAACCAGCTAATGTGTGAAGATAACAGAGGCAAAAAATGTTGTCAGTCTCTAAAGTGGTATATCAAGTAACATTTGGACTGGATAAGAGAGTTTTAAATTCCACCTCATCCCAGGTTTGACAACACTGATTAAAATAACCCCAAATCCTACAAATTACTGATCACCAGCTCCATCGGTGACAAAAGGAACTAGTTGTTAGACCATGTCCAGATATTTTCAGCACCATATTGTCTTCTGAATGTGGTGCCGTTTACTCTATACCTTTCACTATGGCTATCACCAACCATTATTAGAAGTGAGTCAGGGACTGCACATTTGCTAGTGCAGATCCACCTTCACCATTCCAAAGGAAACATGTCCATAATGACAGATTAGTGAGAATGCAGGAATAAAGGCATTTTTATAGATGTATCTGTTTTCAGAAAGGAATTCAGTTTATTAATAAAACTATTTTTGTTGAAGTTTAGCAGAAGATAGACAAAATTAGCTGGAGGGTTACTTACTTTCAAGTAGATCCAGTGTTCCACTCCTCTCCTGGCAGAAAAGAAAAGTACCTTCAGGTTTTCAAGGCACAGATTGTGTATTTCTTGTGGTATGAACTAATTTCTTTTAACATTCAGCTGTGCAACTCACCAGTTCCAAGGACTGCGTGTTATAGTTTGCATTCTGAACAAAGCTAAGTACCTTCCCTTCCAGGGCTCTTTTGTCTTCTAAATGCATCCTCCTTGGTTGTATTTCATGTTACTGTGTTCTCACTGCTTCTCTATAAATGAACATATTAATCCTTAATTTTCTAGGTTTCTTGCTCCATTTGCCAAAGAAGCATTTTTCTTCTCTCAGGAGCTGCAGATGCAGATTACCACTGTGCCAGCTTCTTCCTGTCTGGAGTGGTTCGGCAAAAGGAATTAGTTCCGGAAAGTTCATAAACGTCTATTTTCTTTTCACTTCTACTGCACTTCACAGCTGTCTCACTGTGCTCTTGTCACTTTTCTTTTGAGTATACTTATGAAAAACCATCACAGCAGCTAAGGTCTGCAGGGTTGGAAAGCTGACCTTCCAACACAAGGGGCAGAAATATGGGAGGCAATCTTTCTCCCATCAAATAACAGTTCCTCCACAACCCTTTTACTGTTTGGGATATCCCTGAGAAAATGCAAAGCCTCAATTTTGGCTTGTTGCAGCATTCACAATGATGGAGAAAAAGCTGTCAGGATTCACTTGTCAGCAGCTTAGGTAGTTGTGGAACTTGAGGTCCATTTGAAAATGCTTCAGTTATTTGTATGCAGTAGACCTAAACGCAAGGGCATTAAAATCTAACATGAAAGCCTATATGAGCAGGATATGCTCTAGTCTGAAAGAAGACAGGTTTTGATTGAGATAAGATGAAACACAGACAACTAGAAAGAAGCACAAGTGCAATACTGCTGGTTGACTTCATGTTTAAAAACATGGCACATCAGTGCAGAGAAAAACTAGTCTGTAGCATCCAATTAGAGCTGCTGCATTTTTCTAAGCTGTCCGGCTTACTCTGCATCCAGGCAAAACAGTTCACAGAAATAGTATATTCCCTTCTTTACGTATCACTTCAGGAGAAAAGGAAAGAAAAAACAACACACAAGACGACACACAAACCCCCAAAACTGTTGCTATAGAGGTATCATCTACAGAGATAAAGAAGGCCTAAAATGAAGCAAGAATTCATAGAATCACCTTTCTAAATCTTCAGTTGCTCGGTCTTGAAAATATGGGGGAAGAAAACTGAAATGCACGTGAGTTAGCATGCAGTTGCATAAAGCTATCCATGAGATCAACTAGGACTCTAGGAATTTCCAAAGAAGTTGATCCCACCACATCTGCTTTCTCCCTACCTGTGAGAAAGGACATCGTGAAAATCAACCTTCAGACAGATGAGATTCCTTCTCCCTTTGAGCACTGCATCATCACAGAGAGCCCAGCACCCCCAAAACAGCAAGAGAGATGAAGGAACTGGCACTTACTGCCACAGAGCATTTCCAGTCGGTTTGATACTGCAGGTCAGCTACAAGCAACAGGATCCAACTCACGTTCAAAGAGCTCCAGCTCTACGTCTTATTGAACAATGGAAGTGGTGCACTCTGGAAACTCTAATTTAGATGTCCCACTATATATGCTGGTAAAAGCATATATATATATATATACACACATACATATATACATATATATACATATACATATATATATACACACACACACTGATTATTAAGACATAATCTGGGGTTTGCCTCACACCTCCTGCAATGAAGCTACTGATACTTACCTATCGTCACACATATAGGGCATTGCAAACCATCCTTGAAACAACTCATCAGCAACTAGTAGACTCTGTATTAAAACTGTAGCAGTATTAATATTTGATGTTTTCACAACAGTAAAGATTTATTTATTTTTTAAAAAGCAGAAAAGTCTGAGAAAGCCATTATTTGTCATGGGATGACCCAAAGGCTGTTAATCTCCTGTCTACACCTTAAAGAAAGAAAAGAGGAGAAAAATCTAATTTAAACAAGTGTTATTAGATTCAGATATAAAATTCAGACTGATGTTACATTAAATTGTTTGGGAGGCTGAGGTATCAAGCCATGGTCCTTAGTATAAAAGAAAATTATAGGGTCTATCAACCAGAGAAGCGGTGCTCTGAGCCTATATGCTGGCATGCTTACAGTTTTTTTCATGTCTGGCAGGTTGTTTTACAAACTAAACTCAGCAAGATGACAATTCCACTAGAAGGTGCTTCAGATGGTTTTGCTAATAATTTTGATCAGCTGAAATGGAGAAAAACATAACTTCATTTATTTGGCTTTTCCAGAACCTGTCGAGTCTGAGCAGAACCATTAATTTCCCCCTTCTGCATCTCCCCGACCTTCTTCCAGAAAAGTCGCACTTCAATTTTATTTTTTTTCTACAAGTATTCTGCATAATCAGCCTTTGTTCCCAAAACAAACTTTGGTCATTCTTTGTTCACTTCCTTTGCTAGAAGGAAGTGCCATTTCTTGAGAATGTTCATTGGAGGCTGGTACTGCTACCGCTGCAAACATGGAAGTGCTAACCACATCTATTGGCTTTTGTTTTAAGAGCCTTTTAACCAACTTTGTTAATGGACTGAATGCAATTTAGATATGGAACTTGGCTAAAATGTAGCTTCAATTGGCTATTAAAATTTAAGAGCCAACTAAGACAGCTAATTACAAAAAAGCTCCAGTGATAATGCTAAGCAGAACTAGTAATAGCAAATGACAGTCTGTCTAGTCTTATTCCCAAAGGGAAAGAAACTCTTAACTAAGAAGTCAACCACACAATGTGCAGAAAACCTAATTGCATTAGTGTTATTATGGCATCCCAAATCTGGCAGCTCACTAGGATAAAACAGTGAGTAAAGTCTGTCAAACTACTCAGGAAAGCAACTGACCCTCTTCTTAATGCTAGCTGTAACAGACATTGGGAATTACGTTATCATTTTATATTAACTTATTGGCAAATATTCCTATAAAAATTAGCAAAGCAGCACCATCTAAAAAATATCTTATACCCATCCTGAATTTGATTCTTTCGCCAGATATTTTAGGTTAAGAAAAAAAATAGAAACAATCTGTCTGCAAAGTGTTCAAGCACTAAAAGAAGCATTCCGTGCTTCATTATCAATAGCCTCATTACACCATCAGCTGAAGTGCCGACTAGTTCTCCTGTGAAGATTTATCATGTATAGTGGCCACTTTGAAACATAGGTAGCGGAGTCTTTAACATTCCCTACTCAAGAGTCTCCCTGCTGTGCTTGTAAATGTCAGTCCGTTTTTTTCACGGCTGTGCGCACAGATTGGAAACAGCAGGAGAGCTTGGGAGTATGACTGCAATACCAGTAAGGACACTTGTCTTCACGGCACTGCTCAAGTGATTCTGGGAATGCAGGACCCTGCTGTTCTCTAATATTTACACACACCTGCAGTCATCAAGACCAGTAAATGCAGTCTAAAGGCAGCTTGCTTCTTTTGTGTTGGGGGCTTTACTTTCAAACAGGGATGGCAACAAAATCCTACCGTTTCCCTGCATGCAAGCACATACAGTACGCAGTAAGTACAGTAGTACTGCAGGGATTATCACAGCCTTCCACTTCGCTTATCCTGACCATCCCACACTTTAAAACATTATTGCAGTTCACAGTGAGCCAAAGACATTCTTGCTTGCCAAGACTGTAGTTTTGCAGTCTCTTGTGAGCAACGGCAAGCCCTGAAACAACATTCACCTCGGATGGAAAGCACCCTTTTTCTTCGCAGAACACTTGCCAGTACAAACTTTTTCCAGGACTTTTTTGGGGTGGGAAGAGGCAGGGATGGCTTACGAAATCTGCACCTCAGAACATTCTTTTCAAATATATGGAAATATCTGTGTTCCCTGCATTTGGCTTTGGCAGTCTCAAAAGAAAACACACTGCTTTTAAACTTCAAAATAAAGAGAGGAAGTTTACTGGTAAATGAGTTTCTAAAACAATTAAAATGTCAAACAACTAAAGTACAAAAGAATGACATTAACTTTGAGTATGCAAGACAGCAAGAGAATACAATATGCTTTCCTGACAACAGTTCTTCGGAATAGTATAACATACTTTTTGAACAAAATGATTAAATGAAGTCATTAAAATGATAGTTTGGTTTAAGGAGTTTTAAATATGAGAGAGGCTTTAGCAGTCCTATTTTTGCATCTGAAATTAAAAGAATGCTATGCTTAAAGTCACCAGCCACACTTTGCTGATTGAGTCTGTATAGCAGTCAGAGTAGAAACGAACTTTTAAATATGTTATTCCAGTTTCATTTCCAAAATATTGATTCCCTTGTTTTCAAAACATAACCTCTGCATTCATTCAACATTTTATGCTACAACATATTTATTTCAGTAGCGATTCGGACATAAAATCAAGCTAGCAGAGCACTGGACATCCACACAAATACACCACCCACTGGCTCACATGCATTCATTTTGGTTTGCTGAACTTCATAAAGCACTCTCCCTGATAAGAATAATGTTCATGCCCTAACATTTTTTTTCTTTTTTGCAGTATCTAAATGTAAAGTAGTGGTATTTCACACCAAAATTAAACACTGCATTTTTTTACTTACAACTCTGAAAACAAGACTCAAAGCCAGGCAAGGAAGTACTTTTAAGAAAGGTTTTGTAAGGTTACATGCTTCTCAACTATGAAAAAAAGGTAAACCATTATTTTGTTATGAGAAGCACATGTGAGTCAAGCTTCCACTGGAACTAGACACTTTACAAAATTATTAATAATTACAGCTTTTCACTAACATAAAAAGAAAACCTGAGGGGGCGGTTGAGAATGGACCTTGGGTTTTGGTTTGTCCTTTTCTTTGCCCTGGGCCCTATGTCTGAAATTCTGGTCTCCTCCTTTCCAGAGAAAATCTGAATTATTAGAAAAGTGACACAAACACAAATACTATGAAAAAAATAACTAACATTCACTACCTGTTCTCCAAATAATTGTTTAAACATATTTTGTAACAAACTGGAATGCAAGGATGTGATTTTTGTCTTACATTCTCTTTTTTTAATTCAAACACTTGGAAAATATTTAAAAGGTGTCTCTACCATTTCAGACTTCCTCTTGGTGTACATCTAAGTGGCACTCAATAGGACTTACTCAAAATTAGAAGAAATCAGATGCAACACCACTGTTCTTTATAAAGTACCCACAACAAAAGTAAATAAAGCTTTATTTCTACACTATAAAGCAGAAAAAAGCACTTTAGTTTGCCTTTAAGATATGAATTTGTGTATATAAAGAAAACACATCCTCACTTCAAAGTTGGCAAAACTTTGCATTCGTATCGAAGTATTCATAAATTGTGCAAATATTTTAATAAAACGGCTATTTAATAAACATCTATTTTAATAAAACATGTATTCTTCAAAACAGGTACAAACATCATTTCAGGATTCATCACATTAAAAGGAATGAAATAGATTCCAGTGCTACAGTAACTGAAAAAAAAAAGACAACACAGAGGTAAGCCAAAGAGCAACTTAATCTGTTGTTCCATCTATAATTTACTTCTGGGCTCCCCTTCTGGATGCTGTGCCTTTCTTGGCTTTGGTGAGGTCACCTTCACCTTCTGGTAGCTACTGCATCAGCAATTCAAACAACAACAACAAAAAAAAAAAGACAAGACTTTCTAAAAAAATAACAGAAACATATCAGAAGAAAATATGTATAGTCTTAAAGAGGACAGATCGACTCAAATCATGCATTTAGTTTTGACTGGGGGGCAGGTGAACACATGATAGGGACGCAGAAGAATTTACGACAACTTCTGGGCACAACATTTTTTCCTGAAAAATATGTTGTACAATTCAGCTTCTCAAACGGTAGCATTACATACCTTGGAGCCAACTTAATAGCTCAGGTCCACTAAAGGATGAAGAATCAGATCCTCTTCAAAACCTAAACCCCTCCTTCCTCCCCATGCACCAACTTTTAGTTCCATGATACCTCCCAGCATTAAGCCATTTTTGGTGCTCTTTAGCCCTTCTGCTAAGCTGATCCAGCTCCACAATCTGGCAAAGAACTTTTCTTTGGTCTAATAGTCTAGTGAGCTGCAGCATTTTACGAGCATTCTGAATGAAGCTTATACAAGGGGTGGTGGAAGGCACACAGGTAGAAAAAAGGAAGATTTTTGTTTGGCACTGTTGAGCTGTTAAATCAGCTCAGCTATCAGTGCAACTTCACCTACAAATTTCAAGCTATTATTTGGCAATATTTTATTAGCAAGTGCAGCAAACAGTGCCATCTAAGTAAGATTCCTAACAAACTTGGCAGGCAGGTTGTTCAAAAAGACCATACTCAAATGCAGCAATAAAAAACTCCCTGCACTTTGATTCTTTCCTGCCCACTAACAGGGAAAAGGGGGAAAAAACCCAACAAAACACCACAGCTCATTTCTGTAAATCACATTCAACTGTAGTCACTTTGAGAAAAAAATATTACTTACCATAAAAATTGCTACCATTTTCACAAATGCAGTAGCAGTAATGTGTTTTTCATCTCTTAGCCACAGTATTACTTGGTTTACATTTTTTTTTATCCTGACTTCCCCCTTGAAGTCAGTATGCCTAACTATTTAAGTTCTTGCTTGTAAAACTATATGTAACTCTATAGTTCCTGTTAACCTTTTAATCTGGATTACTGACAAAGAAAAAAAGATAAAATTGAGTTTCATGGAAGTCTGTAAGAAAGAAGATGTTTGCGTAAGACAACAGCCTTTGAGCAGTATGAGTCACTGATTGTCCAAGCTCAATGAGTATGTCTGGGGGAAAGTAAGAGGTAGAGAACAATACAAACCAAACCCAAACAGTTTTGAGTCTACCCAAAGCCAAAACCACACCAAGAAAAGCAGCAAACTACTGCAAACAGTTTTGCTTTCCTGTTTGCTTAATTTTACATAACTTAATTTGCTCTGAAAATGTTGATTTGAAATTAAAAATACCAAAATTTGCTTTGAAGAATTCTAGTCTTGAAAATAAAATGGAGAATAAAAAAATATTCTTGTTCCTTTTTTGTCCAAAAGCACTTGCTGCATTCAACACATAACTATAAAAAAATTGCCAGACAATACATCTTTGATTTAACAAATCACTTTAAAAAAAACAACACAACGGACAGCTCTGGTGATAGTCTCTCATTGAGCAGAGCAGCTTTACCAATAAAAAATATGTTCTGGCAAAACACACCTCTGCCTCCCCCCCCAGCTGCTACGTAAAAATCAAATCCATTCTGGTACCCTTACATAACTAAAAGATATACAAGCAGGTATCATAAAAGGAAGTAGTAAATTAACTATGTAAATCTTTCCTTCTCTCAGCTAAATTCTGGTTTATGTTCAAGAATTATTTTATAATTTTCAGAGTCACAAAAGTATTTCAGCTACTATAACTGAATTCTAGCAATAGACGGTTCTCCTGATATTTCAAATGGAGTATTCAGTGGTATGTAGGTCAAGCTGTCCTACCAACTGCATGAGCTGTAAGTTTTCCTCTCTCCACCCCTCCCGAGATTTTTTTTTCCTGGAATCTTTGTATTGCAACAGAAAGCAGAGAACGACCCAAGTTTTCTCTTCAAGAAAATACAATAACCTGATCTTTTCCCCTTTCATTAATCCTCACTGGTTATGACTGAGGTAACTGTGATTTTTCTTCTCATCCAATCATAAGACTGTGTGATCAAACACGCCAAGGACAGGTCAAGTTCATGGTTCTGCTATCACAAAGATGGTCAATATGAAAATGATGAACTTCAGCAGGAAGGTGTCGGTTTATAGAGAAAAAAGAAATGAGTTACCAGATTTTCGCATTTGTATTTCAAGAAGGTAGTATTTCATGGTTGTCACAGACAATGCAAGCAACTGCAGCTCACCCATTCCTCATTCAGCAAGAGCTTACCCATTTCTAGTGCCTATGCTGGAACATCAAAAAGGAGAAGACAGCTGCCCTGTCTCTGATTTGTCCTTTATGTTTATTGCATTAATGAATTGTTTTCAAGGCTTTTCTAAACAAACTATGATCATGGAGAATCTCCAAGTGAATCATAACAAAAAAGGGAAAAAATCCTTGTCATGGTTCCTCTATTCATAATTTCAAACTTAAGCAGCAGAAAGACTCTCCTAAACTAAGTTAATTATGTTCAAGTCAAAATGACTGCTCTGAACCCAGGTTTATCTTCAAACTTTTCAGCTATTTCAGAACTAAAGGTCTTTTGTACCAAAAAGCTTGTCTGTGTTTTCAAAATTAATTAGTTTGATAACATATACTGGCCCCTCCCCACAAACTTTTCGGGTGGGAGAAACGCCAGCTCCATTCCTGAAAACAGGAGAAGTCCTGTGTGAGCAGCACCGAATGAGGACACAAAGCTATTACAAGGGAAGGAGAGAGTTTTTATAAAGCAGCTTACACTGAATTAGGTTGAAACAGCAATTTAAATGCGGAAGAACTATATAGGCAAAACCAAACCAGATGGTGTCACTGCACAGCTTGTTTTGAGACTGGAACAAAGTTCAGCAGAGGCATAGAGTCTCACAGGCTCTAGAGGAATTATTAGACGAGTTGACTGTGATATCTGTGTAAATATTATAAAGCAACTTTAGAAAAGAAGCCCAGCAGTACTGCGTATAGTTTTGGGCTCTATCCTTCAATAAAGTTATGGGCAAAATTGAGGTAGGGGAAATACCAGGGGTGGTGATCATGGCTTCTAGATTTAGGAAAATATAATAAATAAATTGAATTTAACCAGTTTATCTGAAGAAAGGAAAAAATTAGAGAGAGATGTGATGTGCAAATGTGTACCACATGTGCAAAAGGTTGCTGCATAACATGAGAGCAATTTTCGTGTCCACAGTGGATAGGACAACTAATAACCATAAGGGAAATTTGTATTAGGTACCGAAGATATCAAAAGAAGATATTCAGCCTTATGAAATCCTTTTTAGTAGAAAGGACAGTAAAGTATTACAAGTGGTGTTGACCTGGGCTGTTTTAAAACCTTAATCATAGAGGTTTTAACAGAAAATATTGGCACCCATGTAGAGAGATAAGCCTGTCCTTATCTACCCCGTTCAATACTCCATCAGGGAAGGTGTCAGAAAGTAGTTCTGTTGGTAGTTCTCACACTTTCCCAACAGCCAGATGAAAGACACCAGAAAAGTTGTTCTCTCTGCTTTCTGGGCTGAGATGGGGAACCGCTGAATTTTGGACTTGGCTGGAGAAAAACTGTTCAAGGCAAACCCCATGCACAACTCCACCGGGGAAGGCGCCAGAAAGGAGTTCTGTTGGTAGTTCTCACAGTGCAAAGGCAGCCACATGAAAGGCAGCACAGAAGTAGGGCTACCTGCTTGCTGGGCTGAGATGGGGAACCGCTGACTTTTGGACTCAGCTGGAGACAAAATGTTCCAAGGCACACCCCATGCACAACTCCACCGGGGAAGGTGCCAGGAAAGAATTCCATCCATAGTTCTCCAACTGCCTTGAAAGCCAGCTGAAAGGCACCACAAAAGTTGTGCTACCTGCTTTCTGGGCTGAGTTGCGGAACCGCTGACATTTGGACTCGGCTGGAGACAAACTGTTCCAAGGCACACCCCATGCACAACTCCACCGGGGAAGGTGCCAGGGAAAGGATTTCTGTTGGTAGTTCTCACACTGCCCTGGAAGCCAGATGAAAGGCACCACAAAAGCTGTGCTACCTGCTATTTGAGCTAGGATGGGGAACACCTGATTTTTGAACTCGTCCGGAGACGAACTGTTCCAAGGCACACCCCATGCACAACTCCACCGGGGAAGGTGCCAAAAAGGAATTCTGTTTGTACTTCTCACACTGACCCGGTAGCCAGATGAAAGACTTAAAAAGAGTTGTGCTACCTGCTTTCTGGGCTGAGATGGGGAACAGCTGACATTTGGACTCGGCTGGAGACAGACTGTTCCAAGGCACACCCCATGCACAACTCCACCGGAGAAGGTGCCAGAAAGGAGTTCTGTTGGTTGTTCTCACACTGCAAAGGTAGCCACAGGGAAGACAGCACAAAAGTTGTTCTACCTGCTTTCTGAGCTGAGATGGGCAACCGCTGACTTTTGGACTCAGATAGAGACAAACTGTTCCAAGACACTACCTATGCACTCACTCCACCCAGGAAGGTGCCAGGAAAGAATTCTATCGATAGTTTTCCAATTGCCTTGATAGCCAGATGAAAGGCACCACAAAAGTTGGGCTACCTGCTTTCTGGGCTGAGGTGGGGAACCGCTGAATTTTGGACTCGGCTGGTGACAAAATGCTCCAAACACACCCCATGCACAACTCCACCGGGGAAGGTGCCAGAAAGGAGTTCTGTTGGTAGTTCTCACACTTTCCCAACAGCCAGATGAAAGACACCAGAAAAGTAGGACTACATGCTTTCCGGGCTGAGATGGGGAATCGCTGACTTTTCGACTCGGCTGGAGACAAACTGTTCCAAGGCACTACCCATGCACAACTCCACCGGGGAAGGTGCCAGGAAGGAGTAATTTGGGTAGTTCTCACACTGCCCCAGTAGCCAGATGAAAGGCACCACAAAAGTTGTGCTACCTGCTTTCTGGACTGAGATGGGGAACCGCTGACTTTTGGACTCGGCTGGAGACAAACTGTTCCAAGGCACACCCCATGCACAAATCCACCAGCGAAGGTGCCAGAGAAAGGATTTCTGTTGGTAGTTCTTACACTGCCCTGGAAGCCAGATGAAAGGAACCACAAAAGTTGGGCTACCTGCTTTCTGGGCTGAGATGGTGAACCGCTGACTTTTTCACTCGGCTGGAGACAAACTGTTCCAAGGCACACCCCATGCACAACTCCACCTGGGAAGGTGCCAGAGAACGTATTTCTCTTGGTAGTTCTCACACTGCCCTGGAAGCCAGATGAAAGGCACCACAAAAGTGCTACCTGATTTCTTGGCTGAGATGGGAACAGCTGACTTTTGGACTCGGCTGGAGACAAACTGTTCGAAGGCACACCCCATGCACAACTCCACCAGGGAAGGTGCCAGGAAGGAATTCTTTTGGTAGTTCTAGCACTACCCTGGTAGCCAGCTGAAAGGCACTGCAAAAGCTGTGCTACCTTCTTTCTGGGCTGAGATGCGGAACCGCTAACTTTTGGACTCGGACGGAAAAAAAATGTTCCAAGGCACTACCTATGCACAACTCCACCGGGGAAGGGTCCAGAAAGGAATTCTTATGGTAGTTCTCATACTGCCAGGGTAGCAGCTGAAAGGCACAACAAAGGTTGTGCTACTTGATTTCTGGGCTGAGATGGGGAATCGCTGACTTTTCGACTCGGCTGGAGACAAACTGTTCCAAGGCACACCCCATGCACAACTCCCCCGGGGAAGGTGCCAGGAAGGAATTCTGTTGGTAGTTCTTACACTGCCCCGGTAGCCAGATGAAATGTACCACAAAAGTTGTGCTACCTGCTTTCTGGGCTGAGATGGGCAACCGCTGACTTTTGGGCTCGGCTGGAGACAAACTGTTCCAAGGCACACCCTACGCACAACTCCACCGGGGAAGGTGCCAGAAGAGAGTTCTGTTGGTAGTTTTCACACGGCCCCGGTAGCCAGATGAAATGCACCACAAAAGTTGTGCTACGTGCTTTCTGGGCTGAGATGGGGAACCGCTGACTTTTCGACTCAGCTGGAGAAAACTGTTCCAAGGCACAACCCATGCACAGCTCCACCGCGGAAGGTGTCAGGAGAGAATTCTTTTTCTAGTTCTCACACTGCCCCAGTAGCCAGATGAAAGGCACCACAAAAGTTGTGCTACCTGCTTTCGGGGCTGAGATGGGAACCGCTGACTTTTGGACTCGGATGGAGAAAACTGTTCCAAGGCACACCCCATGCACAACTCCACCGGGGAAGGTGCCAGAAAGGAGTTCTGTTGGTAGTTCTCACACTGCCCCTGTAGCCATATGAAAGACACCACAAAAGTAGGACTACATGCTTTCCGGGCTGAGATAGTGAATCGCTGACTTTTGGACTCGGCTGGAGACAAACTGTTCCAAGGCACACCCCATGCACAACTCCACCGGCGAAGGTGCCAGGAAGGAGTAATTTGGGTAGTTCTCACACTGCCCCGGTAGCCACATGAAAGACTTAAAAAAAGTTATGCTACCTGCTTTCTGGGCTGAGATGGGAACAGCTGACTTTTGGACTCGGACGGAGAAAACTGTTCCAAGGCACTACCTATGCACAACTCCATCGGGGAAGGTGCCAGAAAGGAGTTCTGCTTGTAGTTCTCACAGTGCCCCAACAGCCAGCTGAAAGACACCACAAAAGTTGTTCTACTTGCTTTCCCGGCTGAGATGGGGAATCGCTGAATTTTGGACTCGGCTGGTGACAAAATGTTCCAAACACACCCCATGCACAACTCCACCGGGGAAGGTGCCAGAGAAAGGATTTCTGTTGGTAGTTCTTACACTGCCCTGGAAGCCAGATGAAAGGCACCACAAAAGTTGTGCTACCTGCTTTCTGGGCTGAGATGGGGAACCGCTGACATTTGGATTAGGCTGGAGACAAACTGTTCCAAGACACTGGCCATGCACAACTCCACCGGGGAAGGTTCCAGGAAGGAATTCGATCAATAGTTCTCCAAGTGCCTTGATAGCCAGATGAAAGGCACCACAAAAGTTGGGCTACTTGATTTCTGGGCTGAAATGCGGAACCGCTGAATTTTTCACTCGGCTGGAGAAATACTGTTCCAAGGCACAACCCATGCAGAACTCCACCGGGGATGGTGCCAGAAAGGAGTTCTGTTGGTAGTTCTCACACTGCCCCGGTAGCCAGATGAAAGGCACCACAAAAGTTGTGCTACGTGCTTTCTGGACTGAGATGGGGAACCGCTGACTTTTGGACTCGGCTGGAGACAAACCTTTCCAAGGAGGAACTCCATTGTGGACTGTGCCAGAAAAGACTACTGCTGGTAGTTCTCACACTGCCCCTGTAGCCACAGGGAAGACAGCACAAAAGTTGTTCTTCCTGCTTTCTGGGCTGAGATGGGGAACCACTGACTTTTGGACTCGGCTGGTGACAAACTGTTCCAAGGCACACCCCATGCACTTACTCCACCCGGGAAGGTGCCAGGAAAGAATTCTATCGATAGTTTTCCAATTGCCTTGATAGCCAGATGAAAGGCACCACAAAAGTTGGGCTACCTGCTTTCTGGGCTGAGATGGGAACAGCTGACTTTTGGACTCGGCTGGAGACAAACTGTTCCAAGGCACACCCCATGCACAATTCCACCGGCGAAGGCACCAGAGAAAGGATTTCTGATGGCAGTTCACATCCTGCCAGGATAGACAGATGAAAGGCACCACAAAAGTTGTGCTACATGCTTTCTGGGCTGAGATGGGAACAGCTTACTTTTGGACACGGACGGAGAAAACTGTTCCAAGGCACTACCTATGCACAAATCCACCGGGGAAGGTGCCAGAAAGGAGTTCTGTTAGTTGTTCTCACACTGCCCTGGTAGGCAGCTGAAAGGCACCACAAAAGTTGCTCTACCTGCTTTCTGGGCTGAGATGGGGAACCGCTGACTTTTGGACTCGGCTGGAGACAAACTCTTCCAAGGCACACCCCATGCACAATTCCACCGGGGAAGAAGCCTGGAAGGAATTCTGCTTGTAGTTCTCATACTGCCGCGGTAGCCAGATGAAAGGCACCACAAAAGTTGTGCTACCTGCTTTCTGGGCTGAGATGGGCAACCGCCTGCAGGAGCGGGCTGGAAACTAGGACCATGCGTGGCAATCAGTTAGCTGAGGGGAATGTGCTTGAGCTTGTCTAGACAACAATTAACATGATGAGACGTGTTTACAGAGCACAGGGGAGCGGGAAAGGGATGGTGCCAAGGAAAGGTAACACCTTGCTGTTAATTGCTGGTAGTTAACCAACAATCAGGGATTGCCTAGGATGCAAGGCTTAGCTTCAAGAACCAATCTGTTTAAAACGCGCAGCTTCTGAAAGTGTATATAACCTCGTGCTTCTGTACAATAAATTGACATTTGCTTGCATCCAGCTGCGCCCCGTCTCTTCATTCGCCGCAACCGCTGACTTTTGGACTCAGCTGGAGACAAACTGTTCCAAGGCACATCCCATGCACAATTCCACCGGGGAAGGTGCCTGGAAGGAATTCTGCTTATAGTTCTCATACTGCACCGGTAGGCAGCTGAAAGGCACCACAAAAGTAGGGCTACCTGCTTTCTGGGCTGAGATGGGGAATCGCTGAATTTTGGACTCGGCTGGAGACAAACTCTTCCAAGGCACACCCCATGCACAACTCCACCGGCGAAGGTGCCAGAGAAAGGATTTCTGTTGGCAGTTCTCATACTGCCAGGATAGCCAGATGGAAGGCACTACAAAAGTTGGGCTACCTGCTTACTGGGCTGAGATGGGAACAGCTGACTTTTGGACACGGACGGAGAAAACTGTTCCAAGGCGCACCCCATGGACAACTCCACTGGGGAAGGTGCCAGAAAGGATTTGTGTTGGTAGTTCTTACACTGCCCTGGAAGCCAGATGAAAGGCACCACAAAAGCTGTACTACATGATTTCTGGGCTGAGATGGGGAACAGCTGACATTTGGACTCGGCTGGAGACAGACTGTTCCAAGGCACTACCCATGCACAACTCCACCGGAGAAGGTGCCAGAAAGGAGTTCTGTTGGTTGTTCTCACACTGCCCCAACAGCCAGATGAAAGGCAGCACAAAAATTGTGCTACATGCTTTCTGGGCTGAGATGGGAACAGCTGACTTTTGGACTCGGACGAAGACAAACTGTTCCAAGGCACTACCTATGCACAACTCCACCGGGGAAGGTGCCAGAAAGGAGTTCTATTAGTTGTTCTCACACTGCCCCTGTAGCCAGCTGAAATGTACCACAAAAGTTGGTCTACCTGCTTTCAGGGCTGAGATGGGGAACCTCGCAATTAACAAGCAAAAATGAGGAGGATAGAGAATGTCTGAAGTGTAAAACTGTACGGAACAAAGACAGTGGGTTATTTTGACATTGATAATATGTCTTAGTTGGTTTTTTATTTGTTCTATTACTTGTGCCTTGTTTTTGCTCGGTTTCAGGGGTTCTTTTGCGCAACAGGAAGGGGGAGATGCAGGAGCAGGATGCAAACTAGGACCATGCGTGGCAATCAGTTAGCTGAGGGGAGTGTGCTCGAGCTTGTCTAGACAGCAATCAACATGATGAGATTGTCTAGACAGCAATTAACATGATGAGGCATGTTTGCAGAGCACAGGGGTGTGGGAAACGGATGGCGCCAAAGTTGGCGCCAAGGAAAGGCAACACCTTGCTGTTAATTAGCCGCCAATCAGGGATTGCCTAGTATGCAAGGCTTAGCCTCAAGAACCAATTAGTTTAAAACGCGCAGCCTTTGAAAGTGTATATAAAGTCGTGCTCCTGTACAATAAACTGACATTTGCTTGCATCAAGCTGCGTCCCGTCTCCTCATTCACCGCAAATTGGTGACCCCGACGTGATGCATTTAAGGATCTGATGTGAAGGGCTCTCGAATCGCCTATCTGAGCGACATGCAGCGAATCCTACAGAACTTTGAATGATCTGCTGAAAGGAAGCAGGAGCCGGCCAGAAATCCCTCCGGAGGTGAGAGGTGAGCTGTGGGAAATCCATAATGGGGAATCAGGTTTCGTCCCCAGAAGGAGACGTTTATGAGCTTATGAAAGGTCTTCTTAATAAACATAAGAAAAATATCTCTGGACAAGACCTTAAAGCAATGCTCAGGTGGGTGCAAGTAAATATGCCCACAGTGGCTGCATCTACAATTTTTACGCGGGAACTTTGGGATGACACAGGGGTGAAATTATGGGATTCTGCGACGAAAGTCAATATTGAGTCCCACCGTCTGCTTTCTTCATGGAGAGTTATTTTTGAGACTATGAAAGCAGAGGAAGGAGAGGAGGAGGAATCGCAAGCTCCTACAGCTCTTTCCTCATCAGCCTCTAAGTCACAGTGCTCTAGACCCCTGGGTGTCAATGCAGTGGGGTATCCGCCAGAAGAAGATCCTTTTGACCCAGGACTGATAGACCGTGAAAAAGAACCTGATTTACACCCTCCTGATCGACGTGATGTGTGGACAAAAATAAAGAAACAAGCCTTAAAGGAGGGGGATTTGGACATGGCTAAAACTATAGTTGCTCCGGTCTTGTATTCTCAGGGTCGAGCAGGGGGAGCACGATGGGAGGCTCTTTCTTTTTCGGTTGTTAAAGAACTGCGCCGCACAGTTACGGAACATGGTATTTCTTCTCCCTATTTTATAAGCCTGTTATCTTCTGTGTTTGATACTTATGTCATGACTCCTCATGATTTGAAATCTTTAGCACGATTGTTACTAACCCCGACTCAGTACACGTTATGGGAGTCGCATTGGAGAGGAGGACTGCAAGCACTCCTGCTCACGTACGTTAACTATAATGATGCTGCATTAGCTGCACTGACAATAGAGCATCTTATGGGCACCGGGGCACGTGCTGATCCGGTAACACAGGCTCAACACTGCCCCCGTGCGGCTCTCGAGGCAATTAGAGAAGAGGCGAAAAAGGCTTTTTTCCAGGTTCCTGATGTACAAAAGCCACAAAAACCTTTTAGTAACATCACTCAGGAGTCTCGAGAACCTTATATGCAGTTTATTGATAGACTAAAACAGGCTTTGGAACGTCAAGTAGATACTGCGGAAGCTCGGGATGTATTGCTAACAAAACTAGCTGTTGAAAATGCTAATGCTGATTGTAAAAGGCTCTTGAAGTCTCTTCCCAACCCAAACCCCACTCTGGTGGAAATGGTGGAAGCATGTAACCGAATCGGTACGGTTGACCATAAGTTTGAAGCTATGACTGCTGCTTTTGCAACGATGCGTGGTGCGGGGAATTGCTATGGTTGTGGTAAGCCTGGTCATTTAAAGAGAAATTGTCTTGCGCGGGCTGCAGGGCATAAACAACAACCTCCTGGTCCTGGAGTTTGTCTGACATGTCGGAAAGGGCGTCATTATGCTAATCAATGTCGATCTAAGTATGATTTCCAGGGACAACCGATACAGGGAAACCGACCGCAGAGCGCGGGGCAGCGACGCACGCAGACACAAATGCCACAGCTGACATTTCAACAAGCTCGGAGAGAAGTACCGACACCTCAAGTCCCTGTCCAGCAACCTCAGGCAGCGCAGGATTGGACCTGGCAACCTCACACACAGTAACGTTGCTCGATTCCTCGGTTCATTTATTATCAACAAATGTCAAAGGACCATTACCCCCTGATACACAGGCTCTATTAATTGGTAGATCTTCCACAACATTGTCTGGTCTATTTGTTTTACCAGGTGTTATTGACTCTGACAGTGTGGACGAAATCAAAATTATGGCATGGACTCCATTTCCACCTTGTACGATACCTCAAGGTAGTAGAATAGCGCAATTGATTTTGATCCCGGCAGGGGTAAGCTCTCTTACCTCTGATCACCCTCCGCAGAGGAGAGGAGGTTTTGGATCTACAGGGTTACCTCACATTTTGTGGGTACAATCTATTTCTCCACAGCGACCTATGTATCAGTGTACCCTTATTTACAATGACCAACAAATAGCACTAAATGGGATCATTGACACTGGAGCTGATGTCACAGTAATTTCTCAAGCCAAATGGCCTCCGCAATGGCCACTGACTAATGTCTCTCAGGCACTGGCTGGGATAGGGGGGACCGGTAATAGTCGTCAGTTTGGAACTAATTCAAATTCAAGGACCAGAGGGACATGTGGCTTCTGTTAAACCTTTTGTGCTGCCTGTCCCTATGGTTTTGTGGGGACGTGATGTATTGTCACAATGGGGAATGTCTATCCGTACACATTTTTAGATGGGGCCATTGAAGTGCGCGACACCCTAAAAATAACCTGGAAGACTGATGTTCCTATTTGGGTGGATCAATGGCCCCTTCCTTTGGAAAAACTTCACGCACTTCAAAACTTAGTCTCAGAACAACTGTCCAAAGGACACATTGTGCCCTCTACCAGCCCATGGAATTCACCAGTTTTTGTTATTAAAAAACAAACTGGCAAGTGGCGCTTGCTCCATGATCTCAGAAAAATTAATGATGCTATGGAAGATATGGGAGCCCTCCAACCCGGGCTCCCGTCTCCAACTATGATCCCTCGACACTGGCATCTAACTGTCATAGATCTTAAAGATTGTTTTTTCAGTATCCCATTGCATCTAGATGATGCCCCGAAATTTGCCTTTTCAATTCCAAGCATCAACATGCAAGCTCCGTTGCAGAGATATCAGTGGGTTGTACTGCCACAAGGTATGAAAAATAGCCCTACAATGTGTCAATGGTATGTTGCAAAAATACTCAGTCCTGTCCGAAATGCTATGCCTACTGTGTTATTGTATCATTATATGGATGACCTTTTAGTGGCAGCACAACATCACGAAGTCATGGAGAAAGCTGTAGCCCTTGTCACAGATGCCGTGAATTCGGCAGGTCTCTGTATAGCACCAGAAAAGGTCCAAAAGTTTCCCCCTTGGAAATATCTGGGCTGGCGAATAAGAGCACAAACTATTATTCCTCAACCATTGCAGATCAATACCAATGTAAGAAACCTGCATGATGCACAAAAATTACTGGGAACAATAAATTGGGTTCGACCATTATTGGGAATTTCTAATACAGACTTGGGTCCTTTGTTTGACCTACTAAAAGGGGACACTAATCTTTGTTCTCCAGGTAATCTTAACCCTGAAGCAGATACATCTTTACAAAAAGTTGCCTCGGCTATCGCTTCTCAACAGGCCCACCGATGGGCCCCTGAACTACCTTTTTACTTGATTATTTTAAACCCTGTACGACAGCCTTATGCCCTGATATTTCAATGGGACCTTCAGAACTCAGACCCCTTGTTAATTATTGAATGGATCTTTTTACCTAACCAGCCTACAAAAACTATTTTGACACAACATGAAATGTTTGCCTCTCTGATTGTTAAAGCTAGATCACGCCTGTTAACCTTTTCTGGGAAGGATTTTGTCTGTATTTGTCTACCAATAACAACAATATACTTACAATGGCTTTATCAGCAATCAGACACCTTTGTTATGGCACTTGCTGACTATACAGGTCAAATAACTTCCCATCCACCTTCACACAAACTGTTTAACATTGATTTTCGTCTGATGTTAAAACCCAGAAGAAGCGAACAACCCTTACAGGCGCTTACTGTCTTTACAGACGGATCAGGCAAATCACATAAATCTGTTCTTCTGTGGTGGGATGATCAACGGAGACAATGGGATTCGGATATAGAGACAGTCTCCGGTTCACCTCAAATAGTAGAACTGAATGCAGTTGTTCGTGTTTTCCGAAAATGGAACATACCACTCCACCTTGTTACTGATTCTGCTTATGTTGCAGGTATTGTTCCACGAGCTGAAGCTTCTGTGCTGCGGAATGTTTCACATTCACAACTTTTTACCCTGTTACAGGAACTTATTCTCCTTTTGGACTCTCGATCTGCGCCTTATTTTGTTATGCATATTAGGTCTCATACCTCACTACCTGGTTTTCTTGCAGAAGGCAATCGACGAGCTGATCTATTGACGTTACCAGTTCAAGTACTGCCAGACCGTATTGCACAAGCTAAACTAAGTCACTCTTTTTTCCATCAAAATGCTGGAGCTCTTAAGCGACAGTTTGACCTTACTTCTCAACAAGCATCAAATATTATTGCTGTCTGTCCTGATTGCCAAAAACATTCTTTCCCATCAATTGCTACAGGAATTAATCCTAGAGGATTACAAAGCCTACAATTATGGCAAACAGATGTCACACATTATTCTGAATTTGGTAACCTTAAATATATCCACTCCTCCATTGATACATTTTCAGGTGCCGTGTTTGCCTCTTGTCACACAGGAGAAAAGGCACGAGATGTTTGTAGACATCTAATGCGTGCTTTTGCTACATTGGGTATTCCCTTAAAGATAAAGACAGATAATGGTCCAGCTTATGTTTCAACCACTATAAAAACCTTTTTTGCCCTATGGGGTATAAATCATATTACTGGCATTCCTCATTCCCCCACCGGTCAATCTCTCATTGAACGGTCTCATCAGTCTCTAAAGCGTTTATTACAACAACAAAAAGGGGGAATGGGAATGGCTATTCCGGAGGAACGGTTACAGAAAGCGTTGTATGTTTTTAATTTTTTGAATTGATCTTTAATAGATAGCGACCCACCGATAGTTCGACATTTCACTGCAAATGCCTCCTTCGAGGCACGGGTTAAAGCCCCAGTATTGGTCCGAGATCCAGAAACAGGTAAAATTATGGGACCATATCCTCTTGTTACATGGGGAAAAGGTTATGCTTGTGTCTCTACAGAAAAAGGACCTAGATGGATCCCAGCGAAGAATGTACGACTCTTCCGTGAACCTTTATTGCAGACAACTGATACCGACACCGACCCTACAGAATGAAATAAAAACTGTGTGAAGATTACTGTTTAGATATAGTTATGTAACTACATGAATGGTTTCTGCCCTGAGCCTGGTGGAGCATACAGCTGCGGTTTGTGTCCGGGCTCAGAGATGTAAATAGGGGCTTCTCTGTTATGGTAAAAGTGTTTCTCTTTGCATAAAAAAAGAGAAGGAATGAAGGGAATGACCCCGAGGTATGTTCAGAGAAGGCATGCGATGTTTCCAACTTTTTGACTGAACCAGTTCTTGTTTGGTGTGCCCTTCCACCTATGTATAATGTTAATCCAAAAGAAGCTGATATTGTTTACACTTTGAATGTCGATAATTGTCTTTCTGTAGATGCTAATGTAGTAGGAGGCTATGATGGGAACGTGTCGCAGCGGTTCTTCTCTTATCCAGAGTAACAGCAGGGAAAGCATTAAAGAGTTAAATCACCTTGTCTGGTAGGCAGTTAAGAATGTGAGTCAAAATTGCCACTGCCTTTGTTGTTGGTTCAGGGACATGGCTGTGAGGATTTGGATGGTATGTGCTGCGTGCATTTTAGGCGCCCCACTGCAGCAACATGTTATCAAAATCTGAGAAAATGTCAGCCTTTTTGGCATCCATTCACTCAATTGGCAGTATTGTTTGTTTGCTATTACCTTGGTTGCTGTCATGTTTGCAAGGGCCCTGCAGAACATGGCAAACCTGGTACTAGCTGTTCAAAAACCAAAAGGGGAAATTGTAAAACTGTATGGAACAGAGACAGTGGGTTATTTTGACATTGATAATATGTCTTAGTTGTTTTTTTTATTTGTTCTATTACTTATACCTTGTTTTTACTCATTCGGTTTCAAAGGTTCTTTTTGTGCAACAGGAAGGGGGAGATGCAGGAGTGGGCTGGAAACTAGGACCATGCGTGGCAAACAGCTGAGGGGAATGTGCTCGAGCTTGTCTAGACACAATTAACATGATGGGGCATGTTTACAGAGCACAGGGGAGTGGGAGACGGATGGCGCCAAGGATGGTGCCAAGGAAAGGCAGCACCTTGCTGTTAATTGATGGCAGTTAACCACCAGTCAGGGATTGCCTAGGATGCAAGGCTTAGCTTCAAGAACCAATCTGTTTAAAACGCGCAGCTTCTGAAAGTGTATATAACCTCGTGCTTCTGTACAATAAATTGACATTTGCTTGCATCAAGCTGCGCCCCGTCTCTTCATTCGCCGCAACCGCTGACTTTTGGACTCGGCTGGAGACAAACTGTTCCAAGGCACATCCCATGCACAATTCCACCGGGGAAGGTGCCAGGAATGAATTCTTTGGTAGTCCTCACACAGCCCTGGTAGCCAGATGAAAGACACCGCAAAAGTTCTTTTCCCTGCTTTCTGGGCTGAGATGGGGAAGCTCTGAATTTTAGACTTGGCTGGAGACAAACTGTTCCAAGGCACATCCCATGCACAATTCCACCGGGGAAGGTGCCTGGAAGGAATTCTGCTTATAGTTCTCATACTGCACCGGTAGGCAGCTGAAAGGCACCACAAAAGTAGGGCTACCTGCTTTCTGGGCTGAGATGGGGAACCGCTGAATTTTGGACTCGGCTGGAGACAAACTCTTCCAAGGCACACCCAATGCACAACTCCACCGGCGAAGGTGCCGGAAAAAGGATTTCTGTTGGCAGTTCTCATACTGCCAGGATAGCCAGATGGAAGGCACCACAAAAGTTGGGCTACCTGCTTACTGGGCTGAGATGGGAACAGCTGACTTTTGGACACGGACGGAGAAAACTGTTCCAAGGCACTACCCATGCACAACTCCACCGGCGAAGGTGCCGGAGAAAGGATTTCTGTTGGTAGTTCTTACACTGCCCTGGAAGCCAGATGAAAGGAACCACAGAAGCTGTACTACATGATTTCTGGGCTGAGATGGGAACAGCTGACTTTTGGACTCGGACGGAGACAAACTGTTCCAAGGCACTACCTATGCACGACTCCACCGCGGAAGGTGCCAGAGAAAGGATTTCTGTTGGTAGTTCTCATACTGTCCTGGTAGCCAGATGAAAGACACCACAAAAGTAGGGCTACCTGCTTTCTGGGCTGAGATGGGGAACCGCTGAATTTTGGACTTCTGCCGGAGACAAACTGTTCCAAGGCACACCCCATGCACAATTCCAACGGGGAAGGTGCCAGGAAGGAATTCTGCTTGTAGTTCTCATACTGCCGCGGTAGCCAGATGAAAGGCACCACAAAAGTTGTGCTACCTGCTTTCTGGGCTGAGATGGGGAACCGCTGAATTTTGGACTCGGCTGGAGACAAACTGTTCCAAGGCACAACTCCATTCTGGAATGTGCCAGAAAGGAGTTCTGTTGGTAGTTCTCACGAAGCCCCCGTAGCCAGATGAAAGGCACCACAAAAGTTGTCCTACCTGCTTTCTGGACTGAGATGGGGAACCTCTGAATTTTGGACTCGGCTGGTGACAAACTGTTCCAAGGCACACCCCATGCACTTACTCCACCGGGGAAGGTGCCAGGAAAGGATTCTATCGATAGTTTTCCAATTCCCTTGATAGCCAGATGAAAGGCACCACAAAAGTTATGCTACCTGCTTTCTGGACTGAGATGGGGAACCGCTGACTTTTGGACTCGGCTGGAGGCAAACTGTTCCAAGGCACTACCTATGCACGACTCCACCGCCGAAGGTGCCAGAAAGGAGTTCTGTTAGTTGTTCTCATACTGTCCTGGTAGCCAGATGAAAGACACCACAAAAGTAGGGCTACCTGCTTTCTGGGCTGAGATGGGGAACCGCTGACTTTTGGACTCAGCTGGTGACAAAATGTTCCAAACACACCCCATGCACAACTCCACCGGAGAAGGTGCCAGGAAGGAGTTCTGATGGTAGTTCTCTAAGTACCCCGGTAGCCAAATGAAAGACACCACAAAAGTAGTGTTATGAAGTAAGAAATTTATGTAGTAAGAAAGTTAACCAAAAAAAGGTTAGTTTTATGTTAGGATTAGTGTACGGTTTTGGTTTAGGTTTAAGGTGAGGGTTAGGGTTAGGTTTAGGGTTGCGTACATGCCATGCACAGCTGAGGTTTAGAGTTCTGGTTAGGATTAGGCCACTTAGGGTTAGGTTTAGGGTTATGGTTAAAGATAGGGTTAGGTGTTAGTTTTGGGGTTGGGTTACTGCTATGATTAGGGTTAGGGATAGGGTTATGGTTAAGGTTAGGCCTCTTCGGGTGAAGGCCTTTAGGCTTAGGCCTCTTAGGGTTAGTTCTCTTAGGATTAGGGTGAGGGTTTTGTTAAAGTTAGACCTTTAGCGTTAGGTCTCTTAGGGTTGGGGTTAGGATTAGGGTTAGGGTTAAGGTTATGGTTAGGTTTAGGGTTAGAGTTAGGGTTAATGTAAGGCCTCTTAGGGTTAGGCCTCTTAGAGTAAGGGTTAGGATTAGGTTTAGAGTTAGGGGTTAGGTTTACGGTTAGGGTTAGGGTCTCTTAGGGTTAGTGTTCCCGAATAACTAATCCACTACTATAACCAAAGATGAGGTAAGTCGTAACAAGGTAAGTGTACCGGAAGGTGTACTTAGTATACCAGGGCGTAGCTATAGGACTAAAGCACTCAGCTTACACCTGAAAGATTTCCGTCACCAACCAGATCGCCCTGAGCCTCCTCTAGCCCAACCACAACACCCAAAAAATTAATTAAAAATTCACCCCTCCATCACTAAACTAAAACATTTTTTACCTTAGTATAGGCGATAGAAAAGGCCCACTGGGGCAATAGAGCTTTGTATCGCAAGGGATAGGTGAAATAAAAGTGAAACCTCAAGCAATAAACAGCAAAGATGCACCCTTTTACCTTCTGCATCATGGTTTAGCAAGAACAACCAAGCAAAGCAAACTTAAGCTTGCCCCCCCGAAACCCATGAGAGCTACTTACAAGCAGCTGCCCCCGAGCGAACCCGTCTCTGTTGCAAAAGAGTGGGATGACTTGCCAGTAGAGGTGAAAAGCCAACCGAGCTGGGTGATAGCTGGTTACCTGTGAAGCGAATCTAAGTTCACCCTTAGCCTCTCCCCTAGGGACTCCCAACAGCCCAAACTGAAGTGAGCTAAGAGCCATTTAAAGGGGGTACAGCTCCTTTAAGAAAGAATACAGCCTTCACTAGTGGGTAACTCAAAAACTTTTTCAAAATTGTAGGCCTTCAAGCAGCCACCAACAAAGAATGCGTCAAAGCTCCATGTAAAAAAATCCAAAAACACGACTCCCTTCAAAACTAGCAGGTCAATCTATCAACAATAGAAGAGCTAATGCTAAAATAAGTAACTAGGTAATCTACTACCTCTCAAGCGCAAACTTAATACCAAATACCATTAACAGAAAAATTAATGTCCCAACTACAACAAGATCAAGCATTCTAGCACGCTGTTAACCCAACCCAGGTGCGCCCACTAGAAAGATTAAAATCTGTAAAAGGAACTCAGCAAACACAAGGCCCGACTGTTTACCAAAAACATAGCCTCCAGCCTGACAAGTATTGGAGGTGATGCCTGCCCAGCGACACTACATTCAACGGCCGCGGTATCCTAACCGTGCAAAGGTAGCGCAATCAATTGTCCCATAAATCGAGACCTGTATGAATGGCTAAACAAGGTCTTAACTGTCTCTTACAGATAATCAGCGAAATTGATCTTCCTGTGCAAAAGCAGGAATAAAACCATAAGACGAGAAGACCCCGTGGAACTTAAAAATCAATGGCCACCACGCACCAAACCTAAACCTATCAGGCACACTACGCCCACAACACTGGCCTATAATTTTTCGGTTGGGGCAACCTTGGAGTAAAACACACCCTCCAAAAATAAGACCACCTATCTTAACCAAGAACCACCCATCAACGTGCAAACAGCAACCAGACCCAATACAGTTGAACAATGGACCAAGCTATCCCAGGGATAACAGCACAATCTCTCCCAAGAGCCCCCATTGACGGAGAGGTTTACGACCTCGATGTTGGATCAGGACATCCCAATGGTGCAGCCGCTATTAAGGGTTCATTTGTTCAACGATTAACAGTCCTACGTGATCTGAGTTCAGACCGGAGTAATCCAGGTCGGTTTCTATCTATCACAAACCCTTCCCAGTACGAAAGGACCAGAAAGGTGGGGCCAATACTTCCAGGCATGCCCCCTCTCCCCAAGCAATGACCTCAACTAAATTGCTCAAGGGACTACCTACCTCAAACCCCTAAAAAAGGGCCGCTAGTGTAGCAAAGCCTGGCAAATGCAAAAGGCTTAAGCCCTTTAACTAGAGGTTCAAATCCTCTCCCTAGCTCCCCACAACTCAACCATGACCCAACCAACACCTCTAATACACCTTATCATGTTTTCAACCTATGCTCTTCCAGTCCTAATCACCGTAGCCTTCCTAACATTAGTAGAACGAAAAATCCTAAGCTATATACAAGCCCGAAAGGGCCAAAACATTGTCGGCCCCTTTGGACTTCTACAGCCCGTAGCAGACGGCGTAAAACTATTTACCAAAGAACCCATCCGACCATCAACCTCCTCCCCCCTGCTCTTCACCCTGACCCCAGTACTAGCCCTCCTTCTTGCAATCTCCATCTGAACTCCCCTCCCCCTGCCCTTCTCCCTCGCAGACTTGAATTTAGGCCTACTATTCCTTTTAGCCATATCAAGCTTAGCAGTATATTCAATCTTGTGATCAGGCTGAGCTTCAAACTCGAAATATGCCCTGATTGGCGCCCTCCAAGCAGTCGCACAGACCATCTCATATGAAGTGACACTGGCCATCATCCTCCTCTCCGTAATCATACTAAGCGGAAACTACACCCTAAACACCCTTGCTACCACCCAAGAGCCCTTATACCTAATCTTCTCCACCTGACCTCTCACGATAACATGATACATTTCTACCCTTGCCGAAACCAACCGCGCCCCATTCGATCTGACAGAGGGAGAATCCGAACTGGTTTCGGGCTTCAATGTAGAATACGCCGCAGGTCCATTCGCCTTATTCTTCCTAGCTGAGTAAGCAAACATTATACTAATAAACGCACTCACCACCATCCTATTCATCAACCCCAGCTCCTTAGGCCTCCCCTTAGAACTATTCCCAATAATCCACACCACAAAAACCCTCCTCCTCTCCTCTGGCTTCCTCTGAGTCCGCGCCTCGTACCCACGATTTCGTTATGACCAACTCATACACCTTCTCTGAAAAAACTTTCTACCACTAGCATTAGCCCTATGTCTCTGACACACTAGCATACCAATCTGCTACGCAGGTCTCCCCCCCCGCTTAAAAACACACCCACATAAGGAAATGTGCCTGAATGTCTAAGGGTCACTATGATAAAGTGAACACAGAGGTCTATCAACCCTCTCATTTCCTTGCAAAACCTTAGGAAGACAGCAATTGAACCTGCACAGAAGAGATCAAAGCGCTCCATACTCCCCTTATATTACTTCCTAGTAGGGTCAGCTAAACAAAAGCTATCGGGCCCATACCCCGAAAATGATGGTTTAACCCCTTCCTCTACTAAATGAGCCCCCTCACAAAACTAACATTCTCCTTAAGCCTTCTACTAGGAACAACCATCACAATTTCAAGCAACCACTGAATACTACCCTGGACTGGACTAGAAATCAACACCCTTGCCATTATCCCCTTCATTTCAAAATCACACCACCCTCGAGCTATCGAAGCTGCAATCAAATACTTTCTCGTCCAAGCAACCGCCTCCGCATTAATCCTCTTCTCAAGCACAATCAATGCACAATTCACCGGACAATGAGACATTACCCGACCAACCCACCCAACAGCCTCCCTACTACTAACTACAGCAATCGCAATAAAACTAGGCCTAGTACCCTTTCACTTCTGATTTCCAGAGGTCATACAAGGCTCACCTATAACCACTGCCCTACTCCTCTCTACATTAATAAAACTCCCCCCATCACTATTCTTTTCTTAACTGCCCCCTCACTGAACCCACTCCTACTGACAACCGTGGCCATTGCATCCGCAGCCATCGGAGGGCGAACAGGACTTAACCAAACACAAATCCGAAAAGTCCTAGCTTTCTCATCAATCGCCCACCTAGGCTGAATAACCATCATCCTCATATACAACCCCAAGCTAACATTAATAACCTTCTACCTATACTCCATAATAACCGCCTCCATTTTCTTAGCCCTCAACACAACCAACTCCTCAAAACTATCCACAATAATAACCTCCTGAACAAAAATACCATCACTAAACGCATCCTTGATGCTAGCACTACTATCCCTAGCCAGCCTACCCCCACTCACTGGCTTTTTACCAAAATGACTCATTATCCAGGAACTAACTAAGCAAGAGATATCAACCGCAGCCATAATTATTTCAATACTCTCCCTACTAGGTTTATTTTTCTACCTACGCCTTGCATATTGCTCCACAATCACACTCCCACCAAACACTACAAACTTCGTAAAACAATGATACAATAACAAATCCACAGGCACACCAATTGCTACCTTAATTTCCCTGTTAGTCCTCCTTCTCCCCCTTTCTCCCGCGATCTTGACCATTACCTAAGAAACTTAGGATACCCTGCCTACCAAACCGAAGGCCTTCAAAGCCTTAAATAAGAGTTAAATCCTCTTAGTTTCTGCCCACACCACTAAGGCCCGCAGGACACTAAACCTGCACCATCTAAATGCAACTCAGATACTGTAATTAAGCTAGGGCCTCCACGATAAGCCTAGACAGATGGGCCTCGATCCCATAAACTTCTAATTAACAGCTAGACGCTCAAACCAACAAGCTTCTGTCTACCGGACTCCGGCACACTCTCAGTGTACATCAATGAGTTTGCAACTCAACATGAACTTCACCACAGAGTCGATAAGAAGAGGAATTAAACCTCTGTAAAAAGGACTACAGCCTAACACCTAAACACTCAGCCATCTTACCCATGACCTTCATCAACCGATTACTATTTTCAACAAACCACAAAGACATTGGTACCCTATACCTACTCTTCAGAGCATGGGCAGGCATAGCCGGTACGGTACCGCCCTCAGCCTCCTTATTCGAGCAGAACTTGGCCAACCAGGAACTCTCCTAGGAGACGACCAAATCATCATCACCACCCATGCCTTCGTAATAATCTTCTTCATAGTTATACCCATTATAATTGGAGGGTTTGGAAACTGACTAGTGCCCCTTATGATTGGAGCCCCAGACGTAGCATTCCCCCGCATAAACAACATAAGTTTCTGACTACTTCCTCCGTCCTTCCTACTGCTCCTAGCATCCTCCACAGTAGAAGCTGGAGTCGGAACAGGATGAACCGTATACTCGCCCCTAGCAGGCAACCTAGCCCATGCTGGTGCCTCAGTAGACCTAGCCATCTTCTCCCTACACCTCGCAGGTGTGTCTTCCATCTTAGGGGCCATCAACTTTATCACAACAGCCATTAACATAACCCCCCCTGCCTTATCGCAATATCAAACTCCCCTATTCGTATGATCCGTACTCATCACCGCCGTACTCCTATTGCTCTCACTTCCAGTCCTGGCCGCCGGCATCACCATACCACTGACCGACCGAAACCTAAACACTACATTCTTTGACCTCGATGGAGAAGGAGACCCCATTCTCTACCAGCACCTGTTCTGATTCTTTGGCCACCCAGAAGTTTACGTCTTAATCCTTCCCAGCTTTGGAATCATCTCACACGTTGTAACGTATTACGCAGGCAAAAAAGAACCATTCGGCTACATAGGAATAGTCTGAGCTATACTATCGATTGGATTCCTCGGCTTTATCGTATGAGCCCACCACATATTCACTGTAGGAATAGACGTAGACACCCGAGCATACTTCACCTCTGCCACTATAATCATCGCCATCCCAACTGGCATTCAGGTATTCAGCTGACTGGCCACACTACACGGAGGCACCATCAAATGAGATCCACCGATACTGTGAGCCTTGAGCTTCATCTTCCTCTTCACAATTGGAGGACTAACAGGTATTGTACTAGCAAACTCCTCATTAGACATTGCCTTACACGACACATACTATGTAGTCTCCCACTTTCATTACGTCCTCTCAACAGGAGCTGTATTTGCCATCCTAGCCGGATTTACCCACTGATTCCCACTATTTACCGGATACACCCTCCACCCCACATGATCTAAAACCCACTTCGGAATTATATTCACAGGCATAAACCTAACATTCTTCCCCCAACATTTCCTAGGTCTAGCTGGCATACCACGACGTTACTCAGACTACCCCGACGCCTACACCCTATGAAACACCCTATCCTCTATTGGCTCCCTAATTTCAATAACAGCCACAATCTTACTAATATTCATCATCTGAGAGGCATTTGCAGCAAAACGAAAAGTCCTCCAAACAGAATTAACCGCTACCAACATCGAGTGAATCTACGGCTGCCCACCCCCCTATCACACCTTTGAAGAACCAACCTTCGTCCAAACCCAAGAAAGGAAGGAATCGAACCCTCACACGCTGGTTTCAAGCCAACTGCATCAAACCACTTATGCTTCTTTCTTATGGAGTGTTAGTAAACCCATTACACAGCTTTGTCAAAGCTAAATCACAGGTGAAACCCCTGAACACCCCTACCATGGCCAACCAATCCCAACTCGGATTCCAAGATGCCTCCTCACCGATCATAGAAGAACTCATAGAATTCCACGACCACGCCCTAATAGTTGCACTCGCAATCTGCAGCCTAGTTCTCTGTTTGCTGACAATTACACTAGCAGAAAAACTATCCTCCAACACCGTAGATGCACAAGAAGTAGAACTCATCTGAACAATCCTACCCGCCATCGTCCTCATCCTACTCGCCCTACCATCTCTACAAATTCTATACATAATAGACGAAATTGACGAGCCCGATTTAACTCTGAAAGCCATCGGACACCAATGTTATTGAGCCTATGAATACACAGACTTCAAAGACCTAATATTCGACTCCTACATAATCCCAACCACAGAACTCCCTCCAGGGCACTTCCGACTACTAGAAGTAGACCATCGCATTGTAATCCCAATGGAATCCCCCATCCGTATCATCATCACCGCCAACGACGTACTCCACTCATGGGCTGTCCCATCCCTGGGGGTAAAGACTGACACAATCCCAGGACGACTTAACCAAACATCCTTCATCACAACCCGACCGGGCATCTTCTACGGCCAATGCTCAGAGATCTGTGGAGCCAACCATAGCTACATACCAATCGTGGTAAAATCAACCCCCCTAGCCCATTTCGAATGCTGATCCGCACTCCTATCATCCTAATCATTGAGAAGCTATGTACCAGCACTAGCCTTTTAAGCTAGAGAAAGAGGACAACCCACCCCTCCTTAATGACATGCCCCAACTAAACCCAAATCCATGATTCCTAACCATGCTTGCCACCTGAACGATCTTCTCGCTAATCATCCAACCTAAACTCCTACCATTCACCCCCACCAACCACCCGCCAAACGAAACCAACGTCCCTGACAAATCCACCCCCTGAACCTGACCATGAACCTAAGCTTCTTTGACCAATTCTCAAGCCCCTATTTAATAGGCATACCCTTAGCCCTCCTCTCTATTCTCTTTCCCACCCTATTATTCCCCTCCCCCAACACCTGATGAATCAACAACCGCCTCACCACCCTTCAATCATGACTAATTCACCTAATCACAAAACAACTAATAATACCCCTAGACAAAAAGGGCCACAAATGAGCGCTAATCCTCACATCCCTAATAATACTACTCCTTACAATCAACCTCCTAGGCCTACTACCATACATATTCACCCCCACTACCCAACATAAACATAGCACTAGCCTCCCCACTCTGACTCGCCACCTTCCTCACAGGATTACGAAACCAACCCACAGTCTCCCTAGGACACCTACTGCCCGAAGGCACCCCCACCCCGCTTATTCCCGCCTTAATTATAATTGAAACTACAAGCCTACTTACCCGCCCACTAGCACTTGGAGTCCGACTTACAGCAAAGCTAACAGCAGGACACCTGCTTATCCAACTCATTTCCACAGCCACCGCCACCCTTCTTCCCATCATACCTGCACTCTCCGCTCTAACCATACTAGTCCTTCTACTACTCACCATTCTAGAAGCAGCAGTAGCTCAACACAATTCCTTCCTGGCACCTTCCAGAGTGGAGTTGTGCATGGGTTGTGAATTGGAACATTTTGTCTCCGGACGAGTTCAAAAATCAGCGGTTCCCCATCTCAGCCCAGAAAACAGGTAGAACAACTTTTGTTGTGCCTTTCATCTGGCTGTTGGGGCAGTGTGAGAACTACCAACAGAACTCCTTTCTGGCACCTTCCCCGGTGGAGTTGTGCATGGGGTGTGCCTTAAAATAGTTTGTCTATAGCCGAGTACAAATGTTTAGCTGTTCCCAACCTCAGCCCAAAAAGCAGGTAGAACAACTTTTGTGGTGCCTTCCATCTGGCTGTTGGGGCAGTGTGAGAACTAACAACAGAACTCCTTCCTGGCACCTGCCCCAGTGGAGTTGTGCATTGGGTGTGCCTTGGAACAGTTGGTTGCTGGCGCAGTACGAAAGTCAGCGGTTCCCCATATCAGCCCAGAAAGCAGGTAGCCCAACCTTTGTGGTGCCTTTCATCTGGTAACTGGGGCAGTGTGAGAACTACCAACAGAATTCCATCCTGTCACCTTCCCCAGTGGAGTTGTGCATGGGGTGTGCCTTGGAACAGTTTGTCTCCGGCCGCGTACAAAAGTCAGCGGTTCACCTTCTCAGCCCAGAAAGCAGGTAGCCCAGCTTTTGGAACCGCTGACTTTTGGACTCGGCTGGAGACAAACTGTTCCAAGGCACACCCCATGCACAACTCCACCTGGGAAGGTGCCAGAAAGGAGTTCTGTTGGTAGTTCTCACACTGCCCCGGTGGGCATCTGAAAGGCACCACAAAAGTTTTTCTACCTGCTTTCTGGGCTGAGATGGGCAACCGCTGACTTTTGGACTCGGCTACAGACAAAATGTTCCAAACACACCCAATGCACAACTCCACTGGGGAAGGTGCCAGACAGGAGTTCTGTTGGAAGTTCTCACACTGCCCCAACAGCCAGCTGAAAGACACCACAAAAGTTGTGCTACCTGATTTCTGCGTTGAGAATGGGAACCGCTGAGTTTTGGACTTGGCTGGAGACAAACTGTTCCAAGGCACACCCCATGCACAACTTTGTATAATTATATATATAAGCACATCATTTTCTAAAAAAGTAGTATACCATTCATCACTCATTTTACGTAGCTCATTATTCAATCCCCCCTGTTCTAAAAACTATCATTATGCTCTCTGATCATTCTTCGACAGCACCAAACAGAACACTGAAGTAATAAGGAGTATGTAGTTGCCAATCTATTCCCAATACTGTACTCACTTGTTGTACTATTTTGGCACAACAGTGTGAGTCTCTATTGGAAGAGATTGTTGCCGGAACACCAAAGCGGGGGATAATTTCATTTAACAATCCCTTCGTTACCTCTCTTGCTTCTTTTGTTCGACAAGGAAAGGTTTTTGGCCAATCTGAAAACATATCAGACATAACTAATAAATATTGGTACCCCCCTTTTCTTGGGAGTTCGGAAAATCAGCTTGCCACTGTTGCCCTGGATAATTCCCTCTACTAATGTTCCCTAGTTTTATTTTATTTGCTGTATTGGGATTATTGCGTAAACACATTTCACATTGCTGAGTCACCTGTTTTATTACAGTATACAAGTTTCGCCCTATCAATTTCTGATTTAGACTTTTATATAAAGTATCAGCTCCCCAATGCGTCTTATTAATAAGGCTGTGGTCCATATTAAATTGGATGGTACCACTATACAACCATCCCTTAAATAAATCCACTTATTTTTATTTTATCATTCATGTCCTGAATTACCTTTAAGTTTTCTTTATAGTTTGGCTCCTGATCTGTACTTACAGTTTGGATTTTATCATCTGGTATTAAGGATAATTCCTCCTTTCCTACCTCCTCTGTTACTTGTCTGGCTTCATGGTCGGCCAGGCAGTTTCCAATTTCCAAATCAGTGCCTCAATGGGTCACCTTATGTTCTTCCTTCCTGGATGACCCTCTTATAACAGCGGGGGCCATTCCTCACATCAAGGTCTGGCATGGCACATGTTCCCACCGCTCAACGCCTGCTGGGTTGCAGCCAGCAGCAGAGCTCAAGATCCTTCTTGGTGGCAAACACAGAGGCCAGCCCAGTCTTGCCCTTGATTGTGGTAGGAGGCACTTGACCAACCTTATTCCTTATACTTTGTTGTCAATGCAGAGTTTCATCTGCACATCCCATAACAAGTCACTGTCATGGTAAAACACACAGATTTACTTTAGTAGAACTACTACAGAGTGTATTTTATTTCAGTTTTTCTGCCAGTATCCCCCACAGCCTTGCTGACCAAGGGATATTGTTATATCTGAACTAGACAGGCCTCCTGCTTATCATTTTTACTGTAACAGGTAAAGCATTTTTCACCTTTCCTGGAATTTATTTTCAGATACAGCTGGTTAAAAATTTCTTTTACTTCAGGGAGGTCCTCTTTTCCTCTTTTCTGTTCAATTAAAGATAAGCTCAATATTTCAATTACTTGATAACTTTTAGTTTCATTTCTCCTTCTTTAAACGTCTAGATGTGCTAATAAATCTCATCCCAACAAAGATTTTGGTGAATTTGGCATTATTTGTTTTCTTAGTTTGTACTTTAAAGGTTTCAGGATGTTTTCCTGGTGGCCAGCAGCTCCCACAACTGTAACAAATTCTGTTCACTGAAGTTCAACACCAAGTAAGTTGGTTTTGTATTCACTAAAATTCCACCTCATTTTTCCTAGTCCCTAGTTCACCAGAACCCCTTGATAGTTCTTTAGCTTAGGGCAATCTCGCTTCCAGTGTCCACTTTCCCTACAATATGCACAGTGATCCGATCCCATAGGAGAGGGATTCACTTTTCACTTCAGCCTGACATTCCTTCTGTCTCTGCCTCGTCTCCTCTACCAGTTTAGCACGACCCAGCTCTTCTTCTCTTACCTTCTGTACACGTTCCCTGTTCCTTCTATCAACTTTTTTATATCACACTTACCTAGTAACTCGAACCTTTACCTAGTCCTATTAGATCATCCTGACAAATCTTTCATAACCAACTTTCAAACATCTAAATTTCCCATCAAAGACTCACCTTTATTCTCCTCAGACCCACTGCCTGCCCTAAAGGGGCCGTTAAGGGTCCTGTTGTGCTGCAAATGCTGCAGCAATTGGGGTGACATTGTCAGGTCCTTCTGCTCAATCCTCAGCAACAGCAACCCCCTCCTCCTCACCAGCAGAAGGGTTCGGGGCAGGAGATGCTCTTCCTGCTCTGCAGGTTACACAAGCCTGCCTCTGCAGCAGCACTTCTGTTTCAACTCTTTCTTACCCTGAATGCAAATCTGCTACTTGTTGCTCTAAGTCTGTGTTCTTACATATCACGCCTTCGCAGGCAAACAGCAAACACCCTGCCATGCGTCCCAGCATGATTCAGTCGCACCTTCAAGGGGGTACGGGGGGTTGTACAAACTCACCCCAATACTTCAACACTTTCTCAGGGTCTTTGATTCTTCACCCTCCCACCCCCCCCTCCGCCTCAGGTTTTACATACAAGTTTTTATCTTACATCGTGTTTCATTCTGGTTGCTCCACAGAAGGAACCACAACCTGAGATTTTTAACACAAAAATTTCAACAAGAACATCTTTCTAGTTTAGGTCTCAGGTTTTTTTCTATCCTTTTCAGGAGCCATAATCAAAGATCAGGTGATGTAATCCCGCACACTTTCTAGTGCTAGTACCATAGGATCCCGAGGGGGTACTAATCCACAGTCCTTTTGCCACTCAGGTTTGTCCTGGAGGACGAAGAACATGTCTGCATACGATACTTCGTCCCATTTTCCTTCTCTTCTCAGACACAACATTAATTGCAGGAGAGTGTTATAATCTAACATTCCTCCCTCCTGAGGCCATTTCGCATCACTCCCCAATTTATACAAAGGCCACCGCTGATTACAATATTTAACCAATTTCCTTCTATTTTCGGTACCACCCTGTCCTACGATATCGCTCCAATGTTTTAATATACAACCCAAGGGGGATTTTTCACAGGGCTTACTCCTTCCATTTCCTATTTCGCAATTTTAATTACTTTGTTTTTCTCCGGCCGCCTTGACGTGCGGAATTAGACTCTATAACTCGAAAGTTATAAAGTAGGTATGTTTATTGCGCGCAGATGCACAGGGATCGCTCCTCCACAAGCGTGCAGACCCGAAGTGAAGAACCATCTCACATTTATACAATAAAAGAAATGAATAATCAATTAACGCCTATACATGTTCGTTACCTAAACCCGCTTACTCTCGCTTCGTATGTTAATTAGCTTATCAGTCCGTTGCCTGCAATGTGGTGGTCTTGCAGGTTTGTAGGTGATTCATGTTCTTGTGACCATCCGATCTTATCCAGCAAGGAGACTTAGCACTCCCTTCCTCTAGATAACATTGAAATGTCTCTCATCCTTTTCTCCTTTTTATAAATAGCCCCTTTGTTAGAGGAAGAAGGGTAGGTGTCTCCTCAAAGCTGTGTGACTATGTGACCATACACCACACCCATGACCAGTCACCATACCCACATTCCTTGAGCAGACATATACAATCACGATCGATGTCCATTGTCCCCATTTCACACTATTTCTCCATATCAAGACAATAAAGGAGTTAGAAGAGGAGCCAGTGTGTCCCATTCAGTATTCTCTGTGTATCTGCATGCACCGCTTCCCCTGTTTGGTTTCTGATCTAGAGGGGAAGGACAGGGAGGGTGTAAGGACATTGCAACTCTCGAGAGAGAAGATAGGCTTTTGTGCTGGCTTCAGCCAGTTCTGAGCTCTTTGGGGCTTAAATCTCCCCAGAATGGGTGTGATGTTGAGTCCCTCTACTCCAGGGCAAATGGAGAGGAGGAGGGGCGCCTGGAGGGAGGACCACTGGCGCAGGGGACACCCTGAGCATCAGAAGTTGTTGGAACCACTGATGACTAGAGCTGTGACCAGGGGGGACCTCTCAGATTTCTCTGCATGGGGTACCCCAGTTGCTGGGACATACATTAAGCAGAGATTGTGCCGTGTGGCGGGAGGGTGACTTGGTTTGCAAAGGGGGAGCTCAGGCCAGGCCCCTGCAAGGCAGGTAGAACTGCAGATCCTCCCTGTGCTTCGTGTTCACCTTGCCTATGACAACCTGCCGCAGAAAAGCTGAGCACAGCCCTTTGCTGACACCCAGCAGCTTTTGCTCCCTCTGAAATTTTTTGGTTGATCGTCATTTCATGGAGAGCTCTATTGTCCCCCCAGCCAGGGATACTGCAGCAATAGCAAACCAGGGCTTCTAGTTACTCCCGGACGCCTGCCTTCCTCCCCCTCTGCATCTCCCCAGCTCTCACAGAGGAGGGGTTGCCAGTGGTACCTTCTTCAGGCAGGGCACATCTGCAGCTTCCCATTGAATACCCTCCTTTCCTTTGAAAGCCCTGCCTCTTTCTGGCGGGTGGGGTTTGCTCATTTCCGTGAGCGCTTTTACAGGTGGTGGTGATATGGAGAAATAGTGTGAAATGGGGGCAATGGACATCGATTGTGATTGTATGTGTCTGCTCAAGGAATATGGGTATGGTGACTAGTCATGGGTGCGGTGTCTGGTCACATAGGCACACAGCTCTGAGGAGACAACTACAGTTTTGAGGAGACGCCTGCCCCTCTTCCTCTAACAAAGGGGCTATTTAAAAGAGAATGAGAAAAGATGAGAGACATTCAAATGCTATCTAGAGGGAGGGAGTGCTAAGTCTCCTTGCTGGAGAAGATTGGGTGGTCACAAGGACATGAATCACCTGAAGAAGATCGGATGGTCACAAGAACATGAATCACCTACAAACCTGCAAGACCACCACATTGCAGGCAAAGGACTGATAAGCTAATTAACATACGAAGAGGGGTTTAGGTAACGAATATGTATAGGCGTTAATTGAATATTCATTTGTTTCATTGTATAAATGTGAGATGGTTCGTCACTTCGGGTCTGCACGCTTGTGGAGGAGCGATCCCCCGTGCATCTGCGCGCAATAAACATACCTACTTTATAACTTTCGAGTTATAGAGTCTAATTCCGCACGTCAGTTTGGCGAGCCAGGCAGGAGGATTTCTGCTCGGCTGAGGGACCAGCTGCGGAGCAGACGCTCCTAGGCGCGCCCCGGGAGATTTCCTTGGAGGAGCCTCCTCTTCTCAGCTGTTCACCCGGGAGCAGAAGAGAAACCCCTGGATCCACGGATAAAACGGTATGTTTAGTAACGGGGCGGCTGGTGAGACGCACGGAGACGTCCGGCGCGCAGCGTAGTCCCCAGGAGGAAAGGTACCTTGGGAGGGGGTTTGCTGACCAAGGGGTGGCCGCTAGCGATCTTAAGGGCAGATCGAGCAAACCCGAGGTTACTGCCATTCCTAAAAGCCCGGAGGCCTCGTGACGGAAAGCGGGGGGCGGGACGGAATAAGGCGGAATCTCACAGGAACAAGAGGGACCTCACAGCAAAAGTAAAAGGGAAACTTTTGAGTAGGAAAAAAAGGAAGCTAAAAACTTCCTTTAGGTTGTCTTAAGAATTGGGGAATTCCTGGAATGTAACAACTGAAATAGCGCTCTGTGTCTTGTTTGTTCTATGTGTTGTCTTGTTATATGTTCAAAACTCGGAGTTATGAAATGTATGTTGAAAAATATTAATATTCTGGTAATTCGTGGCAAATAGCTGAAAACTTAACACTCTGCTTAAGACCAGGAAAAATTGGTTTTTGTTTGTTGTTTGTTTTTTGGCAATTGTTCATTGAAATGCATACTTTGTGAACTGTTAGTGTTCCTAAAAGTTGTACATAAGTGCACGGTACCGTATAACATACTGCTTGTGTGACTGCGGGCTGCCCGGAGAGTGTGAATGGTGTGATTGAGATGCGCATTTTGATTTTCCGTGTATAGCTTAATTATTTTGACTAAGTGTGAGTGCAAGAGTGCTTGAGACAGGCGTTTGAGTGCAAAACGAGTAAGAAGCTCTATCTGCGTTTCCAACCTTGGGTGGCTAAGGCGGCCAGAGAAAAACAAAGTAATTAAAATTGCAAAATGGGAAATGGAATGAGTAAGCCCTGTGAAAAATCCCCCTTGGGTTGTATATTAAAACATTGGAGCGATATCGTAGGACAGGGTGGTACCGAAAATAGAAGGAAATTGGTTAAATATTGTAATCAGCGGTGGCCTTTGTATAAATTGGGGAGTGATGCGAAATGGCCTCAGGAGGGAGGAATGTTAGATTATAACACTCTCCTGCAATTAATGTTGTGTCTGAGAAGAGAAGGAAAATGGGACTAAGTATCGTATGCAGACATGTTCTTCGTCCTCCGGGACAAACCTGAGTGGCAAAAGGACTGTGGATTAGTACCCCCTCGGGATCCTATGGTACTAGCACTAGAAAGTGTGCGGGATTACATCACCTGATCTTTGATTATGGCTCCTGAAAAGGATAGAAAAAAACCTGAGACCTAAACTAGAAAGATGTTCTTGTTGAAATTTTTGTGTTAAAAATCTCAGGTTGTGGTTCCTTCTGTGGAGCAACCAGAATGAAACACGATGTAAGATATAAAAACTTGTACTGATGTATGTAAAACCTGAGGCGTGTGTGTGTGTGTGTGTAGAATCAAAGATCTTGTGAAAGCGTTGGGGTGAGTTTGTACAAACCCCCGTACCCCCTCGAAGGTGCGACTGCATCATGCTGGGACGCATGGCAGGGTGTTTGCTGTTTGCCTGCAAAGGCTGATATGTAAGAACACAGACTTAAAGCAACAAGTAGCAGATTTGCATTCAGGGTAAGAAAGAGTTGAAACAGAAGTGCTGTAGCAGAGGCAGGCCTGTGTAACCTGCAGAGCAGGAAGAGCATCTCCTGCCCCGAACCCTTCTGCTGGTGAGGAGGAGGGGGTTGCTGTTGCTGAGGATTGAGCAGAAGGACCTGACAATGTCACCCCAATTGCTGCAGCATTTGCAGTACAACAGGACCGGTAACGGCCCCTTTTAGGGCAGGGAATGGGTATGAGGTGGAATTTTAGTGAATACAAAACCAACTTATTTGTTAAACTTCAGTAAAAAAAAAAAAAAAAAAATTGTTACAGTTGTGGGAGCTGCTGGCCACCAGGAAAACATCCTGAAACCTTTAAAGTACAAACTAAGAAAACAAATAAGAATGCCAAATTCACTAAAATCTTTGTTGGGATGAGATTTATTAGAACATCTAGACATTTAAAGAAGGGGAAATGAAATTAAAAGCTAAATATGATCAAGTAATTGAAATATTGACCTTATCTTTAATTCAGCAGAAAAGAGGAAAACAGGACCTCCCTTAAGTAAGAGAAATTTTTAACCAGCTGTATCTGAAAATAAATTCCAGGAAAGGTGAAAAATGCTTTACCTGTTACAGTAAAATGATAAGGGGGAGGCTTGCTCAGTTCAGATATAACAATATACCTTGGTCAGCAAGGCTGTGGGGATATTGGCAGAAAAAGTGAAATAAAATACACTCTGTAGTAGATCTACTAATGTAAATCTGTCTTTTGCCATGACAGTGACTTGTTATGGGATGTGCAGATGAAACTGCATTGACAACGAAGTACAAGGAATGAGGTTGGTCAGGTGCCTCCTACCATAGTCAAGGGCAAGACTGGGCTGGCCTCTGTGTTTGCCACCAAGAAGAATCTTGAGCTCTGCTGTTGGCTGCAAGCCAGTAGGCGTTGAGCGGTGGGAACATGTGCCATGCCAGACCTTGATGTGAGGCATGGCCCACTCTGAGGCACTGATTTGGAAACTGGAAACTGCCTGCCCGACCACGAGGCCAGACAAGTAACAGAGGAGGTAGGAAAGGAGGAATTATCCTTAATACCAGATGATAAAATCCAAACTGTAAGTACAGATCAGGAGCCAAACTATAAAGAAAACTTAAAGGTAATTCAGGACATGAATGATAAAATAAAAATAAGTGGATTTATTTAAGGGATGGTTGTATAGTGGTACCATCCAATTTAATATGGACCACAGCCTTATTAATAAGACGCATTGGGGAGCTGATACTTTATATAAAAGTCTAAATCAGAAATTGATAGGGCGAAACTTGTATACTGTAATAAAACAGGTGACTCAGCAATGTGAAATGTGTTTACGCAATAATCCCAATACAGCAAATAAAATAAAACTAGGGAACATTAGTAGAGGAAATGTTCCAGGGCAACATTGGCAGATCGATTTCTCGGAACTTCCTAGAAAAGGGGGGTATCGATATTTATTGGTACTAACAGATACATTTTCAGGTTGGCCAGAAGCCTTCCCGTGCAGAACTGCTAAAGCCCGGGAAGTGACCAAAATACTACTCCAAGAGATAATACCTAGGTTTGGAGTCCCAGCGGTAACGTCCTCGGATAGAGGACCACATTTTGTGTCCAGAATAGTGCAACAGATCAGCCACCATCTAGGAATAGATTGGCAATTACATACCCCATACTGACCACAATCGAGTGGCCAGGTGGAAAAGATGAATCATCTAATCAAACAACAGATTGTCAAGTTAGGTCAAGAAACAAATCTAACTTGGCCCCAGTCTTTGCCATTAGCTCTTACACGAATTCGAACTAGACCAAGAGCAAAAAAGGGGCTTAGCCCATTTGAAATTTTATATGGACGACCCTATGGGGTACAAAAGGGGACGTCTTCACAGATTGGTGAAGAAACAATGACTTCCTATATGGTGGCACTAAACAAACAATTAATAAGAATTGAGAAGCATGTGATGGGAACATGCAGTAGGGGTCTGGTTGGACCTGTTCACGATATACGACCAGGGGACTATGTATACGTTAAGTGTTTTGCAGATAAAACCCTGGAACCACAGTGGACTGGACCTTTTCAAGTCCTACTCACCACCTACACTGCAATCAAGGTTGAGGGACAGAATTCTTGGATTCACCATACCCGGATTAAGAAAGCCCCTGCAACTTTGTGGAAAGTAACCCCAGATAAAAAAGAACTGAAACTCAAATTTACTCGGATAAATGGGAACAATGTGGGTGGCAAGTAAGTGAACCTGAGCGGCTGTAGATCCACCATATGGGAAGGGCACCACAACAAACAATATAGAACAAAAGAGTCTGGGACTGAGCCAGTGGCCAGTCTTGCCCAACTTGTTATCAGTAAGCCCCAACTCAAACAAAGATATTTTTGATCAAAACAGATTGTATATGTATATATGAGGAACGTTTAGATTCTTGTGGGTTTTTGTACCCTCTCTCTTGCCTACAACCAAGAGCCTGATAACTGGCCTTGGAATCATGCCCAGAAAAAACACACTGGAATAATGGGAAAGGTGGACTCAAAGACAAAACTAGCTATGGTGTTTTTTTCTGAAAATGAGGTGTACCAAAGGAATCAATGGGATCGGGAGGATGTACACAAAGTCGACCGATTATGGGGAAAATTAGGAGATAGGATAAAGGTAGGGTGTCAAACATATAATGAAAAGGATAACACCAAGATTTCGGGAGACACCCTGATTAATGTCAGAAAGGTAGATAAGGAATTTACCCTTCTAAATACAACCATGTGCTTTAATTCACGGGGATGTACAATTTTACCTTAACCGAGCCCACCTTTATAATATGCCTAGGAAAGGAATCCCCAAGAACAGCTCTGACTTATAAGATCAAAATAACAATCATGCTAACCGCTGTTCCTACCACCACCACAGTTACAACAACCCCATTAACGCTTGATCTTAAATTAACTAAACCAGATCCAAAAATTTATACAATTGGACCATATGTAATCAGAAATACAGGTCAGCAACAAATGTTGTTTAACCCAGAATGGTCTCTTAAAAGAATAGAGTTACAAATACAAGTCAATGTTTCTGATGTTAAGCCATCCTGTTCCCCCTTCTTACAAACCTCTTATGAGGGATGGACAACTTGGTTAAGAAAAAGGGGAAATATTTACCGAAACAGAATAGTGAGAGATGTAACTGGAATGTTGGGAACAGGACTCGGAGTATTAAATTCCATAGACTCAGAGTAATAATGAATAAACTAGCCGCCACCACAGCCGATCTATCAAAACTACAACAACCACTAAAATCTTCATTATTAGCATTAGGGGCGCACCAATGATTGATATCGAAGGTACTCCCCAGGTGGGAACAAATAAACATGGAAGATCATCAACTCATCACTAAGGCGTTAGGTGGTTTACAGGACGACGTCGCCCTGGCTCTAAGTTGTATCCAAGCCCAAATGTGGATGCAATCAATAGCTGCATCCATAATAAGAGAAGGAGAGGAAGGCATATTTCCTACGGAAATTCGAAAGACGGTTTGGGACAATGCTACGGAGGTAGAAAGAAAACTCCAGTCATGGTGGAATATGGTGAACTTTACCTACGACCCCAACACACACACCATCACAGCTTTTGTGTTAACCATACATAATGCAGTAATAATTACCATACACCCCATTGTAGCCCTTGGAATTAACCATAATGGGGTGCTCCTATACCCTTTTGAACATAGAACATGGGCCAGAAAGACAGGCGACAAGTGGCAAACAGTAGATTTAGAATCTTGTATTATGCGAGAGCAGCAGGGCTTCCTCTGTGAAAGCAATACTATAATGGCTCAGGATACTTGTTTAGATACAGATCAGAAAATATGTCATTTCGAGGCCCGACCAAATGCAAACTTGAAAACAGTAATTATATATGCAGGGAAGGGATGTGCGTGTTTGAGAACTAAGTGTAACACAATAACCATAGATGGGGAGGTAAAGGAGACCGCACAGTATTCAAATTATTGTATTTGTAATTTTACTACTATCACAGGATGCGATTTTAGTTACTCAGCCCCAGTAGTGTCTCATCAATTCTTAAAATCCAACTTTACCCTATCACAGATAATAATTCCTACCCCCATAGGACTAAATATAAGCAGTATAAAAGGACTATTAAAACATGCAGATTTACAACGTATACTGGAAGAAACCAAAGAAAAGGGACATGAAACTCTTCTTATGATCCATCATGATGTAGAGGGGATCAAGAAAGTTTTAAAAAAGGTAGAACAGGATGGAAACCATAATTGGTGGGATACTCTCTTTGGCTGGTCACCTTCTGCAACAGGAATTCTTAACACTATGGTACACCCCATTGTGATCTTATTGATCAGTTTAGGAATTTCCTTAATATTAACCATTATGTTATATTTGTGGGTTTGGAGAATGTTTAAAAGGGTAACACTTATGTATGATGCTTTATATCATTCGAGAAGACTGCTTAAGTAAAAGAATTTACTTAATTTAATAGAAAAGGAGGGATTGATATGGAGAAATAGTGTGAAATGGGGACAATGGACATTGATTGTGATTGTATGTGTCTGCTCAAGGAATGTGGGTATGGTGACTAGTCATGGGTGCGGTGTCTGGTCACATAGGCACACAGCTCTGAGGAGACAACTACAGTTTTGAGGAGACGCCTGCCCCTCTTCCTCTAACACAGGGGAGACGGGGAGACGCCTGCCCTTCTTTCTCTAACAAAGGGGCTATTTAAAAGAGAATGAGAAAAGATGAGAGACATTCAAATGCTATCTAGAGGGAGGGAGTGCTAAGTCTCCTTGCTGGAGAAGATTGGATGGTCACAAGGACATGAATCACCTGAAGAAGATCGGATGGTCACAAGAACATGAATCACCTACAAACCTGCAAGACCACCACATTGCAGGCAAAGGACTGATAAGCTAATTAACATACGAAGAGGGGTTTAGGTAACGAATATGTATAGGCGTTAATTGAATATTCATTTGTTTCATTGTATAAATGTGAGATGGTTCGTCACTTCGGGTATGCACGCTTGTGGAGGAGCGATCCCCCGTGCATCTGCGCACAATAAACATACCTACTTTATAACTTTCGAGTTATAGAGTCTAATTCCGCACGTCAGTGGTGACATGGGAAGGAAAGGGACATACAGTGCTGGAGATGAAGAGCTGCTCGGCTTCTGTTTACACAGGGTTTGTACAGCTGAGGTGGGTACAAATCACGGGTGGCTTTGCTGGAGAACTTTGCTAGGGATCTAACTGACTGCCTGTTTGGGAGTCCCAGAGCAGCACGTTCGGTAACAGGAGATCGCTGCGCTGCCTGCCCTTGCCGTTGCTGTTGCGCATGCGGCAGTAAACACCTCCTCTGCACAAAACTGAGTCCGGGTAGAGTCCATGGAGACAGTTTTCGTAAGAATCCCAGATGCTGCAGAAAAGCAGTCTGAGGTCTTAGCTGAGCTGTACTGCTTCAGAAGGGAGATTAGCCATAGATAAGTACGTGCTTTCTTTCTCAGAGAGGGGGAGGATGGTGTGGGATAGTCCTTTGCTCAATGGTCCTGTGGGCATGTGCACTGGAGAGGAGCCATCAGAGGCCACCTCTTCTTGAGCAAGCCACCACTGTGGGAGGCACTGAGATGCTCAGCAGAGGCAGTTTAGGAGCGACAGGGGTGGCTGGTGATCTGTCCCGCTGCTTGGAGGTAATCCCCTCCATACAACCCTGAGATGCAACGTACCCAGCTAGAAGGAATCCCAGAAGAGATGGACAAAAAGATGAACACGTGCAGGTATTGCTCCCCAGCAACATGTGAAAAAATTCATCAGCCGTACATATCCTGGCATGTATCCGTTCATATGGAAGGTGAATATTTATGGTTTTTAGTGTAAGTCAAAAGTTGTTGGACAGTCTGTTTTGCCTTGGAACGAAACCATACAATTAAATTTCGTGAAGCAACCTGTGTTTCAAATCCGTGGACAAGGTGAAATGCCATCTGCATGAGAGCGTTTCTCATCAGCGCAGATCTTTGCTGTCTCTAAAGCAGTGCAGGCTGGGGCTGTGGGTGCTACTGGAGATATGCAGCCCGCCTGCACTGCAGGAAGGTCATTCTGGTCTGACTGTCAGATGGAGCTGTATGTTGTACAGTATTGTACGTGTTGTGCCAAGCTTTCTGCAGGTAAAGAAAGCAGCAGTCATGTTATTTGACAACAGCAATCACAGGTGATGCTGTGAAGAGATTCAGGGAAAATCTGTGGCACGTGATTTTGACTGCAACCAAGCTGTAGTTCTGACTTGTCTTGGTCACTTTAATTAGTAATGTGTCATTAATTTAAAAATAACCAGTGCAGTTAAAGAGCCTGGGTGTTGGTCAGAAATGCCTGGTTTCTCATGTGTAAATTCACCAAGTCAGACGCACTGATGCAAGTGCCTGGATGAATCGGTAAAACAGGGCTGGGCTAGCCAGGGCTGGCACGGGCAGCGTGGGCAGCATGTAGTGGTTTAGGCAATAGCTCTAATTCAGAGTTATGGTGGAGGTGCTGAACATGCTTGGGTTTGAAAGCACACAGTCTTCGTTAGCTTCAACGGAAACTGCAGGATTCTGCTGTGCAAATCAATGAAACTGTGAGATACAATCCACTGTTCAGGAAAGTCAGAACATGTTTGTAAGGAAGTCTCTGTTGGGAGGTAAAACCGCTGCTGAAGCAATAGCAGCGATGGAGCGTGTGTAAAAGAGCCTGGGGAGACCCGCAGCCTTCTGGAGCCAGGCAGAATATTTAGGTTTGCATAACGCCGTCCAGCTTTACCCCCAGCACTGCTGTGAAGTGTCGCACCTCATCTGAAACCAGCAGGCAGGGAAATAGGGAAGTGATTCTCCCTTCCCCGCCCTGAGGAGGAATGTGGCCTCTAGAGATGCTGAGGGACTTGGTACTTTATGCAGTAAGATTTGCACATGTATTTTGCCAGAGATACTGAGGCTAGAAAAACGTGGCAAGCAATCATTCTATGTTCAAGACACCCATCATTATAAATTATACATATAAGCACTTTTCAGCTGCAACGCTAGGACTCCTGGAATAAAAAGGGTTTCAACACCAGCTGTTTCCCTTTGAACTGGTGGAAATTAAGTGTCAGGATTACCTGCTCTTCTGCTGTCAGACAAATGGCGTGTGAAGTGAGTTGGGAGGAGGTATGAAGATGCACAAAAACCTAGGTGAGCTGAAGACGACCAGATGTCAAGTTTACAATCTGCATTATCTGTGCTCCTGGGAGCTTGGGAGCCCAAGCCTGTGTGCCGCCTCCTCCCGGGTATGCTTCCTAGAGAGAGGATCCTTAGCCCGAGTGGGGCGGCTGTGGTTTGTCTGTGAACCTCTGGGCAAGGGTCAGGAGGGAGAGGAGAGCCTGATGGGGAAGAGCCCGTTTGTCATGTCAGAAGCAGATGGTCCCTGTGTGAGGCCACGTGACACCAGCCCCCTGGTTCCCGTGAGAGTTGCCCCCCTGAACGCAAAGTGCCAGGGCCGGGAAGGCTGGGCTGGGGCTCGGGCTGGGGCTGTGTGGGCGTTTGTGTCAGTCCGTGAGTGACCTCTCCCTGCCCCTCGCCTTCCCAGCCCGGCCTGAAACGGGTTTTGCTCGTCTGTTGCGCGCTGTAAGAACCGCTGGGTGCTGGGGGAGCGGGGAAGCAATGGCAGCTGCTCTCATGTAACCCACCCGCTGTCACCCTGGGATGTGCCATGTTGTGTCAGCGTCACTCCAGTCTGTGAGCAGCAACTGAAATACTGACAGAGAAGGAAGAAGAAACCCAGGGTGTAACTCTTCTGGAGAGCAGCCGATAGCACTTGCGCTCTGTTTGTCTTGTTCCATGTCAGTAATACATTTATATAAATTTTCGTAGTGATTTTTTTTTTCTTTTCTACAAGATCACTTCTACAGGATCCGTATCGCAATGTCTGGAAGTAAAATTCAGTTTTCCAGCAACATCAGTGGGTCTTCTGCTCAGGCATCTATTGTCAGGGCAGCAGTTTGACTGAAATACTCTGTCTAGATCCATGTCTAGAGACACATTTGTGTCGGGCAAGGAATAAAGCTGGGGTCTTCAAGATTTCAAGCCTGTGACTTTGTTGTTTGTGATTTTCTGTGCACAACACACAGGGAAACTGAAATTGCTGGAGGAATACTGTGTGGCGCACAGTGTGTCAGAGATACAGAGGTGTATATCTACGTATGAGAGAGGTTGTGCATGTTTAAGAAATAGGAATGGCCTATTTGTGACCATATATAGCGATTTTCAGCAAATTTCCCGTATACATTAAAAAGTATAATGCCCTGGAAGAAAGGAATTCACACAGATGCATCTTAAATCTGTATTATGATAATTTTCTCTCTAGGAGTGCACAAATTTGAGGGGATGTTTTATTTTGTGTTAAGATTTTTGTCACAAGTAGGATGATTCAAGATGCACTCTAGGTGTAAATAAGTAGTATTAAGTCATGCTGGTTATAAAAATGTGTGGTTTTTCACTGCATGTGAGAACTCAGGATCTACCTTTCATATGTCATCATCAGCTGAAAAAGAAGACATGAAGGATGCCATTGAATATTGTGGGGTGTGGGTATGTAAACCCAAGTATTTTGGATTACAGCCTGATTCAGTAAGTTGTACTATACACTAAGGTAAAGAAAACTTACCAGTCAGTGAATAATGCTGAAGGGAGAGTCCTGTAGGTGAAGGCTGTATTACAGTCTGAAGTAAAGTTGGATACAGTCGTCTTATGGTGGGGTAAAATCCTTGTCACTATGTTGGATGCTTGCTGTTACACTGATTTGTTTTCAGTTCGTTTGCTTAAATTTTGAGCGGTGTTTTTCCTCTTGTGCACTGCTGAGAAACAGTGCGGCCAAATGCGGGTTTTTTTGCCTGTGCAAAACGCACGTTCAAGTGAAGAGGGAGATTTGTCTGTAATAGGCTGATCTGTTTGATGAAACATGCCGGTCTTCCTCTTTGTAAGACAACGATCAAAGAGAACACCTTGAAATGTGGTGACCTTTCTGATGCTGCCCCAGCCTCTGCAAAATACGCTCTTGTTTGGCCACGTGAAGTGTTTGAAAAGGGTTTCTCAGAGGGTATCCTAGAGGGGAATAAGGCAGGTGTCCTGCTTGTGGCGGGCGTGTGGGGCAGGGCTGCACAGCGGGGTCTGGTGTCCTCTGGAACACCCGAAGGGACAGCGTAGCAAATGATTTCCACCCCACAGCCGGGCATCATGAGAGAGGGACGTGCCTAATTCTAGCAGGCAAAGCGCAGGACTTATTAAGCCTGTTGCAAGGTGGTAGTAGTTGGCCAGTGAGCTTGGGAAGGGGGAGGGTGAGACAGGTGGTGGCTGGCTGAGGTGCTCCTTCCCTCTTGTGAGCGGAGGGGTCTTTGCCGCGGGAGAACAGGGCCTGGCTGACGAGAGGAGCGCGAGGAGCGTGACGGTCTCAGCCCGCTGGGACACCAAGGCTGCAGGCCCTGTTCAGAAGGCACCACAAGCCGAGGAGGTGTGTGGGGAGGGAGCGTGTGGGCAGGACTGTGACACGGGGCAGAAGCAGTCGGAGCTGTTGAGAAAGAGCGTGGGGACAGGGGCTTGAGGGGGCTGGGTAGGGTTAAGGCATGGTGCGGTTTTCCTGCAAGCTTGGGTTCCTGATTCCTGGGGTGAGGGCAGGAGCAGGCAGGTTTCCCTAATAAATCCTTTCCTTTGCACCTTGAAATGGAATTTATTATTTCTGAAGCTTGGGTGAAGAAATAATCCTCCCTTAGCCAGTTCTCTGTGTGGTGAACGGTAAAAAGCTTGTCATGTTCATTCCCCTTGGGTTAGCTTAGACGGCCGGGGACTGTAAAATGCCAGACAGTAGAGCGCGATGGAGGGAGGAGGGTGGGTGAGAAAAGTGTTGGCAGTTTTAATGAAAAATGGTATTAAAGCAATAAAACGTGAAAAATAAACATGCTCTGTGACAAATGCCGGCAGTTACAGAAAGCAAGCAGGCTAAAAGGTAAAAGCAGCGCTAATGCCTAGGCAAATCTAACCCAAGAAACTGTTGTTTCCGAGTCCTTCTCTTGTTAAGAAGATGGTGATGCAGTGAACCTTTAATTTAGTATCCTTGATTTTTATTATAAAAATGGCTTTCAAAATGCCTTATTTCTATTATAGGATGAGTTTGCAACATAAGTTGCATAGATTAACTGTAATGTTTTTTCTTGATAATCTTTCTGTCTGTACCTGTTTACTTAAGGATAAATATATTTTAGAAACTACCAACTTGATAGAAAAAATCAGCACATGAAAATCACACTGATAAGGCAGAAATTTTACATCAGAAAATGAGGAATTGCACAGTGCTGACAAGCAGTTCTACGTTTAAAACCTTAGGAAGAAAAATATGCAAGAATGTGGGTTGAAAATGAGAAAAGGGAATTGAAAGCAAGTTTTAAAAACGTTACAGCAGAACTAAAGCAGCTGTTTGGTGAAATTAATGAAACTGGGAAAACTACTTCCCATGTGGAAGAAATGTCAGAAGATGGCTTCAGCAATGAATTGAAGAGTTTTCATGTTGTTTCATCTCATGCAACAGAATCAAGTAACAACTTAGAAAGTAAAGGTGAATTTGGAGGTATTAAACTTATGCTAGGTGGAAAAGTACCCAAAATGGAAACTATAATCCGAGTCTTGGTGTCCTTGCTGATCAAGATAACTGAAATGCAAACACGGAAGATACCTGGAGTACGGATGAAGAAGATTGCACAAATAATATCAATGATACAAAGGTGCCTCTAGCAAATGGAGAGAGAGAACAAAAAAGCCTCCTATGGAAATGGAAGAGAATGAAAATGGAAGTAGTAGAAATGCAGTGGGAGGTTGTGAATACTTCCTGAGATACAGTTTAAAAACCAAGTCTTTTGGATGACGTTTCTAGTATTATTCTTAAAAGAAGACCAGTTTCTACACATGATGAAAATGCACTTTTTGTAACAGAGAGGGAACTTGGAAAAGACTCTGGATTTAGTGATGATTTTCCCAGGGACTGCTTTATTGACAACAAAATAGGAGAAACAGAAATGGAAAGTCTTTTTGCAAATGCTCAGCAATCATGTGCCATGCTGAAAAGGAATCTTGATGAAGAATTAAAACAATATATGGGAAGATTTAAGGGTAAGGTAGGAATGCTGCAAATAGTATTCCTGGCTTTGGAGAAAGAGAAGGTACAGCTGCCAAAAGAGGTGGTTCACCTGCTACTCTTTAATCTCACTCCGGATCAATGGTCCTGTTCACTTTAGCTATTTGTCATGAAGGGAAGATGCTTCCTACACATTAGGTTTTGTTCTAATGGAAATAGGTGACTGGTGAATAAAGAGGGCAGTGGAGAGTTGTCTTTTTCCCCATTTTTGGAAAACGGAATGCATTATTGTTCCAGTTTAACAGCAGGTGGCACTCGGTTCCAGTGCAAGTAGTTATCACTTCATTGCCATAAACAGAAATCCATATAAATATGTCGGTTCTGATTCTGAATCAAAGAATGAAAATAGCTTCTGAACAGGGTCTTGACTATTAATTCATGTGCTGTGATATCTGCATGGTGTGTCTTCATTGTCTTTCGTGAAAATTCCTCTTTCCTGTGAAACCATTTGTGTTTGTGGGTTTGGGATCTTTTTTTTCTTTCCTCCCCTTGTTCAGGGAGCAGTAGCCCAGCACAGTTCCACTTGATTTTTTTCTGGTGGTGTTACAACTAACACTGCAGTCCTCCTAACTCTGTCCATCTGTAATGCTTTCACTTTTTTGTTGTTCGTGTTTTAAGATACACTATTGTTTTCTTTCTAAGGGCTGTATTTTTGTTATGTCTTTCATAATGAGTGAATTTGAAGAACTCTCAATGACAAATAATACAATTTGTAGTGTAATTTTGTGAAAATGCTTCTCTGTGGATTAAAAAAAAGATATAATTTTATATTATTTGAGGGGTAAACCCTGAATTAATCCATCTTGGATGTGGTGTTTCTGTCTTCTAGAAATACTAAGAAATACATGAAGCTTAACTTTGTTTTTATAGGTTGAGAAGAAAAAAGCAAACAAAGATGTTCAAGAGCACAGGCGTTGGCAAAACAGGAATGTCTGGATAAATTAAATACACCACCAGGCAACCTCACTAATTGGCAAATGAAGCAAAAGATTACTCTAAGGAAGAATGACTGTTTGAAAATGGAGAATAAAAACACGATAGAAGAAAAAGACAAAAAGAGTTTTTCATCTGGGGAGAGCTCAAAATTGATTAAAATGCCAACGAAAGGGTAAGCTAAGGAAATATTCTCTTAATTCTTATTTGTAGTGCTATGTAAGTGTCTTAGGTTTTCTAATACTGTAGTAGTTGAAGTAGTTTCCCCAGTGGTGAAAGCCATAGTGAGTAGTCCACTGCTTCTCAAAAAGTGAAGAAAGTTTCTTTTTAGAAAACACGAAGCTCACGATGGAGGTTCAATTTTATTGCCTGCTCTAAAAAAAGAAAAGGGGAAAAAAAAAGAAAACAAAACCCACCCAAATTCCTGTGATTTACATGTCAATACTGAGGCAAAATGCATCTTCAAAACCAGAAAGATGCATAAGGAATGTTGAAAATAAAACTTACTGATAAAAATTGCCCTGAGAGCTGGAAGCAAGTTTGGATTTTTGTTGTATTTTGGGTTTTTTGGCAAATCTGATGCATATGAAGATTCTTGTTCTTTTGTGTGACCACACTACATGATGCGCTTTGTGTTGACAAACACTTCTTTTTTGTTTAGAGTGCTTTGAACATGCTGGCCAAGTCAACAATAAGGTCACGTGCACAAATTCTGATTAATTGCATGGGTGTGTGCACAGGCATAGAAGTATTACATGTGTTTAAAAAGGACGAGGAGAGACTTACAGAAAAGCAAAATTACTCTTTCACTGCAGGTATCTCAGGTTTTTTTGCCCTGCTCCCCGCTCCAACTTTTCTCTCGTAGCTGCGTACCCTCCTGACTTCTTGCCCACCCTGAACTTACTTGTGTGGGTTGTGGCAAAGTCAGAAAGAGCAAGTTGTTGACCCTGTTCAGCCTTAGCTAAAAATCTGGTGTGTTATCAACACTGTTTTGGGCAGAAATCTAACGCACAGCCCTGTGTGGGCTGCTGTGAAGAAAATAAACTGCATCCCAGCCAGACACAGGACACCAGAGAATCCAAAATTACAGTTCTTTGACCTGTAGGAGAAGGATTCTCAGTACTGAAGAGAGATAAACCCCTGGTATTAAACAGGGAATGCACATAACCGTATAGCTACATGTCTGTAGCTGTAAGATTTCTGTCACTTTGTGTGCAGCTGAGAGAATAGTTATTTCAACTATTTGCTTAATATCTTGTGGAAAAAATAGCCTTCCAATAGACATAATGGTAGACAATAACTGTTTCAGTCTTCAACTACACCTAACAAAGTTGTTGTACTAGATTTTAGTTTAATTCATTTCTGCAATGAAGTTTTCAAAGCAACTGTAGTGTTATTCATAATCAATGTAAGCATTTCAGTACTGAAATATATTTCTGTTTTCTAGACCTGCAGCAACAACCGGGAGTGAAAAGAACAAGGTACTGTAAAACTGGTTTCTTGATAAGCGGTTTCTATCAGCTTTTAATCACTTAGATGGGAACTGTGTTTATGTCGTTGTGATAAATAACTTAGTCCCAAAATAGGATTACAATCAAAGTTTGCAATTTATTAAGCAAATAGAGGCAAGCAAACAGCCCTGGGTGCGCTGGGAGTCTCTGCTCCACCAAGACACGCGCTGTACAAAATTTATTTTTGGTTTATATTTTCTAAACTAATACATATTCATAGCTATTTCTAAGGAAGGGTCGGTTTATGTAAATGGATCCTTGGAATAGGCGTGTACTTCGTGGCACATGCTCTTTCTGTCTCCAAGGGTCTTCTTAACCCCTGTCTGGCGGTCGGTGGATGAAGTCAGCAGTCTTCCTCGGCTCACCCTTAGGATGACCCTAGATTTTACGCATGCGCCCTGTAAACTTCTCTTACTTAACACTCTGCTGTTAGCAGCTCAGCCTGCGTATCAGGGTGTGTAACCAGATGTCCTTTTTAAGATACAGAAATTAGGTATGTAGCCAGATGTTCTTTGCAAGATACAGGAACTATAGACATTGATCACTCTGTTTTTCTTAAGCGTGTGGTTATATAAGGGTATGTAAGACAGAAGGTTACATTTCATCCTGCGGACCTAGCATTGTTCTATATCGACACGAATCAAATGAACACATTTCACCATCCCCTATCTTCTTTTTTATGGTATTGATTCATGTTTTCGTTTCCAGTCGAGTCAACACTTGTCGAATTGGTATCAATTTTGGATCTTTTTTTGTTTTTATTATCATCAGGGAATGGGTTTTGTCTTTCCCTGGTTCTGGGTGAACAGGTACCGCAGATATTTGTATCCCTTGTATAACCGAGTGTATTAATCTGGTAAAACAAGGTGTTAAACATGGAATGATTAGCAATCCTCCACATAACCCCAATACAATTATCCCAATTTTAGTAAGCCAACCACCGCCTATAAATTTTCCCCCTAATCCTTCTAGATTGATCACATTCCAAGTTTGAACTGGGACATGTGCAATTTTCTTTATTTCTTTTATCAGCTGATTTACGGCTTTTCCTTCATCATCAATCTCTAAGCAACAATTACTAAAGTTAAATTTTCCGCAGACAACTCCTTCTTGTGCTAACAAATAATCCAGAGCTAAGTGATTTTGATACAAAGCGGTTCTCATCTTGGTATTTTGTTTTGCAATTAATCCAAGTACATCTCCGTTTTTATTTACAACTATATCTACTACAGCTTGTAGCCTAATTACTCTATTAAGCATATATATTGGGGTCCTATAACCCCAGGATCCATCTTCTGTCCACCTAGTTGGATCATAATAGGCAATGATTCTTTCAGGAGGCCATTCATTATATTTCCAATTTCCATTTGTAAGCTTCATTTATGGCGCCTTTTCCTTAGCTCATCAGCTTCAGCATATACTGGGACCCCTAATCGCTCTCCCCGATCTATGGGTAACAGGAAAAAACTGGGTCTTATAGTTCCTAATACACAGGGTCCTGTCCAATTCTTTGGTAAATATGCATAGGCTAGTTTGCCACAAATCCAGTAACGTCCTTCAGGAGTTGGCCAACCGTTTGGTGTGTTTGTTCCATTGGTCCAGTTCTTAAATTGATGATTCATTTCCCGTGGGTATCCCCATTTATCCCAGCTATTCTGAGTTTCATTCCATAGGTAACCTCCTTCACACTCCAGGTTACCTACTTGTCTTCCTTTGGTTTTTTAGATTTTGCCAACAACTTCTTCCAATTATACTCGTTTGGAGTACCCATTGTTGTTTTCTATTACCCTTTTTCATTGTTTCCCATGCTTGGGGATTGCTTATGTTGCTCTCCATAGCCTCCCATGGCCATCGTTCACCTTGATTTGTTCCACCACAAACATAACAATTAGTTGTATTCAATGACTTAGCAATGTTTTCAGCAAGATTTATAAATAGATTTTTAGCAACTGTGGGAATTTCATATTTTACTCCTGTTTCTATTTCATGATAAAATGAGTTGAATAACAGTCTATGTTGCACTGACTCTTTTATCCTTTCTTTGATTTTAATATTAATAACTACACCCGGGTCTTCTCCAGGTCCATATATCTTAAGTCCAATTTTGGTTACTTTCTTCTGTTTCCAAATCTCTAAATTTATAAGGTTAAATTTACTAGATTGCAGGTACGGGTTGTACAGTTACTGTCTGTTTGTACCCTTGTGACTGAAGCTTGTAAACTTCCACGTGGATTATCATACCCCCAGCCTGCAGTATCCCAACATACACAGGACCATCCCCTTCTTCGGCATAGGTGTGCCGATTGATACCTCGCGGTTTGACTAGGTACATAATCAGGGTTTATTTGACATTGATGTCCGCCGGGGCAGATGTATTTTGGTTGATTACTATAGTACCATCTCCACTCCAAACTCCCACAATTAGTGTCTGGATCATCATCTATAATACCACATGCATCAAAGATTACTGATACTGACGTGTTCAAATTGGTTATAACCCGACTTGTTCCAATTAATCTACCTACTTCCGAATTTCTCTTAATTTCCACCCAATATTGAGAAGGGAGTTCTTTTGGATCATAGCATACGGTCCTGTTACCTTTTCTGCACAGAGCATACTGGGTTTGGTTATGAAATCAGTTTCCTATTTTCTGGTCTTTACAGTCATAGACCATATGATACACCAAGGTTTGGGAACTTACCCGTCCCCTTCTAGTAGTTACTATATATGGATTGCAGTTCGTCGTAGCCTGGGTTAAGGAACTCACCCCAAGTAGGACTAGAAGAGGTCCGGTAAGGGCCATAGTGATCGATGGTCACAGCCCGAAGGGGTTGCAGCCCTTGGCAGACCTTCCAAGACGCAGCACCAGTTCCCTATCCGGTGTTGCCCTCTTCTTTAATCTTAAGGGATCGTCTCTTTTAAACAGCCAGATAAGATAATTTGTATGCTGTGTCCCAAAAATTTTGGCATATGTTGTGGATAGCTTATTATTGTCTCTTATTTCCTAAAAACACTTCTTGATTAAATCAACAACAATAAAACCTTACCCAGGGTAGGTTATGGAAGGGGGTGGTGGCTTTGTATCGAATACACCGAAACTCTAAGCTGTTATTTAGATAGTGTTCCTGTCCTCCTCCTGGGGAAGTAATATACTTAAAACATTTGGAACACTTAGCCCTTAAAAATAAACAACACTGTTTACACGACGGACAGGCACTAGTACCGGCTCCTCTCCAGGGGCTTGAGAGGGTACGACTTTTTGTCAATCCTCCTCTACATTAATACATTACTGGCTCTTAACTGTTCCCGGTTACTGCTTAATTCTACAGGAGTAATTACAACGAAATTCCCACAGCAACTTAGCTTATGCTCTTTGATGAAGGCTTCGTCAAGTTCTTCTGATGGTTAGTTTAGTTCTTCCTGGTTCAGATGTTATTTTCCAGTCCTCTACCAGACCTTTTACTCGCGAAACATGTGGCCATCCTTTCTCAGCAGTTCTTACAGCTGTTTCTGTAGTTAATAAAACAAGAAAAGGTCCTTCCCAGTGAATAGTGAATGCCGTACCACTTATCTAAAGGATGACGCACCGATGTTTAGTTAAAATCGGGAAATGTCCAAGGACCCTTATTGCCACATGACGGATGCACAGAGTGCTAAGTCCTTGGGTTGATTACCTTTAGAAGGGACATTTTGTCTTAGATTCCTGTTGTACATGCGATGTGGCGAAGATGGAGACTTTAAACATGGCCGCTAAGGAACAGAGTCTGCGCAGAGACAACTCCTCAAGGACATTGCGCAGGCACGAGATATGTAAATGGATTCTCAGAATTGTAATGAATATATAAACAATTTCTTGGGAAACTAATGAATAGGTCTGAGTAGCTTGCTTGTATAAAGGGGGGACTGAAAAGCCCACTCGGTGTGCATGACTTTGGTGGAGCGATCCCCCACGCACCCAGCGCTGCCGAATAAAGATAACCTCCGCCCGCCTGCATATTGCTGACTGATTCTTCAAATCACCAGAGGGGAGATAGGTTTTCTTCTTCCCATGTTTTTATCAACACCTCATCTCCCGCTTTCAACTGATGCATTGCAAAACCTAGAGGTGGTGTTTGAGCCATCATCCCAATTTCCCTCAGCTCTTTTAATCTCTTTCCGATGGTAATGATATATTTTTAGATACTATGATCCTCAACTACGCTGTTCCCTAGAGGCATCCCTTGAGAATAAGGCATGCCATATAACATTTCACATGGCGATAATCCAGTCTCACTGTGTGGTTTAGTTCTTATGTTTACAAGTGCCAATGGTAAACATTTCGTCCAGGGCATTTGTGTCTCGATCGTTAACTTAGCTAATTGTTGTTTTATTGTTTGATTCATTCTTTCTACTTTCCCCGAGCTTTGTGGGTGCCACGGAATGATTGACATAATAATTTTATTATCTGGGGAGTAAAGTGTGTGCCCTGATCAGAATCAACGTACTGGATTATCCCGTATCTAGGTATCAAATGCTCTAATAAAATTTTTACCACTGTTTGTGCCGTAGCTCGTGTTACAGGATAAGCTTCTACGCATTGTGTTAAATGATCTACTATTACCAACAAATATTTTATCCTTTTTATACTTTTTACCTCTGAGACTTTTTACCCGTGAGACGTTTTTTACCCGTGAGACTTTTTTTACCTGTGAGACTTTTTACCCATGAGACTTTTTTTAACTGTGAGACTTTTTTACCCATGACACTTCTTACACGTGAGACTTTTTTTACCCATGAGAATTTTTACCCTTGAGGCTTTTTACACATGAGAATTTTTACCCGTGAGACTTTTTTTATGTGTGAGACTTTTTTTACCCATGAGACTTTTTACCCGTGAGATTTGGTTTACCCGTCAGACATTTTACCCGTGACACTACTTACCTCTGAGACCTTTTTTACCTGTGAGACTTTTTTTACCTGAGACTTCTTACGCGTGAGAATTTTTCTACCAATGAGACTTTTTCTACCCGTGAGACTTTTTACCCATGAGACTTCTTTTACCCGTCAGACTTTTTTTACCCTTGAGACTTTTTTTATCCATGAGACTTTTTTTACCCGTCACACTTTTTACCCGTGAGACATTTTTAACCCATGAGAATTTTTACCTTTGAGGCTTTTTACACATGAGAATTTTTACCTGTGAGACTTTTTTTACCCGTGAGACTTTTTACCCGTGAGATTTCTTTTACCCGTCTTTTTTTTTACCCGTGACACTACTTACCTCTGAGATTTTTTTTACCTGTGAGACTTTTTTTACCTGAGACTTTTTACGCCTGAGAATTTTTCTACCCCTGAGACTTTTTTTACCCGTGAGACTTTTTTTACCGTGATAATTTTTACCCGTGAGACTTTGTACCTGTGAGATTTCTTTTACAAGTCACATTTTTTACCCGTGAGACATTTTTAACCCATGAGAATTTTTACCCTTGAGGCTTTTTACACATGAGAATTTTTACCCGTGAGACTATTTTTACCTGTGAGACTTTTTACCCATGAGACTTTTAACCATGAGATTTCTTTCACCCGTCAGATATTTTACCCGTGACACTACTTACCTCTGAGTCTTTTTTTACCTGACACTTCTTACGCGTGAGAATTTTTCTGCCCATGAGACTTTTTTTACCCGTGGGACTTTTTACCCATGAGACATTATTCCCCATGAGAATTTTTTCCCCTTGAGACTTTTTTTACCTGTGAGACTTTTTTTACTGGTGATACTACTGTCCCGTGGAACTTTTTTGACCCCTGAGACTTTTCTTACCGTGAGACTTTTTTTACCCGGGAGACTTTTTTTACCTGTGTGACTTTTTACCCATGAGAATTTTTCCACCTCTGAGAGTTTTTTTACCCTTAAGACTTTTCTAACCATGAGACTTTTTTTACACGTGAGAATTTTTAAACGTGAGATTTATTTTACCTGTGAGACATTTTTTACCTGTGAGACTTTTTTACCCATTAGAGTTTTTACCCATGAGTTTTCTTTACCCGTCAGACTTTTTTTACTCATCAGGCTTTTTTTCCCGTGAGACATTTTTTACCTATGGGACTTTCTACCTCTGAGACTTTTTACCCGTGAGATGTTTTTTACCCTTGAGACTTTTTTTACCTGTGAGACTTTTTACCCATGAGACTTTTTTACCCGTGACACTTCTTACACGTGAGACCTTTTTTACCCATGAGACTTTTTTTACCTGTGAGACTTTTTACCCATGACTTTTTTTACCCGTGAGACTTTTTTGACCTGTGAGACTTTTTACCCATGAGAATTTTTCTACCCCTGAGACTTTTTAAACGCGAGACGTTTTTTGCCCATCAGACTTTTTTTACCCGTCAGACATTTCTTACCCATGAGACGTTTTTGACCCATGAGACTTTTTTTACCCGTGAGACTTTTTTTACCGTGATAATTTTTACCCGTGAGACTTTGTACCTGTGAGATTTCTTTTACCAGTCACACTTTTTACCCATGAGACATTTTTAACCCATGAGAATTTTTACCTTTGAGGCTTTTTAAACATGAGACTTTTTAACCATGAGACTTTTTTTACCTGTGAGACTTTTTACCTCTGAGACATTTCTAACCATGAAACTTTTTTCCCATGAGACTTTTTTTACCCGTGAGACTTTTTTAGCCGTGAGACTTTTTTCCTGTGAGACGTTTTTTACCCATGAGACTTTTTTTACCCATGAGACTTATTACCCATAGGACCTTTTTTATTCATCAGATTTTTTTACTCACCAGGCTTTTTGTCTTGTCAGACTTTCTTTACCCATGAGAATTTTTACCCTTGAGGTTTTTACCCATGAGAATTTTTACCCGTGGGACTTTTTTTACGTGTGAGACTTTTTTCACCCGTGAGATTTTTCACCCTTGAGACTTTTTTTACCTGTGAGACTTTTTACCCGTGAGATTTCTTTTACCCGTCTTTTTTTTTACCTGTGACACTACTTACCTCTGAGACTTTTTTTACCTGTGAGACTTTTTTTACCTGAGACTTCTTACGCGTGAGAATTTTTCTACCCGTGAGACTTTTTTTACCCATGAAACCTTTTTCACTCGTGTGACATTTTAGCCATGAGACTTATTACCCATAAGACCTTTTTTATCCATCAGATTTTTTTACTCATCAGGCTTTTTTCCCGTGAGACATTTTTTACCTATGGGACTTTTCACCTCTGAGACTTTTTACCCGTGAGATGTTTTTTACCCATGAGACTTTCTACCCATGAGACTTTTTTTACGTGTGAGACTTTTGACCCTTGAGAATTTTTACCCATGAGACTTTTTTTACCCATGAGGCTTTTTTACCCATTAGAGTTTTTTCCCATGAGACTTCTTTACCTGTCAGACTTTTTTGACGCGTGAGACTTTTTACCCATGAGACTTATTACCCATAAGACCATTTTTATCCATCAGATTTTTTTACTCATCAGGCTTTTTTTTCTGTGAGACTTTTTTTACCCGTCACACTTTTTTTACCAGTCAGACTTTTTTTACCCGTCAGATATTTTACCCGTCAGACATTTTACCCGTCAGACTTTTTACCCGTCAGACTTTTTTTACCTGTGAGACTTTTTTCACCCGTGAGACTTTCTACCCGTGAGATTTCTTTTCCCCGTCTTTTTTTTTACCCGTGACACTACTTACCTCTGAGACTTTTTTTACCTGTGAGACTTTTTTTACCTGACACGTCTTACGCGTGAGAATTTTTCTACCCCTGAGACTTTTTTTACCCGTGAGACTTTTTACCCATGAGACATTTTTCCCCATGAGACTTTTTACTCTTGAGACTTTTTAACCCATGAGGCTTTTTTTACTTGTGATACTATTGTCCCGTGAACTTTTTTGTACCCTGATACTTTTCTTACCGTGAGACTTTTTTTTACCCGAGAGGCTTTTTTTACCTCTGTGACTTTTTTACCCATGAGACTTCTTTACCCGTCAGACTTTTTTTACCCGTGAGACTTTTTACCCATGAGAATTTTTCCTGAGACTTTTTTTACCCGTCAGATTTTTTTTACATGTGCGACATTTTTACCGTGACAATTTTTACCCTTGAGACTTTTTACCCATGAGACTTTTTTTACCCATGAAACCTTTTTCACTCGTGTGATATTTTAGCCATGAGACTTATTACCCATAAGACCTTTTTTATCCATCAGATTTTTTTACTCATCAGGCTTTTTTTCCCGTGGGACATTTTTTACCTATGGGACTTTTCACCTCTGAGACTTTTTACCCGTGAGATGTTTTTTACCCGTGAGACTTTTTTTACCTGTGAGACTTTTTGCCCGTGACTTTTTTTACCCGTGAGACTTTTTTTACGCATGAGACTTTTTTTACCTCTGAGACTTTTCTACCCGTGAGACTTTTTTACCTGTTAGATTTTTTACCCATCAGACTTTTTTTACCTGTGAGACTTTTTACCCATGAGACGTTTTTGACCCATGAGACTTTTTTTACCTGTGAGACTTTTTACCCATGAGACGTTTTTGACCCATGAGACTTTTTTTACCTGTGAGACTTTTTACCCTTGCTAATCTTTCTACCCTTGAGATTTGTTTTACCTGTGAGAATTTTCTACCCATGAGACTTTTTTTGCCCATGAGACTTTTTAAACGTGAGACTTTTTTTACCCATGTGACCTTTTTACCCATGAGACTTTTTTCACCCGTGAGACTTTTCTACCCGTGAGACTTTTTTACCTGTTAGATTTTTTACCCATCAGACTTTTTTTACCTGTGAGACTTTTTACCCATGAGACGTTTTTGACCCATGAGACTTTTTTTACCTGTGAGACTTTTTGCCCTTGCGAATCTTTCTACCCGTGAGAGTTGTTTTACCCGTGAGAATTTTCTACCCATGAGACCTTTTTTACCCATGAGACTTTTCAAACGTGAGACTTTTTTTACCTGTGTGACCTTTTTACCCATGAGACTTTTCTACCCGTGAGACTTTTTTTCCCCATGACACTTTTTCCCCATCAGACTTTTTTTACCCCTCAGACTTTTTTTACACGTGAGACATTTTTACCCTTACAATTTTTACCCTTGACACTTTTTACCCCTAAGACTTTTTTTACCCATGAGACTTATTATCCATAATACTTTTTTTATCCATTTGATTTTTTTACTCGTCAGGCGTTTTTTCCCATGAGACTTTTTTTACCCGTGAGACTTTTTTAGCCGTGAGACTTTTTACATGTGAGACGTTTTTTACCCGTGTAACCTTTTTTACCCATGAGACTTATTACCCATAGGACCTTTTTTATCCGTCAGATTTTTTTACTCACCAGGCTTTTTGTCTTGTCAGACTTTCTTTACCCATGAGAATTTTTACCCTTGAGGCTTTTTACCCATGAGAATTTTATACCTGTGGGACTTTTTTTACGTGTGAGACTTTTTTACCTGTGAGACTTTTTTTACCCATGAGATTTTTCACCCTTGAGACTTTTTTTACCTGTGAGACTTTTTACCCATGCGACTTCTTTTACCCGTGAGATTTTTTTTTCCCCTTGAGATATTTTACCCATGAGAGTTTTTACCCTTGAGACTTTTTTTACCCATGAAACCTTTTTCACTCCTGTGACATTTTAGCCATGAGACTTATTACCCATAAGACCTTTTTTATCCATCAGATTTTTTTACTCGCCAGGCTTTTTTTCCCATGAGACTTTTTACCCGTCAGACTTTTTACCCGTGAGACTTTTATTACCTGTGAGACTTTTTTTACCCGTGAGACTTTTTACCCATGATACTTTTTTTACCCGTCAGACTTTTTTTACATGTGAGACTTTTTACCCATGAGAATTTTTCGTCCCGTGAGAGTTTTTTTACGCGTGAGACTTTTCACACCATGAGACTTTTTTTTACCCACGGGACTTTTTAAACTTGAGATGTTTTTTACCAGTGAGACTTTTTTTACCCGTGAGATTTTTTTTTTACCAGTGAGACTTTTTACCCGTTATATTTTTTACCCATAAGATTTTTTTTAGCCATCAGACTTTTTTTACCCATGAGACTTTTTACCCATGAGACTTTTTTTACCTGTGCGATTTTTTTTATCGATCAGACCTTTTTTACAGGAGACATTTTTACCTTGACAATTTTTACCCTTGAGACTTTTTACCCGTGAGACTTTTTTTACCCATCAAACCTTTTTTACCCATGAGACTTTTTTTACCCATGAGACATTTTACCCGTAAGACCTTTTTTACCTGTGAGATTTTTTACTCGTGATCCTTTTTTTTTACCATGAGAATTTTTACTTGTGAGAATTTTTACCGTGAGACTTATTTTACCCGTGAGACTTTTTTTACCTGTGAGATATTTTACCCATAAGAGTTTTTACCCTTGTGACTTTTTTTACTCGTCAGATTTTTTTTCCTCATCAGGCTTTATTTCCTGAGACTTTTTTTACCCGTGAGACATTTTTTGCTGTGAGAATTTTTACCCGTGAGACTTTTTTTACCTGTGAGACTTTTTACACCTAGAATGTTTTTTGCCCATTATAATTTTTTTACCCAGGAGTCTTTTTTTTACAGCTGAACCTTTTTTTACCGTGACTATTTTTACCCTTGAGGCTTTTTACCCGTTAGAATTTTTACTTGTGAGACTTTTTTTACCCATCAGACTTTTTTACCCATGAGTCTTTTCTTAACCGTTAGATGTTTTTACCAGTGACACTTTTTCTACCCGTGAGACATTTTTTACAGCTAAATTTTTTTTACTGTTAGAATTTTTACCCGTGAGATTTGTTTTACCCGTTGGAATTTTCTTAGCCGTGAAACTTTTCCCGTGAGACTTATTTTACCCGTGAGACTTTTTAACCGTGAGACATTTTTTACAGTGGAGACTATTTAAACGTGAGACCTTTTTTTACCCCTGAGACTTTTTTTACCTGTGAAACATTTTACATGTGAGACTTTTTTTACCTGTGAGACTTTTTTTACCTGTGAGGTGTTTTACCCCTTTTTTTACCCGTCAGACTTTTTTACCCATGAGTCTTTTCTTAACCGTTAGATGTTTTTACTGGTGACACTTTTTCTACCCGTGAGACATTTTTTACAGCTAAAATTTTTTTACCGTGAGAATTTTTACCCATGAGACTTGTTTTACCCGTGAGACTTTTTACCCGTGAGACTTTTTTTAGCCGTAAGACTTTTAACTCGTGAGACTTTTTTTACAGTGGAGACTATTTAAACGTGAGACCTTTTTTTACCCCTGAGACTTTTTTTACCTGTGAAACATTTTACATGTGACCCTTTTTTTACCTGTGAGACTTTTTTTACCCGTGAGAATTTTTACTCCTATTTTTACCAATGAGACTTTTCTACTCGTGAGACTTTTTTTACGTATGAGACTTTTTTACCTGTGAGACTTTTTACTCGTGAGACATTTTTTTACAGCTGAGACTTCTGTTACACGTGAGAATTTTTACACATGAGAGTTTTTACACGAGACATTTTTTCATGACTACCAGGGCAGTGTGAGAACTACCAACAGAAATTCTTCATGGCACCTTCTCCAGTGGAGCTGTGCCTGGGGTGTGCCGTGTACCATTTTGGCTCCAGCCGAGTGAAAACATCAGTGGTTCCACATCTTACCCCAGAAAGCAGTTAGCACAACTTCTGTGGTGTACTTTAAATGGCTACCAGGGCAATATGAGAACTACCAACAGAAATCCTTCATGGCACCTTCTCTGGTCGAGCTGTGCATGGCATGTACCTAATCCTAACCCTAACCCTAATCCTAACCTTAACCCTAACCCTAACCTAACCCTAACCTTAACGCTAAGAGAGCCTTATCCTATAGATTTATCCCTAAGACTCAACCTTTAGACTTAACAATAAGACTTAACCTAAAGACTTAACCCTTAGTTTTAAGCCTAAAACATAACCCTAAGAATTAACCCTAAGACTTAAACATTAGACTTAACCCTAAGAGTCATCCTTACGACTTAACTCTAAGACTCAACCCTAAGACTTAACAATAAGTCTTAACCCTAAGACTTATCCTTAAGACTTAACCCTAAGACTTAAGTCTAAAACATATCCTTAAGACTTAACCGTATGATTTAATCCTAAGACTCTACCTTAAGACTTAACCCTAAGACTTAACCCTAAGACTCAACCTTAGTAATTAACCTTAAGACTTTACCTAAAGACTTAACCCTAAAACTTAACCATAAGACTTAACACTTAACCTTAACACTTAACCCTAAGACTTTACCGTAAGAATTATCCCTAAATTTAACCCTCAGACTTAACCCTAAGACTCAACCTTTAAGAATTAACCTTCAGACTTAACCATAAGACTCAACCTTAAGACTTAAGCTTAAGATTAAACCTAAAAACTTGACCTTAAGACTTAACATTGAGACTTAATCATTAGTCTTAACCTAAAGACCTATCCCAAAGACTTAACCCTAAGATTTAACCCTAAGCCATATCCCTAAGACTCAACCTTTAGACTTAACCTTAAGACTTAACCTTAAAGACTTAACCCTAAGTTTATCCCTAAGACTTAACAGTAAGACTCAACCTTAAGACTTAACCCTAAGACTGAACCTTAACACCTAACCTTAGGGCTTAACCTAAAGACTTAACCAGAAGACTTAACCCTAAGACTTAACTCTAAGACTGAACCTTAACACTTAACCTTAGAACTTAACCTAAAGACTTAACCCTAACATTTAACACTAAGCCTCAATCTTAAAACCTACCCTTAAGACTTAAACTAAGAACTTAACCGTAAGACTTAAAACTGAGACTTAACCCTAAGTCTTAACCTAAAGACCTAACCTTAATACTTAACCCTAATACTCAACTCTGAGACTTAACCTTAAGACTTAACTCTAAGACATAACCCTAAGACTTAAACTTAAGACTCAACCTTAAGACTTAACCCTGTCTTATCCCTAAGACTTAACCCTAACACTTAACCCTAAGACTCAACCGCAAGACTTAACCCTAAGACTCAACTCTAATACTTAACCCTAATACTCAACCTAAAGACTTAACCTTAAACTTAACTCTAAGACTTAACCCTAAGTTTCAAACTTACAAATTAACCTTAAGACTTAACCTAAAGACTTAATCCTAACACTTTACCCTAAGACTCAACCTTAAGATTTAACCCTAAAACTTAACCTTAAGACTTAACCTTAACAATTAACCTCAAGATTTAACTCTAAGCCTTAACCCTAAGACTTAACTCTAAGACTCAACCCTACAACTCAACCCTACGACTCAACCCTAAGCCTTAACCTTAAGACTTAAGTCTAAGACTTAACCCTAAGACTCAACCTAAAGACTTAACCTTAATACTTAACTCTAAGACTTTAACCTTAAGGCTCGAACTTAAGACATAACCTAAATAATTAACCCTAACACTTAACCTTGAGACTTTACCGTAAGTCATAACCTAAAGACCTAAACCTAAGACTTAACCCTAAAACTCAACCTTAAGACTTAACTCTAATATTTAACCCTAAGACTTAACTCTAAGACTGAAACTTAAGACTTAACCTAAAGACTTAATCCTAAATCTTAACTGTAAAATTAATCCTAAAACTTAACCTTTAAAACTTAACCTTGAGACTTAACCCTAAGTCTTAACCTAAAGACCTATCCCTAAGACTTAACCCTAAAGACTCAACCTTAAGACTTAATCCTAAGACTCTACCTTAAGACTTAACCCTAAGACTCAACCTTAAGACTTAATCTAAAGACTTAACCGTAAAATTAATCCTAAAACTTAACCTTAAGACTTAACTCTAAGTCTTAACCTAAAGACCTATCCCCAAGACTTAACCTTAAGACTTAAGCGAAAAGACTCTACCTTAAGACTTAACCCTAAGACTCAACCTTAAGACTTAACTTTAAAGACTTAACCCTGAGACTTAACCGTAAGATTCAACCTTAAAACTTAACTTTGACTTAACCCTAAGACTTAACCTTAAGACTTATCCCTAAATTTAACCCTAAGACTTAAAAGTCAACCTTAAGACTTAACTCTAAGGCTCAACCTTTAAGACTTAACCTTAAGACTTAACACTAAGACTTAACTCTAAGACTTAACCCAAAGCTTAATGCTAAGACTTAGCCCTGAGACTTAACCCGAGACTTAACCCAAGACTTAACCTTAAGACTCTAACCTTAAGACTTAACCCTAAGACTTATCGCTAAGTCTTAACCTTAGGACTTAACCTAAAGGCTTAACCCTAAGAGTTAACCCTAAGACTCAACCTTGAGACTCAACCTTAAGGCTTAACCTTGAGACTTAGCCCTGCGACTTAACCCTAAGACTTAACCCTAAGACTTATCCTTGAGACTTAACCTAGCAAGAGGGCAGAAGTGGCACTGGAATTCAGGAGGGGACATGGCCAGGCTAGCCAGCCTGAACTGGCCAAAGGGATGTTCCATGGCATGGGACATCACACTGAGTATATATAAGCTGGGGGAAGAAGAAGGAAGTGGGGACATTCAGCATTACAGCGTTTGCCTTCCCAAGTCCCTGTTACGCGTGATGAAGCCCTGCTGTCCTGGGGATGGCTTAGCACCTGCCTGCCTATGGGAAGCAGTGAACGAATTCCTTGTTTTGCTTTACCTATTAACCTGCCTTTATCTCAACCCAGGAGTTTTCTCACTTTGCTCTTCCATTCCTCTCCCCCATCCCACTGTGGGGGGAGAAAGCAAGCGAGCAGCTGTGTGAGGCTTAGTCACTGGCAGAGGTTAAACCACAACACAATCTTATCTCCCATTTCCAGCACAGGGCTCCACACACATCTCTCTAAGATGTCTCCAAAACCACAACGGTTGAAAACCCATCCAAGAAGAGACCAGAGGATGAATGACTTCTCTTGGCTGGCCATGGAAGGAGCCCCAGTGGAAGTGCCACTGCTACACACGGATGGCAACCTTTCTGAGCATCCTCCCAGAATATCCTTCAGGCTCGTTAGGCATATACAGTCCACAGAAGAACTGCAAAAGTAAAGATTTTTTAACCCGGAAATATTTTTTGCACATTTGCAGCCACTGTATCAAGCAGTCCAGAGTCCAACGGTTGACCTTACTTTTGGGCATGTTGTTTTTTACTCCCCTTTATTTATTTGCATGTAATAGCAAGTTACATAGAATCAGGAAATGGTGTCAGCCCAAAGTTCAAATTAATTTCCCTATTAAAGGTCTTGCACAACCATTTTTACAGCAGGTCTTTAATGAAATCTTTAGTCCAGTTAGAAGGCTGAGATTACAGGTAACTTCAGCAGGTCATGAATACTTTCTAGAAAACAAGTTTTCTTTTTCACATTTCTTTACCAAAGTTGACAACAGTGATTATGCTTGTTTCAGAGAAACTACAAGATGCTTTATCCTCAAAAGGATACAAATCATATGAAAAGTTATTTTTCGCCACTTGGCACATAATTTCTCAACCTTCTTTATCACAAGCAAGCCACTTGCATCCTAAGTACTAGAAATGCAATGATCTATCTAATGTATCAGCCAATATTAAACATCTACCAACTTTATCACACATCTCCATCCAAGATTTCATAAGAAATAAACATTTTATTGCTCTTCTCAAGGTTTCCAGACAGATTAAGTCTCTCTGTGGACAACAAACTTCAAAGAAACACTGTGCAACAGCTTTAAAAGGCTGTATTTAGAGGGAGTACTCCCATCCAGACAAGTATCCAACTTCCAAAAATCTGATCTCTGTAGGATACCTCAAACCGCATGTAAGAACTGAGACATTAATATATGTTACATTTTTAAATCCTAACACTTTATACCTCAATCCACAAATTCCAAGTCACATGTTCAGCAGACCAGCATGAGAAAGGATAACAGATTTTAGATTAGATTTATCCTATTTCTATTAGTCAGGGAGCTCCAGTCCTATGGCTCTTGTGCAGAACTCTGTGGGCCAAATTAATCCCATGCTGTCATATCAATGTTTCTAAAGATTTTTGTAGTGCCCTGACTTTAATGGTTGTTTTGTACCAGCACTTTCAGCAGGATCAGACCTTCAAGGCATTAGATGCCTGAAGTCTTAAATGGTTAAAAAGTTAGCTGTTTGGGCGCAGAAGTCAGTATAGCCACTGCCCCATCAAGATCATTATCAGCAATTAAAACTGAAGCAGATATTCTCAAGATTCTTCATCTATAAACTTCCTATTTCTTTCTCATCTAAAATGAAGAGATAGGAGCAGAGTACCAAACTGTAGTGTGTTGGTTTGTGGGTTTTTTAATTATTTAACAACCTATACTGCTTGCACACCTCTCCCACTGGTCCAGTTATTGCCGTGTGATTTGATTGCTGTGCACACCAAGAGCCGTGTATTTGTAACATGCAGTTCCCTGGGGCGTGCAGCCATACCCACCAGCTATCACAGAAGTCAAACAATGGAGCCAGTTTCAGCCTTGCTCCTGGCCCACCTTCTCCACTAAGGTTTTTGCCTCTCAGCTTCCTTTCAGTGCTACTAGATCTGAGCAAATGCTGCAGTTTTCCTTAAAACTACACTTTTGGGAATCGCAGGACTTTGTTAGCAAAAGCCAAACCAAACCAAACCACCTCACCCCACTAGTTCCTGGCTTATAAAAAAAGAAGCTGGACAACAGGAATTAAGGTTTTGGAAGGCAGAAAGGCAATGAGAAGTACACCAGATGGTAAATTCATGATTTTTAAGCTAGTCACATAACTCTGAGCACCTGTCTAGTTTGGGGGAGGTTGGGGAGATTTATGTATGTATTTGTGCAACTGACAGCCTTTTACCTGGCAGTATCAGAGAGGCATAGAAAAAGCCTCCTGTTAATTAACCTGCAAACAATTTACGAGACCTGCTCTTTAGATCATGCTGTTGCTCAGCCTTCAAGTCAGACGTAGGCTCTGTGTGGGGGTGAGCCTCTAGGCTGCCACATAGCACACCCTCCTCCTCCTCCTCCCTGCACAGAGCGGGCAGCTCCCAGCGAGCCAGCCAGCCCTGCAGTGACAGGGCTCCAGCAGCACTCGCAGCCACGGGCTGGCAAGACAGGTTCCTGCCTAGCGCAGACTTGAACCAAAACCGCTCGTTGCAGTGCTCAGCTTTCTCCCCTCACACACACACTACTGACTGCCGCTCTGGTGGGGCAGGGGGATGAAGCAAACATCCCTTACTGCAGTTAAAGGGCTCTGTGGAGCATCTCAGCCTTCTTGCCCTTCACTGCATTGCACAGGGGAGGGCCAAGCACAGCAAAACTATCGTAACATACAGCGCCAGCCAGTGTCTGACAGCAACAAGCAACCAGGCCATAGCAGCACACTATATTGGGGTATTGGCACATTCCAGGCATGCATCACAACACATGCTTGCCAGCGAGCACTGTGAGGTGGGAACAAGGCACCTGGGATCCCCAAGGGGCTCGCAGGCACCTGCAAGGTCTGGCTCTGCAACAGCACAGTGCTTGCTACACCTTGCTTCTTCCACAGCTCTCTCCTGCCAAGGAACAGTTTCTAATGGTTCATTTCCTGCCTGTCTTCATTCTTGCAGGAGCAGGAGTCTGTGGCCACACAATTAGCTCTGCTCTGTGCTGGGGAACATGTAATATCAAGTCACAGCTTCGGGACTTACTAGCGCAGGTCTGCCTTTACCAATGCTTATGCTTTTGGAAGAATGCCTTAGCATTCACCTGGCTTTGAGCAACAAAAGTGTTTCTGATCCATGCTGTTAACAAAGAGGGGTGCTAAAAATCTCTTCTAATACATGTGTCTCAAAGGAACAATGCACCACAATCCAAGCAAAGAATGAATTTCAGGCAAGACTGAATTAGGCAATGCTTGTGTGGCTTGGCACTCCCCAGCAGTAATGAAATGCAAGCATAGGCTGACATTCAATTGATCCTGAGCCAGGATGAGAGCATTAGAGAAGCAGGGTTACACATAATCTCCCTGAAGCTTCATGATTTGGTCTAGAAAGCTTTGCTTTTGAGCTTTTGGATAAATTCATTCCCAAAACACAGAATGCAGATGCAGACCTACAGATCTACATCCTTCTCAATTATTTGCCACGCTCCCAAAATCACCCAAGTCGTTGCACTTAATTCTCCTGTCAAGACTTACCATATTCTCCTAAGCTTGCCCAGACGCAGACCTCAAAACAAGCAATTTTTCACATTTCAGAAATGGTTTCAGCTGCAAGCTTTGGGTTTAGGCACTGATCACAAAAGAGCTTTGGACCTCAGTCTCCCAGTCTGATATTGCCCATTATAACTGAACAGAAGCGCATTTCCAAGGCCTGCACCCATATGAAGAACACTCCAAATCTTACCACTCTCAGACTTAAAGGAAACGGATTCACCAGCATACAAGTCAGTGATGCTGTCTGTGCATGTGCTGGCTCCCTGCTTCTCATAGCTGCATTTGACTTTGGTGGGTCTATCTGTGCCATTTTTATGTGGCTTGCAGTCACATGTCCAAGAGGATGAGTGCAGCATGAATTAAAGGCTGTCTAACTGCACAAAAGCATGCAGCACATACAACTGTGTACGAGCACATGTATGTACATGTGGGCAACCCCTGCACTTCAGGCAAGTGTCAGGCAGAGTGTGCTCCCCCCGGCGTTACTCCCTCCTAGGGACCCTTAGCTGAAACAGGCTGTTGAGTGGGTGTCTGGGGAGGGAGCTGTTGGCCACAGAGACCACCAGTACCTCCAGGCTGAGCACAGACAGGCAAGCTCCCTTCACTGTCCTTTGGCACATGGCCTGAAATGCGAGATCATGCACTTCAGCAAGCGTGACAGGCCATAGAAACATCCCACAGCCCAAAGGCATCCTGCTGTCATCTTGGGAATCCTGCTAAAGTGAAGCTTTCATTTCTGGAGCATCCTGTCGTGGTTTAACCCCGGCTGGCAACCAAGCACCACGCAGCTGCTTGCTCACTCCCCCTCACCCAGAGGGATGGGGAGGAGAATCAGAAGGTAAAACTCAAGGGTTGAGATAAGAACAATTGAATAGGTAAAGCAAAAGCCACGCACGCAAGCAAAGCAAAGCAGGAATTCATTCACCAATTCCCACGGGCAGGCAGGTGTTCGGCCATCCCCAGGGCAGCAGGGCTCCATCATGTGTAACGGTTACTTGGGAAGACAAACGTCATAATGCCAAATGTCCCCCCCTTCCTTCTTCTTCCCCCAGTTTATATACTCAGCAAGACATCATATGGTATGGAATACTTCTTTGGCTAGTTTGGGTCACCTGTCCTGGCTATGTCTCCTCCCAGTTTCCCGTGACCCTTCAACCCTTCAGCACTGGCAGGGCCCAAGAAACTGAAAAGTCCTTGATTTATTATAAACATCACCCAGCAACAACTAAAAACATCAGTGTGCTATCAACATTGCTCTCACACCAAACCCAAAACACAGCAATGCACCAGCTACTAAGAAGAAAATTAATTCCATCACAGTCAAAACCAGGACACATCCTCAACCCGCTCTTGCTTTCAGCATGCCCTTCTCCTCTTCCCCCTCTTACCTTTCTAGCAACACTGCATTCTGCTTGCTCCCTGAGAGAAACAGAGCAAACATAACCTGATTAACCAAGGGGATTTGGGCAGGAAGGGGCGGGGAGGAGATTAATATGCAGAGAAACACAGAGCCTTTCCCTCTCACATTAGCTCTTGCCTATTCAATAATTAAAGTGTTCTGTTGTGACCTCTGACTTTGGGATTTGCTATAAAAGCTTCTTGTAAACTCTGTCTCAACACACAGGTATCAAAAGAAAGAGAACATTTGGTCTGACAAGCTGAAATTTCTTTCCAACTCCAGGGTCAGTCAGAAGTTTAACATCACTTGCGTACAAGCCTATGGCTCCATTGTAAAACATAAGGGTCCCTCCTGCTGATGTTCATCTACTGGCAGTTGGAATCCAGCATTTATTTGGCTAGACTGTCTTTGAAGCATGGTTTAGAAGTTAACGCAGGCTTTCTCCATTTCATGTACGGAAAAATTGCCAAGGCTGACAGAATTTTGTACAGGCTCGTATGAATATGGAACAGGTTCTGGCTGCCCTCCAAGTTCATTTTGTATTCTGTTTTCTTTCCGTCTGTTCTTGCTTGCTTACCATAAGACATATAGATGTTTCAGGTCAGAAATGCAAAGCTATCCACATGCAGAAAAGATGCCTTCCCTGACCTTCCATGGAGCTATTTTTGGCTGCTCCTATTTACAGAGGTCATGCACTGAACTAACTGGCTCTCAGTAACCTTTGCCTAAGAGATGTGAAATGTTACAGAGATTTTTTTAATTATTATTACTATTTTAATTCTCTCCATAACTGAACACCCTATTGACTCCAAATCTCCAGATGTTGTTGTTGCAAAGGAGCGTATTTTTAAAGGGGATGCAAGACTGAGATTATTACCCAAGGAATTTATGTTTAGCCATAATGTTGAACACACATAGTAAGGACACAGCCTTAATCCAGAACTTTACAAAATGTATTGAGTACCCTCAGCCTTCAACTGCCTTCACTTCTCAAGACCAAATGTGGAGATTGAAACTTCTAGAGCTAGGTAGTATTTCTAAGTGAAACAAGATTTCTTGTCCTTATTGTGCCACTCTGGGGGAACAAACAGTTGATGAGATTAAAAATGAAGGAACACTAGGTTAGCAGCCAAACACACACACAGAATGATTACTCCATAAAGAAAGCAACAGACCTAGCTCCTATCTGAACACGTAAATACAACACATCACATCCTGGCATTCAGACACCTGGGCTCTGTCCATTCTGTGTCTCACAAATTTTAATACTGACATTCTTCCACCAAACTGGCACTGCCCTGTCTGCAAGCATTCCAGTCCAGAGTCCAAGAGTGATAGGTGAGCCCCACTGCCCCAGCAGCCAGTCCAAAGGCTTGTCACGTGGCAAGGAGTTAACACAAACCACGGGGACTGCGCATCCCTGTTTGCCACTCCAAAAACCATCCACCCGCACACAAGTGAGCAAAAGATAAAGCATGCTGGTATCTTTTCCCTTCTGACATCACAGCATTAAATAGCAAAGTCTTCCACAAATGCACAATGAATCCTACATAGACTATAGAACGTATAAAGCAGAAATTATGTACAACTAGAAAAGGATATGGAGAATATATTGGGAGTGAAGCATCCAGGAGACCCAGCATCCAGAAATCCAGCTCTTGTGCAGACATGCACACACACACACACACAGAGAATCCATAAGACTATCTCCCAGCACCTCACATTTTCATCCTATTGGCATCTTTCAAAAGGGTGCCTGCACTGAGATACTGCCTCTTAAGGCCAGAACCATATAGGGTCTAGGGGTACAACTGAATCAGGATACAATTACGAGAAAGACAACACAAGATTGAAGATAGCAAGTGAGAAATGGCATGCTTTGCATTTACCACCCAGAACAGAGGTGTGCTGTTCCTTTAATTACAAGGCCCAAGTTGGAGAATAAAGAGATTCTGCAAGTATCACGATTCCCTCCATAGGAGCTAAAAGTTAGGTGTTTGTTCTCAGTGGTAGCATCCGCCTCCTTAAACAAGACTCACCATAGTTTGTAAGACAACAAAGCCCTGCCTGCAAATGCTTGCTAACATTTGTGCAATTTCATCCAAATACAGGAGCAGAGGGTCCACAAACCAGAAACTCCACACTTAGCATAGCACCATGAAAATGCTTCATTGGCAGTCCGTAGGCAAGCAGCAACCATTCATTTTCTGTTTAAAATTTGAGTGTAACTAAGAAAAGTGAATTGATAGAGCTAAGGGTCAGTGCAATGTTTGTGTAATGTTCTTGAAAAACACAGCACACCAAGAAAAGCATCATATTTGGCAATCACTCTGCCTTACTCTGCTTCCAATTTCACTTCCCTGTCTTGTTCTGCCTCTTTAGTGAGCTCTTTGCTGAGGAGAACTGTGGTATGTGTATGTATCATGCCTGCGCTGTGAAGCTGTGCTCCCAATACAGATGTTCAACTTGGTACCTGCTTGAAGTATGTTGATGATTTCACTTACAGCTGCATAACAAAGCCGAGTCAAAAGCTCACACTTGTGTTGGCACCCAGGCTCTAAATGGAGACTGCAAAACCAGAATGTGATTATCTCTTGAGCTCTGGCTTTCCCACTCCACTCCAGGCAGTGAACTGGCTTGGTTTTTATTCACCAGGAACCACAAAGAGCTGCAGAAACTAACCCATACGTCGCAAGCCAGAAAATCTCAGAGGCTGTAAAAGTTACACTTTATAGTGCTGATGTCGTCAGTGAAAGCTTGGAAGAGAAGTATCCTGCATGCTGAGGTGGATCCTTCATGAAAACACAGACTAAACTATTTCCAATGTCTAGGACTTCCTTGACTCTGTAACTTCATGCTGCCCAAGTGAGACCTTCCTTTTGCAGAGCTTCAGCTGTGATGCTCTCATCTCTTAAATGGATGAAAGAGATAAAGGCATGAATTCACATCTTTCTTGTGGTTCTGTAGAGCAGGCAGGACGTGAAGTTCCTCCACCAAGTCTGTGCATCTGTAATGTTGAGATGTACTCTCAGCTTTCTACAGTGGTGGTATGGCCCAGCAACTTCTCAACCACAAGATGCTGAGCTTCCAGCAACACAACCTGGAATTCTGATTCACAAAAACAGAAGTTTGGCCACAGTGATTTTTGGATGGGAAAGAATACATAACGTGCTACTGTTTTGCACATGCAGAGGGTCAACCGGATATGTAAGGTCTGAAATGCTGGAAAATTATCTCCCTCCACAGGGGAGGCAAGACTCTGTTGTTAAATGTACTGTGTCCCAACTAAATCAGTAAAAACGTCTTTGCAGGACTCTAGCTCTTTAACCTGAGCTAACCAACTTGTTGGCATGTGATGTGCTGAGGAAGGATCCTGGAGAAAACCAAAACTGACAGCTGCAGAATTAATATGAATATTAAAATAAGAGCAAGGGGGTCTCTGCTCCAGATGGAGTGCAGGGACATGCCTCTGACCTTTTGCTGCTGAACCTGCCTGCCCTCTTGCATTGGCAAGTGGCAAAAGCAGCAGCCCACACCCCTCCTCTCATATCACTCCAGCTCCTTAGAGTAATTTATAGAAAGTCTCCACCTACTGCAACCTGCCAGGCACTCAAAAACACGTTAGGTAACAGTAACAGTTCTGCCCATGCCAGTTCAGAGGGCAGCAGCAAGGCTGCATTACCTATTGCACGCCTCCTGAAAGTCAACAGAAGGAAGGTGCTGAACTGGCTGAGATATTTTTGTGACTTTGTTAGGCGAAGACTGAACAGTGGCCCCTGCCCACGGGTGTGCTTTTCCATCTCTCTCTGACCATGTGATTTATCCAAGCATCCCATTTCCTGCAGTTCCTAAGTAAGTAAGTATTCAGGCTTGCATCAAGGGAATGGGTTTGGCTTACAGAATCCTGCACAGTGACTCATGTTTCCATGAGTAAATTAATTTCCTTAGAGAAGCAAGACAAAATCATACATTCTGCTTAGTCCAGCTACCTAGAGTGATGACTGGGGAAGCTTCTGCAAGAAATACAGTTTTCTTTAGCTTTGCATTGACAAAATCACTGCAAGAAATAGTTTTTTATAGCTTTATACTGAATGCATAATCTCTTGCTGTTGTACTTGCAAACATAACCAACCTTTTAAGGGGGAAAGAAAAATCAGTGTAACTTGGAAGTTCTGCATACTGAAACATGTCAGCTAGAAAACAGTTTGCAATCAAAAACATACCTCTGACAAAAAGGCATTGTGGAAGCCTGGGATCTTCAGAACTTGAACACTATTTAACTGGTCTCTATATATACATTCCCCTGGTGTGCATTTTAAAATAGGTTGTAGAAACACACACTTATAAATACCTGGACATGAGAATTGCATAAGCTAGCCCCTCCCCTTCCCCACAATGACAGTGCAAAGAAAAAGAGGGTGTAAGGCAGCAAAAGCACAGGATCTTTATAATCCCAGCGTCCTTACCATAACATGCATGCATGGAAGCAGCCAAGGAGAGGGACCTAGAAGTGTATGGACCATGGCTAGTCAGTTATGTGCAAAGATACCTGCTGATGCAAGCCGAGGCAAAACTCATCTTTTAGCTTTTAGTTTTCTTAGGAGATCAATTCAAACTGTTTGATGTGGCTATACTGTCCAGATTTGAAGAACACAAAATATGGATTTTTGTAGAGTATGAACAAAATTCCTGCATCTTACCCTGTTAAGTATTTTGAAATTGGAATAATTCTGGCTCTGGCAACTTTTCTGACGTCGTCAATTTAGCAGAGCATTACCAGGTGCCAAGTTCCATTTTGGGGTCCAAGCCTGTCTAGTTTAGGTAAAGAACCTCCATAATCTTCATTTTGCTTTATGAAGCTGAAGCATTTCAAAATTAACTAATCCCTACAGTACAATCATCAGAAAGACCCTTCCCATTTTACAAAAAGAAATGAAGCCATTAAAGCTGTTTAGGAAGTTGTTCAGGCCTCAGTATAAATCAAAGAGAAAGAGAGGACTGGAACATAATGTGGCTATGTCTAGTGCCAGGTCCTTCTCTCACACACTGACATCATATGAAAGCAAAGCCCTTGACAACATCACAGCAAAAGCAGGATGGATCATGCTGAGAATAACACAATTTTTAGGGGCAAGTCATACTTCACATCTCAGGTAGCATTGACCTTTCCAGGGTTGGTCAGCATCAACACTGGCTTTGGGTTATAGCTAACCTCCTGGCTGAGCTGTAGCTCATACAACAGATATGTGCCGGTCATGGTTTGGTGTCATTACTCACCTCAGCAGCAGCATCAGATTTAACTTAATCTGTCATAAGTCAGGACCTGAGCAAATGACAAGTGTAGAAGTTAAGCATCACCGTGTAAAACCTGTGGCATATTAGCAAAATGGAGAGAAATCTACTAGTAATTTGTGTTCCATTGAAAATAGCGAGATGCACACATTGAGCTCACCTTGTGTAACTGTCTTGGGACTTAATTTTTGGAATAAAGGTTTCATCAGTATTTCATAGTTTAAAGACAAGCACATTGTTCAAAAAGAACGTGGCAATGTTTCTTTCTGTTGTCAACCAAAGCCTGATCAAATGCCTCCTGAGGCCAGTGGAAAGGCTCCACTTGTAACTCCTAGAATAAAAATATAAATGTTTCCACATTCAACAACTTTCAGACAACAGACAGCTAAGGACAACCTGACGCTTTATGTTATAAACAACAATTTGTCTTGGTTCTGTTTTCAGTAACAGGGAACACAACCACAAGCAAGGGAAGATTTTATTGAAACTTACACCCTAAAAACAATGTTCAATTTTACTCTGCCTGAGCCACAGGATAAGAGCAACCTTGTAATACCAACATTCTTCTCCAAGGAGCCTTTGTCTCACTGTGGCAGTAGTAAAATACCATTTGCTCGACATTAGCTACATATTTTTAAAATGCTCATTGATCTATCCAGCCAGTCTTGTCTTAGAAGCCTCTTATCTCACATTTAAACTCTTCAGAAGTAAACATTTTTATAAGCAGAAAATATTTTTTCTTCATTTTCGATCCTGTCAAATGTTCATTTTCTGTCCTGCCAGATGTCTGGAACCCAAACTCTGGTTTAGTCCATTTATATAAAGCCACTGTAAATACAGATTCCTGGGATGCAGAACTCCCTAATCCATTTTTGAGACTTCTGATAAAACAAGATGCTCAGCAAACCCAGCATAACACAGAACAACAGAACTATTGTTATATGGTTTCCTTTTATTCTGCATTCATGCAGCATTGTCTACTCAACACCTACCCACACTTTCCCTTCCTTAGCTACCAGTCTCCTCTGCACATCTCACAAGCATCATTCATTACTCAAGCAGCAGCAAGGAACAAAGCACACCTAGTTTTGCAACTGATATGTCATTATATTTAGTTTCCTCTGATAAAAGTGTTAGCCTGTATGATAAGAACCAAATAGTTTTATTTTTCTAGCTTATTTCACACAGATCTCCACATTTCAAGTATTTTTTAGATGTTTTCTCACCTGTGTTTTTTGTTTCTTTTGTTTTGCCAATGGACTGCAAAAGAAATGATGAGGCTTTAGGCTACTGTTCCTGTCAGATCATCACAGCGAAAGGGAATTGTCACTAGGATGGTCTGTGACAAGGCACTAGCATGCCTTGAACAGCAGCAGAAAATTCCTTCAGTTGTAAAGCACAGTTTGTTAGATGAGTGCAAGCCTTAGGTGTGTTGAGATATACCCATCTTCACACCATCTGCTCTGCTCTAGCATGGCCGAAGGCCATGTTTTATACTTGCACGCACAGTGAGGTCGTGGGGAGATGAGGACCTCCATGCAATCTCCTTTGTAAATTGGCTAACTATAGTGACTAAGAGGTAAACTATATAAAGTGACTTTAGAAGAGGGAAAAGACATCCCAGACAAAAAAAAGAGATGGAAAGGTCGTTACGGGTTGAGGAAGACAAAGGCATTAATTAGTAAGGAAGGACTTCTGCCATCGCAAGATAAGCACCTCAGAAAGGAAGTCAAGCATGTCCTAGAAGCCCTGGACAGATACTGCCAAAAATCAGCTAGACTTAGAAACCCAAAAGGAAACTAAGACATCACAAAGCTACCGTAGCTACAAGAAATTAAAAAAAAAAGGGGGGGGTGGGGGATGGGGAGTGGTGAAAAAAGTATCACTGTAAGGCAAGAATGGGAAAATAAAGGTAACAGCTACTCACACAAGATCAAATTAACGCTTCTCTTATTTTCATTAAGGATGAACACATTAATCCATGGCATAAAGCCAGAAAGCCTAAGAAGAGGGGTAGAAGGGAGAAACGGGCACAAGATAATAAATGAACACAGCCAGCTGGTGAGCAAAACTCAGAGTCTGCTGTACTCCAGCTACAGGAACCAGACATTCTCCATCCCATAATCCCAATGCACAGTAAACCACAAATCCAGGTGCAGGGATTTTAAGTACATTTACTGACTTGGAGGCATTACCACAGGACCAGAGAACAGCAAGGATTCCAGAAGCGAGCCATGGTGGAAGCCGTTTGGGCCTGTGCTTCTCACATCTGTGCAGTTCTTCAGGAAAACTTGCAAAGAAAAGTTTAACTACAAACATGAAATTCAATGGAGAAAGAGATAAAAGGTAGCACGGGTTTACCGAAAGTAGTTTTGGTAAAGGACAACCTTGTAGCACAGTATAAAATTGAAACTTCGGGCATCTAGGAAACAATAAAAATGTGTAGGGGTTTGCTCTTTGTTAGTATCCTAGCAGGATATAAGCGAAAAGGGGAAGGACTTTAGGTTTACTAACCAAGCACAGGGTGAATAGAGCTGGCTGATGGTGTGGTGTGACTGTGAAAAGACAGGGCGACTCCAGTCACCACATATCCAGGAAGGACAGGAAAACATGAGTGTTCCTGTTCCAGGTGCCACCAAGAAGGCTGTCTGAGACACTCCACACAGCAGCCTCTCTAAAAGAAAAGCGTGGTAACCGCGAGCCCGTGGAAAGGCCATTCCAATGACCAGAGCACACCCCCCAGCCTGCTAGACTTAGCTTATGAAAAGGCTTAGCTTATGTAGTTAAAACAGCAAATGAATGGCAGTTGGGTACACACACAGACGGAAAGGGGAAGTAAACGCCAGAGGATAATGTCTGTATAAAAACCCCGAACATGTGCAGATTTAGATGGAAATCAGAAGCAGGTTTCTAGCCAGTCGACAACAGGCTCCACCCGGAGCTACGGCCATACACCGGAGCGGCTGGGGCCGGCGGCGGGGCTGGCCCGGCTCCGCGGAGCGGGCACCGAGCGGCGCGGCCGGCGAACGGGGACCAGAACGGCCTGAGCTCCGCTGCCCTTGTCCCCGAGGGCGCCGCCCGCCGGCTGCGCGCGCGCTGCGCGTCCTCCTCGCCCTCGGCACCGAACGCCTCACACCGCCGGCACCCGCCCGCGCAGTACCGCCATGAGGGGAACCTTCCCGCCGGCGCAGCGCGGAGCCGCAGCCCGGCCAGGCCGTCTCGGGCTTGAGGCGGGCCCGCCCGAGGGCCCCCAGGGGGGCTGCGGGGCGCCGGCGGGGCTGAGCCGCTCCTCGCCCGCCTCAGCTTCCCGCATAGGGCCGCCCGTTGCGGGCCGCGCGTCCCAAAGCCGCCGCCACCGGACCAAGCACTACTGACCCCCGCCCCTCACCCCCCGCCGCGCCGGTACAACGCGCGCGCGCCGCGCCCCCCCCCCCCCCGCCTCCTCTCCGACCCGACGTGCCAACGGGCACGTCTCCACTGCCGCGGCCCGCCCGCCCCACGTCAGCCGCCCGGCCCCTACTTAAGACGGCGGCCGGCACCTCCCCGCCCTGCTGCCACAGCACGTAGCTGAGGATACTCGGTAGGTGCGATCGCCTCCGCGGGACGGGTGTGGGGGGGGATGGGGTGCGGGGGGCTGGCTGCTGCGGGGCGGGATAGGCGGCGGCCCCCCGACGTGGAGCTGCTCGGACTGCGGTTCGCTCGGCGCCGCCTGCTCGACCGAGTCCCTTTCGCCGGGGAGCGGCCGGCTACGGCCCCGGTGTGCGGCCCGGTGGGGGGGTGGCGGCGCCCCGCCCTGCTCGGCCGCCCGCCCCTCCCTCGAGCTGCTGCCCCCCGGGGACGGCAGTAGCCCGCGACCGCGGGGCTCTGCGGGGGGCCCGGGGCTCGCTGGAGCAGCCCCGGCCCGCAGCTCTCGGGGCGGTAGCGCTCCCTCCCCGGCGCGTCTGGGGACTGGGTGCGGCCGAGGGTGCCAGGGCGAGGGCCGCACGCCGAGCCCAGCGCCCGGGGCAGGGGGGCGGCCGCTGCAGCGCCCCCGGAGCGAGAGCGCAGAGGGCCCCGCCCGCCCCCGCCTGTGCAGCGACGTCTGCGCGCGCAGCGCCTGCGAGGCGGCCCCAGCCGCGGGCTCCCGGGCTGGGCGGGGCTGCGCCAGGGCCCGGACGGCGCCGCCGGCAGCGCCCCGCGGGTGTGGGCAGGGCTGCCGCCGCCGTGCCGCTCCGGCAGAGCCCGCGCTGCCGGGCTGCCGTGCAGCTGGCGACTGAAACTGTGGCGGGGAGAGAAATGGGAATGCCAGGCTCTAGACATCTTAATTCGAAACTGTGCAGTCTCACTTTAAAATAAACCCACGGAGTTGACTTCGAGGATAGCGCCGTGCTTAAGAAGGGCTTGCTGAAGCATTCCGTAACTTCAGCTCTGGAAAGGCTCTCAGGGCACAGAGTAGTAGTTTTCCAGGGCAGTAGAATGGAGATTGTTAGACCATGCTGTGCTTAGAAGTACTAAAATGGCTCCCTGTACCGAAATGTAATACTGACAGCCATTTAGAACAACGTACCAACGCTGGAGTGCCACCCAGCTATGTCTTCAGTGGTTCTCAGGCTGTATTTGAGGGAAAGCTATGGCGAGCTTAAGCAGTGTGTTGTTATCAATACTTCAGGTTTTTTCAGCCATTTTGTTGCATACAGGCACATACTGCCAGATTTTTTAGGCATGTGAACTTTAACATCCTCAAATAAAGTCTGTCTTGCTTGACACAAACATTATGGTGTCAGTAAAAGCTCCAAAGCTTGAAGGAATAATCTGCTGCTTTCCTTTCAGAAGTGCACCATGTCTCTCAAGGATCAGCTCATCCACAATGTCCACAAACAGGAGCAGAGTCATGCCCACAATAAGATCAGTGTGGTTGGTGTGGGTGCAGTTGGAATGGCCTGTGCTATCAGCATCCTGATGAAGGTGAGACTTGGGAGGAAGCAGCACAGTTGTGACTACCTGAGGCCTAAAGAAGGGACAAATAGTAATCCCCCTTATGAGACTGACTGGGCTAGCACACGAGATGAACTTCTGGTTGTACCTTCTGTTGTTTGGGCCTGAAGTGAAGCAGCAATCTTCAAGCTATTGACAAGAGAACAAAAAGCTGTAGTTCTTGTAAAAGAAGTTTACTCTGGTATTGACAGAACATGTTTTATATATCATCTTGACTTAACAGCTGCATTTACCTTTGAAGGACTTTCAGACTCCCTTCTAACTGGGAGTCCTCTAACACTCCTAAACATACAAAAAGATTAAGAACTGAGGGTTCATTTTGTCTGAAGCAGATTGTGCAGTGGAAAAGTTCTTTGCAGTGCGGACTAGAAAAAAACACTCCTGAGCACTCTGAATGACTTGTCCTCTGCATTGCATTGTTATATTGAAAATGCTGTGGTTAACAAAAAGCAAGCCTGGTGTTAACTAGAAAATAGGTTGTTTATGAACAGCTATTAAATTATTCTTTATCATTGCCCTGCTGAATTTTACAACTATTCCACACAGAATGTAGAACATGAAAAGTACAAATCATTCAAAGTGACATCCCAGGAAACTGATCCAAGTACTTTCGGGGAACAAGTGTTACAGATAAGCAAAATTGCTTAAGTAGATCACTGCTTTTAAAATAATTGTAATTTCACAGTTTACAAATAGGATACTTTGCTCAAAGGGGCAATAAACTCACTATTTAATCTTGGTCTCTTGTAGGACTTGGCTGATGAACTTGCCCTTGTTGATGTTGTGGAGGACAAGCTCAGAGGAGAGATGCTAGATCTCCAGCATGGGAGCCTTTTCCTTAGAACACCAAAAATCATCTCTGGCAAAGGCAAGTAGTCTGCTCTAATGTGCTCATTATTTCTGAATGGTGATAGCCAGTTTGGATCTCAATCTGGTCATATGAGTCTAGTGCTTAGCCTGGCATCATAATTATTAAGAGGAAAGCTTGCTTAATTTCTGTTCCTACAGAAATATTACTCAGCTGACATTGTTTCGTATACCTTGTTAAGCCCAGTCCAAGTAGGAACCCTCCAGTTCAGTCATAAGAACCCAAGTAGTTCACCAGTCCATTCAGAAAGATTAATTTCTGAAGTACTTTTATTTCACAGTCAGTCAGCCCCTGAATGCATTACTGTTTACTTCTTGGCTATACATGTCTGATAGCTTTAAGTTTAGTGGCAACCTGACCTGGGCAAATGCTAGCCATCTCATACCTTTAGTTAACTGCACTGGATGCTATCCTGGCAGCTACCCCTATACCCACCTGTGCCTGAAACGTGTGGAATATCACTGCCCATGTTTGGCATGTTAAGATTTTGACATGCCCTTAAGGTTGCCACTTGTGGCAACAAGGCACAGTCTTAAAAGAAAACTTAACTTTCTGTAGAAACAAAGACTAGGGTAACAACCACCAGGACAATTTTTGCACCCTCACCAATACTAAAAGGAACTGAGAACTTCTGAACTGTGTGTAGAAAGAGGTCATGTCTGACACAACCTTTTGTCTGCAGATTACAGTGTGACTGCACACTCCAAGCTGGTCATTGTCACTGCTGGTGCCCGTCAGCAAGAAGGAGAAAGCCGCCTGAACTTGGTCCAGCGCAACGTCAATATCTTCAAATTCATCATTCCTAATGTTGTTAAATACAGTCCTGATTGCAAGCTGCTTATTGTTTCAAACCCAGGTTTGTCTTGTGTTGCCTTAAAAGGGTTTGGCTTAGAGTAGTGTTTTCTTCAGTAATGTGGCATTAGTTTACTAGTATAACCAAGCACAGGCAAGAAGTGTTATCTTCCCTATCAGCACTCAGCAAGCTGGTCCTCTGAGAAATAAAGTTCCCTTCAACATGGGTCTTCAGTTGCCTTTTAAGTGATCTTCCGCATAGCAGTACCCCTGACTGTGTCCTAAGTGCATGTGTAGCATAAACAGCCTCTCAATTCCACCTTTAGAACAGTCACTATGTTCTAAAGAGGTGTGGTGATAGGCATTGGTGTTCTATTCTACATAACTAGCATGCAAATAAAACCCTTACAGATGAACAGAAGATACCATCCTAGTTATCAAACCGCTCATGAGTGGCACTTGTTATCCTCCCTGTTCTACTTACAGTGGATATTTTGACCTACGTGGCGTGGAAGATCAGTGGCTTTCCTAAACACCGTGTTATTGGTAGTGGCTGCAATCTGGACTCTGCCCGTTTCCGCCACCTCATGGGAGAAAGACTGGGCATCCATCCTCTGAGCTGCCATGGATGGATTGTTGGAGAGCATGGAGATTCCAGTGGTAAGTGCCTGGCTGCTACACAGAACTTTTTCCTGAAACTTTGTTTGCAAGTATCTCCAAAAGCTACAGCAAAATGTTGCTCAAAAACCTTTGCACTGCAGCACCCAAGAATGCAAGTCCTGCTTTAAGGTTTTGCTGCACAGAGTAACCCTAGATGATCTACATTTGACCTGAGTTACTCTGCTTTGAAAAGGTCATTACTGTAACCTGAGGAGGCTAAAAATTTCTAGGCTAAGTTGTTCCCATAACTCTAAAAAAAAAAAAAACCCCACACACACCTCACAACTGAAAAAGCAAAAGGGTAACATTCTCTGCAAAGGACTCCCAAAGACCTGCACTAGACCTACTGATAGTCACTCAGTTGTCTTCACTGGCATCTCTTAATTACTCCAAGAACTCCATATAGGAATTGAAGTGCAGAGGGCAAGTCTAGAGAACAGGAGAAAGAGCAGTTTTCTCTAACCTGTACTCTAGCAGCACTAGAGCTGCTTCCTGACAGCAGGAACTGCTGCAGTTACCTTCCAGCAGCACTGCTTCTTGACACTCAGGACTCATTTGGAATCAATTCTTTCTCTGAGAAAACTTTGCAAAGTACTTAAGTTTCCTTGTGAGATAATTAATCTATGTGCAAATCTCAGTACCTGTCTGGAGCGGAGTAAATGTTGCTGGCGTCTCCCTGAAGGCTCTTCATCCAGACTTGGGAACTGATGCAGACAAGGAGCACTGGAAGGAGGTCCATAAGCAGGTGGTGGACAGGTAAATACTGATTTTTTTTTTTTTCAATACAATAACAAATTATGAAGAGCTATAGTATCTCTGAACTGCAGTGTCTGTATCTGGTTTCATAAATACCATAGTAGCCCAAAACTAATTATCAAGATGCAGACATAACAGGACTTGAAATAATACTTTAAAGAGTAATGTAGATTTGGCAGAGTTAATTTTTCACCGTTAGTGAACTTTGAATTAGGGAAGTGCTTTAACTTCCAACTTCCCAGTATAACTACAGGCAGTAGCGTAAACTGCAAATACAATTCTTCACTGCTGAGTTCATTTCAGTCCTGTCAGCAAATCAGTCAAGCTTCTGATGTCTCCACAGTAAGGCACCTCCAAAAGCCCTTCTTACAAACTTCAAATATTTCAGTTGATGATACTTGTTTTTTAATGAGTGACTTTGTCTTTGTAGTGCCTATGAGGTCATCAAACTGAAGGGGTACACATCATGGGCTATTGGCCTTTCTGTGGCAGACCTAGCTGAAACTATTATGAAGAATTTAAGAAGAGTGCACCCGATCTCTACAATTGTTAAGGTGAGCAGCCCCTTTTTGCTAACTCAGTTGAGTTTTTCCTGACAGGATATTCTATAAAATACACAGACATACACAAATTCTAGCCTAACTATCCTTACCTACTTTTCAGGGCCTGCATGGAATAAAAGATGATGTCTTTCTAAGTGTTCCTTGTGTACTGGGCAATAGTGGCATCACTGATGTAGTGAAGATGATCCTTAAACCTGAGGAAGAAGACAAATTAAGGAAGAGTGCAGATACACTCTGGGGAATCCAGAAGGAATTACAGTTTTAAATCTGCCCAACCAGTTCACTCTGCAGTTTAATGGGTTTAGTGGTTTGTCTTAACATTGCACTTTCCAGGTTAAGTCTTTCAACATATGTATCTTAACTAGAACACACAAAAAGCTTGAATCTGAACAAGTGATGTTCTTCAAGACACCATTAGGAAACTACGGTAGGGTTTTCCCTGTTCAGACACGCCTGTTCTTTGCCAGAGCTAGATAACCTAGTCAGTCTTGTACAGTGCAGTAGTGTAACAGAAATCCAACACTCAAAGCAGCACTGCCTAGAAAACCCTTTGCCTTTTCCTTATCTTGTTTAATGTTGGTTCAGAACAATAAGTAACTATTACACAATGTCAAACCAAAGTATTATCTCGCAGTTAAAGGATTGTCAACTTTCTCTGCCACCTGATGTAAGTATTTCACTATGGGTAGGTCCAAATCTATTTTCCTAACACTGCTCTAAATTTTTTGTGTATTTTTTTTTTTTTTAGAGAACCTTATTTTTGTGTACTATATCAGCCTAGTTGTAAGTTTGTCTCCTAAGCATGTTTAAAAAATGTTAAGGTTTCTGCAGAAGACAGTGACTGTCCAACTGTAGTACCAGCTCCAACACCAAATAAACCATGAACTGTTGTTTCTGTCTCCCTTGTTTTAAGTTGTAGGGCTTTGTCTCCAAAATGCAGCTCCACTTGTACCTATCTAAATCAAACAACAGGTAGGAATGAAAAACAATAATGGAAGTATTTAAATACTTGGAACTTAAAACTTGATTCCCATCTTAATGCAAAGAAACAAGCTTTATCAACATGTTTGGAGAGTGGAGAGACAATGCAACAAAGGAAGATCTTCCTTACCTGTACACACAAATGCATGTCAGAAGAACCTCTACATCAAGTACTTGACATCCATAAAAAGTAAACTTGCTGCCAAGCACAAAAAAGCGTCTCCTCTGGAATAGCCATGCATAGAAACCAACAACAACATTATGCCTTGTATTGGGTCTGGCTGAGCCCCGTAGCAGCCCTCAACAGTGCTGTGCTTTTGTCTTAGTAGCTAGAAAGGCAGTGATAACACACCAGCCTTCAGCTGCTGCTGAGCAGTGCTCAGACAGCATCAAGACTGTCTCTCCAACCTTCTCCCCACCTCACCAGTAGGCTGGGCAAGATCCTGGGAGGGGATATGGTCAGTTTGGGTCAGCTGTCCTAGGCATACCACATGACATTTGCTCAGATATAAAAGCTAAGAGAAAGGAGAAGGGAGGGCATTTATTATTTATGACATTTGTCTTCCAGAGCAACCACTACCCACACTGAAGCTATGCTTCCTAGGAAGTGGCCAACCATTGCCTCCAGAGGGGAAGTAGAGAATAACATCTTTGGTTTTCCTTTGCTTTTCACACAAGTGCAACTGTTGCTATTGCTTTCATTAAACTGCCTTTACCTTGACCCGCAAGTTTGGGGTTTTTAAATCTTATTCCCTGTCTGCCGTACACACACACCCCACACTCCCTTCTGCAGAGGAGGTATGTGATGGAGAAGCTTGGTGGGCACCCAACATCCGGCCAAGGTCAACACACCACACTCTTCAAAGGCCATAATAAGTTAAAGAATTAATCACCTCAATTGTCATTAATAATTTAAAACAATATACTTCATTGCAATGAAGATAGAAAGGCATTATTCTTAGCTTTTTGTAACACTAGGACACAGCATGTAACTTAAGAATGGAAACAGAGTGCCTGATTAAGTCCAGGGTAGATTTCTAATACGGACTGCATATAGTATTTTTGAATAAGCTGAAAGTGCTTGTGAAGCAATTTCAGTAACAAAGGAAAAGCTGTAGCTACTGTACTGTACTGCTTTCTCTTATATCCACATTACCAAGATAGCACCTGGAATGAGAGCACAGAGCAACAGTGACTATGAATAGTCATGTTTTATGCAGATGATAGGAAGATGGTATGAAGTAATTTTCAAAGCTTTCAGAAGATCCACAGGACTTACAATTCTTACTGCACGAGGTCTCACCCAGCTTTTTAACATGAACTCCAGCTTCTTCAGATCCAATAGTGCAGGAGCGGGCTGGAAACTAGGACCATGCGTGGCAAACAGCTCAGGGGAATGTACTCGAGCTTGTCTAGACAACAATTAACATGATGGGGCATGTTTACAGAGCACAGGGGAGTGTGAGAAGGATGGCGCCAAGGATGGCGCCAAGGAAAGGCAACACCTTGCTGTTAATTGCTGGCAGTTAACCACCAATCAGGGATTGCCTAGGATGCAAGGCTTAGCTTCAAGAACCAATCTGTTTAAAACGCGCAGCTTCTGAAAGTGTATATAACCTCGTGCTTCTGTACAATAAACTGACATTTGCTTGCATCAAGCTGCGTCCCGTCTCTTCATTCACCGCAAATTGGTGACCCCGACGTGATGTGTTTAAGGATCTAACGTGAAGGGCTCTCGAATCGCCTATCTGAGCGACATGCAGCGAATCCCACATAACTTCGAATGATCTGCTGAAAGGAAGCAGGAGCCGGCTGGCCATAAATCCCTCCGGAGGTGAGAGGTGAGCTGTGGGAAATCCATAACGGGGAATCAGGCTTCATCCCCAGAATGAGACGTATATGGACTCATGAAGGTCTTCTAGTCAGATCCGGGAGTCCGTGCCTCAGTCTCCTCAAATGGTGACCCCTATGGTGGTGTTCCGAAGCCTTGGAAGAATAAGGACGGAACTGGTCGGTAAAAAAAGACAGCTCGTGGAAGAGGGCTGCGTTCCGGAGGAGACGGCTTGGCCGAACGATCGTCTTGCTGTCTGGACCAGGCGGACAACCTAAACCCCGAGGATAACGCCTGTATGCATCGAGACAGGTGAGCAGCCAAGAAACTTTAGAGACTTTGAAAGAATGAAAGTGTGTACAGACAGCAGCCAATTGTATGATGCTGCCGCGGAGGGGAACACCGTGTCGGGAATGCATTTAACATCTTGGTGGCAAATTCTGACTCCTCTTTGCCAAGTGTGGACTAATTCTACTAACGGTGCTAAACCAGAGGAAGCTGTAAATTCCACCGACAGCGCGACTCTTCTCAAGACACCGTCAGCGATGGCGATTCCGTCCACACCTCCTCTGCCCCCAAAGCTTCTGTCACTGACTGCAGCGACCCTCACAACACAGGACCAAGCACGGGAACAGGACAACTCGGACAATGATTTTATTGACCCTGAGAAACATTTTGATCCAGGTCCTATAGATCTAGAAAAGGAGCTAGACCTTTCCCCCACCCCCTTGTCTCTCCTGATGCATTGATTGGATTTTTGGGGAGGGTGAAAGGGAGTCTGAGGGATTGGTGGCAGGAATGCAAGTGGGAAACACTTCAGTGATGGGTTTTGGGAGTCGCTAGGGCATGTTCAGTATTTTGTCAGACAAATCAACCTGCAGAGTGGCAGCCTGTGCAATACGAGGCTGTTAAAGGGTTAAGCAAAGCAGTGCGGGAAGGGAGGATTCATCATACATTTGCTGTGTCCCTTCTTGAAGTGATGGCAGAGCCTTATACACTCACACTGCATGATTGGAAGTTACTGCTTTGTATGGTACTAACTGATACAGTATATGATGTGGTTATTTGATTTTTGTGAGCTATGTGTAGTGGCCTTGACTGAAAACCTTAATCGGGGAATTGCTGTTAACTATGAGCAGTTGGCTGGAGCAATTAACTGTGCCGATTCTGTGACTCAGGCAAGGTATCCCAGGGACAGCTGTTTGCAAATGAATGAGACGGCTATTAAGGCAGTCAGGATGCGGGAGTCTTGCAGGGTCCTAGAGAGTCACTAACTGTAATACTAACTTGATTGATTGGCTTCAGAATATTTTGCAACAAGTCGAACATCAGGAAGCTCAAGGGTTGCTTTTAAAACAACTAGCTGTGATAATGCCAATGAAAATTGTAAACGGGCAACTTTCACAATCGCAACCCCAACATGTGTCAAATGATTGTAACGCAGAACTCACAGCGGACTGTAATTCTCAGGCTGAGTTCTGGAATGCAGCATAACACATTTTTGCTTCTCTAATCTCTTCTGTAAGAATAGTACACGCTCTTAACTTGCTTAGTAAATTAGGCTGCTAGCTTGCTACACAAAGTAATACTACAAATACTGTTCTTTTTTTTCTGGCTTATTAACAGATGTTGATTCTGTCCATCATATGTTGCTACAGAACCGAGTTGCTATTGATTTTTATTATTAGCACAGGGACACAAGTGTGAAGAATTTGATAGGATGTGTTACGTGAATCTGAGTGACCACTGTGAATTAATTTACAAAAGTATACAAAACTCAAAAGCCTTAAAACAAAGATCTGCAACAGAGCCAGGGGCTGGAGGCCTTTGGTCTCTTCTCACGGCTGGGAAACTTTGGGCCATGACTCAAAAGTATTACAGGATTTATTATAATTATCTTTAACCACCTTAGTGATGTTTGCCTTATGTCTCCCATGCCTTTTTCTTTTTTTTTTTCCTGTATTCAGTGTTTAGTTGATTGTAACATAAATCAGGTCATGGTCACCCAGCTACACACACCCTTTGCCTCGTCGCAATTAACAAGCAAAAAAGAGGAGGACAGAGAATGTCTGAAGAGAGAGATAGGAGAGGAAGCTGGAGAATATTTGACCTAACAAGAGATGAGAGAACAGCTGGGTATTGCGAAGGAGACTAGGAAAGATAAACATGGTTATCTAGTGTTTAATAGGTGTCTGCATACTTGTAGAGATACATAGCTATGTAACTACATGAACGATTTCTGCCCGGAGCCTGGTGGAGCATACAGCTGCGGTTTGTGTCCGGGCTCAGAGATGTAAATAGGGGCTTCTCTGTTATGGTAAAAGTGTTTCTCTTTGCATAAAAAGGAGAGGGAATGAAGGGAATGACCCCGAGGTATGTTCAGAGAAGGCATGCGATGTTTCCAACTTTTTGACTGAACCAGTTCTTGTTTGGTGTGCCCTTCCACCTATGTATAATTTTAATCCAAAAGAAGCTGATATTGTTTACACTTTGAATGTCGATAATTGTCTTTCTGTAGATGCTAATGTAGTAGGAGGCTATGATGGGAACGTGTCGCAGCGGTTCTTCTCTTATCCAGAGTAACAGCAGGGAAAGCATTAAAGAGTTAAATCACCTTGTTTGGTAGGCAGTTAAGAGTGTGAGTCAAAATTGCCACTGCCTTTGTTGTTGGTTCAGGGACACGGCTGTGAGGATTTTGATGGTATGCGCTGTGTGGATTTTAGGCACCCCACTGCAGCAACATGTTATCAAAATCTGAGAAAATTTCAGCCTTTTTGGCATCCATTCACTCAATTGGCAGTATTGTTTGTTTGCTATTACCTTGGTTGCTGTCATGTTTGCAAGGGCCCTGCAGAACATGGCAAACCTGGTACTAGCTGTTCAAAAACCAAAAGGGGAAATTGTAAAATTGTACGGAACAAAGACAGTGGGTTATGTTGACACTGATAATATGTCTTAGTTGCTTTTTTTATTTGTTCTATTACTTATGCCTTGTTTTTACTCGTTCGGTTTCAAAGGTTCTTTTTGTGCAACAGGAAGGGGGAGATGCAGGAGCGGGCTGGCAATTAGGACCATGCGTGGCAATCAGTTAGCTGAGGGGAGTGTGCTCGAGCTTGTCTAGACAACAATTAACATGATGAGGCATGTTTACAGAGCACAGGGGAGTGGGAGACGGATGGTGCCAAGGAAAGGTAACACCTTGCTGTTAATTGATGGTAGTTAACCACCAGTCAGGGATTGCCTAGGATGCAAGGCTTAGCTTCAAGAACCAATCTGCTTAAAACGCGCAGCTTCTGAAAGTGTATATAACCTCGTGCTTCTGTACAATAAATTGACATTTGCTTGCATCAAGCTGCGTCCCGTCTCTTCATTCGCCGCACAATAGTAACATGAAAAGCCGTAAGACAAACCCTCGGTTTTTAGCCACACTGATTACTTCGCTGAGACCAAGAAACTTTGGTTTTTCAAGCTAGCTTTGCTGAGGTAGCCTACAAAATCAAATAGAGAAGGAGAGCAATATGCTGCTGAGAGGTGACAAGAGCAGCACCATGAATCTCTACAGCACTCCAAGCGTACAACATACTCTCTTTTCTGCAGAGAGTGCAGTGTTTAACTACCAGGCTTGTCACTACAAGCACTGTCCCTGCTAACTTCTTAAGGCACCATAAGGTATACCCCACTAAGACCATGATCTGATGGTAGAACAAGAAAGTCAATGTAACGGTTACCAAGCTCACTTCAAGAGAACAATCCTTGGATGTCAGCAGCTAGGTCAAACAGCAGTGTCTTGAAATTCTGAGTTTTCAGCTTTCACTGATCATTACAAAGGTCAGTTACAGTGAAACAGTTTCAGTTCAGGACACTGAATTGTCTTCCAAATCACAGAAGTGAAGTGAAAGTGGTTAAGCTGACACTGCATAAACCAGGCCCTGTTTGTAAAGAAATCGCATCACACACAGTTCTGTAGAGGAAGAAAACAAGTTTTATTCTGCGTAAGTCCACCAGCACAAAGACTACAGGAGATAGAAAGTGCATTAATAAAAGCTAGTCTTTACCAAAAAGAAAATATATTATCGATTCAAAATATCTTCCACTTGAATGATGTAATAACTTACTCTGGGCACCTACTGATTAAAAGAAGTATCAAGAGAATGGCTGCTTCATAAGGAAATCTAACTTCCCAGTCAAAGTCCGAGAGTTTAGTAGAGATCACTGAGTCCAGCAGTCTTCCTTGCTTTCTGCATTAATGCCCTCAGCTGGAACTGCTTGCGAGACAGAAGACGTACATGCTGCAAAAAGAACAAGAACAGGTGGCTATTGGGAAAGTTTTGATATAATCTTAATTATATTACAATACGCATTTTCAAAGCACGACACATTCCATGACCCAAATAGGATGTTATTTTTTTGGAAACACTAAATACATTAGTATACTAAATGACATTCTCTTGGCTCGAGATTACTTGTAGATAGCTACCAAATGCAATCACTATAGTGCATTTTTTGTTATTTTAATTATTAACTCTACCACTTTTCTATTTGATAAGAATATGTGCAATGTACTTCAATGCGAAGTCAGACTGATGCCCTTCCCATGGGGCAGAGAACAGGTCTTTTAACAGCGAAGAAACAGAACTAGCAAGCTACACAAGAAGGAAATACTATGTCTCTATGTAGTGCACTGTACACTGGATATTTAAAAGCAAAGCTGAAGTGGTAACTCGGGGGGATCCTCAACTGTTAGAAAAAGGTAGGACTGGTAACTCTCGTTACCCAGTGGCCCCAGTACAGACTATTAACACTTCTGCACTGCACACTAATCTTTCCAGATCCAATGGCAACATTAATTACTCTGACATACGCATTTTGTGTAGTTTTACTTCATGTTTAGAAGTATTCTTAATCCTTCAAAAGCAACAACTGGTTTTATTTCAAATGCCACCATCATGCACAAAAGTTCAAAATAAAGGAATGTTATTAAATCAGATGTTATGAAAACTTTCAGCATTAAGGACAGCAACCAAAGGGAACAAATTGTCCAGGTTTGGTTTGGTGTGGTTTTTTCACTACGATTCTAACAGTCCACTGGCTGCCTCAGCAGAGGTATCCACAGACTGCAAGTGAAAAGCAGCCTGAACACTCCAAGAACCCTTAGTTTCTCTAGAACTGGGAATGCAAGCCCAATGGAAAGCTTATGTCAACACATTCTTAACTAGAATGCTTTTAAAAATTGGTCATTTATCTTAATTCTGAAATTCCTCTTTTAAAACTTATGTTTTGACACAGAAGTATTCATGTTCTTGCAAGATCCTCCTCTGTGCAGGAATCACTAATGTTAACAAGCTGAACAAAAAATTTTAAAGTATTTAAACACATTTAAAATGCACATCTTGAAAACATCCCAAGAAACCTACCTTTAAAAAAACATCTAGATCTATCACTCCACGTCTCAATGCTTCCCCAAGATAGAAGATGGTGTCTTCAATTGCATTTTCCTCTGCATATAAGTTCAGGATCTGCTTGTAAAGTGGTGCTGTAGGAATAATAACTTCATCTATGTCATTATTTTCTGACTGACTTTCCATTTTCTCTAAAGCAGAACTGAGCTCATCATCCTTCTTCTTGAGAAGTTCAATGTTCTTGTCAACTTCAGCCTAAAAACAATTGCATGTTTATTTCTTAGGTCTTGAGAACTGAATTTCTTCTTGTGATACAACTGTCGAGATGAAAGATTTTTAGACACACCAGTTGATTCTTTACTTCTCTACTCATCTCTACGATGATTTTTCCAAAAGAAAGAGCTACCAAACTATAGATATTGGATACTTTCATTTTAAGAAAATAAAGGCTATTTTAGATAATGTCAATTCATTACTAATTTATAACTACAGAGAAGTCATGCTAACAGTCTTTAAGTATTTTGAAGATGCCACATAAGGAAAAATAACCATTTAAAATAGCTAAAGATAATGCAAGCAAAGTAAAAAAAAAATTCTTTAGAAATGTGTCTTTTGGAGTAAGTTGCCATGCAAGTTTGCTGAGCATGGATCAAACAAACAATTAACTGCATTGACAGGAAACAAAATACGCTGGCTTTACCCACTAATGGTAACTCTAATTTCACTGCATCTGTATGAGGTGTACCTCCTTTTGTTACTTTTGAATTTGCCTGCTGATATTTTTGATGTCCCACAGCTAATGCACTGGAAGAGACTGTACACCACTGTGTTTTTCTTCATATCACTCAAAGCCATATAGACTATTACCACATTCCACACTCTGTCCCCAGTGTCTTTTTCCCAGACTGAAGTCCTAGCTTACTTAGTCATGTTTTATACGGAAGCTGTCTAGATATGCTGGATCATCAAATTGCATCAAATATCTGCAGTTCTATTATGCCCTTTCTTTCAAAGGTAAGGCTAGAACGACACACTACATTTAAAGTGGGCATATCACAGATTTATACGGTGACATAATGGTTTCCCCTGTTCTCTAGTCCTGGTAAATAATTTCTAATTATTTTTTTAAACCACACCTGAGCACTGAGCTGGTTTCAGAAACTGCTCATCAATCCCAAAATCTTACTCCCAAGCAGTGATACAAGGAGTAGATGAACTAAGCAGAAGATGTCAGGCCTTAATGAAAAACTGCAGGGATTTCTAAGCATACTGAGTAGGAGAGACTCTTGTCTGGGAAAAGTCTGCAGGTTATACAAGGAGACTGTGACTAAAATCAGTGTGTCTGCCGTAGGACACTGAAATGTTTTCCAGCTGTTTCACATTAATACCCAGAAATTGAGACACAATTATGAAATAATCTCACACCACTGACATCTTTTGCAGGAAGGATGGGGCAAAACAATACTGTTCCTCTACTACTGAACGATGACATTCCTAAGATATGTGCAGGACAATCCATCTTACAGTCACTGCTATTTCTGACTTGCTTCAGTCTGAACACATGCTCCTCAACTGGGAAAGAGAATATATATTCAAAAGGCAACACACTGGAAGCTTTTTCTATCATGCTTAATAATGAATTAATGACATGCTTCTGTTCACTACTAGGAACAGTCAGATACAGAGCAGTGTTTCATCCCAGCTTACCACTTCTTGATCCAGGCGAGTTACCATCTCTTCCAGTTTCTGGTGTCCTTTCTTCAGGTCCTCTTCTGTCCGTTTCAAGGCATTGAGTTCAGCCTGTGCACGATCCATTTCTTCTTTCATTCGCCACCTCAGTTTATCACTAACTGCTGAAATAAGGGAAGCTCGAATGGTATCCTCACTGATAGTTCCATCTCTGCTGGGTCCTGCACAAGAAAATTCACAAGTGTATCATTAACTCCATTCTGCACTGGCTTCAGTATAAAGCCAGTTTGAAAAAACAAGTGGCTAGCCAGCTCTATGTACTTTAGCAATGTAAGACAGTAAACTGTTTTCCATAATAATTTTCAGAAACAATGGGACCACAGTGAGATAAACCACACTAAGATGCGCACAAGTAAATTTAAGAATATGCATACATTCATTCACTTTACTATTCCTATATCCACAATCTTCCTTTAATCTAAAAGTGGGCTGGCCATTTCCCCAAAAGTCTATGAATGTTATTAGTCTGAGTCCCTTTAAAGAAGAATAAATTTCTGGTAAACTCTATAGGATTTAATGAATATATGTATTTAACCACAATTTATCTGTAACAGTTGGCTTGAGCCAGTGAATTTTTCTGTAGGTACTCTATCTTGAGGCTTGCCAATCACTGGGTTTTTCTTTAAGATTAATAAAAATAGATGCCCACTAAGCTAACCAAAATAATTTCAATGAAAAAGCTCTTAACTGCTTTCCTTTATATTTATGAAGATCTAATAGCAGAGTCTGTTTAAAGTGACAGGTTACTGGACAGTATCAAGTGATTGAAAAGCTACAATATGAACTAGTCTTTCCAACTGGTTTCACAATTACTATCATTCAGCCATCCTAGGGCATGTATAGGAGAGAAGTAAAACAATCAGCATCAATACAGAACATTTGTTATGGAGGTAATCTTACTTTAACAAGCAACATTTATTAAAAGATTGTAAGACAGAAAGAGAGAAATCTTGCCAATCATATTAGCATATGGTTTCTAGATATAGTCTAGCAGACTTAAAATCAGATGGCAGTCTTAGGTACATGTTCAGTGTTATACTTTTTTTTTTAAACTTCTGCAGGATGTTATTGTCATTGGAACAGGATGTGAGGAGCATAGTTTATAAAATTAGGTAATGGCACCCATGAAGAACACTTAAAAATTCTCTCTGAATAAAATAGTTCTTTAATATTAGTAGAATAAAGAGTGTTAGTCAAGCATACAGGAATTCTGTAGAATTAGTTACACAATTTGATCCTAACAAAGTAAGCATAGCTATTTTACGTAAGACAAAGATAATGACACAATTTGATTGCAGATACACTAATTTGCCAGTTTCACTTGGTCCACTGTGCCCAGAAACTCAGGCTAGTGATTTTAGCACTAGTAAACCTAGTACTACTAACCTGCTAGTAGCTACTAGCCAATATTGTTCTAGTATTATATAACTAGCTTCTATAAATGATCAGTGTTACAGTTAAACAGCAACATAGGTTGCTATGTAACTGAGTTACAACCACCACCACCTTTTTTGGTTGTTTTGATTGCTAGATACAATTTGTAATTCCAATTTATTAAACACATTTAAATGCAGCAATATTAGAAAACAATAGAAGAAAATAAATCCTCTAATATATTTCATTAGCCCCTCTCCCTCTGAAGCACTAGAGGCTTTTACATTTAAACCTGATTATTACTATTGCTTTTACAAATCAGTCTTTCAATAGGATTACCTAATCTCAAGAGTCTGTCACGAACACCTTTTCAATTAGAAAGGTAAATCCTTTCTGTCTGTCACAGGAAGTGCTGTGTATCTGCAGACCAGGAAACCTGGATGGCTTTAGAGAATGTAAAGTGGCTATTGGTTGCAAAATTGTATCTGTATTTATCAGGTTGTATTTATCAACCATTCTTTTATGAGAAAAACTGGAGTGTCACAGTTTTCCCATGCTTATGCCTCACACCTCTTAGATCTGTGAAATTTCACCTGAATTGTAACAACTATTAATAAAGCAAGAATTATAGCAAGTTTTGGGCCTAAACTTTCCAACTTTTATGGATGAAGTGTAGAGTGATTTGAAGTTCTGTAACTGGAAAGAAAATTTGCAAAAAGAAATTCTACCAGTGTCCTTTCATCCAGAGACATAGTTATCAAAACCCTTAAGTTGCTATGGCATTACATACACCATACTTCCCAGTACCCTAGATCTCAAAAAAATTAAAGTGAAAAAGCATTCATCAAGGCTCCTGTGAATCTTACGTAGCTAAAGACAAAACCATTAGAATATCTTCTGTTCTTCCTGCCCAAACGCTAAGAGAAGTGTCTCAAGTCAGCAGAAATCCAGTCCACTTCTTCACTGTTCTTAATAAGCACAGGCCCTCATAAGAAGCAAATGCAGACAAGTCAAACTTAATTTTGCCATGTAAACACTGCAGTTCAAAGACTGGTATTTGTAGACTAAATTACACTGAGATAAACAGCGATAAACATATTTTTGCTATGCTAGTTATTAATAGTACTCAATAACTGAACTACTATTAGCTAGAAATAAGATTACAATAATTTTACCACAGTTACTCAGGAAAAGGGTAGGCTGTCTAGTGAAATTTCAGCACTAAAGTGTTCTTGGGGTAGGTTGGGTATCTTCCTGATAATCAGCAACAATCCAGAACAGGTTTTAAAACCTAAACTCTGCCTTAAGAAACAAGCATCTGAATGGAAAATTATTTTTTTGTTGGGGTAGCCTCATACCCTAAAAAACAAAACAAAACCAAAAAAACCACAACAAAACACAACACTATTTGGAGCGTCTGTTGGTATTTTTATACTAACAAATGCAAACTGTTGCTGACAGGACTGCACACCTCAGAATCTTTAAAACATCCAGAAGATTTTTTTGGATTGCTGCTGCTAACAGAACAAGACTGCATAAATTCATATCTCTTTCCTATGCCTTTTATTCCTGCCCACAAAACCTGCACCAAGCCAGATACATGGCAAAATAAAACTATGCAGATGACAGGAAAGGAACTATGGGAAGATGCACATCATGCTTACTAAACCACCAAATTCTTCCAAAATTAAGAAAATATCAGATTTTGGTAATTACTAATGTAAGCACTTTACATACAAACTGCACCAAAACATACATAATTTTAAATAAATGAGCTAACTACTAATGCAAAAGAGAGACTAAATTATTAATCAACTGGTGCAAAGAGAGTCTTATGAAAATATAAACATCCCAACATTTTATCTGAGTTACAGTTCTGGCTTAAGCAATTTGCCCTGTTTCCAGTCAACAAGGTAATTCTTAGTATTTGGTTAACTGTCTATTAGAATCAGCAACAGAAGCTGTCAAATGGCACCATACACACAAAGCCAGGAATTCACCATTGCTGCTTCTTACGAAAAGGAGAAAAGAACAGTACTTTCTACAGTGAGAAGTAAAACAAATCCAGTAAAACTATCTGGGACAAAGAATTTATTCACTTTTTAGGACTTGCTGTTTAAGGCAGAAAATTGTAAACATACATGTTCCAAATCAACACAAAAAGGTCCTGATTTCACTTCAAGAACAGCATTAGCATGATTTCAGTTACTGTTTACTTTACATAATGAATTATTCTTGAGTACAGTGTCAGAACCAGCTATCAGTTCTACTTTTTCTTTTGTCTGATATCCCTCACTCTGGGAGATTTTATACAAGGCTCCCTTTAACAGTAAAGTAGGACACGGGAAAAAAAATACAATCACAAGACACCTAAGACAATAAAAGTCCACACAGAAATGCCAACAAATAGGAAAGTGGTCTTTGAACATATGAAGGATCGTTTAAATACAGCTCAATTAGATTTTACGTATCTTCTTAAAGAGCATGAACCCTTTGTATTTTCTGTCACTTCCATAATTAGCCCAGCTTGGGGGAAACTTTATGGCACGCAGCCATTAAATCCACAGGGCACTGAAACCTCTAACCTTTACCAGGCAGAGTCTGGTTTCAGAAATGACCTTACAGAATCATCAGACCAGTAACTGCATGGTTACTAGGTAATTAATGGCAGATGATTGAACAGAAAGAAAAAGCCTGACTATTTGAGAAAACAGTTATTAGTGAAAACTTAAGCTACTCTGAGTTAGTATTTTCATTCAATTCAAACTATGCTCACCATAGGAAACACCCCACCACCATGCATACAAAAGTTATAGCACCTGATATGCTCCCAAATAAACTATCAAAATAAACCAGCCAAACAACATGTAGAGGAAATAAACATTTTCAGTTGAAAGAAAAACCATTACTGCACTGTAAAAAAAACAAACAGTACTGTAAGTAGTGAATGATTAGAGACATGTTTGCATTTCATTTGGCACAAGATAAACCATGTATAACAGGTGTATAACTTTTACCTAGCTGCATCAAATTAATCAGTTAAACTGCCACTACAAAATCTGGCTTTACAACATGGGACCAGATGATCTCACTCGGGACTTGAAAAGACTTCTATAATACTTGGCAGATATTCCACCACTGTTCATCTTCACTGGGCATGAAAATGAGGGAAAGAAGTGAAAGACCACCATATCTGTATTTTAAATTAACTCTCTACTACATAAAAGTAAAACTTGCATCTGAGAAAGATGCTGCAGAAAGCCAATGTTCCCTAGAATGGTTCTTACCACCTCCCTACAAGAGAGCCAGTAGAGACCACTAATTCTCAAACACCCAACTACAGCCTCCCAACTGTATACTGTTTGAGTACTGTGCTGAAGTGGGACAGCAGCTTTCCTGCAGTGGGCATGACAGACACGTGTCACCTCAGAGTGGAGATGGCCATGAAACAGCCGATGGCTTTCAGGGAAGACTCTTCTAATTCAGAAGGCTGAACAAACTTTGACACAAAGGATGCGATCAGGCACAAGTATGCAACATACAACTTACTGTTGTTTCCAAATTCTGTAACAGAACAACTCTCAGATATTTTAAGAGTAAAGCAGAAACATCTATCTTCCCTTGCCAAGCTGTGAACTTGCTCTGCCCCCATGTGTGTGAACGAAAATTTCAAAGTACACAGAGTTATGGAGAAAAGCGCGTGTATAAATAACTGGGAGTTTACAAATTAAATGAAGAACCTATGGACGCACTTTTAAATTATGGTGCAAGACACTACAAACAACTGATACTCGAACAAGGTGACAAAAGAGTCTACATCCTTTACCATATATCTGCTCCTAAAGGACTATCATCCAGTTGTGAAGTTACTGCACCAACTTCCTACTTAACTAGAAGACCTTTATTACTCGTTCCCAATCTGTTACACAAACACTAGAAGTGAGGTGCTGGGTGAAAACCAAGCTTAGTTATTTTGCTAGCAAAGGGCAAGGGAGCAGCAGACTGGGAAAAGATCCATGTTAATACCCTAGATCCTGCTGCTGAAGAAAGAAGGAAGTCACAAGTAGGGACCATTAAGAAGTAACAGTTTAGAGGCTGGAGAAGAAATTTAGTAAAAATGAAACTCATTCCAACACATTGGAAAACTCTGCTTCAGATAGCTATGACTTGGAATAAAAAAAACACACATAAGGTCTAAATAAAGCAAGTCCAGCAGATGATTAAGTAAGGACAAAACCATTTTTATAAACCACTGCAGTGGGTCTGTGTGGCAAGGTTTTGGAAGCCAGTAGGCTACAGGGGTGGCTTCTGTGAGAAGATGCCAGAAGCTGCCCCCATGTCCGATGGAGCCAATGCCAGCCAGCTCCAAGATGGACCCACTGCTGGCCAAGGCCAAGCCCATCAGCAATGGTGGTAGCGCCTCTAAGAGAACACCTTTAAGAAGGTGGGGAAAAAAAAATATCTCTGCAACAACTGCAGCAGGAGAGAGGAGTGAGAATATGTGAGAGCAACAGCCCTGAAGAGACCCAGGTCCGGGCAGGAGGGCAGGAGGTGCTCCAGGCACCCGAGCAGAGATTCCCCAGCAGCCCATGCTGAAGACCACGGTGAGGCAGGCTGTCCCATCAGCACATGGAGGTTCACAGTGGAGCAGATCTCCACCTGCAGCCCGTGGAGGACCCCACACCGGAGCAGGTGGGTACCCAAAGGAGGCTGTGACCCATGGGCAGCCCACGCTGGAGCAGATTTGCTGGCAGGGCTTGTGACCCCACAGGGGACCCACGCTGGAGCAGTCCGTTCCTGAAGGACTGCATCCCATGGGAGAGACCCACAATGGAGCAGTTCACGAAGAACTGCAGCCTGTGGGAAGGACTCACATTGGAGAAGCTCATGCAGAATTGTCTCCCATGGGAGGGACCCCACACTGGAGCACTGAAAGAGTGTGAGGAGGAAGGAGCAACAGAGATAACGTGATAAACTGACTGTAACCCCCGTTCCCCATTCCCCTGCACCACTTTGTGGAAGCAGGGAGAGAAATGAGGAGTGAAGTTGAGTCTGGGAAGAACTGAGGGGTGGGGAGAAGGTGTTTTTAAGTTCTGATTTTTAGTTCTCATTATCCTACTCTGATTTGAATGGTAATAAATTAAACTAATTTCCCCAAGTCAAGCCTGTTTTCCCCCTGATGGTAATTGCTGAGTGATCTCCTGGTTCCTATCTCTGCCCACAAGCCTTTTTTGTTTTATTTTGTCTCCCCTGTCCAGCTGAGGAGGTGAGTGACAGAGCAGCTTTAGTGGGCACACTGTGTTCAGACAGGGTCAAACCACTGCAACCATGACCACAAACAGAACAACACAGACAATCACAAGTCACCTACAGTTAAAGAGTGAGAAAAAAACCCAACTTAAGGTAGTTACAGTCTTCAAAACATTCATAGAACACACACAATGCATTGCACAAAACCATGAATCTATCAAGTTCCCAACGGAATAAAATACAAGGTAAAGGACATAAAACGTATTTTATTCTTCCCTCGAATAACTTTTACATTGAAAAGCAATACTTTGGAAGGTCAGATTAATAACAGTACGTTCCTTTTTCCATTTTCTTTCTTTATGTATCAGTCATAGAGGGAAGCTTCACTTCAGAGAAATTCTTTCAAAGCTACTCACCAACAGTAGTCACGGGAGGCTGAGAAGTGTAGTACTGAACACTAGTGGTTGCTGGAAATGGAACACCACCCGGGTAAGAATAGTTTGGGTAGCTGCTTCGACAAAGAAAGATATGCTAATGTTATGTAACTATGTGTAAAATATCATCTGTGTATATTATCTTTATGTCACAGTGTTCAACATCTGTTTACGTAATAAAATGTTCTAATTGCAGGCCAAGTCATACTTTTTCTCTTTTCCTGTTCACATTAACATCCTTCACAATTTATATTTCTGGTATGATTTAAGAAGGTATCACTTTATCTGAAACCTTATCTAGTTATTGCCTGGTCAAACATTTGGATAATTCTAAATTCTCTTTAATCTCTTAATCTTGCCATGCCATTTCTAACTTGCCATACAAAACCCCAAAAGTATCCAAAATAAATTATTCCAGCTACAAACTCACAAACAGCAATTTCAATTTAATGATTTTTAATATGAGAATAGTTATCAAGATGACTTCTGAACTGCTTTATGTAAACGTAAAAATGTGCAAAATATGGTTGCAAGATGAAACTCCTACAGAAATTCCCAGCCTTGCTTTGAAGGAGGAAGGAAAACAAAACTATTCATTTGTTCACCGAAACAATCGCGAGATGACATACACCATGACAATCTACAATACTTTCCTATAATATGTTTATTATCAACTGAAACAAGGACTCAAATTAGTCAGCACTAGACTGACAAATACCTGCATACAGGAGAATATTAACCATGGCTACAAGTAAACAAAATGGTCCAAGAACATATGTAAAATATAAAAAACCATATTCCGTGCCTCTCCAAATAACTACAAATTCAGTAGTTTTAAAAACATTTCTGTTCATTCATAAACGATACTATTTCAAAAAAAGTTCTTCTATTATTCATTAAGGGCACTTTAAATAAACATATTTAGGAGGAAAAAACTAGCTGTAAGAACTTAGCAAAATCCCCATTTTTCACTTCTTAAAACATACTAGCCCACATTCTTAATGCTTACAGGGTTTTAAGTTTATATTATAGCAACTCCTCACATGCTCCGAACACAAAACCAGGACATCAGGATATTAATAATAAAAATAATTAATTATGATGGATTATCATGATAGATTATCATGATAGATTATAATAGCAGCGATCAGCATCTTACTATTTGCTAAGAAAGAACTGCAAGTTTTCTGGAAAAGCTTTATTCCAAACTATTATTTATCATACTTAAAGAAAAAGTCTTGGTTTATATTATTAAAAAGCTTTTAAAATAATTTTGTGCCCTTGAAATTCTCTTAAGAGTGCTCTGAATTAAGTCTGCATTTATATTGGAGTCAAGGTTTGTATTAATCCGGCAATTGCATTTTGGTCAATGCCCTGAGTTGCCAATTTGCCAAACAATACTAACAACCCTGATAAACAAAACAGCTTGTAGGCATACATTTCTTTCTGTATCATGTAAACATATCAACCTTATGAAAACTAATCCAATATATGAATGAAGCAAGACAGCACCTGGGAGTTAGGTAATAATTTTCAAAATACATATATCACTCAAGTATATTGTATTTGAAGCAAGCCACAAAGAAAGCTAAACCTCTCTCAAACTTCCTTTTGGCTACTGACAAGAATTCAGTCCTCGCTTTTCAAAAAAAGAGCTGCTAACACAATTATACAACAAATATACCATAAGATAATACAACTAAGACTAGATACTATTTAGTGAAAACTGTCAGGTAAATGATGATAGTTTAAAGGGGTTCTAACCTTGGGTTTGGAGTGCTTCCTGCTGGAAAGGTAGATATTCCACCTGGAATGCCCGGCACATAGGAAGCTAAATAAAATAATGATGTTATATATTTTTTACTTTTCAGTAGCTTTATATATATATATATATATATGTATATATAAAGATTACATATACATTAAGCTGTAGTAAGATGCTTCTCAAAATTATTATCAAACAACGAATACAGTATAACATAACAAAACAATAAGAGTAAGAGAAGTCATTCCTTGGCCAAAACCCCTCAGAAATGCATACCCTGCAACCCCTCACTTCCCCTTCCACACCATCATATCTCACAACGCTCCCAGATATGTCCCATGCTGCTCTGGTGCAGCTTGGCAAGAGGAATACATACAGATATTTGTTGTGAGCTATCCCTGTGCCAACTGATCAAGGCAGCTGCTACCCCTCAAAACACGTAAGGACTAAACTGCAGCAGACCTTCCTTCCATGTATTGACCAATTAGGATTTCCTTTCTGTATCCAAAGGCAAACAAAATGCAGGCAAATTTTGCATTTCTGAAGACTGCACCTCTACCTATCAACTGTGGTTAAAATATTTTCAGGAGTGTTTTATTTGGAGGAAGAGCATGAGAACTATAATTGAAGTCAATCACACATCCTTAGAACTAGCTAGGGCACCTTTCATTGCACTTTTTTTTTCCCCTTAATCATTACTTTAACCTAACCACTGCATGAATAAAAATGGTTATTGATTTAAAAATACACAAGTAGTTGTATTTAGGGAAAGAGAGAAAAGAAAGGCATGTTGTTAAAGATGACACACTTGGAGAACTGTCTTCTTAGATAGATATATAAACAATCTGAAGAAAGAAAATAACCTTTCCAACATAACCATTGTTCTCCACTCACTAAATAACAAGTGTATCATTTAAGTACCTTCAGAGTAGCTAGACTTCACAGTTGATTAGCTGTTTAACAATCCAACCATGTTCTTATCCAGTAATTTCTGCTACTTAGAAGTTACACTTTAAAAAATTATTATCAACACATATAAATGCCTAAGTCTTTAACAGCCTTAGCAACGTATCTATATATTTATTTTGCATGTTTACTCCCCACTTCTAGTAATTTTAGGATTACAAATAGATTTTAAAAAAAAAAACCCTGAGCTATTTTCATCTTTGAATGCTTTTAAACAATTCTATTTTTTAAAAAAAGGGCTTAATTTCTTTCTTAAACAGTTTATCTAGCACTTAAAACCCCAAAACCTAAATGTCTGTAAAATAAGGAAAAAACAATTACAGTAGCAAAACTAAGTAGCTATTAACATTGTGAAAATCCTGAAACATTTCCAGTAAAATTATGTCAGCTAGGCTAGCACTGAATGACTACAAGAGTAACTAAGTTTGTTTCAATTGACAGGCCTTCCTTAAAGCACAATACAGGTCACAGTCTCTAATAAAACTGTACTAGTCCTGACACCTGCTGTTCTTGGAAAATCCAAACAGCAGAATCACCTAGTGCTCTTACAGGTAGGGTAGCACTTGACAAGCTAAGAAGTCCCAAACACTTTTATCCAACTACCCCTAGTGGTCCCATTTATGTTTGCCATGCCTTCTCTCGCATGTTAAGAACTTAAGACCTTGTCAAAAAATGGTTTCCACTGGAAATTGTAGTTAACTTGTACTTCAGCTTTTCAGATGGAACCCTATGATCTGACAGAAGTCACATTTCAACAGAAAACAGACACAGCCTTAAAAATACAGCAAAAATATATAACCACAAATACAGATACTCTATCATTAAATGAATGTGGAACTGTTATAATATCATTAAACTATCTGCACCTAATCTTCTCCTCCTCCCCTCCCACCCCAGTCTTTGCCTTGAGCAGGTCTACTCTACCGGGGGTTTTTTCCCACCCAATGCAGAATTTCTAGGATTTTCTGTTTCCTACTTCCCTTTTTACCTCAAGCACCTATCCCCAGTCTTTAAAATAAGATGCCTCCAAGCCTCCAGAACAGGGGTCCTCAAACTACAGCCCATGGGTCGGATATGGCCCCCCAGGGTCCTCAATCTGGCCCCCGGTATTTACAAACACACACACACCCCGCCGGGGGTTGCGGGGGGAAACCAAGCAGCCGCGGATGACTCCCTGCCCCTTCATCCGCGCTGGCCCCCTGTTAAAAAAGTTTGAGGACACCTGCTCCAGAAGTTTAAATAAACGAAAGATTTTAAGTGTCTTGAGAATTTTTGCAAGAAAATAAGAATGGATACCAAGTCAGAGTACCAAATCAACAGAGGAGAATGAAAAACCACAAGGCAGTTTGTTGAGTTTTTTTATATTCAGCTAGTAATTATTAAAAAATTTAAAAGTCCAAAACAAACAGGAGCATGGACATAGGAAACAGAAGCAGTTATGCTTTTATTTATGGAATCAATGGTTGCAGGAAACTTAACAGATGGACTTGTATTATCAGAATAAAAAAAATTAAGATACAGTTATCTGAATAATCTCTTTCTAATAATACCTCTGAATGCTGACAGGTTACTGGTTGTTTCAAGGGGCTTGGGGGCATGTTTGTGCATGTTTGTGCATGTTTTGATGTGTGTTTTTTTTTTTTAAATACAAACTTAATTATTCCCTTCCTTCTAAAAGCTGGAAAACGACATGCATTCTTCCAACATATTTCAAAAAGGTCAAGTACAGTACAAGTGAATTCATTAGCCAGCAATACATAAAGTCATTCTAAAAGGGAATACATAATTTGTTGACAAACTATGCAAAGCAACATTCACTTCGGAATATTAACGTGTTTGTAGAAATTAGTAGTCATGATTACTCACCAGTTGGTGGGCCTGTTGCCTGGTATGGTGGGTAGCTTGATGAAGCAGTAGGTCGAGAAAAGACTGGAGGTTCCTCACCAAACACAACAATCATGACCTGAATCAGTTCTAGCAAGTCTGACTGGGGCTGTGAGGGTAAGCAAATCACAAATAGTTGATTTTTCTAACAGACAGTTTAACTGACTATATTAACAAAATTATACCATTACATCATCTCTCAAAAGCCATCCTTTTATTTGTGGGTTTTAGACAGATGATAGATAATACACACACAGAGACATGTACGTTGTGTTTGGGCAAATATAACTACCTTTCTGGATTCCTTTACAGATACCAAACCCGGCCACCAGCTGGTATTCAAAATGGTATAGCACAACACACCTGCAGTAGCATCTACACTTAGAATAAACCGCGCAATACATGGGTCCATATCAACTGCAGGGCAATAAACAACTGAAGATGACTGTGCCATGATGGATTATAGTATTTCTTAAAAAACTTAGATCCACGCTCCTACATGAAAAAAGTACAGATAAATAAGTTTTCAGACATTTCCATTTCATACAGCACATAGCTTTTGCTGAGGTTGCATCTTGTACCATTCTTCTGACCTTGTCAGCACAGTTTATCTTCTTTACAAAATCCATGTTTTGGTGACAATTCTCTAAGGCCTGCACTGCTCAATGCCTTTATTTATTGATAAAGCAAATACATCCATATACTTGAAGCTCCAGCAATGTCTGCATAAAGAAGTCCAATTGCTCATACAAGTCCATTTCAGTCAGAGATTAATTTCAGCCCAGAGATGTTTTAACAGAATTTATAATTTCCATTCCATAAATATTCTCATCTCACAGATCTTCACATCAGTGTGCTGCCAGGGAAGGACACCTATGCTGCACTGCTTAATTAGACAAGCTATAACTAAAGATGCGATTAACCAGGCAACAGAATGCAAAATCCTGAACTTTAAGACATTACAAATAATAAGCAGTCGTTTTCATTTTTTAAAATGGTTTAACATCTCAAAGAGGGCCACTCTATTTGGGCTTTTTTTTTTATTTTTGTATTATTTGTTAAAAATTATAAAACTATCTGAAGGAATTCAGAACTGAGCAATTTCAAGTTCCCTGTACTTACATATTTCCACTCATGCAGGTAAGGGAGGTATATCTTTCCATTTGCATCAACATGTTTCCCCGTTTTTATTGTCATAGAGCTGGTGGGTTTAACAAAACAAATTGGGGGGTTGAAAGGGTAGGTGTCCAGCAGCCACAAGCAAATTGGGATATTATAAGTGTTACCTAGAAAAGATATTTTGAAAGATTTAAGAACTTATTCGAACACTTCAACTGTCCTCTTGTATCCAAGATTTATAAAAAAACTCCTAAATCCAGTTAATTCAACCGCATAGAGTCAGAAGACAAAATCTACTAATAACATTCCACAAAGAGCTCACACTATGGCCATGAACTCAACATTTTTCAGAACAATTTGATTTACAATTATAATTTACCACTAATACATTATCTCATTTGTTCTACAATGCAACATTACTAGACCCTAATCTGAATTATCATTAGCTGCAGCAATAAAAGGTTTGCGACCCTCACTCAATCAAGAAGCTTGAGAAACATGCAGTACTGAAAGATAAGAGAAGTTACAGAGCTGTACAAGACTGAAGAAGCAATGCTCAACATCAAAATTTTATTCTGCAGGAAAGATAGGGAACAATTTCTTTAAAACATTATACTTTGGACAAATAAAGGATTCCAAGAAAACAGTGATTGCTGCAGTAGTTAAGTTGAACCTGAACAAATCTAAATAGCTTTTCATGTAATTTGGGAAAACAATGGTAGTGATGATGATGATAAAAACCACATACCTCTGTAAGGCACAGGAATGGTTCCACTGAGGCTCATCAACTCCCTTGATGAACCATCATTAAAAACTGCAAGGGAACATACAGTATTTTCAAAACAAACTTATTTGCTACGTTAATCTCTGTTCAGGTTATACCCCATCTATTTATCAGCATAGGTCTTCAGAAGTTACAGATCTATAAACTCAGCTTGAAAGGCTCTGCTCTTGCATAGATTGGATTGCATGGACTAGCAAACAATTAACTACAGTCGGGTAACTTCTGATGAATAATTTCTGCTAAATGAATACCTAATAATTGTTAAACTACATTCACTATAAATAAAAATTCAGAGACCACGCAAAACATGTTGGAACCATACAAACTGCAAATCATACAAATTGCTGCAAAGATAATCTGAACTCAAATTTAATTTAAAAAGCAACTGTCATTTTAGGATTAGAATTACTTATACTTTCTCCAAACAAACAGGTCAGCAAGAATACTGAAAATTACTGGGCCACAGCCATTTATTACATAATCTGTGAAGGTAATTTAACCAAACAATAATACACTGAAGAGGAAGAAAAGCATAGCACTTGATTTGCTGTCAAACCTTAGTCCTAGTTCACAAGCTGCACAGGAACCCTGACCTCAGTTTACTGAGTTGCTGTATTTAAGTTTTCCCATATTTTCGATCCAATACAGTAGGAAGATAAAAGCTTTATTACCAGAATTTTGTTTATTCAGCTGAAACTAATTTTACCTGAAAGTTTCTAGTCATACTTCAAATGTAACTTATTATGTACAATTCTTTTGGTGCTAGTGTTCTGCAACTGCAGGTAGAACATGTTGGGACTTAATCAGGGGTATATATTTCATTATTAATATAAACTTGAAAACTATCTCAACAGCAATGTAACCATCTTCTTGTTGCTCATTTCATGGCTTCAAATAGCATCAATTATCTGTACATGGTTCTATGCTCAGCCTTAGCCAGGCAGCTTAGAATTAGGTAACACAAACGGGCTTCTTGCTACAGCTTCAAATCCATCTGGAATTCTGGTCACTATCATTATGCAAACTTGTGTATGGCTTTCCAACCGCAGTCCTTTTACAACTGTTTTTGATTGTCCAGTCACTGCATGAGTTTTTATTTCCATGACAGCTGCTGGCTTGCAGCTATTCAAGTTAAAACTAATTTATCTTTAGCTACCCATGTCCCTTCTTAATACTTCTCAATCCAGATTTAGAATTTAGAAAGCAGGAGACCATAAAATCTCTGATGACATACTAGTAGTATAAATTAGCTCACAGAGGAAACCCGCAGGTGACAGTTAAAATAAACTGATTAGAAGGAGGATGACCTCAGCAGCTATGCTGGCTCACTGTATCTTGTGAAACCATGCCCTCAGCCTCTGGAGCTGACTCCAGACACCACCTTCATTCAATGCACCCAAATTTACTCAGAGCCTTTAAAATAGCTAACAAAGAGTGATTGTCATCATTAATTTACATTGCAAAACCCTACATACCAATCCTCTATACAGATGACTGTTTTCTTCGTACTATTAAGAACTGCCACAATGACATGTAACGAAGTATTTGTTCATTGATTTACAGTTCTTTCTAAACAGAACTCTAAAAGTATCTTCACATGACAGCAAAGTCGAATTTGTAAAATACCAAGAATCTCAGAACAACAACTGATATGACATCACTGAGCAACTGACTAAAAGTTAAGCTGTGAAAAATGCAATGCTTCTTGGCATGTTAGACAGACTCAGTAATATAGAAAGGTTATTTTAGAAAATAACTGTTTTTCTAAGGAAGTATTGATGTCAAAGATCAAGAAGAGAAACTGAAATTATGTTTTCTAATTTTAATCTCCTTTTTCCCCACAAAAACTACCCAATATATCTAAACAAATCAATAAGAAAAATTTTCTCATGCACACACTAACCATATGAATCCATGACAGGTTTGAGGTCCTTGTACTGAGTAATAACACTGGTTGTCTCCTGTACAGTTAGGTCTCTATATTTATACTGGAAAACAAAAGAGAAAGAATGACTTTAGAAACTAAATTTTCATTACAATTTAATTTTCTTTTGTTTTATCCAATGGATTGCATTTATGAGAGTTTCCATCGCTATACGGACATTCTTCTCCACTCTTACTTTAGAATTATTTATTTCTCCATATTACTTAACCGAACACTGCCTATATAACTTACCAGATGTTAACAGGGTGTTAAGATGCTTTTAATCTTAAACAAAGGGTCCATACATCAAGTGATTTGGGGAAAGCTATTGCATTTTCATTCATGTTCCACCACTACCAAAAGTATCTGAGAGATATATGTGGATCTTAAAAACAACTCCCATCTCTGTACAAATACAGTGATGTTTTGAACATTTCTGACACACAGCTATTTAAGATCTGAACTTCACAGATACCTTTCACAGCGCTTTTCAAAGCATAACAGTATTTGTCATTTATTTTATCAGCTAGAAAGCAGACATTTCAAGGCATGATATTATCAGTAATAATACTGGTTTCACCCCCTTCCTTTTATCAGGAGGCAGGGAGAAACTCACAGCACAGAAGATCTGTAAACCACAGATACACTACTACAGAATTTAAGTCTCAGAACGACAATCCACAGACAACAAAGGAGATGCTTCTGGGCAACAGAGAGCTGGTTCACCACTTGGCATAGCTCTTTAACCTTGTGGCCATTCCTCCTGGTAACTACTATTAAAAAGAAAAGCTAACGATGTAGCCTCTTGGCAATAATATATTAATTGTAATTTTTTTTTTTAGAGTTACAATCTTCAGATGTCTTCAGGAACATAAACAGACAGCATCCCTTCATTCAACCATGGCAGGAAGCCAAAGGGCCCAGCACAATGAAATGTCTGATACCCAAAGCATGCAGGTGCTAGCAACATGAAAAAAATTAATTCAGACATTATCTAAGAGCAAAGTGTGGTGCCACAGCTAGGGTCACCTTTGCTCTGACAAACACTCATGAGTCGTGAAGCTTAGAAACTAACTCTGCTTCCTGTTATCTACAGAGACTGACAAGGATGTTACTCCTGGGCATGATAATTCTTATTTAATGAGCAGAGATGAACATACCATGTCATTTCCTTTAATACTACCTTAGTCTGCAAAAAGCACCTGTGCTTTGTGGGATGCTGTAACTTACTTTCCTGAAATGACCAAAGGCAAAACAGCCATAAGGTCAGCCTGTGGGAAATCAAGCAACCCCTCCCATAGGGATGCTTGGCACCAGCACAGAAGTCAATCAGACAGAGGGTCAGGGGGTCAGGACAGCCCCTGGGTGCTATTTGGACAGGAAGGCTCCAGCAAAGAACACAGCCTCCTCTGGCAAGTGGGTGCAGGATCAGAAGCACACAGGAGGAGCTTGACAGAGGAGACACAACTTGCTAGCAACTGAGTACATTCCTCCCTCCTTCCCTAATGCCTAGCACAGTCGACAAATAGGTTGACAGGCATTGCTAGAACATGGAAACAGCAGGCTGTGAAATTTCAGGTAGGCCAGACAGAGACTGGCAGTACATATCCACATCACTGCACATGTTGCTACAGTATGAATGAATGCATGTCACCAGACAAAGAGGGGGTCTTTTTAGAGGAACGTGCCTTATGATGCAGGATATAGGCTCAAGAAGACTGCATAATCACTATTAAAAAAAGAATTGGCTTCCACTAACAGAAGCTACCAACAAGCACAAGGGTTCAGAGTCAGGATTTAACTCCACTTTTGGCATAACTTTAGTCAAGGAATAGATAAAACGGCACCTGCCTACTCAGCAGGTGTACCGGGAATCTGGTACACAGTAGGTGATAGGGTTGATAACACCGAGGTCTGCTTACCTGGGGTGATTTTAGAAATTAGGCCAAACACCTGAAAATTAAAAAATATTTTCATATGTCTCTTAAAACTAAGACTATTGTTTTTCCAATACTCAGTTTTTACACTGAGTAATGAATAATTAGAGAAAAGCTTGTAAAATACCAGCAGTTGCCACAAGCAAATTTAAGGGCTACATGAGCTAGTAATTTCAATACTTAGATCCAGATAACTATAGAAGATCAAAGTTTTGTATATTAAAAAGACATATGAAGTTTTTCCCAATGAGAATGACAATTTCTATAGAATTTTTTATTACTTAAAGCACAACGTATACTCTTTAGTGCTTATTTCTCTTTTCCACTCTAAGGAGTACTAGAATATAACAAGACAATCTTTTTCTGTGTTCGTACAGAAAGTAGCTGTGCATTTCCAAGAAATACCAGAATCTCTTTGAAAAATGTAAGATTCTAGTGATTTCTACAAAGGTAACTAGAACTGAATAATTTGAATTCTTCATTTCTAAACTTAACTTTTTCCCCTCCTCTGTTCTCAGATGGCAAATGCATCCTCCTTGTTTCATGTATCAGGAAACAGATCATAGAGATGAAACTTTCCTACATAAAAACAGCAGGCAAATACCTGAAGTCAAGCGCTTATGTTCACCTAAACTAGGACTTAAGTCTTTTGTTATCTCACACACTGAACTATTCAATATGGTAAATATCACTAAACTTCCCTCTACAGAACAGAAAGCGTAACTATTTAAAAAAAATAAATTAGTGGAATAGAACTTCATTTTTCATCAGCAATTAATTACACTGCACTTTGAACTTACCTACAGAAAGTCAGATGGCAGTATAAAATGGGCAAGTGTTGGGGAAAGACACCACAGGTCTACCTTAAATTCTGTTTCTTCTTGTAGCACATCAATTTTAATTTAGGGAAGACAGGTGTACACAAATATATAATCTCATTTACTGACATGGAGTTAGTATTCAGCACTCATTTTCAAGCTGATAAAGATGTGCTTATGAGTCCATGCAGGTGAAAGACCCCTTAATAAGGTTTTTCCAGTTTTGATCAGATCCTCACCTGTTGTATTTAATTTTAAAATTCTGCAAATATGACGATTAAATGTCATTTTAAAAATTACACCAACAACAACAACTCCCCAGAATTATTCAGCCTGAGAGGGTTTCATTTCAAGCTGCTGGACAAAGCCCAGTTGTCACCTGAAAAGTGGCACAACTAGACATGGCTCTAGATGATTCAGTGATTAACGATTTACCTTCCAATAGATTTTCGTTTCCTTAAACAAAGGTAATAAACCCCCACCCTTATCCTAGTCAATGAAGTTGAACTCGCATTCCACTTTCATTTAACCAGTGAATGTGAACGACGCTGTTACAACCCCAACACCACACATCGCAGCTCCAATCCGCTTCGCTGCACGGCAGCTTCAGCTCGGCAAATGGTTCCTGTTCAGCTGCCACCGGCACCATCCCAACCCAGAACTAAAGCTTCATAGAACTACAAATAACGGCATCTGTCAGGCTGCGGCCCCCCGCGCCCCTCCCAGGCTCCAGGCGGCCGGACACGCTCCCACCGCTGCCGGCCCGGGACAAAGCCGCAAGCTGGCGCCTGCCCGTGCGGAGAGAAGCGGGGATGGGGAGCCGGCCCCTGCCGAGGGCCCGCGCCGAGGCCGAAGGAGACGCGGGGCCCGCGCCCTGTCCCGGGCGCACACCAGGCGCCCAGGGGCCCACGCGCCGCTCCCCCCGCCCAGCCCCGGCCGAGGACGGGCCGACCGACGGGCCGCGGTAGGCGGAGGGCGGAGACGGCTCGCAGCCGCCGGGCTGGGCCGGTAGGGAGTGGAAGGGGCTCTCCGCGCCCCGGCTGCGCCGTTACCTTGGCAAGCATTTTCTTGAGCTGGCTCTCGGAGACTGCCATGGCGGCCGGCCCCTCCTGCGCCCAGCTGCCGCTCCCGGTGCCGCCGCCGCCACACACCGGCCCGGCCCAGGCCGCCGCTCCCCACCCCTACATAAAAACAGGAAGCGGCCGCACGCGCCCACTTCCGGCAGCGACGGCCGCTTCCGCCCGGCGGTGACACCGCTTCCGGGAGGTGAGCTGCGTGTGTCACGTGCCGCAGGACGAGGCGGGCGGCGGGGGCTGCCGGGGCGCGGTGCGGGGGGCAGGGCTGTCGCCGGGGGCCCGCTTGGTCCCGGCCGCCCTCCCCTGCCCGTAGGCGTCCCTCGGAGCCGCCGCGCTGCAGCAGCGCGCTGTGTATCAAAAATACTGCAGAGACCGTCCCAGAAATCCTTTGCAGTGCCGTGTATTGTTCGGTATTTCTGGGAAATGGTGTTCCGGGAGAACGTGCAGTGCCTCTCCCCACCACACCGATCGATCTGCGACCCCGTCTGATTCCTTTTCAAGGGATACAACACAAACGCGAGGGTGGCAAGCCGAGATGAGAAGCATCACTCTAAAAAACAAGTCCCTGGAAGAGCTGCAACTTTTTATGCTTAAAATTACTAATAAACAACCCCAAATAAACAAAACACCTCAACTGTTCACGGGAGAATAAATGCTCAATAGATTAAACACCTTGAAGAACAATGTAAAGCCGTAATTATATGCTGTAAGGGGGGGGGGGAACAAACCCCAAAGTCGAACCATTGTGTTGTTTTTTTTTTTTTAATACAGCAGCAAAGCAGGTCACCTGCAGCCATTGCTAATTTTGCCCTATTACTGATCACCACAAAGAAGGAAATATGAGCACTCCATGAAAAAAAAAAATTAAATTGCTGAATTTTCTTTCTATTTTTATCTTAATTCTAAGATAAACTCAGAATTCCTTGTGAGTCTGCCTCTGTGAGATATATCCAGAAGTCACAAAGGAACAGATCTTTTGCTCTGACAGAGACTCAGCTTTTGCTTAGAAAGCTTTATCAATATTTACCCAATCACTCCTCAAAACATAAACATGGAATGTAATTTCTAAGCTGCAGCTGCACACAGCAGGAGTAGAGCCCCCATCTCCGTCTCCAATGTGATGCCAAGGTATAATCAGGATGAATATAATCTTCTACCTGTACAATGAATCAAGAGATTACAACCCTAAAACCTTCATCTTAAGAACAGCTGCTTTCTGATTTACCTAAAAACCCACACCCTGCTTTTTCATCACGTGCTAGGCCTCCTCTTGAGGGCTCCAGGTTCTGTTGCCTTCTGAACTAGCTGTATCAGGCTGAAGTAAAGCTTACCGACATCAGCTGGCTTTGGATCAAGGCCTGAACTTGCAGATATTTCTGCATTACTTAACTGTTACATTTTGTTCTTTATTTGAAACCCACCTCCTGCTCCTCCCTTTCAGGAAGGGCACCTGTTCAATACTGCACAGGGTAAGACGTGTGTACTGAGAACTGCAGATGCTTTAGCACTCTGAACATCCTTATGAATAAGAGCAAACAAGTCATGACCAGAAAGTCTCAGACATCATTAAACATACAACAGAAATTAATCTCCAGTACTCAGGTTTGAAGGATATGGCTAATACCGTGCTTTTCACTTTTTTCCCCCCTTAGTAATAAGCAGGAGTTCACTGATGTAAGAGCACCTACGGCAGGCACAAAAGATCAAGCTATCAAAACTCCAACCCCCAGTGCCCTGAAGAGCTGGAGTGTGACCACACTCTAGACAAGCCCCTGATGTAACACTTAAAAACCAGGAGGAAGAGTTCTAGCAGGCTCTGCACACTGGAGTTTCTACAGAGCTGGGTAAGATGCTCTCCTAGACTGTGTCCTAAGCAGGTGCAAAAAGCTAAGAATAACCCAAGAATCAGGCTATAAGTGGCAACAAAAAGCCAGAGGCAAAAGTCATCTGAATTTACATAAAACATTCTTGCACATTACCCTCCTCATTTTGGCCATTGGAAGTGCATCTCTCAAATAAGAAAGTACTGTGTAGTGCAGTATTAAGTAATTTAGACCAAAACCAAGAAAGCACTTTTTGAAAGGAAAGTAAAACAACTTCTTGTTTTATATAGAAATCCAGATATACCAAGCAACCCTTTCTGCCCAGCAAATCTCCAACTTGTGAGCAGACACTGGGGCTTCCCTTGTGGGTGCTTACAGTTTCAGTTGCTGCTGAAGGTCATGAATTAATCCCGCACTGCTTTGCAGTTTCTCTTGCACTAGTGGATCTTCTTCTAGTTTGACCATTTCAATCACTCCACTGGTTCCAAGAATACACGGTAGACTTAAGAATACTTCACTGTTTATATTGCAACATCCCTGAAAACACACAAAGGATGCTGTCAGTTACTTACTTCTGGCTCTGTCTGAAGCATGGAATTACACAAAATAACTTGATTATTTTAATTAACCAAGGATACTCCATCATATAGCATGTTTTGTATAGGTCAAATTCCAGTTATTTTAGATCCCGTGCAATGGGTTACTGTATAGAAACTGTACACTATTACTGTACAGGTAAAAAAAAAAAAAAAGTCTTGTGCCATGCCACTCAGAGGAGTTTCCCAATATAGATATATCAGACCTTTATAATGCAGGCAAAGTTTATACTACAAAGCACCGTAACACTGTTTAACCTGTTTCTTATGTAGAACAAGCAGGGACACTCAATAGTACACCATCATTAGTTCTTTTAGGACTGAACAAAAGAAATTTAAAAAATGCAGGCAAAGAGAACTATCTGGGGAATATTTTTCAAGTATTGATCCCACATTCATTCTGTGAGGGACTTGATTAAACATGTCACTATAATTCAAGTTTACACTGTAAATTTTTTTTATTTTTAGGATCTGTATGGGAAATTTTACATTCTCTAGTTACTCTGAAACTTAAGACTTGTCACACCTCTATATCTGCATTTAGTTCACAATCAATTAAAAACTTTATGTGAGAATATAACGATCAAATTAGGTATGTGTTTGTACTTGGTAGAATAAGCAGCCTCCTCAAATTCCCTGTACTGGGACATGCAAATCACCCTTCTGAAGCCTGTAAACATAAGCGACAAGTAAATGTACCTTCATGAGCTTTTTTCCTCATACAAAATGACTTAATGTTTTAATGAGGCCTCTTAGGATAAACTAAATGAAGTTCAGTCTACAATTTTAAGTTAAATGTAGCTTCATAATCTTTTCCTCAATGTAAAATATCAAGGACTAAGAAAGCTACTGTTTCAAAGCTGGTCAAATAAAATACTGGCAGAAAATGCATTTTATACTTTCATGAAAGATACCAAACTCTTTTGGCCCCTGGGGAAAAGAAAAAAAAAAAATCTACATTAAATACTGAGCACTTGGAAACTGCAACATGCGCATTTCCCTTCATTTGCAAACTCCAGCTCTTCTGGGGGAGCTGGTCAGTAACCTTGAACATATTTTCCCTCTGGACTCTTGTACTTTTGTGAGAATAATCCACTTTTAATATTGGTTTCAGATTAAGACAGTAATTGATTTTTGCTTATTTCTGGACCAGAATTGAAAGCTGTTATTGGAAGAAAGTAATGGAAGTAGTGCTACTTCAGAACAGTTGCTTTAAGTGAGATGTCTGTGCTGCTAAAATTAATTGTCATATCCAGTATGAATAATATAATTCCAGTGCCAACCAAAAGATAATATAAAACATTTACCTTTGCCAGAGTGGATACTGAATGAACCTTTCTTTTATCTTTCAGTATACTGTCCGTCAAATCAGCCACTGAGAGCCCAACAGACCAAGACCTCTGGCCTTTTCCCTTCAGAACTTCCATAGCTCTGTATAAACCAGAAAAAGGAGAAAAATGTTAAGGTTTAGAGTTTAATTATTCACGTTTTAGTTTATATGTAAAACCCAGAAAACAAATTAAGTGTATCGTATCAGGTAAACTGTGCTAGAAAAACATTCTGTTTCAGAAAACAACAGAAGGGAATTAAGAATTGCTGTAAAGAATTTATTTCTGTACATTTTACCCACACCAATAACAATTCTATTTTCTGTCAAGAGGTGTAACTGATATGTGGCTAATGAAATGAGGTAAACGGATCCAAACTTGTACTGTGCTTTGAAGTAAACTGCTTCTACACAAGCTCTGCAAAGTGTGCCAGAAGACTTGTCTTTTTTTTTTTTTTTTTTAAACCACACAATCAAACTGAGAACTAGTGTATATTCTGCAAAGCTTTTCTTGCCCTTGTATCATCACAGGCACAACATTATTAAGAATTTCAGAGAAACAGTCAGAATATAAACATATATAAAAGTGAATGACTCCCAGACCTATAAACTCTATGTGTGAACATTTTAGAGCAAACTTCCTCTTCATAAAGAGCTGAGGGAAGAAACTCTGCAAACATCAAGTGCTCAAACATGAAGAAAAAAAAAAATTAAGATTATAATGCTGTTACCTGCTAGCCACCTTTTCTCTTGAGTTACGAGCAGCCACTGCTTCCATTTGATTTGCAACTAAATTACAACTGGTCCACAATGGTACTAAATAGAAACAATCAATGTTTAAATGCACATCTAAACAGCGACTAAAACAGGTATCAGGTAAGGCAAAGAGAAGAAAAAAATTTTAATAATAAAAAACTCTCAAGCTTCCCAAACTTTCCTTCCCCCACAACCACCTAACATAATTGACGACCTTCAAAGTTTCCCTGCACTGCTGAAATAAACTCTGCACCTGGCCAGAGAGACTTGCTGAAAAATGAAGTAATATGTAGGAACTCTTACATTACCAGTAATCTACCACATGTTATACCACATTTCTCTCCTCCTTCAATATCTTTAACCTATATTGTTATACTAAATAAAAAGCACTTGAGGTTGTACTTTATACATATATATATATATATATTTATTTTTACTGTGACAAATGTTGATTTCTTTTGCTACTACTCCAGGTCTACAGTCCTGGACACACAGCAAATTTTCATAATAACAGTTCTAAATAATACAATCTACCACCCTACTTATGACTACCTTATCTTCATTACTTTTCTCAATTATTCTTTCATAACTGAATTACTTAAGCACTACAAGGTCGTTACATACTCAGTTGTAATGAAGTATTGCTTTACCTTTGTCTTCCCCTTGTTCACCAATAATCCAAGCATCTTTTGCCAGCACCTGAGCTTTCAAAAGATTTGCCAGTATATACTGAAACCTCTCAGTATCTAGGTTGGCACCTACTCCAATAACTCTGCTTTTCGGAAACGCGCTCAGCTTCCATGACACATATGTCATTACTTCAACTGTGTGTGAAAGAGAAGTATGTGAACTCAAAATTCAATACAACTGCAAACCACGAATCACAACTACACAACACTCAGGACCAAGTGGTTTACTGTAGAAAAGGTATAAGCATGTAAGAACCTACCAGTAGTTTATCTCAACCTAAAACACCAAGTCAGGTGGGGACCAGGTGAAGAACATTCATAGCTCAAGTAAAGTTTTAAGAAAAGTCAAGTGAAACTTTAGAATGCGTCATCATGCTTCCCTCTACCAAAAATCTCACGTGCTTCTAAATTTAATTCAGCCAGTATTTAATTTCTTTCAATTTGGCAAGCACTCTCTTCTCCATCTCGACAGCTCTGAATGATAGGAAGGGTAAAAGGTGCTTGAGAAATAGGGAAAGGCTGTCTTCAGTGTGTCTACAAGACAGAGAGGCTCAACCTTACTTCCTTCCCCTCTAAGTAGTGTTTTTACTTTGTCTTAGTTCACAGTATCACTGACCCAACAGATTTAAACTTTCCACCAAAACGCAGCTACAATATTTAATATGAACACTATTGTCCCTGTTCTGCTTCCTCCCAGCTTCTTGTGCACCTCATGGTTAGCACAGCACAGAAAACTGGGAAGCTCTTGATTTAGAGTAAGCACCACATAGCAACCCAAACATCACTGTGTTGTCAACATTATTCTCGTACTAAATCCAAAAGCACAGCACTGTACCTGCTACTACAAAGAAAATTAACTCTATCCCAGCCAAAACCAGGACAATATCCACCCCCTATTCTATACCACTTACATCACGTCTAGGTCTCACACTTCCAATACATCCCAGTTAACCACCATCACCTTTCCTGTATTTTGATACATACACACAGATATGATTCCCATAGTCTGTGGGCCATCCCTGTAAAAGTCTGTTGAGTTCATTTAGTCCATGACTTTGGGCTCCATCTGTCATAACAATCTTCCAGGGCAGGAAAGATGGTGTTGGATTGTTGTATGCTGAAGCCAGTTCTGATTCCACCACTGCTGCATTTGTCCTGTTTCACTGAAGTTCATTCTTCATTAATCTGGGTGATTTTTACTGTAATACCCTTGATACGGCATATAGCCACCACAGTAGTAGCGACATGCAATTAACATCATACAGCGTAACTCACTGGCTATTCTCACCCAGAATCAAATCCCCCTGAGATACACATCAGACTTCCCCACACGCCCACACTACCCACCATGTGCACCCAGGTCCTTGAGCAAAAGCAGTCTCACAGATGGGTTCACCTTTGCCTGAAGCAGGAATAACCCAAACTGTCTTCCCCAGCGTATTTTTATGTGCACTGCAGGGACTTTATCCCCTTCCACAGCATGTATGTTGGGCAGGGCCAGCCCAGCTGGCACATCCTCTAGCGCTGAATAACCAGGTGGCTTTTGCTAAATGTGCATCCCAATGTTTGAAGGTCCCACCACCCACCGCTCTCAGTGTAGTCTTTAACAGTCCGTCATATCATTCAGCTTCCCCAGAGGCTGCTGCGTGATAGGGGATGCGATACACCCACTCAGTGCCATGGTCGTTGGCCCAAGTGTCTATGAGGTTGATTTCAGAAATAAGTCCCATTATCTGACTCGGTTGTTCCTGGGGTACCATGTCACTGTAAGACTTGTTTTTCCAAGGACAGTGTTCCAGGCAGTAGCATGGGGCACAGGATATATTCCCAGCCATGGCGATTGTTTCCACCGTTGTAAGCACATGGCGCTTGCCTTGGCGGGTTTGTGGGAGGGCGATAAAACCAACCTGCCAGCCCTCCCCATGTTTGTATTTCCCCAGTACCAGAGGGGCTTTAACCGCTTGGCTTGCCTGACTGCAGCACGTTTCACATTCACGAATAACCTGTGTGATAGTGTCCACGGTCAAGTCCACCCCTCAGTCACAAGCCCATCTATACATTGCATCTCTTCCTTGATGGCCTGAGGTGTCACGGGCCTATCGCCCTATAAATAACTCGCCCCATGTTGCCAGTCCAGATCCACCTGAGCCACTTCAGTCTTGCAGCCTGATCCACCTGATGGTTGTTTAGATGTTCTTCAGTGGCCCAGCTCTTGGGTACGTGAGCATCTACATGACGCACCTTCACAACCAGGTTCTCCACATGGGGAGCAGCATCTTGCCACAATGCGGCAGCCCAGATGGGTTTACCTCTGTGCTGCTAACTACTCTGTTTCCATTGCTGTAGCCACCCCCACAGGGCATTTGCCACCATCCCTGAGTCAGGATAGAGATACAGTATTGGCCGTTTTTCTCGTTCAGCAACATCTAAAGCCATCTGGATAGCTCTCACCTCTGCAGACTGATTCCGTTCACTTTGGCCTTCAGCAGTTTCTGTGACTTGTCGTGTGGGACTTCACACAGCTGCCTTCCACCATGCTTCCCTACAATACGGCAGGGCCCACCAGTGGACAGGGCGTATGGCTTCTCCTGTTCTGGTAGCGCATTATATGGTGGGGCCTCTTCAGCACGGTTCGCCTCCTCCTCTGGTGACATCCCGAAATCTTTGCCTTCTGGCCAGCTCATGATCGCTTCCAACACTCCTGGACGACTGGGGTTTCCTATTGGAGCTCACTGTTACCGGCGTCACCCACCCGCTCACGTAGCATCAGCTGCATGATGTGTAGAGGGGACCCTCCCTTTGCACATCCAGCCCAGCACCGGCAGCTGGGGTGCCATGAGGAGCTGCGCTTCAGTGCCCATCACTTCCGAAACAGCTCAACCCCCGCCATAAGCTGCCAATATCTCCTTTTCAACCGGAGTATAGCAGGCCCCAGATCCTCCGTATCCCTGGCTCCAAAACCCTTGGGGTCGACCTCGAGTCTCCCCTGGTGCTTTCTACCAGAGGCTCCAGGTAGGGCCGCTCTCCCTGGCTGTGGTGTAGGGCGCACTCTTTACGTCTTGCCCTGCCCAGACTGGCCCAAGGGCTACTGCACAAACTATCTCCTGTCTGACTTGTTCAAAGGCTTGTCGCTGCTCAGGGCCCCCTTTGAAATCATTCTTCTTCCAGGTCACTCGATAGACAGGGCTCGCAATCAGACTGTACTTTGGAACGTGCATTCTCCAAAGCCCAACAACACCCGAGAGAGCTTGTGTTTGTTTCTTGCTGGCTGGTGGAGACACAGCTGTCATCTAGTTGACCACTTCCACTGGGATCTGATGGCACCAGTCTTGCCATTTTATTCCTAAAAAACCGGATTCTCCCGTGCAGGTCCCTTGACCTTACTTTGTTTTATGGCAAAACCAGCTTTCAGAAGGATGTGGAGTGTTTTCTCCCCTTTCTCACAAACTACTTCTGCTGTATTCCAGCGCAGCCTGGATCAGTCCATGGCAGATGGCAGGGCTGTGTCCCCACCCCTGGGGCAGTTGATTCCAGGTGTCCTGGATGCCCCCTCCAAGTGAAAAGGAGCCGCGGCCTGCACCCTGCTGCCAAAGGGATGGAGCAAATCACATCAGCGACACCAGCTGCGGCATACCCCGTGGCTGCCTTTGACTCCAGTTCGTACTGAAATTCCAGCATGTCCAGCACAGCGGCACGACTTCATTCAGGCCACGGTAGTCCACTGTTAGTCTCCACTCTCCATTAGACTTTCACACTGACCATATGAGGCTATTAATGGGTGAGGGTCCTGCTGATCACTTCTTGGCTCTCTAGTCAACAAATCAGCTTATGGATTGGAATTCAGGGAGTCTCAGGTGGTGTGATGTTGCCACCAGTGCACCATTATGGTAGCGATCACCACCTGTTACTCTTTGGCCTGCAGCAACCCCACAACAGAAGGGTCCTCTGAGAGACCCGGTGAGGCAGACAGCCGTTTCATTTCCTCCAGCTCCAAGGCAGCCATACCAAAAGCCCACCGGTACCCTTTTGGGTGCTTGAAATACCCTCTCCTGAGATAATCTGCGCCAAGGATGGATGGATGGAGCCTCTAGGCCAGTCACAATGGGGTGCTTTTGCCAGACATTCCCAGTTAGGCTCACTTCATCCCCCAGTACAGCTAGCTGTTGGGTTCCCCCTGGCACTCCAGAAATACAGATGGGTTCTGCCCCCTCGCAGCCTGATGGCATTGGGGTGCCCTGTGCACTGTATCCATCAGAGCCTTACGCTCTGGTGGGTCTGACATACTGAATCCACAGCATCCAGTAAACCCAGTTGCTCCTCTCCTCCACCTGGCTGGAGGCAGGGCTGCTCTAGGCCTGGTTACAGGATTCCCCACTTACTTCTTGTAAAAACAGATAAGCACTTCTTTCTATAGGATCAGGAGTAAGATCAGCCCTTCCACTCTGCCTGGGGAACTGCCCACTGGAGCAGCAATCTTCCTGGAAGAACACTTGTTTGTGATCGTTCTTCCCTGCAGTTCATCTACCCGCGCCTCTAGGGTAGAGGCAGATTTTCCATCCCACTTCCTCATGTCCTCTCTGTGGTGCCACAGGTAAAACCACAAGGTACACCATCATGTACACCCTCTATATCCTCTCTTGAGCAAAAGAACACTTACTGTTAACAGCTGAGACACTAGCCTGTACAGGTGGGGAGTAGGACCTATCCTCTTTGTTGCTGGAACCCCTGGAACAGTTTTTCCCAATTTTCAGACAGTTCTTCCACAGTTGAGATGCAAGTCCATAGAGAGGAAGAGTTTCTTGTGTTCCTGGAGTCTGCGAGCCCCCTCATCCACTGCTGGTGCCTCTTCGGGTCACTACTGCCAATGAGCTGGCATCCGACAATGGTGTGTTCTGTACAAATTTCCACCACATGGGTCATATGCATTGGACTTTGGATCCATAGTGGACTGTGCATTTTTTGGGTCATAATAAATGATTTCTAGCACTGCTCATTCCCTCAGGTACTGGGTACCTTTCTCCACAGTGCTCCACTTGCCTGGGTGACATGTAACATCTTCCTTGAAGGGACACCTTTCTTTCATGCTTGACAGGAGTCTCCTCTGGAGGCTGAGGGCTTTGTCCCTTTTCCAATCATCTCATCAGTGCCTCCTTCCCTAGAAAGTGAACCCAGCTGCCTGGCTTTCCTACCCTCTTAATTCCAGGCTACCAGCCCTGTTAATCCAGCATCAGAGCACCCAAGATGACAGCTGAAATCTTTTCACACATCCTGCAGCTCACTCAGGAATAGGGATTGAGAACCTCTTGTTCTGCCTCTTCTTGTGATGTCCCTACTTTGTCCTCCTTTACTAGACGAGCTGTCTTTTGTGTCCATTTCTTCTTGTGTATAGGTGCGATTGACGCCAGCACGAGTTGGTCCTCTGGTCCAGCTGCATCACCCATCACCAGGGTCTGAATGGCTGTAGTGCCTGTCACTGGGGTGCGAGTAGCAATTAGTTGCCTAACTCTGAATAAAACCTGAACCATATTCATGGCTCCTAGCAACAGAATCATGCTGGTTTCAACATCCCAAGGATATTCAAAATTTTCAGCATTCTCAAACGCTATCATAATTAGCCTGGAGGAGAAGGGGGAGATGTGGAAAGAAGTCTGCTCCACAGATTGGCTCTCCAAGGAGAAACTGTAAAAGGTGTAATTATTAATGGTTTCCAATAGATGGCTCCTGAAGTACAGAGTGATGGTAATGCTGAGTACATATACCAGATTAGTTTCACAACCAGCAATTCTATCATATCATAAGCCAGTCTTACAAAGTAGAATGAAATGATAGCCTTAGCCCAGCCCCCAGAGATGACAAACACCACAACAGGGAACACATTATAGCAAATAAGGCATTTAATAACTCTAAGAACAACTGCAACAAACTCTGAGAGCAAATAAATCAACATTGTGACCAGCAACTATTAAAATAATATAATGAATGCTTATAACAGATCAGTTTTAATACACTCCAGTCAAATCTGTCATTATCTCAACGCTTTGGGACTCACATCGGGTGCCAAAAAGGACTGTCATGGTTTAACGCTAGCCAACCACTAAGTACCGCACAGCTGCTCGCTCACCTCCCCTCTCCCCCTGCCCCAGTAGGATGAGGAGAAGAATCAGGAAAAAGGTAAAGCCTGTGGGTTAAGAACAGTTTAGTAACTGAAATAAAATAAAATAGTAACAGTAACAAAAAGGGAAACAACAAAAAAAAAAAAGAGAGAAATAAAACCCAAGGAAAACAGTTGCTTACCCTGTCCCTGAGCAATGCCCAGCCAGTCTCTGCGCAGCAATCAGCCCCCCTAGCCAAGTTCCCCCAGTTTATATACTGAGCATGGTGTTCTATGGTATGGAATATCCCTCTGGCTAGTTCAGGTCAGCTGCCCTGGTTAGGTTCCTACCCGGCTTCTTATGCATCTTCTCAGAGCATGGGAAAATGAAGTCCTTGATTTGGGCTAAGCACTACTTAGCAATAACTAAAACTTCAGTGGTGTTATCAACATTATTCTCATCCTAAATCCAAGACACAGCACTATACCAGCTTTTAGGAGGAAAATCAAATCTATCCCAGCTGAAACCAGGACACCTCTACTATGTACATTAGTAGTCTGTGAGTCTGTTCATACGGCACACAGCACACTTGCATATATCTTCACTGCACAGGAGAAATGTACACATAAAACTCACAACTGACAAGACAACAGCCAATGGATGTTAATCTTGTAGATACACCCAGGTTGAAAATAAGTACAGAAACATACAGAAATACATACCTTTTATATAAAACAAAAGTATACTTTTTTCTTTTGTCTTGGTAACAGTAAAGAAAAAACTCTCAAAGACAGTGTCCTGCTCAAAGCTGGAAAGGAAAACATCTTTCAGAGTAGCAAGAGTTTATGACTAAGTGGGTATATTCAGCAGCAATGTATTTTTAAAACAGGCCTAAGAGAAAGCCAGCTGAGGGACAGAACATTAGGCAAAGTACCAGCATACCTGGATGAGAAGCAACAAGGAGAACAGTGTTCTGACTGTAGTGCGATATTGCTGGGATAATTCCTCTGAACAAATCCACGTTGCTTTGTATTACATCAAGGTAAGTCTGAGCATTACCCAGAGAATTAACTGTAAGTACCACAACTTTTGAATCAGCTGAAGCAGAAAAATCTAAAAACATAAAGAAAATACATTTTTAAAATGTACACCATTCTATTGAGTTTTGGATGCAAAACAAAGAGCCATCCAAAAGGCTGAATTGCAGCATCCAGCTTAGGGATTCTTTACCTCCTGTCTCCCTCTGTATCCCCCATGTGGAATTTGGGGCACTTCTACAGCACATGTAAAAGACGGCTCTCCCATAGAACTTTCCCATTTCATAGCTGGCAAACACAGAACGCAGACTGTAATTTGTCCAAGGTTAACAGAGCAAAGACCAGAAAACATCTAGACGGGGTTGACAGATAAGCATTTCCAAGTTTCCTTGGCAAGACAGAAATTTTAAAGAGGAGGAAAGACTTTTACTCCTTTATCCAAGGCTTCTTTTTGATCTCAATCTCAAATTTTGTCCTCAATCAAGGACGTGTAGACAACCATAAAGATTGTTCCAAAAGTCTATTTATTAAGTATGTATGTATTAAGTTAAGGATAATTTATTTATTAGCCCAAGAAAACAGACAACCACATTTGCTGCAGAAATTAGTATGTCAAAGCTGCCTTTGAGCAAGTAAATCTGAATATTTGAGTACCATAAAGATGATCAGCTTGGACACAGAAACAAGGTAATCTGACTGTCACACAATTCTGCGATGAGCTGAAGCCAAAGCAGAGGCCTAGTGCACTGACAAACTGGAAGCATACTATGTAGGATATAATTAATACCAACTTGCCCCAAATCTAGATATAACCATACTAAAATAACTGATGACAGCGTGTAAGCATTTTGTACTATTGTAACACTACTAGTAGCATAACAAGCAACAATATACAAGGTTTTTATACCACAGCTAAATGTAAATATATAGTAGGTAACTACTAAGGCACAAACAGAGATTTGTGGTACAGTTGCACAACCTGGGTTCAGGAAAAAACGTGTGCTGGCAATAAAACCTGCAAGATAAGATCAAAGGATATACAGCAGGCAATGTCAGGTGCAGAATAAGCAGATAATATTCTGGACCAGAACAAGTCTCTGTTTGCCTCCCACTTCACCTTGCAGAGGGCAAAATATTTTTTTGTTTTATGTTCAAACCGTGACACAGAAGCAAGGAAGAATGGCAAAGCTGCTCAATTCAGTTCAAGCTTCCCCTTTGGAAGGGCTTTCAAGCCACATCATCACAACCTCTGCGACTAAGATCAAAGACAGTAGCCGTCTTATGGCCTCACTCTGTTGAAGTGTACATTCACAGCTAATTGAGGACAACACTGTTAAAACCTAATTCTTTGAATATGCAGTGATAATGATTAATGAGCATCAATCCAGTAAAGAGGCACTTTGAAACCTACCTTTGTTTACCAGCCTTTTTAACACTGCTCTCACAGCTATCTCCAACTCCTTAACACACATATTTTTCCCCACCCCTACCCTCTCTCTAGCTATGGCACGGAAGTGCTAGCTTGGCTTCTCTGTATTTCTGCACAAGCCCAATTTCAGCCTTAGCCTCTTACCCTGGAAGTACAGACTCACACACCTCTACCTCTATATACAGAATGAAAAAAGCCTGAAATAAAAGTGATGCAAGCTTTTCTGAATGTTCCTTTCACAACTTTACCCTGAAAAGACAAAGAAAAGCAAGAAGCTATGAAAAGATTAACATCTTTTTAAAAAGATGGCCTATATGCCAGAGCCTCTGTATCTCTCCAGGTGCCCTGTTCTCATTAAAATGAGCACAAGCACACACAGTGCAGTACTCACTCCCATTCCAGAAACAACATCTAATACCTTTGCTGATCTCCACATTTGGCAGAGCAAAGATCTCCAAGTCCATGGTCCCTCCTTTTGCTGCACCTTCAGAAAGATCCAGAAGAACCACCCTGTCTGCAGCACCCTGTATGAATAAAAATAATGCACATCAACAATAAAACAAACCAAAACTTGTTCTTGTATGAGTGTGGGATAAAAACCAGTATTCCTCCAATTCCAGTGTTTGTTGTACTGCGTACCAAACAAAAATACTGGCCAAAATTACTGTCAAATCACAAGAAAAAGAATTTATCTTAGTGAGTTTAATGGGAAAATAAGGCATTATGAGACAAATAAAAAAAACCCTCACAAAATCTCTGGGCAGTTATAAACATTGCTGTTTCTGTTGTCCCCAAGTACACAGCCGTAATGAAGTTCAGATCATCAGACTATCCTTTTCCAGGGGACTAGGAGATCCCACTGTAAGAGGCTACCACTCAGGCAAGAATCCTTTAACCAAGGATTTTCAAAATAAGTGAACTCAATATTCAATCCTTTGTATTTATAAAGCTGACTGAGAAAACTAGGGCAGAAACTAACACTCCTCCGTGTGTCTGTAAGTTAACTGAAGAAGCAAGTGACACAGCTGTTAAAACTGCTGAGGTATTTCTACCCATCAGACACTAAGAACTAGATTGGAAGCCTCTCTACTAATCAGGCCTGTCTCCATTTATAGTAAGTATGTACCTTTGCTGCAACTGCTAGCACACACGCAATGCCAAGATCTCCAGCTCCAACAACAGTAATTTTGTTAAAACATCCTTCACTTTTGCCTCCACCAAATTCACTCTTTGATTTCATGTCAGTCACTCCTACAATTAAAAGAAAACCACAAACATAAGCGCTGGTCCACATTCTATCGATACAAGCACCGCTGCTGCATAAAGGATCACGGTTGTGCCAGACTTAAACCAGATTGCATAAACTTCTTCAAAACAACAGTCAAGCCTTGCCACAGAAGACTCATCACAAATTGCAAAGTGTAAAACAAGAAAAACAAATATTCCTCTCTGGATACTAAGCTGGAAATATGAGCATAACAATAGCAAGAAGCTAGACACTAAGACCGTACAAACAATACTCCCTTTGCTACTGTTACAGGTGTAACTATATACCATGGTCATAACTTTTTTTAAAAGACTTCATATTTTGAAAAGATGTGCAAGATGGAATTCAATTAAAATACAGTGACCTGAGGTTGTTTAGTCAGTGTTACTGGTAAGACAACTATTCTCATTCTGAGTATAACGCAGAGATTTGTAGCATCACTGCGTAGAATTGTGTATTGTGCGCGCCACACAGGTGTATGCTCACAAGAATGCATGTGTATACAATTACCAGAAGAAAGAGCAGAAAAGGTTTAAAGGGAAAGGTGTGCACAGTTGCCACAGATCACAGTGTGTGATTCCACTAAAGAAGAAAAGAGCAACCTGAAGAAAATGTGTCAGGATGAAAAAAACAACAGGACCGGAGCTGTAAAATAAGGAAAACATGAGAACTGTGAAATGTAGGAATTTTTCCCAAGACTTACAATGGGTGAGATAAAGCAATGAGGCAAAAATGCCAAATAGCATCTACTCCCAAAGGGTATAAAAGACAAGTCCGAAATCAGCTTGTCACCACCGAACAAGAACCTCCCAAGAGACATGACACAGGCTCAACAGCCAGCACTCCTTATCCTCAGCACTGCACACCAGCAACTGTAGTCAGGTGGATCTCAAGGCTTGCAACTGTGGATGTGAGAGCCAATGAGACCTGAGAGAATGACTGACTGTGACTGGGTAAAATCAACGCATTTATAATAAAATCACATTTCCCTCATATAAGATTTTACACTGAGTTTTGCTGCTGCAGTAATTTCCAAAAAATGAGTAGTACCAAGTCTACAGCATTTTCCAGTAGGCTTAAATACAAACATCCCAAATTAGCTGCTTACTCAAACAAAGAGAATTTGAGCTCTCTTGTTCAAAAAGAGGCACTTTTGAACAAAGAAATACAAAGAAAATACCAAACGCTGTGGACATGCAAACACAAAAAATTCAGATAACAAAACTGCGTAGGCATCTTTGTGATATCAAGTAATAATTAATAAAACTTATATAAGAACATAACATACAAATCCATGAAAACATCCACACCTTCAGTAACCTTTGCAATGTAGGACAGAAGTTCTGCCTGCCTGGCTGCATCGGAAGATGAAAGCGAATACAAAGGCAGCTCTTCCTCAAATTTTGTAACCATTTCCTTGATCAATCCAATGACAGTTGACTTAGGCTGAAATACAGCAATACAGAAGACAAAACAGTTGACTAGCTATTTCATATAGTGGTATCAGCTGTAAATTGCAACAGTTCATAAAGAACCGTAGCTATATAAAATTTAATGGAACTAACTATTGACACACTTAACACTTCCATAAACACTTAAGGGAAAGAAAAACATCATTTTTTGAGAAGATACTTTCCAAAGAGCAGTATGGATAAAAAGGAATTTAACAAAAAGGAATTATAAAATTCAAATTATCAGTGCAACTATTTTTTTAAGACATCTATGAACACAGGAAAGCCTCTGGTATAGCCACATCCAATGTTATAAATGGGATAAATCGTAGCTAAAGGAAAGATAATTCAGTCTTCTCAGATGAAATTAACTGTCCAGAGTTTCAGCAATTCAGTTGTCCTCTGGGCAAAACACACAGAGAAGTCAGCAGAAGTTCCCATGGGAACTTCTGTATTGATAATGTAAAATATATCCCATCTGTTTCAGAAAGCTAGTGTTCATGAAATCATTTTTACTGGCCTGGCAGCCATATTTAGGGAAGTTACTTAACACAGTGCATAAAATCATATAGCAGCAGCACTGGCTTTTGAATCTTTATGCTAACACTTCAGAGTTCTGCTGAGACAGACATACCCAAAAGACAGAAGCTTCCATTGAACTCTCTTGAGGGATACTCAGTTGGTCTAGTAGCATTATTATGATTATTCATAGCAACAAAGGAAAAAGTATCATGAGGCTAACATTGCTCTGTAAGAAAGTCAGCCCCTTTTTTCTTCAGCTTAAAATAATTTTCCTTACAATCACTTGTAACTTCCTTTACAATTGCTTCAGACTGTCTGAAAGCTGTAATTTCAAGACACATAACATTCTGGTTGTCTTCGCATAGTCACTACATATTTAACAAAAAAAAAATGCAGAAAATTAAGAGCTCTGAACCCTACCAATTCTTCTCCACTGATCTCTGTACAATACCGTGCATTATTCCCAAATACTTCCCTCCCCTGTCCGCCACTCCACCTCTTACATGGCTCCAGTTTTGCAGGTAAGGCAAATAAATCCTGCCGTGAGCATCAACATGCTTTCCCACTAAAATGCCCATGTTCACAGTTGGCTTTAAGAAGCAAATAGGAGGAGCAAAGGGATGAGAATCCAGAATCCACAGATGAATAGGTATGTTATAGGAATTACCTGTTCAACACAAAATGAAAGCCATTACCAGGTTCTGCATTGGAAAGAGGCACTAAAAAAAAGGCAGGTGTGCATGTGATTCACACTTCATAATCACATAGGAAAAAAAAAAAAAAAGCCCAACAGATCATTTTCCAGATTCACATCAGAAAGTACTTATGTTACTTAGGCTAGTTAATAAAAACAGATTTGCCTGGATCAACTTGAAGTGCTACTGATCATGTCTTCTATGATTTCTTCATACAAACCTTTGTTGTTCTGTTTCCCAGGGTGGGTACTCCATCAGCCAATGCATCCTCTTTTCCAGGCAAAGAAATCTCTTACAGCTACCCATTTCATTCCTACTTTAGGACTCAACATCTATTAAGGGCTTTTTACCTCAGACTTCAAAGGCTTTAAGTCAAAAATAAAAAATTACCTACTAGTTATTTCTGGACACTGCCTTTACAAGCACAGAGCTTGTAGAGTTCATGCAAGCTCTGTTAGAAGCGAAAAGCTTGCCTACGTAGTCTCAAACTACATGATCTTTTTAAATACTTAATTGACTTATCTAATGAATACCACCTTATTTCAGCATGTGTGTGCGCATGAAGGCACTTGTTTATGCAGTAGAAGTGGCTTCTGCCAATTCATTCAAAATTCTTTATGGCCACCTTTAAAGAAGCTGCACAGTACATTGTTAAGAGGCAGCACCCAGCACGCTTTACAATTAGATTCATCACCGGTAAGAAAATCTTATTTCATTTACTTTACCATATCTCACTGGAACAGTCCCAGTAAAATTCAGGAGGTCCTTCTGGGATCCATCCTTGAAGGCTGAAATTAAAAACATGATTTTATAAAAATAATAAATCCTTTTGAATCTGGCACGGCAATCCCATCCACAGCTACCAATATATAACACTAATTCTTTAGAAATCAAATACACTGCTCCTGAAACAACCAAGGCTAGAATGTTACAAAGGTCCCCACCTCCCCTCTGAGACAATTCCATAATGGAGTCTTAATGAAAACTGCTCTGGTACAACTAAGCACATGGTTAGTTGGGCAAACCCGTGTCCTGGGTAATTCTGGTGTCATAGGAACTTTCAGTCAGGCTAAGGGAATCCAGAAGTTACACTTGATAAGCTAAAGCCATCAAAATGTTTTCAATATGATCACAGGATATGGGAAAAATGCTATTACATACAAAAAATTTTAAACAATATCCATCTTCTGTAACTACTGACAAGTTAAGATGAAGTTTAGTGAATGAGTGGCTTAGGTTTTTATATGTATCTGTTCTTGGAAGAGCTTTCAAAAATAGTCACATGACATGAGAAACTTACTGCAAGCCAAAATAAAGATAGGAACACAACTGAAAGATGTTCACACTATTTAGATTCTATTACACACTGCCTGAATTTATCGCAAGTAAGAATCCCCAAAATCAGTTCAAAGTAACTGCATCACTTCTTACTGTATGTGTTCATGGAGAACGTGAAGTTTGGATAGCTCTTGTTAACATTCTTTAGCTCTTCTATGGTCAGGTCTCTGAACTTATACTGGGAAAGGGGGAGAAAAGAAAATCAGAAAAAAAATGTTTCACTTTAAAGGTTTCTTCTTTCATTACCAGAGATAGGGTAAACTAACCCAGAGAAGGCAGAAACATAAGGCAGCAAAGGTAATAATTACTTGCAGTATTATAAACAGTTACAGTGTGAAATAAATTCTCAAAAATTTTTATTTTTATAAAAAAAAGGCTTTAAAGGTATCACAGGTCTGCTGTTGCTACGTTAACACTCAAACTCTAAACATCACTCCTTATATAGCGTTTCTCCTCCTTTACAGCTGTGAGCAGAAGCTTAGTAAAATCCAGTCTCCTCTGTACAAAATAATCAAAAACATAAAAATATAAACCTCTTTAAAAAGTCATCTCATTACCGAGTTACTACTAAAAACTCAGATCCACCTGCACACATTTCAGATGAGTTTCATAAGATGTTGATTTCCACAAACATATTTAATGTGTAAGTAATTACCCTCTGGGAAATTTCTTCCATGTTTAAGCTGTCCTTGAGAGCTGAGCAAATCCAAACAAAATAACGCCTCCCTCCTTCCCGCCTGCGGAAAACCTACTGGCAGGCCAACAGAGGGACTGACACTTGGAACGGGACCGTCAGCACGGACGGACCGGGCCGCGCCCGGCCAGCCGCACGCGATCTGCACCCCCGCACCCGACAGCCGTAACGAGCATCCTCCGCGTCCGGGGCTACCGCACCGCTCCTCGGCCCAGCGGGGCCAGCGGCGGCTGCGGGGGCGGCGCGGGCACGTTCCGCGTGGGGCGGGACACGCAGACAGCAGGAAAAGAGCGCCCTTCGGCCGGAGCGGGGCTCGCAGCGGCCTGCCAAGGCAGGCAGTGAGAAGAAAATTAAAAAACCCAAAGGTGCCCGAACGAGGCAGACGTACACAACGCGGCGCGCGCTCCGGCGCAGCGGGCTGTGCCCCGGGGGGACCCAGCTGCCCGGCTCCCCGCCGCCCCTGCTGCGCGCTTCGTCCCTGCCGGCTGGCCCAGCGGCGGCCGGGACGAATGCCCCCCCTCCCCACGCACACCGCCCCCGTGCGGGAACGGACCCGCCCCAGGGCTGCGACACCGCCCCGTGCGAACGCGCCGCGCGGCCCCGCACACCGGCCAGCGGCTTCCGCGCGCGGGGACGGCCGGACTAAGGCCGGCGCGCGCTGCCGGGAAGCCGGGCGGTCGCCGCTCAGCCCTCCCCCCGCACCGCTTTTCGACACGCGGCAGCCTTCCCCAGCCGAGCACTGCGTCTCTCACGGCCGCCGGCCCGGGCCACTCGCGGCGAGCCGCCCCGCTCCCGCCGCCCCGTCCGAGCAGCCGGTGCCGCCCGCAGCCGCCGCGGCCGGGCCCCGCGCACCTTGCCCAGCTGCTTCCTCAGCGTTTCCTCCGAGAACGCCATGGCGGCGAGGCGAGGCGGGGCCGCGTGGGGGCTGCTGGGAGTCCGCCCCGCCGCCTCAGCTACGGGGTAGCGCGCCGGGGGCTCGGGGGGTTCTGCCGCTGGGCGAGCGGTGTCGCACCTGACCCGCGGCTTCCCGGGGTTACGTGGCGCAACTAAAAATGCAGAACGAACTGCCTTGCACTGCTCGACCTCTCGCTCCCGGGGCCGCCCCGCCGGGCAGGTGGGCGGTGCCGGCCGAGGGCCGGCTCGACGGAGGCGGTGGGCTCAGCTGGGCCGGTCCCCGTGCCCTGCCGGGGGCCCGCCAGCCCGGAGCCGAACAGCCCGAGCGCCGCGGCGCGCCTCTGCGAGGAGCGCGGCCTGGGGAAGCGCTCGTGCAGCCCTGCCGGAGCGGGCGCGAGCCGCTCGGCGGCCCGGAGCGCGCGCTGCCGCTGCGGTGCCGCAAGGAGCGAGCGGGTCCGGCACCACCCGTGCCCGCTTCCTCCGTGTACGTAGGAGTGACGTCACAGCCCCGGCGCTCGGTTCGCGCGGGGTCCGTCCGCCGAGAGCCGCTGCAGCAGCGCCGGTACGCGCCGCGCCCCGCCTCACTCCCCGCCGCGGCCGCGGGTGCTGCCGCTCGGCGTGAGGGGGCGGTGACGGCACCGGCCGCGCGCCTGGGGGGCGGAGTCAGGCCGCGGGCCGGGCCGGCGGGCGGGGCGATCGCGGCAGCAGGGTTTGGGCCGGCGCGGAGGCCCCGGCAGGGACAGGCCGCCGTGGTTCCGTGGGCCTGTAGCTGCCTGCGCACCCTGAGGCTCCACTGTCTGGCCCTTTGAGCTTTCTCAGTGGATCGCCAGCTGATTATTTGTAAACATGACTTTTTAAGGCGTGATGTTCTCAATGTCAGAGGCTGGTGTGTACCGTAGAGCTGATACTTCAGTTTCCAGCTGTCGACATTCAGTGTAACCAAGTTTCAGGTCAGAGGTGTTAACAGATGACTCAGCTTAAAGAAGAGAGGCTGACTTTCTGGTTTGCTGCGCTAGGATGTTAGAACCATTATGTATTGCTCTTTCTTGCACTTGAGAATCCTATCTAGGTGGATTTGCAATTGCAACAACCTCTCGTGCCCAGGGTTGTGAAAGCCCACCCAGAAGCAGAAACCATAGCTTGGCATTTAGGAGGACGGTGTCCGGTGGCTGCAGTAGCAGTCAGAATAGCCAGACCGGCTTTTCCCTTCAGCAGGTACCAGCTGGGGCCCTGTGAGTGCCAGGGCAAGAGGGAAAGGGTTATGGGAACTTCTTGAACCATGAGAGGTAGGGTAGGGCATCACACTTACCACAGACCGGTCCTGTGAATAGGAGATACCTTGAGGACCACCTTTGCTCCTTCCTGGTGGTCTCACTTTGCATGGTCCTACCCTTCCTCGAGGCCTGTATTTGTGCAGAAGCTGCTCATCTCCAGCAGTGTTTGCAGGGCAAGGACTTGTGGAACGGCAGCAGTGACCCAGCACATCACCTCCAAGCCCCCAGCCCCACTCTGCACTGTACATGCAAGGCTGGCAGTGTCCCAGATGCCGTGTCCCTAACCCCACCGGCCCAGAGAAACACCTGCCCTGAGGAGGAAGTTTGTCTCTGGGACTGTCACCAGCATAACCTTGAACATTGCATTTTCTGGCATGGTGGGGCTGTGGTAGAGACCCTTTTTAAACAGGGGGAAGTATTCTGGGCAACCTGGGTGTTGTGGTGGAAGGAACAAGAACTTAAAGCTTTACTGGGACCGCAAGAGCTCTGACCTGGAACACATGCAATGGCAGCTGCCTTCACCCCGGCCTCCTACAGACTCTGCATGCTGTTTTGGAGAGTGGAAACATAGTGAACCCTGTGATGGGCTGTCACAGATTAAGCTGCGTGAACATTTATCTAAACCATTTTAAGAGACTATATGAAAATAATTTTGTTTCACAAAGGTCCTAGCACAGACTAATTTTTGAGAATACAGCATTCCTTTTCAATTTTTAATCTCAAGCATTTATATTTTTAATTTCTCCCTGTTTTGCAGTAAAAACAACTTGGAAAATCTGATGGGTATTTATGGTTATTAGTAGGTTACGTGTTTGGATACACTTTTAAAAATCTCTATGTGCATGCATAAGCAAAATAATGATAGAAACCAGAACAGAAATGACATACCCTTGGGTAGTGACACACCACTACTGTCTCAAGAATAGGAGTGGTAATACCCTTTCTGTGCAAGACTTAGAGGTCACCCTCGACTAAGCCTGCACCTGAACTACAGATCCAAATTTCTTAGTGCTCACTGTTCAAACTCTCTTTTAAATTCAGAGCTGTCTGTGCCCTCTTACTCAATCTGCTCTAAACATCATTTGCAATGAATAATGCCATATTAAGTTAACAGTTTCTAATGCCAATTAATCTTTAGGTAACTAAATACTTTGGCTAGCCAGCTAATGATGTGCCCATACACAGGACAGCCTCGCTACCCCACGTACCACGCTGTAGCAGTCCTCTAGTAGTTCCTCTCCATTGCCTGACCTCTACCTTCCATTACTAAAGTTCCCTTCTGTATTTCAGTTGCTGAAGCTGGCTCTCAACTTCCCTAGCCCAGCACCTCCCAGACATCAAGCAAGGATGACAAAATTTTCTGCTGGTTATTTACTTCATCTGTGTAGGTTTACACACTTGCTTCAATCAGCCAAAGTAATATGAGGGAGACCAGAAGCACTCAGGGCAACACTGGGTCTGAACACAGCCAGATGGAGAGATACCAATAGCTCTGTGAGCAACAAGGGTGTTCTTTTAACGCAGCCTTGAAGATAAACACACCTTGCCTTACACCATCCACGGATGGTTGCAAGACAGCAATGAGATGTCCTTTACCAGACACCCTAAATTTTAATCCGCTGCAAAAAGGTGCAGGTATTTTAATTCTGTTTGGTGGCCCAAGTTCTAGCATCTCTTTCATTTGGTGTCAACTCTAATTTTATATGATTTCTAGAGGTAAAAATATGAACCTTAGCTTTCAGGATCAGGTCATATATTATCCAAATACAGCCTCTGCTCTAGAAGAACTTTCACATGGCTATAACTTTCCACATGCATAATCTGGTAAAGCCAGTGCAACAGGTAACACTGTGCTCTTCCAAATGAGGCCATAGCATTTTGCATATATTCTTACTAAACAAGCTACAGAAAATTCCCCAAACTAGCATTTATTGAGCAATGCATGCAACTCATTTTATTACAACTCCTTTCCCCATAGAAGCTCACCGTATGTATTCAAAAACAGCAGTATGGGTCCCCCTACTGACTAAGATGGTTTCTTTGAGACTTGGTAGAAAAATTAAGATGATTACATAAAAAAAGGCTGCAGTCTCTCAGAAGTTAAGGGAGAGGGCAGAATAAAGAGACAGTCTCATGGAACATGGAGCCGGTTCGACAACATGTGGCTTTTGAATTTTATTCAGCTCCACACAAGAGGAAAATGGCACCATCTAAGTACTAGTCTCATTCTTCTGCTTACCTGTGGGCATCCTGTATCTCCAGGTACACTAGCTTACAGCAAAGCCAAGGGAAAGGGTTCTCAACAACCTCAAACTACAACTCAGGAAGCATTTAAAAGAATTGTCTCCAGTAGAGTAAACCATGCAATACTATAAGTCATCCAAATTAAGTCAAGAGTAATGGAATAGAAATGACAAGCTGAACTTACAAATACTAAATGCTACGGGAAAAATCTGCACTTCTGAAATACACTTGAGTGATTGTCCCAGATACTGAAGTTTGGGGAATAAATGAAGACCAGCTGCAACACAGGTGGCAGGAGCAAGTTTCCTCACAAAACCCAAACTGCCTTCAGCTCTGGAAATACCACAAGAGCATCATTTATCCCAGTGTTCACCTTTGTTCTGAACCATCAGTAACTCACCTGTGAGTGTGAAGTACACTGTGACCGTTTCATACATCATATCAGTTTAAAAGCACCATCTAACAGAGGCTAGATTTAAAACAGTAGTTTTGAGGTACATCAGGCCTCGTTGCCAACTGCACATAGCAGCAAACAGTCTTCCACAAAATCATTAAATTTTTTCCTGCAAGTTTCAGCATCTCTCACTGCTCAAACAGGGCTCCCCATAGCCCTGGGCCACATCACATACTAAATGCTGTCATCACCACGTTCCCTTTGCACACACAGCTAGCAAACAGAAACCAAGTTCATAAAGGGTTTGCTGGTTCACTCATTTTGGCTAGGGGAAGAGGGCTGTTAACAGCAGCACATCACTCTGCATGAACTCTGAAGATTCGCTTTACATGACCAGGCTGCCTGTCTATGCATCATTTACAGTCAAATCTGACAACAGTCTCAAAAACAGACTCCCTACATTCTGTAGAAATCAAAAATCAGATAAAGGGGATTGACTCATAGTCAGTTAGTGCCCTTCCTACACAAAAATAATGATAAGCAAAGTCCTTTATCAGTTGCAGAGCAGGAGGTCAATTGACGGGTATAGAAATCTGAACACGTACACTACTCCTTTGAACAAATTTTTTGACACACTGGATGTCTTGAGGGTATTCACACAGCACAAGAGCTGGAAGGAGCTGGCAGGGAGGAGAATTACTGTGACAGGGCTTTGAGGACAGACCCGTAACAAACATCATATAGCCTTAGATGTATCGTTCAAGGAAGCTAGTTACCTCTCACGAAGTCCACAAAAGCGGTTAAATACACTGAGAAGTACCTGCAAGGCACTCCAAAACATCCTTCTACACTCAGTGAGTGCATAAGTATGGTCACAGTTATTCTGAGTGCGCTATATAACCTGAGATGCTACACTCAAGTGTTTTTCAGGTCCGAATCAAGGCCATTCCTTTAACCAGGACAAAACCTCCAGAGCTCTTGATTCTGTTTGAATTGTCAATGGCTATCACCACACACACACACACACGCACGCCCACCCCCCACCCCACACACACACCAGGAGAGGACATCAGATACTTGCCTTTCCTCAGCTAAGGAATGTTGAGAAACTGGGCAGAAGCTGCATCCAGCAACAACAAAAATTACTAATTTGCCAATGCAGGAAAAGGATGTAGATAAAAACCAAGGCTCCCATGAAGAACTGAACGGAGAAAATCCCCAAAGCAAATTCAGCACCAGATGGTTTGGGAAAACAAAAATCATTCATCAGCTGTGAACAGAGAAGTTAAGACTAAACAGGTTTCATTACTTCAGGAAACTCTAGTCTTTAATTTCATACCACCAAGTATGTTAAGCATGATACGTCAAAGGCTTTTTGGATCCCTAGGCTCATGGAACAACACAAATGTTTCTGTATGCATTTCCAGTAATAAGAAAAGGCTATCTATGGGATGACTAAACTACAGTTCTGCCTTGTGGGCTGAAGCATTACTTCAACTAAATTACAAATAAAAACTGCCCTCAAACAAGGGAAACCTGTAATATTTTTTTTCCCCAAACCTGAGTAAAACCACTTAATTGCTTCCCAAGAAATACAGCTTTACTGGCTGGATTAAGATAATAACTCAACGTAGAACCACCCTCCACCTGAACAGATTATATTTGCTTTGAAATAATGACTGATAGTGACAGATTACAGCTATTAAGATACATTAAAAAAAATCTCAAGGGAATTCCATACTTGCTAAGTCCAAACAAGGCATTCACAGGACCCTGAGTAAATGCTAACTTGCAATATGATCTTAAGTGCGTTTTTTTTAAGCACGAGGGCATGCAAGCATTGCTGTTTCAAAGGAAAGCCAGGTGGGCTCACTTTGGTCTGTAGCTATATATCTCTTTGGAAGTGGGTCACAGCACTACCTTATGAGAACAGTTCACTGGTATTTACCTCCACATGCCACAGCAGTTACCTGCTCTGTGGGAGAAAGAGCAGGTTCAGATTCCATACATGGGAATAAACAAATCCAAGAAAGACGCTGCTTATGAAACTGCAAGATGAAACACCACACTCCAAATGGAAGATCTTGAAGGCAACTGGCACATGTGTATGCTACCATTCTAAAATATGTGTACCTACAAACACCTATTACATCACAAGCCCAAACTACAGGAAAAACTGTTGATTTTCAGATGTTTTCTGATTGCTTGGGTGAATCCATTAGTTTTTCATGTATTCTTGCTAGCTGCATTGAGAACAAGAGAACAGTTCTTGGAAAAGATTCAGCCTAGTGCTGCTGTATGTGACATTTCAGCAGAAACCAGCAGAAAAGAAATCTGAAAAACCTTCCATAAAGTAAACCAATGAGAAATAGCAGTAAAACGTTTAATGCCTATAATTTATTGTATACATACTCTGCAACTTGGTGTGTGCAAAAGTATACACTTTCTAGACAGCACTGAAAAACAGTTAAGCTACGTACGAGGCTTCAACCTGGTTTGTCACATTGTGTAAAAAGACATTTTGCATAAATGATATCCCCAAAGGAAAAAAAAATGGGCTACAACTAGAATCACCCTTATTTATACACTAACACTTTAATATTGCATCACACCCACTCACCAAAATAAATAGTACATTCATCACAATTTAAACACCAGTCTCTCCATATATTTATTTTCTTTATGACATGTTTTGGTCTCCAGAAATATGCATCAGCTACTAGGTTATGTTACAAAATGCAAAAGAAATAGAAAATTAGTTCTCCTGGACAATATTTTGGGCTTTACACAAAAATAAATCCAGATTTCCATAGAGATCTCATATAATTCTTGAAAAAAATTTATTTTAAAGCACAGCACAGAGCTGCACACTAAGGCTTCCTGTGATATGCAAAACCCTGGCCTCCAAAAAACATTGCTGCAAAGTGAAATACAGCTCAAGTGTAAATACAAGACATTTTGAAAAAGTAGTCATCAATAGAAAGTGCCCTTCATTTGATTTAACATTAGCAGTAAAGAAGTAGCTACTGAATTGTGATCAAAGCCAGACCTGGAAGGGTTTTATGAGAAGTATGTAATTTCACCCTATCAAGTTTAAGGATATAGAATCTGAGATAGCAGAAACCAACCAACATTTTATACTCCTACATTCATTATTTTTTGACACAATTTAGTAAAAAAGGCACATTTTCAAACAGTGAATTAAAAAAAAAGATGTAGAACCTAAACCAGAATTTCATTAAATACAATTAAATCATTAGCTTAACATCAGATCGTCGTAAACCAATATAAACATTCTTCCAGTTTTTATTAACGTCAAATTCAGATGCACTTTGGACAAGTACTGAAGTAGTCTCATTAGATTAATACTGTTAATCCAGCAAACAGTAAACGTTTTTGGATACAAGGTCAGAAATCAAACAAAAATTTAGTTCCTTCCTAGCCGCTTTACAAATATGCAGCAAATGCAAACACACTAAAATCCAAACATCTGTACAAAATTTGAAAACCATTAGCATTCCATGCCAATTATGAGAAAGTACTTCTCAACTGTAAAATTGCAAGTGTGTCCTTGAATAATTTTTCATATGAAATAGACAAAAATCAAGCCATGATCACTGTGTGACGAAACAGTTACACAGTGTCTTAGGGAGGCTAGCAGAGTACATTCCAGTCACCATCTAAAAGACAAATGACAAAGTGCTTTACAGATTAAGAAATGTAACTGATCTTGTAAGCAGAAAGCAGTGAAATAATCAAGTTTTATTTAACCTATATTGATCTGAAATGCAGATTTAACTCCCAACGGAACCAATTTTGAATTAATATATCTTTTGCTTCATAAGAGGCCTTTTTTCCCCACCAGGCAGGAAGTTACTCACAGCTGATACAGCTATCTGGGTTTATAAGACCTAGAGCCTTTCTCCAGCTAAAAAGTAGTAAAAAAAACCCAGTAACTTCATCATGGTCCCGGTGTTCATCATCTTGAATGGCTAATCTAGGAACTACAACAGAAAATTAGATGGTCCCAATGAAGCAAAGTGAATACAACACACTTTTAGACAAGCAGTGAGGTTACACTACCTTGCATGGTCTCAAGTGCATACATTGAGAAACAGTTTTGTTGGTTAATACAGACAGTTAAAAATACAGAGGAGCAACGAGGGATCTTCATCTGGGCTCCCTGTCAGCCAATACTGAATTGATTTATAGAAGCTATGCCAATAGCTTACTCATGTCAGTGTTTTACTGAGGCAGTGAAATGCTACACCATCGACAGAAAACATCTTAAAAAGGCAAATCTGTTTTTTCTTACATTAAGAGTCAGATGTTTAAAATTCAGCAGTTTCCAAGATTGTTCCTTACAGGTTGCTACCTGAACTGCTTCCTAGAGACAGTGCTGTTAAGAGTAGCCCCCATAGGAAAGGTTCCTTTGTGGTTTTCTACAAGGCAATTTTTCTTTTTTATTCCTTCACTTCCCCTTCCTCCCCTCACCCCATCCCGCACCCCACCCCCCAACACCCAAAGCCCTTTTTGTACTTTTCCAAGTACTTCTAGCATTAAAACATAACAGTCTCAGCAGCTGAAGCCTGTGGTACTATCAACGGAATCCTGGGGCAAAGCCCAGCAGTAGATACTGGTGAGACTTGAAGGGCAACCTGGGGAGATTACAGTAGGTGCAACACCAGATACAAGCTTTAGACTCTTAGTACCACTCCTGTAGACTTACGTGAACCCTGTGCTGATTGTAAACAAATTCAGTTACTGAAGCAAACAGTCTTTATATGCATAGACAGAAATAATGTGCAAATATGGGCATTAAGGTAAGTAACTGAACAAACTCTCTTGCTATACATAACAATTTAGATTTTTGGTTTGATGAAATCACAAGTATTTGCTAGTTAACATGAAGCTGTTAATATCAAAGAGTTGCAAATACATTCTAACAAAAGTTAATTCTGATGTGCTTTCTAAACAGTAGACCTAATTAGATAAATGACTGCTTCACATTTTAAATCATTTAACACATCGGATGTTTAATGCAAGAAACAACATGTGCACTGTACACAATTTGTAAAAGCAGCAGAAGCTGTTAAACAAATGTGAAGATTTACAGGGCAGGAAAAGAATTCCCAAGCATAAGCTTGAGCCCAAAAGCACAAGTCACATACAAACACTAGAAACTCCTGTCTTCAGGGTTTGTATTTATCATACTGAATTAGACTGGCATTGGAATTCCAGACATGCCAAAAGCCAACATAATCTTTTGGCTGTATCTGTAACTGTACCATTTCCAAATTAGATGACTTTTCTGTTTAGAAATAGAGGTTCAAATTATTTTTACGGGTCCTCGAATCAGAAAATAACGCACACTTTATTGCTTTGAACATCTGTGGCAACAGCTGAATTTATACCCAAGCTGCTTCTGTACAGAAGATGACATTTCAATACTTTGAGGCTCAAGTTGGGAGACAGAGCAGAACCTAAAGCGATTTCATTAAGTCTCAAGAAATATCAGGGAACAAGAATGCTATTCCTTTCTTTCAAGTGAATGCAAAATCAGTTTACTGGTATATAGGCCCACACAGTTCTGAGCCAGTGCATAGCTAGTCAATATTTCTGCTGGCATCTTGAACTAGTTTAATCAATGGAAACATCTATCAATTTTATTCACTTAATATGCATTAGTGCATTAATTTCTTCATTAAAAAACCAACCCTGGCAAGTATTAAAAATAAATATCTTATTTAGGTCAAACAAAAGCCTTGTTTTTCAGTACTTTAATCCCTTTAAATATTCTTTTGTCCTCTAACAAGCAAATGGAAACTAAAGTAGAATCAGAGATGTATGGAGGCAGAGGGTAGCAGAAACATGAACAAAGTCAACACCATGAGTCAGTTAACGTGTCCTCAGCTTCTTAGACTGTCTCTTGCGTTTTAATTCTTCTTCTTCCCGTCTCAATTCTTCTAAGTCCTCCTGAACACCGAGTCTCAAGCTGCCAAATAAAATTAAATCCTTTACACACTGCTACTCAAGAAAATGAAGTTTGACTTCTACTCCTCCCCCAAGAAAAGCAATCCTCAAGTTATTACAGCTGACTTAAGCAAAAAATTTAGATCAGTTCAACAACCATAAGTTTTTTTTAATTATAGCAAGAATACAGCTTTAAGGAAAAACAAATCAAGATCTTACCATTAGATTAGAATAAAATATTTTGAGGGAAAAATTATTTAAAACTTGTTAAAAAAAAGTTGTTAACCTTTAACCCGCAAACCTTACCCACCCACCCCGCCCCTCCCCTCAATTTTAATAGGAAAGGTCATTTTGTTCCCTGAAAAGAAGCTGCTGAAACACATCCATCAATTCTTGCCGAAGTGCCACTTACAAGTCATAACAGGACTGACTCTATTAGCTCCTGAGAGCCACCTAAACCTTGTACATTGGCAAGGGACAGAAAGGGTATGTCAAACAGTAGCAAAGCAAAAGTTTGTTGCAACTTCCTGGCTTCAGGCACCTGCTCAGGGAGCTGCAAACACAATGGGCTCCAGCCCTGGCCATCTAGCTACCATGGCTCTGATAAACAGGCCCACAGAAGAGACTGCCAAGACAGCATGTTCTAGCTATGTCCATGCATAGTTTCTTCAGCTTCCTAGAAGCTGGTATGCTGAAAGCAATACTTAAAACAGTATCTGCAATCACCAATCTCTTCTTCAGTAAGGCCTGGATCATCTTGCTGATTTGCTACTAGGAACAGGTATGGCAAAGTTACTATTTTGTGATCAGCTACTGCCTCACTGGACGCCCTACCAAGCACACCTGTACATCTACAGATCATTATGAAGCACCCAAAAGCAGAGTAGCATGCGCCTAAACTCAAAAGGTTCAGCCGTATGACAATGAAGATTCAATGGAACTGCTCCAGTACAGCCTCTAAAATGGATCTTATGCCTAAAGAAGCAAAGTCATCCTGAATTCAGGAAGCTGCAGTCATCCAAATTAACAGAAACAAACACATCAAGGATCTATGTGATAAAGCTGATTTGAAGCATCATTTTTCATTTCAACTTAGAACTTAACAGCTATAATTTTAGTGGGTTTGCCTAGCTAGAAAAAAGTTCCTCATTTCAAGGGTACAATGCTTTCAACCAAACTCTCAAAGTAGCTTAGCACTGAGAATAAACTCAATGTTGCTCAAGTTTCTTATCTCCTTTTCCTTTATGCTGCATGTGAAGTTAAAAGTTAGCCAGGCATTCAGCTCTGCAAAGAACTATAGGTCTTCAAGAAAGAATTTTGTCAATAGCAATATCCCTGTAAAACTCTAGTTGTTTCCTCTAACTCCATTTAGCAGGCTACAGCTTTGCATGAGCTGCAGCTATTCCCTAGGAGCAAGGCAAAATAAGGGCACTGACTATAACTTCAAGAAGATGCATTTCCAATACTCAAGGCACTTTCTGAATAACACTACAAAAAACTTCAGTAGAAAAAGAAAATTTGGTAACTCAGTATATTTCAGTATTTTCCATTACCTATAAATAACTCTTATAACTCACAAAGCTTGTTCCACCAGCCATTAAAAACCAAAAAGAAAATCAGTTTATGAACATCAGGTTTTATAAGGAGACATAAGAATTGTGCAGGTCTAGAGGCCAAAATCCATATGGAAGTATAATCTTCATATTTTAAGTCATTAATTACAGAAGTTTGTCAAAGTACTTTTTATACATACATAGAAATATACACACATGTATATACATAAAAACAAATAAATCTCCTTTCAGTTCTCAACTAGCAGAATATTCTAAGGTTTGGGACAAATAGAAGGGTTTAGCATTTCAACTGAAATTTGATTTTTAAAAAAATATTTTGGGGCATAAGTTGGTTTTGGTTTGGGGCTTTTTTGTTTGGTTTTGGTTTTTAATGGGGTTTTTGGATGGGTTTTGTGCAAGTTTTTTGTTGGGTTTTGTTTGTTTTGTTTTGTTTGGGTGTTGGTTTTTTACCAGCAAAGTTTGTGATGCATATGAGAATGAACATACACAATTCATTTACTGGATTTATTTACTCTTCCCACCACTGGCTGAGTTTCATTTTTACCTAAGCTTTCTTCTAAAAAAAAGGTAAGGCTTATTTACTTCTGCTACAAAAAGCAGCAAATATCCACTCTTAACATAGCCTCATGCCCTGGGCAATAAACAATCTTCCCACATTCTGTCTCAGTTTAAACCCATGCATACCTCCTAGCTTCTTCTTTCTGTTGCTCTCTCCAGCTGCTCTCCATATAACGTAAGGCATAATCACTTTCATCTTTGTATCTGGAAATCAAATATTAGCTTTCAGCACACTAAAAACTCATGATAATGTACAGTTGAGTCATGAATTCATATCCCTTAGAAAGAATAATTACCTTGTCATACACAGATGTTAATGTTTTGAAAGAATCCAAGTTACAAGCCTTTAAAATGCTTGCTTTCTTACACCGTTTTATCAGACAGGCAAAAAGTATTTAAACAAGCCAAAAAAGAGCCTTCATTTTCCAGCAGTTCCTAGCCATACCAAGGTAGATCCTCTTACAGAACAGCTAACACTATTGCATTTAGCAGTTTATATTCAGGCAGCTACATCTGATGAATTCTGAAATATTGCAGGCTGCTACAGAAAGCATTTTAACATCCAATAATAGGAAAGAGTTGCTATGAATTATACAGGTGAGACAATATAGAAGCTGTGTTATTTTTCAATTGTTTTGTATTGCACCAAATTTTACTGCTCCCCAGAAAAGCATGGCAAGCAGTGTGAAAATTCAAGGTCCCTTCTGCACAGAAGCAGCTCTAATCCCTGTTAATTTCTGCAATGCAAAACTATTTTTGGCTACCAGCACTTCCCCTATTTCTACAACATTTTTATTTGTTGAACTATATTAGTTTCTGCTGTTCTATTGCTTGTTCTGTAGTATGTTAAAATTGACATTTTTCTTACCTTTTCCGGTCATAGCCAAATATTTCCCGAATATGTTTTGATATTTCTTCTTGGGGCTCCCCTTCATCTTCAATGAAGTCATCCATTTCAGAGTCATACTCATCATCATCATCATCTTCTATTTGTCTCTTGTAATTAATAGGTGGTCTTCCAAGACCTAAATGACAGGAGAGTAAAAAACACATATTAATTAATAACATCAGTATAACATTCCTTTAACAGTACTTCTCCTTGCCATACCTTGGACACAGCCATTTTTACAGATCTGAGCTTAAAGGTGGAAAATTCTGCCTCAAGCTAGTAATTTTCAAACTCGGTGAAAGGAAAGACTTCCTCTAAGCTGTGCTCCAGAAGACTGCGTGTCAGTACCACCAGTGGCTTCCTGAGGAAGCTACCAGACAGAAGTCAGGCTTCGGGGTTGTTCAGGATTTTCCAGGCACTTATTTGCTACAGTCCATGCTGCTTGTTCCTGTTCAGAAATAATTTTTTTAGAACTGCTCACCTACTGATACTGTGAATTTGCCAAGACACTTAAATATCAGTCACAGGTTTGCTTTTTTTCCATGTATCACTTTAAGCATCTGTTATTTAAGACACTATGAAATTTTAAAGACTAAGCATAATTGAGTGATGCAGGAAGTGAATCCTTCAATTCCTTTCCTTCTAACTACATCTATATATCAACAGCCATCACAGGTTGCTTAATTTTCTTTCATATACTACTTCAAACCCCAGGCCTATATTTCAAGGCATATGAACATAGGTAAAAATAAGAAGTTGCAAAGCAGGAAAAAAAAAGCATTCTACTGTCAAATGCACTCTTTAAAAGGCAAATATTATTTTGTCCAAGTCCTTCCTAATTGGATCTGTAACTGGCAAAGACCCTCAGCAACCTCAACTCAGACATATACAAAAAATATAAAACAAGTAACTACATGAAAAAAAAGTATTTGTTCTAGACCTTTATACCTTGTGGATGAAATGCAGGTCTATGCCCTTGAAAAGATCTCATTCCATTTATTTGTCCATTGCTAGGTCTTGTGACTAGGTTTTTAGAAGAAATAGTTTCCGATACAACAGTACACTTTGGTTTCACAGTTGTACCCAAGCCACTGCCTGGTCGCCCAGGTCCTGTGCTTGGGTTGATGCCCGGCCTTCCTGGTCCTGTCCCCAAGCTGCTGCCTGGCCGCTTAGCTCCTGTGCTTGGACAGATTCCTGGCCTTCCCGGTCCTGTTCCCAAGCCGCTGCCTGGTCGCCCAGATCCAGTGCTTGGGTCGACTCCTGGCCTTCCTGGTCCTGTACCCACGCTGCTGCCTGGTCGCCCAGGTCGGGCATTTGTGCTGATGCCTGGCCTTCCTGGTCCAGTGCTCAAGCTGCTGCCTAGTCGCCCCAGTCCTGTGCTCGAGCTGCCAGCCAGCCTTCCAGGTCCCATGCCTGAGCCACTGCCCAGTCGCTCAGGTCCCAGGCTTGAGCTGCTGCCTGGCCTTCCAGGTCCCACACCAGCATTGCTGCTTGGTCGCCCGGGTCCTGCACCTGAACGACCACCTGGATGTCCAGGTCCTCCTTTTCCTAAGCTGCTGCCCGATCGTTTTGCATTGGAGTTGATTCCATGCTGAAGGGCTGAAGCACTTCCTGATTTTGCATGGGCAGACTTTTTCAGACTGGATTCTTTAGCAGATGGTATCCTCTGAGCCCCATTGGCTGCTGGTTTTGAGGGTGGCACCTGAGAGCTTGAGCCAGACTTTCCAGTACCATTGACAGGTAATTTACTATGATTGCCACCAGTAGAGCTTTTTAAGGAACCATTTTGTGAGGCTTTTTCCATTTGATCAATTCTGGAGGAAGATGATGACCGCAAGTGTTTTTCAGCCAGTGCTGGTGCTTTAGATTTCCTATCAGTACCACTCGTAGACAACAGACTGCCTTTCAGTGCAGAATGTTTATCCATTGAGCTTCTGTTAAGTTTTGCATTTACAGATTCTTTGTGAGAAGTAACTTTTTTTGAAGAGCTCGATAACCCTGTACTCTTAATCTCCTTCTCACTTTTCTTATGCATGTCTACTCTCTTGTTTTTCCGTCCCAAATACTCCCTCTCTCTCAATTCTTCCGCTGTTCTGGGTCTCTCTTCTACCTTTTTCACTACTTTTATTTCCACTGGTTCATACTGTTTTTTTTCAGCAAGCCTTAAGAGCTCAGCGAAGTTCAGAGGTGCTGGTGCACTTTTGGGAGGTGCTTTGGGTTTCACTGCAAGTTTGGATGGTTTCTCTTCATGTTCTTCTTGCTCGTGCTCAGATTCAGTCTGACTGTATTCAAGTTGCTCTGTGTCATCTTCCGTTGCATACTCAGCCTCTGGGGCCTGAGTGATGTTCTCACAAGACCTCTTTTTTTTAAACTTCTCTTCAATGGGAATGCCATTATAGCCATAAAAATTATCTTTTGTTCGTGAGGCCATAGCTCTTGCCTTTCTGTCATGTTTCAGTTCAATACGCTTAGCCAAGAGTTCTTCCTTCTTTCTTCTTTCTTCCAGTGCTGTAAAAGAATACCAGGAGAAAGTTATGCAAAAGCCCTACTTTTTATTTCAGCTTCTTCCAAACTGATAAACCATTTAGGACAGTAATTTAAGGATATCTGGCTAACAGCTATTCAAAAAGAGACTGGCAAGTTATCAGAGGTCTGCCAACAGGGCAAGCTAACCAACCTGGATCAGCTACTCTGACAAACAGGCAAGCAACTAAGTCAAATGCTGCTATTGCAAACCCACCAAAGTGATTCAGCTGAAGCAGCTCTCCAGAATGCTATGCAAACTAAGGAGAATTACTGTGTAAGGAGGTACAAGACTTCAGGAATCTCTGGGTAATGGAAGGAGTTCTAAGACTGAGCAGAAGAATTTTGAGACTGTACAGAATTTACTATCAGATGTTTAAGGGAAGAAGAGGAAAGGGACAGAGTCAAAGAGTATTGGGGAGATAACAATCAGAAAACAGGCTGAGAGTGTGTGTAGAGGGGTGTAAGGGAAAGAAAAGAAGCAGCCAGCCACTGATAAGCAAGCTGCTGGTCACTGCATTTGTCTGATAGGGTACAGGGCTCTATCTCCACAATTTGTCATATATTCTTAATTAACTGGTTTTAGCTGTTTTCTGCGTAAGTATGCTCTTATCTTGAGTCTGTGTGATCTACTGATAAAATTCAGGCTGAACTAGCTGGTGAGGAGGATGAGAGGTCTGAACACCAGACACTAAAAGAGACCAAGGGAGTGGGAGCCAAATACTAGGAAGACTTCACAAAAAGCATCAATTCTTAGAAAATGGATTGGACTAATCATGCTTTGGGTGCCTGTGAGATACCAGCCACTGCCTATGTTATTCTATTGTCATGGGCCATGGCTACACAGAGTGTGTAGGCACGCCTATGTGGAATTCATGCTCAGTCTTGCTTCTGGCAACAGTGATTAGAAGCACGCTTGTGACAGGCCCAGGAAAGGAGGAATACCCTGGGCCACCCAGTCCATCAGATTTGGTTAGCTTTAAAAAAACATTAACAGCAGAAGCAATGCAGGTTTAGTTTATTCTACAGACTATTTAAAGGAAATATTAAACTGTGGAAAAACTGTGGCTCACACAACACCTCTGCCATACAAATTTAAAATTCAGCCTGTATTAGTACACTAGATTATAACACAACAGGAACTCTTACCTTCCCCCCACCCCCAAAGCTTTTCAAAGTTAAGTTACCAAAGGCCTAGATGGTTTCCTGAAGTATCTCTTTACCTTAACCACAAAGCACCTCTTTACCTTAACCAATTCTCAATCTCCAGCAGTATATGTTAGTGTAGCTGATTAACATTTAACTCCTTAGGAAAGCACACAAACACCCCTAGTCCTTTGTTAGTCCTGGCTTTCCCTCAGCATCAGTTATGTGCTTAAGAGCCAGAAACAGATGCGTAGCTGTATTTGCAAGAGCTTTGAATAAGGTGACAAAGTCTCAAAAAGTCAATGAAAGCTTCCCATAGGAAATATTTTGGACTGTTACCTTTTTTTCTTTTTTCTTCTTCTTGCCGTTTAAGAAATGCTTGCACTGCTGCAGACTCTACACCCTTGACTTTTGGAACCTTTTTAGGAGGACCAACAGCCAAACTGTACCTTTTCTGTAAAGAACAAATAAGTATGTCAGAAAAGCTATGAAATATAAAAATATTTAGAGTTTAAAATTGAAGGGCTGCGTAATGGTCATGTACTTGACTTTGAGCATAGAAATGGTACAGAGTAAACAAGCAATGAATTCCCACTGAAGCTAATAGTTGTAATGGATACACGTGACTCCTAGCCATACTTTGGTTCAGGCTAAGGAGCAACATCCTTGGGGTGAACTTGTGAGCTAGAAAGCCTGTGGCTTACATACAAGGGAGTAAAGGTCTTGAAAAATATTTTGAAAGGTGGTTTTGAAATCCAGAAGTGCAAGATAACCAAAGCACAGAACAAGATGCCAGATGTCTTCATTTCAGCTCTGTCTTGTCTATATTACTGACTAGCAGCCAACTACTTCACCCTATAAATACGATATCAGGATGGGCCCAATCTGAGCTGTCCCCGAATGGCAACTGGATTGCACGCCAAGTCCCTGGAGCAGGGACACCTCTCAAGGTTAGAAATTCCTTACCTGAGACTAAGAGATCCTTTCTTACCCAGGGCAGAGAGATCCCTTACCTGTGACAGAGCCTCAATAAGTGACTGATAGCATGCTGAATTAATGTTCTGAAACATTACTAATCCACGTAGCTACTCAAAATTATTATAAACATTGTATAGATAATTCCATTAGGCAAACTGTTGACCAAGTCCAAGACGTGGCTGGATCCAGCCACACCTAGGCTCCAAAAGGTGTTTAGAAAGCAAACCTTGTGACTCAACAGGAGGGTCCTCCTCACTCTTTGCATCTCTGGTCTGTGTGAATCATTCCAACTCAATTTTCCTTCGTATGTTTTTTCCATGCAGTAATTAATAAGGTGAACCTTGCCATCAAACTGACTGAACCTTGTCAAACCACTGTTAAACTCTTAATTCCATTGAACTTATTGAGCTCTATCAAATTATTATTTTATCTCAATAAAATATATTGCTGCTTCTCTCTTTTAGCAAGGTGCATTCCACTCATCAGCAACAAGACTGCACTCAGTTTTCTGAAGGAATGAACAGGAAACCAGAAGACAAGGTAGGGAAACCAAGAGCAACGAGTGAAATGCACTAGACTGAGAAGGAATGCAACAGCTGCATCAGCAATGGAATAAAAAAAATTTCAGCTCACCCGTAGTCTTTGGCCAAGCAGGAAAGAAAAGCAGACTACAGACCAAGCTGCCAGAGTCTGTTCAGCTCCAGACTTCTGGTTTACAGGTCCATTAGGGCTTTCAGATTTTTTGTGGCCACTTGTTTCAGTTTCAGGTTAACTTATTCAGTGAAAATAAAGCAATCCACTAAAAAGATGGAATTACTCCAAAAGCTGGAACTGACTTCACCAGCGTAATTAGGAGGCCAATCTAAAACCAGGGATACAAATTGTGATACTAATTTTAGTTCCTGCTGCAGTGATCTTAAACAGAAGACTACTGTACAAGGAGCTAGTGATACGCGTACCAGTTTACCTGAATAGGTGCAGGCCTGCACTCTACTGTACTTACCACTTGAGACCGTTGAATGAACTCAGCAGACTAATGGTGACAGAATGTGCAGCCCTTGCTTGGCACCTGCCAATTACACCACTTGCATGTGGTGTAATTTGCCAGGAGAACAGATGGCACTGGGGGGACCTTATTGCAGCCTTTCAGTACTTAAAGGGGGCTTATTAGCAAGAAGAGGACAGAGGTTTTAGCAGGGCTTGTTGCAACAGGACAAGGGGTGAGTGATGGTTTTAAAGATTCAGGCTAGATATAAGGAAGAGATATTTTATGATGAGGGTGGTGAGACACTGGCACAGATTTCCCTGAGACATGGTAGATGCCCCATCCCTGGGAACATCAGAAGTCAGCTTGGACAGGGCTCTGAGCAACCTGATCTAGCTGAAGATGTCCCTGCTCGTTGCAGGGGGTTGGGCTAGATGATCTTTAAAGGTCCCTTCCAACCCAAACTTTTATGATTCTTTGTCTCATTATATCTTGAGGTGAAGCAGCACATTTTCATATAACATCCTTTTGCTCGGCAGAGGAAATGATAGAAAATCCTATAAAAGCTCTGAAGACTACACTGCTGGCGATCCTCACCACTGACAGAATTTGCAGAGCTTGCCATGCCTAGATGTCTGTCCAGTGCTGTACAGCTCAGGGTTCCAGCAGCTGAACAGATATAAAGTTATCTATGCTATCCCCTTTTTTCCTTCTCCTGTTACACCCAATAAATGTTATTTTAGAGCCCAAGTGCCTCTCTTACTAGGATTTATAATGAACACTTGCGCTAGTGTGCTACACCAGTTCAGGCATTGCCTTTCATAAATGTCCATTATCAGACTGGCCTTTAGAATGATGAAATGAAAAGAAAAAGACTTTTTTTCAAGCTTCTTCCCACAAACACTCAAAAGAAAAACAAAGCAATGAAAGAGACTTGCAAAGATAAATACAACAGAAGGCAGTTAAACCCAGAAGCAGATGGAAAGCAGAATACGCTTAGAAAAAACCCAGCTCTGAGGTTTGAGTTTTGAGTCTGTTTACCCCCACCCCCGATTTCAGTAGTAAGCCAACAGACAACCTAAACCAAGACTGTCCACATGGAAAGTTAGGATCCTCACCAAATGAAAGAGTGGTGGAATATGGTCCCAAAGAAAAACAGTACCACTAATACAAGTGCCACACAAGTCAGTAATCACATAAATATATTCTTCTCATCATATAGCCTTATGAAACAACTTTAAAAAATTAAATTAAAATATGTGATAAAGATACCAAATCCAAATGTTTTAGAAGCAATAACCAGGCAAGCTAGCAGCATAACTCCCTTTAGATTTCGTTATCACCCAATGGAAGCTTTCATTCTAATTTGATTCATTGAATCAGCAGCACATGAGCAGATCCTTCTAATTACTAACATGCAAGCCCATACGTTGTCCTGTATATATGTGCCCTAAGAAGCAAGTGTCAAAGACTCATTTCTAAACTGCAGCCAAAACAGCTCCAAGATGGGCAGCTACAATGCCAGCTATTCATAGTCACCTTCAGTAATTTCTGAAATAACCAAAACAGAATTACAAGGATATACCATCCACATACACTGCAGTAGTAAACCCTGACATGTTACCTTATTGTATTAAAGGCCTTCTACAGTCATGCTCATTTATCAAGATTCACCACTGTCCAAGAGTCTACCACAATCTGAGAACCAATTTTGTAAATCCTTATCGCTTGGAAAAGCAACAACTCTGAACAATTTTTGGTACTTACAATTGAAATCATTACAACTGATCATCAATAGCTAGGACTGTTTAAAGGGTAAGAAGGTAACTGGCGCTGGGCCCCTCTTCTGAGAAGCAGAGAGCCTTCCCTCCCCAACTTGTCTTAATTACCCCGGAAGTATTCCTAGACCTAACTGTTCAGGAAACCCCCAACCACAATGCAGCACACCCTCTCAATTTTTGCTCAAATGTAACCAGTGACTCATGTGGCCCAAAGTGATCAGGCATGCTCCATCTAAAGCAGAACAGAGAGGGAAAGTAATCCACATGTTACCAGGGAAAACCCTTTCAGGAAAAGGTTGTTTCTAACATACTAATTTGCTTCAATTTGAGGTACTACGCAGTATGCTCATCTTAAGCGTAATAGCTATGTAAATTATCTTAAGTTGTTAAACATCTCATGTTTTGCCACTGGTAACCTAATATGGCAAAGCTTTATTTAATTATTCAATTTCTACACAATTTCTAGAAAACAGACAAAACAGGATTTTCGAAACAGAGGACGCTGTTGGATTCAGTCTTTAGGGTCCTTTTCAATCTGAATGATTCTAGGAATCTGAAAGAATTATTAGGCTTAAGAAGCACCTTTGAAAACTGCTAAACAGCAGGGATGAATGTGGGTTGATCTATCCTGTTGGGAAACTTTAGAAAGAATTAAATTGATGGGGAAGCAGTTTTCAGGCTTTGTTTTGCTGCACTATGACTAACAGTGCTATCCAGGAGCAGGTCTGTAAATCAGCTTGACAGACATGCTCTTTTCTCACTGCCACTGATACGGCAAACTGTGGCAAATTCAAGAACTTAAAAGTCTTCCTGTCAGTAGCATTTCTTGATACTACCAACTGAAAACATAGCTAAATGATTCATACATGAATACCCATTTTCTGTACTGTGAATCACTACTATTGTGTTGGTAAAAGTTCTGTTCACTTTCATGTAGAAATGGCATAAAATAACCAGCTCAAGTGCAGTCTTTTTAAAAGCACTGAACCGTGCATGTGTTTCACAAGCACTGACAAAGAGTTTTACATACAGTGCAAATGAAAATGCAGCAGATTCCAGGTAAACCAGACAAAGCAAGCCAGGGCATATGTCATCATTATTCTGGCTTTTTATAGCTATTGCCAAGTTGGTTAATTCAGAGAAACAGAAATGTTTAGCCTTAGGAGAGCGCAGGTCAAGCTACTTCCAAAATTAGTGTTTACAACTTAAGTAGCGCAGTGTTATCTCTGGGCAGCACGTAGTAACAGCTCTAATGGAATACTGCTGAGATGCACAGTGGGATCTGCTTTACCCAAACAAAAAAGTAAAGGCTGTGGAAGTGCCTTTCTTCAACTGTGTACCCTCAAGAAACAACAAGTCTCTTCCTACCAGTGGGTAACATTTCTCCTGAGGTTTCTCATTTTTCACCTTACTATCTGCAACTCTTGCCATAGCTCCCTACCTAGTAACTGGCTCTTTCTGAATCTGACTAATGGCACTTTAATAGTATGGTGGAAAGTCTGTTTCAGTGCAAAAATCTCACTTGTTTTCCACTTACAGCCAGAATTAACTGTTTCAGTGGGCTTTCTAGCATTCAAAGTTACATGACTGACAAAGCAGCAGACTTTTTTTCTCTGAAAAGTATACCTCAAAACAAAAAGATTAATAAAAAAGACTAGTATTAATATGGTAAATAAAAAAAAACATTCCACCAGGCTGTATGTGCCTATACATTCACACATATGCATGCATACTGACTTGTGAGAGATATATATCAGACATAGTTTATATAAGACATCCATTCCTTAAATACAGAGTGCCAGTGTTTAGCAACCAGCCTTGGCCAGCACACAATCTCCAAGTCACAAGTTTAACTGTGTAATCTGCAACCAAGGCTTTGCTCTTAAATCAAAGACTTACTTTAAAGCATAGCATATGATCCTGACACAGTTGCAGCTGTTTTAAGTGCCAAATCTTAGACTATAGAAGAGATTTTATAAAATAATTGTAAACTTTATGGCATCCAAATGAAGTCCCAAAAGGCCTAGACCAAATACTAGACCCAGAGGCAAGCAACAGTAGTAGTATTGCCTTCAACAATGATCAGTATCTGCACAGGCAGCAATGCAATATAGGAGTGATCAATTTTGCCAAACCTGATTCTCAAGCAGAGCACCTGTACAGCTAATGATTTTTGCTATAGGCTTGCACACATAATGTAAAGATAATTCCACTTGTGGTATCCAGCATGGACAACTTGCAGAGGTTCTCACAGGGTGGGGTGGGTTTGTTTGCTTGTTTTTCCCTAGCAAGTTGTGACCCTTGTATGTTACAACACTTTTCCTGTTCTTCCTTACCATTCATCGAGATACACAGCCTTCTGTCCAGGTTTCAGCTGGGGATAGTGTTTTTTCTTAGTCGGTGCTGCAGTGCTGTGTTTTGGATATAGGATGAGAGCTGTTGCCGAGCAGTGCTTACTCTAAGTCAAGGACTTTTCAGTTTCCCATGCCCTGCCAATGAGCAGGCACACAAGCAGCTGGCAGGGAGCAGAGCAGCCAAATGGCTATTCCATACCACAGGACATCATGGGGGCTGTCGATTGCTGCTGGGGGACTGGCTGGGCATTGGCCAGTGGGGGTGAGCAACTGTGTTGTGCATCACTTCTCCTCCCTGCTCCCCTGCCCCTTGGGTTTTATTCCTCTTTTTCTCTCTCCTTTTCATTACAACTGTTATTATATTTTACTTTGATTATTGAATTGTTCTTACCTCAACCCACAAGTTTTAATTTTTTCCAGTTCTCCTCCTCATCCCACCAGGGGCAGGACAGGGTAATTTTGCAGCTGCACAGTACTTAAGTTGCCAGCTGAGGTTAAACCAGACCACCTTCACCAATGGGAAGTCCCTGTTTCCCCCAAAATATTCTTTGAGGTATAACTTTCCAATAACATCATTAAAGGTTCATTCATCCAGTTAAACCACACACATGCTGTTTGTGCCACTCCTCTTGCAACGCCCTAATACTGGTTCCTCAAAAGAAAGCTTTCCAAATTTTAAGTGGTCATTTGCATCAACTGCCCAGGAGCTGTGCTGGTAATTCCAAGGCCTCTGCTACAGTAGTATCACCATCCAATCTACAGACAACATGCTGGGGTTACCAGCAGCTCCCTCCACAGTTACACTTTCTTAGAATATGGGCACATAATGCTCTCTCAACTACTGTTATCAATGCCTAGTTATGACAAAGTAAATGGCAGTTACCAAGCGTGCTTAAATTTTATTCTCTTCAGGTGCTAACAACCCTTACCAAGAGAAAGGCTTTACTATAAGGTTTTTTTAACTGTCAGCTCCTACTGTTCCCAAAACCAATTTAACAGGGTCATACATCTGATTCCTAAAAATGCAAAAGAATTTTTCTTAAGATTTTGCAACTGCTGTCACAACGCCCAAGCTAAACCATTAGCTGAAAAAATGCAGAAGTTTCTTCTGTTAAATACTTCAGACAGTAACAAAATATATATATATATATTCTATGCTTTCCTTTCTGTAATTATATTGTTGTCCCTGTTTTGATCTGCTTATGGAAAAAGATATCAGGAATAGGAAAAGCTGAAAGTTGTACACATTTTAGTCAGCATTTGAAATCACCTGGAACTTAAGTACGAAGGTCAGTCAAGCTGAGAGTAAAAGCTCTCCTTGCTCCTTGCCAACTTTTTACACATTGTGTATCTCTCAGTTCTCCTCATGTGGATGTTGATACAATACAAAGCATTTCTAGACTCTGTTTTGAGGCAAGTTTTAACCACATAAGTGCATGCACACCAATCATGCAGGAGTCTGATTCTATGACAGCAAGCTGTACTTCACAGCCATTTTCCATCTTTCTCTTGCAGGGCTTCTCCTGCCTATGGGCAAGTATTCTACAGTTTGTAGATCACCATTTCACGGGCAGGCTCTAACACACAGGGTCCTCTGAACAAACCTGGAACTTTTGCTACTGTTTTACTTTGCAAACACTTCATGTCTGGTAGCTACCTGTGCTGTCAACTTTACTGGAAGCTATTTTGTAACAGTCATACTCACTATGTGTCAGTCTGACTTAACATGAGAATTTAGCAAGTGCTGAGGTGGATGACAAGCTGTTTCCGCTTTGGGTCACCTCTTTGGGGTTATATGCTATTCTGTATCAGAGTTTTTCTCAGTTCGGTACACCAAAGATGCATCCTCCCTTAAAAGAAATGAGATAATGTCTAATAAATTATTAATGACAATAGAAACAAGGTGAAACAAAAGCATGACTTGTTCCAGCTGTGCTCAGTGTATTTAAAAGGAAAGCCTGTAACACAGTTTCATACTTTTAAGAATATCTTCCAGACAAACATCTCACAAGTGCTTCACTACATCCATTAGGTCACATAAAACTTGTGGCTTAACAGAGCATACCGATATTAAATCTCATAACTGTTATGTCTAATGAAAGCAAGATCACACTGGAAATCTAATGAACTGCCAACGTGAAATCTTAACAATACAGACACACAATACTGAAGTCCCTATGGAACATTATGTGAGGAAAAACTGGGGCTCTTTGCAGCAACTGCTACAAAGATTATTAGCAACACATTAACAGTTTATACACTAGTTCATATATGTACTGTTTTATTTAGAAACAAAACCCGACACAACCAATAGGGCACCGAAAGGCTGATTTCAGCAATGTTCCTTTTGAATCTGGATTTCCATAGGGAGATGAACAAGCAGATCAATTTTTACAGGGACATGATGCAGTACCTGTTTTATGCAGGTCCCTCTTACGATACAAGACCATATTATTTCTTAAATTGAGTTGTTCTGTAATTTTTACTTCTGAGGTGTGTGTATATATACACACACCACTTGTGCATGTTACTATTTTTCATTACAATAGGCATGTAATATCAAGTTTAGTGCACCATAATGTTTAAAATAAACTTCTAAAAGGGAAAATCAGGGGATATGCTCATTAACACAGGAACTAACATTTCTGGAAACATGTTAACTTTACATACTAGTAAATTTTGTGATTAATCTGTATGGTAATTTTAGTATTTAGGATTAATTACAGTCTTCCCATATGAACCTACTGTATGTACGAGCTTTAATCTAGTGGAGTTACTTTGATGTCCACTGATCAGAAAACCTCCACAGGCCCTCTTTTGAAGCCTAACAGCTGCAGATAACCTCAAGCAGTGCCAAGAGCAGCTCTGCTTTTGCTCAGGCACTAAGGCAAACTTTGCAGTTAACAGGTGCGCCATAACTTGCAAGAACAGCAAATTCCTTCAGTTATGGATTGAATTGCACTCTCATTCCATGAGTTAATCAGGTAAGCAAATCCTAATGCCGCCTTCTATAAAAGGAGTAACAAAACCCTCATCCACTGCACAAGTAGGATTCCCTCACTCCATCATCCCATCTGTAATAGAGAACATGGTGACATTTCATCAATGTTTCATCATGATTTAACAACTACCTGTGACAAAAAATAGTGGTACAGTACATTAAAGCTGCATGAGAAAACTAAGAACATAAAAAGATATTTAAGTGTTTAAAATAAGAGCTACAACAACCCAATGACAATTCAGTAGAACCACTTAAGAGTGATAAAACAGCCATTTACATTTCTTAAAGTATTTAAATATTTGATATTTTCTGATTTACATTACAAACCAGGTTTCTACATAGAGTCAGAGACAAACTAGAGCATACTAAATATAAAAGAACACATTTTATAAGGTTTTTTTAAACCATGATGGAATCTGATGATTTGCATGTATCTGCTGTATGGCTGGTCCGTATTATCAACTGATCGCAACATTAGTGACCATTGCCAAAGTGTTAACAGTGATGGAGAGAAACAGAGATACTCTCAATTCTACAGTGTCTCCATTTCAGCAGGGTCAGAACTGAAGAGCATGCTTTTTCTGTTTTTGCTGTACTTCATGCTAAAAACAACTGCCCACCCCTCCCGTTTACTCTGGTTCAAGCAAGCTAATCACAGGAACACAAAACCCGCTCTCCGTTAAAGAATAGGCAGGAAAAGCGTTTCCCTAGCTGGTGGCTACCAAAGAGGAAGCGTTTTTATCCAAATAAGCACACACGACTTATAGCTTGGGTCCTGCCAAAGGAATGAAACACGGTACAGTAACGTACCGGAAGGCCACGGGCCCTTCCCGCTGCCGGACCTCATCCTGCCAAGCAAGCAGGTTATTTCATACTGAATCAACATAAGCCCGAGAGCTTGAGTGAAAATACAAACGGCTGAAGCACAGGCTTCAGAATAACATTCGCAATAACGCGAATACCTTTCGCCAACATCCCCGCGCAGCTGTTGCCGGCTGCTCCTCAGCGGTGGATACGAAGGCACCGGGCAGCGCCGCACACATCCAAAACTTGCCGGCCTTTGTCCCCGACCCGCGCCGGGGACGTGGCATGCTCCTGCTCCCAGGGCAACAAAAGCACTTACCCGGCTTTAGCCACGGCCGCTGCCCCTCCCGCATCACCGGCTCCGCTCCCGGCACCTCGGCGCTACCGCGGCCAAGAGGCGCCAGCCCCGGCCGCCCCTGCCCGGCGCCGCACGGGGCGAGACCCGAGGGCAGCGGGAGCTCCGCCCCGCCCCCGCCTCCCAGCCCGGCAGCAGGCTTCTCCGGCCGGCGGGGCCCAGCCACGGCCCGGCTCCGGCAGCGTCGGCCAGACCTGCAGGCCGGCTGCCCCGGGCGGACATCCAAGCACGACCCCCGCCGCCCCATAACCGCGCCGCGGCCACCACGCCCCAGCCTCACGCCCCCGCCGCCCCCAAGCTCACCGGCACCGAGTTCAGTCCCTGCTGCTCCGAGGCCATCACGAGGATATTGTGGAAATCCATGGCTGGCCCAGGGAGGGGGATGAGGCAGCCACCCCGCCACTCCCCTCCGCGCCCGGCAGAGGAGAAGGAGGAGGTGGTGCCGGCCAGCCAGCCGGCCGCCCGCCGCCGTCACCGTCGCCCCCCGGCCCGGCCCGGCCCGGCCCGGCGCAGCGCAGCCCGCCTCTCGCCTCCGCTCAGCCCCGCTCACTTCCGGCCGCCGCCGCCTGCCCTTTATATAACCTCGCCGCGCGCTGGCGTCACACCGCCGCCGAGTCACTTCCGCTGTGACGCGCGCCCTGCTCCGGAAGACGCGCGGGGCGGCGGCGGGCTGGTGCCGCAGGCAGCTGGCGGGATCCCTGGGGCTGTCCCCGTGCGGCCGCTGTGAACCTCTGGCGCCCGGTGAAGCGAGCGTCAGCCCCGGCCCCGACATGGACGTGCGTCCACAAACGGGTGTAAACTGCCACTTTTTCCTTGGCTCCGCGTTGTCGTTTGTAGCAGCAGTTCGCCCTGTCTCGGCGCGGCGGGGCTTGCGGGGATTCGAGAGGGCCGCGCTGTGGGGGGCGAGGGCCCCGGACCCGGGCCGCCGGCGCGGCCAGCTCGGTCCTGGCCGCCGCGGCGGCCTAGCAGCCCTGTGAGAAAGCGGGAGTATGCGCTCGGCCTCCGCTGTGAGCTCCGTTGGCTCACCGGGTCTTGGGAACGGCCCATGGCCTCCAGCAATGCACGGCTGCAGCCGCAGGGCCTCCCGGGCCCGTGTGGTGCCTGAACCAGCTATGCTCTGTCCCAGCAAATATTTTCCCAAGTATCTGACAACCCGCAAAATGGTGCAAGAACACCAGCTGACTGAAGGCTCTAACATTGTGTTGGTTGTCAGCTCTTTGCCTATTAGAGTTACATGAGATCCAGCTGGCAAAAATTCCTCTGCTTTCCACACTGGTGCTCACAAAAACCTGGGCACCGAAAGGAAGGTTTTCTCGTCTTTGTTTCGTCTTTCTCTAACGTAATTTCTTAACATTGCTATTACTTGTCCACTCTCCACTTACAGTTCCTCCAGGTTCCTGCTGTTTCCTCTCTCCCTTTGCCTCTTTGCTGCCCTCACTTAATTTTATCCCAAATCCGGAATTCTTTTCAGGGTGTAGCTATAAGCCATGTTGCAACCTGGTGTAAAGATGCCTAGCGTGGCCCTAATCGAAGGGAGGAACAAGACCATTTATTTGAGTGAGGCACTGCACCACTTAACTCAAAGGGCTTTTGCAGTTCTTGAGCTACGGGAGACCTGAAGTTTTTTCTGCAGTGCTTGCTCTGGTATCTCTTTGTGGCATCTGCTTCTGCTCCTCCTGATCTTCTACTGCTTTCCCTTGGGCTACAGTCCTGATTTAACCCGTTGTTGTGTAAGAACGTAATCTTTCTTTCTCTTCCTCTTAATTCTCATCACCATAAGACATTGCACTGACTTTTTGCTCCTGACTCGGACCTGGATCAACTCAGAACTCAGAGGGTTTCTGCCCTGTTTATAATATTACTTTCTTTAAATGTTCAGCTTTAAGTATTTTTTATTTTTAAGACTTTTTCATCACTCTCTTCACAGGCAGTGAGTGGTTCACCAGTTTTCTCTCATTTTTAGCATTCTGTTACCTGCTGTGGTGCCATCAGGAAGGTTATGGCATTTTGTGGTAGTCTTATCTGCCACCCCATCACTGCTGTGGTGCTTCTTCAGTCAGAGTTTCCCTGCTGCATCCTGAATTTCTTGTATCTCCACTTCACTCTTCCTTGACAGGCTTTTTAGTATGACTCACATTCCTGTATAACAACAGCAGCATTGACAGAGTGATGATTGTTGCTCTTTGACTTTTATGTTTGCTTACTTTGGGTGTTAAGAGTTGGCAGGAATACTTGGCTAAATACAGTCTATTCTGCTGACTGCAGTCCTGAAGATGAGTGGAGAAAATCTCTCCCTGCACCTGAAAGAGGAGTTATGACCAGGCCAGGGGAAGGCATTGTGGTTGTTTGTTGCATGCCACTTTTTGGAAAGCTTTAACCACAGTTGTTACCTTTTCCTGTATATGACAATATCACATGTCCTTCAGCAGAGGGCATTTACATCTGTGTTAGGGCCAGTGAGAGAAATAATAGCATTGTGTAAGTTGTGCTGCAGACATTTTATAGGGCAGTAGCAAGCAATGCTGAGCTGCATCAAGATTCCCATGTAACACCCATGGCACTTAAAACCAGATGTGGCATATGTTATACAGTCAGTGTGATGCTTTGATGTGGTCCAGTCTCTTTTTCTGGCAGATATGCAACAATAAACAGGGACCTCCATGCCACATATGGCTACAGCTCTGTCCTCCTTGTGTCTTAAATTGCTTCCCAAATTGTGATCACTTTTCATCACCTTTGCATACACTTACAGGGTGATAAACTGATCCAGACTAGGCTTGCCAGGATTCCCAAGTACAGCTAGTCTGTCAGCAACAAAAGAAGAAACAACTTTTATGCTTTTAAGCCAAACTGGTATTTCTGTTAAATGAAAAGACCAAGAGAGAAAATGTTTCTTCCTTTTTTTGTAACTCTCTGATCTGTCTGATTCTGTGCATGACATCTAAAACCAAAACCCAAAATAACTCCTCTCAATTCTCCCAAGAACACAGAAGAATTTCTGCTTCTGTAAAAGTTCAGATCAATTTCTTTCTTTCTGCATATACCTTTTAAAGTGAGAACTTCACTAAGTTTTATTTTTATTAAAGATCTCCACATTAGGAAATTACTTGGGACTAGAACTGTTTGGAAAAGACTCAGAAAATATAACACAATATTCCACCAGCAAGTGTCTTCATTGCAAATTTTTAATCAGCTGTGCTCAACAACAGTTTTTCAGTCCAGCCATGGACAAGGCATATGACTAATCCTATTAAGTGAAGTGTGTTTAAAGAATTAAGAGGCTTAATTACAGGCCATCTGCAGAGGTCAGATAATCAAAGGCTGCTTGGTTTTAGCATTTTCTGAATGAGTAATATTTGTGTGAGTTTTCCTTTCCCCTTTTCATCCAGCGTACTTTCTGCAGTAAGTTAAATAGCTGTTCCAATATGGCCTTTATTAAGTGAACTGAATTATCCTCATGTCTGACAGACAGGTCTCAATCATCAGGCACTTAGACATTTACAGAGATGGCGGTGTGTGTTCAGAAGAAGCCTAGGACCGGGAAAACACAGGTTTGAGCAAATCAAGTTTGCATAGTGTGGTGCCAGCCTACTGTATAGCTGCTTCTGATTTGAATTATTAAACACTAAGATTTTTTCCCAATGATACATTAAACAGAAATGGAAAGCAAGACTCTCGGGGTGATAATTAGCTGGTATTGACAATGTATAATGTAGACATCTAACTTAGATGTCTAGATTACCACCTTTGGCTCCAAACAGGAAAATCAGAAGAGCAGGGATGAGAATTGTCTCCTTCCTCACACCCAAAAAGCAGGATCAATTATATTTATGTAATTTCTAACAGACACTTGTCCAATCTGCGCTTCAAAAAATCGAAAAACAAGGCTGTTGTACCCCATGGCAATCTCTCTTGCTGTTTTTTTAATCTGCATCATGAGAAAGCCGTTTCTAACATCCAGCCCAGATCTCTGTTGCCCACTGAGTCTCTTCAGCAGGTGAGTTTACTGCCCTTTCCTTCAGAAATACAGTGCATGTATTTAGGGCCCTCCTACTGGGACTCCCCTTTCCCTAGGGTAAACCACTCCAATCCCTCCAGTGTTTCCTCATAAAACCTCTTAATTCTCTGTTCTGGCCAAAGCCGAATACAATACTCTAACTGAAGGTTTACTAGCCCCAAGCACATCAGAAGAATAGCTTCATTTGCCTGGCAAACGATATTCCTTTTTATATAGCCACCGGTGCTCTTTGCCTTTTTTGTAGTGGCGTGGCTGCCTCCCGTTTGTGTTGTGACCTGTGCTAACCACCAAGTCTGTTCACACAGTGATGCGATCAGACCAGCAATTCTACAGCCTGCATTTGTGATGTTGGTAATTCTGCACAGAGGGAAAGCACGTCACTCCCTTTCCGCCTGATACGGAAAATAATATAGCAAGAAACCTAAAACTCTGCCGCAGGCAGGAATTGCATAGATAATGGGAACCATCAGTATGCAAGCAGGAGCCCCGTTGTCCAAGGAGGGGGCTGTTAGCACTGATGCAGATGAGCTCAAGAAGGTACATAAGGAGCCTTCTGACAAAGACGTGCTAACTGTGAAAAACAAACTGCTGAAGAGATAAGACTCAAGGATACTAGAAATATGAGAAAAAGAAGGGTAAAGGTAATTGTAGTGGGAGATCGCGACCTCCTACTCAAATGGCCCCCCCGAAGGAGGCGGATCCCCCGCTCGCAGAGCATGCGTAGTGAATTAAAAAGGAGCTGTACCTTTAAATCGAAGCGGGGAAGAAACTAACCAATAAATAATTAGGAGGTGTAGCCTTTGGGCGGATCTAACCAACGGAACTGTATTAATGTGCACTGTGAGCTGAACTAGGTGTGCAAGTTAGGAGGAATGACTGCCCTTGTGCTCAGCGCTGCACCAAGCACACCTGCTTTATAACTTTCCACGGGCTGTGAAGTTTGTTTCCACAAGTCACACTCATGGTAAGTTGCCAGGCTTGTGGAGATCCTGGCCCTATCCTTCAGCTCTTTCTGCCCCTGCCAGTCCGTGGGTTTGGTAAGCAAGTTGTCTGTTCTGCCATCCAAATAATTTAATGAAAATATCGAATTGGTGCCATGGAGATACTCTTGCAGAATTCTGCTTGATGCGTCCAGCCAAGTTAATGATGTAGTCTTGCTAAGTACCCTGTAGGTCCGGTTTACACCCGGACTTGTGCACTCATCCTTTCTGGACTTGCTTGAGAGAACGATGGTTGTGTGGGATGGTCTGGAAGTCTTTCTAAAACCAATGTATCTGGCATCTGTGGCTTTTCTGCTATAGACAAGAGCAGTTACAAAATCAGAGCTGGAATCAGCTTGTTTGACATGATTTATTCTAGGCAAAGTAATCTCATTGATAACAATTTCCTTTCTAGAAGCTTAAATGTGTCCGGTAGATGGAGACGTTTAACTCGAGGAGCTCATTGTTTAATGACTCAGCTGGTCATGGAACAGTTACTGTTTCCTAACACAGTAATGTGAGCTAGACAAACTAAACTCAGAGAATGTTATTTCCTCTGTATGTGATCTGAAATTATCGGTTGTCTAAAATGCATATATTTCAAATCCAGGCCAATCACAAAATATCACTTTTACATTGCTGTATGCTGGGGACAGAAACAAACTTGAGATGCCACGAAACAAGCTTCTCTAGTCTTTACAAGTGATTTCAAGTATCTGTCTTGGGGTTTTTTTAGGACAGTTTTCAGCATCATGCTTGAAACAAGGGCTATGAAACTTTCTGCTAAGTACGAACATAGTTGCGCCCCACCAAGCAGTTAGCCGTGTAGCACTGCCCACCTGTCAGCATTCCCTGCACCCTTGAGCGAATGGGTGAATTATGTTACAAGGGTGAAGAACTGGGCGCTGTGGACCATCTGTCAAATCAGGACACTACTGATGAAAATGCTAACATCTTCAGGAAAAACCTCACATGAACAGAAAGTATCTGCCAGAAAGCGAGGATAATGATACTGAGTAACACCAGCTGGCGGGATAGCTGTATTTGCCAAGTGTTCTCTTAGAGAGGAAAGAAGATTAAGAATGGAAAAGAAAGAAAAAAAAACCCACCCAAACTTATATTTGATTTAGCTGTTTAGCTTATTCAAGTTAAGTTAGCTTGAGTGTCTTGAAGGTGCCTGTTGCTTAAATGTGTCAGAAGTCCAAAAAGATAAGTGTACGGGAAATAGACAAAAAATCCGCTATAATGTGCAGTATAAGGACGCATCGACAATAGGTTGAACTATTTAAGCAGGCCATATATTCACCGGAATGATGAAAATAAGACGCAAATAAAGGATTGTTTTATAAGAATAACCTCCTTTCTTGGGGCTGCTAAAAAGGTGGCGACAAAGAAGGTCACTGTGCAAGTGCACGCGGGAGGGGCACCGACGGCACCCCCGGACCCCGGTACCGCAGCTGGCAGGAGGCGAGCGGCGCGCACGGGGCGGGCTGCGGGGCGGCTCACCGGGGCCGTGCGCCCAGAGCGCCCGGGCTGAGCGGCGGCTGCCCCAGCAACGCCCCGTGCGCGCCCGGGCCGGCCGGGGAGCGGGGCGGGAAGGGTCGGACGCGGCGCTGCGAAGGACGGTTCCGCAGCTGGGGAATGGAGGCGCCGGCGGCCGCCGCCGTCCCCGCTCGCGCTGCCTAGGCCCGCCTGGCTTGGTGACGGGCGGCGGCGGCCGCTCATCCCCGGCGCGCAGGGCCGGTGCCGCGGCGCTGCGGGGGCGGGGGGCTGCGACGCGACGCGGGGGTGCGTCAGTGGCGGGGCCCGGGGACCCCCAGCGCGCGGGGCAGTGCCGGGGCGGTGCTGAGCCGCCCGCCTTGGAGCCCCTGCGTCAGCTGCGGTGCCGTGGCGTGCCGAGCCCCGCGCTGCCCGCACAGGTCGCGGCTGTATCACACGTGAAAATGAAAACAATGCAATCAGCCACCAGATGAAAGCAACCTGAAATGAACTGCTGCTTGAAACTCTGCTCCTCTGCCTATTGCACCTCTCCATCTTATCCTCCCCCTGCCGTGAAGAATCTCATGCCCAGATCATCAAGCACCCGCTACCCTCCAAAATGAACCACTACGATTTCTTTTTGCATATTATCAGGGCACAAACACCCCTGCACCTTTCTATCAGATCAGCATTATCCCGGGTGTTTCTTTCACTTACAGTCAGATCACGTTGCAAAGTTCAACGTAAAACCACATAGAAGGGAAAGCATATTTTGTTCTAGATGGATTTCAGGCCAGCTTTGGCTCACAGCTTTATCACTCCTCTCACACGTAATGGGGACGGACAGGCACGTGACCACATAGCCTGGATGAGACCCGGCAGTGCAAGCCAGGAGGTGAGGATGGCCCAGCGCAGGCAGGGCCTTCACCGATGGGGTGCGGTCCCTAAAGACAGCATGCAGACCTGGATACTGATAACAGGGTCCATCAACAGTCCCAAACAGGGCAAAGTTAATTAATCAGGTCCAGAGGACACTGAGGAGTACCTGGCATGGGACCAGAGACAAGGCTTGGAGTAAGGCTGCAGCACAGGTCTGCAGTCCACCCAGGAGATGGGGCTGAAGACAAAGCTGCAGCACAGGTCCCAGGTCCACCTAGGAGACGTGGCTGGAGAAAAACTGCCTCCAGCACACATCTGAGATCCACCCGGGAGGCAGCCCTTGGCTTTCCAGACCCTGGTGCCTTCAGAAGCTGCATATGCCATTCCTTTGTCCCTTCTTGTCCTTTCATGATTTCATACTTGTACAACGCCATTCACACCTCCTTCACACCAAGCTTAATGTTTCTATGTCAGATCCCTATGGGTGTGTGTCAGGTTAGAGAAGTCTTTACCTGCTGGCCAGGTTGTAAACAATTCAATGCAAACTACTTCAGTCATCACCAGGGAGCTAATCAGAAATCAGTGCAGACTGAAAACGGCAGCGAAAGATGTTACCTGGTGAAATGGAATTCAGCAAACAGGCTGCTGCCTCCTACATGAGCTCCGCCTTTGGAGTGTAGCACCCCTACTCAGCACTTCACAGTAGTGTAATCTTACACGCAATTTCCTCAGCATGGCTCTTTGCAGTGGTAAGCTGTATTTAGCATGAGTTAGCATGGTCAAAAATTGAGAGTGTTATATTTAAACTAATAAATTAAATTCTTGATTATCACCTCCTGGTAAGTCTGGCTTTGTGCGGTGCACTAAGCCTCAGTGCAGGGTTTGTGGACTTAAAGCACATAAGGTCATTTGGAGCAATGTAGTTTCAATTAAACAAACATAAGGGTACATTCATTCCAATACACTCTCAGGAAATTATTTGGCTCTGTATATTTAAGCTTTTATTCAATTGCTTGTTAGCTGAACTTATTTCAAGCTCCCTTCTGCAGATTTATCTCAGATTTCCTAGAAGGAGGTTGTAATTGGTAGAGCATATTGTACTTACTTGATGTATCATTGAGAATAAAAAATATGTGGCATTATAATGAATGATACTATCATTTCTGACTTTCCATCAGGAAAACTAACTTATTAACACTACTACATTGAAATAGACCACCATCTTATCCCTGGCAGAAACACTTAAGGGAAAAACAATCCATTCTGTCAGAGCATACCTTAGTAAATCTAATTCCATTTCAATAAATGAGCAGTGCAAAGAGGATTGGAGCTTACCATGAAATACCAAAATAAAGGTCAGATTTGTAGCAAGCACAAATCAACATTCTTGCATGGCTTAAGTAGATTGATGTCCATTTATACTAGGCAAGAATCTGGCTCATTACCACTGGATAAACTACAAATAGAGTGTCAAGCAGGAGTTCAGGTCTTAACACTTATTTCCTTGACTTGTTAGCTTAGACCAGATTCTGAATATTTCAAAGGCTTTTTGTTCACCATAACTGGGGAAGAAGTTAGTCTGGAAGTTGGTTAAATTCCCTTCCTTGAAAGCAAGCTTTTCAAACAAAGGCTGTGCAGCGTTATTAAACAGCTTGAGCAGAATGAATTGTTGTCAGCTTTTCCAATGCATACATTTCAGGTTTTGAAATGTAGGCTACAGGGCAACATAAATAACACAAAATCAGTTGGTTGATTGTCCAAGGTTGTGATGATTTGGTGCTGTTCAGCAGATGATTAGGCGTTACAGACTCCTTCCTCTTGGAAGCACTCTCCTCCAGCTAGTGCTGTGTAAATATTTAAAAACAATGCAGCACACAGAAATGGAGCAGAGTGCAGTACAGGGAGGAGCAACCCATGCTAGGATATGTGCAGAACTGCAGGAGAATCTGGATAATCATCTCACAGGGTTCTACAGCTGACATAGCTGCATCAATCTTTTCTTGGAGCAGGCATCCCACAAACATTTGTGGATGGCCTAAGCCAGCACAGCTGATGAGAGAAGAAACCTCTGCTCTGCTTGTGTTGCTGGCTTTTCCATCACTCCTTATTTATGCTGGCATCAGGATTTGTACAATTGCACAATGAAGCCAACTGGGAACCATTCTGCTGGAAGCAAACCTAACAACAACAAGAAGTTAGCTCCCCTAAGGCCACAGCTTTCAGCAATGCAGCCAAACTGTTGTTCATTGCACTCTGCTCTCCCAGCAGAGTGAAGAAGGAGGTTAAGGTTACTGCTCTGCAGAAGGATGGCTACCTGCCATTTTTCCTGTCAGATGGGCTCAGGTGCAGCTGGGACAATAGATTCCAGCCTGAAACACTCAGCAGGGCTGGAGAGAGGAGGGGGAGGGCCATGCAGGAGAGAAATCTGGTACACAGGGAATGTCCCTTTTGGGCAAAGATAGAGGAGATCAAGCACTTCATCTACAGGATCTCTGCCCCAAGTCCAGCCAGGGTCTGGCAAAGTCAGATGCAGTTTATGAAGTCCAAAAACTGGTCAGATTTTTTTCCCCTGGGCATCAACTAATGAATAATAAATGCTTTAACGTTGTGCTATTCTCTCAGTTTCCTTTGCTGTTACTAAAGTTGTCTGACTTTGAGAGGTTTTCTCTCAGCTTGGTGTCTGTAGCCAGATCCTCTAGCAAAGTCAAACTGCTGAATACCATTCACTACCACAGAAAGTGAAAAATCCCAGTGTTTACTGCATATGGCTAAGAAGAGTGAAGAAGACCTCTGAAAAAACACTATTATTTGATCAGAAAGATCCTTTTTAACAGCAAATGTGTTTGAAAGTATTTTTACTGAGGCATTTGAAAAACCATGCATATTTAGGAGCAAATAGCCTAGTTGCAGAAGTGTGCTATTGTATCTCAGAAACTTCAAGGCAGGTCTGTGGTTGGAAGGGAAACTGTGCAGAGAAGCAGCAGACACTGCCAGAAGCCCTGCTGACGAGCAAGCAGGAACACCCTCCAGGGGATCTCTTGCTCACCTGATCTGTGTTTTAGATGAATCACACAGCAGAGGCCACTTCCACTTGCAGATGTCAAATCTCTCTTAGTATTTCCCACAATCAGGATTTAAGCCTTTATGTCTGCTTTGGTTAAATACTGCTCTTACTAATTCTGCTTCCCTTGTATAAATTCCCTGGCATTTTTTAGTTCAGTTAGTTAAATAAACCATCATTTCCTGCCTCAAATGTCAACTATTGTGGCCCAGTGTTCCCTAAGGATCTCACTGCCTTTAGATCAGCTGCTTCATAATCTGAGCACATTCTCCTCCTCTAAAGCATTTTCTGTGCTTTTTTACATGAGGTCTTCCCCTGCACAGGAAATTCAGGTTTTAACAGTAAAGATAATAGGCAGGTCATTTTCTTCAGCATCAGAGAGACTGCAGGATGCAGTGCAGCTATGGCACTGAATCATAGATTCAGCAAGATTCAGTTCATGTCACTCAAAGAAGACATCTTGTGCTTGGGGTTTCAAGTGGTTGAGGGGCATTGCAAAGTTATGAGTCAAGACTTGTGCTCTCTTCTTAGGAGTCGGAGGCCTCTACCATGTTACAACATCTTTTCTTGGCTTGTATTCCCAGGCTGCTTCCCTATGTGGGTTTCTGCTTTTTGGTAAACAACCATAAAACCTTCTGCAGATAGCTTTGGACTTTCCTCTGCAGGTGAGGAGGTTAGGGCTCCTCTACAAGCAAACAGCTGACGCAACAACAAGGTGCAACTAGCTGCAGATTTTGGGGTTGCAGTTAAAATTTTAACTCTTTCTGAGAGCTAGCATGTTAGCGGTGGAAAATTTATGCCTTCCTTTCTAGTAAATAGTATCTGTGATAACAGCCTTGTATACATTGCAAATGCTACTCAGCATTTGCGCAGTAAATGCCACTTCCTGCTGAAGGTGCTATGGCGTTTCAGCAGCTGAGCAAAGGATACTGACCCTTCTTGGGTTCGGCACTAGAGAAATGCAGTGCCTGATTCCGTTGTTCAGTAGCGCATTGTTTAGCTGGTCCACAGGCCCCCTCCTGCCAGCCACTCTCCCTGTCTCTGTTCAAATCCACCCAACACTTCTGCTGAGAGCAAAGGCCACAGATCTGTTTACATGTTTTGAAATACGATATAAGCAGGCAGCATTAGTCAGAGCCCTGATGGTGATTTACCAAATGCAACAGTAATGCTGCACTCCAGGAGCAACAGTGTCTCCTTAAAGAGGGGAATGCTTGACTCTTGAACGTTTTTCCAAATGCTCCAAATGAAGATTCCAGGCAAAGACTGTCCTCCAGCGGGATCTGCAGAGGGCTTAGGGCTCCGGCTGCAAAGCTGGGCAGCTTTCCACCTGTATGGTAAGGTAGGGAGGTCTCTTGCCCTCAGAGAAATTGCCAGGCCTGGGTGTTACAAGAACGGCCCCTGCCTGCTGCTTACCTCCAGGTCCTTTCTGTGTAAATGGCTTTTGCGACAAGCACAGTACAGACAAATTGTGATGGCTTATTTATACAGTCACACCTTCAGAACTGAAGGTCAAATCCCAAGGTCCTTAGTGAGGCAAAGCTTTTAGCCAAGCGTGCTTTTCACAACCTAGGCCACATGGGGTAACCAGTTAATCAGTGGGAGACTCCACTGATTTCTGTAGAGTCACCTGAATCATATCTGGCTTGAATCCTGCCCTTGTCAAGGCCCCTGTCAGGTGCAAAAAAGATGACCTTCCTGATGCCTGCTCAGTATAAACTCTTGTCCCAAATTTTTCCCAAAGCCTACACAAAAGAGCAAGCCACTGGGTCTTCTAATTTCTGCTTTTTGAACCTAAAGCAGTAAGAACCTCCTGATGTTCATAGCAGAGCAACTTGACAGGAGCTCTCTGGCGCTGGCCATGCCTGCTCCCACACTGCTCAGCGGCACTAGCAGGGAAGGGAGCTGTTGCTCTTTCTTTGCTGACCTTTAGAAGAGTTCAGTTTTCTCTGCCTCACTCTAGTTGTCTTCAATTTTATGCCACCTCCTGGCAGTGGCCATATAATACATGAGCTGCTGTGATATTAAAGAAAACAAAAGCCAGTAACAGCAGCATCCTTCCTTCCAAGTTGAGTGTTTACAGAAAGTTTGCTGCTTCCTGAATCTTCCATGTTAAAAAAATGCACCAAACCCAACTTAGAAACCCTACCATTTTTGATGTGTATGGGAAAAGATTTGAGGCAAATGCGTCTATGTAAATGCTTACATTGCCGTATAGATGAACATTATAAAATAAAAATTTGGTACCAGTTTTACTGGCATTTAAATTCAAATCCATATGACTTGGGAGCCTTTGCCTGAGAAGTACCTGTAAATACTTAGGGAAAAGATTTAGCTTTATCTGGAATAAAAGGAAAAGTTTAAAACCTGGATTTGTGGCAAAGAAATCTGGTTCTGGAGCTAAAATTGGGGTATGGAATTGCTGTTGACATCTTTTCTAATTCACCTATTTACCTGAAATTTGGGGGAGAAAAATCTCTTTCAACCAAGCTGGGCCACGTTCAAGCCTTTGCTGATAATACCTGGGGCAAATTCACAACTCTGACATTTAATGAGCACAACTGATGGCTCTGAGAAGTTTGACTAGTTGCCAGATTGATATGTCTGTGTATCCTACCAGCGACTGTTACATCTCATTTGTTTGGCTTTGGCTTTTTTCTCCTGGTCTCTGTTAAATTGATTTTTGGCCAGTCTGGCAATCTTGCTGAAGCACTGCAGAGCGAATGTGAGACAGGAACAATGCTAAGCAACCAGATGTGAAAGGACTGGAGCAATAAGAAAGTTAGTTTGGTTTTCACTGTTTAAACACAATTTGCCAGCTGGGAAACTGTCTTGCAGGTTATATTGCAGTTCTATTGAACTAATCCAGAGCATAAACACATCACACAACATGGTCTTGCAAAATGCCTCATGCAAATATTGCTGCATGCAGGAAGCTATATGGCAGGAATGGCTTAGGCAGCAGTTGCTGGAGACAGATGGGAACAAAGGGCTGTCTAGGGGGAATGGGATATTCTGCCAGATATGTCACATCTGGGTCAGGCTACATTTTCCCCATCTGTGAGGGATCTCCATCCACCTGTCACCAGCTGCTCTGAGATCCTGTGGGATCACTGGAGCACTGGCAGAGGCAGGGCTGAGCTGGGATAAAAAGAGAGGTAAGTGCCAGGAAAGAGGAGCTGAGAAAGGACTTCAGCTGGTCATCTGGAGTATTGCATGAATGCCAAATTTGTGCCATAAGCACAAAATAAAAGGCTCTAAATACAAAATTAAGACCCTAAATACAGGCAGCCTAAAAACCTAAAGCCTGCCATGGTGAATCACGACAGATATGCATTGCTCATTTCTTGAGTTGCAGAACACGGCCCTTCTCATAACATTTGTCCTGCCGTACTGTCGGGCTGTCAGACTGTGTCACCACATTGGCCCCTGGTCCATCAGCCGGGACATTCCTGCCCACCCCCCAGCAATGAGGAAGGTGGGGACTGTCAGAGAGCAAGGAAACACAGGCTACCTTCTGCACTGGTGTTGATTATACTGTGGAAGTTACTTGGACAAGCAACTTCAGGTAAGCACCGCTTGAAAAAACTGAGAGAAGACCATTAATAGCAGAGATGTCCGCTGCATCCCCACCATACTGGCTGGCACCCTTCCAGCTTAAGAATGTTGCCTTACCTTGCACAAACCCAAACTCTTGATGCTTCTCCTATGAAAGCCTCTTTTCCTGGTCTGACAAAGAGAACATGCCAAACAGAATGGCATTAAGTTATGTCATTAGGTGAGATACTGTCACCCAGACCTTCACTTGCCAGTCATGAAACTGCTCCCAGCTGCAATACCAGAAAGTAGCTTCTGAGGCAGTGGGTCCCACTAACTGGCCCTTCTTTGGCCTCTGCTGTGTCTGCTTTGACACGTGCTAGATTAAACACCTCTGCTCCCATGACTTCAGGCCTTCCCTGAATTCCTCCAGCTGTATCCCCTGCCTTGTAGCTGTCCTGTTCTTCTTGGCCCAACACCCTGGCTTAGTAGCTGCTCTCCTGCCCCATGCAGGCTACTTCTTCAGCTCAGTTACCCAGAGAAGAGCAGCAGGCAGTGGGCAGAACATTGGCTCTGCCACTGCCAGCTGAGCTGGAAAGGTCCTGGGCTGCTCCCAGAGCTGCTCCCAGGGCACCGATGCACTGCCCTCTGCTTGGGGTGCCCATTGCACCCCACCTGGAGCTCCCCCTGCCCAGCCGGCTGGGCCAAGCCATGTATAACAGAGCCCTGGGCTCCATAGCTTAGGGGAGTCACCCCCACCATCACTGAGTTAATAGCTCTTCTTCAGAGCTGTTTTATATCTGATTATTTGAAAATTGTAAGGATAAAAATGGCCACAGTCTGCTATCGGAAAGGGGAGAATTTTTACTCTGTTTTGTAAGATGTATTTCTAGGCTTGCGACTTTGCAAGAAAAAAACCCATCAAAATTGCATTGTTCTGATTCCCATCACACCCTTTTCTTTCATTTCTGTCTTGATTTTAGAGGCTGCTATTTTAATAACTGTTCACAGTTGAAATCAATGCCAGGCAACACTGAAAAGGCTGAAAGCCCAGCTTTCCCAAGGGAAGGCATTTCGCCACCCATCCCTATGGGACAGAACAGTGTTCAGCCACGTGTCTGTTCAGCAGCTTGGCATGCCTCTTGGACACGCTCTTTTCTTCCTGTCTCTTCCCCATGTTATTCTGGACATGGTAATTCATAACCGCAACAGGTTTACATGCCTCCAAATACATGAATCTCCCTAAGTATAGGGACATAAAAGAGCTGAGGTAGAAGGCAACGTGGCAGTTAAACGCTGTTGTCTGTATTACATTATTGTGGTCTGTTTTTAGCATCTGTGGTCACTGTGTATTGCAACCCTAAATCACCTCTGAACTTAGAGTTGCAAAAATGAAACTGAAGAACAAAGTAATTGGATCCACAGACTGGCCAAAAAGGAATCCTGTCTCCATATTTATAGAACATATAAACATAAACAACTGTAAAAATGTTTTTTTGTTCTCTTTGGTTAAACATAGATCTCCTTTGCTGTTGACTTTTGCCTGTATAGTAGATGTCCCAGTGTCCTTGCTGTGCATAACCGTCGCTGGGACTCTGTGTTTTTTTGGGTCAGCACCACAAAAACATTATGGCTATTACAAGGTGCAAGAACTGACTGCCAGATTTTGCACCTATTCTTTTGGGCCTGAACCTTTTTTCACATAAATAATTTTTATGTTAGTCTATCTGTGCTGAAATGAGCTGCTTGAGCATAGTTGCTCCTGATTTGCCTCAGTGAAAGTCAGAAGAGCATCAGTGTCTGCCCATGCTCTGTTTTCTCGGCCAGTTTGGAAGAGAGTCAACCCAAAACGACATATTTCTCTAGTTGGTGGAGCGATGTGGTTTCTCATCTCAGACAGGTTGCTTTATTAGCTTTGCTTTCTGCTGTCTGTGGATGTATAGGGGCTTTTTCACACGTCTGCTATTTGATTTTATGTTTCCGCATGCCCAATCCAATGCCTGCCTTTGCTTTTCAGTTACTGTTTCTCAAAATGGCTCCAACAACCCCCTTCTGCCATCTCAGAGGAAAAGCACAATTGCATTATTGTATTGAGTGAATGCGTTGTCTCATACATGTAGCTGAATGGGAAATTATTTAAATATCTTGAACACTCTCCTAATTGGAATAATGACATGCTAGGAATGGGAGCACGAGGAGACTTTATATTCAAACTCCTGAATTTCAGTGAATGAGTAATCAACACTCCATCAATTCCTACAAGGTTAAATTTTTTTTAAGCAAACGGTTGCTGTAAAACCACCACCACCAATCGCATTAAAAGAAACAAACAAAGAGAAACCAAAGAATGGGTATTTCTGGTGAGCTTTACATCACGTAAAAGCTTTGTGGAACCCACAGCAAAGAAGAACCTGACTTGAAATGCTGACGGATGGCTGGTGCCTCAGGGCTGCCCACCAGCCCCTGCCCCATGCCCCTGCCAGCCATCCTGTTTCTCCTCACCTTGTGCTATCCTGGCACTGCTTCCAGCACTTGAAAGCCCATGCTCTGAGCCAGATCGAGGTGGGTGGAGAGTGATTTGGGTTAAAAAATAACCCAGCAAAATATGTTTGCTTCTCTGTGCGTGTGCATGTTTGAAAGTGGGCTCCATTTCCCTGTGTGATTCATGGAAAGGCTGTACCAAGATCCAGGCTGCCATGAGGGCAGACAGGAGCAAGGGGGAAATGGAGCACCCCCAGGAGCTGGGAAGGAACATATTGCTAACTAATACTGCTGCCAAATGCTGTATCTTCTGATGCCACTGCATTAGACCAGAGCAGTGAAATTAGTGCCTGTAGCCTGCACCCTATCTAGCAAGGCTGTCCCATCTTTACGACTTTACTTACAACCTTATTTTTATTAACAGGTTGGTCATTCTTTTGGTCAGTTTATTGCTATAAAGTCAATTATATTCAGTTATTCAAAAGTCAGTGTGCAGTGGTCTAATCTAATAATTTTTATATACAAAATCTCATTTTTCTGTCATCATATTCACAATAATTACATCAACACTTTTGATCATTTAATTAAAAAAGCCTTTAAGCAATTCTGAGTGATGAAGCGTTGTTGCCACTGTTCTTTTTTGCATCCTCCAGTACTATGCTTTCTTTTTCTTTCCTGCAAATTGTTTCTGTGATTCATTTTATTGGGCTTGATCTGGAGCCCATGGAGGTGAATGCACAGACTCTCATTAACGTGAATAGGCTGCAGATGAGACCTACTATAAATGCTTTAATAGGCATGGGCCAAGGACTTGAAGTACACCTGTGTTACTGTGTGTTTCTACTGTTATTAAAGCTGGCTTCCACAAATTCATGATACTGATGCAAAACTCTTCCCAGAACAACACTGGAATGTAAAACTCTGAACTACGTTTATTACAACAGTACTTTGAAATGCCAAACACAGCAGAGGTTTGCGTTGTTCTGATTTGCATTGTGCCTCACTCGTGCACCAGCAAGAGACAGACAGTGAGAGATGAACAGGTGCAGTTCATCAGCTGCAGCAGAACTGAGACTTAAATCCAGATAATGTCAGCACGAGTTCAGTGTTTGTCCCTCTCCCAGCTATACCTCTCATTCTGTTGAGGCGCAGCAATATGTGTACCTGTACCAGTGCAATACTTTCTAATAATTTCCTTGTCTGGTAATGTTAAGAGGAGGCAGAACATTCGTCCAAAAGGAAGGGCTCACCCTTGGGTGTTTCTGACAACCCCAGTGCTGTTTGCTTGGATAGCAGCAGTTATGGACTCTGCCACAGTCAGCAAATAGTAGGTCTTTCCCATGTTTCTCTAATAACAAGGCTCTGCATTGCATACACACCTCACAGGGCTCAAAGTTTCCTGATAGTTTTGCGATTCCACTTCTCAGCATTATCAGGTGCACTGCAATATCCAGCCTTGGAGGAGAGGCTTGAGCAGAAGGGACTTTTGCTGCCCAGTTTTTATGGTCCTGCTAGAAAGCAGCCATCTGTGACTGAGGTGAAAACAAAAATTCCAGCTCAGGTTGAACCAGATCCTTGTTCCTATTAATTACTCACAACAAAAACATTAGTGTTAGTGCATCAACCCTTCTGGAAAGTATATCATGATCTCATTACAAAGTTAGCCTTAACTGCTAAAAAAGCTGTATTTTTTTCACAGCAGCAGCACGAAACACACATGAGATCATGAAATGAAAAGCAGGCACTTAGCAGTACTGAAGTCAGCAGTTCTGGACAGACATATGAGCTGATCTCAGCACATTTACTTCACAGAAAACCCATGTTGTCATCTTCTGTCTGTTTCCACGTCAGGAAAACAAATGAACATTATCCATCCAGAAGGTTTAAAAACTAGAAACACTTTAAAAAAAAATTAAGCCCTATTTTTAGCAATAAAGATAAGTTTCAAATATCTTCTTTAAGCTTCTCAAATGTTTGCAATTTGCCTTTTGATCTAAATCTAGATTCAGCTATTTATACTGGATTTATTGTCCACTGTTCTTTGGCCACTTGCTGACCCTGCCTTAGAGGCTACATGAACTCTGGTGACAAACAGACCTTCTCCTGTGCCAAACAGGAAAAATTTTAAACTATTTATCTGATATGACAGTACTGATAATAGTGCAGAGAAGCACTGTGGACTTCTCCTAAAGGGTATGCTGATCTTCATTATCATCTATTTGCATCATTATGTTCTGCTTGCCCTAAGGATGAAAGAGTAGGAGAAAGCCAGCTTAGCTCTGTGCTTAGCAAAAATGCAGAAGATTATAACTGCAAGGACACATTATTTACTTGATCAATAAGAGTGACTTTGGAGTGCAGTCTAACACTGATAGTTCTGAATAATTGTCTTAGACTGCGGTTCCTAAATGCTCCCTAAACTCTTGGCTGCCAAAATAGGGATTTTTAAATTACTTGCCTTCTATAGCTGCTTAGTAATAGGGACAGGAATTTGTAGGCACCATCCAGGTTTTCTTCCGTAAAATATTTTTTCTTATTTAGCTAAAAATCTTCAATAACCTAAATAAAAATTCTAATAAAAACACTGTTTTAGTGTTGCAGAAGGTGAGGCACAGGACAAGCAAAATGGCAACGGAGATTACACATTGGCTATGGTCCAGTGACCAAGGTACAACTGTTGTATTCTTTCCTAAAATGAAAAGTGTTTGTTAAAAACCAATCTTCTGGTAAGGCAGTCAGAGACAACTGCCCCAAGAGCCACCAGTAACCAGATTTTTATGTTTCTCAGGGCCTGAAACTGTTTTCCAAAGGCATCAGTTAACGTCAGCATTGCCTACTGCTGATCTTATTGCTAATATTCCTATGTATTTCGTCCACAGACAAATGTCTAAAGCTTGGGCATTTTTAAGGTATACCTCTGGAGGAGCTGAAAAAAGTCCCAAATGAGCTTAAAATATTTCCATACTTGCAAGAACAAAAAGTAATGATTGAATTGCTTCACATCCCCACATTCCTGGGACAGAGCCTTGATAGAGGCAAATGTAAGCTTGCTGTCCTTCCTCCACCTGCTGCCCCAGGAGCATGAGGCAGGTCCAGAGGCAGCCTAGCAGCTCCTTGTGCCAGCTGGGTGCTTCTGCGCTGCTATTTAACCTAAAGTCTCCTCTTGCCTTCACTCTCTGCTCTTGGCAGCTGTGGGAAAGCCTTGGTGCACCAGGTAGAAAGGACTGGCACTGGCATCTTCCCTTCCCATCAGGAGACTCATGACCTCTGAAGCATTTGCCCTTCCTGTGCAGATGTGGGAACCACAAATGCTACTTTGAAGTCTAATGGCTTGGTAACATACTAAATGTTAACAAAAGCCACTAAGGGTAGCAAGGGGAAAACCATTGCCTTTGAGGCTGCTATCACAGATATTTATGGTAAAGAAACACTGGCCCAAGTTCAAGCCTTCCAGCTTAGCAACTTAAAACAGGTGAAGTATGAGGGCAGTATGGCCGAAAAAGGAGCCCCTCCCAAGTCTGTATACTGCAGCATCTAGGACATTCATAGACAAAAAAGTGCTGTTCCAGGTAAGAGTGCAATGCTAGTAGCTATCCTCAGCTACTCTCCCGATAGGTTGGCACACTGGTAGTTTCTGAAAGAGGCCAGACACGGATCCTGCCTCACTTCTCTTTTCCAAATGTACTTCCGATTAGAATGAGCAACGAGCATCACCACGGATGGCTGCATGGGTGCATGTCTGCATTAGCTTGTTGAAAAATGCCCCCATGCAGTTCTGGCTAGAGGAGACTGGAGCAACCACACTGGGAGCAGAAGTTCCCAGGCTGAGGCGTGGCATGACCAGCAATGCTGAACTGCACTGCTGGCAAAGTGCCCCGGGCCTGACAGCATGCCCAGGAAAAGAGAAAATCCTAAAGGACAGAAAGCAAAACGGACCAAAAAATAAATGTGAGTGGAAGGGGCCTGCAAAGGCTGCCTTACATGGGCTGTTAGCTGTTGGCTCATGCCTTTGGTCCAAGGGTTCCTGTGGGCACCTGGGGCTCAGAAAGCCCTTCCCACCACTGACTTTGTCCTCTGCAGCAGTCCCTGACCACGTCATACAGGTTGCCACCTGCCCTGGAGATGGTGTGTTGGCCTTGGACCAGGGGCAGCCTCTGGCATTTGGGCTGGGAATAACCCCTGTGCTCCAGAGCAGGGTCCGCACCATGATTCTGCACGTGAGCAGGCACCTCCTTGCAACAGCACCTCCCCACGCGGACTCACTTGCGGTTCTCCCTGGGCTTCTTGCAGGTTCTTTGCAGAGCTGCGGACACACAGCAAGTGGGAAGGGATAGTGAAAAGGCTTGAGAGGTCCAGGCCATCCAGCATGGCCACATGGTAATGGAGCATTAAGTCTGCTGGAAAAAGCAAGCCCAGCTGCTTAGTTCTGCTGTTTTTACTGAATCAGTACTGTATGGGGCTGTAGCATTTCTGCTCCTCCATCTTTTGTCCTAAACATGAATTTATTGTTTCAGAACACAGCAAGCGAGTGGGGTTTGGGTGCTGAAATTTCAGAGAGAGAAGGAAACACTATGCCTTGTCTTTCCAGCTCTTCGTAATTACTTGGCTTTCTGGGTCTCCCCTAGGGCAGTCTTCACTTCCTTCTGCCAATTGTATGTGGAAATGAATTACACTGACTCACATCCTGGACCCTGGCACCTGCTAATTAGGTGTCTGCAAGGGCTGCAAGTGGGGTATGCCCTGTGTAAGGCTTCTTTAACTCAGCCCAGAAAGGTAGTTAAGTGAGAATTTCCTCTAGTGCAAAGTTTGCGTCCCTCCTTTTTGCACCTCAGGCTGCTTGTTACCCCCTCCTGAACTTCTCCAGCCCTCAGTTTTTTCTTTTTAATTCAGCAGAGCACCACAGAATGTTACATGGGCACCATGATGAAATCAAGGAAGGGAGCAGGGATGGCAGGGGGAGAAGCTCCTGCCCTCACAGAACTTCTGCAAAGGGCTTTTATGTTCCAGTGATGCCTCCTGAGCTGAAAATACACATTGTCCGTGCTTTGTGATTCCCAGGTGACAGTGTTAGTGCCAAGATTCAGGCATGATTCTTTAATGTTGGGCAATGACTGTACTGACCATTAAAATGAGGGCTATGCTACCAGGTCTAGCCTGGGACCGGCACCCACATGCAAGTGTCTTGTGTGATTTTTGCAGTGAGAGCCCTTAAAATCCCGTTTGTTTATTTTTCTCTCACAGCTGGCATGGCTGAACACATCTAGGTCTGACCTGCAGGCTCCAAGACAAAGCCATTTTCAATAAGGACCTTTTTATAGCCCACACATGGAAAGTAAAAGCCTTTTGGTTACCCTTGTCCCTGCTGTGTTTGAATTAGACTGTGAAAGGCCCAGCAGCTGGGAGCGCTGAGCACATACATAGGGGGACCCCCCCCCCATACTGTTACCCTGTTCCTTCAGTAACTGCACAGCAGTGCTTGCTCCCCATCTAAGCCTTGACAAGGCTGTAGAGAACAAAGCAATTTAAAGAAATGTCTCCTGAAGTCTTTTAACACTCTCAGATGAACCTGTCTGAGCTGTACACAATTTTATGACCTACCTGGTGGGCCAGGTAATGGCAGGAGGGACAGGCAGGACAAAACCACTGGTTTTGGTTCCTCTCAAGCTATTTTGGGGGTCTTTCCTGCTGACTTAACTGCTCTCGTGGTTTCTGCCTATATCTGTGGAAAAATCAGCTGCTGATTCAGCTGTGGCTCTCTCATGAAGGGGAACTTGCGTTTGGGTTTTAGGGAGGCAGGCCAGACTCCCAGGAGCCTTCCCGTGTTCCCAGGGGAACCCCAGAGCCAGGGACAAAGACAAAGCACAAGTTTTGGTTTCAGATCACTTTTTTAAACTAGTGCCTTTTCAAAAACCGGTTTCCATGGTGATGGGGAACTGTGGCACCATTGTGAAGGTCCAGAAAGCCCTGGCCGGGTATTAGCCAGAAATTCAGCAGTGCAGCCAGCTCCAGAGCAGCCTGCCTCCAGCCCCTGCTGCATTCACAGCAGGGCTCTGCTTCAGATGCCTTCCCTGCCCATCAGCCACACTTTCAGCTGCCTGTGGGCTGTACTACCCCATGACACTACAGCTTTGCTTAATAGCAGGTAAAATGATAGATTTCCAAAAAAGGAGCATGCTCCAGTTGGACTTAGCTGTAAGGGAAAAGCCAGATTTGATGACAGCTGTCAATCATTGTTTACTGATGCAGACTGGTGTGAAAAATAAGAAACATAATCATGATCATCCGGCAAGTCAGCAAAGGAGCCTGGCTGAAATCCCAGGTCCCATTTAATTCTCATTTACTAGAATGTGCTGCCTCCCACCTGCCCTCTTGCTACCTGTCATATAGGGTACCTCCACCCAGCATATAATCCAGACCTCCCAAAAGGACCTAGGAAACCTCACACAATCATATCATTCTTCTGGTCCTTGCAGTAACATGTAAGAAGCGTGCCAGAGCGGCTCAGAACACCTGCCAGGTTCAGCTCGATGCCAGGCAGTAGAGGTTTGCAAGTGATGGAAGCCACCACTTATTCAAGGTGCTTGTTTGCCCCTGTCCTTTGTTATCCACTGGATTATGTTGCAGTCTGTAGTAGGCAAATAAATACAACCACAAAACTCTTGCAAGTCAAGTCTTGGCTACAATTACAGGTACCTGTCAAGTGCTTATGTCACTTATAGCTTTTAGGTTATGAGCATTATGCATGCATAAGAGGTAGAGAAAAGTTCGGTTGTGCTATCTGCAGAAATCTCAGGAACCGTTTCAGTAGGTCTGGCACTTAACATCTTCCCTCAGGCATACCTGAGGCCACAGACATCAGTGAGGGTCTCTGTGGCCTGCGGTGCCGTTTGTTGTGCAATTTCAGCAAACCCAGCCAACCAGATAGGGACAAGGACACCTGCCTGAGGGGCACAGGGACACAATGGTCCTCACAGGCACCACTGCATGTGCAGCAACTTCAAAACAGAAAGCAGTGGTGGCATGGAGCTGGCCAAAGCTCTTCTGGCTCCAAAGGCAGGGCACCAGCCCAACTCAGCGCATACATTGGCCACCTCCTCCAGCCCCTAATCAAGCACTATCCCTTTCAGTTTTATGATAAACTAGCATTTTTCTTAAATACTTTACAATTATTCACTTCCTACTCCACCCATCTTTGCCCATGTACCTGTGCGACACCTTAGAGCTGAGCTCAAATGTGAGAAAATGGAGCAAGATTGGTAACAAATGTAGTTTTTGTCAGAGAAGAATGTTTTGTGTGTTGTTTCCTGTTAAACCATTGGAAATGGTGTACCCAAACAAAAAATTGTCCCTTCTGGTGCAACATTTAACTCAAATGAAAAACACCTTGTTCTAGAGGAAATAAAGCAGAAAGAGAGGCATATCTCGACTAGTTCTTATAGTGGCGTTTCTAATGTAAGGGTAGATGTACTGCGCCAGACTAAGCGTTCCTCTGTCCTGAAGCTGACAGCAGCGAATGGCTGCAGAGCCTTAGAAGAAGCCAAGAGGCTAGGCATATTTGCTTTGTATATACCCAGCCTCCCACCATCAGCAGCTCGGATATATAAGAAGACAGAGATGAAACTGTGTATATATTGCCAGGACAAGTTGAATAAAATAAAAACTATGTATTTCTTGAAAATTAACCATTAGAATTCACCAAAACTCAAGAAGTACACCACTCTGTCTTACAACTGAGAGTGAAGGTACTGTCTTAGGGAGGTGTTTCCTGCAAGAGATTAATTTTTCCCTTGCTTCCTTGAGACCTTCAAGTGACCCTACTGAATTGTTAAAATTCCATTAGAAAGTGGCTGCTGGGAACATGTGCAATAAATAGCTACTAAGATCAATGGCAGTCTTGCTGATTTAAAATCAATATATTGCTTACTGACAGTGCCGGCAGTTTTTTCCTCTGGGAAATGGAACCAGTGATTGGCTTTAAATAAACACAGTGGTAAAAAACTTTATCTGAACTCATTTGTGACTCAGACTGATTTTAGAGTAAATCAGAATATCCCTGTTGCTCACAGACAAGAGGTGATCAGTGACTTTGGATACTGCAAATTATGGTGGGCTGCTGTAAAAGAGAACAGAGCAGAATTTCTGAAAATGCTTTCTGAAAAATAGGTATTTAAGGTACCTAGACCGTTCACTGAAAGCCACTGGTCACTTTTGAAAACCTGAAACAAACAACGTCAGGTTACTACAGCTCCAATAACTACCATGCCCTCTTCCAGGCCAATTCTCTGATAGGTTTCTTTGAGCTAATAATGCAGCATTGAAAACCCACCCTGAAGTGTTAACATGTTCTGAATGTATCGATGACACAGAGACATACCTCACTTGCGAGACCAGGCGAAGCTTCAGCTGGTAACCGCTGAAGACAGGTATGTCATCAGAAAAAAAAGAATGAACGCAAAGCCGCATCCATCCTGATATCATCTCCCGCCTTCGGAGTACTGGAGACAATACCCAAATGCAAACATTCCCCTACCCAGTGTGCAGCCTGGCTCATCACTTAAATAAAGGCCAGGATAAGCAAACAAAGAGTTCGGCTAAGGACCAAGGAGCAGATTTTTCTTTGAGGTATTTAAATGACAAGACATAACCAAGCTCCCAGAAGGATTTTCAAAAGCAATTAGGAAGCCAGGTTCTGAGAGCTCATTGGTCCTCCTCAAGATTCCTGTAGGGTATCAAATTAACTGCATCCTTGGACATCTGCATATCTCTGTTTCCTTGTGCTGCTTCTGCTAGGGATTGTCCTCCTTGATTTCATCAGGGGAAAGCCTTCGTTGTCAAGAGCTGTGAAATTTCTTCCCATTCTCTGGTTCACCTAGCTCCCACCAAAAAAGGGAAAGCTTATCCTTCTCTCCTTGCTTAATGAAAATGTTACTGCCCTATGAACTGTTTTAACTGAAATAGTAAGAACAGCACTCAGTCCCTTGGCTGTGGCCACACAGGTCTTTGTTGTGCAGAGAACAGTTTGCTTTGATCTGACTGAGGCTTACTTGTCACAGATTTCACTGCAATGCCTCTCTGGTCTGATAGTGCAGATTTGCAGTTTCTTTTTTTTTGGGTAGAAATCCCCCTCAGGTTGGCAAGCGACCAGAAGAGGTCGCGGCGACCACCGCCCCAGTCCCATTGCACAGTGATGGGCCAGACGCTGCCCTATTCACACACGCGTCTCTGCTGATATAAACCGGGTTGCCTGTGTAGCATCTTGGGACTGCTTGCTGTTGGTATACATTTCGTCCTCGGAAACACGATACTAATCTATCGCACAAAGGCTGCAGAAGAATTGCCAAGATTTTTTTTTTTTACTTTATAAAAGAAAATTTTCCCTTGATACGATAAATACTGAACATGACTTTTGCTCAGGCTGCAAATAGCAGATTACTTAATCACCTATTTAAATACCTGTTTGTTTTGTTATGAAGTGAAACTTTTGAGCAAGATCAAGTGGTTTCCTGCATCCTTAAAAATTAAATCCCAAGTAAGAACAGAGCGAAGGTAGCTCCCGGGTCACTTCAACACGCCAAAGCTGCTGCGTCCCACTCTCTAGTGCCCCACATTAGACGTCCCTCGCCCCGTCCCTGTGCCAGCGCTAACGCCTCTGCAGCCTCCGGACGGCCTCGGCGGGAGGACGGCTCTGGAGAGGCGGGCGGTGCGGCCCGGTGCTGGCGGGGGCCCGGGGCCGCGGGGGGCGGGGCCAGCAGCGGCCCGGCGGGGGCCGCGGGACCCGGGGCGGGGGCAGTGGGAAGCGTTACGGGGGCAGCGGCGAGCCGGGACGGCCCTGGAGAGGGGGGGAGGTAGGGGGTGGCGAGGAGCCGAGGGGCAGCCAGGGCGGCAGGGCGCGGGGGGCTGCTCGAGAGGCACGTGTGTGAGGGGGCCGGGCGGGGCGGGCGCGCTGCCCCTCACCCCTGCCAGGGCCCGCCGGCACCGCGGCGAAGGACGCGGCCCGGCCCCTCGCCCCCGCCGGGGCGGGGCGGGCCGGTGGCCGGCGAGCGGGCGGCAGGCCGGGCCGCCGGCACCCCTGGACAGGCTGGCAGGCCCTTGAGGTAAACGGGCCGGCGCTTTTCTCGAGCGGCCGGAGCAGCGAGCCCCGCTACCGCCGCACCGGAGCGCAACGGCCCCGCTCCGACACGGGCTGCGCCGGAGGAAGCCCCCGCGCCACCCCCGGGCCCAGCAGTTGCGCTGCAGCAGCGGCTCGCAAGGACCGGCGCGGCCCCGCGCTTCCCCCCGGACCCCGCAGACCGTAGCGCCGCTGCGGCCGCCCCCGCCGGGAGGCGGACAGTGCCGCCAGGGCCCGAGCGGGCCACGTCTCCGCCTGACTGACTGACCGACCGACCGACCTGCCGGCCGGCCTGCCTGCCTGCCCGCCCCCCCGGGGCGGGGCCGTCCCCCTCACTCCCCGCAGTGCATTTGCCGCGGGGGCCCCCTCGCCGGTGACGTCACTGCTGCCTAAAAAAGCGCCCCGGCAGGCAGGCCGGCCGGTAGGGCAGCGGCACGGCGGCACGGCTCAGCAGCAGCCGCCAACAACAACAACAACAGCCGCCGCCGTCATGGTGTCCCCTGTCACCGTGGTAAGTGTCGCCGCACGGCGGGCAGGGGGAGCGGGACCCGCGCCCCCTCCCACGGCCGCCGGCAGTGGCGCTCTCCCAGACGGTGCCTTCCCCCCCCGACGCGCCGCTGCCCCCTACCCGGTCCCCGGGGCCGGTGGCTGCTCAGCCGCCGCCTCTCGCCGCTGCCCGCGCGCGCCCGGGGCGCGAAGCAGCGGCCGTGGACCGGGACCCTCCGCCCCGCGTGCCCGTGTACGCCCCCGGCGCCGCAGCCCCTGCCCGTGCCCCTCGGCTGCGCGCAGCTGCGCCGGCCCCGCGCGCCCCCAGCCCCCGCCGGAGGCGGCTTCACCGCCCGGGCAGCGGCGTTGGCTGCGGCTTGCGTCGCCCGCCCGGCCGGGCAGACCTTGCCGCGCCGGGCGACCCCCGCCGGCCCCTCAGCGGCTTGCTCGGCGCTCCCGGCGCCGGGGGCCGCGTCCCCTGCCTGCCGCGGCGGCGGTCATGGGCCCCCGGGCAGTCGTGCGGTCCCCGCCGCCCGGCCGGGGTGTCGGTGAGCGTGCGGCACTGCCGGGCCGCTGGGGCTCCCGGCGGCGGTACCTGGCCCGGCCCTGCAGGGAGACGGGGCTGCGCTTCAGCGTCGACAGAAGCCAGAGCGCCCGCCGGGCAGAGCGGCGGCGGCGCTGCGCCTTAGGCGTGCTGCCGGGGTGCTGCTGGGGTGTACCCCGCCGGAGCCAGGGGCCTCTCCGGTGCCCCAGCAGGCACGCGCGTCGCGGGAGCGGCTCGCGGTGGTGCCCCGGGTGCTCCGCTGCAGCCCCTGGGGAGTGCTGGCACCCTGCTTCCCGGGGGTCCGTCCCCGTCCCCTTTTGAAATATTTTGGTTAATAGCCAGTGCGCTGCATCCCCTCCTGCACGTATAAACCTGGTGACTTCCCCGTTCTTAACTCACAAATCCAGCATGAGTATGTGTTGGGAGGGGTGTACATAGTTCAGGACAGAAGGCTTTACCTACATGAGAAATTACACTTTAGGAAGGGAACTTGGGAAGGAAAATGACACACACACTTCCCTTTCCCCCGCCCCCCCCCCCCCCCCCCCCCCCCCAAACCAAAACACCCTGCCTTCTTCGGTTGCCCTTTTGACACATAACAAAGCACTGCTCTGGCTTCCTCCCTGATGTACTGACCCTTTGCTTCTCCAAAGGCAAGTTAACACAGGTGTGAAGCTGCAGAGAGCTGGAGGGATGAGGTGACCAAGAGCTGTGACCAGCGCTGCAGCTGTTTACCACAGCTGTAGAGGTGGGAGGAGAGGGCGTCTGGTCCTCCAAAGAGCTCATAAAAAAAAAAAAAACCTGCAAGCCTTCAGCCTGTTAAGGAGGAGGTCTTTGCACATCGCCTTCAGTGGGTTTTCACATTGCTGTTCCTCCAGAGGAGTGCACTGTACTGCTCCGGCAGCAGCTGTGCTGCAGGCTGTGCAGGGCAGTGGGAAGGGTGTCATACAGCAGTGTGCCCTGCCCAGAAGGGGAACACCGTGTGGCCCTTGCACAGGTGCCAGCTGGGGCAGGGGGCAAGAAGCAGGCTGGTTGTATGGCCGGGGGGCTCCCTCTGGCAAGTCACTTGCTGAAGGGAACAGCAGTGGGCAATTGATCTGGCCTCAGCTAGGTGCTACCCATGGGGCCCAGCCCTTATCTCTTACCACACTGCCTTTTGCTGCATAGACAAGCCAGATGTTCAGAGCCAGCATGGCTATTGCTGCTGTGACACATGATGGGGGCACTCTCCATGGAGGCAGCATCTGAGGCATCATCAAATTAGCCAGAGGAATTTGTCTGCAGTATATGTCCTCTGTTGGTACACTGCCACATCCGCCTCAATGGGGAAGACCCTGGAAGAGCACAGCTGAGAGCGACATGATTTTGCTTCCCATTTTCAAAGCAACGGCCTTTGTACACAACTGCAGCAGATAGTCCCAACTACTTATACAGGAAAGCAGGTTGTGTGCCTCCTCCTCTACTTCAAGACAGTTTTGTAAGAAAGAGTCAGAAACCCTGAGCTCCAGGTCTGCTGTACAACTGATAGCTGGAAGAAACCACGCAAGAAGGTGTGGACTGTGGAGAGGAAGCTAGGGAGAGACTGCAGCTATAGGACTGCTTGTTTGTGCTGGCTGCCAGTTGTGGATTGTGGCCTGGGGGGGCTGGCATGTCTGCCCCATGTGCAAGGAGAACCCGCAGCACTGTGCAGAGCTAGCCAACCTGTTGTCTCTGGTGCCGCACAATTCAGATGTGCTGAGGGGGCAGCATGCCCACAAATAAACAAGTCTGGGGCCAAAATACCTTTTAACGTATTACACCAGGTCCTCAGCTGGGATGAAGCTCTGGGGTCCTGCTGATGCCAGAGTCTAGACTTGCGTGGTGCTGGGCTGTGGCAGAGAAGATGAGTTTGTCTGCCGAACCTGTTCCAGCTGGTGGGCAATGCTCACTGTGGTTGGAAGTCACCTTGAAGGGAAGCTTTCACTGCTTACTCTGCTAGGCAAGCAGGAGCATCCTTCTTAAAAACTGTTATTCTTGATACTGCTCTGATCAAGAGCTGTTTTTTTCTGCACAAAGCAGTGTGGGCTGAGAGCCTGCGGTTGGACAGCTGTATTAATAAACGGTGCATTTACTTCAGGGTATGTGAGGTTTAATTCCCTTCTTGTTCAGCCATCACTGGTCCCATCTTAATACACGTCCTTTCTGAGACAGCCTCGTTAGTGATTTTTGTTCTGTTTTGTCATCGTCCACCCTCCCCTTGTCATCCCCGTCCCATCCCCCTCCATTGGTTAAGCAGTTTTTAGTGTGAGCTTGTGGGAGACAGTCCTTGCCCTAAGAACCTTTCTGCACAGGAGGCAGCATGATTGCAAGGGCCACAAGCGTGCAGGACATGAGCCTGGAGATGCACAGTCATTCTGGCGTTTGCATAATGCTCCTTGCTCAAAAGGACCTTTTTTCCCCCCTAAAGATAGGGCTAAACTTAGTATAGGGCTTCACAGCACCTTGAGGAAAGCAGAGCATGGGAAATACAAATACGTTAATTAGCTGAGAATAGGTCTCTTTTGGGGGGCAGTTGTAGATGATATTGGTGTGTCTTTTTTTCAGCGAGATGAACTATGGGCTCTCATCCCTACAGCATCCCCTCCATACCTAACTTCTACTGGGTCTAGCGCAGTCCTGTGTGTGGGAGGGAGGTGAAACTCCCTGTTTGGGACAGATTTTTGCCCCGAAACCATCCCTTAATCCCCCTCCCTTCCCTTTTGTCCTCTGATGTATATGCATCTTTAAACAGAGACAGCAGTGTTGGGGAAGAATATGTTGTCTGGCTGCATTAAGGAAGTGGAGCCCTTGGCCCTGTCCCCCCTAGGTGGGAAGCAGCCAGCAACCCTTCAGAGAACAGCCCTTGTTGACCCCCTGGGTAGATGCAGGATGTCACTATGAGGAAGTATGAAGGTCACTTACAAAAACTGGGCAAAAACCTTGAAAGATATGATCTGGAAGCGTACTCACCAGTGACAAACATTGAATAGGGCTGGAGAATTGGGTGAGTATCATTTGAGTTTCTGAAGAGGGGCCAAGCCACACTGATTGAGGCAAGTATAGAAACCTGATGTAAATCACATTGCTTAGAGACTGTGCTATGGGCAACTGTAGCAGTAGTAGGTCTAAGCATAGTTTTAAAGGTTTATTATAAAACGTGTACCCCACAATCGTCACACTGCTGTTCAAAACCAGAAGGCCAGATCACACTTTGAAGTATTTCAGCCTTTTCTTCTTAAATACAGGATGTATTATTTCTGCATTAATCATTAGTGTTAGCAACCATCTAAATAAGAAGTAACTCTTACAGTATAGAGAGGTTAATTTTACTTGTCTTTGTTTATAAGTAACATTGTTGCTTTCATTGTAATTTTGCCCATTACTTAAATACATCACAAACTGGGATTTTACTACGCAGGAGGCTTGTGGACACGAGGCACATCTATATACAACGTAGATGATTATGGAAAAAATTGATTTGTATAAACCCCAAATAAATTTCAATAAATTATAGAAAAGATTTCTAAGCATCTGAACTTGATGAAATAAGGGAGGGAATCGTTATCTTAGGTAAGCTTAGCTGAATCTTAGTAATGTTTGTCAGTCACGCCTTTTGGGAGAAACCTAAAAGCTTTGGTCCTGCTGAGCAAAAGGCTGTGCTGATTTATGCCAGCTAGAGCCCAGGCATAGTGTTACATGCCACAATTTATTTTTTCAGACTGAACTTGCATATTCTTGCTATGACATCAACATTCTTTGCTGTAGCTGTTGCTGTGTGAGGATGGGCTTAGATATGGGTAGTTGAAATTGAACTGAAATTGGAGAGTAGAAAGTGTGGGCTTCTCTCACGCTCCTCCCAGTCCCAGTGTGGTTGCATTAAGCAGTTTGTGCCGACTCCTGCTGCAGGCAGTGCTGTAGATTAAAAGCTTCATTAACTCAAGTATATCACTCAAGTCACATGCGTCCGTTGTTTAAAGTGTGCTTTCTGCATTAAGATTATGGGTCCAGTTCAGAAGCCTGTACTTAACACAATTCCTCTGAATGGACAGACGCATTTCTTCTGTTCTCTTTTCCTGTTCAAGCATCTATTTCCAAAATAAACTGAGTGTGACAGAAAAGCCAAAGTTATCTTTCTCTGTGGGTAACTACATAATACTGAGGAAATAATAACTCCAGTGAAATTAGACTCTTAGAAAAAGATGGCATCTGGAACCCGTCTTCTGCTAGCATGTGGAAAAACTCTTGAACAGAAAAAAGATCAGTTATGTAACTCCATTCCTTCCCAGAGGCCTAAGTGGCTATTATATTAGCACTTATTTTTTCTGCTGCCCTTATGTCACATGACGCCCATTAGATTCATCATTACAATGGAGATGTAGGTTTTGCTTACTGCAGCATGCCCAAATGAAGGTTATTACTTCTTCTAGCCCGCTTGTGCCCTTCCTATGTCCATTCTTAAACTGCCATAATCCAAACAGCCTTTAAGCTAATGACAGGTTTCTGTATGACAAGTGTGTCAGTCTAGAGCAGCCCTCCTTGTACTGCTGAAGGTGAACAAGTATCCAGGTGACACGGAGCAGAAAATCGTGTCTAGGAGATGACATGCCACCAGAGCTGAAAGGTGACAGATGGACTAGGTGAGAGCTTTCCTGGATGACTTGAAGTGTGCTAGGGTGGGAAGGATTTCAGATACCTGCAGAGTGTCCAGGGGTTCGCACCACAGCCTCTGACCCAGAACTGCACAAAAACGTGTTTTTTCTCTAACTAAGTGTAGCTTGTGTCCCTTGTGTTAATTTGATGTTGCAGGCAGACTCTTGTGTTGCAAATCTGCTAGCTCATGAGGATGGTGGCTGTTTTGATTCACCTTGCTGTGAGCTTATGGAAATGTCTTTTTGTCTACCAGCAGGCTACACTTTCTCCCAAAAAACGAATTCCTGTAGATTACTGCTAAACATGCCAAGTACTTTCCAAGACTGAGGGGAGATGAGACTAGCCATGTTACTGAATTGGCCTTGGGACAACAAACATTGAAGTTTGCATGGTGAGGTTTCTTTTTTTGCTCCTCACCAGACACCAGCTTTGGAGACAGATGCTGCCAGTTGGCATCAGGCATTACATTTCCCATTATGTATCAATATAAGTGCATTTCTACTAGCTGCAAGTAGCCTCTGATTGAATCATTGCTTGAGACTGAGGGTAAGTTTAATGTTAAGCCAGCTTCACATTTTTCAGCACGTACTAGACACACCAGGCAGATCCTCAGCCTTACGTGAGCCATTTTGTCTCCCATGGCTTCAGCAGAAGTAGGCTTGTGCTGGCTGAGACAATAGCTTGGCTACTATATCCCTCTTTGCTTGTGTCCTTCAGTTTTTGTTACGGCATAAATCGATAGCAGTGCTGACTTGTGCTCCATTGCAAGAGAAACTAAGGAAGTTTCATGGCTTTTGCCTGGAACCCTGGTATAAAAGTGTGATGACAAGTTTATCACTTTAATTGTGAAGTTTCCACTGGGCTAATCTCCCATGGATCTGTGGACTTGCACCCTCAATATAAAGGGCATAACACTGGTAAGCAGCTGCATGCTCATTCGTGAGCATGGTCCGCATTTGTATACGCAGCCTGATTAGAGCAGGGGTTTTGCAAATAAAACCCTTGATATCTTAGCATGAATCCTGGGAGCATGTGGGGTAGTGTTTGCGCAGGGTAGTGTTTGCACTTGCCCGCTCCACCAGTGTTGAGATTGCGTGGGAAAGTCCAATTTATCGTCATGTGATTTGTGTCTCATACTGACCTGCCCAGGTCAGAACATCTTGGCACAAGAATAGATAATGGAAATAAAATCTGTTGACTCCACTGTCATACTTTGACCTTATATACACCTGTCTCATAAAGCATATTGGTCCCATAATGTGAGGAGAGCTGCTGCTTTTCAGTAAGGTAGCAGAATGGCCCCTCTCTAAATACACATTTTTATTGGGGTACATTGCTATTTTTCCTCCTAATTCTCATAGTGCTTCACAAACTTAGCATTTCAAAGCTTTCAGCCTGCAGGACATGATATGCAGATAGAACTTCTCATTCAGCTTTCCTTTAGGCACAAGAGAAGCTGAGCTGTCCCTCCTGGGTTTCCCAGCACAGCCCTGCTAGTTTTTTCCAGATTTTGCTGATCGTATTGCAGTTCCTTGTGAGGATTCATATTGTGAAAGTCTGTTATGTAAAGCTGCCAGCTTTCCCAGCCACTGGCAGCCACCTCTCTCAGTTCTGCCTTCCTGCTGCTTTTGCAAAAACCTTACCTGCCAGGTGTGCACAATCTGTTGGGTGAGCCAGAAAGGTGAGCTGCAAAAGTGCCTTTTGGGTGCCGGAGGTGGTTTCACCCTCGGCATGTCTTTAGGAATGGCTGGTAGGGCTGGTACAGCCTGTCATGCCGCCTGCTTTTTCTGCTACCCGATGGCTCCTTAGCTGTTATCATAAAGGGCTGTGACAGCACCGGTGCCTGCAATGCTCTTCATTTAGTCCTGCATTATTCCCCATAGCTGGTCGGTAGGGTGAGGTCTTGAAGTCGCTTCTGGACGGAAGGGCTTGCCTTGCCTCCCAAATAACCAGTCCCTATCAGCAAAACAGCATGTGGCAGGGCAGAGCTTTGCCAAGTGCCTGTTTTCCCTCAGCATCCATTCTCCCATAGATCCCCCTGCTGCAGCCAAACGACAGGGTGGCTGAGGCCCTCCAACGAGTACATAAATGTTGCAGTGGGTTGTGGGCTGCAGATAAGGCTGGAGATGGGAGAGTGAAGGCAAAAGGTTGATTTCAGCCCTGGGGACAGAACACTCTAAATGCAGATCCCTCACTGCTACTACCTAGATAATGCTTTGAGCAACGTAAAACCTAACACTTCTTCCTGGGTAACAGAAATCTGCATTCTCTTTCACAGAAGAGTGTGATTATAAATAATGACAAGTCTCCTGAGTGTGTGTGTTTATAGCCTGGAAACCGTTCCCAGGATGGGTTGTGGAGACGTTTCCATAAGCAGCAGAAATTTTTAATCTGGATTTTACTGTGAGAAGCCAGGTAACTGCCCCTTCCCATCCTGAGAGAAATTGCCTGGGACAGCTACTGACTGTGCATTTAGGGTGCTGGCTAGCTGGCTGGCTGGCTCCTGAAGTTCCCTGTGGCTTCACAGCACCTCCTGACACCCCAGGCAGCAGCAGGGGATGCAGCCTCCCCTGACTGCTCACTGAGCAAGGGTATGTGCCCTTGCAGTGGCAGCACTGCAGCTCCGAGGAGCAAAATGACAAGACAGACCTGTTGTGGCTCAGGTTTTTAAACATCTGCAAGGGTTTCTTTTGTGAGTGTTAAAGCAAAGGAAATGTTCAGAAAGGGTTGCTTTCCGCTATGCGGAAAGGAAGATCTGGAAGCCCAGGAGGGAAAAGTGATCTTTGCTCTGAGATAAGATGCTGGCAGGCAAATGCTGTGTTTTTGCTTTCATTTCTGAGAGCCAGTGGACTACTCTGAAAGCATTAGTCTGTGACAACAGCTCCTACAGCCTTGCAGGGACTGTATTTGAATTCTTGGTTTAACATTGTTGGTCACTGACAATGGTACATTGCTGACCGTACTCAGAAGGCGGCTATAGGATTGCTACGGATATAGTCAATCGTTACTACCGCAGATTAAGAAAAGGTTTTTCAAATAGCCTTGCTCGTGGTCCTATGCCAGTCCAGTAGACAGGACAGATGATGCTTGGTAATGGAAGAAAGTAAAACCAATCCCAACAAAACAAGCCCTAGCAAAAACCACATACATCCAAGCTGAGTCTTTAGTTCAGGGTGAAATGTGTTTGTAAGTTGATTTTTATGAGTTAACAGCTGCTAAAGAAAGGCTTCGCCATCTTGAAGGCTTCCCTGCAGTCCCAGAAAGCCAAAAGCAGACGCCGCAGTGACTTTGTAAGGTATTGGCTGGTGTGGCAGTATCTCGCTGCCTGTCCTGACAGCAGTAGGTCCTGCACAGCAGAGGAAGGTCCCAGCGACACTGCTGCATAGCTCGTTGACCGCAGTTAGTCACGCTAACATGATTTCTTCAGTACAGGAGATACCTTCACGGATGCTCTAGCTTCCTTAACCGCTGGAGGGAACTTCATGGCCCAGTGTCTCAAGATAGCTTTGGGCAATGTCATGGTTTAAAAGGCAAGAAGCAGGAGTTGGGTCCTGGTCCACCATGTGGTGCAGGCAGTGCTCTGATGTGGTGGGGCTTATTTCCTTGGCTCCAGAACCACCTGCCTCTACTTTAGGCTGTTATGGGACTGTTCTCTCACATTTCTAAGGCCTCCTGCAAGGAGTCTTCTGAAGGTGAGACTCCAGTTTCCTATTTGTGACTTCCTCCCACACTATTTTACATCTCAGGTGTTTGCAGATGCTTTTTTTTTTTTTTTAACTTGTGGGTATAGCAGCAGAAGCTGTGATGTCTGAGAGCTCCCAGGTTGCATTGGCTACTAAGCCAAACTGGCTTCATCAGTAGCTCTGTGAGTGTGGTCAGTGTGACTGCTCAGCACCTGTTGTTTTTTAATTTCTTCATTAAGCACCTGAAGACAAGACAGGAATGCTGTTGTATTTGTATTGCAGCTTTGCTAACGCAGTCTTGGTATTTCTACTTGAGTGGCTGTTTGGCTACTCCTGCCTCAATGCGGGCAGGGCAGAAGTGAAGGCTGCCTGCCCCTGTTGCCTGTTACCACTCATGTCCTGCCCTGACCATGGCACAAGGGTTCACAGTTGTAGCTATTTTGTTGTCCTCTGGAGAAGGCCACAAAACATGTCCAATGCTTCTTTTACCTTCCTGAGCCATTTGTTTAAATGTCCTTCATACATTGTGCGTTCAGTGCAGTTTCCTCCTAAAACCTATCCTAGACAATCCCCCTCAGAAGTTTACTCCCACACAGAAGAAGACAGGGCGTTTGGCGGTAGATCACAGCATGGCTAAGGCAAAGCATGGGGTAGCACAGGCTTCTCTTAGGCAGTGTCCACGGCTAGGGACAGACAACAGTCTGTGGTGGAGAAGCCACACTTGGAGAGCAAACATCAGGGAAGGAGACCTTTGCAAACAGCCATGTCTGCAATCTCGCATCACTGGCACTCCCATGACACGATGAGCCTCGCTCACGTGCTCCCCAGATGGCTTGGTACAAAACGTCCTGTTCTTGACAGTCGCCTGCTGCTGCTCAGCTGGGTGGCAGTGTCGTGCCCCTGCTGTGCCCAGGCGCTCTGCTGTGCTGTGGGGCCTTGAGCTGTGGTTTCCCCTGGGAGAGGCTGGTGCAGGCAAGCGCTGCCTGGCTGCCAGGCGGCACATGCCCTGCTGCCGCGTGGCTGCGAGGAAACTGCTGCTACAAATTTCTTCCCTCCTTTCTGCATCTGTGGGGAAGACACTCGTCTGGAAGATTTTAACCTTGGTGCTGATACATTTTCATCCCACCATGGTTAATCCAGAGATTAGGTTGAATGTTGATGTGACCGCAAATCAGCCAGGATTTTGGCTTGGAAATGAAATTTTTTGTTGTGGTTCTCATTTCTCTGTGCAGCTGTGTGTGTAGCAGCCCAGCCCTGCACAGGGGCCCTTGTTAGATGCCAGTTTGATTAATCCTCATCCACGGCCTGCTCCCGGATGCCTCCACCAAAGGGCAGCTTTTCTGATGCCAAGAACTTGTGCAGCAATATAGCTGAATTCACCACCCAAGGACTGTGAGGGCCTGTGCCAAATTTTTAATTGTATTTTTCTGGCAAATAGCCATACATTGGTCTTAAGAAAAAGAAGTCGAGGATTTCTAGCTGTCAACTCTGTGTCAGTCTATTGTGGAGCAAAGCTGGGAAGTGCAGCTGGAGCTTACTTTGCTTAACTGGAGGGAGGAAGAGAGTACCGAGGCTGTTGGGTAGGGGGAGGGATGAGAGAAGCCAAGGAACTAGCCCAGTTTTGCAGGAGGACTTGAAGAGACCCTCGGGGTGGAAGAGCTGCCGCGGACCCACTGTTCCTGCTGCATGCAGCCAAGCTGGGAGGATGGTCCTTTTGCAGGTGGGAAGGGTTCAGGCTGAGCCCTGTTCCTTCTGGCTCATGCTGAGTGACAGAGGCTCTCCTGTCAGACAAAACCACAATTTTTTGACCACTTGCGACTAGGCCTGGCTGGACAGCTGAGCATGAGCTGAATTTCACTGCATTACCCTTGTTGGGGAAATGGAGGCCCTGAGATGTGCTGGGGAGTGCCAGCAGCTGCTGTAAAACACTGAGAGGCCTGGTGAAACTCATTGCATGGCATAGGCACGATGGAGACAGGGTTATCAGCACGCACGTTCCCCCAGAGGCAAATCATGTACCATCTTCTGGGTGATTTATTACCAATTTTACAAGTCCATTTTAGATTAAGCTTCTACAGTCTTGCGTCCACTTGAAGGGAGGAGGGTTTATTTATTACCCTGAATTTCCTGCAGCATGTGGAGCCTGTTTAGGAGCCATCTGTCCTGGTATGCCTGGCCCGTGGCACCTCCAACACAAACATAAACTCTCTTACTAATTGCACAAATATGTTGCACCAACACAGTATTTCAGGCAGGTTGATTGGCTGGTTCAGTAACTCCTTCCCACCCTCCATAAACAAGCACTTTTTCTCAGAATTTTATTCACAAACAACTTGTGGCAACAAAGGGGAATTGGTTCTTCCCCAGGAGCTTGTTTACTCCTGCAGGAGAGCAGAGTTGGAGGTGAGGTGCTTTGCATTCACCTTGCCCTCACTGGAGTGTACCAGCTAGGGCTGTCCCAGCCAGCCCTGATATTTCAGCAACCCTATGGAGCAAGAAATGCTGACTGCATGGCCCCTTTATGTCTCATCTGTCTCATCCATCTCCTCCTCTCTCACTTTTGCAAGCTGCCCAGGAGGGATGCAGAGCTGAGCAGCCAAAGTGGCCACTGGGGCCTTGGGTCTGTGGCCGAGCAAGGGTCCATGCCAGAGCTGGTCATTGTGATGGCCCATGTCCAGCCAGGATAGGGAAGGTGTCAGTGGTGAATCTGGGTACCAAACAGCTGAATCCTCCCTATCACACACACATCTGGTCCCTTGCCTAAAAATTCCCTCTGTTGTATCAGTTTCAGTGTGTATGCATTCAGAAGTCTTGGGGCTGCACTGTCTAGGCAAAGGTGGGAATGTGCAAGTAAGCTCAGGAGGATGGCGGCTCTTCAGTCAGCTCATGCGGGTTTGTGGCCAGAAATCGCCCAGCACTGCTATGTTCCTCCTTGGTTCAGCGAAAGCTGAAAGGTTGTTTAATTCAGGGGAAAATCTGCTGCCTCTGGCTAGGATCTGTGCACACGCAGGCTTCTGCTTATGTTCTTCTCATTTTAGTTAAGCACAAAGATGGCTTTTTCTGTAGGCTCAGCCTCATGGGGAATTGTGTTGATTCCCTGTTGCTCTGTAGGTAGGAGCCTGTTGCACATACATACACTTTGTCCCAGTTGTGGTCCATCCGCTGGCTGAAGCAGCTCGCTCTGTGACTCGTTGCACAGAGGATTGTCAGTGCCTTGCAAAGAGCCACATATTCTGGGGAATGAGAGACACGAGCTATGGGCTTGCAGTGGCAGCGTAATACATGGCAACAAAGCTATGTGAATATTTATCGGCACACAACTGGGGTTAAGAGCTATTGTCACAGTAGGGCAGAACGAAGGTAGGATCTGCAATTCAGGATGCCAAAAGCCAGGAGAAACAGTTCAGCTAAGGATATATAAAAATGGTACCTGGCCAGGCAAGGCGGCAGGGAGGGATGGATGGAGGACAAGGGCCCAGCTTTTTTTGCCAGTGCGCACAGTTGTGCTCAAGTGCTGCTCAGTGGAATAGCTGGGGTGTTATTTTTTAAAATGCTTTTCCTGGAAAGCAGCATTTCACAGCCCAGTGGGCATGAGCCATATCCCTGCAGCAGGTTGGCATACAGCTGGTGTCTGGAAGAGGCTGTATACTCATTTTATGTGCAGGCTGATTCAGGGGACTTGCAGAGAGAAGAGCATTACTTTTGTCAGTCCTTATTACCTGGAGTTACTTCTTCAGGTCTGCCACTTTTCCTCTAACTGTATTTCTTCATTGGCTAGCTTAACCTCTCAAGATGTCTTACACCAATAACAAATCACAACATGCTTGGAATACTTGTGTGATAGTGTCATCTGTCACTGTTGAACAACAACAACAACAAGGAAAAGAGCAATATTTCGAACAGGAGCAGAATGAGAACACACAAAACTAGAAGGGGTACTGTCAACCCGTGAATCCCTAGTAGGGAGGTAGATATCCAAGCTCTGAGCCTCCAGAGACCTGCCATGTGCCAGTGCCATGTTCTGTTTGAAGATCACAGAATCACAGACTGGTTGATGTTGGAAGGGACCTCTGGAGGTCATCTGGTCCAAAATGTCTTGGTGAGAGCCAGGGCACAACTCCTTCTGCCTAAGTCTTGGAGGGTTAAATTTGATTTCATTGGATACAGATAATTTAATAAATTATACTTTCACTGTAATTCCACAGAGATAGTGGCTTTACAGCAATTTAAACTAATTTTTAAAGACTCTAAGAAACTTAGTAGTCATAGCAATTAGGAAAATGCCCTAAGTTTTGCTCAGTTTAGAAATTCAAAACTTGGAAATACTGTCTTGTCATTGTATTCAAGATGTGTTCTGTACTGCATTTCAGCAGAGAGCATATTAGCAGTGGACGCAGAATTTGTAACTAAATGGCAAAACCCAGCTTAAAGCTGTGACAATTACATACATTAGCAGAAACTATCTTGTCACTTGCATGAAGTGCTTGCTTTTCCAATGCCATGGCACAGCCCTATCTCACATTCCATCTCTGAGACACAGCTGCAAAGGAGATGGGTGGTTTGATGCAATTTATCCACGTGGCCAAGAAATGTTCCCTTCCCTGAGGTACAGGCAAGTCCAGTCATGGGTTGTGCTTGGCTTTCCTCAAGCCACAGCCTCCACTCAAGTTGGTACGTAATTTCCCAATAACCAGCCTTGAGTTGTCCTCCAGGTGGCAAGTTGCCCTATCATCTCTTCCTGAGGCTTAGCCATGTGACCAAAGAGAGGGAAATCCCCCAGCCTCACCCTCTGGTTACCTCAGCTTTTCTTGGGAGATTTCTCCCAAGGATTTCCAGTGCCACACCATCCTGGCAGGATGTACTGCCCAGCCCTCAGCTGCACAGGTACCTCTGTCTCAGCGAGTGGTGTCCCTCCTGAGGCACCCATTTTGGTCAGAGCTACAACAGGGCTCCACTGAGCTGCAGCATTCAGTGACGGGCAAGGGCATGTCTGGAAATAACTCTTTTCTACAAGTATACTTGTAGGAAAAGTGTTGAGGAATAAAGTGTTAATGTTGAGAAGGCTGTAGCCCTTCCAGATATATGAGGTTATTTTTATAAGAGGACTCCGTTAACACTAAATTTTCCGGTTATGGGTGAGTTGCTGAGACTGGAATCTGACCCCTTATGCCTGAAAAATTCCTTATTATTAGGATGGAAATAATACAAACAATACAAACCATTATTTTAAAATTATGCTGGCTGGGCATGGAAAATTCACATTCAAATAGTAAAAAATAGCAATTTAAGTTCACTAGGCAAACATAATCTTTTGGTACAAGTGCATATCTTATATTCAGTAAGGCAAGATTCCTGGGGAAAATTACAAGTGTAATTAAAAACCTGTCTCATCATGCGTGCACACAGGGGAGGACAAGCTGTGATTGTAATGGTAACTGCTCCTAGCAGGTGTTTTTCTCTTAATATGAGGTATTAAAAATTTCCTGTGTTTATTAACCCAGATACTCTCCTGTATGCTTCTAACAGTGCCTCTGTGATATTTTGCAACCAAGGCAGAAGTTGAACTATATCCTTGTCTTCAGAGGTACAAAATTACCCACCTTAGCTGAGACCATTACAGGGACCTGGAGCACTGCTGATGTTGCAAATTCTTTTGCACTTTGTAGCTCTGGAGGTTGTTAGTTTTCTGTGCTGAAGATCTTGGGTTCATTACAGCATGGTGGAGATCCTCCACAACTGGTGGGGGAAGAGGAGGAAACCCTGCTAGAAGTGCTGTCATCTATTGTCTGCAACTGTGAGAGGATGAATGTGATCAACTATGTTTTTAACTGGGGGGGGGGGGGGGGGGAGACAGAGCTGGAACCAGGCACTGGCTTTGGATAGTCTGATGTGTCACTTTAGAAGGGCAAGGTGCTGGGTCTGAAGATGGGAAGATGGGGGAAACTTGGCTCCACTCTTCCCCCTGTGATACTTAATGGTTCCTGGACAGCCTCAGTGCTGTGAGACTACATGGGCTTTTATGACTTTTATTTCAAGTTCATTTGCTATTTGCTGCCAGAATTCTCCCAAGGAATGCAGACAAGAAGTGGTAAATGGTGATTAATTTAGGCAGCCTAAGTAGAGGAGCCACGACGGGCTCCCCATGCAATACAAGAAAGTTAATGGCTTGCTGATGTCCTTTTGTGAGTGAATTGTGTAGCCTGGTTGTTTAATGGAGTGTTTAAAAACTGTGTTGGCAATAGCCTATGAATAATGTATACAGGAATAATGAAATACCTTACTGCTAAGAAACGGCTGATATGCTGGGGAAATTTCTATCGGATGCGAGCACGATTTTGAAAGCAGTCTTCTTGGGATGCCCTTTATTTAGGTCTTCCTACTTTAGAGATTGCATTCCCTTTTAAGACACTGCATGTGAAGATGCTCTTCACTGCCTTTGCCTCTGTCTTCCAGCTTCACCAGACTCCCTTTGCTTGTGTTTGTAAAAGCTCCTGAACGTTGATGAGTTTAGGCTTTATTAACTGAGCACCGTAAGCATGGAGATACTTGCTGTGCAGTCTTCAGCCATTCTAGGTATCTGCAATGAAGCACACTGCATCAAAGAAAGGTAGCTGCTGGGTTTGTGTCATGGCAATGCCACACGATGCAGGGAGCATCCCATACATTGGGAAAAAAAGACTGATGTTTCTTTTGCAGGTTTTTGGAGCATGGGCTCCTTGTGTGAGACAAGCAACCTGAGAGTGTCAGACATGGATGTTTGGGTTCTGAGGAACTTTGAAGTGTCAACCCAGCTCTGACGCCTCTAAATTTTCTCCTGTGTTCTTCTCCAGTGTGTGAGGCCTCTGTGTGCTTTGGCCATGAGTAGTGGGAAGTCGTGGTACTAAGCAACTAAATCTTGCTTGACCCAAGGTAATGAGAAGATTGAGAGTGAACGCCTGTTTGCAGGGGGGCTTTGGAGGTTGTACTGCCTTAGATGCAGGAGGAAACAGGCCTCCTAAAAGACTCCTAAAGGGCAGGCACATGAGGCAAACTCTTCCTTTGCTCCTTGTTTGGGCCCTCAGCTGCACTCCAGGAGAAAATAAAATCATAGCTTCGTTTCTCATTCAGGGTTTTCCTCACCTGCACTGAAATGCAGAAGTATGGCAGGGGGGCAGGTGAATGCAGTATTTCTTACCACTGACCAGAGTGGTCTCAGCCAAGCGTATGTTGAGAGCAGACCCAGCCTGTGGAGTCTGTAGCTCTGTGCCCTGCCTCTGCTGTGGCTTTGTTGTGAGTAGCCTGGTGCTCATGCTGCATATTTGTGTCTGGATATACACAGTAGAGCCCTGAGTCAAAATGTTTCCTGCAATCTGGGTGCTGTATTATTAGTGTAATGCTAGGACAAAGCAACATGTGATTGATGTTGATATTACTCAGCTGAGGAAGTGACATCCTCACCTGGGAGGTTGATGTGGTAAGCTCTGAAGTCACATGGCGATGCCAACAGCAATGTCCAGGCATGAAGCTACAGGGCAGGAGAGATGAGAAGAGAGGTTGTATCCTCAGGGTGATCTGCAACTGCCTAAGCAAGAGAATTTGCCAAAATGGGATGGAAGATTTGCACTTTTATTGTCTTGTTTGCTGCTGGGATATTCCTGGGGAGTGTGACATTTTCTCAGCTTCTGGAAAGGAGTTGTATCAAAGAGGTTAGTTTAAACACAAGAGAGGTGGCAAGGACTGCCAGAGGTGTTTGACTGATGGCCTACATGTTTTCAGTAGAACAAATAAAGAGAAAAGGTATCTAAAACTTCCTCCATCTCCACCACCCAAAACCCATCCTGCCAGCTGAGAAGTGTTTTCAGCAGAGGGGGTCACAAAGTTCTAGGCTGAGGATCATGGTCACATTCAACCAGTCTCTCTTGGGGTAGATATGCTGGTAGTCAACAGTACACATGAAAGAGCAGCCTGCAAAAGGAAGGAGATAGTTCTGTTATGAAGTTTATTCCACTGATGCTTCTGATGATCCTATTCATTTATCTTTTTCTAATGTTTGTTTCCTATAGGTGAAGAGTGAAGGCCCCAAACTGGTGCCCTTCTTTAAAGCCACTTGTGTCTATTTTGTTCTCTGGCTGCCAACTTCCAGCCCCTCCTGGTTCAGTGCCCTCATCAAATGTCTGCCCATCTTCTGCCTGTGGGTTTTCCTTCTCGCTCATGGAATTAACTTCTTAGTGTCACACCGGAGTGCCAGTCGCATCCTAGCAGGACTCATATTCTCAGCAGTGGGAGACGCCTTTCTCATCTGGCAGGAGCAGGGCTACTTCATTCATGGTGAGTGTCCTAAAGGGGTGCCAGTGTCCAGCTGTTACCCTCTTTATTTAGTGATGAGTCACTGGGCCACATGTTTTGTTCACTCATGTACAGCTTAAGCCTCAGGCAATGGGAAACACTCATACCTTGACTAAAATCTGTCATGGCTAGAGAAGTCACATCATGAATGAGTCGTTCTCTTGAGCTTCTCTTGAGCTTCTCGAGGTAATTGGGGCACGTTTGGTTTCCTGGCACGTGCTCCCAGCATCTCAGCTGGCTGGAACTGGGAAGGTGGCGTGGGCAGAATCCTTGGGGAAGAGAAGGAAATGCTCTTGGCAGCTCTCATGAAGCTACAGGGTGTATTCACCTCCTCTTTCTCTGCAGGGAGATTTGTCAGCCCTTTGGTACAAGGATCAGAAATAGGACACACAGTGCAAAGGTGCTCAGTGGCAAACAGGTGGAGAAGACCCTTATGTTTTGATAGACAAGCCCGTAGCCTGGGGGAGGTGTTTAAGTGGATACTAGAAATAAAAGCATCAGAGATCTTGTCCTGCTTGCGGGTTCATCAGTATGAATCATGCAGCCTGTTGTACAAGACCTGTCTGTTTTGCAAGGCATGTAAACGATGAGGAATCAAGGACAAACCTTACCACAATGGCCAGACAAAAAGATCCACATCTCTCAGAGCAAAACAAGCTTGTTTGATCTTGCTAGTTTGCAGACTGGAACTTAATGATTTAGATTAATCATTTAAAGCCACGATGAACCTGCCTGCAGCAACATTCTCCTTGGCCTTGGACTGTCACAAGAAATCAGCAGCAGTTGAGTCCTTCACTAAACTGACTGGTCAGGTTTCTCAAGTTAATTTATCTAGCACAGGGATCTCACCTAACACCCACCATTAACTGGCTGCTGTGACTGGCCCACTGGAAAATGTGATAAGAGGGACATTTTCTGACTTGTGCTGTTGTCAGCTCTGAAAGTCAAAGGGTTATTTTTTCCCTCTTTCAGGTCAGTATTTAGCTTTATTCTGGGATTCCCACAAGCTCTTTCTTTATGAGAGGGAAGTGTGTGCAATGCCAGACAGGAAAGGCCAAATGCTCTGAATCTGGTTTTAATCCTGCTTCCCAAGGGCTTATCTCAATCTCATTAAAAGTTCATGTAAATTTTTTTACTGATTTTAGTGGGGTTTAGATTAGGCCCTGAGGACTGGATCTCTGGCTGAACCTCAGGCATGTTGCTGAGGAGCTCCAGCCTTCTCTTGGGGTGCCATCCCCTTGGGGCTGAGTGTTGGCATTCCCACTGATTGGCCTCTTCCTAACAAGGGTACCTGGCTCAGCACAGGTCACCTCAGCCCGACGGCTTGTGCTTCTGTTTTGCCTCCTGGAATTGCTCCTCGAGCTGTGGCTTGTAAAACATTCAAGGCCTGATTCTCACCACAACTGTTTTTCTACATGGAATCTTCCATTCCCACGTAGCTGGGATATGTTTGAATTCCCTCTCCAATCTAGCACTAGAGGAAGATCAACCAGTCACAGCAATTCAGTATCTGGTTAATGTGTTTTAATCTGCAAGTAAGTTGGATTGTCGACCCTAGTTTTACAACTGAGAAATGTTGCTTTGCGGGTTTAGACACATTTTTCTTATTACGGAGAAGAAAAGCTCTCTTGGAGCATTCTGAAAATCTCTGCTTTCATCCTGGCTGTCTCCTGCCACAGTCAGTGCTAATCTGAGCTACTATCTTCAGTAGTGAAGTGTTAACATTTGCATTTCAGCCGCTAGCAGATACAAGTGCACCACCCCACTTCATCCTTCACCTCTCCTGCAAAAGGTATTTTCTCCTATTTAAAACACAGCAGGCTGCGGTTGTTCACAACTGACAATATTCAACTTTTTGATATCATCGTTCATGGGAATCTGAAATTTCAGGAGACTAAGGAAATACTACATAGAAATGTACTTTCTGTTCAATTTCTACAGCTTTCGGGCTGAAGAAAAAAAAGTTGAGAACTGGGGTGATTTGAATAGCTTTTGAGATAATGAGTTTATAAAAGCACATTTATTCATTACTTTATAGGGAAGTGAGAGCCTGGGAGCTACTCCTGGCACACTTGACTTTTTTTCATTTTTGCTGTTTCAGTCCATTAATAACATGCTATTTTCTGACTAGTGTCTTACTGCACGTAGAAGATTCTTCACTGTGGTAGCATCCACCTCCTTTGCTAGCAGGCACCTAGAAACAATTTATGCATTTGTTGAAGAAGACAGGGACTAACAAAAAGGCTTTATTGCTAGCCTGAGGGAAGACTCCAGGGGTAGGGAGGGATAAGGAAACCTGGGGGAAGGAAGTGGACAGAGAGGAGAAGTTCTGCCTGATGTGGTTGGGAGGACCAAGCCAAAGGTTGAGGAATGCACTCCCCCTCCCTGTGCAGCTGTCGCCGCTTTCCCCAGTTCCTGGCTTGATTTGTGGATGTTGAATGAGCAAATCTGGGAGCTGCCTCCCTTGTTTGTAACCAGCCCCACCGTGTATCGCCAAACTCCTCCTGCCTTTCTGGGCTTCTGCTTGGCTTCTGCATCCTGTCCTCCTTTCCTCCTCCTTGTTGCCAGCTGCCTGCATGAAGGACAAAACATTTTTCAGTTCCCCATCCCAGAAATCTCCATATAATGCCACTGAAGGAAAAGCCACCCCTCGCTGCTAGGATGAAGTAACTTCTCCTTATGAGCCCAGGGCTCTAACCTCTCCTGCATTAAACACTACAAACAGCTCGTCCTGTATTCCCACCTTGGTTTCCTCAGTGCTGTGCCCATGATGTGTAATAGCACTATGGAAACATCAACTTCTCATTGCCCTCCTTTGCACTTCTCTTCCTTCCCCTTTACACTGTCCATTTTCTCTAGCCTCAGCTTGCAGATCAGATCTCTGCCAGCCCTCTCCCTCCTGTGGGTTCCCCTCTCATGCCAACATGGCTGAGCTTTCAGTGGATGTCTGATCTGGTCCTCCCCAAAGGCAGGGAGACACTTGCCCTTCTCTGAGCTGCCTCAACACAAGAATATTAGGATGAAGAAATGTCTGCCAGTGGCAGGTTTTAATGACTGCCCTTTACACCACAGCATCATGCTTTAAATGCTAGCCAGTGTCCTGCTGGAGGACTTGGCTTCCCAGATCCTTTTCTCCATTTCATGCTTTAGAGCTGCCTGAAAACTTTCAGTTATTCTAGTAACCCTGCCAGGATAAAGTGGGGTAGCCTGCAGCTGCACCACGTGTGGGTCGGGGAACCAGAGCAGCAGAGGAGCTGGACTCAGTTTGGGGCCCTACAACTGGCATGACAGCTAGTAGTGAGCAGCTGTACAATACACTGTAACATTTTTTGTTAAATGGATTAGTGGCAAGTGAGCAACATATGCATGGTACCTTCTGACACCCACATCTGGCATTTCTCAGGGGTGTTGCACTTCAAAGGGAAGCTGCCATTTTATTTTCACTGATTCATTCTAGCTAAGGTTCATCTGAATTTTGCAAATAGCCATAAAATTGTTGGCAGAGTCCCTGAAAAGAAGTCAGTGCAGTCCCTGAAATATGCCAGCTGCTTCTTTTCAGCTTAGGTTTCTCCTAGCTATGAGCAGAGATGAGTAGAAGCCAGATTTAGTCCCCAAGTGCCTTTGGATTTTGTGGCTTAAATACAGTCAGGCTTTGTATCTGGGTTCAGAGGGATTGGTATCTTCTTTCACATTTTGTTCCTACACTGCTCTGGTTCCAGCCTTCCCGTTCCACATGTGACCTGTGAGGAAAACACTTTGGACAGTCAGAGGGGATGATCTTTGGTATGCCTCGCCCCTACCCTTCCATCCGAAGCAGGGGAGGAGGAACAGCCTGGAACACAAGCTTTGTTCACCTGGCCTCTCAGCAAGAAGGCTTGCATCACAACACAGCTGTACTTGGCTGCAGCTGTAGATGCGGGGGCTTCGTTCTTAGGGTGGGAGCTTGGTGCCGAGGCTGGTCTCCTCTGCACAGATTTTTATACCAAAATTGTCCCAAGTGGTCAGTATGGTTCCCACTGATTACCAGTGTTAAGGATTATAACGCTTCTAAGCCTGTGCTTGTTGTGGTATATTTAAGACCCAATATTGCCACATTTTCTTCCGCTGCCAACTGTCAGTTGCCGATAAAAGGTCACACTTGCTAAGTCAATGCCTCTTTCCAGGTCTGCTGATGTTTGCCATCACACACATCCTGTACTCTTCAGCCTTCGGCATGAAGCCTTTGGACCTCAAAGCTGGCTTGTTGATGGGCCTTGTCTCCAGCTCCTGTTATGCCTTCCTGTACTCCTACCTCTCGGGCCCATTCACATACCTGGTAGCTGTCTACATCGCCTTGATCGGCTTCATGGGCTGGCGAGCAGTTGCCGGCATGCAGCTGTGCAACGACCTCTGGACATGGACCAAGCTGTCAGCCTGCATCGGTGCGATGCTGTTCATGGTGTCAGATCTGACCATTGCACTTAACAAGTTCTGCTTTCCTGTGCCCTACTCACGCTTCATCATCATGGCTACTTACTATGCAGCCCAAATGCTTATTGCACTGTCAGCTGTAGAGAGCAGAGATGAAGAGGACTTCAGAAAGAGAAGTTAGATGGAGTGCCAATAATCTGTGAACAACGTGGGTTATATCTCAGGTGCTGTAGCTGCATTCACCCCTGAGAGAGATCTCCATTTCTCTGAGCACATTGGTGATGTTGGTTTTGCTTCTTTGAAGCATTACTTTTGGGGATTTTTTTTTTTCCCCAATGGCTTTCTCTGAATACAGCTTACTTCAGTGTGGAGTCCACATCAGAAAGCTTAGACTGTCCCTGCAGTAGCTACTCATTCAACTTTTCCTCCTTTGAAGTGCTGTACTACTGCATTTTAATTGTTAGTCTTGAAACTGATGCTGAATGTCTGAGAAGGGGAGGGCTGATGGAAAGGAGGTTTGGCCATGCACTGTGTTAGACTTGCTTTTAATAGTATACTGGCAGACAGGCACAGATCTCTACTAAAGTCAAAGGTAAAAATGAATTTAACCGATGCTTGTCTCTTTTTGTGCATTACAAACTCCATATGCAAACTGAAGGTATTGCCTCTGCTTAGAGGAAGCCTGGAGGTAGACAAAAAACAGTGTGCCCAGATGGGGGCTGAGCTTTGGAGTCAACGGCAGCATGTGGGGCAGCCCCCAGCAGAACCAGAATGAAAGCAAAACACCAAGCAGAGAGCACAGAGCTAGAAGTACGCTGACATGCAGTGCTGTGTGCTTTGATCAGAGCTGATCAGTGTTCCAGGGCAGGTCTGTAGGTGCAGGTCAGTGTTGCCATTGTGGCAGAGCTAGGAGTTTGGTGGGATTTCAGGGACATCTGGGAGCCAGGCCAGTGCATTCCCCTGGCCCTGTGTGAGCAGTTACATGGTGCCTGCAGCCACCAGTGACAGCTGAGATGTAGTGGGCAGATGAGGAACTTTGATTTTTACAGCAGGACCTTGAACATGTCTCTTATTAATGTACACTCTAATTGCCCTCAGTATGGCAGACAGGAATCTAACCTTTACGCCTTTTTTCCTTAGTATCCTAAGAAATAGTATTCTATATACTCATTAAGCTTTACAGTACTGCTGTTTACAGTCTCTCTCAAATCTTTGTGAGCATTTCCTGTGGTCAAGGCCCTGATTTTGGATGCAGATCGCTCTCTTTTGCCAGCTGGTGGTAAACAAGTGTACCGCTTGTTATTGGAAAGCCCCTTTTCAGCAGAGCTTCCTGAAATGCACTGTCCTGTGTGCTCATAGTGCCTGCCATTTCCTTCTCAAACTCACATGGATACTGTGAGAATGCACCATCAGGGCTGGGAAAGCCTGCTTCATTCTGATCCGTGTTTCTTTTGTTGGTTTGTCGGCCCATCTGCTGAAGCAAGATTACTTCAGACTCTTAAAAAGATATAGGAAGAGGTTGACCTGATTTGTGATCATGTGTGGGTCTTTTTTCTCTTATTTAGGATATTTAACAGCAAGCTCTCTTTCTGTTTGGAACTGTCTTGAGTGTGCATTTTCCTTCTGTCCATCCCAGGGCTGCTCCCGTGGGCTGAGATGCTCCCCTGATGGCTTGTTTTAGGATACGAGTGCACCCAGGTGTGCAAGGAAAGCTTGCTGAGGGTTCCTGCACCTCTTCAACCGGGCAGCCAAACAGCCAGCCAGAGCAGACTGCACAATTCAAATCCAGACATGCTCCAACAGCACCTTGCACACGCTCAGGTGGGCAGGGGGAGCAGGAGGGGAAGCCCTCAAGACCAGCCTTACGGGCTGAAAATCACCGTGGTCTCCATATCTAGCATTCCCAGACCAGTCCAGGCAAAAGCCTGGCACCAAGTGCCTGGCACTGTTGGCACTCTGCAAGGGATGCGGCAGGGGCAGCTGAGGAAACCCTACCAACCCTGCTAGCCTGTCCCTTGGTGGTGAGGTGCTGAGTGGGTTTCCCACTCCTCCTGGCCTCGAGAGGTGGGACTGGGTGGGGAACAGGCACTGCCTCCCCACTTCTGCAGCAGTGTAAATGCAGCCAGTATTACAAAAATCTAGGTTCACCATCCTGACCCCCTGGAGTCATCTGCTGCTTTTCAGTCAAGAGATCAGAAAGGTCAGCTGCCTTATTGAGAGGGAAAGCATTGTAAATAGCACAGCCCCATGTAATCTCTTCCCTTTAATGCTGTTGTGTAATATTGTCAGTATTCATTCACTGGCGCGCCGGGGCCTGGCTGGAGTAAACTGCTAAGGGAATTCAGAGCCCTATAACATCTTCATTCATCAGCGTTGCTTATCTCCTGGCTGCAGCTTGAGCCCTGCAGTGTAGCTCTCTGCGGATGTTACCTGCTGTTACTCAGCTTGACTGTTTGCAAATCTCTTCCTGCAACAGACTGACCCAGCTATGAGGAAATCTAAGCATCTGGGGTGAACCCCACTGTTTTCCCAGCATGTGAGCCAACAGTGTCTCTCAGTCTGATGTACAGCTCCCTTTCATGGGTCAGTCCAACACACTCAGTCCTTAGCTGGCAGTTCTTCAGAGGAGCCCCCTGCACCCTGAGCTTCTGTTTGCTTTGCAGAAAATGCATGTGTGATAGAGTAAGCTTTATTTAAAAGTTAGAATTTTGATTCTCTCTTTCTTCCCCTCTAGAAACGAGTAGTCTTCAGTTTCCTGAAGATGGCTGAGGTGCTTTTCTGTGTGCTTTTTCATCTTGGCTTGCTTTGTTATCCTGCTCCAGTATCAGCTACTGGATACTTGCAGAAAAGGATCTCTGAGGTGTCATTGGGAGGCCTGCCCTCTGCTCACCACTGGCCATCGGAGGTGCAGTTTCTGGTGGCAGAGGTCTCTGGGTGGCTGTAGCTGGAACAGCAGAAACATGTGCTGCCCAAGTGGCCTGTCTCTTGCTGTCCCCTCAACCTGGAGCAGGCTGACTGGGATGCATCCTGGCCAGCCACGCTGGCTCCATCCCAGTGCTGCTTTAGCCTTCCCAGGAAGGTGGGGCAGAGCCCTCGGCACACCAATTCAGGAAGATGCCTGGCTGGCTCAGAGATTTGCCAGTGAAGCCTCTGAGGTCTTCAAAATCTCTCTCCTGATCTGCATTCCTCCTTTTGATCTGTATTACTTGAATGAGGCCATTTTCCTGGAGACACTTTCCTGCTGGGAAGAGACCAGCTGCTGTGGACACTGATTTGACACAATTTTGAGTTTCATAAACCCTGCAAAACACTAACCAGTTGCTGACAGTCTGTCAAATACCTTTTCTTGGGATTAAAACTGTTCCCTCAACCCCAGTGAGGGCAATTTTCACTTTGAAAAGGGAGCAAACAAGAAATGGGAATGACTTGACTGTCTGTGGCACTGCCTGTGTGGACCTTCCTGTTGTCTCTGCGCTGTAAAAGTGTGACATTTGATCCATTCTTCTCCTTTACAGGGGTACAGTTTTTGAGAAGCACCCGGTCCCTGGCCCAGGGACATCACAGAAGGAATGAAGTAACCCAGTGGGGTAGTGTGTCTGGCCCCAGCAGTATCAGCTCATTTGCTTGCTAAGTAGAGAGAGGGTTGCTTTGCACACTGCTGTATTCAAACACCTCTCTGCAATTCCTGTCTGTGGTCGCTTCAGGTTACGCACATGGTCCACTTACTTTTGCTGTCTTTCCTTTCTGTAGTTATCACCCTCTTGGTGATCCTTTGGCTCCTTATATAGACACCTAGAAGATGCAGCACATCTACTTCAGCCTTGTATCTCTTTCTGTAGATAGATCCTCCTCACACAGAACTAACTCCCAATGAAGTCAATGAAGCAATGCTAATTGCAACTGGTTTTTAAATGCTAGTAATGCTTCTGGGCTGTGCCACTTGCACTGATGTCAGCAGGGTGAAGCTTGGGTAGAAATCATGGGTTGAGAAGAACAAAGCCAGAGGATTTTAACAGCTGTAGTTCTACTACTAAGAAAATTGTATTTGTGCTTTATACCTGGCTTCTTACTCCTCCGTACTGAGGTAACTGTAAGACTGACTGGTTTAAGAATTGTTCTTAACATGGCTTTTAAGCAGATTGCTGACAGTTTCATGTTGTAATCAGTGGAGGTAACTGATATATTTTTACACAAGTATATAAAATTCCCAGCACAAACTTTGCTCTTATTTTGAGTGGCTCTTCAAAGTTTTCTGTTCCCATAGTTTGACACTTAACACCTGCATATTCTCAGCCTGTTAGCATGGTAATTTTGGGAGCTGTTCTGGAATAAGCAGATCAAAGCAAACAGCAAGTGTAAAGCTCACTGGCAGGTGGCTCTTTCTTTTTCCTTGGTTTCTGGATACAAAAGGGAGCTCTTTTAAGCAGAGGCATCGTCATTGCATTCTTGGAAGAGGTTGGGAAGCTGCCGACTTCCTGGAACAGAAGTCCTCCTGGGTACTTCTCCTGCCTTTAATCCATGCTTGCTCCTTTTGTGGCCTTGGGGGTCAGTCACTTAAATTTTCTGGGGCCAGGTCCTCATCTGGTGTAAAAAGGCACAAGTCTATGAGGGCTAGTGCTGTGCCACCTTACAACAGTGGGGGACCAGCACCCACTCCATTTCTAAAATTGGGATATTAGCACTTACATACCTCACAAGGATGCTGTGAGGATTAATGCTCATATAGTACTTTGAAGATGTAAAGTGCTACAAAGTACCAAGTATTATCCTACCTTTAGTATTAAAAATGCTTTTAGGGATCTGCAGGACTTCTCTTAAGCATGGAATGTGTGACTGCCTTTTCAGTTTGCATCGGATGGAAAGCAAATGCAAAATATTTATTCATACTGGTTAACAGGATGGGCTCAGGGCTCAGCTGCGCTTGAACTTTGAGAAGGATTTAGCTGAACTCTTAATTTCAGCTCTGTAAATGGCTTTTAGTTCTTCTAAAAGCCTCAATCAAACTCTTGGATGTGAACCTTGCATCCAGATTTTGCAGTCTGGCCTTACCCCTTACTGTTAGCTAGAATAAATCTAATCCAGGCAAAACACAGTGCTCTCACAGTCTGCTATGGCTGTTGAAAAGACTGGAACAGAAAACTAAATCATTCTTTTCTACCTTCATTCTGCAGAAGGTCAGCTAGGTTTCATGGGACAGCTTGCAAAGGGATGTTTAATTTCTGTGATTGTTAAGTTTTACTGGCTTTAAAGTCAGCAGAGAGGGAAGACCTCACCTCAATGGAATCAATGGAAGTTGTCAGATCCTTCTTGAATTACTTCCTTTTCATGTGAATCAAAGAAATGGCAGGTTCTGTACTGAAGAAAGTGCTTGTACCAGCAGCCCTAGGGCCCAGAACAAAAGCTGATCTAGAAATACAGCTTTTAAACAGAAATAAACCATCACCATGTTCTCAACCAGTATAAAAATGCCACTATTCACTGATCTCAAATCTGGACCACAGCTACAAACTACTCTGTTCTGGTAGCACTAGCTGCTGTACAAACACAAATGAAGGTGAGGAATTATACACCAAGGAACATGAATTGTGTACATGTGAAATGGACCATAATTTTGAAGCAGCTGCAGTAAAATCTTAATACGAACTCAGAAGCAAACACAATGCAAATTTTTATGGTTTCTTTAAAATGTTTGATGGTTTTAGTTTTCTTAGTTTGGAGAAAATTTTCTTAATGTTATTTTATTTTTGCTGTTATTGTAAAGAATAAAAATATACAACTCTAGATAGATTACAAATGAAAAAAACAGTGGCCAGTTGGCAGAAATGCCAAAACTTGTGTGGCTTGTATTGTTTCTGTGGTGATGCTGTGCTGCTGTAGGATAAGCTGATGGAGTGGTGTGATGGCTCAACAGTGAGGCTGAAGCACAAGACCAGTCTCATATAAGAAGGATGGGTTGAGCCACTGAGACTGCAGTGGGAGCACGACTGGGCCAATTTGGATCAGTCAAAAGACAGAAAGCGCATCAGGAAATAAAAGAAGATTTTCATGACAGACAAAAAGCAAGAAACCAAAGCCAGCCTGCTGGGTGACAGTGCTGAATCAGTACAAACACACGTATCTAGACCTCGCTTGTGCAGGCTCCTGCTGGGGCAGCCTTTGCTCCTAATCCACCTGGGGAGCTTTGCTTCAAGCCTGTGGTGCTGGCAGGGTCAGGCCAGCGGCACCTGATGCTTTGTTAAATAAAGCTCCAAAACCCAGAAAACAAACAAGAAGAAGGAAGGAAAAAGCAAATGCCACTGGGTAAGTGGTAGTTCTGCCTGACTGAGACGGCAGACTGACTGGTCTGTCCTGAACACTAATTCCGTGTCTTGTACCCATGCCAGCCTCTCGTGCCAGCCCCTCTCCCACACATTCCAGGCAGAATGCACTGAAAGATAGGACTGAAGCAGCTGCTCCCCCCCAGGGAGTCAAGCATTTTGCCACCTCTGAAAGTCTCTAGCACTTGCTTCCTTTACTATCATTGTAAAGGTCACCACATGCAACATGGCCACTTGATCTAGGATCTTCTCTTAACACATTTTTATGCTGATTTTACTGGTTTAATTCTTTGGAATGTATTTTTTTTTTCTTCATTTCTTCTGTGGGTAACAGCAATTAAAAATATTAATTTACTGGGCATTTTTACTGTGCAGATAATGTCTTGTTGCTCATTTTGTTTCTGCGACAGTTTTAGCATGGAGTATACAGCCAGCTGATCCTCTGTGGTGGGCGGTTTGGTGCTGCTGTAACGCCCATCAGCTGTGTGGCTCTGCCCTGGAGCTATGCAGTGCCCCACTGAAGCTGACACCCCCAGTCGGCTACAGTGTTCCTGTCTGGGGAACCCTGAAACACAGCCACATGCACCCCACAGAGCACATCGGACACAAACCAGCCAGGCAGCACTGTGACGATGGCACCTGGCTCGTGTCACAATCCATCATGGGTGCCCTGGGATGCAGAGCCCTGAAGCACGCTCACCCCTTGCTGCTACAGCCAGTCCCACATACAATGGCCGTTTGTCCAGAGTTCCTGGGAGGAGGCAGCTTGCTGCAAAGGATTGCTCTGGGAAGGCCGTTTGCTGCCCAGAAATCCCAGACAAATGGCCACGTCTCTCTTCCCCCCACCCCAGCAAAACTTCCAGGAGGAAAAAGTAGGGTAGTGTGGACATTTTTCTCTGGTTCGGGATCCAATGCCAGTTTCTTCAGCTGTTTGATGCAGTGGAACAGATACTTGGTTTCATTAATCCTGAACCAGGCCATCTGTCACCAGTGAGAGGTTTGAAGGATTTATAGCATAGAAACAGTGTAACTGCTCCCCGTCCATTAAATGGATCTGCTCACAGGCTTAACAGAGACTTCTTCACACTCCCTTTCTGAAGTGGCGTGGTTTCTGATGTGGGAATGAATCAGTAGCAGGCAGAAGTATCACCACGTTCTTTTCAAAGCGGCCTAAAGGTGTTAGTAGCAGGCAAAAGTGGGTGCTTCTTTCCTCTTTCTTTAATTTGGTCTTTTACAATTCCTTTCAAAAGCTTAGAGGCCTGCTGGGAGGAGCATCCCGTTTCCTCACACCTCCTTCCTAGCTCCAGATGGAACAAAGGTGGCAAAATATTCTCAGACTGGGTGTGTGTCTGTGGCTGGCCACTGCTATGCTTTTATTCCACAACTGGCTCCTGAAAGAATTCACTCCAAATTAAAAGAACTAACACCACATGTGTGTGTGTCTGTCTATCTGTATGTATTTATCTATCTGTCAATCTGTTGATCCCTCAGTGGTTCAGATATTCTGCAATTCCTTATCTGGTCTTGGCCACCAGCAGTGAAGTTACTGGACCCTTCTGGATCTCGTTTGACCTACGGCCAGCTTTTTTACAAAGTGACTCCCTCATTTGCAAAGCTGCAGACTGTATTTACTGTCTTGGTATTGCAAGGATTTAATCACTTCAGATTTATGGCTTGCCCTATGTTTATATACAATCTGACATAATAATGAAGCCTAGATCGTTATGGAGGTCCTGCCAGGCTATCTGGGGATATGGAGACAGAAAATGAATTTCCTCTTGGAACTCAGAAACAGGATTCTTATTGACCAGTGCAGAAGCAAATTGATACACGGAAGAGAGAACTGCAATCTCCAGCCCCTTTTATTACCACTGAGATACATTAACAGATGGTATTAGAAATATCACCTTCAACATGCACCCTGCTGCCTGAAACCACTTAGAGGAAGGAAACATCAGAAGCGTCCCTGCTGAGCAGAAGCCCCACTCTACCAGCTGGTTTCACCAGCCATTACAGAAGGCAAGGGCAGTTGTATTTTGAGTCTCTCTCTCTCACACACACACACAGACAAACAATACCGCCACAGCAATGCTGTTTTGCATGTTAGACCTGGCAGAGATAGTTCCACTAATTACATCTTGTGTTTTGACTTCTGGAAATTTTCTGTCGGTATGTCCAGGAGACCTTTATCATCCTTTTCTCAAGGGCGGTGGGGTGGGGTGGGTGGGTAAGTGCCACCATTACTGCAATCAACCATTTGAGTGCATGTCTCACAAAGCTCTGGCTAAAAAGCTTTATAAAGCTTTCCACTGTATAAAGGAAGCAGTTGTCACAGTTTTTGTAGGAAGTGAACAGTTCAAATTTATGGAGTTCTCATTTTCATTCTTACTTCCCCTTGTTCAGTTCATCACTCTTCCAGATAATTCACTTTGGGTCTAACAGGCTTTGTGTTCTCTGCAACCGGCCACCTCCCAGCCTAAGGAATATTATATCCACTCTTCTGAGCTATAGCAGCAAGAAAGATGCTGCTGTGTGTCCCAGAGGTGGAGCAATACTCTATTTGGTTTTGCAACTACTAAGAAAAAAGCTAAAACTGAAAAAAAATGGCTAAGCACAAGAATGCCCCCGCCCTTCCATAAAGAAGAGAGAGAAGACGATACATGTGTTGGGGCATGGCAAGGTTTTGCAAGCCAGTAGGCTACAGGGGTGGCTTCTGTGAGAAGATGCCAGAAGCTGCCCCCATGTCCGATGGAGCCAATGCCAGCCAGCTCCAAGATGGACCCACTGCTGGCCAAGGCCAAGCCCATCAGCAATGGTGGTAGCGCCTCTAAGAGAACACCTTTAAGAAGGTGGGGAAAAAAAAATATCTCTGCAACAACTGCAGCAGGAGAGAGGAGTGAGAATATGTGAGAGCAACAGCCCTGAAGAGACCCAGGTCCGGGCAGGAGGGCAGGAGGTGCTCCAGGCACCCGAGCAGAGATTCCCCAGCAGCCCATGCTGAAGACCACGGTGAGGCAGGCTGTCCCATCAGCACATGGAGGTTCACAGTGGAGCAGATCTCCACCTGCAGCCCGTGGAGGACCCCACACCGGAGCAGGTGGGTACCCAAAGGAGGCTGTGACCCATGGGCAGCCCACGCTGGAGCAGATTTGCTGGAGCAGTCTGCTCCTGAAGGACTGCATCCCATGGGAGAGACCCACACTGGAGCAGGGCAGAGTGTGAGCACCCTCCCCCTGAGGAAGAAGGAGCCGCAGAGACAGTATGTAATCAACTGACAGCAGCCCCATCCCAGTCCCCCTGTGCTGCTGGCAGGGGAGGGAGAGAAAATCAGAAGTGAAGTTAAGCCTGGGAAGAAGGGAGAAGTGGGGGGAAGGTGTGTTTACGATTTGGTTTTATTTCTCATTATCCCACTCTGATTTGATCGGTAATAAACTAATTTCCCCAAGTCAAGTCTCTTTTGCCCATGATGGTAATTGCTGAGTAATCTACCCACCCTTATCTACACCCAGGAGCTTTTTGTTGTATTTTTTCTCCCCTGTCCAGCTGAGGAGGGGAGTGACAGAGTGGCTTTGGTGGGCACATGGCGTCCAGCTGGGGTCAACCCAGTGCAACACATTAAGAGGAGTGGAGAGAGATATTCGAGAAACTGCAGTTTAGCTCCCACAGAATCAGCACAGAGATCAGCAGCTGAGACTCCCACATCACTATTCAAATGAGCAGATTTGCTCATTCCTTAGATCAGTCCTTACTCCTTTCCCTTAGGGCAGCCTGTCACCAGGAAAGACCACTGACAGTCTGTAAAAAAAGTCCCTAAAGAAAGTCCAGGTATGAAGGAGCTCTCAGCCTAATTAAGAGTGCTCACACAAGGTACAATGTCCTCTCACCCCTGACTCCCAGCAGTAACTACCCCTCTTGCAGAATTAAAATCAGCAAAAATATAGTTCCTAAGATCTAAAATAAACCTGCAGTTAAGCTCACTTTGAAGTGAATTCCTTACCTCCTAAAATAATTTTTACAGTCTCTTAGAATCTGACTCCTGCTTTCCCACCTCACTCAGCTGCAGACAGCCCTAGCAGCAGAGACCATCCAAGAGACTGCCCAGGTCAAGGTAAGAAGGAGCCTTGGGAGGCCTCAGAAATAGGCTCCCATTAAGGAATCTGAATACAAATGAGCACGTCACCCACACAGTGCTTTTGCAAGCCTTGTCCCTTAGGCAGCTCTGCCTGTAAAAGCTTTGAAAGAGGTATGTTCCTACTGTAACAGTCCTTACTCCGACAAGCTCTGTGTGGGGAGGCAGAAGGCAAGTCTCACCCAGCAACTGCATCTCCAAGGGGACAGAACGCTGTTCCCATGCCCCGCAGGCCCACCTGCCCTCCCTGAGCTGAGGCAAGCAGTGCTGCCAGGGTGCCTCTTGCATCAGCCTGGCTGGCAGCGATGCCGGGCCAGGGAAAGCTCCCGCTGATCTCGGGGACTAGGAAAATGCCCTCCAGCTCTGGCCTGAAACTGTGGCTTCAGGGAGGAGTGTATCAGGGACTGTGGGGAGTAGGAGACCCAATAGCACCAGGATTTCTTAAAAAATGGTAAAGAATTGCTTTCAGTCTTCCAGGTGGGCAGTGGCTGGCTTCAGTGAAAGAAGTGTTGCATGTATTCTACAGACAAACACAGATGAGTGCTTGAAAATCAGAGCAGGAAACTCAGTGTGCACATCCCTCCGCTGGCCCACACTGAGCTACTTCTGCATCAGCGGGGAGAACCAAGCCCTGGCAAGGGTGGCTCAGCAGTTGTCAGCAGGCTGTCCAGAAACAATGATTAGAGACAAAAATAACCTTGAAGACAAATCTCAGTGACTTCAGTGGAAGACGAAGTCGAAGAGTTATGCTGTTTTTTGAATATGAAGGTAAGTTCCTACAGTGTGGCCTTTGCAGCTCCAGCTGCAGTACCTACAGGCTGTGTAATCTCTTTCTCTGTGGACGAGAGCCAAACTGGCCCAGAGAAGTGTGATCCACAGTGCCAGTCCCAGCAAGTGCCCCTGCCCTGGAAAATAACAAGGTGTAAACTACACTCAGACTTGAAATCTGTGGTTACTCAACCTGGAAGGAATCACCCCCAACAAATTGCAGTGGCTGCAAATCTGATTTACCACAGATCATCAACCTGTAGGTCCAAGTTGTAGGGACCATAAGCAGACAGATGCTATTTGTTGAGTCGAACCACAACTTAAGACTTGGATGTGAGGCTAATATTGCCCCTGTACAGGGTCACTGTTGGGTGGGGTTGCTGATGAAAGTACAGCTCATGGCGTGGCTGTTGCCATGACCTGTGCTGTGGTTCTTCACAGGGGCGATGGAATGGGAAGAACAGTCCTTCCTCGGGGGCTCCATATTGAAGTCAAAACACTCTGCTGAGGGAAGAGTCACTGTGGGCTGCTTCGCACTGCACTGTCTGTTGCACACGCCAACATGCAAGCACAGAGCCAGCACCATCAAGACGATCTCCTGCACCAGTACAAATCCAAAGAGCTTGGGTATGACCTTTCATGACCTGGGCCTTCTTTCTGACCAGGGAAAACCCAGGGAGGGGGGAAAAATGAACAAAACACTGCATTACTCTCAGCATCTGACCAGCATACCTATCTCAACATTGTAAACAAACTGAAAAGTAAGAGAGGGAGGAATCAGAAATCTTATTCTTCTATTACTCTGCTATGCAACTGTAAGCAAGCAATTAATTTCTTTGTTTCTTGGTTTGTGAATGAGGTGTCAGGTTTTTGCTCCATGGGGATATATTGATGCCTTCTGTTATTAAAGCCATTAAATTGTAAAGTGCTTCTGGATATTTGGCTCCTAAGGTGCTTTAGAAATGCATTAAATTACACCCAATTATAAAACAAAGCAGGTGATCTTGTAAAGGAAGAGCTACTGCTCTGCTGGTGTTGCTCTGAGGCATTAACAGTCTACAGAATGCTCTGGGGGAATCAAGGGGAACTGCACGTGCAATTTAACTTCCAGTGTCCACTGCAAACCCAGCCCCTATTTAAATGCATTTATTTAAATCTTTATTATCTCCTTTTGCATTGGCATGGGGTCCCATTAGGTAAATCCCCTGGATCCTAAACGTAGCACTGTGAGGCAAAATTCTCATATGAGACCTCATTCTCAGGCAACAGTTTATCTCCTCCTTATCTTTCAGTTTTTCTAGCATCTCTCAGGTTTGTGCAAATAAACTTTGTGACTTGCCATTTATAATGAAGAACAGGAACTCGGTTCGCATCTGTGTATGTCCTGCTGTCCTGCCTGAAGACAGGTAGGCTGTTATCAAAGGAACGTTCAAGGGAATGCACTGCAAGGCACAACCAACCTACCTTTTATCCACTTACTACTCTGCTGTACTCGCCTACATACACAGAAGTTACTGAAGTTATTTCAGACTCTGTGAAATCCAAGCCTAGAGTACTTCCATACAAGAACATGACTACTGCCACATAAGTAGAAGTGTTCTCAGCTGCACAGGCAGCTGAAGTAACATACCTATGGTTCTATGACCTCTGAGTGTTTAATTTAATGTGCTTTTAGGGACTTCTTATAGCTTCTGGCCTAGAAAGACTGTCACATGGTCTCCTTCATGTGTTAGATTTGTTTGCTTTTCATTTAGGAAACAAATCCCAGTCAGACTGGAAATATCCTACAAGACAAATGACTTGTAACACCAATCTTCTGTTATGTCAAGACATGATAGTATCAACCTCACTGCACGCAGATGGCCTCTACTGTCTTGAATTTTAATTTAAACACACCTGTATGAACTGCTATGTAATGTGCTACACATACACGCAGAAAAAGGAAGCCTGGTCCTGAAGAGACTGCTAACAAATAGATGGGATAGGACAGGATGTATTCTTATTTCTGTTCCCCAGGTGAGGACCTGAGGTGCAGAACAGGCTGGCGATAATACCCAAGGCCATAGAGGGAGCCTGAGCTTGGTTTACAGTCTTGTGGACGAGAGCACCCATCTTCCTCCAGTGCCATCATGAATTTTTACGCTTGCATCTGTCTTTGGAGATGCACCACTGCTCCTGTGAATCTAGAGGGCCAGTGTCCCCAGTGTCACTGCGCACAATGACTCAGAAGTGTTTCCTCCCTGGGAGCAGGCCTGTGACTTATTGCTGTAGACCTTCTCTGTGGCTGAACCATGTGGCGGTACTGACATCACATTTCAGGACACCACAATCAGTCTTCTACATCTGAGCTGTGATTTAGGGTCACAGTGTTTGGGAATTCTCCAACCAGCTGCAGGTAGGTGTGCGGTGAGGGGAAATCTATGAACTAACGAACACATTCAAGTATCATTTCCTCTGTCTGGGGACCCTCTCTCTGTCCTTTTATGGGGCAAATATTTTGCACTTCAGTCCCTCCCTTCCAAAGTCCCTGTGTGTCTAGGAAAGTACCATCCCTGATTTCTTCTACCCTGAGCAACCTGAGGACTGACTTGCCCTGTGTAATTCCTTTCTGAGGAAAAAATAAGGCTATTAAGTTTTAAAAAGGACCCTCTGAAGAGACGACAAGTACAAAAATACACTACAAGGCTCCGTAAGTCCCAACAGATCATTATAGTAATAGCAATCCCTCTAAGAAGCAAATCAGCCTGCCTCCACGTGGCTGCTTAGACCCACTTGCAATGGAAATGATGAGACCAGAGTGCTGAGGGGACAGACACTGTTACATTAGTCCTGTTAAGGGGATTTGCCTGATTAAATAATGGCATGAAAACCAAGGCAGCATCTGGGGATGTCTTGAGCAATAACTGCTTCACTCTTTATTCCTTATCCCTCAGCTCTGAACCATGCTGCTCCTCTGCTTGGCTCAGCTAACTGGGTCTGGCTTTGAGCTACTGTGAAGGTGGGACTTGGGGAAACACAGTGACAAGAGGTAGGAAAATCCCTTCTGACTGGGGAGTTTTCTTCCCCTTGAGTGAAACTAACATTCTGGATTGCTCCTGTGGCCTATTTTGGATAAGGTGTGTGTATGATTGGGATTATTTGTTTTTTTCAAGAAAAAAGCCTTCCCAACTCCAGCATGGATGCAGAAATTGCAAGAAATTTCTGTCAGCAAAGGAATACCTCCTGTCAATACCCAGATGTGACTGAGATGCTCTATACAGTTTGCTCTATACAGTACCTGCAACGTGCATTTGAACATCATAAAGGGCTTCTTTATAACTCTCCTTGAGGATAATCTGGTACAGGTCAGAAACTGATCGCTTGGTAAGGACTGGGAATGGTTCTTGTCCTCCTCCCTCTTGTTGATAAGCCTTATTTTGCCACATCACTGGTGGTGGTGGGGAGGCCAAGACAAATGTGTAGCTATAATGCTCTGTTTCCTGACTTGGGTGGTAACAGAAACCATGTCTTTGAGCATAAAAGGGACATCTATGTGTACAGGAGCCACCTGTACATGATCAGCCTGATAGAAAAACGTTTCAAGGACAACAATCCTAGTGATTTCTTTAAGCTGTAAAGACAATGGAAGGCTTTGTCCCCAGCAAAATGCACAGAGTTGGCTTCGGAGATGCCACATAAGCCTTATTGTACAGTTCATTGGTTTGATTATCTTGAAAGCTGAGGGAAAACAGCTGATGTGATACAGATAAACTTATACTGAGAGCTACATTCTTACATTGGGGCTGATTCTGCAAGGTACTATAGAGCCTCAGCTCCTGTATTTTTTTAGCCTAGGCTTAAAAAAAAAGGAAAGCACAGAAATTAGCCTGTAGCCTATACAGAAGTGAGCTCAACATCCATGTTAATAGAAATTGTACCTCAGAAAGCACAGCACTGGGACCTCAAGCATTGTCTTTACAACCCAATGACTCCCCATGGTCACTCAAGGTTTAATCAAGAATGATTTCACTTCAATTAGCACGAACTGTAGTTGTGTGCTCAAAAAATTCTGCTTCTTATGATGAATCAGAGAACTTCCCCAGTGTTTAATGGTTTGCTGAACACTGTTGCTCCAGCTGCAGAGGGCTGGATTGTGCAGCTGACAAGCTTCTGCGCACAGAAGTCCCTCTACCCTTACCACCACAGGGAGGCTTACAAAAAGACTAGCCACAAAGAGAGTAAAGACTTATTGCAGGACTTCATGAACCTAAAGCACTGGTGTTTCTCTGTTTGGTGATGTGGTAACAAAGCCATGCTGCACAGATGGGAGATGGGTTGTGTAGCACCAAAGCGGAGACACAGAAACAACCATTTTTTATACTGGTCACCTGGATATTGCCTTCTGAGACTTCTTCAGTCAAGCCTGAATGTCCTTCTGCTCTATAGGAATCAGCACTACATAACATGACTCAAGAATTATGCGTCTTTTCTTGCTGGTGTTACTGCTACTGAGGGTAGTCAGCATCATGCTTTGTTACCTGGGTGTGTATTCAGACATAAAAGTCTGAATTTCCTAATTAATAATTAAGCAATTGCAAGTCCTAAACAATAAAGATTTAAATACTTTGCTACCTCAAGTAGGAAGCTATCCAGGGATTTCATGGCAGGTCATGATCCCTTCGTTCTCAAGACACACTTAGTGTCTTTGAAGCATGATCTCTGATAATATTATTTCAACTTCAGCATGCTGGCACCCTGACGGGTCATCCCATTCAAACTGAGGGACTGAAAGAATTATAATCCTGTCTCAGTACCATTATATTTACAACAGGCATTTCAAATGTGATGGGGTTATTTGCTGTACTGCCTACCCTCCTAACCCATACTTAGACTACAGTATCCATGACAGTAATCTGAGAATCTTCCAACAGTGACCGCTGTAATCACACATGTGATGCAATGCGAGAGGTCAGACGGTAGAAGAAACAACTGCCGTTACACCTAACATACTAATTCAGGGGACAGCTCAGCAAGAAGGATGGCAAAATGACTTTGATTTGGCTTAAGAACTGCACACCTTATGCTGCTCTCCATCTCCTTGCATCACCTCTGAAAACTCAGCAAAAAGCATCACAGCTGTGACGCTAAATGTGCTTTTGTGAAATACGAAATTGATAATCCTTTACAAAGTGTGGTATATGCTAAAACCAACAGAAAGTAACAGCTGATAGATGGGAATTCCATCTGGATGGATACTGCATGTCGTGCTTGAGGGTGACATTGCTAGAATTCCTTCCTGTTCCTTCCTTCCACTGCTTCTCCCATACTAACTTCATTCACAGCTCAGGTTCAGAAGTCATACTTGTCTCCTGCAAACCTCCCACAGTGTAAGTGGTACTAGAAAGAGGGATCTTGGTGCATTTTGTCCATTTCTTGGTGTCCTCAGCTCACACCTCTAGTACGTATCCTAACAGCATATCCCCCTGGTCTGGCTCCTGCCAGGCTAAGGAAATGCTGGAGTTGGAAAAATCCACCACCTTCAGCAGTCCTGGAGGCTCTGTGACAGCAGGAGAGCTCTGACACGCTACTGCACCCACAGGCCTATGCTTGTGTAAGTGAATTCAGAGCTCTTCCTATTTTAAGACACTGAACCAGCAAGGTTTTTAGGGTGAAAGGAGCCTTAATAAAAACAGAGCAAGTTCTGTCCAACAAAACAAAGCAGTTTCTAACATAGCATATACATGTAGACCCTGTTCCAAGGTTGGCCATTTAAGAAAAATGCTCGCACCATTTGACATGGGACCATCTGAATTCAGCTGGGAAAGGGCACCCTCTATGAGCACTGACCACCACTTGTTCTCCACAGGTGTTTGGGAGAGGTGTCTAGCATTAAAGGTTTGTTTCTGTCTCTTCCTAGCTGACTGGTGAGCTGTGCAATACATGTCCTGTAACCTGTCTGGTATGGCTTTGACTGCCTTATGTCTCTCCTTGTTTAATAAATCCCTTTACAGTCCTGTGTAAAGTGGTCAGGTGCTATCTGGACTGCTTGGACTAGTGAATTTGCTTACTGGCTTGCAAAATCCTGTGAATATTCTTTAAGTTTATTTGCCAAAGGTTACAGTACCCCTAATTAATAGTCATTTTTTAAAATACAGATCTTGCTTTTTGCTCTTTAGTCCACCTTGCAGCAGTCTAGTTAGATCTCCATAATATGTAAGAAGAGCAAAAGATGGAATATTAGAAAATATCTGGTTTTAATCAAATTAATAGGGAGTAAAGTATCCAAATTCAAGTTCTGCTCTGAAAGCCTCAGCTAAAATGCAACGACCCTCCGCACTCCTGCCCCAAACCAAGAAACTCAACCAGTGCAGCATGCCCTGACAAACTTGATGCTAATGGCTTGTATACAGAACGCTCCTGTGAGCACACAGGGTCATAAGGGATATCGTGCACATGGACAGTACGTACTCTCCTAGGCTTAATCTTAGATAGTGCAAGTGTTCAGACAGGAGAAGAATCGTAGCTTCAGGCTTCAAATTGGATTTGTGTTGTCTTCTGATGCAAAAGTAGTTTTCCCATCTGAGTAACTAACCTCAAGGCTCTCATCTACTACATAAACTCTCATTTACCAGCTTCCACATTCAGCCAGATCTTTTTCTAAATTATGTGCACCGACTAAGGCCCACTCAAGTATCTATCACAAGATTCTATCAATAGTTTAAGCTATTTGTTGATGGCTTCTGACAGCCTTTTGTTTTTACAATGCTTTAGTTATATGGTCATACAGAGTAAGAATTCTCCTCCCAGTTTTGTATCACCTGCAGCCTTGCTGAGGTTACTCTCTGTCCCCTCATCCAGGTCAGTGATGAGTAAGTTGAACAGGACCAGACCCAGCACTGACACCTGGGGAACACCACGAGCTGCAAGCCTCCAGCCAGACTCTGTGCCACTGATCTCAACCCTCTGAGCTCTGCCTTTAGCCGGTTCTCAACCCACTTCACTGTCCACACATCTAGTCCGCACTTCCTGAGTTTATGTACAAGGATGTTACGGGAGACAGTGTCAAAAGCCTTGCTGAGGTCAAGGTAGACAGCATCCACTGCTCTCCCCTTGTCTACCCAGCCATTCCATCACAGAAGGCTATCAGGTTGGTTGGGCATGATTTTGCATTGGTGAATCCATGTTGACTGATCCTGATAACCTTCTTTTTCTCCACATGCTTTGAGATGACCTCCAGGATGAGCTGTTCCATCACCTTGCCAGGGATGGAGCTGAGGCTGATTGGTGTGTAGTTTCCTGGGTCCTCCTTCTTGCCCCGTTTGAAGACAGAGTAACATTGACTTTCTTCCCGTCCTCAGGCACCTCTCCTGTCCACCATGACCTTTCAAAGATGATGGAGAATAGCTTGGCAATAACATCTGCCAACTCCCTCAGCACTCATGGATCCTCCTCAACCAAGGGAAAGTCTTCCTTTCTCCAGACTTCCTCTCTTGCCTCCAGGGTAGGTCTGGGAAACCAGAGGGCTGGCCTTGGCAGTGAAGGCTGAAGCAAAGATGACATTCAGTAACTCTGCCTTCACTGTGTCCTTTGTCACCAGGACATCCACCTCATTCAGCAGCGGGCCCACACTTTCCCTGGTCTTCCTTTTGCTACTGATGTACTTGAAGAAGCCCTTCTTGTTGTCCTTGACCTCCCTCACCAGACTTAATTCCAAACGGACCTTAGCTTTCCTCATCACCTCACTGCAGGCTCTGCAAACAACTCTATATTTCTCCCAAGTGGCCTGCCCCTTTTCTCACGTCCTATAATCACCTGTTTGAGGTTTGACAGAAGCTCCTTGCTCATCCATGCAGGTCTCCTGCCCCCTTTGCTTAATTTCTTACTCACGGGGATGCAGCTATCCTGAGCCTGGAGAAAGAGATTCTTGAATATTAGCCACCTCTCTTGGATCCCCTTACCTTCTAGAGCCCTAATGCATGGGATTCCTCCAAGTATGTCCTTTAAGAGGCCAAAGTTAGCTCTCCTGAAATCCAGGGTTGCAATCCTACTTGTTGCCCTGCTTCCTCCACACAGAATCTCATGGTCATCTGCCCATTTCAGCATTTCTGAGGCTACTGTAGTCCTTTGGAGTGTGTCTGTGATTTTGATCAGTCCAGAATTAGTCACAGATTCTTTACTACTAAAAAACCAGTATTAAAATAATGTAAGCAACTTTAATGAATTCTGCAAGAGTTTTCTCTTCTTTTAAAAGGGTTGACGGGGGACTGTTGACAGGAGCACAGTAACACAGGTAAGAAATTATTCTCTTTGTCATACATTAGGGCCTTTGGCAACCTATATGTAAACATTAAGTGCTAAAGGTATCTACACCTCTAGCACCTTTACCGTGTTGTTTTCTGCTGTTTGCATATACTCATTTCGCCCCAGGTAGGAATCTCTTACTATCTATCTTACTAATATCCTCATCTTAATAGCTACACATTTTAAGTGAATAACGTCACACTTTCAGGCACTTATAATTACATTTATAGCCACCTGTATTAAGGCCTACCTTAATCTTTAGACAAGCTATAAACACCATGCAGTCCATCACATTGAGCCAGGCTGGAACTGCCACATTCCCTCAGACTTCAGTCATAAAAGCACAGATCTGGTAATTGCAAACACGTTTAAGAAAACTAGACACTAATGAAAGAAACATACTGATGGGATCCTTTGCAACGAGGAGTTGAGGGCATGCTGAAAAGTCCAAGGCCTGTGTGGTTCACAGCTATTACATGGAACTCACTGTGCATCCTCCCGAAAACCATCCATTTGAATCTGGTACCTAGAGACACAATGTTGCAATTACACAACTCATAATAGTGTTCCCAAGTGGTCAGAATGTTGCGTTTTTTTAATTGCTTTTTGACTGAGATAAACCAAGAAGAAATTTCAGCTCACAGACTGCTGGAAAATGATATAAATTTCAGGGGTTCAGGGAGCCCCTTAACTAGGTCTAACCTTTAATTCTCCAGTGGTCTGCTCCATTTTCGTATCTTTCTCCCTAAGGAGAAGATGGAATTTTGATGCATATAATAAGAGGAAAAATAAATATTTTTCTTTCCACTAAATTATGGTCTATAGCCTGGCATAATCATACATGCTGGGGAAAAAAATATCTTCATGTCTTGCTCCACTGATTTCAGTGGGATTTCCCATGATGTAATGAACTCAACAGAGTGGCCAAGCCTTGCACAATCTAGCCTTCAAGCAAGGTTAAATGTCCACTCAATTTTGAAAAAATACTCAGGAATTGAATAATCTGCCTTAAAAAGTGTTTCCGTTATTTACCATGAGTACTGTCAGTGCCTTAAGGAGGATACTGCTGGATAATGTGATTGATTGTAACTTAATTAATATGAAAGTCCACATTTTGAATCAGACAGAGGAAAGAATCCAAGATAGAACCAAAATATTAACAGAAAAGGAAAATCAAAAGTCTCGTTAGTCAGATGTTGCTGATAGGAACACTCCCATGTGTTCTATAAGCTGTGCTAAGCATGGATCATATGGTTCCTATCTGATAGATACAACAAAATCAATCACTTGTCTAATTCAGTTCTGGTCTAAGGCAAGGAAAAGCAGCCAGATTTAGGTAGGGAGAAATGTAAAATACAGATGCTTGAAATTAGGCACCCAAATCCACAGATGTGACTTTCAGAGGTGCTGAGTGTTCTGCCCTCTCATTGTTGCTCCTGAGTATCAAGCCATTTCTATCTGAGGGCTGAAAATCTCACTTTGAACAGCGTATGTTAAAATGTGTATTTTGCTAGGTGTCACGATTAATTTTTTTTTGATTAATCAATACTCCACTTTGCATTTAAACCTTATCTAACTTCCCTTTTACCTACATAAACAAGATAATAATCTTGGTCTGACCTTGGACTGGCTCCTTGGTGATTGGGATATAAAGATTGGTGCCTTTCTTTTTTTCTATGATGTAACCCTGCACTGGGGAACCTCTGTCCCAGGCTGGGAAGTTCCAGGTGATGGTGACAGCTTCTTTCCTGACATCTACAACCTGAGGCTGAGACACCCGTCTCAGATGTTCTACACTGAAAAAAATCAAATTAGCACAGTACAGTCAGAATTCATTGACTCCAAATTCTGTGTATGCGTTATGTGTGTGTGTGTATAAATATATATATGTATGTATAGCAAGAAGTCAAGGAGAGTAACTTCTATTTTTAAGTTTATTCATGGCCACAGCCTTTTTCTAAAGATTCTTTTTCTTTGCCTTCTACTTCCCTTTGTCGTTTCAAACACTGAAACATTTAGATTCTTGCACTCAATCAGAAAACTAGCTCTTTCTGCAATGCATTAGAGTGGCTCAGAAACACCTTCCGTAATCCATAGGTTTGGACAAAAAGGCAAAGTTCTAGAAGTAATGTATGTAATTTTTCATCAAGTTGGTAACAACTTTCTTTCTGAAATGTTTCAATAAGCCAGGCTTGCTGTTTGCACTGTATCTTCTGTGATATACTCTGGTTTTGGGGAAAGAGGACTGCAAATCCCCCTTTCACTGGGGATCCCAGTCCACAAAGGAAATCCAGGAACAAGAGGTACCCCAACTACAACTGCCAGAGAATAGTGCAGCAATGTTTTCTAACCAAGTTAGTTTTTGGCTGACTTATTTTCTTTTTTGGCCACAAACCAAAATGTTTTTAAGCATTCCCTTTTAAATTATCTTCTCTGCTCCCTCACAATATTTTCCAGAGAAAGACACTTTTCATTTCTGCTGTACCCCACTAAGCTGACCCTGGAATACCATGTTAGTCCTCTCTTGCGGCCAGTCTGTGTCAAGGGGTTTCTGGGTCCACAAACATTTGCAGTGAAAGGACCTGGGTATTTGTTTGATTTTGCTTATCAGCCTAAGCACAAAAGCAGCCTCTAAGTTCTGTCCTTAGAACTTGTCCCCTGAAGCACAGGGGACAGTATTCTATTGGGGACTGGCAAGGAGGAAGAGGACAAAAATAATGGGAAGTGGGACTGTGAAACCACATTAAAAACAGCTGACTAATAGGTTCTCCAGCAAACATGCATTCTGAATTCTTTCCCTTCCTCCACTTTTGCCACAGCAAATGTGGTGTAGTTGCTCTCCGCCCCTACTTGGATCCACAATTTTTTTCTCCAGCCATCCTCCTCTCTATGCCTGACAGAGTCACCTGTTTTCTCCATTACCTTTGGGTGCTTTCCATCTCACTTTACATTTTCCCCACGTGTTGCAGGAACTCTACTTTCCCCTGTGGGGATTTTGGTTTGTCTCCAGTGTGAGCCGCTGACCAGAGTGACACAGAGGGCTATTATTCAGAGGGTCATATCGTCTCATGGTGTAAATCAGTGTAGATGACAGCAAAACTAAACTGACCTGAACCACCTGATTTGGTAACTCAGAGTCTGCCCCACTGCAAGATTTTTAAAGAGAAAGTCTGAATTATAGCACCTGTAAGCAAACATATCTACCAGTGATTGTCCTGTTACAATTAATGTAGGACCTACCAATGAAGCTGAGGTAAGGATTCTTAGAAGCTGGAGCCACAGTGATTTTTCAGATTCAGCATAACGGCTCCACTCAGGTTTTGATTATAACACAGTCACTGGCCTTCTCCATCACTGCTTCTGCCACCGCAATGCCATCTTTGAACCATGTGACTTTGGGCATTGGCTTTGCCTTGAAAGGCACCTTGATGCTTGCTGTATGCGTAGTTTTCACAGTAATGCTGCGTGCAGCAAAAAGCTCAGGGACAGGCTTTTGAGTAACAGGAGAATCTGGAAAGAACGGAAGATGTTTGAAAGCTGCAGCTGCAAATATAGCGCGACATCTTTCCCATACCTGCAAGTTCCCAGAAAAGGTGGTCCAAAGCTGGGCCCTTCATAAATTCATGTTTTTACTGTAAGAATTCTGTATTTTGTGAAAGCCTCTGGGGACACTAACAATCTTCAGCATGTCTTGATTCAGTTAATTTAGTTCTGTTTCTTATACAGGGAGCTGGCTGTCCTCCTTTAGCTGTTCAGCTCAGCAGCAGAAGTGGGACCTCTAGGAAACAGCAAACCCCAAAGCTCCTCACTTCCCTAGGGCCTGGAGATTTGATTCCAGGCAGTTTCTGTTTTGCAAGGCAGAAGAAGCAGCCGTTTGTGCTGTTCTTCCCTAAGGCTACACCGGGATATGTATCTGTGATCATGATAAAGATAGTAGATTCAAAGTTAGGTACTGCTTCTAAAGAAAATGCTCCCTCATTTGTTACAAAGTAATATGGGAACATGATAAGGATGTCCTGCACACAATAATAATAATAGAAAAACCCCAAACCAGGTTCCAAAATGTATTTGGTGGTTTTCCTTTTATTTTTGTCACACAATGTGTACATTTAGAAATTATAGTCATCTGCTGAAAGTGGTAAAAAGGCATTCAAAAATATGTTTGAATGAAGGAAAATCAACCCTCCCTATACCAAAGCTTTGCTGTGGATGAGTTCTTACTGCAACACAGGTATGATAAATACTCAGTGTTGCAGACACAGCATTCTTACTGCTGCGTTTGTCCCGCTGTCCTGGGCAGCAGCATCTATCCACCTTGCCTTGATTCAGGGACAGAAAGACACTCGTTTCCACACTGCAGAGGAGTCTGAAAACCCACCAGGCGCCATCTGGCCGCCAAGAGCTGAGCAATATGTTTATTTATGTATTTCTACATATAATTTCAGAAAAGGTGTTTTTCTCGTTGCTCATGACAACGTCTGAAGTAAAAGCTCAGGCTAAAATTCTTGATCGCCAAATTATAAACACATAAACCTACGCTTAGTCTCTTAAAATCAACCAATACAACTGTTCAGTTTTTTCCCCTCAGGAAACAAAGCAGCAGAAAGAAGAGGTTTTGCTCATGCACACAGCTAAGGCTGTACAGGCCCAGGGAAGGAGACTGGTGAAGCACTGATACTCTCAGTGTTTGTGCGTGCCTGGTAAAAAGCACTAAGGAGGTGGGGTGGCTGTCTCCAATGACAACTGGTTGCTTCACTCTCTGCCCCCTTGGCTCTCAACATCTACCTCCCTTCACACTCCTCTCCCGTTCTGTCAGTGGGTTTGTGGCTCCCTGCTTCACTATCCAGATTCCTTTCATATCCGTAATCTGACAAGAGGATTGAGGCAGGGGACAACCCACACTGCAAACAACACCATCTCCAACGCTGCCCCTGAATCCTCTACCAGAGTGTCCAGCTCTAAGATGACTAAGCAATCAGGATTTCTAGCTCCTGCTCTGGTAAAATGCTCTGTCATCCATCGACAAAATGAATTTAGATTTCATGGATAGAGCAATCTGTGTATCTGCCTAGATGAGCCACATGGCATGTACTGAAGGGTGTGCACTGCATGCAAAGGACCCATTTACTGATTACTCCAAAAATCAGAGACTGAGAGAGGGAGAAGGGTGGTAGGTGGTGAGAAGCCAAACTTGTGGGAAAGAAAGCAAGTCTACAGGCTGAGAAAATCTGTTAGCAAATGTGAAAGCATCTTCACAGGAGACTGGGAAGGAAAATTTTTAAAAAGCCAAGATCCAAAGCCAAAACTTAGTAAGACTAAGGGTGTAGGAGACTGGAAAAGATTAGATCTGTTCTTGGCTGATCTGTCCATATGTTTGCCCCTAGTCAGAAGCTGTTTATTAAAGCCATGCCAAGTCCCACAGTACCTATCTGGAGAAAACTTCCCACTAGGGTTTTGCAGTCTTTCATTATACTGATAATACCATGGGCATTTTACCTATTTATCATCCTTGAGCCATATTCCTTCCACTTTGCATCATTCAGGACAACACAGAGCTCAGCAGAATGCCCAGTTAGAGCATGGAAGTCACACACATACATGGTTGCAAATGTCTCTGGAAGAAAAACCAGTGGAAGCACATGAACAGAAAAACTGTGCAGAATAATCATCAACTGAGCATTTCAAACACCAAGTAGGTATTTAACAGTGTGGAGACCTCCTAACAAAATGGACAGGCCCTCTGGATGAAACCAGTTTAGTAAATTGGATACCCTTGGAAGAAAGTGGGCCAGAGAAAGGCCAAGTTGTTTTTACCCTTCTTTATGCATGTTCACTGGAGGGAATGCAGCTACTGGAACCCTAAAGTTGAGGCAGAAAACAGCCTCTTGGCACTGCTCCACACCCTTAGCTGGTCCAGAGGCGCTGTCAAACCAGCTGAACACTTTCCTCTACTGCCTACGTAATGTTTGTATCTGAACCTGAACCTCACATGGGGAAAGATGCATCTATAACTAAGGCACCAGGCTGCAACTCCAGTGTGCACAGGAGTCAGAAGCAGCTCAGCCATGGCTTTCCAGGTTACTGGTGCCACACAAGTGGCTTCTGTCCCAGAGGAGTGGTCAGAAAAGGCCCCTGCTGCACACTGTCCCTTCAAGGCCACCCTGGTCATGGCCCACAGAGAGCACTCACATACCAGGCCTAGTACCCAGCCCCAGGGCTTCCTTGCCCACCGCTAGCCACACTCAACCCTAGCCATGGAATCCTTGTGGAATCCTTGCAGGGCTGCACACCTAGAAAGCCCAGGGCTGGGGATGCCACTGGGAAACAGTCCCCTTCTGGCTGGCTTTGGGAAAACAAAATGAGAAATACATGGTCACAACTAATGGAGAGACACCACCCCCCCCCCCCCCCCCCCCCCCCCAAGTCCATACATCTGGACAGGGTTTGTGGGGGACATCATCTGACACAGAAAATGCAGGACTGTTAGGAAAAGACCAGCTTCACAGAGACATCTGTTGGGGTGGCACTAAGACAGATCAATCTTCCATGCGAGAAAATCTGCCTGACCTCACAGCTGAACTTCTTTTGTCCCCTGAAGTTTCCTTCATACCATCCTACCAAATGCATATGCAGTTAGTTGTTCTTGAACCTGTGAAGGATGCACTAACATAATTTTATCCTCCTTCCATGCAGTTCATTTTAAAATGGTGTTAAAATGCTGCACTTTTCATGGAAGGCACACGGGCATAGTTCAAAGCTGGTCTACATCTAACAGAAGTCATCTCAAATACTAACAGCCACTAAAATCTATACCCTAAATTTGAAATTCTTCTCCAGCCTATGCCGAGAGCATAAAGCTAAGCTTTCCAACTTTTCTTCCTGCTCTTAAGAACCTTGTATCTTTCTGTAAAGATCATAGACTGAAGTTTACAGCATCAATAATGCTACTGCAAAATTAACGTACAAAACATATGTGATATTACATATTTACCAGCCACATGTCGTGCTACTGGTCCTCAGCAGACTGCAGCCAAATGTCCCATGGGTCACTTTAAAGAACCAGTATAAGAATTCACTAAAGCAACCCTGATTAAAATAAAAAACATGGTACACTTTACTAGGCTGATTTATGTGACACGTGCAAGGATTTCAATGACAGATTTACTGCTTTATGCTTCTACCACTTTATACAGCATAGGAAAGTTCTTTATTATTACCTTCATGCTACCAAGAGGGGGCATGGACTAACAGCTTATTACATGTTAAGCAACAAACAGTGCAGAGGAGTGTTACTACACATCCGTTTCCTAGTCGCTACAGCAAAGCAGCATTGCTCTCCTGCAGAGTTCACTGAAGAACAGTGTAAATACTACTATTCTTTCTACTCTTCCTCTCTTGAGCCATTCACACTTACCTTCCACAGTTACACTGGCACTGCCATACTGCTCATTAGGGTCACCATCTTGTGTAGCTTACAATGGCTGCGCAATCTCCTGAGTCACTCAGCTCAGCAGCATTAATGATGATGAGCTCAGCTCTCTTCCCTTCATGCTTCATGGTGTGCTTAGGACATGTCTCAATCATTCATCCATTCTTCACCCCCTTCAGCATGACACCTTCAGAAGTCAGCACGCACTCCAGGCAGGCTTTTCCCTTCTTTTTGACTTGGGTGTTCCTGAGATTGCTGACAAATTGAATTAGAATGCCTGGGAAAGGGGAAGAGGTTGGCAAGAAAAAATGGTGCGTACCAGCAAGCACCTTACAAATCGAAACAGTTGGCTTTGTCTTTGCAGGATACAACACGGGCTCCTGTGCAGGAGAGATTCCAGGCTTGGGACTTTACTTTCAGTGTGAAAAAGAGGTCTTGTTGCTCCTCTGCTTGCCTGCCCACAGGGTAGCTTTATGAGACTGTGGCTTCCATTTTTCTCAGCCCAGGCTCTGGGGTCTTGTGTTCTAGCTGTATGGATTCTGCAGCTCAAACCCTACTATCTTGCATTTGATCCACCCACTGCTCAAAAATGCTTCCTTTTCGTTACTTATGATCAACAAAGAGCAGAGTATTCTGCGCTGGATCTCCAGTCTGAACAAGTTCTTTAAAGTCACTGGACTGAACGCCCTTAGTTTTCACAGTGTGGGCCAACCCATTGCCAGATGGGATAATTTCATAGTCATCATCCCACTTCAACTCTTTCCCACTGAACTTCCAACTGAAGTTTTGCACTTTCTTTTGCAGGTGCATTCCAAATGCTGCTGTCTGTCTTTCAGTCACTTTCAGTAGTTTCAGTCTGTCAGAAGTTACAGGCCCACCTGTTAAAGCACCAAAAAGACAAACATTCACTCTGTTATTTTTAGTTCCTGATCTCCAGTTTCCTACACTAAATAGCAAGATGTCAGTGAAGTAATTTTAATTTCTTTCTTGAGTGGTAGCTGAAAGATAAATTCTTTCCTTCAGCTTCAGTGGAAATTAAGCTAACTATAGTTCATAATGTTCAGCAGAAGTTGCACGTAATCCTACAAAGCCAATGACCAACAGACACAATGCTTTTCTGTTCAGTTCTTCTGTCTTAGCTCTGCTATTTTTTTTCCCTCTCCTTTACTGTAAGTCATCATAAAGTAGATGGTTTCAGACAAGTGCTCATGACATCCACAAGCATGCCTGGAACCATTTGGCAAGCAGAAGGAGGACTAATATCTTCCTGCATTATCTGTGAAGAGTGCTGCAGTGCCTGGCACAAGATCACTATTTGGCTTACGCAAGGTAACCTACCACACTCCTAAACAGCCTGTGCCCAAGCCCTGCTAAAGGGCTTTATCGAAAAGGTATTATACTTAAAAAACAGTACTTATGGGAAAGCTTATCTTTAAGGCATGGTCCTACTGCAATAAAAGGCAGTTGGGCAGCATCACTTTTACTTAGCATTGATTTAAAGCAAGTTTGCTATATATAATGTGGTTGGTTTTCTTTCAGACAGCAGGCATGCATTTGGCTGGCTGTAAGAAGCATACACGGATGAAAAAAGATTGTTCTCATTATGCCCAGGCCCATTAATTCACTCCCAAGTTCTGTACCATGTTTGAACAAAGTTAACTTCCACTAGAAGGGCAGTGCCAGGGCTTGTTTTGTAATTCCCATCTTTTCTATTAAAACTGGTCTAAATTCAGTAGTTACTTATGCCCCTGCCACACTGATGTCAGTGGAGAATTTGGTTTATTACGTGTAATAACTAGGCTTCAAACTGAAATCTATCTCATGAAAGGTGTTTTCACATGTGTGCTCTGGTAATTGTGGGTTGATTTATGACTTGTACAATGTTAGATACCTGTTTGAGCCTAAAAAGACCAGTGAATCATTAATGTTGCAAAGACATGTAAGGAAAGAAAGTGGGTCACAGTTTGGCCCACCAATTTTGACCCTCAAGTGTCTGCAGATCTTGACACTGTATACAGAGCCTCATGTATCTGAGAACAAAGATTACTGATAACTCAATGTAATGGGGAGTTTCTCATCAGCCACAAGAGGACTGTAGCTGCCTAGGTCTTTCACGTTGGTGATACACAGCGTGGATTTCATATCTAGAGGCTTCGTATCATTTTTTCTCAGGGAGTATGGGAACATAAAGGCTCTTCCCCATAATAAGCACAACACTTGCACCTTTGGAAACACATTCTTTTTTTGTGCAGTGGACACAGAATGCAAGACACAAAATTCTCAGTTTAAAGTCAGCAGGGGATAGGATTCTTCACCCTGCTTCACCCTCCATTTCATTTAACTTCAAAATTCTTCCAAGCTTAGTTGTTAGTAGCTGACCTAGCCACTAGTCAAGCCAGACCTCTAGAGTTTACCTTTAGTTATGATCAAGGATACTGTATAGATGGCATCAGTGTGGGTATTGGACACTACACACTTGTAGTTAACCTGTATCATCACAGTAAAAGCATTCAGATTGTAATGGAAAAAAAAAACCACAGAGAAAGCAAAAAGCAAAAGCTCCACATAGGCTGGGGCAGTGGTGAGTGGATATGGCAAATGTATTAGTGAATTCCTTTTTTTATTTGTGTTTAAATCACTGTATTTAATCACTAACAAAAATGACCTGTGGAAAACTCAGAATCCCTGAAGGCAAAAATTTTGAGGCCAAATCCAATGCTCCCTCCTCCCTAAAGATCCCTCACTGCCTTCCCAAAGCCCCAGAAACTGACAGAAGTCTTCCCACTAACAGCGATGTTATTTGGGATCAGGTGCATTCTTGGCCTAAGGCAGCAAAATGAAGCCACATTTCTTCTCAGAGACATCCTTTTATTCTGGTGCTCTGCACTGGAAGTGAGTATCACTCCTGAACTGCATAAACAATACATAGACCAGAGAAGGGTGAATGGAAGCAGCTGGACTTAAGACTCGCAGAGTTTGACCTGCCCTGACTGGTAAACTTGTAAACAAAGGACTGCCTGAGAGAAGAAGTGAATTAGAGCGGACTAAGAATTAAGGACTGAGGAGAGAAAGGGACACAGCAATGCAAGCAAGGAGAACAACAACAGGACAGAACTTCTGCAGTCACTGGACATCACAAATTAAACAGGGCTGAACTGGGACACGTCCTGAAAAATATTATGAATTATTACGATTTAGTGTTGGTTTTGCCTGAGTGACACACCAAAAGCATTAGGGTCTTGCCATGTTAAACATAAAACTAGGCAGCAAAAAAAATAGTTCCTGATCTGATGCTTTTTCTGTTGATCCAAAACACTACCATATGATCACACAGTAGCATTTGAAAGTAGCACTGCTGCAGTAGGCTCACTGCAAATGAGGACAGTTTTATTGCTGCTGAGGAATACTATAGTGCTTAAGTTTTTTCTTTTTTAGTTTTCATTGTGTGAAAAAAATAAATATGTGGTAATGGCAAGAAAAAAAGATGTGTTAACTTAGCACATACTTCTTAAAAATACTTCCAAAACGTTCTGGATCCCTCTTCCACTGGTAACCACTCTCTCTTTTCTGTGTTAATTAGGCTTTGGTTTACTTTTAACTTTAGCTCAGAATATTGCTTTGTCTCCTAATATTCAAGGAAAACATTGGAAATAACGAATGAACGAGTGAAATGGAACTGGGGCCTGTTACCTACTTTCTCTGCTTAGGTTTACTTTAAATGCATGGTTTCTTTTCTCGTCTGCTTCATGGAGGAGACTACATTAACCTTGCTTTACTTACTGTAATTCTTACAACTTTATATCCATCACAGATACCACTCTGGGAATGACATTTATTCATTAGCAGTGCTCTGTGCACTGACAGGAATGATCTGTGATTTTTTGTGATATACCCTAAAGGCTCATATGATCTTTCACTTTAGACAGTCACAGATCTGTCATATGGGAGAGATTATACATGATGGAAAGGCTTATTTACTTATGCATTAAAGGTCACATTCTTCCAGTCCTAGCCAAATTATTCAATCATGAGTTTTGCATAAACAAGAACTGCTGCATTTAAATCAATAAGGACAAGTTGCCAGCAGCTAAAATCAACAGCAGCTTTCCGCTGGTTTTGACTGATAGATGATAAATCTCTAAAAACAGTGAGTGTGGGTATAGGTAACTGCAGATTGCATCTGTTTTAGTTTACCACTCTTCCAGTTGTAGAAGATGATGGACCAAATATTCTTGCATGAGGTGGGTGAATATATTATTGACCACCTGAAAATGCAGTCAGTTGTTGGCACATACTAGGTATACTTTCACCAGAAATTGTTACTCACCCTTGATGCTGTCAGTAGACAAGGTTTCTCCACAAATTCAGGAATGCTTTCTCCAGCAAGGATCTTGAAGAAGCAGGTTACCATGCTAAAAGACTCCAATTAGGGAGAAGACTTCCTAGAAACAACTTCTTTGATTGGGGAAAAAATACATTAATCAAGCAGAACAGAGATGTACTGTTGGAAGGATTTGTTGACTGAGAGTGGGAAAGGGTGGCTACAACAAGAAGCACTGAAACAAAAGTTACACAGAGAACTGCCCCAGTCAGTTAAAACTCTTGGGAGAGAAAGGCCAGTGCAGTGTAATAGCGGCAGCGGTCCATAGGAGACTGCTGATCGATTCCTTGCTGCTTTCCAATCTTTCTGCAGGATTCTTGGCAATCAATTTGCTCTTTCTGTACCTGTCTGTCTTGTCATCTACACAACGAGCTGCCTTGCTGCACAGGGGTGCTGTAAGGTGCTTTGACATTAGCTGTCATTCAAAAAGGGCATAAAAAGTGGACATAACAAAAGGCCCATTAGGACTTACCTCTTTTGCACACAAGCTGTACTGAGCTCCTGAGTGCTGCTCCTGCCCTATGTCTAGACAGATGCCCATTGTTTAAGAAAAATCCTCCTCCTTTAAACTGTTTGTTTCAGGAGACTCCAAACAGCTGCACTTTTCTATCAGAATGAAGCCATTTAGTTGTTTTTGTAAGAACTAGTCCTTCAGTTCAGTCAAAACTGTACTTTTACTCCAGCCAGACCGATTAGTAAGGAACTGGCCCTGAACAGTCATTGCTAAAGCTCCATGCAAATACCTCACTGGTACTGAGATATTTTTCTGTGGCTGATAGCAAAAGGTCTCCATTTCACAGCAGGAGAATTGAGAAAAACTCTACCACCAGCTTGGATTATTCCAGCTTATTCATTTAGACTATTGCATTGTGCTTTTCTTTAATCAAGGACCTCCCCAGCTCTCCCAAGTACATCACCTGCGTTAGGATATGTGAATGCTACAAGGGCCTGTGCACACCCTGCTTTCAGTGGATGTGGCTGGGAACTGTCTCATCATCCTCACTGCAGTGCCGAGACAGTAAGGAGGCTGCTTTAAGCCAAGATAATCAAAACAAGACAAAAATGTTTCTAATCAAAGGCAATGGCTGGTTCAGGGGCAATACCTGTAGTCTTGCAATAGCACATAGACCATGTGCTGGCATTTGAGACAAACAAAAATACTCGGTTCCCCCTCAGCAGAAGGCAAACCCCACTGCACAGATACTGCCCACGTTTTGTCAGCTTGGTGTGCATCACTTTGGGAGGCCATGCCATCATACTGTGGGAAAAAGCTGTCATCATATAGCCCATTTACAGTGGGGCCTCTGCTGCCTATAGCTATGCCAAGACTGGTCCCAGTATGAAAGGCAGTTTGAAGAAAAGGGACTATCTGATTCTAGTACTTGAGGGATGAGGACTAGTCATCTAGAAACTGTAGCTCCTAAAAAGTGTTCCTTAGCAAGACAGATATGGAAGGACTGGTAAGTCTCTGACTCAGCTGTGTGCTGCTGAAGGATCTTGGGGCAGAAGGAAATCAAGCCAAACCACAAGCCTTTCCAAGGCTTGAGAGCACAAATTATAGAGCTGCAACTTATGCATTACAACCTAGAAGACACAGTCCACAGGGAAGACAGTATCAAGACCATCTGACCTTGAGACTTTGCTTTGTTATCAGCAGAAATTATAGCTATGGCATAAGTGCTCTGTTTTGGCCATCCTCCCAAGGAGATACTTTTCCTTATCAGAATATACACACCCTGGTCTCCCTGCTGAACTGGCCTTTCTTTCCCAGCCTGCCTGTGTAAGAGCAATGTTCTCTGGCTCCTTATGCACAGAAGACAAGTGATGACTATCTATCTCCATACACGCTCTAAAGTTGTACAGGGGTATATATGATGCACCTCTAGACCCTGTTACGTCTTTTTGCTCAGAGGTTTTCTCACAGAGACATGATTTTTGAAATCTTTCCTACAAACCACAAAACTAAGAGAAAGATCACTCCTGCTTTCACCTGGTCTGCCCAAAGATGGTCTCATCCCCTCCCCCCTTCCCTGTTCTGTTCTCACCCTTTCACTCTTGCAGACCAGTGGTCATTGGTGTTGATGACAGCAACGACTGGGGCTGGTTGGGAAAAGATGTCACTCTATAATCCCAAATGCCCTAGAAAAGAGCATATTTTGCCCTCAGTCATTGTGGGGCAAATCCACACCTGTAGCACCAAGTGCTAAAAGGGGAAGGCACACAGCCTGCTAATTTACTCACTTGCTCCACTGCACAACTCTCTGCATAACTTCAGATTTATTTGGATTTTCAAATCCTGCAAAGCTCATAGTGACACAGTTTAAAAGCCAGCCTACCATTTTAGTAGTTCCTTGTTTCACCTTAAAAATGGAATTCCCTTTACTTTTTTTACTTTCTTTTGCCTGATCAAAATTTTTATCCTTGGCCACAGATTTTCTGAAAATGAAAATATTACAGGTTAAGATCCAGTGCTTGTGCCAGCTAAGAAGCAGAAGTGGCTGGTAAGAATCAGATTTTTTCTAAACTGCTGGGGGTATTACATTTTCTTATCTTTCAGTCGGGAGAGCAAGCACTTTGTGATAAAAACTGCCCTTAACAGTAAACAATGAGCTTTTGGAAGCCTCACCAGATTACAAGATTTCCTGTTAATTGATGAACCTGGAACCGACTTCCTGAGCCCAAAAGGTTGCACTTGAAGGATGTGAGATTGTACTGATGGTAGTAACAGGGAACTCAACTTGCCTATACCTCGACTGTGGGCAAGAAAGAAAACAGAACAATAATGCAGACAACCCTCTGTGCTTAGAGGAACACAGATACACCATGAGTCAACCCACGCCACTCTGCACAGAGATTAACTTCACTCATCACACAGTGTGGCTATCCCTCTGTGCTTACTATGGCTGCTGCTAACAGCATCAGCGCATATTTACAAGACAAACCAGCTCTCAAGACTTGACAGTACCTCTGAAGTGCACACAACAAAGACTGGGTGCAAGTGAATAGTAATTTTAGTTTCAGTTACAGAAGACAGAGTTTGGACAAGTTTGACTATATCTTTTGTACGTGACAGACTCTTCCTTACAACATGCTCTCTGCAGCTCTTTTACTCCTGGTTTTAAGTGTCTCAAGGAGTTATAATTCAGAGTGGTACTTCACAAGGTGCCTTTCTTGGAGGGGGAGGAAAGAAAAGAAAAAGCAAAGCAGCTGTGAGACAAAAGTTACTGATCTCACACAGCCTATTTCCACATTCCCGCCTGCCCACAGCTATGGAATACAAAATATCAGGGCATTCTTGAGAATATACGTTTATGTATATTTTACCTTTTTTCTCCCCAGCTGCTAAGGTCTTGATTGTTCCTACTAAATAGACAGGAACTTTCAAGACCATTACTGATCCTTCTGTGTCCCTCAGCTCGCATGACATTCTGTAGACTCTTGTATTCCCAGGAAGATGCCTGGGTCCCTGTACACTGGACAAATATGGCTTTGAGTAATTCAGAATCTAAATACATGCTGGCCTCCTGTGGGGCATGTTGCTACATCCTTTACACTGGCTTCAGCAGTTTCTCATTCCTGGAATAACAGGAAAATAAAACTTCAAGTATGAGGCTAAAAGTGGTAAATTTTCTACAGGCCAAAAGGATACCTTTTAATTAAAAATAATTATTACCTCCCCAATCCCAGATTTTCTTATGATTGATTGTGACTCCATCTCAAAACTTTGACCAAAAGCAGACTATTAAACAATTTACCAGTCTTGTTTTGCATGTTAAAAAAAATTATTGTGGGTCCAGGTTTCAAACAATTAAACATTCAACAAATCCTGCTTTGGCATTTAAATCAGTACCTGGTGCTCCTTTCACACCTCAGTGAAATCGCCAGGCTTTAACTTTATTTTTAAGCTATACAGACAGCAGTTTCCACTGTTTCCAAGTCCAGCCAGTTTATTCAGCTACTCAAACAGGAACTAAGCTCTTTAGAAAATCAGTTCATAACTTTAGATTACTGAAATTGTCCTTTCATCAGTTCTCTTCTACTTCTTAATAAGTCTGAGATTATGTCACCCTTCTTCATATGGAGGACGACTTCATTCCCAATAAGTAAGGTACTTCTCAAGAGAATGAATTACAGATCTCAGCCTGCATTAATTAGCTCTCTTTTACTTTGCTAGCATTAATAGCAGCAGTGCTGAAATAGTGCAGGTACAAGAAGCTGGTTTATGTGTATAGGGGTCTATCCATTCTGAAGGACACCAGCTACACATCCTGCTTGCAACAAAGGCTGACCTAGTGGCAATAAATTGCTTCTCTTAACTGAGGGCATTTGATTTCTGTTTGGAGCAGACTGCTGTTACCTATTCTGCACTTACGTTTAATTCAAACGAAAAGGGAGTCTAGTGCAGGAGGCACCTGGGTTATGCTTTGCAAAACCACAGGAACTTGGAAAACCAAAGAACATCAAAATCTCGCTAACCTCCAGAGGCTGACAGGAATAATTCTAGGAGTAAACTCTGGAAAAGCAATGGCAAAACCCCCTGGGAATATACCACCTTTCCTTATGATTTTAAGATTACTTCTGCTAGTCTAGGAAAGAAAGAGGAAAGTAAAAAAATTTAAGAAAAAATGTGAAGAGGTTGAAACCAGTGAGCAAAAAATACCATATACAGACAGCAAAAACAAACACGTGCTGTAGTTCGCAGGCTAAAGAAGGATTCCAACAAGACAGAATGCTTCTGTGCTCCCTTCTCGAGAGGTCAGCGTTCTTATTAACACAGATGCATTTATCAAATCAGAAGCGCGTGGAAATGGGATCGGTCATGCTGTGAAGTGGATAAGGTATTATTTATTGCTTGTCTAATAAATCTACCAAGGAACCAACCTTCAATTACCTCCTCAGTATTCTAATTCATGAACAAAAGCCCAACGTAGACACACAGAAACCTGGTATCTGGGCTGGAAGTCACATCTTCCCCAACAAAACCGAAACGCTGCGAGCCCAACCCAATTCCTCCCACCTATCCAAACTGACCCAAAAACCAGGCAGCCCCTTTCAATATTCATCCCCCCTTGCATTTCTGTTCTTACACCAGCTACTGTGGCACATTGAGTGGGCACGTACGTATGTGCACACATGCACACACAGCCCATGGGGGAAAACCTATGTGCATGAATGGAATGAGAAGATCTTTCAGTTCAGATTGTTAAGTCTGGCCACACTGCCAGACATGAGCCTCAAAATGCGGAGGAGTGACTCTGAATGATCTGTTCATTGGCCTGGCCTTTGTGATGCTTGAGCGTTTGCTCTCCATATTCCTTATAACAGCCTAAAGACCAAGAAGATTACAGTGGATGTAGTGAAACCAATTACATCTGGTTTTCTTTCAAGACAAAAAGAGTCAAAGCAAATTTACAATAGGAGGTTTCTGTTGTGCCTTATTTGTTTTGACTGAATTCCTGACAGTCTTCCTTGTGTCCACCCCAGAGGCAAACAAGCTAAGCAAGCAAAGCAGAAAGAGCAAAAGGATCTATATAGGATTTTTTCCCTCTGATCCCTGGGGAGAAGTGTTGTCTTTGCCCTTCCAGAGGAAAGCAGACACCTTACAGCTGCTACTGGTGCTAGGGGAGTTAAGGTCAGACATAACAAGATGACTTTGACTCAGGCAAACACTACCATTTCCCAAAGGAGAAATACCTTTAGTAAGATACACAGGACTGCAGGCTTCTCTTTCTCCAAAATTCTGAGATGTATTGAGATCAAAATGTATGCAGGAGACGCTGAGCCCTCTGAAGAGTGTCTAGCAAGACAGGCTCTCTCCAAGGGAAGAGATGATCCCTGGAGAACACTGGCTATCAGCATATTGGATTAAAACTAGTGCAATACAGTGACTGATTTAACTCTATTTTAACCCTGAGAGGCAAAAGGCAGCTAAGAGATAAAGAAGTGACAGGGAACACAAGTAGCACAGTGCAGTGGAGAAAGGGCCGGGAACTGCAATACCCAAGTCTTTTGCCAGAGTGTTTAATCTTTATTTTCTTAAATGCTTTGAGCCATATTGCTAGCTCTAGTGCCAACACAGCTTTTAATCCCGAGTAAATAATTTAGACTTTCTCTGCATTCAGCTTTGCTATCAACTGAATAAACCTGACACTGCTGCCCTGCTGGGGATTACATGGCACACAAACTTGGGGCAGGTCTTCTGCACCACTTAATCATACCACCTTTTGTGACTTTCACACTGCTCCACAAGAATGTAGCACCTGTGGTACTTGGGTGCTGGAGCCTGATCTGTATCACTACTCAGAGGACAGTAGACTTCTCTTTCCTTCTAACAGAGGGAATTCACCTCTTCATGAATATACGAAACTCACCTTGAGACATCATAAATCAATGCTTGTGTTGTCTAGAGCATGCTGCTCTTTGGCTGCCTGTCCCTTATGCACAAATCTGCAAACGCTGCTTTCATTCATTTTATTCCTTCCGTGTTTTTGAATGGAGCAATTTTTTTTCTTGCAGGACTCTTGAGCTGTCCTACATTATCCTAAGCTGATAGCTGCTCTTGCAGACATCAGCAAATATGTATCTACAGACTTGGCAGAAGAAACAAGATTAACCCCAATGCACCTCAGAAAAAGTGTTTTTGTTTTTTCTCCCTGGCAAACATATAAAGCATGTTTCATGTCAAAAATAGACACACAGAGTTATGATTAACAAACCGTAAACTTACCATTTCCCTTTGTTTAAAATAGTTTCTGGTGAAAGAGCACATCAAAAATAATAGTGCAGGTCCACTTCTAAAACCTGCCAACTCACCAAACAACAGATAAACACCTTCTTAGACCACCTGCGTGCAAGCTGCATGGTTCCTCCACTGCAGACAGCAGGGAAGTGTCAGGAACCAAGGTCTATCTAGTGATCTCTTCAGTCTTAAGCCCTTTCGCAACTGCAAATTCACAGGTTGAGGATAAGATTTTCCGAAGTAGACTAGTTGTAGAGGAAACATCCAGAATCATTAGCTACCTTTGAAAGCCTTGCAAATAAATGCAACACTCTACTGTACACGACTGCTAGGTAGCTGACCTAATTTCAGGGTAATTTGACCAAGTCATCTTCATCTTGACCCTTCAGAGACAGACATGTGCTTTAACTGGGGACAGCTCTTATTCTCAAGTGCAATCTTAGTTTTTGTTTTTACACAACTTTGTGTATCTGCTGATCTCAGAGTACCTACAAAAGGACAGAGTGTGTCATTAGTCTGTTACCATGACAGAAACATAAACAGGATAAGCCTGCTTAAGTGGGATGGCCAGTGACCAAATGACCAGCAAATGAGAGGCACTGAGCTGGGCTCTGCCCTATCCATAAAGCGCGCAAAAGCTTATGAAACAGAAGACATCACACTTGGTTCTAAATAAAATAATCTCAAATTTGTAACATGCTAACTCACCTGAAAAGGGGAATGCAGTCCTCCAGGAAACAACTGCATTGTAGATATTAATGCTGTAGTCTGTGGTACAAAGAGGTCTGGGCCGTGAGCTGGAGGCAGTGGATGAACTGACCTAGGAATTTTCTTTTAATAGAGAGAGAGTGCCCAGTAAAAAGGGGAGACTAATCAGACAGAGAGCTTAGTTTAGTTCCTATTGTCGGCTTTTCAAACCTACTGATTACAGAAAGAGCAGCCCTACTCATCTCAAGTGCTTCTGCATGGCCAGAGCTCCTTTCTGCTGATCTTAAGCACTTCTTAACACTACCTCTGCCGTCAGAAGAGATAGAACAGTTGATATAAGGTACTTCAGACCTCAAATTCTATTTTAAAAAAAGGAAGAGAGAGAGAGAAATATGTTAATTATGGTAAGGCCAAAGAGTAAATAGGAGGATTAGCTCCAAATCTGTTAAGACAAAATAAAGCTTCAAAAAGCATTTGAATATTCTGATCCTGACTGAGAGGCATGCTCTTGCCTTGGTGCGAGATGGCAGACTGTGCAACTAGGCTGACATTTGCTTTATATTAGTGAACTGAAGCAAAGCAGCCTGATTTTATCATGACCACTCTCTCAGGACATTCCACATATGTAAAATGGGAGTGGACAGTGGGCTAGATTTCCTTCATCAGTATCAATTGTTCACTCCTACCCAATTCAGTGAAGCACTGCCAACTAATACCTGCTGAGGATCTGCACAAGGACCTCAAAGTCAGTATTTCAGAACCCTTTATACATTGTTCTCCATAAAGCAATTCTCCTCTAGACAGTCTCCTTGCACAGGAGGCAATGTACACAATGAACTTCACTCCTATATGCCCGCTCCTATCAATCATCAACAAAATTCTTTAGCAGATGCACAGAAAGCTGATGACAGAAGAAGTAATTTTATTCACTGAGTCAGTCTTGACACTGAAGGGCACTGAACAGCTGAAAACATTCATAGGGAGTTCCACTTACAATGTTATTCAGAGTATCCGTGATGCTTCTGTTATTTTTAAGAAGTGCTTAGATGGAATAGTGTTACCCCTTCGAAAGAATCAGTAGCAGAGGGGAGAATACAGCTAGCAAGGTTTACATAAAACTAACAGTCACATTATGCTCAAAAGCTTAAGTTTATTGCTCTATTTAATGACTACCACCAGTATTTTTAAAAAGAATGCCAGTTCTTCCTGTTAGCTTCTCACTGAAGGAAATATTTTAAATACAGCAATAAAATCAAGTGGTTTAAAGATAACACATTTTGCCGCACATTCATGCAAAACCTGCTGACAGGATTTTTAGAGGATCATGGATACAGAATAAACACAAAGGATGTGTACTGAAATATTGGGAAACTTTCCCCACAGTGATGAAGTTGTAGGCATAACATTTCAGGCCCTACCCTGCACCTGCTGACATCGATAGCAAAACCTCAGTGGGAACAGGATCAGCCCTTATCATTCCAAGAGCTGCTTTACCTTCCCCTGATCAGGAAGTGCAGTAAATTCTCAGAATCTCCTGCACTGACAGAAGTAGTGGGTTTTGGTTATTGTTACAAATAAAGAGAAGCAAAAATATTTTTAGTAGGTCATTACAGCTTCTATTCACCAAATACTCATCTTTCATGTTAGGCGTCCTGTGTACATCCATTTTTCTCTGCTTAATACAGGACTTACACATGTGCTTACCTCTAAGCATTAAACAAACTACAGCCTTATTGAGGTCTAGAAAGAAAAGCATGGGCAGCAACTGTATTATTGAAAAGGAAACACTGCTGCCTGGACTAGTGATTAGAATGGGCTAGCGATTATTTAAAGATGTTTTGAGGGTAAATTTATCAAAAAGCAGCCATCATGCTCAGACTGATTTTTTTTAAAGCTGCCTATAGGGTCTGTGTTAGTTTTAATGAGTGCTGGGCACTCGGTCACTCTCAAAGCTTTGAAGCAAGTTTAAATTCATAGAATACAAGTGATTTTATTATTATATTTTTAATAAGGATGAATTCAACTCACAAAATTCCTCAACTGATTTCAAACTTCAAATTTATGGGGAAATTGTATTCGGATTGTGGTTTGACTACATAAAAAAAGAAACTATTTGCAAAAATCAAATCTGGTTTCAGCCTTGAGATGGCAAAATATTGACAAAGAAAAGCTAAAGTGTGAAGAACTTACGTTCAGATTAACTTCTGCTATTCACCTCATTCAGCCAGCTGTCACGGTACTGGGGTACACTGCTGGTGAGAGTTGGAAGTAAGAATTTGATTCATATCAGTTAAATACTTTTTCCCCTTTAGTTCTGGGTAACACTGCTGGTGGACTGCTTTAGAAAAAATAAACAAGCAAACCATGTGTGAAATGTCATTTCAATGTTAATCTACTTGAATCTTTCAATGCAGAGGGGCTCAGAAGGTTTACGATATACACAGTATTCGGTAATTTTATATGTAAAAACAATCAGAAAGAAGCAAAAAGTTACTTTCAAGCTCAGTCAACACACGGCACATTTCAGCATGACAATCCAAAAAGTTTCACACTGTATTTAGATATATTAGCAATGTTCTTTTAAAAATAGCAAACTGAAGACTATTTTTTCCTGGTTTTTTTCTTGCTTTTGTAACAAATGAAGCTACTATACTTATTTACAGTATAAATAAGCTTTTTTGGTGAAGATCATGTCCCGTCACATATATTTAAGACAAGGTGTACCTCCGCTCTTAAATGTCAATGCAAACAAGAGCATAAAAGCAATATCAAAGTAAAATAATATGTCTTTCTTTCCAGCTAAGACAGCCAGGTTATCATGTGTCTCTTATCAGATCTGAAATATATCTGAATGAAGTCAAAAGTTCTCTTGGTTTTAGCCTTTAGGAATATCATGAACACTTATTCTTCGGCTGCTCTAGAAAGCTGTTTTCCGTACAAGCTCATGACATGATGGACAAATTGATACTGTTCACAAGTCTGGATCATTCCTCCCCTGAAACGGAAAGAAAAAAAGGGGAGGGAAACAGCAGCCTTATTACATGCAAACATATGAGAAATGGCACAGCTAGCATGAAGCTTGTTACACACAAAAGATCCATTCCAAAGCTTCCTGAAATGAGTGAAAAGTGCCCCCTGATTGCAACCAGCTCTCAGCCTGACCTCAAGCTCCATTTTGAAAGTCTTTGCTAACCAAGGAACAGAAGGTAGGCAGAGCAGGAAAGGGCTTTACCTTCATTTTTCTTGGCAGAGGCCCTCAGCCAGTAAGGCACCACCATCATCATTTACCTTCGTGCTACTGGAGCACCTATACATACTCCAAGCACCATTTTAAATGCCATGAAAAGCAAAGCTCTAGACAAATAGATGGGAGCAGGGGGAACAAAGAGGGAAAGTGGCTCATCTAAGACTTCTCAGCTGAATTGCGGACTATAGAGGGCCAGGCCAGACAACTGATGGAGCGTGCAACTTTCCCATGCTGGAAAAGTGTGCCATTCCACGCTGTGCTTTTGGCAAGTTCACCAGGGAACTAGGGGATGACCAGCAGGATTTTGGAACAGACAATGGAACTTTAACAAAAGACGACTCAGATTTCTAACTGAACTGACTACCATGCACACCTTGACCAGTAACAGACTCCCAGCACAGAAATCTTTTTGGTTCAGCTTTTATTCCAGCTTTTGCTGTTCTCTTTAAAACTGCAAACCTAAAAGGAAATGCAAGCAGGAGCAGAAACAGTTTGCTTTTTCATGTATCGTTAGCCTGTGTATTTCTGCAAGTAGCATATTCATCAACACGAGTACTACAGTGGGAGACAGAAATGAAAAAAAAAAAGAAGGATTAAGTTGTCCATTTGAAGCAGATTTTACTAACATTCAAAATTCTGCTAAGAGCGCCTCATCAACAGCGATACAATCTCTTGACAATCCATTATGAAAATAATTGTATCTGTGGCTCAGACTCCCAGAAGGTGTATGCAGAACTGTGCCAGCACCGGTGCTGGTGCACAGATCCCAGGCACACAGTGCCAAAAGGCGGCTGCAACAAGTGGGGGTGAGGAACATGGGAACCTGCAGGCGGCCAGAGGCAACCACACTGTGTCAGCCTGAGGAAAAGCATACGTGGTGCATTTCCTCAGAAACTTTCACCAGAGGAAACTAATGAAAAGTTGCTTCCTCTGAGCCAAATGGACAGCAGAGTGCTAGCACCCTCCTTGGGGACCTCCCTCTTCGATGGGGTCCACCTTAACAATTGTGGGTCACACAGTAACCATACCAGTAAGAAGTAGATGAGTGGGAAAGACAACCTCCTCCTCCTGCCTCTTGCAGTTACTTTGTTAAGCAGCTGCTTGAAATAACACTTAACAATGAGTAGCGAAGGGCAGGGATCCATGCTACAGCCTCCCATCAATAAGCAAAGGTAGGAAACACGCACTGTGTTTCTAAAGAAACTATCCCTAGCTGAGCATCTCCCCAGCTGCTCTACTTAATATAAGCTCACAGCTAATCTGTTTCTGAGTCCTTTTGTGCTGCACACAGCACTGAAATGTATTTATGTCAGTCCACAACACACAGGAAACATTAGTCATATCTGGCAATTACTCCCCATGCAACTCCATTAATGGTGAGGTTGAACCCTGAAGTTGTAGCAACAGAAGCAGTAGCGTGGCCATCAAGTTTCAGACCACAGGAGAAATTTAACAAGAATTTATCTGATTCCCTGCTATGTGGTGGCTTCCTCCCCCTCCCACACACATGCACACTGTGACATGTGCTCACTGTCCAGGCTTGGGCACAGAATAGAGAAATTATGTTTTCATCCCTATTTGCCACAGAAACCTTTCAAATCTGAGTTGCATTGTGGGAAAGGACAGCAAATGTCTCTCAACACTGTGGGAAGGATGCAGGAGCGATCACTTCCCCTCCTTAGTCATAGTCATACTAAGTTATTTTAAGACCAGTTAGTTGTTGGCCACTGCTGCAAAGCCCAGTGCACAGGATTTTTCCAAGGGATATGTGAGGGAATAAAGGGAAAGAAAAATTTCTTCCCTTCACGTCCAGAGTAACCTCAAAGGTGGTTCTCAGGGCTAATGTCAACCCCTCTACTGCTGTGAAGCAGTGAGGTGCATTGTGAGGTGCATTCCTTTACGTCTGCTCTGGCTTGCATCCAACCATCTTTCCCTCAGTCTCTGGTGACTCCTTCCCATCCATCCTATTTTCTCTAGCCAGTAATGACCAGACAAGGAGAAGACAGAGAGGGTCTTCCTTCCTATAGCTGCTTGCACACCATCTCATCCTCTCACGCCGCTTTTGAAGTCACCCAGAGCTTTTGTGGGGGTTTAGTGAAAATGACAGTGGATGGCAGCATGACTTCCAAGAGCCTACAAGCCCCGTTTTTCAGCACATCAGGAAACCATGCTCTTCTGTAGCAAGGACGGTGATCTGACTGATTTTCCATCCTGAGTATCTTCTCCAATGACATTTAAATGGCTTTTTCCTATGCCATCCCACTCTTAAGAGGTACATGGCTGCTACACAGGTCTCTGCAGCCTTCCTTTCCCTCCATGGCATCCCTAAAGTGATCTCTCTTCTTCAGCCTCTGAAAATGACTGCCAGCTCCCCTCTCCCTGCAAAGCTAGTATTTTTAATTGGCTTTCTGTATCATGCACATTTGTAAGCAGGTGTCTTCAACCTTCATTTGTATGGTTATTTTCCTATGTAACATTAGTCACAGTGACAAGATATTTCAGATCCAGACAGATATTTCAGAAGGCCACAGATAATCAGCAGTCACTATTTCTATTCTGGTTTTCTTTTCCTCAAGAAGCCTTTCCTTGCTTGGCCTGAAATCCACTGAAGTAGCCAAACCTCCAAGCCCCTGCAGGTCCCTATCTATCGGAGCCTCAGCAGGGCAGCAAGCATGTCATTTTCTGCCTCCCACTGAGCATAATTTCTCCTCTGAAATAGAAGTTCAGTGTGGGGCTGAGGTTCTTTTTTTTCCCTCAGAAAAATCTTTGGTATGTTTTTCGTGACATCTCTTCCCCCGACTACATTTATCATCATTACAGAGAGCACTGAGACATGTTTTGATGGCACTTGAAACCAGTGGAAGAGGAAAAATAACATCTCTGGTGCAAAATTCAAGTCTGTTTACCTCATAATCAAACTCAAGGTAGTGTGTTAAGAAATGCTTAACTGGAAACTACTGAATTTCTGGAGATTTTCACAGCTCCTTCATACGTCTGCAAACACTCTAGACTGCATACTCTCCCTCTCCCCACAGCATCCCAAGCAGACATGCCCTTCCAACAGTGCTCCCAGCTCCCAGTATACAAGGCTAGACTTCTTCACCCCTCCTGGGAGCCAAGTGCTGATCTGTGACGCTGAGCTTAAATGAGACTTTGCTTCTGTATGAACATGGGGCCAGCTCCTCAGCTGGTGAAAGGTAATCCCTTGCTGCACTGAGCTGTGCAGCTAATGCAGATGTTGGTGCCAGCTGTGAGTCTAGCTCAGTTCTAGAGCTGTTCATTAGGTTTACTGCTCATAAAATAGGCAGATTATAAGTCAGAACTGCTTAGAACATGACAACTTCCCTCAAGGAACATTCTCTCTTGGCCTCCGTTTGCCTTTGTTCTTTCCCTTTTCCCATTTGTTTCTCCTTAAAATAACGGGGAAGATTACCATTTTTCATTTTTCTGGAAAGGAAACAGGCTTTCTTACCTGTCTAACCGTAACTGGCAGGCAGTTCTCAATATGTCAACTATGCCCTCGCTCTTCAGCTGTTTACAGCAGACACTAGTTGCAATAAAGCAGCCAGTCCTCCCGATGCCTGCACTAAGGGAGGGAAAAGCAGAGAGAGGCAGCAGAGATGTCAGAATGGCTTTGGAACTTTCTTGTTAAACAAGCACCATTAAATCCACAATCAAACTCCATTATCCCTTTCGTCCCTCCAACCTTTGCCATGTGGGTGCTTGTGAATATAAAGTCGTAACTAGGAAAAGATACTAACTTCAATGGGAAAACACAATTAAGCGAAAGCCACTCACAGCAAACGAGTGAATATCTCACATACAGTGCTAAAAATGGACTATTAGGTACCATTTGACCCAATATGTCCTTGAAGCTGTCATTTAACCTTTGAAAATAAGCAGTTAAACAGTATTTCTTACTTAGACTTGGTTTGAGCAACACTTGCTTTCAGAGTCTGAATCCCAACGGTTTCTTTGAAAGCCATTTTCATTCATAGGTACAGTAAAAAAACCTAAAACCTTTCTTATTATTAGAACTAAAATATCAGAGCTTAAATAATTAGAGCTAGCAGCAGTATGGTAAGTGCAATGCCATTTGCTGATCAGATTGACAATCTAGTAATTCTCTGAATTAGTGTAAGATAAAACAAATTCACTATTAAAGCAATTTCTTTGTCTTTCCTGAACATCTTTATCTAATTCAGTCCTTGCTTAATGACCAGAATTGATATTTTTTTTTCAAGGGCACACTGCTACCGAAGCTGTGAATTCTTCTTATCACCTAATAAAAAACTAGCAGCAAAAGCTAAAAGCCCTTCTTATGCGTTAAATAATTAAGTGAGTATACTCAGGAATAATTACTTGACACAACTGCAAGAAATCCTGCTTCCATTTAAATTGTGCTCAAGCTGTAATACAAAAACACTGGCAACAAATGTACAAGCAACAATGGAGTTTGCAGCCAGGTGCTGCTTGAAAGTCTTAATACTGCTTCTCTGACTGTATAAACAGGTTTTTTTATTCTGAGTTTATGCTTGCTGGGTACACTGGAATCGTTTTAACTTCTATTACTGATCAATAAAAACAATTTAAGGGAAGTTTGGAGGATGGTCTTACTCACTTAAGAACTTATCTCAGTCTTCACATAATTGTGATGGCGGTACCCACCCAACTTGAAATTTTTGTCCCTGAAGCTCTGTACCACATGTCCTGACTTCTCTTTTCTTTACTGTATCTAGTTTGTTCATCACGACTTCAAATATTTCAGGGTTTCAGATGACTCGGCTGCATATGAACGTACATCAGTGATTTAGAAAAAAAAAAAAAAAGAAAAAGAAAAAAAAAGGGCCTTCATCATCCAATTGATGCCATAACCAAACAGGCCACAGTACACAGCTCTTGTATACTGTTTCCTATCCACAGACCTCAGCATGTTTTGCAAAGGGAGGGAACACCACCCATTTTCAGAAGATGCATTACTTTACACCAATGAAGGCCAAACTCACAGTGATTATGCTCTACTGAGGATCTCCCAAAGTGTCAAAGGAGCTACAGTACTCGATGTAACACAGGCCTTGGCTAACGGCTTGCTGCATAAAGCACTCTCAAATAGAAGCAATGTATTAAATTCCTTCTTCAGACAAAGTGACTGCAACGGAGGATAATCTGGAAGGGGTCTGGTCTAGCAGTTACCACATAAAATACTTCATAATCCTATCACCATGTCTCTTAGTAGTTATTTCAAATTAAAATGCCCCATTTCCCCCCAAATTATTACTGGGTCATGGGAATGACACCATACAAGAGGAATGAAACACGTATGCAAAGCAAGAGTGACACAGTGACCAGAATCTTTACCTGCAGCAAATACCATAATACTTCAAGAAGCTCTTAAGAGAGTCACAGATTTCCAAGGGCAAAGGGGACCTTCTTACAAACCATTTCTTACTTTTGTCTTAACTCTCCCCAATCTGTCAAAATCTGTTTTAAAACACAGGCAGAAAAACTGGACATGTGGCATCATATGAACGTTTTACTAGTGATTACTCCGTATTAGCTTATAGGTGGATCTTTGATGACACTGGGCTACCAACCATTCACGCCAAGACATTCCCACTGTATGATAACAGCCTGTTTAGCATGGCTTTTGGATAGCACCCACCTGCCATTTCCTAGAAGATGTTGTGCAAAAATAAGTAAAATTCCTTACGGAAATCCCAAAGGTCAATTTGGCAAAACATATTTTATTGAAATTATGGAAGATTACCCTGACAAGGTTACTGCATCACTTACAAGGCTTTCTACTATTTACCTGGAATAAGTGTTTTGAGAACTGACTTGTAGTTTTCAAGTAATCACATTTAACCTTTCTAAACACTGGCAAAACAGGACTTGCTTTTAGACCTCTGGAATTTCTCAAATTTTTGAAGAACTAGAATTCAGCTATAGTAAATTTTAATGGATTAGAGGCTGTGGTCCAATTTTTTTGAACACTCTTGGGTGGAAATCATCCAGTATAGCTGATTTAAAAATGGTTAGTTGTTGCTTAACATGCTCCCTAGTTATCAGTGCAAAAGAACGTACTCAATGTCTACAAGTGATAAGTACATCATTCTACTTCTTTCTGAAGACAGAAGTATCCATCGTCACCTTTTTTTTTTTTGCTCTGTGATTCATAATTATAATTTTCTCATCACAATTCAAACCACTGTGAAGATTTTGCTTCTTCCAGATAAGAAGTTTTCACCTTTGCCAGGGACTTTTCATAGATACTTCAGTTTTACCATCATTTGCGTACATTTCTTGACAATTACTTGCTGCAATCAGTTTTGCCACCTGTTTTATTTGTTTTGTGTTACACTTAAATTATTGCCTTTGGCCTAATAAGCATTTACAAAAAAAAAAAAAAAAATCAAAGAAATCTACAAAACAGGGGGGTTTGAGGCTTAAAGTTGGATGTTCTCATTTTTGTGCTTACATGTGTCTTCCTATTCAGTTTCACTCACAGTACATTAACCTTTGGTAACCTGGCCCTTTTATGATCATTAAAAGCATATTCTAATAGTAAGGCAAGTGAAATGAGACTGTTCTTACAAGTAACTGAGCCACCACCAGCTTCTGTGTTCAGCTCAGTCTGTATCTGAATGCAATGCCTGGTAATAGAAAATTATTGTCACTAAATTTTAGAAGTTCCAAGCATATTTCACAGAAGCAGTTGGACAAGACCTCCCACGTCTGACTGATGGGCAGTACGACTGTATCTGCCATATGCCACTGTATGTGAAGAAGCCCTCAGAAGCCAGATCTTATTTACCTGCAGTGAACAATCACTGGGGCATTCTTCTCTTCTGCGCTCTGCATGGCTTCTTCCACCTCCAGAACTAGCTGCAACAGAGGGGGAGCTTGATCTGGTGTCTTCTGGTCTGGCCAAGACGTGTACCAGTAATGTTTCAGGTTTCTGACTTCTTCTCCCTTCTGCAATCCAGTTAAGACAAACACAAAATTTTAAAAGAACTTCCGGTTCTAAATTGATACTAAAACCTGGTCTTCCCTTTATGAATGAGATGAGTAAATCAATGCTAAATGGAACAGGAGATCCAAACGGCAAGCTACACAACACACAAATCTGGATTTCAAATATCATGTCTGCACTTCAGTAAACTGCCTTTGGAACAAAAAAAAACCCTCCTCCCCCTTCCCCCACCCCTCAAAGTATTCTGCTCTTTTAGTGCCAAGAGCTGTGTGCAAAACACTCCAGGCAGTCTGTTCCCTCTTGACAGATTCATTCAGCAAACCCAGAGCTGTGCTTGTGACATAACTGCTTTCATAATGTATCTGACAGACAAAGAGCCAGGAGCCGTATGTCTGTCTCCGATAGCTAGCTACCTAGATGAGGGAGAGAGATGACAGCTTATTTTTCTGTCTCTTCTGACAGACAGACTCATGTAAGTTTCCTGTCAATTCTACTCTTCTCTTAAACAAGGTGAGAAATTCAGAGACAGGAAGGTGGGAATTGTATCCAGCTGCAGCCCCGGGCTTTCTGAGAGACAAACTCCAAATCTCTGTCTCAGCATGGCTACGATATAGCAAATGTGCTGTTACTTTTCTGAGTGCCAAGTAGCACTGTGTACTTCCAATTTTGTGTGTTCAAAGTGACATCCTTCTGCATGATTTCTAAAGGTGCCAAACAGTAACATGAAGCTCAGGGAACTGGCCTTACCCTTTCAGCCACTACATAAGCGAGCTGGCTAAGCAAATGTCTTCAAAAGGTCCGGGAACAGAAGTGTTAGCTTCCACAATCTTCCCTTAAACACATAGCTGGCTGAGTTTAGGAGTGGAGGAAAAATCAGAACAAATTTGTCTCCTTCTAAAGAACCAGGCACAAAAATCTAGAAATAGTTTATTTTATCTGTATTCCTAAATCCCTCTAACTGTCAGTTGCTGGATGTTACAAGTGCTCTGTAGTTGTGCCACTTTCCATCCCTCTTTATGGTTGACAAAGCTTTTGCATAGTTTCACAGTGAAATAGACTGGGGAAGTGATCTAGTTAAATCTTTTTTCCTTCTCATGCTGGATGAATTTTCAGATGGATCAATCCATTTCCCCCTTTGGCTTACGCAGTCACATAAATGCTTGTGTGGGCACATGGGAGATGGCACAAGCGCAGGAACAAGAGAGCTGCACAAAAAGAGGCTGGCACAAAGGGAGGCTGGGCTTCACTGAGTTGCTTGTAAGTTCCAGCTAATACTGGGTTTAAAGTGCTCACTGAAGCACAGCCATAGGAACATTAAGGGTACGTAGGAACATTAAGGCTCAGTTTAGGGAAAGAGAGTCTTACTATCATAACACAGAGCCTGGCTTCAGACCATTTACTCACCCTAGTGAGAAGATATTCTGGTTAAGAGAGCATAACCAGTTGTCATGAATTTGAGCTTGCTACAGTAAATCAAATCAACACTGCTCTGAAACATGAACATACACAGTTACACAGTTTCTGAATGTGTGACTATTTGTGAGCCACAGAAGTTATGAACACTGGATTCTTAAGTGGGTTGTGAAAAATTGTAATGAAAACATTGTAAATAATACTGAGAGAAAAGTATAATTTATCTAAGAAAAACATCAATCAATAAAGTCACTCATTTGATGGAAACAGAAAAAAGCCAAAGTTCTAATGATGAACTCTGGATGTCTTTAGTTTTGTCTATGCTTCATAGAGTTTCACGCTTCAGCATAGAGAACCCTGACTCCTGTGGTTCTATACACTTCTGCTTTGACTTCAACAAAATATTCTCTATTGGTGCTTCCCTGAGACTGATAAGATTTAGGAACACCTAGGAGGAAGCAAGATTTGATGGCTTGAAGTTTACCAACATACACACTGTAGTTGAAGCTGAGATCATAGATCAGTGGCTGGACACCAGCAAGTTCCTTTGAGAAAGGAAAACAAGCCTTGCCCTATTGCCTCCGCATTTTCTAAATTCCTAAAACTTCCCAAATCCTGTCCCTATTCTGAAAGAAGTATGACAGCCCACCCTGTAACACATGCAGTAATCACGTATTGCTGGTGGTGGCATCACATGTTTCTGACCACTCCTGTTTAAGGGAAAACTGGTCACTTCATGGCTTCTCTAGTTTTTACTATCAAGTCAATTTAGCATATGTATGGTCCAGAGCTGCTACTCCACTACTGCTGTTAAATGATAGATGTACACCTTTAGGCAATGGTAACTTAACAAATGGAATCTTTATTTCTGGCTCTAGAACTCAGCAGTTCACCTCCTAACATTTGGGACTGGGGGGAAAGAGAAACTGCCCCACTAGTACTGAAAACAAAACCATTGTTTAACTGGAAAAACAAACTGGGATGAGCTGCAAGTCTACAACATACTTGTAAATATTCTTTACTTCCCACTTGTCAGGGCGTGTGATTTTCTCCTTGCCACCTTTGCCAAAAGCACGAGTGACAGACTTTCCACACTCTCAATCCAGACATGGGATTTTATATGCTGGCTTTCTGCCTGTTAGCATATGGCTGAAAAAAAATTAAAACTGCTTGGATAAAAGGAGAGTTTTTTCAGCTTGTAAAGAAATTGTGATGGTATACTGAGGTCAGGGTAGATCTGGTAGATGAAAGATGTATGGAGCTTATGTAAGTAAGACTGTTCTTATTAAAACATGTAGCTCGAGATACTAGAACGCAGCAATGAAAGCAGTTGTAAACTCTAGTACTGTAGACTCTTAAACCTGTGTTTAAGCTCTCTAGCCAGAAGTTGATAGAATGGTCACTGGTATGTAAAACTACATACACAGTTAGCTGGAAACATGCTGTGGTGGAAGTGTTTGTAAAGGCTGTCAACAGTTTTAATGTCTTGGAATGGAATGGTCCCTTAAAGTATCTCGAAGTCAAGTTGGCCAAATGGCTCAAAGAATAAATTAGCACAGTACCTACTAAAAGGGTTTCAGAAAAGGTGAACAGAAGTGGTGCTACCACACCACTGACCAAATGCCAAGCAGACCAGTAGTCCCACTGCCGAGAGAAACTGAAAACAGGTAAGCAAAATTAAAATGCCTTTTGCTCAGTTCTCAACTCCCTTACTTCTTACTAGTAGCACAAGTCATCTTAGGTATAAACAGCGGGTGGGCATCCAGCAGTCTGGCAGCATCCTAATAATGATCGTAAGAAGAGAAGAAGCACAATCTAAATATTTCCTAGGTCTCTCCCCATCCTAAAGAATCTGTAAGACACCATGCGGGTACAAGTTCCGCTTGTAATCAAGTAACCCTTTGCCTAAGCCCATGGCCCAAAGTGCTGTCTGTAGTATGACTTGTGAGGACTGGTAAGCAGCTACCCATGAGCTAACGTGTCACTCTAAATGACCAGTGAACACAGAGGACAGGCACAGAATGAGTCACTGGTTTCTTCCACTGAGCAAACCCCATACTACTGCAATGGGCCCTGTAGCTTTCAGATTGTACATACGCAGTCTAAATCTCTGACTGCTTATTTTACTGTAGGTCTTTGTATGTCAGTGAACTGGGCGAAGCTATAATGACTTCAGTAATGAAAAGTGGTATTTGTACAGCAGTATACTGTGCAGAAGACTTCTACACAACTCTCCACTAACATCTCCATTAAGGGTTTAGACAGCTAAACCACTGTCAGTATGTTGGAATGATTTACCTTTAGGGTGATGAGCCTTAAACGGTAATCGTCTGCTTGTATGACTCTGTTAACTGTGATTTCTATTCCTTCGTAGGTGACCTGTTCCTCTGGCCAATATTCTGTGCATTTCTGTGTGCAATACAAAATAAATCTAGTTAAGCAGGTATCAAGGGAGGTTCATTTTTACTCCTGAAATTGGATCTAGCACATGCACAGAGGAATGTGAATAAACTTTGTTTCTATAAGTACAAGTTTTCACTTTCTAAACAGGGACCACATTTCAGGTGATTTCTGCTGCGTTCATAACAGCCTGATTGCATGATTAAAAATGCGCAAATCAAGGAATGACTAACCACTGCTTTTAAATACAGACACCCTTATTTATCTTTATGCAACTGATGTGCATACTGAAGGTTCATTAGAAAGGCCAGTAGCAATGTGCTTGTGTTTTGAGGTTAATCGTTTTCTTAAGGTAATAATTGTTAGTATAATACGCATTAGTTACCAATATTTCTGTGGTATGTATACACTGACATAGAAACACAAAATAGGTCTTTCCTATTTTTTATAAAGGGTCAATGCCCTCTGAATATAAGATAATCATTTGCATAGGTTTTTTTGTACAAAAGAACATGACTGGGAATTAGATTATGTACCAAAATCCACTTCAAATGGACACTGAGAAACTTTCAAAGCTAAGGAACTGAAAGGAAGCAACTGCTGTGACAGCTATTACACTACTACATTTGATTTTGCCAAAAAACAGTCAGAGATGCAGCCAGCACAACCTGGCAATTAGAAAAGCAGAAACCATAATCCATTTCCAAATCCACACTGTGGTATTGACACGCTAGAGATGAATAGGTGAGAATTTGTAAGCACTCCTATCCTGGAAGGAGGACTGAAAATGATTGGGGTTGGTTGTATGTGGTTTCTCTTTAAACAGATCAATATGGAAAGGAAGAGACAGGGACTTCAACATGGTGCATGAACTAGTTCATGGACAAGGAATGACATGAACAAGGCAGGGACTGAGAAAAAGGGTCCCTTGTGATAACAGAAGCAGCAATCTTGTTATCACAGAGGAATAAGAATCTGCTATCAGACAAATCCAGTTAAAGATTATGCTTGTAAGCTTCCTCTTTTATATGGCTGTACACAACAATGAAGGAAGTGAGTTAAATCATTTTGCTCTTCCCCACCAAAAATAACTCTATTTCAGGAGAAAGACTAACAACAGAGAAGTATCTTGCAAATTTACAGAGTCAAAATTTGTGTGGGGGAGAATCAGTGTTGTTCTATCTGCACAGTGCATCAGTTAATAACCCACTGGGAGTGTGGCCCACTGTGTCTCTGTAAAATTATTTATGCAGATTGCATTTTTTCTTCCTGTACTCTTAAACTGCTGAATCCATTGTAAAGACTGTCAAGAGCACTAGCAGCTATCAATAGCACAGACGTTGCTTTGCTTAAAGGAGTGGAGTACGATTGCCCACTCATTTCTGTGGACTGTCTGTCAGTTCAGATTAGATGTTACAGAGGGCTGAGATAAGAGCTTTTAATACTCACATTAGCAAAGTCATTGCACTGAGGAGGAACACAAAGCCTCTGTCACTAGCATCATTGCTGAACAAAGGTTTTGGTTTTGAATCTATGTACTTCTGAGTCCTGCTATTCATTAATACATGTGTTATAGAAGAAAGGGGATGAATATAGAAGACATTTATATGAAAGGACTTACCCTATATTTATGGCTGAGATTCCTGACACCACTTAATTTTTGACACAAAAGGTATCAGAAAATACTCAGCAGCTCTGTTACGACAAATGGGCTACAGCAAGGGTCAGTTATATAGTATATCAGCATTGCAGTGCACTGCATCTCAAGACTCACATGATGAGTGAAATAGTTGCTCAGTATGGATAAGAGGAATTCTACATTATTTTACATTCCTGTTACACAATCTTGCTATGAAAACTATAGCGGAAGAACTTATCACTGGACATGTCATTCAGGACCAATATTTCCTCTGCATCATCATCTTTAAACCTTGAGGTCCTTAAATAATTCTGGTGTACTATGTCGTGACATTTTAACATCTCATTTGCCATAAACTGGCAACTCTGATCAACACGTAAGTTATTACTTCAGTGCTGCCTCTCAGACAGAGGCAGATGCAAGTTTAAAATGTTAGTGCAAAGAAAAAGTGTAAAAAGTGCAAACCAAAAATACTGTATTTTGCATCAGCAATGCCTTGACAGTATGTGTCCAGTCAGCCAGCTGTAATAACTGACCACTGGTAACTTGCTAAGCATGGTAATTCTCTGTCTTGTGTCATGTCTTTTTTCTCTGAAGTTCAAGGTTAAATTTATTTACTTCGCAACTGGGGAAAAGCTAAAGGTTTGTGTTAAAGGTTTGTGCACATGCATAATTGTGGACACTAAGCTTCCAGCTAGCAGTTAAGCCATTATAACTCTGTGTGCATGACAGAAGTATGCCCATATTCTTGGGCTTCTTACTAATGGCTTCTCAGGGACAAGCTTTAAACAAATACTGCTGCTGCAGCTTAAGAAACACCATTTGGACCTTTCCACTTGCTGCCAGTGGTGAGTGGGGATGCAGAGCCCCACACATGCTCAGATCACTGTCTCACATCTTACACTGCCAATAAAGGCAGACGTAAGTGCAACTACCTGTCTGTGAACTGAAGCCCAGACACATGGTTCTTGCAACTCTGCTATGGGGCAACTGTTTCAGCAGGTAAGTAATGAACAGCTGGAGGGCAGCAGTATTTTAAACTGCAAAAAAACCCACATCATGCTAGGTGGACAGCAGCTCTGGTTGCTGATTATCGTTAACTAGCATCTTTTGCAAGTCAGAAACAGCCTCAATGAAATGGGGCTATAGACACTGAATCATAATAAATGCAAGATAAAGCTGCACCAACTCTTTTGATTAAAGATATTCAACCTTAATAGTTACAGGGTACTATTGTTTTTATTCCTTTAGAGAGAATTTAAGAGTGTCTGCAGAGAGAGCTGGGTTTGAGGAGGTTTTGCATCAGCTGGGAGAGGAAAAATGGCAAAACCAGCAGTAGGCTAGGTCAGACGGTAAAACAAGACTTACAGTAAACTGAACTGAAAGAGCAGCCCACATCTTCTCTGAGCCTGAAGAATTTAATGCTGGCTCCGATGGCTCAAGGCCACTGAACTAACTTCTGGTTACTGGCTGAGCATTTATGCTGGAAGTATCTGCTAGAGTACAGACAAAAATACAGACTATATGTAACACCATTACCTCATTCATCTCTTCTATATTGGTAATCATGACAATGATGGGAGAACGCTCCTGCCACACCATTCTCCAGAAATCACTGACAGTATTAACTATCGGTCCCTGAGTAGCAATATATACCTTTTCCTCTCCTCCATAGCCCTGCCAACAAAACAACAAGAGATGAATTTTAACAGGGATGTCCACCACAACCTTGATGGTTCAGTCTTTAAAACAGAGCTATCACTGGTTGAAATAGTGACTCTGTGGCATCAGTTCTTCTCCTTTCTGTCTCCTGCACGTGTACACAGAGCAAAAGCACAACATGGACACTCGTTTCACTTGAGTCCAACAGCCTTGAGGTGACTCTGGCTAAGTCAAGAGCCTTATTCAGTCTTACCACGTGGTCAGGCCAGCTGACAAGCAATTTGCATCAAGAAGGGCAGAAGTGTGGTTTTGTCTAGTCTGAATCTGTGGAGTTGCACTTTGGGGCTTGATTTTCAGTTAACATAAGCAGGAGAGACGAGCAATCAGTTCAGCTAGGATGCCTTTTAAAGCCAGTGGATGTTGCAACTCTGTTTACATTAACAAGGGCTGAGAGAGGCTAGGCAGACGCATCAGACTATTAAGCTCTTACCCTGATGTAGTTAGCATTGATGTAAGAGCTGAGGGGGTCATCCTGATCAGCTGAGGTAAGGCACACTCTGCTGTGAGGATCTGAAAGGTGTAAAGAGATAAGCTGCTCAGAGGACAGAAAAAAGCACACAAGATTCTTTTGTACAGCAAGACATTTACATGCATTCACGGCCATCACAAAAGATGTGAGTGGCCTTGGAGAGTTCCCATGTTAAAATGTTACCACAAAAAACCCAGAAAGGATGGCTGGGGTAATTTGGCTGCTTCTGATAGCTTTACCTGCTCTCTGAAGCCTACTTAAATTGTTCCTGTTGCAGAGTCAGTGTCCCAGAGTGACTCTGGACAGTTTTCCGCTCCAGGAAATTATTTCTCAATTTGTTAGGTGAACAGACTCATTCTGGCTTGTAAGACATTAGAACATTGTTTGTGAAATGACAGCAAACAGCTTTTCTCCCAAACCATAAAAACATTTCTTGCACACAGGCAAGCCAGATGACAGTAACTCTTTCCCTGTCTTGTCTTGCAGTGACACTAAATGCCAAGATACACTACTAACAAATACAATGGTTAGAGAAATTAAAGAGTATTAACAGTCTCTTGTACTCTGCTTAAGTCTCTTCACTACAGTGACCGTCATTAGGGCTGTTTATGAAGCATTATTCTTGTTTTAGTAAGTTAACAGATGAAAACATTCCACCTGAGAAGTTCAGTTCAATTCCACTGAAGTCAATAGGAGCTGTTCCACTGATTTTACTGTGAGCTGACACACATCCACCTTCACCAGTACTACAGTTTCTTATCACTGACAAGAAACATCCTCCTGACAGAGGCCTCAGCAAACAGCAACAGCATGTATCACCAAGAGAATATTAAAAACAAACCACAGATGACTTCTTAATAGAAAGGTTCAGCCTGCTTAGAAACCAGAAAAAAAAAACCCCAAACCCCCAAAAATTGTACTTTACCCCATCTCACACTAAGGACTAGTTACACAGTAACTTCTACAGTACTAGACACACAGACACAGCATGAAATGCTGTTCCCAGACAGAACAGATTCATGTTATCTATTATGTGACAGTATGATCATAATCAGCAAAGCAAAGACATTACCAAAGATACTGTTTTATAGCACAGAAGTAGTGAAACCAGCGAGTTTCTTTAGCACAGTTCCCTCCTGCTCAAATTTGCTCACATCTCTAGTGCTGGGGAGATGGTGAGACAAAAGATAAAATCTGCTTTTTCATCAGTAATTTTGATAGCCTGAAACAGGTCACACTTAAAACGGTGACATTGGTTGCCAGATGTTTGTTCAAATGTCACTGCACTGGGTAGTTAGACCCCTTGCATGAAGTCCCTTTGCCTGGGTTTTATGCAGTCATCTGTGGAGTCTGCTGAATAAGTAACAATTATGTGATTTTCTCCTATTAATAATACCAATAATCCTAGGCTGCCCATCTCATGGAGGCTCTTTAGGGAAAAATAAAACGGATCTGAAGAACTCTATCAACAGGTACCACATATTTTTAAGCAGAGGCTTCCTTTAGTATTCTTCAGCGGCAGTAGAATTTGAGTTACTTTTCACTTCTGCATCCACTAATATTTAAACATTACTCAGAATATGCTTTTACTTTAAATTATCATACTTGCCTTGTGATTTTTCTATTAACGTAGTGTTTACATTTTTAAAGTTAGTGTGTTAGTGAATAGTTGCAAACTTATTTCATGTAAGTTTGTTAATCCTTGGAGGCATGGTAGGGTAGGAACCAGTTACCTTATCTGGAGAGGTCAAAGGGACAGCATGGCTGCTAGCAGATATCCATACAGCTGAGATGAAGTTTGCAACAAATAATTAGCCCATTGAGTGATCATTCTTAAAAAATACATGGTAGTGGGCCAGCTGGCATCTGTTCACAACTCTGGAACAGGGTGTTCAAAATGGCAGCAATTCTGACGTCTCATTTTAAACATCCAATATGAGATACTTAAAATGGTCCCAGTTCTCAAAGTACACATTAGATACCCAATTCAGAATATATAGATTACTTCAAAACCTAGCAGTTTAGGTACCTGAAATCACTAGCCACTTTTGCAATCTTCCCTTTCCAGCAAAACTAGTGAATTCATATGCGAACAATTCACTTCAGTCATTAGCACATCAATAGTGAAATGTGGCTGAATGTTTTTACACTTCTGGTCCAAGGTGGAGTACAAAGTCATCAGGAGGGTCGCACACACTGGATCATTGGCTGCAGCTGCCAAGAGTTGTAAGTCTAGGTAAAAAAAAAATCTCTTCTGGAACTGTTTCCAATCCAGGTTTGCTGACTAAAATGGTAGGTATAGCTGAGGACATTTTTTACTTCTCTGCACTTATCTTTGCTAACCTGACACAGAACCTTTAAGGCTTTGCAGGCTTTACTGTGGCCAGCAGTGGCATATTCCAACAATGGCTTAGAGTAAAAAAAGAGACATGACATCTAATCACATCACTTTTCAAAGTAACTTTTAGTATTACAGAACTGAAAATGACACTTGTAAAAATCTGTACCAAAATTTTTCTCAAAACTCTACTCCTGGCTACATATAAAATAGCGTAATAGAACAGAAAAAGATTTTGATTTTCTACATAATCTTAATGCCATCAGGTCAGTTCCCAATATTCTCAGTTTGCATTTGAGGCATGATTCCGAGAAAAACATCAGCCAGGAAAATAACATGGCTAGAATTCAGTTCTTCTAAAGGAGTTTCATCAAACAAACCACTAAGTAACACCTGAATGAACAGACCAAGTTCATGGGTGGAATTTTTAAAAGCAACACCAACTATTGCTGATGTTCAGTGAATCTTAGGTTCTTCACGCTCTGTAACTCTTTGTAAATCTGGTTTATGCTTTGAAGCCATCTTTCTGCTTCATAAATATGGCCTTTGGACAATACGTTGTAGTGACAACACACTTCATGCATTCTGGAAAGGAAAGTGCAAAGATCTATGGCATATAGAATAAATCACCTTGCCTCAGTGACTTAAAAAGCAGAAACTTACTTGGGAGAATTGTTTTGTAGCGATTCTTACGCACTAAGCCTGGAATATCATATTCCTTTGGATCAACAAAGTTCATTGGAATTTCCTGTAAAAACAAAAGAAAAAACAAAACCCACAAAACACAGTAGATACTACTATTAGGTTCACAGAAAGAATAAGAAACCCAAGCCCATTATGTCCTGCCTGTGAGGGAGACAAAGTGATGAAATCAACCAAGACACGTGGTACAGTACTTCTAGCAATTTACCACCACAATGTGATTGATGTTTCCTTTTACTATCACTGGCTTTCTTTTCTGAAGTCCTTAATATGAAAATGCTCATAGTGACTAATTCTTGGAGTAATATATGCAACAGCATTAACATTAGTTTCTAGTATTATTAGAACTGAATTGCAAGTGTGGGCACGGAACCGAACAAAAGGTGGTATGTAAGATACTCTGCTCCAAAAAGCAATGGACCTCAGATACCATTCTTTCTGATACACATTCCTTCTTCCTCTGAGGATGGAATGAAATAATATGCTAGTGACCCTCTGACAGCAACAAATTACGACACACATTATGATGGGCTGGCGTACTGACCTGACTCTATGGAGCTGGGGGGGAGTCACTCTTTGTGCACTGCACTTAAAGCTCCACAGGCAAGGACAGCAAACAGGTGTTCAGGGATTACCTGCTCTCTACACTGCTGACACAAAGAACACACAAAGATGGAGGGGCTTCTTATTCTCCACTACTTGTCTCCTGCAAGCAAGCGGCCAATGCGCAACAGGAAGAAACAGGAACCTTCCACCAACCGGAGTCGGCAGGCATGCAATGAGACGGGATGTGCTAACCAGGCTCGGCAGAGAAAGGGCTCATGGGAGCTTGGGACCAGAGCTGGTCATCCCAGCTGCTGCACAGCGGACATGAGAGGCCCATAATGCACGTTCTGGTAACAGCAGTCAGGGTTGAGTAAGACATGCTTCACTCTGGGAAGAAACTAAGATGAGCAGAGCTATGGACTATGTTAAATTCTGGAGCTTTAGAAGACTTGACCACCTGCATTCTTGTACAGCACTGAGTGTACTGTTGGACTTCAGCAGAGGCAATTGATAATAAAAATATTTTGTTGAAGTAATCTCCTATCAATCTGGGGAATGGCATGGCAACAAAACCTTCATGTTTACCTCAATTCCTACTTGGTATTTAGTCACCCAAAAATCTTCTTGAGCCAAGAGGTATGGTCTGTTTTGGGGACTCACTTATTCACTGCTCAAGCAAATTCTAAGCAAAATGGACAGGACTTTCGCCTGAGTGAAAACTCTAAATCTTGTAAGAATTTCAGGACTCAGCTCTGCGATTGAGATCCCCGCTGACTTTTCTTCCAAAATGAAACACACTGCTTCCTTTCTCATGGATCTGAACTTTGAAAATCAAGTAGGTTAGACAGACTGAAACTACATGATGCAGAGCTAGCTCACAGTAACTGTTTCAAAAAAAACCCAAAACAACTAGCTTACAATTTTTAATTACAGAAATGACACTGTGATTACACAGCTATTTTTATCCATGCTTTTTCAGCCTTCATTAAAGAATGGAAATGGCTTGGATAGTTTGGCTGTTGAATGATTTTCTGAACAACAGGAAGACTAATTCAAAAACTCTCAGAGAAATGAAGCATATTTTTTCCTACTTCTAACATTATTTTCTGTGCTTGAAAGCCACAGTGCACCTCAGAGACTCACGAAACTGTATGTGAACTTTTCAGCAGTCAATTGAGATGCTCACTAAGTGAACACTTCCTCCCTATAACAGAAATGGATGCTTTACTTCAAAAGAATCAGGGCTTGTCTACACAAAAGCTGCTTTTCTTCAACTTGCACAGCACTAAGTGAACTAAGGACCACAGATATCTGGTGGTCTGTTTTAAAAGTCCAGACTATCTCATCTCCCCTTGTACTTGTAAAGTGAAAAAAACCCTGAAACTGCACAAGAAGGGAGGACAGCAAGCCATAAAGTGTTTCTTCCACCCTTTCAGATCCTTACAGGTCATAAAGAGGACTGGCTGAAAGGGCTGTTGTGTTGCAAAACATCATCTTCCTCTCGTTCTGCTGAGGTTACGTGTTTAAGAGAGTATTTGACTTGGTAGCATTAACTTCTGTAGCTCTTGATCACGTGTTCTGAAATATCCCAGCACGCAAAGACTGTGCCCTGGTTACCTCCCATCTTGTGCAGAATTTACAACCCTGCCTAGCAGGCATAATACTCACAGCCGCTACAGCAATCTGCACCCCCCCCACACCCTGGTATAACAGACACGGACACTCAAGCAATTAGGGAAGACACTCACTGAATGCAAAGATCTAAAAAGCCAGTCTACTCACCACACTGAAATGTATCTGGCCTTTATCCTAAACTATGTAGAAACCAAATTTTCGACTGTTTGCTTCATTTGTGTACATAATTTTTTTTCTCAAAATGAGGTGAACAATTCTTTCAAAGAACAGTGGATACAGTGAGCCAAGGAAACATACTGCAGAATCCTAAAGGCAATAAATAATTTTTGTGCAGAAAAAAACCCAGTAATACATACTTCCTACGGCTCCTGCTGAGTGACACAACCATTCTCTGCTTTGGTTAACTGGAGGACATTCAAGCTTGGGAAGTAGCTCCATGCCAAGTACTCAACAGCAAAGAGTATGCACTTGAGTAATTTCATCCCCCAGGGCAACTCCAGACACATTTCAAGAAGTTATGCCTATAGTAAATCTGGCCTTTCTTCAGTAGTCCAATGAAAAAGTTTGATTTTTTTTGTTAAAAAGTAGCATGCCAACAGAAAAAAAAAAAAAAAAAAGAAAAAAAAGATTTGTGAAAACAAAGGGGGTTTTTTGTTGCCGGAACAAATTCTCTAGTTTTTAAGTGACAATATGACTGAAAGCTTTCCGACATTGTCATTTCAAGGGATGATGAGTTTGGGAATTCCATTAAATGCTTCATTGATGGAAGTGGAGTTTGTATGTACTAATTTTAGACTTGCAGAAAATAGCAAGGTTCACAGAAGAGAGACAACACCCTATTTTCCTGATGCTCCTAGAAGAGACAGGACAGATACTCACAAAGAACTCTGCCTGGAGTATGAAAGGATCCAGTGCTTTTTTGTGTAGTTCCTCTTCAGTAAGGATGTTTGATGCCGTCTGGAGGTACTCTCGGGCTGACTGTTCCCGTGGTGACATAACATAGCCAAAACCTTGCTCAGAACAGCCTGGGGTACACATATCCAGTGTGAGTGAAACATTTGAACCTCTCCTGCAAAACAGAGCAATCGAAGTTTGCTTACAACAGAACAGACTGACCCATAATTGTCAGCAATGGACACAGTCCCAGTGACAGATAAACAGCAACTTTAGAAAAGCACCCAGCTGGTTCTGCTGTTTACGTTTTGATTGCTAACTGTGGAAAATGGGCGACGCTTCTTGGGTAGACGAGACCAGAAGATTATGTTGTACACTGGAATACGAAGGCCAACAATTGTTGTTGCACTTTTGCAAACCACACCACATTTTTGATTGCCTAAATATGGACTGACATTTTAGGCACCATAGGTGAAAGTCTTGGTCTTCATTTTCATCAGGCCAGATCCTACTGAATAACCATTTATTAGTAGCACAGAAAACATCGGTAGAGTAAGACCTTGGGATAAACATTACCAGCTCAACATTAATAAAGACATGAGAAGCCAACCATTACAGCGAATAATTTTTCTATCTGAAATACTTTCTTTCCACAACAGTACATCATAAGAAGGGTAAAATGAAGGTCCCAACATTTTTAACAGTTAGAGTAAAAACAGAGATGCTGCTGAGTGTAGAATTTGTAGTGGCTTTACTGTCAGTTGGCATACCACAAAACAAAGTCAAAATGTCTGTATTGTTTATTGAATGCAGTTTTACATCATTTCTGATCTTCTGTCAATCTCAAATACCACAGACAAAAGATTCAAATATCATCAGTTGATCTGTATTTAAGTATCTTTAACATAATAAAATCATTATAAATGATAAAATCATATGATTATTACTAGGGGTAATGTTCTATGCAACCACACAGTAAACTTATTTTTTATGACTCTCAACTGGGAAAATCTAGTGAGGAGATGTTTGCAGGAGCTGTTGAAAAAATCACATAAACATGCAAGCACAACCAGCTCACAGAAAAGACAGTAGAAGTTGTTACTTGGATCAGAGCCTTTTTTTGGATTCAGGAGTTCTTCCAAAAGAATCGACAGCCAGCCTCCTGCTATGATTCACAGTCATGGGAAAATAATTTTGGATGAAACATGACCAGTAGTGGTAGACACTGAATCTTTAGTGACACCTTTCAAAAGATTTTGACCCTCCCCTCCTGTGTGCTGTTAAATAGCTACTATGTTCCTTCCCCAGAAACAGCTGCGTTTGACAACGAATGCTTTGGGTTCTTTAAGGTAGAAGAGCTACACACATAAAGATATTAATAGTTCTGCAGCACGAGGAAATGAGAGGGTTTCTTCTTAAGAGTGCTGTTTGAATTTAGCTAGTGACTACCCTTCTAATGGTGTAGGTGGTTAAGAATGAGAAGGAAGTAAAATGGAGAGATGGAGAAGCAGAATGGATGCAAAAGACGGACAAGTAGGCAAATCAACACAACACTCAAAGGAAGAGCAACCCGTGCTTGATGTAAGTGAAATCCGCCCAAGCACAGTTCAAACCTGAAATGATGTCTGGCTTCTCAAGCGCACGTGTATGGTTGAAAAAGTATACACCTTCTACCTAATATGAGAACTTCAAGGAACTGCTTTCTTTTTCCCATCTTTACTTCTTTGACATTTTAATTGTAATTCATTACTTGAACCAATTGATATTCCCTAACTGATATTCCCAAATTTTTATTCCCCAATTCCCTTGAAACAGTGAGTATCTTTCCTGCAGGCTAGCAGTTACCTGAGAAGAAGCATCAGCATCTTTAAAATGAGAGGGAAGGAATGAAATCAGGGATAGGCAAAACCACAAATGACTGTTGCATTTCAAGCCCAATCTTGCCCGTAATGAAAAACAGCAGCAAAACTCACTGATAGCAGCAGGTGCAGGGATAAGCCCCAGAGGTTACTGCAATCTCATATTTAAAGAATATCATAAGAAAAGCTAGGAAATTTTATAGCAAATGCAACCATGAATAAAGTGAGAAAAAAATGTCTAAGCTCATGGAGTGCAAATGAAAAGCCTCTTCTGTAACATTCCCCTTTCACTGTGTCACGAAGAGCTTTGGAAACAGCATCATACTTTTTAAAATCCAAGTTCTGCCTTTGGTTTTAAGTTTGTGATACGAGAATTAACTATGGTTAGCACTTCAATTAAGGTCGAAAACCTAGAAATAAAGAGAGGTGATACTTTGCTATGTTGGGTCCTTCAGTAATGTCATTCTTATTCATAACATCATCACCTGCAGCAGAGTATCCTCACTGGATTTCTACCATCAAGATTTTGTTCTATTTCACTAAGACAACTGAAAGAAAACAAAACAGAAAAATATCTTCCTTTTATTTTAAATTTGCCTTTTCTCAGCTGTGAATCTCTGAGAAGCTCTATTGCCCTGATGGTTCAAGCAGTGAATACCAGCTTACCCCAAAGTTTCATTACTGGGTTAATTTCAAAGGAATTAATTTACTTTTGGGCTAACCCATTTTTTATGAGAATCATTGTACATTACCACTTGTCCTATGGTTTGCTTTTGGAGAAAGGACTAATCCTCCAGCATGAGTGACAGAAAAAAAATTAACAAGACCCACACCACTTTCATAGGTAAAAGTTTTCACCACCCTATAGTGGATTTCATGCTGTGCAGCTGCCGTCATAGGGAATGGCAAGAGATTCATCAAACACAGATGGATATTTCAAAGGAAAGAAATGTTGCTTTTGAATCACACTTGTTGACAGCTGTCTAAAAATTGTGTATTTTTTTTGGCTAATACATTTATGACTGGACTGAAAATAAGACAGGAAATAAAGCAGGTGCTTGGCTTTAAAACCACATTTTAAAGTGACATTCATGAAGGCATTCAAGTTTCCTACTAGGTACAGAACTCCTAAATCCACAAAATCTGGGACCAGACTTTCCCCTATTAGTCATGTCTACCCTACCTTTCTTGCAAGCCCATGGATTTAACTGTTAGAGTAGCTGGATCTGTCTCCGCTTTAATGTCCATTATGCAGTCAAAGACCGGAGTCTCCGGTACAGGATCCAAATCTAGGAAGTCATCCTCATTTTTATCCTCTGTCCACTCTGAGTACGTGAATGAAGGCTGCCGGCTCACAGATTGGCGTCTGTCCTCTTGTAGTGGAAAGGGGGGGTCTGGACGGGCTCTGAGCAGATGCCAGAACTGGAGGAAACAAACATTTGAAAAAGCTTTCTGCTTGCTGCCAGGCCTTCCATGCAGCCTAGAGGATGGGTTTGTAGGGCAACATCGCAGCTCACTATAACGTATTAGAATTGCAGAGTACTGAAGAGGACAGGAATGTTCCATGCAGGAGTAGCTTTGTGATACGTTACATGGATTTACATCTACCCATTCAAACCTGCTTTCAGCCACAGAGGTTTCCACAGAGCTGGCCAGGCTTAACTCAGTGATACAGTGGAAGCAGATTGTGCTTGTGACACACCATGTGCAAGCCAATGTGATATCACTGTTCAGTTTCTTCCCCTTCCTAAGCTTGTTTACAAAATAAAAATCTACTATACTATTCTACAAATCATACTTCTCCTGACTTAATTGTTTTCCATCTAAAATTTAGATATAGCTGGGTTAAGTAAATATAAATTTTCCTGAACTGCACATCTTTGATAATCTGGCACTGTACCTCAAATTCACGTATAAACCAATCATTTTTTAAAGAGGCCATGATTTTGATGTATCTGGTTTTGAGGCTCAGAATGCCCCTACCAGTTTTTGGCCTGTGGCACAGACTGTTCTGTGATCTAATTAATTCATTTAAACATGATATAGACATTAAATAATTCATCTTGTGAAGTTCTAGGACATACATGTAATATTAAAGTTTATAATATAAAATAGTGAAAGGTTTGAAATAGCATGAATCTAAAAAATTGCTGTATCATATTGGTTTGCACGGATGCTGCGGCAGACTAGATTGATTTGGAGATTGTATTGATAGACTGTTTAATCCTCCACACAGGCCTCAGTTAAAAATTTCAAGGCCACGTCTAAATTCTGGAACCCTAGGCCAACTTCATCCCTCTAGCATTGAACTAGGAGCAATATCACTCAGGCTGATTGTTATACAAACTATATTGGACTGTCATACATTTTTTTGAGACTAAGAAGAACAGGTCTTATTTTCCAAAGTAAAACCTCTTCCAAACTTTTCTTATAACTGGCTTTTAAATGGTCAGTTGAATTTAGAAAATGTGTCATTAAAAAGGTCAAACCTCTTCCTAGGCTACTAAAGCATGTTGTCTGGTATTGGATTTTAAATGACAATTTTCTTGTGCCTGGGTGTCTTCATGCACTTTCATTTCTCTGAGTGTAAAGAATGAAAGAAGTGAAGCCAATTTTAATTTCTGTCCACAGTCAGCTTTAGTGAAATGTTAAGACTCTCACAAAGCCGCAGTATTCATTTGACAGTTACTTCAAAATGTTTTTTTGTTTCAGTTAATCAGAGTACATAGTAATTACAAAAGCAAACATATACTAGACTTCTGTTTTACACAGCTTTGGGGCTGAGTCTGAACCAAGTCTGTCCTACATGCTTGGGCTACCGGAGGGCAAGCAAGAAGCTCCAAGACATCATTCTATTTTCACTCCCCAAGATGACTTCTAGAGCTGGGCAGTCCCACAGGACTAGCCATGCTTCTTTCACGTACCGCAAAACTGTAATAGCTGAGCAGTTCACAGTGTGAAGTATTCGCTCAACAACTCTGGACTGCTGGACAGTGCTGCTGTTACTAAAATCGGCGCTTGGGCAGAGAGCCAAGTGTAACATCTAGGTACCCGTTATATGTTACAGATCCTAGAGCTTGTACGGTGACACAGGGCTGATTTTTTCGGGTGATTTAACACACCATAAATCCAAAGGAACAAAAAGTTCACCCAAGAAACAAAACAGCTTTTCTTTAGGTTGAAGGAAGCGTGTGGTAAATAAGGAGCTGCCCAAAACACCAAAAGAAATTAAGTTATAGTTGAAAGTGATGGGGTTAAACTAAATAATGGAAAGATTGTCAGCTCTGAAAACCTGTTCAGGAGGACTGGGCAGCTCAATGCTGATTTTCTGCAGCTGCCTGGGTCTTAACACAGTGTTTTATGAGACAGAAAACAGACAGCAGTGCTAATACAAGCCTCAAGCACCCTATCCAGCCTTTTGCTTTCACTGTGACTGCCAGCTTCCCAATGCAGTCTGGTACCTGGGTGTTCTCAGAGAAGTGCTTCAAATGTCGGCTGAGGTCTGCTCTCCTGAAAAATTCACTCTACATGTATTAGAGTCACAATATCCCGATACAGGAATGAGCTGGACTTTAGCATGTGCACAGACCAGACAGGGCCTCTGTTCTCTCGGTATCACTTCTCAGAATCTGCTTGACCACCATTTCTCAGCCTTGTTACATAGCTCAACAGTTATTGCTCTACATTACAGCAACAAAGCACCTGCATCAACAGGCACATTTTCTCCCTTTCCAAGGAACTACTAAAGCATTACTGTTAAGTTACCACAGTTGATGAACTAAAAAAAAATGCTTAAGCTGCTTTTCACTGGTATGTCACCTAGTACATACATCAGTGTGGGCCTGATGCATCAGGTCCATCTTTAGAGAGAAGGGCGCATTTGGGAAAGAAAGATTTCATCATAAAGGCACGCTGCAATATAAAAGGCACCCTGCAACATCAAAGACCCCCTCAAGGTCCCTTCTAGGCAGCACATCACATAAAACCCATTGTGAGGGAGATCACTCCACTGAGACAGAGGGGAAAATAAACTGTCTTCATGCAACTATCTGTTGTCCACCAGGCTGGGATTCTAGAATCCCTGCTTAGCTCCATCACTACATTATTTTCAGCGTTCTGCCAATGACTATTTTATGCTTATTATTATTTTATAATTATCCCCTAAATACTGGTAGAAGCAGATGTTTTCAAATTGCCAAGCAGCATGACCTGAGATGTCAGAGAGTAAGGTAACAGGGAGGTGGGAGGGACAAGGCTCATGCGCTTTCTCTGAAGAGCCTCTTCTTCCTAATACCACTGTTGCAGGGAACTTACTGGGCAAGGACCATTGCTCTGAACTCACAGGATGTTTCTTATATTCTGATGCTTTGTGACTTGTTCACAGAACAGGCGGTCACACACTGACATTTGTGCCTCCACTCCAGCTAGAAGACTGTTAGCGCAAACCAAAGGAATACAAAACAGAGCAAACTTGACTACATGGAAATTGTTATAAAAATGTTTTCTGTACAAGTTTTAACCAACACTTAAAAATGGGCCAAGTTTGCTCTCATCTACACTGGTATAAACATTCAATTACAAGAAGCTACCACATATGCAAAGCATTTCAAAATGAGATCAAAATTTTTGGGCACAGAAAGTTTTTATTTAATGTTACTTTCTGTGCTAAGAATAGATCAGCAATAAAGTGTTTCCATCCACCAAGAAATAGGTTGGATATGCAGAAAAATCACACCTGTGCTATTCTGATTTCCAGCTCTGAACATTTTGCTGCAAAGTTACCTGGAATTCACACAGTTCATCACAATTCTTAGATGTCTCATTTTTATTCTTTGGTATTTTCAAACACAAAAAACACCGGAAGTTTATTTTTTGAGCAGGGAATTCATCTGGATAAGGAACAGAAGCATCAAAAAAGCAGAAAACTGTGTAAACCTGGCTGACTTCCTTGTCTACATCAATGATCACAATAATGGAAGCATTAACACTAATTATTTTGCCTTGTGACTGGTTTTAAGAGGTACATTCACCTGATACATTAAACAGAAGTGCTGCATCTGAGTGAACTTAACCATGGTATATAGTATGATAAACTTCCTACCAGGGAGTGTGATCAGCAAATCAAAGGAGGCATTCCCCTCTCCTTGGCACTGATGCACCTGTACCTTGAATACCGTGTCCTATTTTAGGCCCACCAGTTCCAGAGAGATGCAGACAAACTGGAGTGGGGCCAGAGGAGGGCTACAAAGGAGGTCTGGGGTCTGGACCACATGACTTTTGAAAAAGGTGGAGGGAATCGGGCTTGTTCAACCTGGCGAAGAGGAAGGTGAGGTAATCTAACAGCAGCCTGCAACTACTTGAAGGGCAGCTCCAGAGATGATGCTGCCAGACTCTTCTTGGTAGTGGCAGCTGATACCACAAGGGACAATGGCCACAAGCTGCAGACATCTCAGCTCAGACGCTCAGCTTTGGGAAATTCAGATCAGACATTTGGAAAAAAAACTCTACCCAAGAGCACCATGCAGTTGTGACACAGGTACCCAGAGAGATGATACATCTCCGTCCTTGAAGGTTTTCAAAACCTGTGTAGAAAAATAATGCATGGCTGGCCTTATCAGGTGTTGGCAGCAGTCCTGCTTCAAGCAGGATGTTGACTAGCAATCTCTACAGGTCCCTTGCCACCAACAGTCCCATGAATCTATGATGTACTTCATTATACTGTGCATGCAAATGGCATGCACACAGTACAGCTTCAGCTTCCTCAGCTACCCTGAGGGTACACTGCTCTAAGGACAGGAGGCGATCCGATCCACCTGCATGTTCAGTAGCTGCATTCCCACTGTTCCCAGAACGGTACACAGGGGTATGAAAAGCCATGATCAAATACTTCCTCCTAAAAAGAAAGAATTCTCCATAGCTTTCCCATCTATGACACAACTTTGTACCAGCTACCCAATCAATGGAGAAACACCACACACTCCTGCTCCCAAAGAGCTGACAGCTAACTAGATTAATCGCAGTTGTGCCACTAATCTTGCTCTGCAGCTGGTGCCTTGGTGTTACATTCATAAGTGCACTGGTGCTTTGGAACAGCTCTTTCTGCCACTTAAATCAATGGATGCTCTTCAGGCAATTCATAAAGCAGCAATATTAGATGGTCCTGTTACTGGACCACATCCCTTCTATTTAAGTGAAAATTGTTGGCCCACCTGTGGATGGAAAGAATAAAACCCATCCATCACGGTAATCCCCAATTCATCATAAAACTGAGTAAGGTTAAGTGTAGTCTTAACTCCTCTACATAAAGCAAGCAGGTAATTCTATAGAAATAGCCCCAAAGACGTTGCTTTACAATCAGCTTGGACATCACCAACAACTTCAGGTGAATTAGACATCTTATAAAAACTCACTGAAAAAGATCATGAATATAGTTTGTACAGTAGCATAACTTACCAGAGATCCTACAAATAACAGTCCTAGAGAAGCTAAAGACAGCAGGATGTATAATACCACAATGCTCCCGATTCTAGTCAGGTCCTACGAAATGACAGAATTGACAATGATTCATAAAGTATTTAGGGGCACAGTATAGCATGTGCATGCATGTTCTTGGCAAGCTTCTGTATTCATTCTTGGATTTCCCATGCAGATTCAGTCATACCATGCTCCCAATCTGTGGAACAGCCACCATCAACAACGAAAAAAAGACTGAATTTGAAACCATTGCTAAGTCTCAGCATCTCAGAAGGTCTAAAACTAGATTTCGCTGTGAAGGCAAACAAGAAAATCTGCTTCCTAGCCTCATGCATTGTCAAAACTGAGATCTGGACCCACCACTCAGTTTTGCAGCCTGCACCAATGTTTCATGGCCTGAGTCAGTGTGATTTTATTCTGTGGCAAAGGACTTTGAAGAAAGCTGAGTAGTGTTCCCATGTTTGTGGGTCCTTACATAGAACACAGCCATAGAGGACTTTTCTACATTTTCTACACATTCTGTGAAATACCATCAAGATAATTCACATCACTGACAGTGAAATTTACTCTGATGACTTAGTCATATTTAAGTAGTTCAGATTTCAGCCTATTCTCAGTAGAAGGTGCAAAATTCGGTTCTAATGGGCTTCAGTGGGCAAGGAATTTTACTCTGTTTCTGACCCATTTGTACAGCTAAAGAGAAATTCAGAGTTAAGAGCTTTCATTCGCTTATTTTAATGTCAGAAGATTTCTTCGCCTTTACTGTTTTCAAGTGTAAATTTGCACAGTAAATAGTGCTACAATAAACAGTCCTCAAAGATACGCTTGAACATCTGCACAGAGTCATAGTTGGGGTGTTCTTGTGGTGCATTCTAGGAATCAGCTTCCTCCATACTGAACATTTATTTTAAGTCAAAATCTTATAGATCAGGGATTTTCTGTAAGAAGCAATTTTTTAATGATTGACCCACTGCAAATAAGGTACAGACAATACTCAATGAAGAGCTCTGATTGCACATAATAAATCCAACTGGAAAAGGGCAAAGAAAAAGTGCTTCTTTCAAATAAACAAAAGAGCATCTGACATGCAGCTCAAACACTGTTAAGAGAACACAGAAAACAGCCACTGTGTTTAGTGTGTACTGTACACCGTACTTCAGCCACAAGAGGCACCGAGTCAGATTTCCTATTTGTACTGCATAGCCTCTGCTACAAAGATACGTACAATGAACATAAGCATTCTGATAGCAAAATTATTTCGTCTGATTTTTGAAAGTAGCTGCTTACCATTTAATTAAGGTTCTGTCCACACTAGAGAAAACTGCACCGGGTATAATTAAACCAGTAATTTATCAGATGAATCATACTGGTCATTACGTCGCAGTGAGAAGCTAAGCAATTTTACTAGGGTAGCTTTGTAGATATAACTGAATCGGTACACCTAGTACACCTGAAATACTTTTACTGCACACAGATGCGCTCTAAACACTCAACGATATTAGAATTTTGTGACTGGGTATCTTGTGATTTGCACCCTTTATGAGGGTTGATTCATTTGTCCAGAATTTAAGCTTCTATCCATCCTAATAAATTAAGTTCCAGCTCTCCCATTACTGTGGACTAAACCCTAGTGGGCTGATTTCTTACTGCTTTTTTTCATTTGTACAGTACGAAAAATCTGCTGTGTTGATCTAACGTCACAGCCAAAAATTCAGCCCTGTATCTTGAAGATAAAATACGGATCTGTTTTCAGAAAACTCTTTTCTCTGTTTCAGGACACATGCACAATGCAGACATCACTATATTACATGAAGTACATGTATATAATACTTTTAATCAGAAAAGATATCAGAAGCACCACACAAAGGCTACTGACAACACCTATATAAATCAGGGTAGTAATGGGACTTACCTCCCCTTGATCTGACAAAAAATGTTTAAATGGGGTAAACAGGTAAGACAGCAAGTCAAAGGCATTCTGAGCTGCTGGGATGGTCCCGTAAGTGCTGTACCACAGCATCATGCAGAGAAGCTGTGCAATCAATCAGAAAATACATAATGAGCATCTCTCATTACACAAACATTCATTTTCATTTCAAGACTGCATAATTAACTATTAACTAATTTATTTCTCCTTGATTTCATGTTGATCATTTTTGCTGTACTAAGTCAGGTATTTTCTAGACTGTAGCTTAACAAGAATAAAAAGACCGAAGGCTAAATGTTCAGCTATTATTAACTAGATGTGTATCAGTGAGTTAAGCAAGCTTACTCTGATCTAAACTAGCAAAAGGACGGCTCATGGCAGCCTGTACATCGAAAGAGCAACAGGTTCCTCTGACTTCTGAACTTTCAGCATTATTACTTTTAGATCAAAATTGGTAATTCAGTGAACTTGGTATGCTATTAAAAGACATATTCATACTATGTAAAGTTCTTGCAAATAGCCATGTTCACATAGGCATCTCTGTAAACAGATATACACACACAAACACACACATGTTGAAACATTTAATTTGAACTGCTTAAGGTTCCTGCACACACAACAGTTAACATAAAGCTACAAAAGCAACGATGCTGTATTTAACACCCTCACAGAGAGGTATACTCATCCCCGTATACGCTTATCCCCAACCATGAAGGGCACGTGGCAACTTTAAAGTATACAATTCCCAATCCACTTGTTAACAAGACTGTTATTTACCCCCAGACATACCAGCTACAGAAAATGGATTTGTTGGGAGATGGGTCACTTGGCAAAGGAGGCATTAGCAGGGGGGCAGGGAATAGGGTTGGGAGCCTGGGACATCAAAAAGCAGAGGCTGTTTGCAAAGCAAGGCTGTGAGACAATGGCTGCAGAAACAGCTATGTCCGCTGCTACATCTGCAATGCATGAGGAGGAAGCCTCCCAAACCAACAAAGCTTAAAAGAAGAGTCCCAGCATTTTAAAGTGATGACAAGCCATCTTACCAGTATCTGTGAAAGGACAAACAGATACATGCTGTCTCCAGGCATTAATCCATTCCACTGGGCAGCCCAACCAAGCAGTGCTGTTTTCTGGGAGGTTTTCAGGGACTGCTCCTTCTTATTCAGCTTTCCTTGATGTCCTTCAGCTTCATCCATTGACTCCATAACAGCTGGATTGGAAGGACCTTCACGTGAAAATGACATGTGCAGGGAATGAACAGTATGTAACCCTGCAGCCACAGCAGAGGCTGCAAGGGCTATTGTTTTCTTAGAGGCGATGGTTACCTCTCAGTTCTGCATCGGTAAGCGCGGCTCAGGATTGTGAGCGTCACACTCTATTAGTGCAGCTGTATTCACCTGCCTTCGTCAGAAAAAAGTGAGTGTGGGTGGATAAATTATTTTCCCTTTCTTTCCGGAGGTGCAGATTCTGCAGATTACTGTTGTTAATAAAATCTCATTTACATCGCTGCACCTTTTCGTTTTTACTTTTTAAAAGGAACCATCTGTGCTATTTTCTAGCTCCACACTTCCTGGCTACAAGTTGGCAAAGAACCCATTTTGTCCCTCCTGCCTCTATTTCCCAGTATTTGTTTGCTTTGTCTAATTTGACTATATATTTCTGAGGCAGAGACTGGTTCATGTTATGCGTCTGAATAGCGCTCACGGGCTCTGGGTTTTGGCAGAGTGTCTTAAGGTACTAATAAAATAGCCTTTATACTAAACCTACTTCTTGGATTAATTCATACTCAAGAGCTATTTAATAAAGTTGCAATGCTATTCTATTCAGTGGAAATACACACTGGAGTGGCTAGTCCCTCAGTAACAGTATTTTGAACAGAGTCTGTGTAGATAAATTCATTTACAAGCTAAAAGGCGTGAAAGATCAGGCCTGTTTGATGTAAATACTACTGATTTGTATCTTTCTACATGATGGAAAGCCTAAAGGCTGCCCTACAAACAAGACTATAGCCTTAAGCCTAACCCAGCCACCTGTGCCCCAGGGAAAGGCCACATCATCAGCAGTTCCATGGTTTGCTGAGGTCAGATTTCTACAAATGTTCCTCTTATCAGACACTTCTCTACATGTCTCACAACAGTAACTCTAAGTCAGCTAAACCACCATAAGCTAGCCACCGCTCTAATTAGGCAAATACAACATAGGATCAGTGTATCAGCTGAGGGTCCGGCCATTGATACACTAAGAAGTCATGAAAATATCCCACTCTGACTTCTAAAGTACCAAAATGTGAGAGTGGACAGAAACATGACATGTTTGTCCCCACTCTGTGATTATTCTCCCTCCTGTCACTGAAACAGATCTTAGGGTATCCATCCCTGCACAAGAGAATAAGGTGTTCAGGAAATACTGCCTGCTCCCTCAGCAAGGTTCCCCATTCCCCAGCTGCCCAGCAGCAAGAGGGTCACCACTGCCTAATGACTGGGGAGACCCAGAGGTACAAGAAGGAGCACCTGCAAGGTGCTACCTTGGGGAAGTACTCCCCAGCAGCTCAGTTACTGGTTTCTCATTTTCAAGATGTCTCCAGTCAGGTTACAATGGGTAGTGGCCTCAGCAGGGTATGCTTGGTATAACTGGTTATATGTAGCTCTTTTCACTGTCTTTACACGGGTGTTTCTGAGGAAGCATAGAGAACACGCAGCTAGACAGACATACACCCATGTATGTCATACCATAGGTATATGCTAAAATTCACTATTTGCCCGGAAGGACTCAGTACAGTGATCTGCATAGACACTATCAAAATTTCATATTAAATACAGGTCAACAGCACGTGGATAAAATATGGAACTAAAGAGGCCAAATCAGAAGTGTCATCATTCCCTGCTCGTATTTCTCACAGTGGTAAAACTCCCTTCACTTTCATCTGTATATCTTTAATGCTGGAAGTCAACCACTTGAAAATAATCACTTTTCAAAGAAAAGCAAGTAGTTTCTGGAACTTAGCTCAAGAGCTCTTGGGAGTTCTACCACTGTCGTTCAGGCTCCAGCCAGTAATCTACAGTCTGTGACAAACCCCTTCAAGAAACACAGAGAGCCCACATGCAGTCCTCAGTGTACAGGGACAGTGACCATATACTTAACACCTGACTTCTCATACCATGCTACACAGAGCTGGACTCAATGTTCTCCAGAAGGACAACACAGAAGCCACAGTAAACAGCCACAGTTAAGGCTGCCTAAATACTTTCCATGCTGGCCTTCATTTTCTATGATGTGCTAAAACCTAACACTTAAAAGCTGAAAATTTTCAAGATTGCAAACTGCTTCATGTCTCACTGGATTTGGACAAGAATTCAGGTCAAAACCCTTGCTAACAATTGTCAATTTTTCCCTGCTATTTTTGTGGGATGTTTATGGTCTGTATTTTGGAACAGAAATTTGAAATTTAGCAGGGAGAGAATCTTGATGTCAGAAATCATTTTTGCCATCCATGAAAAGAGACATGCACCTGTGACTGAGATGTAAACCTTCAAAAATATCTATTTACATATAGTTTATTATGGCTTGCTTCTAAGGTCTCTAACCCTCTGTTTTCACTATGCACATTTTAAGTGTTACTTTTCCTTTACCTGCATTAAACAATGCACCTATGTCCCTAAGAATGGTCAATGAACCCATTTACTGTTTTTCCAAATCCTAACAACTTCCTTTCTTGGATACTCTTCCCCACAGTTCAAGATAAAATACAGACAAAGCAGAATTAATTTTTTTTAAAAAAAAAAAACCCAAAATCTTTGGGAAGACAACCAGAACAAGGAGCCAGGTAATAACAGATTTCAAGCTCAGCCTTCAACTATTTTTTGTAAGTCATAATATTACATACTTCAGAAGACCTTTTTTTTTAATTGACCAAAAGCTCTTTCAGCTGCCTTATGCAGCAGGCAAACAGAATTTCGTATCAGTAACAGCCTGAGACTTTACAAAGTCACTTCTGTATAGGCTGGAAACAGAACTGTGACTCCAGTATGACAATGTGAAGGCCACTTAACCACATGCCTCCTGGAACAAAGATGTCAAAGTCAGGGGACTGCACTGTACCTGTAACCATGGGGATCTATGCCCCTCCACAGCCCAGAAGCCCAGTTCCCAGTATTCCAGTGTTGTCTAGCACCAGCTGTACAATTGTAGGAATCACATTCTCCTTCTTATAAACTGCCCTATAGGAAGGACAATAGACTACTACTAGTTTCAATTATTTTCACTGTATACAGCAGAGATCTGGTCTATGGACCTAGGAACCCAGGATTCCAGCTTTGCTGAATTGATACGGTTATCAACAGGTATTTTCACTAATACAGTAAAAGACAACAGGGGTAAGAACTAAAATAATGGACATCTGTCTGAATGCGTATGTATAAATATATAGATTAAGATTCATGTCTTGGGTATACAAAGAAAGTGCCTTGGATTAATTAAAGTCCATTCAAAAACTTGCTACTCAATCACAAATTATTAGATTCTAACAAACATGATGCCCACCTAGGGTTCTGTATTGATTTAACTATGTCATCCTTAAACAATACTTCAATTACCATTCACACTTCAACTTGTGACCCTATATTCCTGTATTATATGCCCTAATGGGCCTTGGATTCTTTCAGTGCACAGATTAGGTAATAAATGAGTGAGGTATCAGTAAAATTTTCTTGTGTCAAGGTCAGTCTGAAGGTCTTGAGACAGCTGACAAGGGTAACTTACATCCAAGGAGGAGCTAATTAAGCCTCTCCTCTGCTAATGACTTGACTGACATGACATCCAACATCCATGTGATATTCTCCTGAATTCCTGCACCACAGAGATTGGGATTCAAGTTCCACAAGTACTTCTGCTTTGACGGAGGACTATACTTGCTAGAAAAAACCCTCTGGCAGAAGAAATAAAAGGTCTCCAACATCTGTAGCAGCCATAAGCTTGTTAAAGCAACTTGAAATTTCAGAACAGCACCATAAACTTTCTCTGAAAAAGGATGAGGTGAGGAGCTTTCTGGATCAAGCCAGTAACCCGTTCATCCTGCATCATTTCTTGAATTGTAGCCACCAGTACAAGCTGCCAAAAATAAATGGCACAACACTGCTATGGGATAATCTATACAGGGAAACATCTCTGTCCACGCACAAGGTAACAGCTGGCTTCCGTAACTCAGACAATGCCCATTTTAAATCCCCTGTGCCTCCATCTCTTTCTTTTTCTGACTTCACATGTGGGTACATAAAAGGCAGAAGAAACAACACCTATATACACTCTCAGAAAAACATGTGCCTAGAGTACTAGACTTCACTGAAACACTAAAAGGCACTGTAGTAATGGTAAGTTAGTCAACAATGCCTTGGAGTAACAAACATGCCATGATCCAAGTCGAATGCTGCTGTGGGGTAGGTGAGGCATCAGCAGCTCTGTAACTGAACTGATTCATACTCAGAGCCTTCAGAGAAACACAAAACAAATCAAGGAACAAGCCCCCAGGACCACATATCCTGGCTGCATTTCCTAATGAACATAGCACTTTAAAAGGAACTTGTGTCCCCTCTTGTGCATGGGTGCTAATGCTCCGGGAACTGAGACACCTCTGTTGGCAGATTTAATTTAACGATGTATTTTTGAGATCAAAGACTACTTGTTCCTTATCAAAAGGATTTTTACAATATAAATAAAACATACCCCAGCAATGAAAATACAGTGCTCATACTGTTATTAGACTTTTACTTACATCCATCACACTGTGCCTGTAGGAATCATGCTTCTGGGGGATTGTGTGGTACTGCCTTTTCAATGGAAAATACAGGTTTTGTTAATGGTGGCTTCTTCATTTGTGGTGGAATCCTCAAGCTCTGCGGAACTGCCTGCCAGACACACAAGACAAGGGAAAAATGGGCCTCACCTGTTCTGTCAGTTCTCAAGCTGCAGCAGTCAACACACCACAGCAGCTCAGCTGCATTGTCCCATATTTGTTTTACACGTGTGGAGATCCGTATTCCTCTGAACCTGTCTGTATCTTCATGACAGCTGTGCACAGCAAGGGTTTACTTTATAAGAAGGGACCACAGTGTGGAAGCATTGCAAAGTGTGAACAAGTCCGCAATACTTCACATCTACCAAGACTACCAACACTTCACGCCAGAGTCCTAAATCCATGTATAGCCTCTGCATCTTCAGACTTCAAAATGCAACTGCCTACTCAAATCATTACCTCCAATTTCTATTTAACTGCTAGTGAGACCTGCTATTGATTAGAGAACAGCAGATGAATGTATACTACTGATACAGGTTTGCAAACGAATTGCTTATTTTCACATGCACCTAAACCGCATATGCAGGACACAGCCCTCTCATGGTACTTCATGTATCTGCTCAAGACCTTATAAAATCTGCAGGTTGTAAGACACGCTGATTGCAGGCAAGTGCAGATGCCAGCAAGACACATCAAAGCTGAATGAGCTGCCTCAGAGTACACATGAATGAAAGGTAGCTTGTGCTGAATGGTAAAAATACAGCTCATCTAATCAAAGACCGGAGCTTTAGAAGGAAGGTGTTGGCCAAGCAGACATTTTCTTTTTTGATTGCCACTACAGTGCGAGAAGGATGGAAACAGAATAATTAGCTTTTGGACCAAAAGTCAATCTTTCTTTAGAACTGCAGTGGTATGCGAAGAAGTGAGTAAGAGGATGGGGACCTTTCATGCTTGCATAGCAAACACAACTTGTGTACTTCACATTCCTCTCTCCACGGGAAACCAACTGGTGGGTCACTATTCCACAACTCAGAAACTTTTACTGAACTTCTTTATAACCAGCCCACAGAAGCTGCATCATTACTGTTTACAGATGGGTACAATTCACCACCTAGGAAGTCGGTTTTTTTCTTGATGCTCTCTACACTCCTAACTCACCTGACAAGTTATATTAAAATCACACTCGAGATCTAATGAGCTGTGTTGAAAGCTGGGCATGCAATTTCCAACACTTGCTGTTACTGCAAGAACACACCTCTCTCTGGCTTCTCCATTATTATTATTTTTACTTCCTCAGTCATGATACAGTATTGACTGCTTCTATTCTACTTGATCCTTAACGTGCTGTGTTTACAAGAGTTACAATACATTTACCTTTCCCAAACGGCTTAATAAAACACTGACTGGGAAGAGAGCATCCAGTCCCCGAAAGTATCCAGTAAAAGAAAAACATTCCCAAATGCACCCTACAGCTACCTACACTACTGCCTGACTGGAGATAGGAGAGATTTACAACAATGTAACTGCCTCAATACCTCCAATTCCACTCCGGAAAAAGTCCTCAGTTTTAGCTGCCAAGAACTTGTGGTTGGTAGATCTTGCATTTGTAATGCAAAACCACATAGAGAGCTACTTCAGAAGACATCAGACAGCTTAATTCAAACACTAGCAACAACTGAGACAGATCCACATATCCCATGAAGTTTACCACTAAACACTGCAAAGCACCAAAGAAATTTTTAAATCACTTTTGTATCTAACTGGAAGCCAGTTAGATTGATCCAGCGGTTCTTCGTAGCACTGAAAACTGTAATTGCAGGTTTCATCCTCCTCTCTGTAACAGAGGTTAACGAAAAAATAAGCCTGACATATCATTAATCCAGGCAAGAGGTCCAAGCAACTGTAACTACACCATCTCTCAACACATTACAGAGGAATGGAAAACTCTTCACCAAGACTCACGTCTACGTAATAGCAACCTGGCTGTCAGTCTCCTACTTTACTTATTCTGAGATTAAGTTCAGCTTACGGTTTCTGGTGCTTTCAGTTCACACTAAGTGCACCAGAATTAGCTGGGCCAAGCTACAGGTATTCACAGCTGTGAGGAACAGCTGATATTTGTAACATTCAGGGATTCTACTTGGGAAAGCGGAATGTTTTTACTGAAATGATCACACTGGAAGTAGCTAAGAATATTAGTATTTAATTCACTCTGATTCCTGGGTTGATACGCCCCTCAAAAGGAATTCAGCTGCTCAGGAGCTCTCAAAGTGACACTGTTTCAGGCTTTCTGAAGATTCAAGAGAACACCTCCCCATCCTTTCTGCCCCCTCTTTTTTTTTGGCAGGGATGGGGTGTGTGAGGTGGGTTTGCACATTATCTACGTTAGCTGAAAGGGAAGAAGTTAATCTGAAAGATCCAACTCTGGAACAGAAGTCTGGAAAATTCAGTGACAACAATGCACACCACAGCTTTAAAACTGAGCTAAAAGCTAAAAGTAAGTGCAACCACTGATATAAAACGTCTACCTGCTGTTGCTTAGTCTACAGGTAAAAACCTGCTTCAAACCCTCCCTTCTGAAGGAAAACCACAGAAACAGTAAAATACCACATCATTACAAAACTGCTTAGAAAGACACTGCAATGGCCCCTCCTTAATACTGACTGAGAAAAAGGTTAATTTAATTTACCCTTGTGTGACAGAGGAAAACCAGCAAATAACATCCATTTTCCTTTGCACTTGCTTGATTATGAGTATCAGCTAGCATGCTTAAAGCCAGCAGCTTCATTCTGAGAAAGGGAAACGTTCTCAGCGGAGTTCTGCGAACAACAGTGCAGAGGGAAATGGGTGTAATCTACCAGCCAGGAAAAGTGCTGGAGGCTTGCACTTTTCAAGCTCAACTAGTAGCTTGAAAACTAGTGTCTGCTGCCTAAGCCAAATGATTACCAAAATGGAAAGACATATCAACAGAAAAAGAAAGGAAAGAGGAAAGTCATGCAGAAAATCCGTGAGCAAGCCAGGCAGTGAACTGAGGTCTGCGCACGCATTTCTAGTTCAATGCCTCTCCCCTTTCACTGGCAACATTTTTAAACTTGGGAGAAGAAACTTTCCTCTCTACTTGAAATTCAAGTTCTGCTGAAAAGAATATGCTGCCCCTTCTCCCTGCTGGTGGGCTGCACAGCTCCATCCGCACCCAGCCTATTCTCATCTCTGAGGGAGCAGGAAGCTGATGCCAGTGTGCGAGGAGAATAGCTGCCTTTCCACTCGGCAGCTCCCTGCTGAACTGCTGAGTCACACGTTTTCTCTGCATTCATTTTCACACTGCTCCCACTCAGTCCACCTGCCACTTCATCTGGGATGGGTGGGAGGAAAGAAAGAGAGGTGAAGTCAGAAAAAACATTCATGTTCACCCGGGACCATTATCACGATACTGCAGGGTCGCATATAAAAGCAAGCCTGCAAGCTGCTAGAGAGGGATAGAGAAAAATATCAGCTTGCAAGACAAACTGCCTCCCCCTCTTCTTCAACAAGATGAGACTGGCCAGTGAACAAGTTGCAAACCTCATTCAATTCCCAATCAGTCACTGATGTTACGTGCTTGCTGGTATGTTCTGCAAATTCCAGGCTTCAGATCAGGCCTCGAGGTTTTCCTTCTTTTCTGTGATTTAGAAGAGCTTTCAAGGTGCTGTGATTTTTTCAACAGTCCAACCGGTACAGTGTAGTAAATGACTGGCTGCCAAGGGAAGTGCCATCGTGGTAAGTGACAATACCATTTGGATAGATTCCAGTTCCTAAGGGCATCTTCATCTGAGTTGCTGCAGTGGAAATGTCCACCAGCCCCAACTTTCATCATTCAAGAAGATGAAGAGAAAGTCTCGGCCATTTTCTTGCAGCTTAGACATAAACCACACATAGCAGGAGCCAACTCTCCTCCTACCTGTCAAATTCTTATGTAGGTTGGACTGTACATATAGAAACATACATTTCACTGAATTATCAAGGTAGTAATCTTTTCTGTAACTAGATTTCTGGACAGTACACATATTGAAAAAAGACAGTGCCCAGAAGCTTCCTAGTTTATTAAATCAGCATCTAGAAAAACACTTCTGAAACTGACTTTCAGACTAAACCGGGACAACTGTGATTTATTTACAGACCAATTTTTAACCTACTGCTACTGTAGTTTTTCAGAAGAAAAACTGAGGGCTTGTTAGGAACTAAATAAGGATTTTGTTTCATTAAGCAGAATTAGCGCTTCAAAAAGTAAGCCTGTTTTTCCCTGTGAGAAAGCCTGTTCTTAAGTAATGTTCAGCCTTGCTTCCCAGTAATTCTTCTGGTGCAAGTCTGCTTGAAACATGCTTGTGCTGTACAGGTCTGAAGTATAGAGACAAAATCCAGTCTCAGAAGAGTTTAATGACATCACACTAACATGCTTTTCTATATTAACTTCTACTTCCCACCCCCTAGAGTGGCTGGCTCATCATCATGCTGCTCAAGAAACAGTTCATGAAAAAAAAAAAAATGTAACTGGAGGGGAAAGTAAATACAGGAAAGATAAAAACAAAACTCAAAACCTTCTCAAATTTCCCTGCCTCCGTACAGTTTGTTCTAAATAATCAAAAGAATTTGCAAAACACGTATTTACAAGACAGGACTCTGGTCTATCAAGTCATCCCTGAAGAGGGAAGGATGCAGCCTGCCAGCAGAGAATTTGTTTCACTGAAGAGTCAGACTGGGAGATTCCATCTGAGCTGCCATCAAACCCTTCCTGGAAGAAACCAGATGCTCAAGCCAGCACTCCTTGCAGACCCGGAGTCCTAGACAGTGCTATTGCTTGCTTAATATACCTAGCCCGTCTAGTAAGAGAGAAAGTAACTTACTTGATCATCACATCAAGTCCCTAGTTCATAATAATTCATAGGAAACAGAGTTGTAAGGGCAAAGCAGCTCACAACACGCTTGGCTGACACTACTCTGAATCAGGTGTAAGCCTCACTTACACAGGAGCAAGAAGAAAACAAAATCATCAGGCTCTCTGCTCTAAAAAGGGGAGGCCTCCCAGTTCAGCAACAATGAACTGCTGGGAGCCAGCAGAAGCAGTAAGGAACTGTCAGATAAAGCACCCATATGGGAAGTATACGAGAGGTACTGTACCACCTGCTGCGGTCTGATTCTCCTCCAGTGAGTAATGAGTACATTATACACTGCTGTATCTACTAATAATGGGGGAGTTCCTCTTAATTTCTGACACAAGATTACTTATGCCCTTGTCCACATCTAAATTGTATTTCCACTACTACATCAAACAACAAGAGGTTTATTCATCTTAACGGGCTATAATAATGCTTACAGGTCTTCAACACAAGATGTGTGGTTAAGCACTGTACCTTTCCCTTCTCTCGTGCAAAACATGTCAAGTTAAAGGATAAGCTATTTCTCACAGCAGCTAGGGGCCCCTAGAGCAGTGTTTGCTTCAAAACAAGTAAAATATTTAATATAGTGTCAAATTACAGCCCTGAAGTAATGTAGACCCTCAGCGGGCAGAGACAGTGAATATTAACTTCTATCACACCCACACATTATTAGCATTTGCCATCTTTCAATCAGGGCTCTGTTCAAATCTTTAGGGTTTTTTGCATAAAGCTCTTTCCACCTTTTCCATTAAACCCCTTACAGAAGGTCTGTCCGATTGCCACTTAACAATTAGATGCAATTCCCCCCAAAAAGAAACCCACCAAAAAACCCCAAACATTTCTTTGTTATGCTGTTTTCTTCAGTGAAAGTTACCAAGTGCCTGGTGATAATTCTGGGAGGTGCCTTGAGCTTTTGTAAACAGACTTGCAAGTTGGCTTTCAGTGGAGGTGGTTGTCCCAAATTATTTCCAGCCTGCAAACTCCCTTTAACACTGAAAATGGAAACCCACAAAGCAGCTCTGTAATTCCACACTTAAAGAGGTATGGCTTTGCTCATGAATCAGCCTTGCACAGACAACATAGCTAGGGAAAACTGTCAGCAGCACAATAACAATGCAGATTCAGACGTACAGGACTGAATTCTCTTTCTGAAACAGAATAACCAACTCTCCCTTCCCAAACCCAAATAACAGTTTTTGTGACTTTAGCCTTTTAACTACAGGATATACTTAAATGTGCCTGAATACATAATTAACAAATCGCAGCAGTTATTTAAAACTGGTCAAACGGCCCCTGTGATACAAGAGTAAATCTGACAAAAGAAACAAGCACATTCTGGTTTCATGCACTTCTGAAAGTACTCATTATTCATACTACTATCACCTGAATTGGTGTTAGTATGCTTGCATTGCTTGAAAGATTTTTCAAGCAGAAAAGCATATTTCTGCTCAATGTCTACAGTTTTAATGTTAATACCATTGTGTGTTCCCAATTCATCTTCAGTGACTTACTAGCATGGTATCCTGTAGGTATTGAATCTGCTTTCTGCTCTGGTGAATAAGAGGGTTTGCACCTTGAAACAGACAAGTGATATGCTGGCTTCCTGCCAGGTTCAAATGTGAACATTTTTATGTCATTCATTTAAGGATAGCCTACTTTACTAAGTGACTAAAATCTTATGCCCCAGAGACTTCAGCAAAAAACATTTTGGAAAGCCACTATTACATTCCACATTTATTTCAAAGACACTTTCTTCCCTGAGCAAAGTAAATTACATCAAGACCAGTCTCAACAATCATCTTCAGCTACAAACCCGACACCATGCCTCAAGGGTACTATGCCAAGTATAAGCATTTAACTTTCTTTCGTGCATTTAAAAAGGCTATGCTTGCACTACTTCCTCAGAAAGCAACGGTGTCATTCAGGTACTATAATTTAGGCTCCAGAATAAGCACCTGTATAGATAAAGGCACAGACACCTAGAAACAGGACACGCACACTCAGTTTTATCTTTGTACTAGAGTGCTATTTCCACCCAGGGCTACTCCATCATGGGCCCAAATGCAAAGCCTGCAAAATTAAGCATCACTGCTTCCAGTTCAGTGCCCCACTACCTCTAACTGCAGTCTCTTCATGTTAGGGGCATGCTTAAATTATTAAAATGTGCTAAGTATAACAGCCTCATTAAACCCTCCTTCCCCCTAGCTAACCACATAGCAGCACAAAAAGCGAACAGTGAATGAAGAAGGTGGTAACAGTCCACTTTGTTTCCTCATGTCTCCTCTATATGGGTTCCTATACTGCACTCATCAACACGGATACACAGCCTTAAGTAGTGAACTAAAAAAATACAACAGCTTGCCTTCTCATCCTCTTCCCAGTGAGGGAACATGCACAGAGCAATGTTTTGCCTAGACAGATAAGCAGACATGCACACACAAGTTGTTACAGATCTATGTCAGAGAAGGTGTGACAAAAAAAGCACATGCTGATGATGAGCTCTGCAATTATACTGGGAAGATTTTGCACCACTTGCCTGCAGTCATGAGCACTCTACAAAACAATCCAAAGCAGCAAACCTCCCATGGACGCATACATCTCGAGGCTCTGCTTGATATAAAGCAGCTGTACCTCACTCCACACAGCCTTGTACTGAGTTACCTTAGCAAGAGCTGACATTAATCAACAGGTCTGCAAGGTGGTAAGCAAAGTTCAGTGGAAACACCATTTTGGATACTGCATCAGCATAGCATTTCTAATTCTAGCTCCAGGGCCAGCCTGGTATCAGCTAGCTCTGAAATTTTCATTCCCTACAGTGCAGAAATGCTCTTCAATACCTTACACTGAGACCATTCTGGAGAGGACTTGAATATGATCTGATGTTACACGGAAGCAGGTGGCAGGTATGCTGTATTTGTCACTTAAAACATCCCATTGCTACAGGTATAAAAGGTCTGACAGTATCTCCTATTCTGAGGATGAAAAGACAGCAAGTTATTTTACCACCTCATCTATGCAACACAGATGGGAGCTATTAAAAACCATGGTTTTCTCAGGCCTCGATTAATTTCTTCCTTTTCAGGTGCTCCGGATATTGTAACATCTACAATGCAGGTCACCGCAAAGGCACCAAACATATCTTTATATACTCATATATATGTTATATAGTTGTCCCACTGTTCTGTTTCCATATTGAAATGCTGCTGTGTATATAACATATTTTGAAATACTGGTAGTCAATTGCCTTCCATAGTGCATTCTTTATGAAGTATGTTACAGCAGGTGTCAATGGGAAGCAAGATTTCATCCACAGTTGTATTCCTGCAATGCTATCCAGAATACTTCATTGGCATCAACAGGAGATGCCAAACGCCTCATACCAACTCTCTTCCCGCACTGAGGTATACGCTTCACTTTGATATAAAAAAGTTAAACCTGCACTGAATAATCTTGTAAATCTCATTCTTAGCTTCTAAGGACCAATACAGACTTTCAAACTTATCCCACCTCTGCCTTTCCTCCACAGCAGCCAGACTGTACTGGAAGATTTTTCTCCTTTCACCCCTCAATTCCCAGTGACAACTGCCTGCAATCCACTCTCTTGGTCCTTTTTCCTGAAGATAGCCTTAATTATGCTGGGAAGATCATAAGCAGAATGGGCAAGAAAGAGCTACGTTTTATGCATGGCCCAAGTAGAAGCACTGTTATCTGTTTCAGGTATGCTGAGCAGGGACACAAAAGATGAATCAAGGAAATAAAAAAGTCCTGCTTTGGGGGGATAATTATATTATAGTCCATCCTTTCACTTCTACAGGTCTTGAAATGGTCTTACCAACTGAAAAGACTGAATCCACACATGCATCCAATAGAAGCAGCACTTCCGTAGCATGCAGAAAAACCTCAATAACAAAGGAAGCTTCACCTAAGAGCATTTTCCCTTATGGAAAATAGCACAGACTCCTTCAATGTCCTAGCAAAGGACATTCAGACCTGCCGGTACCAGTGAGCACACAGGGTGCTAAAACGGGCCATTTTCAGAGCCCCTGCACAAAATGTGACAAGAAGAAAAATTACCTATTCTGAAAAAGCCTTCTGTATTTACCTTTGCCTCCCACAAAAGCCATACAACATTTTGTGTCTTCCAGGAGTGCCATCCCTCTTCCCAAAAGCCTGCAAAATTGGTCAGATGAAACTTCTACCTACTTCAGCAGGAATGTTGCCTGTACAAGGAAGCTGGGACTCAGCCTTGCAGTCTAACCACCTCCAGTCCTATTTCTGGGCTCAGAAGAGACCTTTTTAATATACACATAGGGAAGACAAAGGCATTCAAACTGCTAAAGACTTTGCAAAGTAGCAACTTTGGACTGTCATTTGAAGGTCAGCCTCCAACACACAGTATTTATCTGCTTATTGTCAAACAACTGCTGGAGCAGAAAGGAGTTTTAATAGAATATGTTGGTTAATCAAATCTGGAACATTAATGGGTTTTTCATAACACTGTGGTACTGCATCTATGAAAAGCAATGAAAAAATGGTTCTATTTAAAAGTGGTAATAGCTGTAGTCTTTGAACATATGCTTAATGAACAAATCTGTTAAGAAAAAAGGCCTGCGTGTATTGGAGTGGGGTAGTATGTTTGTTCTCACTTAAAGCGTGCCATGATGGCAATCATCAACAGCAAATGGCCTCTATTGTTGGGACTGAATAACATTCCATTCACCCATTTACTTTCAGGTGAAATTGCTTTCTTTCTTTTAAATAACACGCTCGTTTAGCTAAACAGCTGAGTTGAAAATAAAGCAATGCCAGATTCATGTTATTAAGGACACCTGATAAGCGTTCATGCTCTTTGGTAGGTGCAAAGAACCACAGTGTAGTTATATGCAGGCAGCTTGCTACCACAGCATGAGGTGCAGCACGCGTAAGCCAAATAGACTACAGTGAAGAGGCATTCAGATCCCATGGTGAGAACAGTCTAACAACCCCGTGCTAGCACATAGCCTAGTGGTGGGCGCAGTTTCAGGGATGAAGTCACATATGGTGCAACACAAAACCTGAACAGAATAGACTATGTAAAGCTCAGATGACAACCAGAAAGCTACAATGGCAAAGCACATGACAACAAACTCAATCTACTGGGTTTCCACTTCCATGAGCAGGTAGATGGATCCAATAAGCTGGTAGATATTTTTGTGAAATTTAAAGGCCAATTCCTTATGCTGGGAAGTAAGTATTGACAATATCCAGTCAAGCCCCAGCTGCCAGGCTATTTTTAAAGGAAGCTTGACAGATGTTGCTAAAATGCACCCCAAAAAAGTCAAACTTGTCAATACTTACTCCACTCATCTTTTGTCCTCCCAAAAGCTCTTCTCATGGAGTACCAGAATCTTCCCTTTTTCCACTAAATCTGGGAGTTTAAGCTCCTCAGTTCCACACTGAATGCTCCTAAGGAAGCTTCGTCAATACAGACTCCCCTTCCTGGTCTTTCCTTCAATAACATGCTTGAATATGGCTCTTCTGTGCAACTGAGCCAGATATCAATTGGAAGGTGCATTTTGTGGTGAAAGAGCCATAACTCCTGGGTTGCATTCAACCAGATTTCCTACTGCAACACACTGCAGCTGGAAATCTAACAACTAGATGAGACCATGCCATGATCACTTCTGCTTTGACAACTCTTCTCAGGCAGCAGGGTTGGGAGACAGCTCCTCACTGCTTTTGGACAGTTGAGCATGACTCAATGCTGGCTCTCCATCAGCTTTGCTGACTTTTCAGTCCTTGCAGTCCCTCCTCTTTTCAAGAACTTTTCCCTGTGAACATGCAGAGCAAATCTAGATTAACAAAGATCAGAGACCATGAGTAGGTGGAAAGAGATAAGAAGATGCACAAAGATAAAGCAAGTGTCAGGTTCTTAAGACTTGCTTTCTGAGAAAGAGCTCTGATACAATGAAGAGAATATTACATTGTTAAAACCTCTTATTTCTTGTGGATGGTATTCCTCTCCCATTCTCTTCTAAATGCTTTGCTTCTTGAAATATTTTTCTTACTGAGGTTTCTGGTATTTTCCCATGGTGACAGATATGTCACCAGCATGCATAAGTAAAGTATGAAACCTCAATCTGCAGACTGGTAAGGCAGAGGTCTAGAAAGCATGATTTGCAAAGGCAGTACAAGTTTAAGATACTGTGACAACAGACTTCTAAAGGGCGGTTTGCTTCAGCTAAAATAAAGTTTGCAAGACTGTTGAAGACACATGTCAGCAAGGTTTTGTTCTCAAAAATAACTAGCATTTTTACCAGGCTGATTTTCAGCATATTTTAGCATGCAGTAATATGAATAATTTGTCCATTAATCAACCACCAAATCCACCAACCCAACGAGTGACCATGAGGCATGCATAACATTTGGTAGGTAACTATGCGCCAAATTGAAATCACTGTACCGTTCTGGATCCCACATCCCTGAAACAGGCCCTTTGGTATTTCTGACCTCTAAAATGTCTGTTCTATGGCCTTAAATCACATCCTACAAAACCACTCTCATATGCTAACATGAAAGATGAGATTAAGCTAGACAACAGACTAGCAGCAACAAGCAGAGAAAGGAGAAGATAAAATAAAGATCATAAAAGTGCAGGTATGTTTAAGACTAATGGAAATTACAGTATCTGATGAGAGAAGAGATGAAAGACAGAAAATAAATACAAGGCCATAGAAGAGAAGCCCACAGGAGGAGTAGGAGTGTAAAAGCCTGGCAGAAGGACTGCGCAGAGACTAAAAACAGCATCTGGCAGCAGCTCAAATCAAACAAGGCAGCATATGCAAGAAGTGCAGTACATTGAAAACTTCCTTCCTCTTGGGGATTAAGTAACCTCAGAGTTAGGGTAGAGAGTCTTCCCTCCATCTCCTCTGGAATATCTTGCTTTAAACTCCGAAGCAGGAAAAAATCCAGTCAAACTTTTCTGTGATTGTAATTTCCCATTTCCCACTGTGAGCTCTTAATGGAAATTTTCAAAGGCAAAGTTGCAGAAACTAAACACTGTTTGTGATCCATTTTTCTATCAGGGAACATGCTGGTGGGTACCTACAGAGGTACCAGATGCCAGATTTTCAAAATTACCAATCCAACCAGGTAGGACTGGACTGTTTCACTTCTACTGAAACAACTTCAATAATTTTTCAGTAGATGGGCCTAACTTCCATTTTCAAAGGTGGCTTAAAGATATGGAGTCTATTTCATACTGAAAGACAATGAGACAATACAGACAATACCACACAGTTGCTTTTGAAACTGAGACTGGCATGCTTTTCATAATGCTACCTACCATATGCTTTTGCTTCCTTTAATTGTGTCTACAGATACAGCACACAAATGCGTGTCTACTTGTCACTCACAACTAAAGCATAGCTGCAGCTGTGAGAACATCAAATACTACAAACTGGGCAGTCTGAGGACAGCCCAGCATTCCAAATCTTAAACTCCAGCAACGATTATGATATTTGCATCTGCACAAAACCTGAGAAAGTCCCACATGGGAAAGTATCACCACACTAATGGATTCTATTGTGTTTTACATGGGAACCTGAAAGGCAACCAAAGGATTCCAGGATTCCAACTTCCACTAGAACTTCAGCAGAAAAGAAGTAACTAGTTTCCTTAAATGCCTCACAAAATCCCAGTCTGAATAACAGATCTTTGGCATTAATGATTAATTAAATAAATAATCTTTGGTATTAAACAAAAATATATCCTTGATACGGCTATGCTAGGCTAAGGGAGCTGGCAGACGAACAAACATACACCTGGGGGCAGCATCAACAGGTTTAAGCTTCTCTAAGTTACAAATGGTGGTTTACCAGAGTTACACCCCTTACTTGGTAGGAGCAAAAACCATTTTATGCACAGGATAGGAGAAGGAAGTCCATCAAGTCAACACACTTGCCATCTGTCCAGCTTGAGAAAGGATGAAGTACAAGAAGAATTAAAAGAAAAAAATGCTTAAGAACTTGTCCAGCCCTTCATAAAGGCATGCCACACCCAAAAAAAAATATCTTCCAAACATATTCCAAGTCATTCCTTTTTCTTTAGGGTCCTGACAAAGTCAAAATTTTGCTATAAGCATTTACCCATGCTACCCATATAGCATATAAGATGGCAAATACATGTTACTCACATATCTAATCCATTGGTAAACGCTAAACTTCCCAGTCACAATCACATTTCTTTTGATTCTCCTCGTTGTTGCAATTTAAATTTTCACCACTTTTATCTAGTGTGCTGTGAATACCACTTCTTCATGATTTGTAATGGAACAGGGAAAAAAAACAACCTTCCAAGAAAATGGGTAGGTTATTTCATGCCAGAGTGGCTTTTTCTGTGGTGCTATTTGCATTCCACATGCAAACATACGGTTAGCCAAACTCTGCTCATGTTACTATACAAACATTTCGTAAGCACAAATCTCTTTCTGAATCAAGCATTTGTTAGAAATGCCGACTACTGTTTATAAAAACTACAGTGAAATCTTGGAATATCCATGTAATGAAAGCTTAACATTAAATGAACGGTTTCTCAACTTATATTTGTCAAACCATTAAATAAAGAAAACAAGCTCTTCTTCCACGATGTTCACAGAGATTCTTTCCACTGAGTGTATATTGCTCTATTTTATTTCTCAAACAGAAGCAGTATAAACCACACAGAGCCGACTAAGGCTTCCTTATTCACTGCTTTTCTTTTCTTTTTGTATGTAATCTTCACGAAGTCATCAGGATTATTTGTGCAACACCACCAAATGAAACAGGGATTACAAACTGGCTCACAAGAAACATTTACTCTCTCACGTACTGCAGATAGCCAATACCTTTTTTAAAGTTCCTTGGAGGCAAACTGTCTTATATAATCCTGAAAGAAACTACTAAAGCAGTAAGGACTGCAGAACTAAAACTGGCACATGATAATTTACCAAACAGATACCTGTCAAAAAGAAGAGACTGATTTTTAATTTAACTCTGTTGAAATCACGGTCCTTGTGGATGCAGACCTGTAGACATAGTGCACCTTAGCACTGCAAAATGCCTCATTTTCATCCTCTCTCCGATTCTTTGATGCTGCTCAGAGAGGGACTGAGATTTTAATCAGTTTAATTTTCTACAGTGTTTTGTGTACACACTGCAGAAGAAACTTGCTTTAACATAGATTTAACTGAAAGACTTCAACTTCAAACTGTCAACCCAAGTACACACTCCTTCAAAAACAGCATTTTCATTTTGCTCATCCCCACAGACTCATGCGACCTCTTTTATCTGTATCATGTTATCCACCCGCACCACAGCAGCTCATGGCCTATTGTCACACAGCTACAACAAAACTTTTCAAGTCTCCAGGAACACCATACAGTTCTAGTTCACCACATTTTCTGCTTCATGCTCTGTCTCAGATGCAAGCATCTACAAAACCTAACACGAGGCAGTTCTGTGAAAAAATAGCCTTCTGGTTACCTAAAAGGACAGTTTTTCAATGTAGTCCATCATTTTATGGTTTCACCATCCCTCTTCACTGACTGGCACAAACACATCCTAAGTTTCCCAAGGTATTTTTCAGAATTTGAAAGTTAACACTAGTTTAACATTTGCCCTCCAACCTACCATAACCAAGCAATGCATTAAATGTTTCTCACTAGCTCACGTGCCCTGCAATGAAAATGACAATATTTTCTTTGCATGTGTCTTACTGACTACTCAACTTGGGCACTAAAACACCGGAAACCCTCAACCACAATCTACACAGCATTTTCTGCAATACTGAAGTTTAGCATGTTTGTGACAGCTGAACAGAATGATACCCTTTTCTTAGCCAAATTTGAAACAAAGACCAGACTACAGTCCTATGACAATGCCTGGACAATGTCTTCTACTTCAAACATCTACTGGAGCACCTCCCATCAACTTCAAAGACATAGATTTGCATTTCATGCACTATTTCCTGAGCCTTCACTCAAATTAGTATCACTGATAATTTCTAATTGTCTTTGCCTCTTGTGTCCATTCAGCCACCTCAGAATAAGGCCTTTCCAGGGTACCTTTTCAGCAAGCATACCTGCCAGAGACAGCCTATACACACACAGTTTCTTCCACAGTACTTTATGGATGTTTCCATGCTGACATTATTACATTAACACAAATGTAAGTGCACGACATTCAAGCTCACACTCAGCTGGAAAGATTTAACACAGGGGTTTTTTGGAACTATTCCACTTTATGTCACATGATAAATTATGTGTGATCTTTTCTTTCTTCCCTCCCACATCAGGTTTTCCCAGGCTAAGCTTTTCTGCAAGGCAGAACTACCCACATCTCATTCTGCAACAAAAACAAAACTGCTGGAAAAACTTACCCTTTGTATTGCTCACATATAAAGAGTAAGTCAGTATCACCGCTGAATTTAAGATGTTTTTAATGAACAACCTGTAGGCTATGAGCATGAACATATGATATTTTGGCCAAGCAGAATTCAATGGAGATGAGGAGAAGCAAATAAAGAAGGGAACGCTTCTCTTAGGGCAGTTTCAAAGCCTAAGTAAAAACACAATGGGAAGAAGTGTAGCCCCATATATAAACCACAAGGAACAAAAAACCAGGAGGGGGAAGGTGGGAGCATTACTGTACCAGAATGACTCACACATTTATTTCCCTCCAAAGCAGCCATATTGGTGGGCAGGAAATAGGAAAGGAAACATGAAAGACCTCTGCATATATTCAGTATCTGGAAGAACCATACATGGAGGATTTAAAGCACACAAATGTAATCTATTTTTTTTAACTACCCAGTTAAAAATAGGATGTATGTGTGGTTTCTGTGTTGGTGGATGGAGCAGATTCACTGATGGTTTAGCTCCATCCTTTTAACTACATTTTACTACAAATTTCAGTGCAGTGATAAATTTGATAAACTCTGCTAAGTGATTTCTGAATTCATTGTTTTATATAACAAGCAGAACTGCATTTACATCTTGCTTTAAAATTAATATAGTCTATGACTATAAAAATCAAGTAAGCTATATGTTTTTATTAAGTTTGTTTTCTGATCCATTTTCTTAAGTCAAAGCTTAAAAACAGAAAAGATGTCTTGCTGGCAAGTCCCAAGGGGAGTCATCCTTCTCTTACAGAGCAGGTACAATTCAAAACAAGTAACAAGCACCATGAAAAGACTGTGGATAGTTCCAAGCCCACCATCAGCACCCCCACTGCTCCTCTGAAACTTCTGCTCACAGCATAATCGCTAGCTGTGTGCAACAGCTCCTGAGAAGCAGGCTTCACTGCACCCATTCCACTCCAGCAGCATGTCCACGAGGTGCAGAACTAAGAAGTAACCGTATTTCCCAAGTGATTGCCACTGGAAAAAAGGAAATCGTACCTCTTCACTCACTACTGAAGGACAAATTATATCCCCAAACTACATCAAATGGTCTAACAAAATATGCTATACATCTCTATATAGTTCTCCTTATGCTACCTTGACACAAAGGGCTCCAGTATCTGAATGAGTTACCCCAGTACATAGAGTTATTATTTCTGTTAAGTGGAAGTGTAATGGACTCTGCATGCTCTCAAGTCCAATGCGAACAGAAGACAAGATTGATGAGATTCAAGCAAGAAGTGCTCAGTGCTTTTACAATAGCAGAGTAAGAAGGTGTACATGTAGTTACAGGGGTTCAGCTGACACAAGGTAACTTGATCACACACGTATCTTAATTTTTAACATAAAGCTGTTCGCAATGACAGTAGCCCCAAATGCTGTTCTTTGGCCTTTCTTAGTGCCTGCCATCCACCAATACCCAAATGCTGATATAGAAGTGTTTTCTTTACACACACTGCTGTGCAAGGAACTTGGTATTGTGACATTTCCAGGGAGGCCAAGTAAGAATTAATGCTGAACCTGCAGGCACAAGGCCTGTACCTCTAGGTCCTTGGAGCTTCTAGAGTTACCTCTTAAGCTACATGCAACCGTTTTAGTCTGCCTTCAGTACAGGTGCCTTGCCAGACTTCACACTTAATCCCTCTCTCTACACTGCCTCTAAATTCAAGCATTCCTCCTCTTCTTCCTCTTTCTTCCACCAAGTAACTTAGGGACAAACATAATTTTAAACTGTTGAAGGAAATATTCCCGTCTATGGCCTAACACACCTCATCTTTCTGTCCCTCCAACAGCATGTGAATGATCAGAAGAAAACACCACTAAAGCAAGGACAGTTTGGAATCACTCCTATCTCTGAAAATGCATACAGCCTTATTCTCAATTACCTTACATCTTGCAGTTATCATCAATGCAAAACTGATGTGAAAACAATATTCAGCTTTGGTAGCGTTTTACACCTACTTTAGTCTGATGTAGAAGAAACATGCTGCAATGTGCCCATGACTACTAGGAAAACCTTGAAGTCAGAGTACTTTTAGGGGAAGTCAGTCACCTTAAACAATACAGGCAATACAACTGCATGACCTTCCTTTTAAACCTCCCGTGTGTCCTTTGTTATGCTGACAGTGAACACTAGTCATAGGAGCACTTACTCATGTGTGTAAGTGCCAGCAAAATCAGGCTCTGAGTTAAGAGATTTCAGCACTTCATTTTGCTCGCTATGAAGCTCTAAAGGATGTGTCACAGAGGACTGATAAGCAATTGCAGAACTTCTGGTAGCAAGTACTCAGCAGCACATTCAGACTACTTCATGGAAGCAAGAGTGACTTTATCTTGTGCTCTGCATAAGCAAAACTCTGTGGTTTTAAGCTACCAGGTTAATTTTTGCTGAAAACACTGGCAAAGCCTAGACACAAGCAGAAATTGTGCACACAATTACCTGGATGCACACCCTAGCACTGACAGAGTGGCAAAGCAGGTCAGTGGGCAGGAACATCATCACAAAACCCAAACCAGTAAAACTGTTTATTGCTACTGTTTACTTTTTCACTGTTCTGGGAAGGATGTAGAATATATTCCAAAGAACACATTCAGGCAATCTGTAGCAACATTATGTTGTGAGATGTTCCCTCATTCCATCTATGACCCCAAATGAGACAAGATTACTTGCCCAAGAAGGGACTGCACAGAGCCATACATTCTCCTTCTGTCCTTATACTCCCTTTTCTCCATGTCAAGAATGGATGACCCTGAAGACAGGGCCAAGTCTCCTGGGGCACAGGAACAGAAACATGTTATTAAAATAAAGTCTGCACAGAAATGTTTTCTGTCTTGGAATCTGAAAACAAAGTTTAATTAACCACCTGAGTGGAAAGCAAAGTGTAGCTTATATAACGCAGACTATCTGTGGACTCTCACCCCCGTCATTCTGCACAGCCCCTTGTAACCGCTAGTCCACGTAACAGCAATTTTTGCTGGTAAAATTAAAGTAACTGGGATGAGGGATCTAGATGCCAGCTTTCACAGAGATCAAGAAAGAAGAGACAGGTTTTTAAAACAGAGGAAATAGAAACAAATCCAAATGACACAAGCTACTACATAGTTCTGTAAAGGAAATACGGCTTTGTTGCTTCTTGAACTCCTAGAAATCAGTTTGTCATTAGATAGAGAGTTATTCAGTGCTACAAAGAGAGATTCTTGTATGAATGAGATAAGCCAGTGAAAAGCATAATAAATTTGGAAAAAATTTAGCTCTGGGAATAACAGAGGTCTGTCCATTGAATACCTGATTATCTACTTGTCAGGCCACAGAACTGTAATTTGGTGGTTTGGGATTCTGTCTTTGGTTTCCAGCATCCCCATTTTTGGAGATTCAGCTCAAAAGACTGTCTCCCATTCTGTGTTTGCAGAGTTCTTAGCTCAGTGTGTCCTTAATATTTCTTGGGGAATTTAAATGACACTGCAAACACTTAAGGTTAGCTTCATGTTGCAGTTAAGATGACCTAACATTACACTGCTGCAGAAGAAGAGGGGTTTGTTCCCTCCTGTTCACTCTCCTCTTATTGCATCATATCCATCCATCTTACCTAACTATGCAGCAACGAGGCTGCTGCTTCAGCTTGCAGAACTGATGGAAAACTAATTAATTTGGGGGGTGGATTAGTCATCATTGGGGGAGTGAAAAGGGGACCATCTTCAGTGGAAGCTCAGTGCTAGATTAAATGCCACGTTGAACTGCACTCTGCTTACAGTGACTTACAGAATTTCCCTGGGTGTTCAGCTCAGTAGTATCTGCATGTATGTTTTACAAACTATGGCTAAGCAAGTATCAAATGCAATTCAACTCCTCTGTTACAGCATACTAATCTTTGTGAAAACCTCACACCCATTTTGTCAAAAAAAGAAAGATCAAATCTTAATCAGGGTAGATAAATACAAAACTTTCCAACAACATTCCCACTGGAAAAAACAGAAGGGTTTTTCCAGCCATTAAAAAAAATTAAAAGGTAAACTCAGAGAATTACATATGACACGCACAGCTGTCCTAGTGGACATTTACAGCAATTATTTGAAATTCTCATGTCACTCGCAACAGAGATTATCAGCTGGTAGTTATAAAAACTTAATGTATATTAAAAACTGTGACCAATATTGTTTTCTGTGCATAGAGATAAACATCCTGCTCAAGGATCTGAACTCCTATTTAAAAGCAAAACCAAACATTAAGAATTAAAAAAGCACTCAGTATGGTTCTGAGACACGTATGTGGCTGCATTGCATATTCCCTGCCTACACTGACAGTGTGGGAGCTCTGTTAGTCATCTAATGCGCATATTTGCTTGGCACAATGCCTTTACTTTCTTATGCAGGCAAGAAAGATGATCGCCTGTTTATTGTATTCTTACATCTTCATTGCATGCTCTTCAGTCAGTATGACCAGGCTTTCCCAATTCAAACTACAAGCTGTTAGAGGACAGACCAGTTCAAAGTGAAGCCCAAGGACTGGAGGTTGTTAAGCACATCTGTAGACAAGGGTGACTTTTAGCTTTATGCTACTTAAACACTTTTTTTTGGTGGGCCCTAACAAAATGTTTGTTTTACAAATAAAGGCATTTCATTGAATCGAAGTCTAATCTAGTTTTGCTTTCAGCTCTGGCACTGATCCTTTTATTATCTTCAAGGGCATCAGAAGGTCTCAGTTGGATTGCTTTAACTGTCCTCTCCTCCAGAATGGAGGCAAGCTGGAAACCTGAATTTAGTTTTCAAGTGTAGCTGTCATAATACCTCTTTACCCAGACTACAGCAGGATCACTTAGATCCCATCCTTCTGGCATCCCAATTTCATTTAAACCATACAAAACACATAAAAGAAAAGTGTGTCTTTTTAGTGTAATGTTGACTGTGAAACAGTATACAGAGGAACAGAGGGAGATAGAATTTCCAGGTGCCTCAGTGTTGTCAGACCTTGAAGGAGCGACATTTCCCTTCCCAATGGCCCTGGATGCTTACTTCATGTTACAACCTGCTTTGTTTGAATTAGCAAAGCACCAATTCAATTGCTTTCTGACACAAGGGAAGAAGTGTTTTGAGGGGAAGTAGCTCACGCTGCTTCTAAGGTATCTCAGCAGTGAATCCACGTAACACCACCTACTGTATTTATGTCAAGAAATCATCTCACACTGCCCCACTCCACTGTGGAAACTGGCAATGCCAGTCTTCACAGGCAGCCTGGGACTGCCTTGCAGGACCTCCCCTACCCCCTTCCTTACTTTAAGGACCTTTGGCAATACAGGCTGCCATGTCTCTGCTCTTTTTCCCCCAGATGTGCAAAAGTTTGGATTCCTGAGGAGTGCAGCACTTTGCTGTAATGTCTGCTCACTGCGCTCAGTGTGTTAGTATCTAGCTGGAAGGAACAGCTTTTGACAAGCAGGAGTTCCAAACAGGTAAGATCTGGTCTGATCTAGTGGAGTTCTGTCTTTAAATTCTATCATGGTAAGACAGAAGAAATATGTGTGAAGCACTCACAATAATCAACCATTTCAAGTTAATTAGCAATTAATTTTGTGAACAACTAAAGTCTAGCAAAGATACATCTTGAGAGATTCTGGTCACAGTTACCCTGATGCAAAATCTAGATTAACTCCTAGAAAGAACATGAATCTCCATGACAGTTACTTCAGATTTACAACCAGCTACTCTGAATTTGTGCACTTGTTTTCACAGCCATGTGGGAGATCTGTCTCAACACAAATCAGCTCTGCTCTCCTGTAGATTCGCAAGGTACACAGAGTTACATTTCTGTAAAAATCCAGCCTCAGTGAAATGGGGAAATTAAAAATTATATGCTCCGATGAAACCTAAGCCTCCCACATAACAAGCAAAAACCCTGCTACAGAGCCAGTCACTACAAGTGGTCACAATATCCTCCCCAGCTCCCAGTCTTTAGGCAGTAAGGGTAATTCCCTCTCACTGGATTTCACAAAACAGAACAGCAATCATCAAAATTACTATTCTTCTGCCTAGGACTCTTAAGAGTATTAAGAATGCTAGATCCACAGAGTGCACAGTATTGAGTAGTCCTACAACCCTACCAAAATCCACGTAAGTCTTTCATGACCATCTTTCTAAGAGGGTAAAGAGGGAGTAAACACCTTCTGGCCGTTAGCACTGACCCATGTGATATGCACTGCAGCTGTGTCAAAGAAATTTTATATGAAAAAGGAGTTACCGTCCTGTCACGCAACCCTTCACCCTTCTACCAGCTCTACTTAGCTCTGCCTCTCCATCTCTGCACAGCCAGCACTTCCCCATTCTTTTACTCCTTAAGCTAACCACTGGGTTAAAATGAACCCACATGAATCTCAGTTCAAGTAGTGCAGCACTGCTCACGAAATTCTAACTTGATTCAGGTAAGGAAGTGTTTGCATGCTTCTGGGTGAGCCAGAGTACAGGTTATAAACTAACAAAGACCAGAAACAGATCACAGGCAACATACAAATGCAAGTGCTGTAAATTCTGAAGCCAACATATGTTCAGAGAGCTTGACAAATCGTTTGTGGAAACATCAGAGAGAAATACTTGGAGCCACTTTTGCTAGATGGTTTAAGTTCACATTAAGGACTTGCATCAAACTTATTGATGTGGGGACTCTTTTTAAGCAAACTATAAGACCTCTCCATACCAGCCTAACTTTAAAAGAATTGGACACATTGCTACCTGCCTTCCACTGACAGTTACGTTCACAGTGCAGGTCATAACTGCCTCACCAAGTTTTATCCTTTGCGGGAACTGGCTATCTGAAGAAGCCCAGAATCCGCTTGCTCTTCCTTTGTGTCATGCCATCAAGTGGGGTTGATAGGGTTACTCAGGATGATCAGGCCAACTCAGAACACAGACTACATGCATTCATAAGAATGTTTCAGAGCGGTATTTCATTTTGGAATATTATTTTTGCTCTCATGTGCAACATAACTCTGAAGACTATTTTACCATTAGATATTCATGTGGATTCACGATCTCTCTGCATCTGAGTCTCTATCAAAACAGCCTGATCAGCTTATGAGCAAGCATCATGCTAGCAAAGCATATGGCATGGGTAAAGGCAGCCAAAATTTTCAGGGTTCCCAGCACTCATACAGTTTCAAACAGTGTCAGTCAAGTACACTCACAAGCCAGTCAACCCACAGTAGAATACACAGAAGAATAGATGTCATCCCTAGATAAGTTTTTTCTCTTCAGCAGTATTCTAAAATTTCAAAAAAATTAAGCTATTTTCATGGTTAAAGCTAGATTGGGTGTATGTGTGTGTATTTTGAATCTATAAAAATGCCTGAAAAGGGATAGTTGTTTGAGAGTGAAGCATTTTAAAGGACTGGGAGGCGGGGGGTGGGGGTGGGTGGTGTTACAAGAAGGATTAGTTCTCACTTAAGTATTTAAACGAACTGGCTGGAAAGTATTTAGTAACAAATAATTTGAAAACAAAATGGTAATTTTTAAGGTGGCACACCCTGAAAGGTAGTATACAACAGCTAAATAAATGTGGATCTTTATAAAAGATGACAGTTTATCTAAGTAATTCTACACAAAAGAATTTCTTCTGCATAGGCCAGTTTGGTTCTTACAATTAGACCTCCATAAAACTATTAAACTTTTATGAATTTGTCTACAGATACAAGTTATGTCACAATATAGTAGGATGAGTATTTTAAGAATAGCTATTCCCAAATGAATATTCCGTACATATAATTGTTTAGAAGGTTATTGCACAGTGATTTTATATGGATAGCCTGTAAGTAGTACACAATATTGTAGCATCCCACAATAAAAACAATTCAACGTTTTTCTGAGTTGAAGGAAATCAATCTAGCTTCCAGATGTACCAAGAACTAAGTAAATTCCACAGCAACCTATAATGCTTATCTCAACCTCCATAAAATTACTGGCCCGAAATAAGCTAGAATTACACATAAATCTCAGGTGCCTCTTCTGAACTTAGCTGAGCTCACTAACGGGTGACATAGGAATTAAACTGGTTACTGAAGGCTGGGCATGAATATCCTGCTTAATTTCTAGAAGACTAACTGGACACAAAGCAATGTATCTTTGCACTGTTTCTCCAGGATCTCCCCAGATGACTCATCCTCCTGCCTAAAAAACAGCATGAAAGTAAACCAAAATCTCTACATTATCAGAATCAAAACTGCTTTGTACAGTAGCAAGAGAGAGACTAAAACCCAAACTGGATGCCAATCTGCAACCTGCGATTACATTTCCAGGAAGCTAACCCACCAAGGAGTATACTGCACCCTAGAGAGTCCTTAATGAATAGCCTCACATTTGCAATAGGCTAGTTGAGGTTATGCCAGCATTTATATTATAAATCCCTAATTATATGTTATCACAACAATCCTAAATCTTACTGCAACATGATATATAGGGATCCAGTCCAGAAAGACAGAATCTGGGAGGGAGGTGGGGAGAAAAACATAGTACTAGAGTAGACTGGATTTCACATTTTAATTTGAAAATAGAAAAAAAAAAAAAAAAAAAAAAAAAAAAAAGAGAAGCTTGGAATAATTTCAAGTTCCAAGACCAGAGAGCATTTTCGCAAGTATTTAAGGCTGAATCCTCGAGGTGGTAAATGCCCTTGACTCAAATCTCAGTGGGGCATTATGGCTGGTTAGCATCCCCTTAAATAATCAGGGACCCCTTGTCTAAGCACTCGATTATATCAATGGGCATTAAAGCGTGTAGCTGCTTATGGGGTCTGGATCATAGTCCATCTGTACTTGCTCTGTTATTTGGGGTTTAGAGAGCTTGATCCTGCTTCCATCACAGGGCTGATGATGTCTACAGTCCAGGGTCAGGAAGATAAGCACTATGAACTACCAAACCTGATGAAACATACAGTATATACTAAGAGCTTTATGTGCAGAATATACTTTGCATTAGATGGAGCATTACTCTCCCTTTGATGTTTACATGTGTATTTCACAGTATCTTGGCATTGTTTCTTTAATTAGAAAATACTTAGTATCAAATTTGCGGTCCCTATAGCTTCCAACCCCATCAGCCAGAGCAGACTACATGCCTCTAACTCCTAATTCTTGGAAATCGATTGCAGTAGTGGGGAGGGGGAAGCAGCATTAGTGTTAAGAGCAGACAGAGGCATTTCATGACGATCCAAGTCTGCAGTAAGTGATCTCAGTATTAAAGTAAGGCCAGTAAGTGGTTTCAGTACCAAACAGAGGCCTATCTGCCAACTGCTTCCATCCTTCATCCTCCTGAGGTCCATGCACTGGTGCCCCTAAATGTCCTGTGATACCCCATGTTGTATCCTTCAGTAGTTGTTACCTTCACAGAGGTGCACATGTGCCCAAGAATAGCTTTCGGAGTGCCTCAGCCCTTGGCTACACCAGGTCTGTCCCACTTGTGAACCCCAGCAAACAGGCAGCGGGGCATGGGAGAATCCCCCTTTTATCCTGCCCCCTGCATTCTGGCTGTGTCCTCAGGTGAAAGTAAAATAGTATCAAGGCCCCCGGGGCCATGCCACAACTTCGCTGCTTGGGTTTTGCCAACTCAGCTTTGATTACTACCGCTTCAAAGCATCTACCCATGGCAAAAACAGTAGGTTTCTTCCGAAGTCCAGGGCTGCAGCTCAAAATGCAGTGGCAGTCTGTTACGACTTTTCTTAGAGGAAGCTAACTCATAGAACTCAGGTTCTATGTGGGGACTCAGGAGCTCCCCACCCTGTCCAATATAAGACTTCCCACTGTTAAGACAGCAATGTCTTAATTTTACCTTAATTGTATTAAGTATTTGGACACTACAAGCTACAAATGGGCCACATACACAAGTACATTAAATACAACCACCCTCAAAACACACCCATTTGAAATCTTAGTCATTCACAACATTAAGACCCCATAAGTCAACAATCAAGACACTCATCCTGACTAGCAATTACTAATCAGAAATCACACTGTAACTCAGAACTGTGTCTTTCACACACTGTCATCTTCCCTGCATAAACCACGGTGAGCCTGGCCTCCTTCCATTATTCCTCCCTTTCTACAAACAGGTTGAGTTTACTAGCATGGTACGTTGATCTTAAGAACGACTCAATCAGAAAACAGACAATGCTCTAGAAAGAGAGCAGTTTTCTGGTTTCCATCATTGTACCAAATGGCATCTTCCTGCCTGCTGAACGGCCACCTTCTCAGGTCAAATTGCCCCATTGACCTTGGGGTGCTACACGTTGCTGAAAGGAGCTGAACTGGTTATCTCAAAAGGATGAATACAGCACCTCAAACCACCAGTGTATCGCTGCTGTATCCGTTTAGCCTATTGCTGCCACAGCCTTAAAAATTAATGAGTTCTCTAGGGAGTATAGAGGCATAATGCTCAAAGCAAAAGAAGCTTCTGCCAATACTGTTTTCTTCTCCCTAGACACCACTTAAAGTCAAAACAGAACAGCAGCTTTGGTCCCCCAGCGGAGCAGCAGGATCCTTTCAGACAGAAAAAAAATACCTATGGCTGTGTGGACAGCTGCAAGCCATCACCATGTAGTTTGATCTTGTTCCCTCCACCATCCAGATGATTTCTGCCATCAAGTTCAACACAAAGAGAAATTAAGCTTCATTTTGGGGTAACTTCTGAAGTTATCTTGGTCCAAGTTTTGCGAAGATGCTAAACCTTGCTTAGAAATGACCCGCATACAACTAAAGGGGGTGTTTAGTTTCTCCAGCTCTACCACTGACTTGATTTCACACTTTTCTTTTCCTGTGCATCAGTTAACACCCACAGATGCGATACAGCATATACACAGAAACACAGGTCAGCAAAATAATTTATGTAAGGCCCCTTCTTTAATGAACTCTCTCACACAAAGGGGAACATCAGCAGGTGGGGCTCTGCTTCTGCATCATATTCTTCAAATGTGAATGCCTGGCACAGGCAGAGGGAGATAGTGCAGAGGGGGATAAGAACAATCACTCTCATCTTTTCCAGACCTTGCTTTTCATGGCACGACTGCACACAAAAGATGCAAAACAGAAACAGTTTCTTTTGCCTTCCAGTCCATTTGCTTCCCTAAAACCATTCCTCACATTAACCAGTGTCACTGAGAAATAGTCTGTGCAGAGAAAAGTTTAGAAACCCTCAAATAAAGTTGGTTAAGCATTCAGAATAATCATCAATTAACAGCCTCCAAATGATGCAGTAAGGGATTAGTACAGCAGAGGAGCTTTAACATTTACACTGATATAAGGACTGAGACCAGTTCTTGAACAGGAAAAAAATGCTTCTCTAGGACAAAGGACCAATATAATGCAAATCACTATGATTAGCAAGCAAGGCTTTATCTACCTGACATGTTAGCAAAATCTCAGATTTATGTTAATCTCTAGCTCTGGTAATTTAGGAAGCATTAGCTCCTAAAGTCATGCAGCAACCCAAGAAGAAAGTTGGTAATCACAAATAGATAGACGCAATGTTCAGTATCTCAGGAAATGGCCTACAAATGGCTGGCTGGATTAATGTGGCAATTTCGAGGACCAATACTGGTTTCAAGATGGTACCTCCAAATACCCACTGTGTTCTCAGAATCGAAGAGCAAGCTGTCCATAGCAATCAGCTGCAAAAGAAGAACACAGACCAGAAGCAAATGATTCTTTTACGTATCCTGTAGTGGTAGCCATCAGCGCATTTCAGTTCATGACAATGTCCCTTACAAACAAGGGATTCTATAGCTTCTAGGGAAAAGCTGCTTCTTTAGTACTTAGACAACATCAGATAGAAGCTGCTAATCTGAGAGGATGTAGTGGATAAAGAGGGCAGCTTGCACTTCCTTGGTTTGAAGCTTTTGCAGCAGAAGGATACTCAGGTCTTTGTGAAAGAAAGAAATACATAGCTAGAGGTGACACATGGGCTGGAGAGGTGACAGACAGATGGAAAGGATGAGAGCCATGCACAGAACAGCAGAGACTGGTATCAGCTGAAAAAAATGAAGGAGGAAAAGCTTGCTAAACACAGATAGGAGACAATATTCCAAACTGGAATAAATATCCTGTTTCAAAGATAGTAAATCAGCTTAGAGATCTGCTCTCAATTTCTACTTCTGTTCGGTATCAACAACCAAGGAAGTGGGATGCCTTAATAAAGTAAATTCCCAAATGACAGCAGACACTATGCCAGCTAGCTTTGGACTGCCTTCTCTTCTCAGTGTAATCAGCAAACTCACAGACACAGCTTTACAAATCCCAGGACACCAAATAAATGCCAGTAGGCTGTGACAGAACACAGTAAAGCCAGAGACAGTGTCAGCAGGACCTGACTTCTAAGAAAGCTTGCCAAGCAGCTGGGTACACAGGTCTCCTCTATCCAAACACAGGAACCAGCACCGTGCCTGAATCAGTATCTTGCCACTGGCACAATTTGGGGGCTTAAAAAAACCTCTATGTAGCATTAAAGTCATGCCCAGCACTAACACAATGCAACAATTCTCAATTTAATCTAAAACAAATTACTATAATGTAACCTAATCCTGAAGGGTAACAGACTGAAAACTCATGTTCTGAGCTGCACAGAATACACTGCAGATAAAACACTGTGGCTTAATTGCTGGCTCTCTCATTATCTGTCATCACTACAAAACTTTAGAGCACTGATTCCCCATTTGTGAACTGCTGCCCATTGCCAACACACAGAATTGCAGCAAATGGCCAAAACTACATTCAATAGTAAGGTCTGTAGTGTTTCCAATCAGGAGTTTGAGAGGTAAGGGTACCAGAGTGCATAAGAAACTCAAAGGGTTTGCAAAGACAATGTTTTTTCCTAAAAAAAATCATGACATACACTGTTATACACGATGCTTAAAGCTCAAAAGAGATAAAAGTTAAGAAAAAATAGCAGTGCCTGCTTCAGGGAAAAAATAATTAAGAAACTAGAGATTTTATAAAACATATATATCATGGAGAATGTTACACATGCTTGCAGGAATTTACCAGAAAGAACAGAGCACTTAAGGGTCTGAAAACATGGTTTATGCTAAAATACAGCATTTGGGCACTCAACTCCTTCTGTATGTCAGAGCAAGTTAGGCATCATTTAAGTATGGGAGAAGTCTCCCTCTAATTTAAAAGAATCTGTTAACTATTTCAATAACGTGGCCATTCTAAACATGCTCTGAAGGGCAGAAACAATCACCAGCAGAATACAATAGCCGTTACATGCTTTTTAGTCACAGGATTTGTTATAGTAATTCATGAAGCTCCCAGCAGTTTCATAACAAAGTAATCACATAGGCAATTTCACAGAAATGATCGTGTCTGTACCAGTGTTTCAGGTTATGAATGTTTGCAGGCTCTGATTTCCTTGTTTAGAGGAAGACTGAAACAAGCCAGCTACTTAAATGATCCCACCTCTCTGTGTTGCTGTTCTCAAACTTAAGGAGCAAATGCTTTGGTGGCAGTGATCTGTACTGGCAAGGGAGGCTCTGCTCCTAAAGGAGGCAGTTACAGCCAAGCCTCGGGCTGGTAATATGCACTGTTACTGAGACTGAAAATGAGGGAACAGATGCTGTTGGAGTATGAAATGGAAGATGTTCTAGAAACGAAAATAAACAAATTAGCCATACTCAACAAGTCAAGGTACAGGAATGAAGCGCCAAGTCTCTGTTCTTAGGAATAAAAAGAGCTCTGCAGAACCGTCAGAAAAAAAATGTACTGTTGAATAAAATGGATTGCCTTTCCCAGAATCTCTGGATGATGCTAGAAAAAAAAAACATATTAAGTATATTTATCTTACCTGTATTTAAAAAAAAAAAAAACACAATAAAAAAACAACCCCAAAAAGTGAACAAGCAAGTGTAATTCAGTTAACTGCCAGTAAATTTTTAAGTGGTAACATACATCCAAGGGAATGCTTCAAATAACATCCCTGGCAAAACAAGTACCATCTTGGAGGCTGAATCAAGATGCCTAGCTTGCTTCTAAGTGTTCTGACCTAACCAGCATGACCTAAATCTTGCAGGAGTGGAGAAAAATGAAACCTCAAGCCCATAAGGATTCTCACTGCCACTAGCAGCCTACAATAAGTCTGCCTGCCTTATTATTTTATGGGAGTATATGCCTGTATTTTAAATAACCCAAATGTTGGTCAAATCCAAGACAGCACTATGATATGCAAAATTTCATTACTGATTGAGAAACACATGGAATGCATCCAGGGAGACTGAGCTGCCTGCCTTTTGAGTAAGAACTGTAAGAACAGGTCTCCAGAGCAGCTGTGTGGAAAAGTTTTCAGTGTTTGTGTGTTGTCACCACAGCTGCACATGACAACTGCCAACCTACAACCCATGGACTGCTTGTGACAACCCAACTTTCAACAACGAGCTGGGATCAGCGAGCAGGTTCAATAGACTATTCCACTTCCCTCAACCGAAGAAGGAACTTCTCAACTCCTCTCCCTTCCCCTCCAAGGTCATTCTACATGTGAAGTATAGCTGTGGTCCTGGCAAGCTGGTCAGAGGCAGGAATGGGCCTACCAAAAAAAATCCTTCTTTAAGACTGAAAGTAGTTAAGTATCTACCTGCCAAAAAAAACCCTGAACCCCCCCCCAAAAACCCAAAACCAGCTAGTTACCGTTTACCCCACCTCAGTTTCTTTAATGCTGCTTTCCAAATGATCTAAAATTTGTTACACTCCAATGAGCCTTCCCCTTACCCACACCTACAAAGTATACACCTCCACCTAAACAAAGTCTGTAGCATTGTTGGTTGCTAAAAATCTCCCACTACTGAGGCAGCAGGAAGAAGGTAGTAATTGGAACAACCTGCTTTTACAGACTGCAAATTATCCGTTACGAAAATAGTTACTATTTGTAGCACCTGAGAGGTACAGTTCAGAACAGATATCCTCACCATGCAGAATTCTTTAGTATTTTTTAGTAGTTTTGGTTATTCAATGATACCTGAAAAAACTCTCCGCATCTTTATAAAATCCCAGCATTACTTCCTAACAAACACTAAGATACCATCAGAGGCTCATGAAATCACTGGTGTTACAAATAGAGTATATTCTCCCACTGAAAAGGAGTAGCAACTATCTCCAAGGAAAAAGGAAATGCTTCTTTCTCAGGGTAGAAACCACCAGCATGTGGAATTAAGGAAAAAATGAGATACAGCCTCATTTTGGAAGTGAAGTATACATTAATCCAAATGATTTCAGCATCTAAATTAATCTAAGCCACCCCTGCGAAGAGGTGAAATCTGCAGAGAATTATTAAACAGTAACATAAGTAGTATGCTATAGTTTCAATAATGGAAGAAGGTACACATAAACTTAGTGCTGGTTAATACAAATGGTCCTGTAAGCTTTGTTTGAGTCTTTAAGGACTGGAAAGTTTCAAGTTTCTGGTTCTAAAAATGTCAGAAACAATACAGGTAGGCTATGAAAAAAAAAAACCACCAATGACCCAGCAGAAGGAAGTGTAGATGAAATAACTGAAGGTAACCGAAACATCCCAAATTGTATCTCCTCAACAAAAATATTCTTTCCTAAAAGCTTTCAATTTAAATTTAAGTGCAATCACAATTTTAGAATGTGTTTTAACTCACAGGTCAACACTGAATTAGTTTTAATGCTTCTTTTGACTCTCATCTGTGATGATTTCACAGGCTGGTGTGGTCCTACAGTACAAACACTCCACTAACAAGTACTTAGGAGCCTGACATGAAAAACATAACTTACAATTCATGTATTGCAAAAAAAACCCTGAAATACTTAATGAGTTTTACCAAAATTCCTAAAAATAATTTACTATTTTTTTGAAAACAATTTCCTTCAAGCATCTTGTTTGCTGTTTTACATGCATCAACAGCCCCCACTGTCCCATGTCTGCTCCCTTTCCATTTATTGCAAACAATTTTATACTTTACTGACTTAAGTTTACAGACTAGTGGTGTTCTTACACCAATTTTCAACACTTAATTCTTAATGACACATAACATAAGTTATCTTTACCTTTACCCCTTGCATTTGAGTAAAGGGTATACATTCCCAGACACAGAGAACTCGCAAGATCTAGGGAGACCGTGATTTCTAGGTGTAATTCTCGTATCAGTAAACGTGCATTTCAAGAAGTAACAAACATTGCAAGAGTCACTTCTCTGCTGCACTAGTAATACAAGATGCATCATTACCTGTTTAAACAGCTACAACTGTAAATAGGAAGTATTCTTTTTTCTATACAGACATAGAACAAACAAAGGAGTGCATATCTAAGCTGACATTTAACTGTAACTTCTCATATCGGGTTTACAAATGAAAATTCCTATCTTTACCAAAGCACATGTACTTTGAAGATCTCTCTTTTGTTACACTTCAATTTGCATTTTTATTGTGCTCCTTTTGTTGTTTTATCCTCCTTCAGGTTTAGATGAGATTTCACCAACTTCTGAATAGCAATTCACATTTAAGAAGAGTCTGTCTACACAGGGCTACGAATAGCCATTCTAAATATTTAGGCATAGACATTTCCACATTCACAGTCTGCTTCTGTAGGAAGCGTGCACATGTGGAAAATAAGCTTGGTACACTAATGATCATGAATTTCCATATCTAAATTAGCCCTCCATTTCTCAATGAAATACATCCATGTCCTGCAACTCTCAGGGTCACATAGGAATGAAAGACAGGATTTGATCACTGCCCACTTACAAACAGAAACGTTACTGTGCAAGGTTGCTTTCTGCATTTAGTGTTTCTTATAAGAACTCTGCAATGAAGGTAAAAAGATGTGGAAGCCAGAGATAAGATTCCTCCACTTTTTGAAATGGAAAAATCTAAGTCCACTGGACTTGCCCACTAAAATATTCACTAATACAGATTTCCCCCCCCCCCCCCCGAGCAGTTATCAATCTTGAATCTGCCAAGTATAGTGTTATTCTTTATTTAATATTGGAGTTACAACTGTGTAATGTATTTCAAGCTATAATATGCAGTGTTAGTGTCCTAGCCTCCCCACATGTAACCTGTTCCCCACTGACAGGGGCCCATACTACAAAAAGCCTCAGTGATTAAAAAAAAAAAACAACAAATAAACCAAACCTTGCAAGGGTATGGACATCACCCATATGAAAAGTTTGCACATTTCATGTTATCAATGATTTTATGACCTTTGTCAACTGCCGGTTTCAAATAAGCCTTCTACAAATGAACTAACAACTTTAGAACACACATCTTTCAAAATGGAGCCTCCTTTGGAACCAGTAGTTTCAGTCATGCTGTAAAGCTTACACCATCCATTTCCTAGATTTCCTAGCAGTTCTAGAAACAAAGCCATTCAGAAATGACTGATTTCTGAATGTAGATCTGGGTAAGTAAAATTACTTCCTCTAACACAGAGGGATTCGACTCACACTCAGATGTTGAGAGAACCTAGTTGCTTCATAGTCACATTAGTGTAACTGAACAGTAACAAACACCTATACAGGTCCTGAAAGCAGACTCTAGACCGCTATTAAGTTTCTTTAGAGCAATAACTTTTATTGTAAAGTCAAGGACATCTAGTCTTCCTTAAGACTTACAATTTCAGACTAGACTATGGTGCCATCTTATGCTGTCAGTGTCTCTCAGGAACTCTGGAGCTCTATCCTCCATCAGCTTCTTTAAGGAACATTCTTATGTTGCACAAAACTGCTGTCTTCAGAGTCCTGAGTGCTCACCAGCACTTTTAATGAAACATTATCTGTGGACAAACAAGCAGTAGAACAGTTCTAGTGATACATGAATTACAACATTTGAATTATTTAAAAAACAAGTGCAATTAAGACTAGTTGTGTCATAGCTTATGAAGTTTAATGAAGTGGCATATGCACACAGACAAGAGTTTGGATAGTGACATGTCAGCTCTGTGTGTGACAGCAGGCCAAACTAGTGAGCAGGCTCTGCATACTGCAGCTATGACTAACTCTTCATTGCAACTTTCAAAATCTGTCTGAACCTCTGGCACACACAGAAGTACCAAGTCTGCACACAGAGGATTATAAAGATGAGTATCATCCTAAACAAGTCCATCCACATAAAAGATATTACATGCAGTTGTCAATATTTCTAGCACTTACTGCTATTTGAATCCAACATTGCATTTTCAACTCTTCTAGAAAAGATGGTCTGAATGACTTTATTGTACTGCAGAGATTGACAAGGCTAGTCTAAAGGTGTTTATCTGATGATAGATAAGGGAGATCACAATTTCCCCATAACTTAAGCAAGTCGCTTAAGGGTAAGTTTGTGTCAAAAATAAAGAGTTCCTGTGTTAACATGTGCAGTTGTGTCCACAGGTCAGCACTGCTATAAAAACACAGGTCACACTATCTAGCTGTTATACCCATAAGCACAGCAGTAAAACACAGAATGAAACTAGTTATGATATGGAATCACAATGAAAACAAGAAACAATTATTATTAATTTTTTTATGCTAGGGGTCCGTGTCTTAAAAATACTAAAAATTTTGGGCAGCTACCCTTGACCTTAAATCAGGGTCAGACTGTTACTTTCTATTACACCAGTCTCTTACTAGAACTGCAAACAGGGTTTTAAGCCACACTGAAAAAAGTTATGAAAAGCTGCTCCGGCCCCAAACAGGTTAGGAGTCAGGTTACATGCAGCAGATCACTAAGCAAGGAAGGGCTAAGAGGAAAAAAATAAAACACAAACCAAGAACATACAGAACGACTTACTGTAATTCTAGCTGGTGACAAATCAGGAGTCTTACAATGCAGGAGCTTGAATCTGACTTCTAACATGAATTATTACCATACTAGCTCTTTAAAGTGTTTCTCAAAATCACAGGTCAAGTTGGTTCCGTACCATTAAGGGAGGAGTCTGAAAAAAGCGGGAAAAGAATTACTGTGTCTGAGAACATGGCGAGATAAAAAAAAAAATCCTGCTGCCTTCCAGAGACATTCAAGACCCTTGCCCTTCTTGAATATCACAGCTCACTCACTATGTGGTAGCACACATACATCTAGCATACACGTATTCTGCATCTCTTCTGGCCTTATTCTGCTAAAGACGTTTTAGTTCAAATCAGCTCTTCAGTTCTTAACTCTCATTTGCAGACAGTCTCAAATATCCTCTACAGCAGAAACACTTTACATCTGAAAACTAAAATTCCTCAAAGCATCAGCTTAAGTCAAGAACCCATGTCCTGTCATAGGCTGAATCTTGTGTCTCCTCAGTCACACTTTGCTATGGTCTGCATAGGGTAAGAAGCGAACTGAAAGAGAACCACGATAGAAAAATTCTCATTGATTGTAATGAAGATGCACCTTTTAAAAAGATACAATTCAGAAAGCCTATCCTACAAAAGCCTACAGGGCTCTAGCCTCCGCTGCCTCTTGTGCCCTTTGACTCAACATCCCATGGAACAGTGTGATCTGGTTAAGCAACCAGGAATCAACAAAACCTAGGAAAATTTCCTGATTTTCGGTGAGGTTCTGTTTGTGGACAAGCAAGTGGAATTGTTCAACATAAGTCTATTAGGCAAATTTACTCATTTTATTCTAGAAACAGAAATTTCCTAATTTGTACATTAACTACACAACCTTTGTTGAACAAACTTAACTTCCCTATCTCACCTTTTCTGTTGACAAGCCCAAAACAGAGCTGAATGGCTGATCTTTCTAGGCAGATGCAAAAAGTTAGAACAGAAATTATTTTTTTTCCTCCTGTGCTGCAAACCAGTGTAATTACTCCTGTTGCAGCAACATCTGCCTTTCCAGACACTGAGAAAGCAGAGACTGGAAAGCAACCTACTACATAACAGAATTTCAAGATCCAGAAAACAAAACAAATGCTCATAACTAACTTTTCTGCCCTCCCTCCCTGCTTTTCTTTCAAGCATAAGCTACATAACAGAATACAGCTCTCCCACTTCAAACCAGTTACAGTACTTAAAAGCTGGGTGTGTTTATTTGCTTTTCTGCCTTGTACTTTATCAATATTAATATCAAAAGATGCATGTTATAATCATTCAGAATTGTATTCTTGTGTATTCTATCATTTACCACACTGAATTGTTACTAAATTGATGGTCTTGCTATTTAAAGGCTCTTGTTCTAGTTTTACATGCATGACATCCAGCTGGCAACTCTCTTTGCAGCTGAGTTACAAGTATTTTAATATTTAGTCCTTAAACCAAAACAATAATGCTAAATTAGAAGTAAAAAAACAAAGAAACAAAAAAAATCCACAACCCAACAAAATACTACGAAGAATAATGCCTATTTGAGGATAACAAAACCAATTAAACAGGCAAATGTGATGTGCCTGCCTTCCTGCACATACCTGCTGGAAATGCTGGGAACTTGTTATACGCAAATGTAAAATAAGAGTTCTCATGTCCATTTTATTCACATTCAAGTCAACAGGCTAAATATTTTGTCTCTCAATGGGCACATACTGAGCCCCAGAACAACCCCTGGCTTTAGACATACAACCCTAATTCAACTGTCAAATTTGTTATCAGTGAAAAGATTGGCAAAAGCACTACCTTTTGCTATTCCAAAGGAACAAACTGGAAAACAAGCGTAGGGCAAGCAGAGAGAAAATTTTTCTACTGCAAGTGTTCCACACAGTAACATTCAGGATTCTGTAACGTCACACAACTTCTGCTAAATCAACAGGAGCTCTGGGTCTATCCAAGATTTGAACTTGATCTATTAACTGTGTATTTTATACAACCAAGAAGTTATCTCAAACTACCTAGCAAAACACTGTGATCAAACCCAAATACTGATTCCTCAGTATATGCAACACTCATTAAATAAAAAGAGGGTAATGCAGCCACTTTTCTTTTGAGTCAGTAATTTACTGCCCTAACTCAGGCACAGAACCTGACCCTAGCTTTGCCGATCAGGTGGCAGCCAGTGGAGCTCGAGCCAAACCTCAGAAAGCCCATAAATAACGTTGCAATACAAAGGCTTAACCAACTAAATTAGTTTTTCCTTTCCACACACGACGTAAGAATTACAGTGTCACTAAAGCGTCAACAGGACAGCCGTACGTAAAGCTCGAAAAAAATCCTCTTAATTGCAAAGGAGCTGACCGGGCCCACGCGAAGCCCCTTCTGTTCCACCCGTCAGTAACTCCGCCAAGCCCGCCCCGCACCCCGCCCGCGGCCCCTCCCCGCCTGCAGCGCCGCCGTGCGGCAGGGCGCGGCAGCGCACCGCGGGCTGCTCGCCAGGCCGGCTCGCAGGCAGCGGGGCGCCCGGGAAGCCGCGCAAGGCGGCTGCAGCCCGCAGCCAACTCCCGGCGACAGCGGTGCGAGAGCAGCCTCCCGCAACGCCCAGCCCTCCCCAGCGACGCCCGCTACGCGCGGACACGGGCGCCTGCTCCGCCCGCCCCGGCGGGGCACAGGGACGATCCCCGTCCGGGCCCGGCCCCCCCCCCCCCCGGCTGCTGCGCGGGAGCAGGCGCGCGCCGGCGGCTCCCCCAGCCCCTCGCCCGGTCCCCGGGGCCATCCTCCTCCCCGGGCGCCGGGATGCTGCCGCCGCGTCTCTATGCGGCGGGACGAGGCGGGAAGCGGCTGCAGGAAAAGCCGGGAAAGGGACCTGCTCTACCCACCGGAAGCCCGGGAGCGGCCGCCGCCGGCACAGCCTTACCTCCGCTCCCCGGCTCTGGGGGCCGCCGCTGCCCGCCGCGCCCGCCTCACCTGCGCCGTCCCTCCCAGCGCCGCGCTCAGGTGCGGGGGCGCACAGCGGCAGCGGCCCGCTGCGGCGGGGACAGCGGGCCCCAGCACGCCGCGCCTCCCGCCGCCGAACCCCCGGCCCTGCTGCGCACTGCACCGCCGCTCGCGCCCCTCCCCGCGGCGCGCGCCCTTCCCGCCTCACCCGCTGCGGCGCGCGCGCGCCGGCCGCCCCCCGCCCCAAACCACTGCGACCGTTAAAACCGTTGTAACTTGCCCGGCGCCTCTGCTCACGCACCCCCCTCCGAGTAGGGCGGCTGGCGCCGGGACTGCGAGGTGCCATTCAGCCTCAGAAGTTCCCCAGCCCCGGGGAGAGCTCAAGGGGGCCGGCCGCCCCACGTACCGCCCCGCCGCGGACACGCACCGTGCTCCCCCCGGAAAGCGGCGGGGGCGGGCGGCCCTCCCCCACGCCTCGCCCGCCGCCCCCGGTAGATACGTACGCGCAGGCCGCCACAGCGCCCTGCTTCCCCGCTGCCGGCGGCACGGGCCCCTCCGCTCGGCGTTTTCGCCAGACAGAGCGGCCGCCAGGCCTCCCCCCCCGTCGCCGCCGAGTGGGTGTGTGTGGAGAGGAGACAGGTAACGAGCGGGCGGGAGAGAAGCCGCCCCCGCTTCTCCCTGAGGCGGGAAAGGTCTGTGGTGAAACCGCTCCCGCCCTCCCCCCGCCCCGTCGCTGCAGATGCCCCCGGGAAGGGCTGCGAGGCTGGCAGCGACAACAGCCACCCCCTCCCCCGGGAAAGCTGTTCTCCCTCCTTCTCCCTCGCTCGCCTTCTTTTCAGCTCGGCCGCTTGACTGACAGCGAGCCTTCCAGCGGCCGCCCACGCGCGCTCCCGTTTCCCCTCAGCCGAAGAGGGAGACGGCGAAAGCATGAATGGAAGAGCTGGGCAGCGAGCGGGAGCGCCCGCAGAGAAGCCGGCCCCGGACCCCGGGGGCGACGGAGCGGCCGCTGCCGCAGTGAGGCCCCCGGTGGCGGCGGGGCTCCGCCGGCAGGCCCAGGCGGGTAGGACGGCGGGCCGTCCGTGGCCCTCGCCTCCGTGGGCTGCTAGTTCCCGAGTCCGAGTGAAGAGGAGCCGGCGGCCGCAGACTGTCCACGCTCCCCCCTGAGGAGGGGGACGAGAGGCCGCTCTGAGACGCTGCTACTGTTCCTCAGGGGTTTCTTCCTGCCATTTAGGCCCCAGGTTCCCGGGGCCGCATCTGAACTTTGGGTAGAGCGGCGGCGGTGGGCCCTTGGGGATTAGTGCAAATGCTTTAGTTAGTGTGGTTGACTTTGTGCTGAAGTGGATGAAGAGCATGCCTCTTGTCAACTCACGTTTGGGTGAAGAATCTCGGGGCAGGAGGCTGACTTCTCAAACCAGAGCCATGACCATAGTCTTTACATGTGAACAGCGTGGCTGATTCCTCATCTCCAGTAAACCTACTTTGCTTCACTGAAGGCAAACCATTTTATACTGATAAAACCCCAGCACCTAATACCTGAATTAAGACTTGTCCAGAAGTAATAGGAGAGAGGAAAGCATCTCAAAGACTGCTTTAAACCCACTTGTTTTTTACAGTGGTTACTTTGTACTGTGGGGTGGCCTGTTCGGGGTAATCCTGTTCCCCACGTCAGTGGTCCTTAAAAAAGTTGTAACTTGTTAAACACATAATTCACAACCTCTGACTGGAGAACAGAGGTTTTTCCCAGTGCTTTGTCATGAATATTGTTGAGTTTGATTTGTGACTTTAGTTTTACTAGCTTAATTTACTGGAGAATTAAAGGATTAATTGTTCAGGCGGTGGGGGCCTACTAAGTCAGCGGAACTACCTCAGTATCTATTCACTGAAGGGCAGTAATTCCTCTAAGTTACATAATGTTTTATATATTTTCTTAATTTGATTTATTGAAATCCTTGATTGGAAAACCCAATAGTATTTATCTAAATCTGTCCTACGATTTAAATTGAATGGGGCATTTTCCACTTCTGAAAATGCACAAATCATTTGTTATGTGCTGTTAGGTACATTGCATACTGCATTTGAGAGGTATCTGCATTTGCAGTTACATAATCAATAAACATGGGTTTTCATCCCATGAATCTAGAATCGGATTCTGAGCTGGTTTAATTCTGTATGCCTCCACAAATTTAATGCCTGCCAGAAAATTTATATCAGCTGAAATGTTAGTCTCTGAATTTAAAAAAGCTGCTTGGGACTCATATGATAAGTGTCTTAGTAAGTTTATTTTTTTAGATTTTGTATTCCTAAAAACTGAGTGCAAAATAAAATATTGTCCTTTGCTACAGAATAACAAAAGTAACATAATTTAGAAGGGTCAGTGCAATTCTTTATGTATTTGTTTTATTATGTTTGTGCTGTAGTTCAACATGACTCACCTACAGTACGTATCGTTGCCACAGCTGTTGTAAACCTCCTTCTGAGTCAGAGACTGACTTTATGACCCAGGATTCTGGTGGTGAGTACTATCCTAGTGATTTTCCCAATTAAAAGAGAATTGCAAGTTGGTATCAGTGCAGGGTGAGTCAGTTTGATGTAAGAGGCAAAACTGGACTCATCAGTTACTACTGGACTAGCTCAGTATCCTCTTCCCTTCCAAAAGTCAGTGGCCTGAAAACCTGGAATGAGCCTGTGACGGGAACTCCTCTTGGAGTTCAGAAAGACTGCAGTGGAGCAGGGAATTAGCTCCTTGCTCCCAAATGCTCCTAGCTACTTTACCAGCCATCTGCTGCTTGTTGCTGTGGGGTGCACAGTAGCTTTTCAGGGGGTTGGGCCTAGCAGAAGTAAGTAGTTGAGAGGCAGCAGGGTTTCTTTGCTTTACTCTGAGAGCCATTTTGCTTCCTAGGCTTACCAAAGTGCAAGAGGTAAGACATTAAAATTACATGTGCTGCTACATGTAGGTCTCTGCTTTTTTTTTTTTTTTTGTGCTGAAAAACAGTCCAAATCTGCCCCAGCTGATTTTGAATAGCAAAATTTGGGTACCCTGTACTCTGCCAACTGCTTGCTGCAGAGAACATGTTGGAATCAGCGAACCAGCTCCTCTGTTAAAATTATGCCAGAAGGAAAGGAGCCAACATTTAGGGTTGGGTATATGGCTGAGCCATGAGTGCGTGATGAGTTTAAACTGAGGCTGGTTGTAATCTGGCATTAGACTTTGCTCTGGTGTTTTGTCACCCTGCCGGTCAGGGTCTAGCAGGATTAGTGCCTGGCTTGAGTCTGTGGAGGCCAATGGGAAGGAATCATTGCTGGGGAAGACAGAAGTCACTAGCCTGCCACAATTAGGAAGGGTTTAAGTGTGAGGTTGAGGTGAGGTTAACGTAATGATATGAGGGTGAAGGTTAGTGATTCAGTGACCACTCAGCTGGGTTTATTGCTAGCTATGCTAGGGACTTAAGCGTTGACCCTGGCAGCAGCTTGCTGCTAGGCAGGCAGAGGTTGCTGCCTTAAGGTTACAGCTGGGATCAGCGTTGAACTTTGGGTGAAGCACAGCTGATGAGCCAGGTTTGAAGTAGTGCTACCTAAATAATTTTGGGACATCCACTGATGTGATTGTGGAGTAGAGCTATAGCTGAAATTTGGGTTAAAGTTTGATCTTGCTGAGAGTGAAGCACTTAAACTGTGATGGGTCTGAGGCAGCTATTGGAGCAGGTAAAGGATCCTTGATAAGGGTTAAGGTGGGAATAGCTGGAATTTGTAACATTTGAAATTGGTATGCTGCTGTATTTGTGTCCTGGTTAATGCTGTAAGTCTTTTTGATTTTGTGGCTTAGGAAGTCATTAGAAAATCTAGTCCAGCAGGTTTATGAATTACTTTGGTTTATTTCCCTTTTGACCTTCCAACTGCTTGCAGCAAAAAGCAGTCAGGCCCTCACAACATGCTTCTTTTGGTGAAATTCCTGTTAGTGAATGAGGGATGGGAGTTGAGACTGCTCTCTGGGACTGTCTTTGACACAGATATATACATATATATTTTTAAACCTTATGTTCATAAATGCAAATCAGCCTTCTGGAGTTAAAAAATCAGTGAAGGTTTCAGTTTTATGACAAGACAGGCACACTGAGGTCAAAATGTTACCTGGGATGCACTGGTGAGGTTGCTTCCTTTCTCAGCATTTCATCTGCAGCAAAACAGATGACCTCCACTAGCAACCAGGACTGAACATCAGCCTAGTTCTCCTTAGATGTAAGAGCAAACCCTGTATAATCACAGGTACCATTGAGAGTAATCTTTGTGGGTTTTTTTGAGGATCTGTGTCTGAGAGAGCAGGAGCAGCTTTCTCCAGTGAAAGCCCTCTCCAAACACCAAGGTGACACCCTCAGAACGATGAGCTGTTCAGGTGTAGCTTTCACGCTTCTTGTTGCCACTTCTTCTCTTTTTAAAAAGAGAAGGAGGGTCCCATTGACAGCAGAGAAAACAGTGCAGTCTCCAATGGACTTGTGTTGTCTTGGGGGAATGTAGCAAAGTAGCAGTTAATAAATAATGCAACAGCTCTGGGCCTTGCTCCCAAATGGCTCAGTTCTTTCAAATGAGCCAAACCTGCTGTATTTATCTGGCCACATTAATACATATGAGCTGCATCCTTCTTTTTGTACCCTTCGCTTTGCAGTGTAAGGAAAGGATGAATCTTGCCTCCAGTGGGAAGAGTCCAGTGGAACCTGGCAGGCGCTTCTATTTCTTTTTCCTCTCTTGGTTACTTCAGCCTATGTCTTCTTTCAAACAGGACAGACCTTATGGAGAGATGGTTGAATAAAAGAGCCACAGGGCTAACCAGAGACAGCAGAGAGAGCTGATAAAGTCCATTGTGCACTGATGGGAGAAACATTTCCAGTCCAGCTCAGTAGTTCTGCATCATATATGTGAGGTCATGCAAAATGTATATAACCACACTTCCTTGAGGCTTCTCCAAACCATATAAGGGCCATCTTACATTTGGCCTCAAAGTCCAGACATATCTGTCCATCTCTTTCCTGTCTTGAGGTAAAGCAAAGAAAAAGTGATTGAGGACACTTGGACAGAGTAAGTCCATCTCCAACTAGCAAAAGCAGGTCCTTCAGTAACGAAGGATTAGTAGTTGTGGGGGTTTTCTAGGTTATTCCAAATATGCTGAACTATTGCATATAGTTATGTTTATTTTGACTTGGAGCTATGCCCTACTGTGTCTGTTGATTTTTTTTTACAAGTTTAGCTTTCATATAAAAAAAAAATATCTATAAATAAATGTCCATGGGACCAGACAAAATGTATCTGAGGGTGCAAATGTAGTGGTTTATGTCAGTAGAAAGCTGCTTTCTGCTGTCTTTGAAAGGTTGTGGCAAGTGGAGGAGGTCCCTGGTGACTGGATAAAGGCATATGCAGTGCCCATCTTCAAAAAAGGCAAGGAGGAAGATTTGTGGCACTGCAGGCTGGTCAGTCCCACCTCAGTCCCAGGGGAGGTTATGAAGGAGACTCGCCTGGAAACAGTTTCTAGGCATGTGAAGAAGAGGTGGTTGGGGAACATTAAGAATGGGTTTACCAAAGGCAAACCATACCTGACCAGTCTGATTGTCTTGTGTGATGAAATGTTTAGTTCAGGGAACAAGAGGAAGGCAATTGATGTTGTTTACCTTGACATTAGCAAGGCTTCTGACTTAGTCTCCTATAGCATCTTTGTATACAGTTGGGGAGGTATGGAATGATAGGCGAGCTGCAAGGTGGGTGAAAAATTGACTGAGCCCAAGGCCTGAAGGTAATGGTCAACAATTCAAAATTTATCTGGTGACTGGTTAGTAGTGATGTTCCTCTGGGGCTGATGCTGTTTAACATCATTATCAATGACCTACATGAGAGGACAGACTATACCTTCATTTCACAAATTAAACCAAATTGGGGCTGCTGTTCAAGCGGGTTGTCAAGAAGCTGAGGAAATGGGCCAATAGAAACTTCATGATGTTCTGAGGCAAACGTAAAGTTTTGTGAATTTGTGCAGTCTTGTATTTTTGTACCATATTTTTGTATTGATAGAGTAATCCCATGTGACAGTACAAGCTGGGGACCATCTGGCCAGAGAGCAGTTTTGCAGGAAAGAAAGTGGGAATCCCAGTGTGTAAGTTGAACCTCAATCAGCAGTGTGCCCTTGCAGCAGTGAAAGGCTAACTGCATTCCAGGTTATATTAGCAAAAGCATAGGCAGCAGCTGGGGGAATTGATTTCTCCCCTCTGTGAGGGGCTTGTGAGGCTGCATCTGGAGTTCTGAGTCTCCCTATGCAAAGGAGAGACTAACAAACTGGAGAGTGTTTAGTGGAGGGGTCTTTAAGATGGTTAGGATCTGGAGTGTGCTGCTGTAAAAGAGGGGTTGAGAGCACTGAGGTTTTCTTTGTTTTAACTTGGATAAGAGAAGGCAAAGGGAGGATCATAGTGCTGTCTTCATCTACCTAACGGTGAGTAATGATGACAGAATCAGATTCTGCATAGCAAAAGAACAGGAGGCAAGTGCTCTTTAAGTTGTAGCAAGAACTGCATTCTGACCAGATATAAGGGAATTGTGACTACTTTCTCTTGCACTGTGAGCATGGTTAAAAACTGGCACAGACTGCCCGGAGAGTTTGTGGTATCTTCATACTTGGTGGTACTTGGAAGTCAGCTGGACTGACGTCTAACTGAACCCTAAGCAACCTCATTTAACTTCCAAGTTGGTCCTGCTTTTAGTAGGAATCAGACCAGATGACCTCCAGAGGTCCCTTCCAGCCTGAATTTAGAGGCCGTGGTTTTAGAGGGTACTTTGCAGTTAGTCTTTGTCAATGACTCTCTATCCTGGTTTTCCAAGAAGGGGTTGTAAGGTTAAGGCAAGGAAACACGAAGAACTGTGTGGAAGTGTGGTAAAAAAGTTAGGTAGCACATACTAAAAAGGGGCTACAATAGAAACTTTGTGGCCAGAAGCTTTAGCAAGGGCCTGTGCAGTGGGCTCCAATGAGAAGAGGAAGGAAATGTATGTGAACCATCTGCAGGAACTGACTTGGGTTGGTGTGGAAACATTTTGTTAAACAGGCAGAATGCAGGGAGTTTTGTGTGAAATGCTGCCTGCTTAGCTGGCCCCTTTGTTTTGTAGTATCCTCCAGGTCTTCCCCTCTGACCACTTTTCTTGTATCTGTATGCATGATATAAATCAGGATAGATTTATTGAAGTGAACAGAGCCACGACACATTTGTTTTGGTTAAATATGAAATTAAAATCAGAGGGTTATTTTCATGCAGTAAACTTGGTAGGAGCATAAGGGAGAAATGTGATTTAAAATAGCATTTGGGAAATATATATAACAAAATGAACAAACAATATGCAGTGAGTTGTGTCCATCGGTTCCTGCAATAAAAGTGGAACTTCTCTAAGGAAACAAACTGGGAATAGCTTTTGCTCATCTGAAGCTGGAGCTGCCCTCTAGGTACAGCATTTTGGCAGTGCCAGTTTGTCCTGTAGCAACGTTGTGTGCTGGCCCCAGGGGAGGATAGTACTTTGTGTTCACAGCAGTCAGATGGTAACAGAGAATCTGAACTAATTTCTGTGTTCCCGTCACTCGGGAGCACTCATAAAGACGAATCATGTGCAACTTGAGTACAGTGTTGTCTTGAGTCTTGGTGTCTGCTTCAGCACTCTTGTCCTATAACAGACTGGGTGTGGTGCATCTCTGCACTCAGCTAGTACCCCCTGAAGCTAGCAGATCCCTCTCTGGGCAGAGCTTATTGCAGGCCTGGACCACAGACCATCATGCATTGAGAGACCCTGCACAGGTTAGCAAAGAAATCTAGTACAGTTAAGCAAATGTGATTTAAAATCTGGTTTGTTTCGCAAGTGAAGACCAAGAACTGCTATTCATACATAGCCAAAGGCTATACTGCAGTGTGTCCTAGGGACATGACAAATGCCACTGTCTTAGGGGAATCTGCTACAACACAGTTATCTTCTTACCTGGCTGCTATGCAGATTTTTAAGCCAGTGGCACTGCTGCCCTGAAGCAAAACTAACTGGGCTAAGGTAAGGCAGCAGTGCAGGGCAGCTTTGCTTTTACAAGCTTTGAAACTCAAGTGAAGCAGAATAGAATTGGCCAGGCTGGGTGGCAGCAGTTTGGCCACCTCTATTAAATATAAAACTCAACACACAGCAGAGAGAAGGGGCTCTGATGACACTGTTTCGGCTTTGTTCTCATGGTAACCATTATGTCATCAGGATACCATGGTTACTATAATTCTCCTTATATTTCAGATGTTAAAAAAGGCAGAATGAGGAAAAAACCCCAAACTTTTCCCAAAGTTGAGAGATGTGTTCATTCAGAATTAAGTAGTCATAAGGAAGGATTAAACAGCAGTTGTTAATACTTCATGGAAAAGCCATTTTGAAACCATGAGAACTGTTTTAATTAGTATTTGCTGTTTCTTCTGCTGTTCCTGTCACCATATGGTGCATGTCCTGGGGTTTCCCCTCTCTCAGCTTGTGTCACCAGCAGCTATTTTGATAAACGCACACCTACAGAAGGCTAACATGGTCATATTCAAAACTTTGGAAGCATAGTTTCTGCTTGGGGTAAAAAACTCAATTTGCATAAAACCCAGAAATAAAAAAAAATCAAAAGACCAGGACTGTGAGGGTATCACACGTTAGAGGTTCAAGAAAAGCGAAAGAAGTCTTGGCTTGGATGCTTTCAAGATGCTGAAGCATATGGCTCGGAGGAAATCAGAATGGCAGCCTGCTATTCCTTGTCTGGGGACAAAAAGCATGCTGATGGCAGTGTGCTTTCAGGGGATCATGCCTGCAGACCTCTGTGGCTACAGCATGAAAGATACCTTTGCTGAAGGAGAGAACACCTGCTCAGATACTGTGAGAATGTACGGTTTTGAAAATGGTCTGATAATGAGAAGTGGAAGAGTTTTAGACCATTTTATGCATGGATATGAGAAGGAACAGAAATAAAACGGGCAATGCATCTCTTTTCAAAGGCAGCTGGTGTTTGTGGGACCTTTGTTATTAGTAACTGCTCAGTGTAAGACTGCTTAAGGAAATTGGTGGGCATTCTGTACATTGTCAGTACCAGGTCTTGGGAGATAGTTCAAGACAGAATCCACAAATGCAGTGTATTTAAAATTTCAAATGCACTTTTGGAACTCATGATTTCAGGATTGCTCAGTTTGTGCAGGGCTGGTTTTGAAATGGTAGAAAAAAGGTAACAAAATAGTATGTATTAAGAATTGATGGGGAAATTCTAAAATCAAAGTAATTTTATTAGCATCTGTAATTGCTTGGTCTTATCACCTGTATTGTTCTTCCCCCATTTTCCCAATATTTGTTATCACTGCTTTTCTAAATTGGATAGTAAATTCCCAAGGCCAGGATTGTACTTTTCTATACCAACTCAACAGAGTTCAATCATAACAAAGCGGGTGAGACTCTTACAAAAGCATGTAACTACACAGGCTGGATTTTAGGTGCTAAAAGACGTCTATTTTTGCAGACAGATATATATCTATACTCACACTCACAGCCCATGAAAAAATGTTGTATTAGCCAACAAGAAAAAAGACTAATGGCTTCTGAGGAAACAACCATAAAGAAATCAATGAGATGTATACAGTTGGCTCTGAAATGGTGTCCTTCGATACATGTCAAGCTTCCCAAAGCATTACAATACCCCAGTTATCACCAGATTAATTTCTTCAGCTTCTGCAGGATCTCTTCTGTTCAAATCTAGCATTCAGAACATTGGCTCTGCATGGTTTTTGCATTCTTGCTGTTGCATATTTTACATAAAAATAGTCAAATCACAGAAATTTTGGCAAAAACAACAGCAATCACCAGCCAGATCTCCCTATACATAAAAATCCAGTCTAGCTTCAGCTGCTGATTTCAGGGGGAATGAAGGGAGGCAAAAGCACAAATCTGAAGGGAAGAGCTGTCGCTATAGAGAATATTGCCTCTTGACTATAAAAATTTACATGCCAGGAAACAACTAGTGGTGTTTTCTCATATTATATATATTATATATATAATATATATTAGAGAGAACATATTCTCTCTCTCTAAACAATCATCTGCCCTTTCTTAATGTTCACTGTAGCCTATCTGATTTTGTACATCTGTTGCAGTGTTGCAAATATTAGCAAACAAGCATTTCACAGCAAGTGTTGCTGCTAAGCGGAATTGATAGACACTTGAGATAGCTGAAGTCTGTATAACTGGGTATGGCTAAAGACTTGTAACTGTTTATCTCTCTGATTTAATAGTCCTCTTGCTCCAGATTGAAGAAAATGAATGTTAAAATTCATCCTTGGGAAGAGAAATACAAGCTCTAGTAGCAAGAGACCACATGGTCCAAGAGTCACATAGGAAAATGTTACATAGAAAGTATCTTCTGACTTGGGATAGTCCTACCAAGGTCAGGAATATTTGAAAACATAGGATTTCAGAACTCATTCAGAAAATAATAATTTCAGTGATACTTCTTAAGATTTCCAGGTGTCTGGAATAAATAAGTATCCTTTGCTACTGTTGTTCATTCATTGTCAGTATGTGCCAGGAATTATGGCTGTGCAGATGCATATATATAAATATTTATATGAATAATTGTGACCCCAAGAGTTCAACATATGGAAGCCAAAATACTGAACCAGGGGAGTCAAGCTGGATTAGGGCCTTATGATCAATACCTTGAGCAGAATTAAGTTTGGAATTGTATTTCTAAGAGATTGCTAGAAAACAACTTTTTTGGTTTTAACAGTATCTTGATGTCTTAAAGAATGCCTTCAGTATAGTGGAAAAATATGCGATTTGTCTCTGGTTTTAATTAGGTTTCAGGGCATATAATCAGCTAAGAATTTTAACTTGTATGTTATGGCAGGTAACATAAAGATATATATTCCTTTGCTGAAAATAACTTGATTAAGAAACCAAGGACCTACACATTGTATGTAGTCATCAGAAGTTGGCACATGCTCTGCAAGACTGGTTTGTCTGGCCCCTGAAGCTGTTTTTAGGCTTTTTCTTTGAATTCTTCTAGTTGGTATTTGTTCCCAGTCTCGTCACTTAGCATTACTGAACTGCCAGCAGCAGCAGTAGCTCCCTTTCTATCTGCCTGTTACAGCAGAGCCTAGTTTATCAGGCAGTGCTCAGAAGTTACTTCAAATTGTGACGTATGGGAGCTTATGAATTAAGTTTTTCCCATTTGAAAAATACTAGTAATGCAGAATGACAATAAAAGAACCTGAATAGCAATAGCCTATGTCAGGTGAAAGTTTTCTGGTGCAACTTTGGCATTTTTCTTGCATAGATACTCCTTTTGCAGTAGATGAAGCTAACTTTTCCTAGAATGCTATTTACAGAATATGGAATGCACGAAACAGTCTTCTTAATGCATACAAGTATCTTTAATTCTTAGCGTGTTTTTGTTGTTACACAAACTGTTTCTCCACAAATAGCCATCATATAGTCTGGCTTGCTTTTGATTGGAAAATATATGGTGGGTCTAAATATACAATCTCAAGAACACTTGATTTGCGCCTCCTTTACTAAAACTTAGGAACTGCAAGTAACTGTTTTTGAAAAGTCATAAAGCTATTGCTTAACAGTACTGGCTGCTATGTAATTTAGTACCTCTCTACATGAAAAACATCAATGCTGCTAAAGTTTATATACTGCGAGAAACATAGAATTTTAATTTTATGTAATAACCATTTGAGAAAGTAACAATTTCCATTATTTAGTGGTTGGGTAATGCACACCGGTTGAGGTGTATGATACTTACAGTAGGAGTAACTGACGTAGGAGCCATGTGGCACTCAAGTATAGGATTCAGCAAGAGAAACTGAAAGGCCATCCAAACTTAAACTGGAGGGTGAGCTTTATCTTAAGAAAAAAAATTTACTTACCTGTGGCCAATTGTTGTATCACTATACATAGTGGTACAACATCTATATCCCTACCCTGTTGCTGTGTCTTCCTAAAATGAAGCAGGAGGTGAACTGTCAAGAGGCCTTCAGAGGAGGAGGTAAGAAGTATACAGGTGTTATTAAAGAAGGAAGGTGCACTTGCTCCGAGCTATACAGCCTGATGCTTACTGGTTGTGCTGGTTTTGGCTGAAGCAGAGTTAATTTTCTTCACAGTAGCTAGTGTGGAGACACTGGAGACAATGTTGATAGTACAAGGATGTTTTAGTTATTGCTGAGCAGTGTTTACACAGAGCCAAGGGATTTTCTGCTGCTCATCCCACCCTACCAGTGCGTAGGTTGGGAGGCACAAGGAGCTGGGAGGGGACACTGCTGGGACAGCTGACCCCAACTGACCCAAGGGATATTCTGTGTCATATGATGTTGTGCTTAGCATATAAAGCCAGGAAAGGAAGAAGAAAGCAGGGAACGTAAGGAATGATGGCTTTTGCTTTCCCAAAGGCACCACACATTAGTGTGGTTAAGCCCTGCTTTCCCGGAGATGGCTGAACACCTTCCTGCTGATGGGAGGTAGTGAAAGAATTCCTTGTTTTGCTTTGCTTGTGTGCACAGCTTTTGCTTTACCTATTAAACTGTCTTTATCTCAACCCACAAGTTTTCACACTTCTGATTCTCTTCCCCTGTCCCACTGGAGGGGGAGTGAGCAAGCAGCTGTGTGGTGCTTAATTGCCAGGTGGGGTTAAATAACAACACTGGTCTTCATGTTTCATGATAGCAGCTCATGACAGGGTGGGGTCAGGTAGAGTTTTCTAAGAAAACTGGCTAAGGCATGGCAAAGAGGGTAAGAAGGTGGATTACACACACACATACACACACGCCTTCTTTCATGTCCTCTTTTAAAGCATTCTTTGTAAGCCAAATACAGAGCAGGATTCAGATCAAACTGGACTATTGCTCTGTTCCTGAATGGCAATAGTTACATTTCATCTTTCCATCTATTTCCTAAATAAAAGTGTTGTAAGAACAAAGCAATAGACAAGCTTGAGAACCAGGAGCAGTGATCATTAGGGCTTATCGCAAAGTGCTGCTTTGTCAGGCAAATGGAGTGCGGTTAATTGAAAGTGGGCTGCTAAAAACTGTTTTGGTTTTACCTGGCTTGTTAATACCCACCTCATAGCTTGGTACTGCAAAAGAGGGAGGGACTAATTTCAGCACTGTACCTCTTAGCTATTACTTGTTGAGAATCAAGTCTCCCTTTGACTGGAGTTGTCAAAGGGACAAGCTGCAGATTGACTTCCCCGTTGTGCCACCAAATCCCTATGAAGACTTAGAAGAATAGCAAAGGGTGCTTAATGACTCAGTGTGCTCTCAGACTTCAACAGTGAGGGCCCCAGACAGAGGACTGTCATTCTTCAGGCTTGACTGCCTGTTTTTTTCCTCCACATAAATCAGGTTATCAGGTAAAGAAGATAGTGGGGAAACAGCACCTGCCTAGGTAACAACTCAGCTTGGAGCTGGGAGATTGCCAAACTTTGCATCTGGAGTGTGGAGAAGGGGAATGATCTTGAATCTTAATCTCTCAGCATGTCATTCCTTTATCTATGGAATACTGGTGAAGCTTTACCTCAGAAAGTGTTGTGTTGATTAGCTGATGATGTGAGAGGAATCTTTGTACAGAGGTTGTTGCCCTACGGAACTGATGGGGAGAAAGGCATTTCCGTGAGTCAATCCTTGTGTAATGACAGAGTTCAAAGATAGTGTCAAGACAAGAAACTGCAACAGTTTGCCACAGGTCTGGCAGCACTTGATGCTGTTATGGCTAAATATAGCTACATTATAAGAATCTTAACTTTTAAAGTAAAAATAGATTTTTCTTCTGGTCTGAGTCTTCAGGGACCAAAACCCAGAAAAAGAACAAAAAGAACCACAGTTCATGATTTTAAATGGTTAGTGGGGTTTTTTTCTGCCATTGTCATGGTTTTGTATTGCTTTGCTGCAGTGGAATATGAGACCAAAACTGAAGTAGGACAAAAAAACCCCCAAACCAACATCAGATGCGACTGTCATTGTTTAGCATAAGTTGGGCTAACTCTTCTTTTAATTGAATGCTTTCAATCCTGCTAACTTCAGTAGGATTCCATGGCTGTAACAAATAGCAGCATTTACCCATGGATCCTCTAGTCTGGATAAGGTGTAATAGCAGAAGCAAGAGGAGGTATGTGAGGTAGTCAACAGTACATGGTGGGAATTCAGTATCTGAATCTAAATGTATGTGATTTAACACAGTACCAAAAGGCCAAGGTGACAGCACTTCTTAAGTAGTATCCTTGTGTTGTGACACAGATTGATCCTACTCTGACTGAACCTTTAGTGATTCTCTTGCTTCTACCTCCTCAGAATTGCATCTCTCCAGAGCTTAGGTCATGCTCTGGACCATCCAAGAGAGCCATTTGGCCTCTCAGCTCTAGCAACAAGGTGGTGAAGGAACTGGAAATGGCTCTTTTTCTTGTAATGTGGCTCCATCTTCTTAGTGAAGGTCCAGACCTCTTGGGGCAGCGGCTACCTGTGGATGCCAGGGTATCATGAATGAAGGAAGGGTCGAGGGTTGTGGTGAAGCACAACATCTAAGGGAGCAGGAGCTCCAATGTGGTCATTGTGCTGAAGTCCTGGGTGAGGAGATTTCAACTTCCAGCCAGATAATTCTCTGTAGAGTGAATAGTATATGAGGGAAGAAAAAGTTCTCTCAGCCTGGAGACTGTCTCATTCCTGGTCTGGAGGGTCAAGGTAGGGCATTGTGTGATGAGGCTGCAGTGCTATTTTGTGTATTAGTGTCATTGAAGATTCAGATATATCAGCAATCCTCCTGAAGTAATAGGAAAATACCTTCTAGAACTAAATGAGTCAAAGCTGTTATGTACTGGAGTTTCTTGAATTCTTCAGAGCTGACTTGACTTTGAACTTTTGTAATTTACTGAGATGGTACAGCTGTGGACAAAGCCTGCCTTATAGCCTCCTTAACCTCTTGCCCCCAGGCCCTAACTGCAAAGGTGCTATTCTGAGCTCATATCTGCATATATTTGACTTGATATATAAAACAAATATGCTCTAAGATCACACTTGTCCATGACATGAGCCAGGGCAATTCTTTTTGAAGCTGATGCAAGTTCTGTCACCTTATATCCAGAGTGGACTAAGTCTTAAAAGGCCTAAAGCTGATTTTCCTCTTTCCATGTTCTTCCTGTGACTGGTTAGAGGAATTCAAGTAGCTATTTAACAGTTCAACAGCTGGGAAACAAAAGAGTTAAGAGTGAGTTTTTGTTTATTTGCTGAAGTATCAACTGAAAGCTCCCTTCTGTCTAATATCCATTTTGCATGTTAAATTTACAGCATTTTAATCCATTTATTAAAATGTCGATTCTCTGGACATTAACTCACAACATGGAAGCCTTGTTTATATTTATTGATGCAATTTCCCTAAGAGCAGAAGAGCAACAAAAAGGTGACCTTCAGTTTAAATTTAATGCCACACAGGAATCAAGAAATCTAATACCTCTTGTTGATTTAGAGTAGTGACACATATCACTAACATATTGCATGCATACACAAATTCGAGATGCTCTTGCTTGCCTTATTATACACTTCCTATTTCTAACTTAAGAATGTGTTAGTAAGAGTATAACACAAACTGTTGATACAGTTTTAACAAGAAGAAATATAGCACAATGCATCGTAGGAGTATGGAGTGATAGTTTTCCTGTGTGGGTTGGAGAAAGTGTTTTTTGAAGTATTCGGATTTCACAGACTATATATGATTAGCCTACTTGTTGCCAGTTACAGGTGGTCTAATGCTCACCTTCCCCTGTTACATGGTTTTTGTCATGACTGTCATCATCATTTAATCATTAGAGCAGTGAACAAAGAGTCAGAATTCCTGGCTGCTGAGAGTAGTTTGGGTGATTTACTGGTTTTTTTGTCCTTGGATCAGTCAGAGTTCAGTCTCTTTAATGCCTCTGTCTTTCCACCTGAAAGCAGAAATAATCTGGAGGTTGATACATTTATGCTTAGGATTCTTTCCCCACTCTCTGCAGTAAAAGAGCAAATAAATGTAAGCATATCGTCCCATGTGAAATGCTGGTATTTGAGAATTTGTCTTTATCAGGAATTGGGCCGAACACAGTAATATCGATATGTTTTCCTTCCTGTGGGTTGAAAAGTTTCAATGAATGCTGGTTAGGAAATGGAGGCTCAGATCTTTCTGTAGTCCCAAAGTGAATTGGTTGTATTATGTTTCCTTAACAGAAAAGGAACATTTTGATTTGGATTCAGTTTGACTTGTCTCTGTGTCACCTAAATGATTTCAGTTTGTCATGCCAACCCAGTGGGTTTCTCTAAATTGCCTAGGGTCAGGTGAGTCCCAGGGCATGCTGTGTTAGTTGCCCTGCTTTGTGCCCATTCATGATCAACAGGAGATCTCAGATAGCTGGGACTGAAGGGGAAAGAAGCACAAGGCAGCTGTACTGCACTTCACATGAGGCACCACAGCAATGGACATGTGGAAGCTGGGAAAATAATAGACACACTTATCTTGCCAGCAGGGAAACAAAGTGCCTCCTGTCACTCAGAGCAACTCTGAGGCAGGCCTGTCTGAGGCCTGCTGCCATCAGAAATGTGACAAATTCAGGTCTGCTTTTACTGAGACATTAGAAATGGCACTGCAGAGACTCAAGAGATCTAAATTAAAATTCCAGCTCTTGACACAGACTTTTGGAGTGTATGAACAAATTACAATGTGCCTCAGTTCCTACTGATTAAAAAAAAAAAAAAAAAAAAAAAAAAAGGATGATAATTTTTCTTCTCTCTGACTTTGTCTTGTATCAGAGAATTAGACTGAGGCCATTTCTCACTCAATAGATGTATTTGAACCCCAGCCCTCCTGAGGCAGCTAAGCAGTAAAAGTAGAACTAAAAATAGTAGTAAGAAGGTAAATAAGTGATTTCTAATACCTTGGAATTAATGTGGGATATTCTGATATTCATTTTATATACTAAGTAAGTAAGAATTATCTGTTTATGAAGACAAGTGAATTTTTATTGAATGGTATAAAATTTACCTGAGAGACAAGCAAGTAAATAGATTTGACTGTAGACAGCTATTTTCTTCATATAATACCAATGAGGCAAGAGAAAAATTTATAACTGCATATGCTCCCAAAACAGCTCATGCACTATCCTGTCTTTAAGCCTGGTGGAAGATCAGTAAGAGGAATGATCACAAACAATCAGATTTTACTGTTGTGCTCCAGTTTGTCCTTTTTCTTTCCATAGCTCATTGCAGCATGACTTTGGGTGTCAAAGGTTGAAGGCAACAAGACATATGCTGCTGTCCTGAAACTACGTCTCTGGTTGGTAATATTGTTTCCTTAAACTTGCTTACTAAAACTGGTATTTTACAGTAGAGAATATATCTCCTTCCCAACCAATAGTCATCACTGATTTGGACTAAACAAACCTGGGTTTTCACTGGCTATCCACCTGCAAAGAGCATTTCTTAAAAAGCAGTAACCTGGTTAGGCACGATTTTCAGTGTGTGAGGCAGTACAGGACAGCAAATAACCAGATTGGTGTTTTAAGTGTGGAATCCCACACTGAGTAGAGGGTTGTCGTTTCTCAGCCTGAATGACAGAGGAAAGTGAAGGGCAATGGAAACTGCAGTAACTCCACAGCTCTACAGATGTCACCAGCCTTTCACTACAGCATTCCTCAGTCGACTGTTATGGTTGGTACCTATCTCCCTCCGGCCATTTTTTTGGTAGGCCTAGAGAAACTGTTGTTTGGGTGATGAAATACTGCATAGTACAAATTAAGAGCTGCCAGCAATGAGCTGTGCCTGGACAGGAGATAGAAAATGGAAAATGTAAACAGTAACACAATACTTTTTCAATTACATCTTAAGCAAGCATACACCAGGAGTCAGAGAACAGTGTAAACTTCTTTTTAGATATTGCGGTCTAAATCATTATGGCATTTCCTGAGCTTTGTTTAAAATGATTTATGGAGGTTATTTGCAACATTTTGCCTTGTCCTGTAAAAATCCAAACCACATAATTTCCGTTCACATAACACCCACAGCAGGCATGCAGTGTTCTCTTGGAGCTGGGAACTTGTCTGCAAAATGGCAAGGGCAGTTCCAAAAAGGGAAGGAAAAAAAAAAAAAGTACAGAAGGGAAATGACTCCTTACATCCTTGCAGAGGATGACTTAGGTGCTAAGTCATCATTTTTGGCAAAAGGAGCCAAAGGTGTGAAGATAGGGCAAGGTGGGAGGGGAACAGAGAACAAGGAGGTGGGTTTGCTTGTTGAGGTGAGGTTTTTGGAGCATAATGTAGCCTAGTTAACTAATTAATTAACAACTCTGTTTGAATGCTCTACAGCAACACCACAGAGATTTCAGGTTTGACTCCCAAGTGGAGCAGTTGCAGCTGCACTGGAGTGGGTGGCTGTGCTTGTCTGTGCCACTGTCCCACCACACATACCTGGTGGCACTGGGTGGCTATTACCTCCTGTAATCAGACCCCTGCTTAGGACTCTGAGCACAACTGATCTCTGTTGCATCAATGAGGAAAAGCTGTAACTGATTGCTGTTGTGTTCTTGGAAAGCATCAGATAGATTGAGGACAGGTTTGTACTACAGTATTTGGCTAGAGTAGCTGCCAGCTGGAGGCATGGGGAGGAGGGGAGGAAGGCACCCCAATGTAGCATGCTTTCAGAGAAACTCCTTTAGTCCTTTGGACAAGTATCTGCAAGGGGCTTTGCCAGCACAGCTATAGCTTGGCCATGATTCCGGGAGGCAAGCCCTGGCCAAACAGACTGCACTTAGGAAACGTACACTCATCTGTCCCAGGAAAGTGTTTCGACATAGGCTTCGTTTGATCCCTACTCAGGACTCTTTTTTTGAGACTGCCCCAAACAGCAGTATTTTCCCAGCTTGACATTTAAGTAAGGCACAGGGAACAGGATGGAGAGATCAGAGGCTGAGATTAGGAGAGGTGCAGGTCATGGCACGGCAGGCAGTAGGGTCTGGCTGCTGGGATCCTCAGGCCAGTGGTTTGACCATGAGATCACACTAGCGTGGGCTAGCCCACGGTAGTGCATCTAAGGGGATACAGTGCAGGGCAGTGCTTTTCTCTGGGATTTTGATTAAATTTCTCAGAGTTGTAAGGAGAAATACTAAAAAACAATGCATGCTTTCTTCAGGATTTCCATTTTTTAAGCTTGCATCTCAAAATATATTTAAAAGCTTTGTTAGTAAATGATCCTCAAAAACGTGAAAATGCATACTAGCCCAGCTGGTAATGACACTGCAGGCACTCCACTGTTAATAAGTAACCGGCATTTTTTGTATCATGCCTTTCACCTTTGGAGGCAGTGCCATACCCTAGTTTGATATACAAGGGTGTATTTCAGTGGAAGACTACCAATGCCAATGCTATTGCTATGAATTTAAGTTTGTATAATAGGAAGCAGAATTTGTCCCTAAAAGAGAGGCAGTGAAAAATTAGTATATAATTCCCCAAGTGGTAGATTTTCATATTATCTGCATTTATTCAGGATTTGGATCCTGGAGATTGAATTAATTTCAGATCTCCTACCACCTGACCCAAAACAAAAACCAGACAGCTGTGTTTGTTACTGCTTGTTAATATATTTTTTCCAGGAGAATACAGCTTAAGCTCAGCTCTACTGAAATAGCTGGCTGTTGTTTGTGCTTTATAAAGTGCACCACTAACTGAAGAGAGAACAAGCGTCTGCCTACCCCAGGGAATGCGCAATTTAACTTCGGTGCAGTGCAAGACTGTGTCAGAAATGGGTTTGAAACAGCGTTTTAAAATCCTGTTCAATGGAAAGGAGATGAAAGACTGGAAGAGTACTGTGAGGAAGTGCTTAATTAGTTTATTGTTTGATGCAGAACAAAACACACTGTTCAAGAGAAGGGGCAATGACCCAAGAGACTGCAAATGTGCAGGCAAAATTAGAAATCATGAGAACAGAAGAAGCGTCCATTTTCTGCAGCACTGTGTGAAATAGGGACCAAAAAAATAGGCTCATTCACCATATTGACCGTGACACACAACTTAATTCCTGAAAGACATCTGTTACGTAGGTTTATGTCTGATCTCAACATTTAAAGAACACTAATACCTTGAGACTCAAAGCTGAAGTACTGACAGGTTGGGTCCTGCGGTGTCAGGGGAGACTTCTTGGCCTGCCCCACTGCTGTCAGTCCTTTTGCGATTCAGGCTTTTCTGCATGGGAGCAGCAAAGAAGTTGTCTTTTATGTTGAACTCTGAAAGTGCAAGGCAGCAGACATCCCAAATACTTTCAGTGGTTTTTCACAGAGGGCGGCAGAATGGCACAGTGACTGAAAACGGAGGTTGTTGATGAACAGCCACAAAGGCTAATTCACTGTGTGCCCTTGCAAACAGTCCAGCAAGGTGTCTTGGGACTATTCGGGACCACTGCTTTCTGAACAGGATCGTTCCTTTATGCGCAGTGGTACTTGGAGATGGTGATGGGCACATACACGTACAGGAAATTCACATATTATTCGTAGCCATCTACATATTTAAACGGCAGAAGAAAGTAAGCTTTTAATCTCTTTTATCTCAAGAAACAGAGTTCTGTTCTATTCTTTTTATGCAACTTACTAATGAATAGACAAAAAAGCTGTTATATACCTTTGTAATGTGTAGATTATGTGGTTGAGAAAGGAAGCATTATTTCGATTAGTTATGCCAATCATGAATTACAACAGTTTTAATTGAAGTAAAGGAAGATCCACATCAATATCCACTGCATTAACCAAGATGAGATGCATTGTAATGAATACTGAATGAATGATAATGAAACACCAAGAATAAAATGCCACATAGAGATATGCCTTAGCTCTTCCATGTACTAGACTGTCAGAATTAATTGAACCAGTACAGTACTTTATGGCTGGTGGTATGTTCATTGTTGTTGAAAGGAATGGACACGCAGGCACAATCTAGTCCGTTTATCAATGACTGGTTCATCTAGAACTTGTTATAAAACTCAGCTGATGAAGTTTTCAGAATCAGTTTTCCCAGTTGCCAGTTACAGTAGCGTGGAACCATCTTCATTGTACCACAGTTCATTAGAGGTAAATGTGTGTGTCCGAGTACACATAGACAAACATTTACAAACTATATCAGTTGTTTGGAGAGAAATACATGTGTTTTTTAATGAGAAATAATTTTAAACTTGCTCACAGGCTTTGCTGTCTGGAAGAGATTATGTGCAAATGAATCTTTGATATGGCTATTATTTATTTTGAACTTCCAAGGTCATACTTTATTGTAGAGAGAGGCAGTTTCTACCTGAATGATTTGTGCTCATCTGTTGCAAGTGGGTTGGAATCTTATGTGGGATTATCCAGCAGAAATGCAATAGTAAAACCAAAGTGTTTGGGTCACAGATTTTGCCTGTAAATTAGATTTGATCTTGGTTATCCAAAATCACAATGCAGAGCAAAGCTACTCAGTCCACAAAGGAAATGAATTCATTTGTATTATAACCAGTTTAGATGAGCTAATGTGAATTTCCAATTATGTGATTATACCAAAAAATGAATTATGAAAAAATTGAACTTTGAATCCTGCATTGCAAATATTTACGCCAGAAGTTTGGTTCATGCACCCACTTGGGAAACAATAATACAGGGCCTGATTTTCCCTCCATTTGCTCTGACTGTTACAGATTAATAGAATTAAGAGCCAGATTGAATAATGTGTTCTCTAATCACAGTCCATAGTCTGCTGTCCTTGCTGTGAGCTTTGTGTGTTTCACTAAAACACAGCCTGCACAAAGCAGGCATCCAGTTTGGGCTCAGAAAACTGAGAATCTGCTGCTTCCCCTGCTAGTCTGTTCCAATGGTTAGTCACTCTCACTCTTAAAAATGTGTTCCTTATTTCCCATCTGGCATCCAGATATGGGAATGTATGTCAGAACAGCTCTGCTGACTTTAATGTTCTGCTCCTGATGAGAGGAGAAACAGGCCTGAGGTCTGTTTGCTCCTGATCCTGAATTGGAGAGCCCATTAGTGCTACAGGTCTGAGCACTTTACGCCAGCTATTCCTGTCAGCAAGCTGGGATGTTTGTTACTGTCTTATTACTTTCTTGTGTTTTTTCCACTAAGTGAACATTTGTTTGCTGAGTCAGCCCTTACATGCCTTACTTACTCCTTTCTCCCCCCTTTCTTCCCTAGTGGAGAATCGCTGCAAAGTACAGTGATGCATAGGACGCCATTTACATGAGCCGGGCAAGAGTTCGTGCTGCCCATACAAAAGATTTATCTACTCATAAACACACATGCACACAAAAAAATGAGCAAACCCACCCAGAATCTGTTCTCAAAAACTCCTGCTGAAAGCTGTCTATTATCCCACACTGGGGTAACCTTCCTTTTAGCCTTTTAAGGGTCGTATCTATCCTGTTACAGAGGATCAAAAAGTCAGTGCGTGTCAGATGAGGCAACTGCTGTAGTGAGAAAATTTTCATTTTATATGATCAATATAGCAATAATGATATATGAAAGTGTCTAGATAATAATTTTAAGATTTCTACTATAATATGATTTTGTGATATCACTGCTAATCTTGTAATTACACCGCCACCTGGTGCCTGCTTGCATCATATACCAATCTGCAGAAAATGCAGTGTTTCTATGACAATTGCTGTAGCAAATGCAGTGGGATTAATGTAAAATATTGGGCTTGAAAGGTTTCTTGTAAGAGGGGCAGGATAGGCATGGTCGATACCAAAATGCCGTAGCTCAGGTGTCTGATGATTTTGGAATGTGCTAGTTGTCACAGACCTCACTGCTGTTTGTAAATCTAGTATAACCCTGTAGTTTACTGCAGTGGTGGATCTCCTGAGGTGGTGGCTGCATCCCCTGTTAGCACTGTGCAAGTACAACATGTGTGGCAGATCAGTCTGTCGGCAGTACCTCTTTACTTTCTTCATCCCAGTGTCCAAGAAAACTGATTTTTGAATACTCTTCAAATGCAGAAGAGTTTATTTTTGTTTATTTTGCTTTGGTGTTGAAGGGAAATTGAATCAGTAGTTAAGAGCCAGTTTCTGCTTCCCTTAAAGTGAATTTGTTCTTGATCGTGAGGGAGGTCTCACAAGGTTCCAGAGCTAGGATTTACCCTTTGCTATACTGCACATATGATGAAGGAAGCAGGAGATACACCATCAGGACAGCAGATAGTAGAGTGTTGTCACTCTAGATATGCTGGACAGATCACACTTACAGATCTGGTTTTATCCTATATTTTATTTCATGGTTTAGGATCACCACCTTATAGGCTCAATACAGAAGAGAGTCTATTTCCATACCCTAACATGCCATGAAGCCTGCATCCACACCAACTTGGCTGAAGGGGTCTGTGCTGTGGTGACAAGCAGCTCTGTTGCCTGAGTCAAGAGAGTCCTGGAATGGCCTCTTCCTCACATCCTCTCTGCGCATTGTCTTGAAGGGAATACGTTTGGGCAACACCCGTACGCCATCCCATGCTGTGCTGTGCTACAGAGAGTTTCACAATTGCCTTACTGTGCAGAAGGGAGTAGGGAACTTGGCCACAACCACTTCCTAAGCTCCCTGCACTATGTTGTGGTTTTCAAGAGCTTTTGTGTTTTGGGCCAAGCGGAAGTGCCAGCTCACCCCTCTACCCTAAAATGCGTGCTTCAGGCAAGAGAAGTGTTCCCCCGTGTCTTGCTGCCTGCTGCCACCACCACAAGTATGGGTAGCATGAGGCTATATGATGTCACAAGAGGAGGGCTGGTTGGTAGTAGCAGGGAAAGGTGGGGCAGCTTAAGCATGGAAGAGCAAGAAGTCCTGGAGCCCTATGACTTTTTCTAGTGGGCTTTCTCCTGCCAGGGAACAATGAGTCAAATGAAAATGCAGAAGTAAGAAGGCTGATCAGAGCAGTGGGGGCTGGAGCAGAGGGATTAAGTTGGGGCTGATGGCAAGTTCACTGCTCAGGAGTCACCTCAGAGAGGATCTGCTCCTGAAAACAGTGCTTGATTCTTAACATCCTACATTCCTCTTCCCCTCCCAGAGTATGCTGTGGGCAAGGGGAGTAGTGACATCTACCCCCATCAGGACCTTTTCAGGATCTTTGTTGCCTGGCTGTCATACTAGCTATGGTCTGTCAACAGATGCCAGCAGACATTACTTCCAGATGTTGATTGCCACGTTCATCACAATTTCTCTTCTCTTCCCATTCCCCAACATACTCCATGTGGAGGAACTGCACTCCTGGGTCTTCCTATGCCATGTCCTGTAGGCTCACTCATATCCACGTAGGTGGTCCCCTCCAGATACTAAGCTGAGGAGGGGAGTCACACCTGGACTCAACTCTGATCATTCCTTTATGCTTTATCCTGGGTAGAGGTTGGTGCTCAGCACTTCTTTGTTTCCTGCAGCTGTTGTTCCTCAGCACTCTGCAAGCAGCTCTGTCCCACCTCACAGGGCCTGTGTTTAACTCAGTTTAATAACTGGAGTATATATGTAGCCCGTTAGGGCACTAAGTGAATATCCCAGACCTGAATTTCAGAGATACTAAGTACTTGCAGATTTGATTGACTTTATTTGGAGCTGCTGCGGTTCAGGAGTTTGGCCACCAGTCTTCCAACGAATAAACCAACACTCCAGCCAAACCTGAGCTTAGTGAAACCAACTGAAGGGGATTAGGCAAGTGAAGGGAATTAGGTGTATTGACACCAGATGAGAATCTGGCCCTAAGTTATCTGTAAGGCAAAGAATGGAAAACATGGAAACCCTTCACAGGTATTCCATTTAATGTTTTGTAAACTTTCCTGTTATGTTGCTAGGGGAATTTTAATACATCAACGCAATTAAAATAGATCTCAGTGAGATGTTTGAAGCCAATTCTCCCTCTGCCCTGAACTTCCTCATTGTTCCTGTTACCATTTCAGCTCTCTCCCATCTGGAAAAGACCCTCTTGCTGACCCACTTCCTGCCCCTGTAGCAATACTAGGAACTGCACAAGGAATCCTTGTTTTACTACACTTCAGACGCTGACATTGCATTTTGCAGCTAGCCAGGCTTCATCTGGAGAGTATAGTTCTTGCATTTCCTGATGTGAGTCAGTTATGAGGGAAGTGTTTAACCTTTTTGTCAAAGGTTAAACATATAAAAGGGGAATGTGAAACTCATGTATTCCTGTCGTTGCCACATTAAAGAGAGCAGCTTTCAAGGCTGAGATACATCTAACTTTTCTGGGGGGTATTTCTTTCCGTATCCAAAAAGCTGCAGTTTACTGCACTTGTTGAGGAAAGTATATGTTTGAACAGGACTATATGACAAGGGTCATCCACTGTCTGTTTCCATTAGGTTTTTTCTTCTTAATTGTCCTTTCTGCCCCTCTCAGTGGATTTGAAGAGGCTTGGACAGGCATTTGTATTAAGTGGGCAATTAGAATTTTTCAAAATGGTCTGTTTCCATAAAATATAGAGAACTGCAGAGGAAAATAAGTAGCAAGCATTCTTTTGCTTTCAAGCAAATTTGTCCCTACTGACACCATATTATTTTAATCCATCTTTCTTCACTGCTTGGCTGAGTATACTGTTTTCTTACCTGTAATTACCAAGACTGATGACTTAGGTATGCTATTTAGGATCACATGCCTCTTCCCACTGACTAAATACTTAATGGCATACTCTTGACATGATCCAGAGGACTCTGTCAGAGAGCTCATTTCAGTTTTACTGTGTGTGTTGGCTCCTTCTGTCCTTTGTGAACCAAGGACACATAGGAACACACCTATTTTTGTTTAGAGACAATTCTACAGGTGACGTGCTGATTGTTCTGCACCAATTGCTCCACTGATAATTTGTTGATGTTTATGGCTGGGTCTGAAATAACCTGATTTGTTATCAATCAGCAATGTATATCCAATGAGCCTGTGACAGAGTCAGGTACAAGAGTCTACAGTAACCACTAACTGCAGGTTTGCCCTTGAATCTCTGTTGCGAAAGGCCTCTGTTCTAGTGGATAATTAGATTCTTCTTCCCTGGTCTGCATTCTTCTGCAGCTTTCTAGGATTGTGTCATAAGTAGGAAGCTCCACGCAGCAGTTTTGCTGGGCTGGAAATAGATAGCCTTGAAAGAGAAAAGAGGATAAACAAAAGATAAAGAATAAAAAAAAAAATAATTAGAAACGTCATTCCCAAGGGAGTGTTTCCGAAAATCTGTTAATTTTTCATTGGTGTGTTTGTAACTATTCCAAAAAAATGTCACAAACTCTTAGCGCAGCAGCTTGAACCTCCTCAGATGAATTGAAGGAAATTTGTTCTAAAGAAAATACATCGCATGAAGTTAACCCAAAATACTGGATCAGCCAAAACCAACACCACAGAACAGGAATTCCTTCAATTTAACAATACCATAATCTCATTGCAGGCTGAGCAGTACCATTAGAAACTGCACATATAACACCTTCCCTTACAGTTGAAAGTTTGCAGTGGTGACTTTAAAAAAAAATCCTTAACTCAATCTTAATATTCAACCTGGACGCTTGATGAAGAGGATTTATGAGTTAACAAAGTCTAATCAATGTAGTGTTAAGATTCCTAAGTTTTATTCCAGGCATATAAGTGATGTGTTATTCAAAACACACTGCAGAATAGTTCAAAGCTGACACTGTGAGTGCTTCATTGCATGAGCTATGAAGGGATGCTGACTTTACATCGCTCTGTTTTGTGCTTCAGTCACCTGTAGTTTTGTCTCCTTTTGCAAGGCAAACTTGACCTGACTGTGCTTTCCTTAATGATACTGCTTTCATTGAAAGGACAAAAGTAACCACTGTGAATCATGCTGTCAAAAAACTAGGCAGCACCTTCCCTAGTTCAGAAACTAATGCCTTGCAAAGCTAGGGTAAAAGACCTCTGCGTGAGGACCTCCCGGGCTCAGGAATCGGTGGTGATACAATGTTATTGCAGACATAGCATAGACTAGCTTCGCGGTCATCACCACAGCTCCTGGACTGCAGTAGCAGCTTTGACCTCCTCCATGTTTCTCTGTAGAGGGACTTTGAGAAATGGACCAGACTGCAGATCAGTAGGATAAACAGAGACCCGTTTCCTTGGGCACACGACAGCTCTTGCTGTTTGCCCGCTACAGAACGAATTGCTGCGTTCATGCATGCAATTCCTGCACATTGCTTCTCTGGACCTTCTGCACCTCCCCGGCCCTGGGGCTTCAATATACCAGTAATCCAGGCATAAATTGGACTGGGATTTGTTCCATCTAGCTGAATGACTGAGTTAGGAGTGCAGTAACACCAGGCGCTGTACATTAATGGTTCAAGATGTCGTGAAAACCTTGTACTACATAGATTCTGTAATGTTAGCAGATCTTTTGGGCAAGGGACCAGTGAGGAGCCAGGAACAGGCTGTTTTGTCTGAGTAGGAATATTTTCTCCCTCCCTGCTCAGATCTTCCCACTGCCCAACCAGTTCCTCAGATACTGGACAAAAAAAGACAAAGAAAACTAATAGGGGGTTCCAAAGGTATATTTCTTTTGTAAATCTCACCTGGTTTGGGCATTTTGAAGATAGAAAGTTGCTAGAATAGCAATAATTTGGGGTTTATATTAGAGAAGGGAGAGAAAGGATGGCAAAACCCAAGCCATTATTTCCTCTAGGACAGGAGACTTCACAGGGGGACAGATGTCTGTGTGAAACGAAGTGATTACTTCTGCTGCTGTCACTCTGAACAAGTGCAGGCTGTAGCACTTCACCTTTATTCAGCTTAAATAATAATATAGCCTTTCCACATCTTCCTGTGCTTAGTTACAGACTACTAACCTGTGCGTATTAGTCAGTGATATGGACCTTTTTTCCCTAGAGATATAGGGCAGTTTCCAGGCCATTTCAGAAAGAAAAATGAATTTGAGTTAGATTTGAAATGGGAGAACCTGGGCTTGTTTCCCAGCTCTGCCATGTACATCTTGCAGTCTTGGGCAAATCTTAGCTCTGTCTGTTCTGAGCTATTTGGGGCAGGCACTTTCTCATTTGCTATGCATATATGCAGTGTTTAGCACAAAGGGGACTCCAATCACTCATGAGTAACCAGTGAACAGATGGTAGTAAGTTGTCAGTGTGACTAGGTATTCCCATTCTGATAGCTTTTGTGGCAAATTTCATCTTTTAAAAAACCCTGCCAACAGGCCCAAACTGTAGGTGAGTAAAAGAAAAATTAAGTGACGGGCTCCATTTTCAAAATACCTCTTTCCTAGCTCTAAAGTAACAGGAAAGGACTTCCTACTGTAGGAACTAAGACACATTTAACATACTGACAAATTCCTGCTGAAGCCAAATGTCAGTGCTATGCTTAGTTAAATCCATGGTAAACTTGTATTTTTGACTTCCAGAGATGGAGTAAAGAACTCTTTTGGGCCAGATATTTCCTTAATCTCTTGCTTGCATTCACTCAGATGAGCTTTTTACAATTAGGAGTTTCCCTGATTGGCAATACTTCTGCGTTGTCACAGGCAGGGATGACATAATGAACTACTCTTACGCATATTCTTGAGCTCTTCTGGGTAAAAATAGTGACCCTCAGCTTTAATCTTCAGAACTTCGCGTCTCAGTGCAGCTATTCTGATGACAAGAGTAGCAGATCGGGCTAAGGCAGGAAACAGATGTATCCTCTTATTCTTAGCATAATTTTGGGGGGGTTATTTTTTGGTTATCTGAAGCCCTAATCTCACTTTTGATCGAGTGCAGAGGAAAAGAGTAATTAGTGAAGTATTAGTGTTATTATTATTTCCTGACATTAACTCTCCTGCTACTTGTCCATCCTTTTCTCAGGCCCAGCAAAATGGTGTGTGGGTTTAACAGCTGAAGAGCATTTTTTATGGCTGGTCTCTCTCTGCACTCTGAAGTCATACTGCATTCACTCTACTGAGTTAGTAAAAAAAGGAACAACTCCTGAATGTGGCCACAGTTACGTGGGTGGTAAGTGCCTTACAACTAGCTTATGCAGGAAGGGGAACATGTTTTATTAGTGTAGTTTTCATGACTGAAGAACTGTTTTCCAAATGCACTGTTTCATCTGCAAAGCAGATAGAAATAGAGTTTATAACAACTATATTATTGTATGGCAACATACAATAACTTGTATCTATTAGTATGACTATTTGATTCTAAAATTAATTATTCCTTTCTTTAACATTGCTCTGAATAATATAAAATTGCTATTTGGCTTAAACCATCATACTGAGGCAGCTGAGGCAGAAAAAGAGATGAGCTGATTTACCAAATATCACAGCCAGGAACTGGCCCCTCATCTTCTGAAGGTGAGACCTACAAGTAAGCACAGGAGTTTCCTTCTACCTATTGCCTTCCACAAGCGTGAGTTCCTCAGCATTTCTGACACGTCTTTACTTGCACTACGGCAAGAAGCATAGTCCTTGTGTCATTTGTTGTGCAGCAGGCTGTACAAGCACATCCTTCCCTCCTAACATCTGGTCTGGATAGATAGCCCAGGGACCATGAAGAGATACAGAGTGGGTTTGGTTTTTTCCTTTCCCTCTTTTTTTTCCCCCCAGCTATTACATAATAGTTGATTTTTGGCTGCTGTAGTTATCTATGGTGAAATGTTTTAGTTCCCTAAGCAGTGATAATAATACTTTGGACCACACTACAAACATTTATGTAATTTTTTTATACAAACCTCCTGTATGTGTACCTTTTTTGTTACTGTCGTCATTGTTCTCAGTATATCATAACTCTATAGCATAAGTTATGAAAAGATAGCCCTCCTGTATATTTCATTCTCTTAAGAGCCATAAATCCCAAGATATATTTTGAAGGCAGGATTTTCTAAGAAAGACAGGCTCTTATTTAAATTATCTGCATATTCAAGCAGAGATAGTAATTCAAGAGGTAATCTAGTCAATTTCCGTTAAACTCTTCTGATCTTTCTTCATCATATTTAAATTTGCTTTCATTGTGATCAACTGCTTTTAATATATTTTGACACTTAATTTTAAACTTACAATTATAGGTTAGAATCATGGCCACCGAGGCAAATTCAGTTCAGAGGCAAGTCAGTGAAAATCTATCTAACAGAGTGATTATAGGTGCTTGCAACATTTCTGAATTTTTACCTCCCAACACCAGGGCCAGACATACGTTACTGCTCAACTGACAGGCTGGGGGGCTGTAGCTTACATGTGGCAAAGTGGGAAGTGCACACTTGTACAACTCTCTGTGTACAGTGGAGCAACAGCCTGCTCTGGGAGATGCTGTGACTGCCAGGGTACTTCTTTCATAGGGCAAGTGGGCATTCCTCTCTGTCAGGCATCTGGCTGAGCAGTGGTGAAACATGGAAGCTGAGGAGTAGCTGAAAATTAGCTACACACTACTGGATCACTATCATTTCTTAAACTGTTGAACAGGAAGGGAAACCACCCTCTTCCACACTTGCATGCATTTTGTTATGTTCATTGCTCGGGGACGTATTGCAGCTCATAGTTAATCTTTTCAATCTCTTCTGTCCCCATGGAAACTTTGGATAGCAGAAAATAACAGCACAATATGAATCAAGTCGCTATATTTGCTAGCACTGCCCAGCAGGTTAGTTCTTTACAGCCTCCCCATTTTTCTTCCTCTTTTCCCTCCTTTTAGCAGGAATACTGAATATGATAAACAATGCTGATTTCACACTGAAGCTTTTAAAGGAAGCTTCTACGCTTGGTGTGTTTAAAAACAAATCTAAAATAGTTCTTAACAGAAACTGTTCAACTAATTCAAGTATTGTAGTTTAGATTACTAAACTCCATGCATTTAAACTGATTCAGGGGACCAGCCCATTGCTACAGTGTTTTGGGGATCAGAGTGTGCTGTTATGTTTTCTATAAGCTTGTAAAATTCACAGCATGCACAGTGTTTTGGGGGTGTGATAACAGGGTGGGTGATGCAAATTGGAAAGGCCTCACGTTACAACATCTTTGGTGATTAAAAGTAAAATTCTTGAAATGGGTGGAGAAAGAATTATTACAGTTCCCTGCCACCCTGAAATGATAAATGCTTGGAAAACTTCCAAATGTTATTGAAGTGCCTAAAAAATAAGTATTTATTCTGCACACAAAACTTTTAGATTTTTCAGTAGCTGAATTTGATTATTCTTGTGTTGGCTTCTATTATTTGCCTGGGTATTTGTAGACAGATGGCCTCTTGTAGTGTTAATAAAAACAACCTATGTAGAATGATTGGGCTGTGTAGTAATTGGGGAAATACTGAAGGATTAGGAAAAAAGCCTGCCAAAACCTAGTTTCTGTTTATACATATTTAATTCCTTCTTATAGTAAATTAAGCTTTTCATCTTCAGGCATCTTCAGTTACTCTGATCAAGTAAGGCTAGAGTTTGGGATACTGAGAAACTGACGCTTGCAGGACAAACTCATCTTCCTGTGATGTTTCACTGGTGTAACAAAGAAAAGTGCATTTCCGAGTTGATTTTTAAACCCCCTATACTTCTGAACCAGTGCCAGCAAATCTCTAAAATGCTATGAACTCCAGATTATGCAAGAAAAGTTGGGAAGGGACTGATCTGTGAATAGAGCTGACCAAAAGACAACTGAATTTCTGTCCCCTGACAATTTTTTCCCCAGTGTGTATTTTTTCCCCAATCTAACCTTTTATTTTGTACTGTAGCATCCATAGAACTTTTGTTTCTTTAAAATCTTCTTAATCACAACTATTACCCACTCTTACTTAGTAAGAATTTAAATAAGGGAAATTTAACAAAGATTTAAAACAGTTAAAACATTGTTTACAAAATAAGCATGAGCGTTTGGTGAACTTTACCAAGATGGAATGTTTTAAACTTGTTAAGAATTTATGATGTGAAAAATCCCTTGCTTTTTTGATAATGCCATCAGTTGCTTGCCCTCTTCCTTCCCTTCCCTTGGAAGAAAAATATGGCCAGCTTTCTCTGCTTTACGTTTTTAGGCAACTCTTGAATGAAGATGCAAAATTTAGCCTGTAAGTAATGAAGCATTTTGAAATAAACTTGTAGATGAGTGAGTTGCAGCAGGGGGAATAGAGAAGCCTCCCCAAACTTACTGTGGCAAAGACTTCTATTTGTCTAGAACTGGGAGGGAACTGAAAGTCAGATTCTTCCTTCCTGACCACAGAGATTTGCAATTTGGCTGTTTACACCTGAGCTAATTCTCTATGCAGCCTTAAAAATCAATGCAGAGAAAGAGGCAATTTTAGGACGCTGCCTTCCCAGCTGCTTGCATCAGATGTTGCCCTGTGCCAGCCAAGTAGCCTGTTACCTCCATGGACAGTTAAAGAAGCCTGCAGCGGCTTGTTCAGACATAGCTGCCCCCACTGCAGGTACCTCTGCTTGGTCATCTGAATCCCACTGTGGTTGTCTGCTGTTTGATGGTGTCTCTGAACACCACAGCTCACTGACTGCGTTGTATTGATGCTTATGCTGAAGCAGATGTAGTTCCCCGGCCTGAGTGGTGTTTCCCCTCTTGGCTGTTGATGCTGAGATAGAATGCATCCTGTGATGAAAGGAAAGCCTGTACAATACAGTTCAAACTATCAAAACTGTTTGCTGAGCTGGCAGGAAATTTAATTTAGCACATGGGACTTAATGCTGCAAAGATTAAATATTCTTACTCAGATGAGAATGAAAGCCTTGTAATTGTCTTATCAACTGAAACTGTGTAGGGCTTCAAGTCACCAGGCCATAAAAGCACTGATATACTTGTGCACATTTACAAAGGTCTTCCTAGTCCTTCCTCTTGTTCCTCTGAAAATGGTTTAGCTGAGACAGAATGACTGGCTATACTACTGGCATAACCTCACCTAGTTTGCAGTTTACCGTATCACTGATACCAATTTAGCTTAATCGGTATCAAGGGAATATGAGACCATGAGACAGGCTGAGAAGTTCCCTCTTTCTTGCTTTTTCTTTATTTTTCTGTATATTCTCCAGGCTTTTGTCAAATGATTCTGGTATTTATAAGTCTGAATTAACTTTTGAAGAATGAAACACCTGTACTTTCCTAATGAATTGTGTTCTATCACACAAAAAAAGCATTTATTTGGTCTAACCATGAAGATTTGCTACTGATTCCTGTATCTTTACATCCCAGAGCTGTGGGCCGCAGATTATTAGATGCTGGAGAAAACCTGATGGAGAGAACTGGGAAAGCATTACTACATGCTTATCATGCTGTTATTCTGTTGTCCTTTTATTTCCTAGGCTTCTGCTGTTGGCCACTGTCATTTACAGGATAGTGGGCTAACAGGAGATTTTTGTATCATCTGTCAGGTCTCACTTCCTGAATAACACAAACACCTGCCATGGCAGCAGAGCTGTCACTATTCGCCTGGCTGAGTTCCAGCGTGAACAGTCCTACCAAACTTCTCAAATCCCAAACAACACAGCACCGAGGTGGCAGAACATGGTGCCTGGGATAGCAAGGCTAGCTGGCTTGACGCCTAAATGTGGGGAGTCAGCTGGCAGACAGTTTACTCAAGCAAGGCCAACGCTAACAATGCTCATGAGACTGAAATTGCCCCTTGAGCAGAAACAGAGCTTCCACTTGCTGAGGTCCTGTCAGGGTCCTGTGACAAGTGTTGTGGGTGTATGTGCTCAGGTGCTCAAATTCCCCTCTTGCCGCTAACAAAGTGTGCTTATTTAGTAAGGTTCAGTATAACACTGCTTGTATAAAAACTCATAGAGTAAGATAATATAGAATATTAACATAATATTAATCAGAGAATATGAATAATATTTTTAAGAGTATTAAGAATAGCCATGGAATTTTGAGTTCTAGTAAGAGCTCAAACCTTTTCCAGGGTGCTTTACGAAGTTAGCCTGGCATCATTTTCCTGGCAGGAAGTTAGAGCAGCTTTTGTAGGCAAAATATAGAAAGCTGAGTGCTCTGCATTATAGTTTAGAAGATCAATAGAACACTTTGTTTAGGGACCCTGATGTTAAAAGAAGAAACCTCTTGTTTATGTGCTGCCTTGGCATATTAGCCTTGGTTGTTACTAATAAAAGTTCTTTCAGAGCACTGTGAGTGATCAGTCTTCAACAACTTTCCATAACCATCAAAAGCATTAGATAGGAAAAAATAGACAAAAATAGCCTTTTCAAGTATGCCTTTCTGCAGGCAATGTGTCTTTGGGTATGAATTTCAGAGTGGGTAGAGAGCACACTTCTGCATGCCATGGAAATATATACTAAGTGAAAATTAAAAAAAAAAAGTTTCAGGGAATATTCTTAGCTTATCAGTTCTATGGGTGTATTAGCAACTTAGATGAGAATATTTTTCATGATGGAAAGTTAACTGTGCATGCTTCTGAACTGTTATTGCACAATAAGAGGAAGGGGGAAGTTTAATAACTAACATTTTGGGTTGGGCTTTTTTCTGTGCTTTTACATATCTTTTAACAGCTGTGGGCAGGGGAGCATGGAGTGGACATGTTTCTGTTCTCAAACGGAAAAAAATAACATTCAGAAATTTTCATTGCACAACATTCAAAAACTAAGAGCATTTTTACCCAGACGAAGGAGGCCGTTTTATGAAAAAGCAGAAACCACCCAAACAGACCCAAATTTTCAAGAAATTTTTTTTAGGGTTGTTTTAATAGTCTTCATTTTCACACTCAACCTATTGGTGTAATTAGAAAGCCACACATGTACAACTTTTAGATAATGAGAAAAATCCGTTAGTAAAACAATATTTTAGAGCAAGGCCAACATTTTACAAATGCGAATGTCTACACTTATGTTAACAAATATTTAGGTTTAGCCTCCTATAGAGGATTATATTGCTTTTTCATAATTTCTGGACAGGTGGAAATCCCATTGAAGATGACAATAGGTGCTAATTTGAGAGTCAAATTACTTTTCTAGAAACATAAATGGATTCTGAGGTACAGATTTTCTTTCTAGACTGTGCAAATAGGCCTTCTGAAAATCCTTCCTCAAGGACTCAGACCTTTAACATTCAAGTTCAAAGTCTGTTCTGCTCAAGAGTCCACACCGCTGCTGTCTCCCCATCAGAGCTGATGTGGACTGGTGGGAAACGTTTAGCAAAAATCTAGCCTAGGCAATGCCAGAGAGGCTGATTCCTGCAGTTTTGGGAAGTACTTCAAGACAACAGCACAGTAGAGCCCAGATGCAGTCATATTGCCTTCAATGAACTGCTTAAATGCTGCAAGTTAAATAGCTGTGAGTGCTCTGCCAGATCAGAGGCTGACAGACAGAGCAAACAAACACCTGCCAGCTGGAGGCTTTTTCATACACAGTAGGACCCTCTGCCCCAGCTTTGTTTCTTACTTTACCATCCTGTGTCATACCACCTCTTCAATTTCCAAAGCCCCCACAGAAAGTGTCAAGTCTCTTTAGTGACTGAATTAGCTATTTGTTTGCCTTGTAGGCAGACAAGAGGGACTGTCTAATGGGACAGTCCTAATGTTTCCACAGTCCTCCTGGGAAGTTCTCCATTCCATTATTTTGGTGCCATATAAGGGTCTTAGTTTTTATAAAGGTTACTTTTGGACACTGTGTTTCTTGCTAATTCTTGTTAATTTCAGCTGGCTGGGGCTCACATCAGCTCTCTGCCTTTCCCCGCCTCCTGTGAAGAGGAAGCAAGATGATTCTTTATTTTTTTAACAACTGGTCTTCAGAGAAGAAATCCCTGATTCAATCTGCGGTGCTCTGCAATGCAATTCCCTCCTGATGCCCTCTTCCCTCCTCTCTTTGCTGTAAATTGCAAGGACTTCATCATTTAGCTTCAAGCTTCCCTTGGCATCTACCTGTACCTGTAGCAGATAGGCAATATTTTCACATAGCTCCCTCCTGACCTAAGAGTCGTAAAAATTGTCCAAAGCAAGGAAGTCAGACGTGCAAGAGAGACCAAAAGCAGTGCCACAGTGTCAACACTAGCGAGTTATTTCCCTGTTGAAACTAACTACAATGGTGACACTGCCCAGCAGTGACCCAGAAGACCAGGCCACTGCCTTTCTGGCAAATAAGTAGTTTATTTTCCACCCTCTGTAACATAAAGGCCTTCTTTTCTTTAAGCTAATGAAACCACTCTCTGTTTACTGAGTTCAGTTGCATTTAAGCAACTTTATGTATATTATATCACAGTCAAGCTCCTTGGCATTTATATAATGGGAAAAAATTCAGATGAGTAAACTCACATTTTATGACTCAGCAGACATAGTTTCTGGCTCTCACACGATCTCTTTCTGTAGCCTTGGGCAAGCTACTTAATCATTCACTGTGCCATCTGTAAAAAACTTCCCTTTTCTGTGTCTCCTATTTTATCTATCACCTCTTTATTACAAATGTCATCCTACATATTTGTATAGCAGTTACCAGCAAAGGAACTTTGCTTCTGGTAATCCCTAGAGCATTGCTGGAATTAAGAATAAAGCAGTAATATCTGAGCTATCAAACCATACCATTTCCTTATTTCAACCTACAGTTCTTTAACATGTCCTCTGGACGTCCTCCAAGTATTGCCAAACGAAAAACTAAAGCGCTAATAAGAATGTATCTCCTGTCATGCTGTTTGGCTACAGGTTCCAGAAGCAGGGGACTTTCAATGCTGAAATGCTGAGCACAGATGCCATGCCTGTGGGGCACAAGGCTGCAAAGGGAGAATTGGAGCCGTGAGTTGCCTGGCAGTTACTGCAAAGAGCGAAATTCTGTTTACTCACTGTAACATTCTCTGTCTCATTTTCTTCCTACCAGAATATTGTGCATAGGCGGGAGAACCCAGAAAACATGCTTTCTTGCCTCCCCATGTGTGTCATGCCTAGAGTTATTAGGGGATTTTTTTTCTTATTGGATTTGCAGCTGAGATTCTGCCTCCTGTAAGACATCTCCAGGTACAGATCAAGGAAGGGAAAGGTGAAATACTCCCTAAAGAGTTGTCTTTGGAGCCTGGGAGAGGTTACAACACAGGAGATACTTCTATACCTGTGTCATCAGTAAGCACGCTGCAATGTAACTAAAAAGTAGTTCTTCTGAAGTTCGGGCAAATCTGACAGGAGCCATATTAGTAAGTTGCAGGTGGGCCCTGTTTCGCCACTGGTAGGCAACTGGGTGGAAATGGTCTCTTTTGGCAGTACCTGAGAGCTTTCTAAGTATTTGCATGGCAGTAGCTCCTTGTTTGCTGTACTCTCACAAGCCCACAAGAAACATTTCTGTATCAAGACTGAGGAGATTCTTCAGCGCTGCCATGTCTCCTGCAGTGTGAAGTAGCTCTCAGAACCTCCCTATATGTGGGATAATTCTGCTGATGAGCTAGCCCAGCATTCTGTAAAAGAGATGAGAGGATAGCACAGTCTTTCCAAAGTTCTGCTCTAGTTGGAAGGAGACTTCTATGGTCTCTTACGAAGTGCTGGATGTTTACATTTTGCTTTTCCTGACGGAAGAAATAGATCTGGCAAAGAGCCAGCCAGCTATTTCTGGAAAACTACTTTCCTAATAATTAAAAGCACCTGGGCAGACTTTCCTTGTCCAAACAGCACTGTCTAGCCAGGCCAAGCCTTTAGGGTCAGAGATTCAGACACTGAATGGCTTTAGCAGTGGCAGGAACATAGGAATTCAAGTTGGTCCTTCTTTACCTTATGCATCTTGAATGTCTGTTTGCAATCCAAGGTAGAGATGACAAGGGACTGAATGAAAGTCTGCAACCTCTAAAGTGTCAAAAGCTCCTCAAAAGCCAGACTTCCATTCAGACTTCCATACTGGCTCTGCCAGTTGTTCAGAGATGAACTTAAAAATCATGAAATCACATGTTCTTGCTCCCCGCCCCCATCCCTCCCCAGCACTGCCTTCTGGGTTATGAACCGTTAGGGAGGTGGAGCTTATTCCTGTGATCACAAGGCATCCAGTCATATTTCATTTTAAAGAAAAGCTGGAAGTCTTTCCTGCTTCTGATGCAAATGCAGAAATGCAGGTCCTTCTGCAAGGGAAAAAACAACTGTCATGAGGTTAGCAGTCAAACTGTTAAAGATGGTGGTGCTATAGTTAAAGTGAAATCAAATCAAAGAAACTGAGATGACTATAATTATTTATAGCTGGATGGAAGCAACATCAGTCTTTGCATTGCATTTAGGTAGCTTCTACTTCCTTACTAGCTTTACTTGGCAATAGGTATCTCTTAGAAAATATACTTGTGTCTACCTGATACTGTCTGGGGAGGGAATGGGGACTGGCAGAGTATCCCGAGAGGAGGGTTATCTGTTGGTTAACAGCTGCCTTCCAGCTTATTCTACCAGAGCCTAGACAAGGCAGTAAAGCTTGCATGGCTAAAGCATGTCCATAGCTAGTGGGATACCAGGATGAGAAATGGCCCGTATTTGTGGATAAACAAGTTACAGAAGTAATGGCCCATGTACAGCAGTCTTCTGTGTCCAGAAAATGAGGGCTGAGGAACAAGGGGAAGGAAATTGGGCAACCTGCTTGGCAACTACCCTCTAGAAAGGAATAGCACCACCGCTAACTGGGAAATTTATTTATTCTGTTTTTCTGCTGCTGCTATTGCTTTTCTTTTGCCTATGCATGCCTTAACCTCTATCACAGCCCATGCTTGTATGCAGTGTCTCGAACTCCAGTAAGACACACCAGAAAGGTCAGTTCCTACCAGAAAGGGATAGATTACTGCACTAAACTAAGTAGATTATTTACTTTCCTGTCTTAAATCCTGTAAATAAAAATCAAGATTATCTCTCTTAAATCTAAGACTTGTTTAGGAAATAAAAACTTTCAATTAGCACTTCGACAGCAATCAAGATGAATCCTCATGTCTCTCAAAGACCTGGACAACCCAAAGTCTGACAATCTCTTCAGAAGGAGAACAGTAAGTAGAAGTTTGTTTGTTAATCAGAATCTCTTGGTTACTGAAATCAACATATTTCTGGTTTTAATTTTAATTTTGAATCTTCTACCTTTAAAGAAAGAACTGCTGCATCCTGGAGATAGGTACTTCCTGTAGAATCAGGACTGACTAATAGACTAGGTAAAATGGATGCTGGGACAAATACTTTTTTTTTTAAATTGGATCGTATTTATCTCACCAAGCCATGTATTAATAGTAAAGGCAAGATCGAATTCTCGTGCAGAAAAAATATGCTTTGTAGAAGAGAAGCATAATCAGTTTTATTCCCTAGATTAATTAATTATGCTGAATATAGGAAATGAATTAATTGTGGGAATGTTCCATTATGATTCCCTCTGATAATCACTAAGAAGCACAAGCACATTCTCCATTATCTGCTGCTTTCCTGAGCTGTAAGGATTAGAAATCTCTCAAAAGAACATACCACCTTGAAACTCCAAGACATCCACCTGCCTGGGACCCAGCCAAGTCTGGTCAAATCGTTGTGGTAGATAGGCATGGAGAGTGTTCTCGTGACTATGATTTTTTCCCTGTATCCGTTGTTAAGTGACCCTCTTGGAGTGCATTAGAGCAAAGAAGCCAGTGGCTAAGAATGAAGAGTTTAGACCTAGCAGAAGGCCTCAGCACTCTCTGGTTTGTGGAAGATGACTGCACGGTCTGACAGAAACCCCATGCAATGTGTTTACGGCCACTTCTGCAGTGCTTGCAGCCACAGATTGAGTATTTACTTAGGCTGATGGTTCAGCAGCAGTGCTCCTTCAACAAGAAAAAAACTAGTTTCAGTCTTTCCCTGCTTTTGACTTGCTGCTTTCATTTTGAAGCTCGAGAAAGTTTGATTTGTTCCTGATCAGCTGCTTCAAATCTTTATCTCCTTGCTTTGGTATCACTTGGAGGTATGAGTTCTGTTTAGGCAGTAATTTTCTGCCATGCCCTTGATATCTGTTTCCCCCTCACCCTATTCTCTTCCCATGTCCTCTCTCCATGGGCACGGTTAAGTTATTTCTTGCCAAAAACGAGTGTTTTTACAGTGACGGTGACATAGTTAATTTGAGTAACTGTACTGCTGTAGAACCATGTATAGTCTATACTTGAAGGGAGTTACATGCTTAGTCTCTTAACTAGCAACAGAGGTGACAAGCACAGCTCCTTAAGCAGTCACTCACGAGGCCTAAAAGAGAGAAGAAATTCAGATCACCTGTGGCAGAGAATATGGCCTGTGCAGTCATTGCCCTCCGTACTAGCTTTCTTTGGGGTTACCTTGCTCTACAGCAATTAGCAAGGAGGACAAGTATAGGAAGTAACAAGTGATTGCTTGCTTTCATATCCTGCAAAGCTGTTGCAACAGCATGTAGCTGTATAGATGCACTTTGGGAAGTTCAAGATCTTTAGAAAAATGGAAGTTTTCCATTTTAAGAGAAGAGATTATTCACCCAACCTTTTTAAGCTGTCAGCTGGAATATTAACTTCAACTGTTGCTGGTGAGTACCTATTGAAGCAAGCTGAATTGAATCCATCAGTTTTTGTAAGGGTGTATACCTCCCACAGGATTTATTATTAGTTGTTGATGTTGCTTGCTCGCCTTTTGAACCCTTGTTTTCTTGGGGAGGCAGAAGTACTGTTCAGAACCGCCTGTTAACTGAGGGATTGAAGGTGGAAGCATTGCATGTGGAAACTGCTAATCCAAAGAGCAATCTTTGGTGCGTCATTTTTGTTCTTATGCAAGTGCATAGTATTAGAACACGGAGGAACCGCAATATCAATACTTCATTATTTGATACGTAGCTTATTATTTAATTTACAAGAGTTTAGTGAGCATAAGAACTTTTTCCAGTAGCATCAAGAAGCTGTATAATACTGACTGTTCAAGTGGTAAATAGCAGGGAGTTTTTAAAAAATAGATATATTTTTAAAAATGTTATTGAAAAACAGAACTTGGGATTTTGGAAAAGGATGTAAGCAAGCTAGGCACTCAGTTCTCACTGAGAGTTGAAAGGCCAGCATAAGAACTTGGCCAGCTAAGCCTCAGCATGTCTTAAAAGCTGTTTAGGGCTGTGGTGTCACAGTAAATAGCAGGCTGTTGCCAAAACATCATTTCCAGTCAGACAGGACAAGTAAATGAGCAAAGATCAGAGGGCATCACCAGGCATTAGAATTGCAAGTGCAGAGATGCAAATTCAAATCCGGGGAGCTCAGCCATGCTGTGACGTGAACTGATGATTTTTTTTTTTATGTCAGCTTTTGTTTTCTTCCAAGGCAGATGTCTTCCTGGCCTTCTTTCCATCTTGCTTTTCAAGCTCAGTTGCTAAGCGTTACTGCCAAGATGCTTGAAACCATCCCAATTCAATCACAGTGGTATGAGCACAGTAAATAGGACCTGTTATCAACCAAGAGGAGTCTTAGGATATCTTGCTGATCTTGGTCTCTCAGTGCCGGATATGAACACTCCGGGGATTCAGTCTCACCTCTTCCTTTTTGCCTTTCTGCTTCCTGACATTTTTTGCATACCTTTGTAAAAAGTAAAGGTGTTTAGCGTAAAGCAGGTATTTGTGCAGGATAATACTGGCTGTATGTAAACAAGCCAGTTGTGCTCCAGACAGTTGTTTTATTGCTCAGATAACTGCTTCTCCCACTTTATTACAGTATTGCCAAATGTAGATTGCTATGAAAACAGTCCATGCTTCAGTACCATGTGTGAAATGAGTTCAAGAAGATGTATCTACATCACTTTTAGGGGCAATCTCTGCCATGGAACAGGGATTAAATGACCCTGAAGACTCTGATCTCCTAGGATGTCCACAAATGGTCTTTTCCCGATACAGTTGATATACATCATTCTTGGAAGACTCATGCAATTTTGCATCATTTCTACACATTATTATTTGTATTTCTTGAGAGAGATAAGCAAAAGACATTGAACAGCCCAGCATTCAGACTATGCCCACCACCCAATTTGTGGGTGGAAAAAGCTCAATTATTTTTTCAACTTCAACACATTTAATTTTTAATATTTTCATTTGTTCCTTCTTTAATTTGGTATCCATCACTCTGGATTTGAGTCATCTGTGACTCTAGAGATGACAATCCTCTGATGTGGAAATCTCGGTGCTGTTAAAAGTATCAGTAGTTTTGCAAGTGGTGTTGCAGAACCATGCTTTTGCTGACAAGTTTCTTAAGGTTTCAGTTCTTAGAGGTGGCAGGATGTGTTGTAGGAGATCACGGTAGATGGGACTTCAGGACAGCATGAGCTGTTCAGCCACTCCCTTTTCTACTGCCCTTGATAGAGGTTCCTAGTCACATACACACCTGCTAGTTTACACTAGACAGGTGATTTCACTCATTCACTAGAGCAGACTCAGCTATTGTAATGTTTTGTAGTATGAGTTAAGAAATGAGTTGGTGTTATTCCATTTGGATTATATGGTGTCATTTTGGGGACTTAAACAGTAATTGAAAGCACTGGAAAACATCTATGTATTTCTTTAGCAAGCAGGAAGGCAAGAACAAAAAAATAGGCGGGTGGTGAAGGGGAAATCTTTCTGCCAGCTACACAGGCTGCTAGCTTCTGGTGTTTGCCAGAATCCTACCAGTCACGCCTTCCTCTTGCTCCATATGCGGCCTCAGACCTCTCTCTCCTGTGTGGGACAGCTGAGCTATGGCTGTGCCTTTCGATATCCCCTGCAGAGACTGCCTATCACAAACATCACTTTCCTCCTGCCCTTTCTACATGTCTGAGTAAAACTGTGGTGTATATTTATTGTGCTAGAGCCCTTTGCAACCCATGACATTACTCCTGGCTGAAGCCTAGTGATTACATGGGACCTTGCATTTGTGAGACAAGCTATAGGACTATGAACCTCTTCCCTGCTCCCGTGGAAACAGAGTCCATTTGTTGCTGGGTAGAAGGTGACTTATTTAAAAGGCTTGTGTCTGTTTGAACCCGAGTCACCTAAAAAAAAAAAAAAAAAGTAAAGAAGTTGTGTTGGAAGTAGTTCAGGTGCTGCAGATGCTTTGGAGTGTGCTAGTCTGTGGGGTTTTAATGCATATTTTCCATTCAATTATTATGTAAAATATATTCTCCTGCCCACCTGCCTTCCCACGCAGAGCAGCGGATGAATGTAATAGATAGAAGGTGTTAGCCACCTCCAGAAGTCGTTTTCAGTTAATGCACTTTGAAGTCATGTTGAAAGTTGGATGAAAAAAACCCGAAAGCTTGTTTTTAATTTGTTCTCTTTCCTAGCCCCCACCACAACAAAAACTGTCTTTCTCCTCCCTATCATTCAAGACAAAATCTTCCCAAACCTGGCCTAACCAGAACTCAAGTTAACTTTCTCGTTGTTGTAAAAGGTGAAATGTTGCCTTTGAATATCCTGTCTGTTTGTGTTTTACTCTCCATCTGAAAGATGGCTCTGCCAGCAGCTCAGTACACCTTTAATTCCTTGTGAGGAACATAAGAAAAATAACTTTTAAAAAAGGAAAAAAAAAAAAAAGCATACTGTTTAGGAGTTAAAATACTACATCGCAGTCCCCAGCCAGTACCTCCTGCAGCTACAGGCTGTGGAGAGCTTGTACCAGCAGAAACCAGGTTAGAGCCACATCCACCATCTGAAACCTTTCTGAATCACTTCTGATCAATAGGACCATCCCTGGGTGCAGTATTTAGCCACTTTCTGCTTTTCCACCAAAGCTGCTGCTGAGGCTAGTGTAGCGTTTGCTGTAAATTCTGTAATTTCTGCCTGCAGGTTGACACCCCAGGAAGGTTCTCAGCACTCATGAAGACGTTCATCTCGATAATCTTCCTACGAGTGCAACATCTTTCCCATGGACTGCTCTGCTTTCAAGGAGGATTTCTAATTTAATGTCCAGTATTTGATATGTCCCTCATAAGCTCAGGCAAAAAGACTGAACTGGGTGCTGTGATCTTACATTTGAACTAAGAACATATGAACCAAAACACATCTGTAACAATTTATGTTTCTTGTGTTACTACTTTTGTCCATATGTTTAAAAAAAAAAAAAAATCCCTTCCACGATCAAGAACTTTAGTCCGTCTCTTCAATTTCAAAGTAATTTTAAAAGAACTAGAACTGCATTTGTTCCTGGGACAACACTGTACATTGTGTTTGTGTACAGTTCAGTTTACTCTCCCCTTATTCCTCTGTTACAATGTAAAAGGGACTTGTGGCCCAGCTTTGAGTTGTTCTCAAGAGACTCATCTGAGTTCAGCGGTACGTGGAAACCTGAAGGGCCCTTTTGGGGTCAGAAGAAGTAGTGTAAATAAGAGTAAGAGCAATGTCAACCAGAAAGAGTACTTTGGGCTTGCATAGCTTCAGGGCGCGGAGCAGTGACAGACAGGACAGAAGTCCCTATGCCATGTAGGTGCCATCTTGTTTGAATCTAAGGACTTGCAACGGCACAGCACTTACTGGCTCTCGGTCTGAAATCATAATAGTGCTTCCTCTCTTACGAATGACAATAGTAACGTATACTTTCTTTGCCATTTTACCTGTCTTACTGAAATAGCAAGCTAATGCCAGCAGTCTCATTTCTGGCTATGTGCTTATAGAGTACTTTGTCCAGTGAGGGTCTGTTTTGGACATTGCTACTGTAAGCAACTAAGAAATGCCCTACCTGGTCAGACCAGTGATGAATCCATCCAACCAGTATCCTGTTTCCCGCAGCAACATTAGGAGATTCTGTTGAAGAGCAAACAAACCTGACTGATATCTGAGGTCTGTTCCCAGCATCCACGGTCATCAATTAGGGATGTTACAGACTCACCTCTGCCTTTTTTCTGTTTATGGACATGTTGTCCATGAATTTGTCCGCCCTGTTTTTTGTACTGTTTGCCTTTAAAACCTGCTCTTGACTACATATTCCCTAAGTTCAGCCTGCCATGTAAGAAAGCACTATATTCTATCTGTTAAACAAATCTCTTATTAGCGTTAGTGATCCCTATTTCTAGGTGGGATTCAGTGAACAAGTCTTTAATTTATTTTATTTCCAGGTAGCTGCCTTCTCTCTCAGCTTTTTAAGTCTCCCCAGGTAAGACAGCTGCACCATCATCCACATAATTTTAACTGCCCTTCTCGGACTTGCTCTCAGTCCATTGTGTTCCTTGCAATGCTGAGAGCAATGGTGTGTGTTAGTCAGGATGTGGGTGCACCTGGGTTTTATGCATGGGCGAAATGATGCGCTCTGCATTGTTCTCAACGCCCTTCCTGATGATGCTCAGCAATTTGATGCCTCTTTCAGCTGACACTGCACATTGAGCTGATGAATGAAATTGTGAAGAACTAAGGAGAATATGCTATTGTGATCAAGGCTGGCTGTGCTATGCAGTTAAATATAGCCATAATGGTTTTATATATATTTTTTAAAAGAAGTTGTATTTAATCGCCAGTATCAGTGAAAGACAAATATTATCAGTCAGGGCAACTGCTCCAAACTGAACAGCTTTGGGTCGCTATATTTTTGCAGTCTCTCTCTCTGCCCAGAGAATAAGTAGTGTACCTTACCGTATAAACTAGAGCACCCATATATAATATGCCTGCACATTCTTCCTGGATTTGTGTGTGAGAGCCCAAGGTGACTTTTAAACTTGGGTCTCTTGTTCAAAAACTTGATTATAAGGATGTGGAAACACTTCTTTCTGACACTTCTTTTTGAAGAGGTTTTATGACTCAGATGCACAAATTAACTTTCAGATGAAGGTATAGTAGAAGCTTTAGCCCAGGAGCAACACCTACCCAGTTTTATAATCCTGTCACACATACAGCTTTAATAAAAGCCTGTAGAATAAACAAAACTTACCTATAGAAACACCTAGGCAACAGCAGTTGTAATTCAGACTATTTCCAGCAGATTAGTAACACACTGTGAAGAGCCTGTGGCCTGAAATGCAACCTTGAGCCTCTTAATTCCTAGGAAATTATTTGTGTTGTGATGGTTATTGCTGCTGAACCATTAACACCTGGAACACTTTAAAAAATTTGGCTTTTAAATTCTCTTTTCCACTTTCAGCACGTGAAGTGTCTGATTCTAGCATGAATCACAGCTCATTGCTATCCAGTTCTTCCCTGAGGTCTGCATGGCTAAGCAGTCAACCATAGCATGCTATAAAAAGCAGAGGCATTGATCCAAAGAAGCAATCAGGTTATACATGTGATTCTTTTTCCACAGAGCTCTCAAAATCTAATCAGAAAAGCTTTTTTGGAAGGTTCCTCACAGAATTTTAAACAACCTGGAGGAGACAAACATTTAATCAGAATTTGTACATACAAAAAAAAGTTTGATTGCTACCAGTTGGGATTTTTTTCCCCAATTAATCAAATGGAAATTGCACTTCTGTTTTATGTTACAAAATAATCACACTTTTTGGTGCCCTATGTTTCTTGACACATTTTTTTTTTTACTTTTTGTGGCCATCTTCAGCGTGTCTGAGCCCATTCAAATGTCTGTGAATCTTGGTAGATTACTGTTTTGGTGCAGACAGAGCTGTGTCCCTGATAGCATACTTCCCGCATCCAAGAAATGTCTCGGGGAAGGAGTTAGTCCTTTCCTTGGTGTCCGGTAACAGTCTGTGAGAGATGTATTCTAAACCAGTAACAAACCTCCTATGTTCTCTTTGTGCCAGTTTAACTGACTGCGTGTAAATCCTACTGATGATTGGCAGTAGTTATGCTTATAATTGAAAATATGCATTAAGGTAACTTTATACTACAGTCCTAGAAATACTCTGCTTAGATACCTTCACAAGCAAGTTTAATGCAGTCCTCTACTATTTTGGATGCTCCAGAAATGAGCCTGTCTCTCAACACTTCATAGACCTCCTGGTTCAGGTATTTGACAACGAGTAGTTGCGAGGACTCAGCCACAAGTGTTATATAAGAAAGTAATCAGTTAATCAATCACAGATGCCATGTAGCTTGTGTGTGAAAAGCCCCACCAGTTATACCAGATCCAGGCAGACATGGTATATGGTGGAGGAAGTTTAGCTTCCTCTAATAGTGATGTAGCTGCCGAGTTGCTCTCTGGGGCAAGAAATTGACATAGCCTAAGAAACACAATGCCCCTTGCTTCTGAGTTGGGTTACGTGGCCCATTAAGGGAAGAAGAATGAGTGAACTTGAGTTGAGGGTCCAGAGACTTACAGAGTCCGGGGTTGGCAACATCGATTTGAGGATTCTTATAACTGAACAGGTCAGAATCCCACTTCTTGCTGTTTCAGTGCATTTGGGTTTTTAGAATTATTTTCTCTCAGGGCTGGCTGCAATTACTGCTTAAATCAGTGGAGAGATTCCCAGTAACTTTCAGGGGTAACTGGATTAATTACTAGGCTGTTGTACTGGAAAGGCATGCAATTAAAAAAGCCATGTTGTTCTCACCAAGTTGGAGCCGAAGATGACCAGGTATGATAGCTCAAGTGCAGCCGTGCAGCGTAGCCCTGATCTGCCACCATGAAGGCAGTTGATTGCATTTTAGATGCAAGTGAAACCTGGCCTGGCCAGAAGCTGCAGTTTGGCAACTTAGACCCATCGGGGCTCTGGCCAGGCACTGGGAGCTGCGACAAAGAATTCCTTTTAAGAGCCGGAGCTGTAATTTTCAAATGGTAGGGTATGATCTGCAGAAGTTATCTCAGCATAACAACTTCACTGCAGCCAGCGAGACTTCTGGCAGGTGTGTAGCTTGCCAGGAGTCTATAGCTGCAAAAGAATCATCAGGTGCTTTGCACTGAATAGAAAGTGTGGGAAAGGTGGGTTTATTAAAATGGGGTTTGTATAGTGTTTATTTCCTTGTTTGAATACTCCCTAACATTTTTTAAGTGCTTTTCCTAAGTAATTATATATTTTCTACAAATCTTACTGATATGAAGGGATGCCCCCCCCCCCGCCCCGTTTATCTAACTCCAGCTGTAAGTCTCAGCCTCCCAAACACTGAGATATGTGCATGCCCCTACAGAATTATAAAAGTTTGGGTTGGAAGGGACCTTCAAAGGCCATCTAGCCCAACCCCCTGCAATGAGCAGGGACATCTTCAGCTAGATCAGGTTGCTCAGAGCCCCGTCCAAACTGACCGCTGATGTTTCCAGATGTTTCCAGGGGTGGGGCATCTACCACATCTCGGGGCAACCTGCACCGGTGTCTCACCACCCTCATCGCAGAACATTTCTTCCTTATATCTCACCTGAATCTACCCTCTGTCGGTTTAAAACCATCACCCCTTGTCCTGTTGTTACAGGCCCTGCCAAAAAGCCTGTCCTCTTCCTTCTTGTAACTTCAGCTACTGGGAGGTGCCATAAGGTCTCCCTGGAGCCTTCCCTTCTGCAGGCTAAACCACCGCAACGCCCTTATTCTTGTGAGTCTTCCCATGAACTCCTGTGGAAATAGTTGCTTCCATAGTGTCAGGCATGTGCTCTGAGGGCTTGGGGAAGACAGGGAAATTACAAACATGTGAGCTCAAAACTTTTGAGAAAATGAAGACTGCCAGTGTTCCCATAATTAAAGATCCGCGCTGTAAACGGACCCTCTCTCCTTTTGCCTCATCCAGAGGTGAAACAGTGCGTTAAGGCTGGGAAGTAAGTTAAGGTTATCAAAGTGATTGCGTTTGGTGATGCCACGTCCCCTTCGATGGCAGGGACAGCACGTGCCCTGACCAGCGCCTGGCGAGGGACCGGGCTCCGGGGGGCCGGCCTGGGGGCGACGGCGGCGCCGCAAGTGGAGCCACTCGCTGCGGCAAGGCCGCGGCCCCCGCGCCGGGCTCGGCAGCCCCTTGGAGCCGCCCGGGCCGCCGCAGCGCTGCCCCTCCCGTCCCCGGCGGCAGGGCCCGCGAGGCCGCGGCCGGCGGCGTTTTACCGCGGCCTGCCCCGAGCTCTGTCCCGAGGCCGGCCCGGGCGGCACGGTCCGCCGTGCCGTTCCCCCCGCGGGTGCGCGGGGCGCTGTCGGAGGGAGCCGCTCCCTGGCCCGGCGAGGGGAGGCGGGGAAGCGCCAGCCGCAGCCCCCCCCGCCCGCCGCAAGGGGCGTTTCAGCCCCGGGCGGGGGAGCGCCGGCGGACGGTGACGGCCCCGGCCCCCCGGCTCGCCGCCCCACGCGGGCCCTGCCCCGCGGCCCGCGGCCGCCTTTCCAGGCAGGCAGCGCTAGGGGCCGCGGCGGGGCAGCGGCGGGAGGGCGCGGCGGCGCCGCCTGCGGGGGCGGTGCAGGGGTGGGACGCCGGGCGGTGCGGGGCGCGCGGCCCGGCCATGTCTCCGGGGGAGGCGGCGTCGGGCTGAGCGGCCGTGCGCGCGGCGGGGAGCGCTCTCCGCCACCATGAGGCGGCTGCCGCTGCCCCTGCCCTGCCTGCTGCCGCCGCTGCTGCTGCTGCTGCCGCCGGCCGAGGTGAGACCGCGGCGCGGGGCCGGGGCGGGCGCGGCGGCGGGGCGCCTTGCTGCGGCCACCGCACCTGCCCCCGCTGGGAGCCGCTTCGCTCCGTGGCGGGGCAGGTGCGCGCCGCGGCTCGGGCTTTGTCCTGCGGCGGCTGCGCCGGTGCCGCCCGGGAAGGGAGGGGGAGGCGGGGGGGGCTGCGGCCGGCGCGGCGGCGGCGGCGGCGGCGGCGCTCACCTGGGGCGGGCTCCCCGCGGCCTCCCGCGCCGCTCCCTGCCCGCCCGCCCGCAGCGTGGGGGGCGCCGCCGGCCGTGGGGGGCGGCCCTTGGCGCGGCTGGTGGCCCCGTGCGGGCGCCAGGCTGCCCCGGGCGGAGCGGCACGGCGCCTTCCCCGTGGCGGAGCGCGGTGCCGCCCGCGCCGTGTCGCTGCTGTTCAATCGGTAGCTCGTTCTGTGCCCGTCGGCCGCGCCGCTGGCGCGTATCAGCCGCCGGGTCGCCCCTTCGGGGGCGGCGTGGGGCGTCTACGGAAAGATCGGTCTGCGGCGCGGGGGGTGCGGCGCCGGCGGCACTGGGCCGCGGGGCAGCGGGAGGCCTCCGCCGGGGCGGCAGGGCTGCAGGGTGGTGTGCCAGGAACACCTCTCAGTGATGTAAATGAAAGTCGTTTGCCAGGTGACTCACTCGTCGCAGGCTGGCACAGACTTTCACCCCGTGCTTCTCCGGGCTGATAGCTACCTAGCATTCCCGTAGGAACGCGTTACGGCTGCTGTGAACTCTAATGTTTTGGGGCATGCTGAACTTTTGCTTCCAGGTGTACCTGCTTGGTGTCTGCCTCAGTGCTTTCTGCAGCAGAAGTGTGAACATGTGTTGGTATGGACCACGATGCTCAGTAATCTGCAGTGAGGGTTCTGCCTGGGCTGTGTTTCCATCCTACCCTGAGAGCTGCAGAGCAGGACTATACACTGGTCTAGATTTTTAACTGTTTTTTCCTTATCTTACACCAGCACCAGCTTGCAGTTACAGCCAGTGGCTACTGTAAACCTTTGCTTCCTCCTCCTTTTGTGTCTCCTTCAGTTTGGGGTACCTTGGAGTGTTTAGACATTCCACCTCTGCTGTTGTACCAAGCCTGGGTTTGAAAAAAATCTTCTGAGTAAGGGCTAAGACTGACTTGGGAATCAAAGTATTCCAGCATTTTGGAAAAGCTATGGATAGGCCTGCATTGTCCTTGGCTGTAGCCTTGCAGGCTTCCCCAGGCAAGAGGAGCTTTGTGTGGGCATATAGCTTGTGTTTGCTTTCCCTTGAACCAGAGCAGCCTTTGTGTGAAGATTTGCCAGCCATGATTGCTATGGTTTGTAGTTTTTCTTCTCAAGCATGAAATAAAATCTTGTGACATAATGATCTACTTGTCTTCTTAAGTCTGGCTCTTAATTGGTGTCTAGTGTGATTAATAATAATAATGAAATGGTTCCTCTCCTCAATCACATGTAGTTACATGTATGCATTCATCATCTTTGGGCCCATCTGTGCACCCCACTGACATCCTGTGGGACCCTCAAGTAGGTCCTGTCATCCCCTGACAGTATCAGAGTTCCCGTCAATGTGCTACAGGATGTGGGTCAGATCTGCAGATTTTGGTGTGGCTCATAATTTTATGTGGAAGCTTCCCAGCTCATGGTGTCATGATCTGAAAGTTCAGAAGACTACAGTTTTTGACAGTCTCAGTTGTGACTTTTACCCTGGGGAATGTGAAGGCCAGTGCAAGGAAGTCGGTGTTCACCAGACCTCTTAACTTGTGCTGATCAGCACCTTTGAACATCGGGAGCACTTGCTTGATCTAGAGGGAGGTGGGGGAAGAGGCCCCTTGGAGGACCGGAATGTAAACCAAGTCCTAGCTGCTGGTGTGAGTCTGCAAATTGTTAATTTGAACAGTCGCTCTCATTTGAAATCACTAAATTTCAGCCACTTATGGCAGGTAGGGAGGTATAACTCATGTGAGAAAACTTCATGTTTATATGGCCCATTACTGCCAGCAATAAGGATGCAGAATAAAGCCTCGCTTGGAGCTATTGCTTGCTCAGAGCACAGTGGTCTTATTGGCTCTTGCAAGTAGTGTTCACATGGTCTTGCACTCTAAAATTCAGGATGGTTTCTTATAAGGGAACAGTTTCGCTGTTTGTGGTGGGTTCTTTGCACAGGTTGAGGGAGATGTCAGGCTTGGCCAGCGTTGTTTGTGGTGTGGCATGTGTGCAGGTATGGGGACATGGCATGGGACTACCTGGTAAGGTGTTTAGCTGGTATAAGAAGATGACAGCAGCTGGCAAGACTGTCAGGCACATGGCATGAGCTGGACTTTGTGCATTGCCAGCAAGAGCTATTGCCCCTTGTCTACAGTCTCCGTGCTGGGTCACGAGAGGAAAGTCAGCGAGTCTGGTAGGCGTGGCTCTTGGCAGGATCTGCTCTCCACATTGCCTTTCAGATGTCTGTGGGGTTGGTAAGGGGACAGTGCGCTTAACACAGACAGCATTGTCGCCTGAATGCATCCAAGGGCTAGGAAGCATCTTGAGCTGTGGAATGGCTGTGTCATGGCAGCTCCTGGGCGGTGTGACAGGCATATGATCTTTCTGTGGCATCTTTCAGTCAAGGATAAGCATCTTCCTTATTTTTAATGAATTACAACATAGTGGGCAAGGCTGGGGTTGTTAAAAAAAAAACACACCTTGCGGTGTGTTTCTTATGGGAGCTAGTGACCTGAGAATGAGAATGTCATATTAGTGATGCAACAACATAACATCTACTACTCAAGAACAATGGATTTTTAAGCTTCAGTCTTTGTGTGCATGTTTTGGTGCTTACAGTTCTAAATGCGTTTTATGTGGACCTAATAACTTGTTCTTACAGTTTATTCCACGCACAGAACTCCTACTGATACTGCGTGAGTCGATTATATAGGATTATGGCTGAGGAATATCTAGCTGAGGAGTTTAAATGAAGCACCATCATACCTAATATGGGCTTGCAGTGTTTGTATGTTGCATGTTGGTTAATTTCTGCTGTATATTGATCACTGCTAATCATCATCCTGTTGAGTCTTTTCTTGTACGATGCTCTATATTTTAGTTTGTGAAATTATTCAGGGTAATATTCAGCATATGAAAGAAAAAAGTTAAAAGTAAGTTTTGCAAAAATATTTTGCAAGTACTTTGTGACGTAGGTCTATATATAGCTCGTTTAGTGCTTTTAAAAAGAATAAAGCTTGAGAACTGTGAGGCTGCCTTGCTGCTACTCTAAACACCCTTTGTGTATTTTGTGACCTTTAATGATTGCCTTTAGAAACACAGGTATGGGCATCATTCATCTCGAGACCTGAGCAGGCCTGGATGTATGCAGCGTAGGCCAGAAAGGGAAGCTGTGGCTGTGAGGTGAGTTTGCTTGTGTTGGTGGAGCTTAGAAATACAATTCTCACATGTTGGGACAAACTGTTTTCTGTGGTGACTGACGGTTGACACTGAAATGCAAAGGCTTTAATTTCTGTTTGAAACTGCAACAGGTTAATTTCACATACTTCTCTATGTTCGTTACATGCACACCTTCTGTCATACTCAACAGATGCTTTGTTTTCAGTGTGGCATGGCTGCATGTTGCGCTTCCTTAGCTGTGCAGGCTGACTGCACGTTGTAGCACACTCAAATGGTTTCCAGTACTTTGATTTTAGTCTGCAGCCAGCAACACACAACAAAATATCTTCTTCTGTGTGTTTGAGATCAGAATTTAGGCCCACAGTGGAAATCTCTGTGCAAACAGCGACACTATTATTAGTACTTCCTCAGTTATGTGAGCTACATGCAAGTCTTTCTTGAGGATTTTCATGGCATGTAAATTTTTTTGATTGGAGTTTCTAAATATGAGAGAGAGAGATCGCTACTGTATGAAAATCTTTGGTTGTTTATCGTATAGGGTGTCGTCCAGATAATTTTAATTTGCACATTTCCTTCTTCCTGCTCGAATTACAGTGTGTCATAGAGTGGGTGTTTCAACAATATTAGAGAGTGGTTGGGGACTGGGCATTTGATGTTTGCAGGTATGAAGCCTGTCTCATGTCACTTATTTGGGTATTTTGCTTGCTTGAAGGAAGATCCACAACAGGAGCAAATGAGAGAAAAGCTATTAGAACAGTCAGTGACTGCACATCTGGGTTAGCCTGATGTGATTGCTTGTAGCTAGACTCCAGAATTTGAATGTAAATAGTACCTTGAACATGATTGAAGGTGTCGCTGGAAGTGTAGGAGGAGCTAACTGAATTTTCTCTAGCAGCTTACTGCTATGCAGAAAGGGGAAGGTGAAAGAGAACCTTGCCTTAAATGGAGCCGTCAGTAGGAAATTAACTTTCTGCAGGGGATGACTCTGCAGAGCAGGACTTTTAATTGTGGGGGAAAAAGACAGCTAAGCGTAGGTGAGCATGTGCTAGTATGAAATGTTAGAAAGCAACATGTCAGGGGAGGAAAGGGCAATCAGGCATGTGCAGGAAGAGAAGAACAAAACAGATGCACTGCTCTGGAAGTCTGCACTAAGGCTTTTCTCTTAAGTGCTTTCCAGCTGTTCCCAAATGTATCTGCACATAAACAGGCCTCCTGGGGCTATTAATCCAAAATTCCAGGAGAAAATCCAGGATTAAGTGGGAAAGGTATTTCTGTAATCCAGTAAACAATGGACACGTACATGTGGTCCACCCAGAGCTGGACTGATATACTTGTGGCCTCATTTAGTTATCTTCTGTGCCATTCATGGGCATTCAGTGGAAAAGGCAGGGCAGCACAGGGTAATGTCCATATCTTCCCATAAATGTTGTTGGTATTTGGCACATCACTGAATGTTACTAAGGTTATTTTCCTACCATCACCAGGAAATTGGAAGAATCCCTTGGTATTAGAAACCATGCAGTCCAGCCATCACTTTTTTCTCTCTGTGATGTATCTGAGACACCTAGGGCCACATATGAAAGACTCTTTCTCCACCTGTAGAAATGTAATGGGAGAAAAGGAATCTGTGCTGTTAACTGCGTCTCAGAATAGAGGCAGTTGCACCTTCAGCTACAAATGGGGGAAGGAACGATGTCATCTGCTGTGGTACTGGACCTGTGGGGACTGTAACTGATCGTGGCTTTATGTGGTGCTTCAAACCCAGCTGGTACATGTGGGCAAGAGGACTAAGGCCTGTGTTTGATGTAAGGCCTATTGGGAGGAGAAAGGGTCACTGGAAGGATTACCTTTGAGCTCTCCTAGCTGATGCCTAGAAATCCCTTTGTCTCCAGCACTGCACAACTGCTTGTTCTTGGTTTCCTTTTCCTATTTGTCTTGTGCCTCCCACTTGTTTGGTATGCTTCTGACTTTCCTCATTGTTTAGTACAATTCTAGCCAAACTGAGTAAATGCAATACCTAGTATGTCATTGATGACTTCCTAATGCAGGCAGAGGTTTTTGTTGTGTACTGCATCTGGAGTTCTACTTTCGGCTTTAGACTATGGGGATTTTTAAATGTTGAGTTGGGTGCTTTGTTTATTGGAAAGACTTAATGGTTTTTTGGTTGATTGGTTTGGCTTTGTGGTGTGCAGGAGAATGGCATCTACATGCTGTAGTACTGTTTTCCGTTTACGGTGCAACATATGGGCCAGTGATCGAGTATAAAGAACAATTTGTGGGAACTTCATCCCTATTTCCCCCATTGAAGGTAAGAAATTTCTGCTCCTGAGACTACGAAAGCATTGAGTAAAGACTTGAACATCAGGTCTGGAGCTTTTTTGTAAACTACGGTCTGGCTATTGTAGCCTGGTAGGCAGATACAGTCTCTCAGCGTATCTGTGTTGGAGGCTCTGGGTGTTTGAGAAAGGGTAAGAGTGACATCTGGTCCTGGCCTTGTGAGTGGGTCTGTCCTGAGCCTGAAGGTGCTGGAGCCCCCTCTCCTCTCACAATCCAGTGAGAGGAGGGACTTAAAGAACTTGGAAGCTTTTCCTTGTTAGAATTTTATAGTTTGTATCTAAAACACAGCTGGCTCTGTGATGAGTTGCATTCTTAGATTAATTCTTTACTTCTTTTTTGATATTTGGCAATATTTTGATAGGGTTTTTTTGTCTGCCAGCTTGCAAGGAATGGGGTTGAACCAAGCCTGAATGGGCGTGCTCCCTAAAGAGGGGTTATTTGTGCGGGCCGGCTTTGTAGAAGCCCAGCCTGTCCCTGATCATTGGGGGGTTGTAGCTTGGCATGTTCTGATGGGTTTACATGCGTGTTTGAAAGCCTCTGCTTTTACTAGTTCTGTGGGAATTTTTTTTTTTTTTTTTAATGGAGGCTATCAAGATGAATTATTTGCGGGTTTAGGATGTCTTGGTAAGTGGCTGGTAAGACAGGGGACTCCACACACTTCTGTGAAGGCTGCTAGGCAAAGGTTATGACATTATGTGTCTTGCTTCGCCGATGGTTCCTCTCTGCAGTGGGAGATGGCCCTGGAGGGCGTTTCTCAGTAGAATGCCAGTGACTTTTGTTTCTACATTCCCCATCATGGTGGAGCTTAGACTGGGCTTTCTTTCATTATTTCCTCTTGTGCACTTGGGTTCGACTAAGAGCGTTTTTAATGTTTCCTTATTTGTTTTCTTACATACACACCTGAACAGGTCACTGCTGGCAAGTCTATTTCTACATACCTGCTTTTGAGTCCTCATTTTCAAATTACGATTTCTGCCAACTCTGACCATGGAAATAAGGAGAGAGCCATGCGAAGGGCAGGTGGGTGCCAGCCGGAGGGTTGGCTTGGGAGAGCTATATTGCCTCACGAGAAGGAGGATGCTGCGAAGGATGGGGCATCAGGCCATGGCCAGAGAAGGCTGTGGCTTCATTTTGGGATAGGCCAGCCTACATATGCAGCAAAACATGGAACCTTCTGTGATGCTACAGACTGTGAAAGCTTCCTGCTGCCTCCTGCTAGTGCTTGTTGTGCCTGCAGTGTCAATAGTCCCTGTAGATAAATGGAGGTTGCTTCTTTTTGCTACCTGTCTTCCCCAGGGTTTCCTTGTGCCCAAAGCAGCTCAGCCAAGTGATTCCCAGAGCATTCCCTTGAAACTTTGAACTTAATTTTGCAATAGATATCACGATACAGAGGGACAAAGGGAGAAATGGAGAGAGTTCATTTAATTAGCTTCATCTGGCCGCAGCCTGTATCAGCTCAAGGCCAGATGACCTGTTAGATGCTATCTGACTTGCTCTGCTGCTTGTCTTTGTGCAAGATGGCCTATGCATTTTGAAGTGGAAGGGGCAGGGAGGATACTGGTGGTAGGTGGTGTCCAGCTGAAAATAGAAGAGGCTTCCACCACTAGCAACATCTAGAAAAAAGAATAGTCCCAGTTGAAAAGGGGACCAGTTTTCTGTGCTGGCAGGGATTTGGGGCAAGTGACCTCTCTCTGAGACCAAGATGTAGCTTTGGCTGAGAAAGAGAAGGCTTTCCACTGTTAACCTGTGGGTTGCAGGTGAAAGAAACGTGTTAGTAGTTTTACCATAGCAGAAAGTAGCAATGTGGAACCATCAAAAGAGATTGAGTCACCCTTGCCAATGGTTTTATTACAATATTAGGAATACCATGGACTCAGTGTACTTTTTAAACATTAAAATGTGACTTGTTACGAAAACCAGTCTGAAGGGAAAAAGTGGGTGCCTGTATCTGGCATCAAATTTACCTATGCAAAATTGTATTATATTAATAAGGGAGTTCAGGGGTTTCTTCTTTTTGTGGTCATGCTTAGTTGTTTTCTCTGATTCTGGAGGAACTTTATATGCTTATAAATGCCTTAAACCGGGGGAGGGAGATGAATGGTGATAAGTTGGTAGGGTCCTTTTAGTCATCAGATTTTGTTTTCTTTAATTATTTTTCTCCAGCGAAAGTAGGTACAGGACTTCTAATGTCGTCTTGATGCTGCACATATTATAAACACCCATTTATAATCAGATTTGGATTTGGGGAATGGATAGCTCATGGCTTTCCTGCTATATGAATTATGCTTTCTAAATTCTGGTGTTCTTTCAGTCTCCTTGCAGGATCAGCCACTTCTTCTAACAGCTTGGAGTTCAATACCAATACAAACGTACTTATCTGGTCAATTCCAGCGCAATTTTTTTTTTTTTCTTTCAGAGTGGGTTGTGCCTGGTTAACAGGTCTTTGATGGTTTCACCTTCTATGCATTTACACTTTTTTTTTTTTTTTTTTTTTTTTGTAAAGGAGAAATAAAGAGCGTAGCCACAGTTTCCTTCCCACGGTTTTTGTAAATGTGTATCTTCAACAAAACTGAAAAAAAAAAAAAAGGGGGGTAGGCAGGCAGAGAGGGGCAAAAAAATCGAAGTTCTTTCTTTGGGGAAGTCCATTATCTTTGGTTCAGTTTGCATAATTTTTTGAGGGGAATTCACCTCTAGGGTCTAGTTTCGTGCAGCTGGGTACCAGGGAGAAATAAGCAGGGCAGCTTTGAGGTCAGGGTCTAGCCTTTTTAGCTGGCATACTGTGGATGCCACAGACACAGCCCTGGTATTTTAAACTCGGTTTCCAATAGCTGTTGTATCTGCCAGCTGAAGAAAGGAGACAGACATATTCTGACATGAGATAAAGGGGCAGTATTAATATCTGCCAAATAAAAATACTTACTTTGTCTTTTTTCAGTATCTCTCTGCAGTTCAAAATCATATTTCTGCAAATATTTCTGAGACAGAAGAAAAAAAGGGAAGATTTTTTGTGAAAGTTTGTTTTGCCTCTTTTTCTTGAAGTGACTAACAGCCCAGCCAGTTATTTCTTTGAAGTTTGTACTAGTTTTATGACTTTTCTTAGAACCAACTGAAATAAAAGTTTATTAGTACTATTAAATTGAGTGTGTTCACTTGAATGTTCAATGATAAATTAAATGTATTACTGCATCCACATTAAAATTATTGAAATTACCTCTAACTACAGGCAAGACATTTGTAGATATTAGTATTGTGAATTTGTTAGCTGAAACTCATTTTTAAGACTTAATTATGGGAAGGGACAAGGCTGTAAGACCTGGAATTAGATCTGTTGGCCCTTTGTCCTTTAATCTCCATAACAATGCAGGTAATTGTATGTATATAATAAATCTCAACAGTACTCTCCTTTGTCCCTGTTAAAGGGAAGAAAACTTTCATTTCTGTGTAACTTAGCAAGGACTTGCATTTGGAGATGTTAAGATTTGTGGGAGATAGTTGTAGACAAAAAAGCTAGCCAGCATAAGCAAATTAAAAAAAAAAAAAATTGTGTTGAATCCACTCAGAAACGGGTATCTCTTCCAGCTTAACAGTTACAGATGAAATACTGTTGTAAGGTGTTGGGCTGTTTCTTCATAAGGCAAGACATTAATGGCCAATGTCCTCCAGCACCATGTCAGTGCATTTTAATCTTCTTGTCTCTTCCTCCAGCTGTAATGATTTTTCATTATTGCTGAGAAGTAGTTGATCTAAAATATGTGCATTTGAGACTATGTAATTAAAGTGTGGTTGCTTCAGTGCCTTTATTGTGAGTGTGTGCCCGATTCCTCTGTGACATTGTAATTTCTGATCTCTGCTATACACTCGTATTAAAAGTTCCACGTTTAAGAAGATAACAATCAGCTCTCTGTATTCATGGAATTGAAAGCTTAAAATGTGGAAAAAAGCAGCGATATCCTTAAGTAACTTTATAATTGCGGAACCTGCTTTAAAAAAAATATATCCCCTCAACCAGGTGTTATATGTGCTTGATAATTAAAGCATATAATTAGTTTATTGTACTTCATATTAAGCTAATTTTATTTTTCTTTCTTGTCTGCAATGTTTTGGAAAGTACTGGCACTGCTAGTGAACGTCTATGTGCTGACTGCTAGCCAGCAGCAAGTCTTTGCAGGTGGAAGCAGTATCTGGAACAGTCTTTAGTGGTATTAATTTCCAAATACTACAAGACAGACCTACAGTATGTGGTTTAACTGGTGTTTATTTAACTATTGTCTTCTGACTCAGTTTTTATGCTTTTAAATGTATCTGTTCAACCATTTCCTGGTTCAGTGTGAAGCATAATGCTGCAGGAGGAGCGAGCAGAAGGCCAGAGCTGCTAATTATTTACTGCAAAGCGTACTTCTCCCACTTCTCCACCCCAGCGACCTCCTGGTAATGGACCCCAGTTCTCTATATGGTAAAATTGGTTAGGACTTCATGGAAGAGGTGCAAATAAATAGTTCTTTTCTAAATTTCTGAAAGTTTAAACAGCTTATAAAAAAAATAAAGTACAACAGTTTTCCTTTTCATTCACTTGCAGTGTTACTTGATTTGCAGGAACGGACTGCTGTTTCTGTAGCAGCAGTTCTTGGTGATTCACGGAGCAGCCCCTGTGCCACCCTATCAAACCCATTGCTGGCTTGCTGTGCAGTTATCAGGCAGAAGGTCATTTATTATGATAACCTTCTACTGTGCCCCGTAGGTTATGCTTACATGCAGAATTCTGTGCAGTGCATTTGTGGTTTGACTTGTAAGCAGTGTGTGCAGTGAATCCTCCTGAGCCTCAGTTTAAGGCTATTTATGACAACTGACACAATAGTTCATTTTTATTTATTTTCCAGCTCCTCTTCAAGGTAAGAAGAATAATAAGTTGTAATGCCCATCTATGCCAAAGACCAGTTGCTGCAGACTATGTGAGTCCCCTGCACTCCTGTTCCTGCAAATTGGCTACCCTAGCTGCTTCTGTTCTCTTCTGAATAATTTTTTTTTTTTAAAAAAAAGGGTAGGTGAGTAAGAAAACTGATGTCTCGTGTCCAGACATTTATTCAGATTCATTGCTACATGTGGTATTTGTCACTGCTGTTTTAAGTTTGCATCAAAGTTCATTCCAGCTATGTTAATCTGAGATTTGCAGTGAAAACTGGTCAGCTGAACATTTTGTCTTCTCCTGTAGAAATGTGTGGAAAAGATAGGAGCTAAGATACTGCAAAACTTCAGTTCCCCTTTTGAACAAAGGCCTCTTACTTTGTGCTGTCCTGAAGCTGGACGTTTGCTGCTCCACCTTCCAGGAAGTCTCTAGGACTTCTGAAATCCTGCTAGAGTTTTGAAGGTTACTCAAAATGACTGCAAAGTTTTAGGACCTGCAGTAAGTTGTGCTGTCAAGATTTGTCAGAGGGCACCAGAGCTGGTCACCTGCTGCCCCTCATATCTTCTCTCCACATTTTCTTCCCCCTTGTTGCACCAGTTGTATTTTGTGACCTGGAGGTTGTAAATATTATGGGACATTGTGCATTTGTATATGGCTAATACTAAGCAATCTTGATCGGGGTTAGGACCTCTGGCGATGACTTCAAAAAAGAAATCTTTCTTAATTGCCAGGTGCATGTAGGAAGTCAGCATAGTGCCGCACCACATCTGTATCCACCAGGATTTGCTTCTGCTCACAAACTGTGTTAAAAATGAGAGCTGGATGGGAAAAAAGCTTCCCTCACACAACTTCCGGTATTTTGTGAATACAGTATTCCTTTTTGGCCATGAATGGGTTATAAATCAGACAAACGCTGGGTTGTGGGGTCTTGTCCCTTTCTTCTCTAAGTGAATTGGTTAATTCTTGGTCGATCTGTAGATAGGAAAGGCATTCCTTACATCAGGCACAGATGGGGGAAGGGTTTCTTATGCTGTGAGACAGACATTCACCTCTAGACACAGGGTAGCCTGTGGTAAACCACACAAGTGCTCGGGGAAAAAGGGGTAGGACTGTGACTGAGGCAGTACAAAACCTTGGCAGGCATTTAGTGGGACAGCAAATTTTATCCTGGATGCTCAGTGTGTCATAGAGCAAGTCCTGAGTTGTGAAACAGCTATTCAAAGCAAGCAGGAGCAGCGAGGGGGATTGGGGTGGTAGGAAGCAAACGTTGCCTCCGACCCTATGAAGGGATGGTGCATGGCTGTGCAGATCCTGTTGAGAAATCAAGGCTAGAGGTAACACCCGTTATATTGAAATGGTGCAAAAATCAGTGCGCTAGTAATGGCTACCATCAGGCTGTTCAAACTGTGTGTATTGTGCATAACTGAAACAAATGTGATTGTTGCCTTTGGGCAGCAAATACTTCTTTTAGCTGAGGAGGAAAACCCATAGTTTGTTTCTGGATGTCCCATAGTGCAGTGACTGGTCTTGTGGGCAGTCTGTGGTTTGTATGCATTGGGTGGTGTTTGAAGGACTCTAATTTGAAATGTTCCTATCGCTGCTTTAATGCACTGAAGGGAGCTAAACAAGAACCATGTGTGGGTGCAGCTGAGGAGGACATGGAAAAGCAAGAATATGAGAGGCTAATTGGGTTCAGGGTGTAAGCACTTTCATCGTGTTCAAACTAAAAGCAAAGACGGAAGTTTCTGAAGAAAAGGAGGTAGGTTGTTGAGGGAGGTGATGAATAAACACGGGGTGTACATGAGAGGCAAGAACGCCGCAGCCCGTGTAAGTTAACAGTGCTATCGGCTGTTACAGCAGTGCCCAAGTATGTGCTGTTGTATTACATAGAGCTGGACTGTGTTCATCTCTGAAATAATACTGACCAGTCTGCTGTCTCCTTTTTAATTAGATCCTGTTGAGATGAGACATCCCTTCCTGAAACGGGAGGAAGGTAGGATTCAACCCCCCCCCCCCCCCCCAAACCTTCGCACACTTGACAGCTGTGATGACAGACACTATCCCCTGTAATTTGGATACTGCTTAGAAGTGATAGAAGACATTTCTAGACAGTTAGTGTTGGACTTGCAGGCTCTTGCTACGTGAGGTTACCAGCTGCACGCTGCTTACAATAAGGTGATGATAATTGTTGTCTGCTGATGGTCAAAACTAAGATCATCTGAGAGCTTAAGTAGGAGTGAGCCTCTGATTCATCTGCTGCACTACACAGTAGCAGAGTCTCCAGTCTCTACAGTTGCCGCTGTTGAGGGGAGGATGTGATAGGTATTACTGTTTGCTTATATAGGTATACATCAGGGTATTACTCAACCTCCCTAGCTAAGAGTGGGGTTAACTTGCTTGTCGTTGTGAAAATGCATAGGGAAGGCAGTCTGTGTTCTGAGATGGCTGAATGTGTGTTATTTTAAGCATGCACATGTGCAAACACACAGCCTGTATTTAGGAAACATTTCTATGGCTGCAAAATTAGTCTCTGAAAAGCTAGGAAGTGTTGGAATTAAAGCTGCCCATTTGACTTTAATCTTACCCTTTCCGAAGGCTGGAGGCAGGGCCCAGAGTGTGCACTCTTCTCCCCTCTTGCCGTGTTTAGCTGCCTTTGTTCCGTGCCAGCCCCTTCATCAGGGGTGCTGCTGGGGAAGCTTCAGCTTGCCTGGATGCATTTTGCAATTAAGATGGATGATGTACCTGTGCAGCTCCCCCTATTACAGCCTTGCCAAGAAGTGTGTTCCCCCTGCTTTCATTTTGGAGCGGTTTTCAAGCTGAGGGGAGAGTGCCCAGCTGGGTTGTGGGCACATGGCAGCTGAGCGGGTGCCTGGTAGGGTGACCCACTGGGTGCCCTGCTGACCTGGGTCCTGTAGCATGGGATGAACTTCCTGGCTTGACCTTGGACCTAGCTCATCGCTGCAGATATGGCTGGTGATCCTAACCCTGGATACCACTCATTGCAGGGCCTGCCATACTCATGTGTGATGGCAATGCACTGCTGACTGGTAGAGCCTCCGCTTCCTGCTGTGCTGTCCTGCTCAGCTCCCTCCTCCCCTTTCCCTGCCTTCTCATGCACCTTCCTGACATATGTCTTCTGGTTATTTCACCTAATTTTTCCCTGTTCTTCCTCAGTCTCCCTCTCCTTCCATGTATAGGATGATTAGGGTTGCTTACAGAGCATCTTTCAGTGCTTGGTTTAGCTTTATGCTGTGTTTATTCCCCTCTGTGCCAGTTCTGGAAAGGCTTCAGTAGGCACAAGTCAGGACTTTTTGGATATCCCAGGTGTTTCTGATGTAAGTTTGTTCTTCCCAGTGATAGCAAGGGCTACCTTAGTGAAGGGAGCTCTAAAAGGGTTGGGGAAGGTAATTTCTTGCTGGACCATAAGAAGGAGAAACGTCACTGTGGTGTTTAGTAATGGTGCAGCAACGTGTTTTCCTTCTCTTCTCATTTTCTCAAATGTTTTGAAGCCTTTTGGCTGCAACATTTCATAATTAAGTGCATATAATTAGCCAGATGCTGGCATGTAGTCTTAAAAATTTCCCTCCAAGTTGAAGCACTTGGGGTAAGTTGTGAGCAAACGAAAAAGGGTCTTCTGTTAGGAAACCCTGGGCAAGGTCACATTACACCCTCTGCTATTACCATTCAAACTTCTCATTTAACTAGTTACCTTTGACTTCAGAGCATCTGCGCCTTCCTCCCTTTCATACAAAACTACTCTTCCTACTTCTTCCTCTTGTCTCGCTGTAGGCATTTGTCCCCAGCTGAGCTTTGTGGTTTTGGATGCACAGTGTGCATGGGCGTCCTCAGTTACAGCAGTCACTGTGGCGATGCTTTGGCGAGATCTCTGAGCATACCTGGTGGGGACTGCCCCTGCAGAGCTGTGCCACAGCCTGGTGTTGCAACCTTTCCTCCCTAAATTCCCTTCTGTGGGCCAAAGAATCCTGTTAGAACTTAAAAGTAGGTGAAAGTCCTACCCATTCTGTAAAATCTTTGAGTTTTGTTAAGGCAAGTAAGGATGTTGTTTCTCACGGCAGTCTACTTCTTTCTGAATTGAATGTATCCAGTTTACTGAAGTCTTCTCTGTATCTTTGTAGGTGCAATGTCAGTCATTTTGATTGTAAATACTTCCCTAATGGCCTCATCTTTTATACTGTTCCCTGTTAATATATTATTGTAGAAACTTGGCTGTTTCCATATTTTATAAGTCTTATTTCTAAAATTCAGTCCTGTTCTTTACACCTTTATCTCTCCCCCTTTGCTTTTCAGCCTACACCTCGAGTCAAATTTTAGGTATGTGGGTGGAATGTCTTTTAATAATGTGGGGGAAACGGATAGTTTCATGCAGTGATGATGGGGAGGAGTAATGCCTGTGTAGTATAGTGACAAAACAGTGAGTGTGGCAGGACTTGGATTGTAATTGTACATGGTATATGGAGCAGCTCCACCCAAATTTTCTGTCACACTTGTCTTTGTTTGTGCATGTACATGTCACAGAATAGTTTGTTTTAATTTGTATTTATTTAGTTTGCCTAGGGGGAGGAAGGTGTTTTAATTGAAAGTAAAAATTCCTGTGGACCATATGCTTCACTTTTCAGTCAGCTCTAATTAAAATTCTTGTTCCTCCCTGATTTTGAGTGGTTTCCCCTCTGTGCGTGGGAGATCCCCATCGTCATTATCATGCCATAGTCCTGTTTTCCTTCTGTGTTGATCAGACATGTTACCAAAGACTGTGATTACAAACACATTCTTTATATGGAAAGAGTTTATGGTAGGTTAAATATTACCTCTGTGAGTTCTTTGGTGAGTATTTCAGAATGATAAGACTGAGCCCCCCCACTCCCGAGCGGGCTTCTGTTCATAAATATGGAGAACTAGGGATGAGGGTGGGAAGTAACACAATGAACTGATGACACACAGCGTGGACTTCCTGAATTTCAGTGCTGCTATCTCATTCCAAGAGGACCCTGCTCTTATTTTTTCTTTCTGCCAGAAAGTCATGTTTGATGCTAGGCAGCTTTTGTATAAGGTAATAATACTTTTAGTAGCATTACCCAGTTCAAGTATATACATGTGCGTATATGTTTCTGTGTAACTGTGTATACTCACATACATGTATGTATTTGTGAATGTATATCAGGATAGAAGAAACGAGGCTTTGGTGAGAAATCATTTATTTTAGTATTTAGTTTTATGTGTTTAGGATCGAGTGTTGTTTGAAAGAGGCTAAAGGAAAAGGAACTGTGTGTTGAGATAAGCAGTAGAAGAATTAAAAGAGGAAAAAAAAACCAAAACAGACAGACATGTGCTTGGCTTAAGTGATGTCCAGTCTTACTGTGATATTTTCCAAGCACTGTTATTTTCCTTTTTTATTAAGATTATAAACAGTTGATTTTTGTTGTCCACAAAATAACAAAAAAGAACCACAGTTAATACATTTAACTGTTCCCAAAATATGCATTTGAGTGCATAGTTTTATACATCTTTTGTGTTTAAAGAGGAGCCTTGTTATAGCAAGTTTTAGCTTCTATGACTGATTAAGGAACCATTAGCTTGACAAATAACCATGTGATTAATTGCAGGGGAAAAAAAATGGTGACTGAATAGAGAAGTACTTTACTGCTTTCACCTTAGAAGGAATTTTGTCAATAGAACATGCCAGTGTTGTTTCAGTGGCTCTTTGGTTTCTGCTAAATCAATCTGGGCAGGATGTCTTTTCACCGGCATCTTGTGTACCCACATCTTTGCAACTGGTGGAAAAATTAAGGGCTTCTTCCGGCCCCAGCATCACTGGTGTTGATGTGGCTGCCTGGCAAAACAGGGCTGGGGAACTGGTGGGGACATTGTGGTGGTGTATATTTGCAAGTGTGGGCTTGACGTGGGTGTTAATGAGCTCAGCAGTCCCTTGCTAGGCTGGCACGTATCCAGTCCAGATCATTCTCTGGTGTCACGTTGATGCGTTGCAAATACATCTGAGGGGGGAGGATGGAAGGATGGGATGAGTTGCCTGGGATTCAGCACCAGCACTGAAGGTTTTCCTTGCCAGAATGGAGTCTGGTAGCTCCCTTTCCATCCAGCCCATCTGATGGGGAATTTGGGTTTCTCTAATACCCAGGCTCTGCTTGTTTGGGTCCCAGAGGCTACAGCAGGTTACGTGTGGGCTCAACAAGGTGTCATGTGCATTCAGGCAGGCTCCAGGAAACTGTTTCTGAAGCTTTTGGTCGCGTATGTCTGTCTGCTTTGTTATATGGATGATAGCGCTGTGAACTTCCCAGTGCAAGCAAATGGTTCCTGAAGAAAAGAGGGAATTAAAAAGCCCTTGATGGGTTTTATGCTTGCAATCAAGAATGTATTTTCCTGTGAAAATACAGTCTATGGAAACTTATGTCACAGTTTGCTATGACATGGTAGAAAATAACTTGCCTCGTACTGATAGAGCCCCAAGGGGTTGGTTTCAAAGTCTGAATGTCTCCAGGTATGTAAATAATGTCAATATTATCTTATCACGGTCTAGTTGTATGTTGCCTTCAAATAGGAAAAATACATAATGTTGCTTATTTAATTTTTTTTTCTTCTCAGAAGGTATGTGCCAAGAAGCAGTGTAATGAGGAATAAGTTCAGTTATAACTGTAGGGATTATTTTTTTTATTAGCAGAATTGCTTGTGAGTGAGCAATGGAGTTAGTGACCTACAGGGTTTACAAAATGTGGGAATCTGCCTATCTAGCCAGCACTATAAATAAATGAGAAAGGCTTTTGAAAGACTTTTTGTCAGTTCAATATACATTATTTTGTTTCAGCAATTCTCCTTTGCTTCACAAACTGTTCTGTATGTGCTGCTATTTATAAACTGGGGTGGAGGAAGATTCTCTGGGAGTGGGTGATTCACAGATACAAAATAGGGCCGTAAACAATGTTAACACTGTGGCATAATCTGATAAAATCAGAAACTTGGACGAAGAGTGCAGCACTGTTCCTCGATGGGACTGTTGTGCGGCAGCTTTTTCTCCCTTTCCGCTGACCTCCCCTGCCTTGCCAGAAGTGCCAGCTAGTTTCTTTTCCGCGGGGCCTGACACCGGGTTGCCCGGGGCTAACCTAAGGGCAGTGCTGTGGCTCAGCCTTCTGCCGGGGGGCTTCCGTGCCAGACCCCTCTGAAGAGCCGCGGTGGTCCTGCAGGGGGGCTCCGGGGGCCTCCTGGCAGCCGTCCCCTCTGCGCCCTGGCCAGGGGCGGCTGCAGGGGTTGTGTTCGCGGCTGAAGGTGGATTAACGTTCGCTGTCGCAGGTGGGGGCTGGGGTGGTGACTTGTGGGGATGTGTTCCCTCCCGGGGCTCCTTTTGTGGCCTCTGGCAGAGGAAACTGGACGGAGGATTTAGCAAAACCTGCTGGAGCTTGCCTGTGACTGTGCTGAGGGACAGAGGGCAGAGCAGACCCGAGCTGCTTTGGGTATTCTGCGTGTGTCCTTCCTGCAGAGGTAGCTTAGTTGCCTCCAGGAATATGTGCCGCCTCATGCTAAATAAAACACTGACAAAGTCCAGGACTATTTACTGAAAGCAGAGAAGACAGAAGGATTATGAAGAGGAAGGACGTAATCATTACTGCTTCTATGTGGCGGTACTTGGAGATGTTATTGGAGCTGAACTTTGAGGCGCAGCATACGCCACGTGCATGTACGTTGTCGTCAAGGCTGTTGCAGCCTGCTGAAGAGGAAGTGATTTGTTAAGTTTACCCAAGTACTACGTTGCAGAGCTCGTCCTTTCACTCAGGACTCACAGGCAGGCTAGTGTATCTACATCACCATGGTATGTCCAGCAAATAATAATTCAGTGAGTCATGTAGGAGAGGAGTATGTGGAGAGATGAAGGAAGAGACTGTGGCAGGGGAGTTTAAGATCAAATTTGCCTGTGCTGGTGGGTGGGGATCCCAAAGTGCTTCCTGCTCAGAAGTCCGTTAGAACAAATTCAGAAATGTACTTCTGAGTATTCAATCCACAACGGAGATGAAAAGCACATAGAGTTAAAAAAAAAACAAAACCAAACCAAAAATAAGGCAAGCCCAACCAAATAAAAATACACAGACAAAAGTGTGCACCCATCATAGGCAGGAAAATCCTTTCTGTTGCTTTCTTCTATTATGGGAGGGGTCATTGTTTCTTTTTCTAGTAAAAGAATCCTTTTTTTAAAACGTCTGTGGGAAAGGAGAATACTCTGAATTGAGTCTTTGAGATGTTGTATTACAGAGAGTCACAGAAAATGTACTATGCAAATGACTATCTGCCTTATTAAATGCCTCAATAGAGCTCATTGTCTCAATATTGCTATTATTGGAGATGGATGGACACTACGTGATTTTACCATCAAGCTGAAAAATTTCAATGTTACAGTCTCATTGCAAGGGTAATAATAGTGCACTGACTTAAAGGAGAGAATTAAATTAAGGGGACTGAAAGGTCCATTGCTCTGTCCGTTTTAGTTTGTCTTTTGTAGACTGTGCATCATTTTAGGGGTCACAACAGTGGGGTTTGTGCTTCGTGGTCTTGGCATCTTTTTTTGCTAATAGACAGAAGCCCTTTAAGGGGACAAATCTTTTAGCACCTGCTGTGATTTCGCTTGATTGCAGTTGTAGGGATGCCAGTGTTGTTGGATGGCGGCAGTACTGGCATCTCTCTCAGGTGGGTGCTGACCCTGTACCAGCTTGGTGTCCTCGTGGAGGGGTACCTCTTCTTTTGCTACCTGATGTCAGGAGCTCATCACAGTACTGCTCTTCTCTGTTAGCCGGCTCCTTACCTGTGGGACTGCTCTTGGAATTTCCCCTGAGCTGTCCCTAGAGCCTCACATACTGCCTAGGGCAAAATTTAAATCCTGAGAGCTGCTGAAGTCAGTATCTGTCTAATGTAAAAATCTGTGCGTTGACATAGTCTCCCTTAAACCTGCTTTTGAGGTCTTGCTTTGGACGTGGTGGGTTGTATTACAAACAGCAAGAATACTTTCAGAGGTCAGATGCTTGAAATTACAGTTAACTGGTGTTTTGTGGTGTCTGTTGAGTTTTTTGTTTGGGTTGGGGTTTGTTTGTAATCCAGCATATCAAGCAGATGTGACAGGAACTTTGGCTATGACATTATTAGAATGGATGGTCAGCAATGCCTGATTTTATTTTTTTTGAGGTGTTTTGGTTTTTTTTTTATTTTTCTCTGGGCATTGCTTGATTGTGTTTTATTTGGTTGTCTTACAGACTGGGAATTTTCAGATAAAACTGGCTCAGGGACTGTGCGTTTGCTGTCACTGTGGCCCCGTGGTGCTAGTAAGGATCCATCATCGAGTTTTCAGCTGGGATTGGGCTACACTGCTGTTGTCCGTGGGAGGATGCATCTCGCCTGAGCAGTTCTGGTTCTTCTAAACCTGCTGCCTGTTTGCTTCATTTGCTTCTTGGTGGGGAGGGTTTCTGTCTCTCTTTTATTCTTTGGTTAATATGTGTGAAAGGTAATGAGTAACTAGAAGAAGCACAGGCGAATTGGAAAACAGTAACCTTACTCGGTGTTTACATTTCTTCCTTGACTTTTCAGTTGTGGAGGGGATGAGGAGAGCCTATTACTCATTAACAGAAGAAGTTCTCAACAGCCCCCCGCATTTCCCCCACGTAACCAGCTGCCCCCCACCTTACTCCTTGAAAGTAGCACCTGTCATGCAGTACTCTCTAATATGAATTAATAACCAGGGATTGCTATGAGTACATACCACATGAACCACAAAGAAGCTCTTGTCATACCAAACACAGAGAAATAAGATTATTCTGAATTTGGAGGCTTTGTTTTGTATGCTTCATTGTTCTCCTAATTCTGCAGCCTCTTCATGTCTCACCAACACTTACTTCCAAGGGCAGCCCAGCTGACCTTATGGCAAACAACCCTGATGTAAATGACAGTGAGAATCCACTCAGCTAAAATCACAATTCTATGGTGTAAACTTAGGCAATGCCCTATCGTTTCCCGTCCCCTCACCAGTGTTAGTGTGGGGTTACTTCTCCTTCATTTCACCGGAGCTGCCTGTACGCACAGAGCTCTGCAATTGTATAACTGGCTAAATCTGCTTCTTAGTTTTTTAAATATTAAGGAAATCTTAAATGTTAAGGTACATGTTTTCCTTACAAATCTTTATGAAATAAAACCTAAACTGCAGAGTAAGGCATACTGTGCTCTTAGTGTGTCATTCAGCTTGGGGTATGTGCTCTAGCTTTCAGTATTGCTTATGAACATTTAGTAAACTTTTCTTCCTTTCAGATACTTGAATAGAGAACATCTGAGTGTATATTTCACTTTTTCACTTCAGTTTTCCACCCTGGTCTGGAGAGGTTAGTTTAATTACCAGTGCGCATATAGAAAAAGAAATGAAGGTGTAGGTGACTGTTGTAACTGTAGCCTTCATGTTTTCACAGAAGTTTTGGATCCATCCCAGAACAGTTACAGCTTCTAGGGGTTAAAAATTGCCACATGGTGTGGTCTGTTGGGAGATCTTCTGGGGAAAGTTTAAGCAGTAACTTAGCCTAGATTTCTCTAGCACCTCATCCGGAAAACATTATGAAGTCATGAAGCAGCGGCTCTTCTCATTTTATATTTTTTATGATACTTTTCTACTGCTGTGACTGTAACATGATGATTACTGGAAGTTTTTTAAAAAACAAAAACCACCCCAAAACATGTACGTCCTTCTCCTGGAGCTTCTGGCAGCACTGTGACCAAGTCAGTGTCACGTTTGCTCTGTGTATTTAGTTGTATCGCATGTGTCAAGGTCAAAATGGAGAAGACAGAAGTACTATAGAGAACAGTAAGATACATCTGTAAACCCAAAAGTCTTTGTAGATTATCAGGAATAAGCACAGTACCTGAAAATATTCTTAACTGATTAAAATGAGAAGGAAAAAAAAAAAAAGTAAATAGTAGTGCAACTTCTAAGCTAAAATTATGCTGAGTTCAGTGAAAGGAGGGCCAGCTTGTATTTTCCCTCTGTCAATAGAGAGAACTTAAGAATATGCTAGAAAAAAGATTACAGTAGCATGATTTGTCTGGCGTGGGCAGCCACAGAAATTCTGCTGCTCCTCTGCTGCTCACCAGAAGGGCTCAGTGTACAAGGTGGTGCATTGCTTTGCACTGAACTTTGTGTAATCTTTAGATGCATATGTGGCGTTTTGTGTTGCTTTAATGTATTCTGTGATTATACATAATAAGGTTCTATTATATGCAAGAATCGCACTTAATACTGGTTCTGCCATTGCATTTTTTTTTTTAACATCGTGACTTTTATGCAGCCTCTCTTTTTCTTGTGTGACTTCTTTGTATTTTTAAATTTTAAAATTTAAATTTTAAATTTAAAACTTTATTAAAATGATAGGGAAGATATTCTTAGTAAATAACTTAAGAAAGCCTGTTATGCATTTTTGGCTGTGTACAGTGCAATTACCATTTCATAAAATGGCTCACACAGCTGTGAAGAGCTCCAGGGTCATTATTTCTCCTGCCCTCTTTTTCTGACTCCCTCATTTGTCTCAGGAGGGCTTTAGTCATTCACTGTGTCCTTCCTCTTAGAATTTATATTTTATTTTCAGCATCACCACCTACCCTGGGTGAAATTTCCTCCCTTTCCTAATGGAAGACTAAAGGTCTGGTTATGTAGTGAAGTGAACCCTTACATCTTTTGGTTGTTGATGATGGGAAGTGGAATTGCAGGCTGTGACCACTCAGCTCTTCTGACATCTCCCTTGCCTGTTCCCTTTCTATGTTAAAGGAAATGAGATTTTTACTTTTTTTTTTTTTCCTGAGGCTAGTTTTGCATTTCTACATATGGCTTAATCATCTTTTTTTGCAAAACTGGGTTGTCCTTAATTCTTAAGCATGGTCCGCCGAATCTTGGTAACTTTCTGGTGTCTCCTTGCCAAAGAAGCAGTAGTCTGGAAGTGACCTCTAAAACAGGGGAGGGTAGGTTATCCCACTTTGTCATTCCTACATTTTGGACCCTCCATGTGCACCACAAACTGTGAATTCCTTGCTGAGCACTTGCTGGATCATGAAGTGTTTCTGTGTAGCAAATGCTAATTCACTTTCAAAAATATGTTGTGGGAAATAGAATTAATGTTTTCCTCTGAAGGAAAGGGGGAAATCCTTTGCAAATGCCCACTACCTGAAAGACCCTACGGTATTACTGTAGTTACGTTAGAAGGACAATGAGCAGGAGCCATTTTTGCCAGATGTGAGCACGGTTTTCAGCAGAACACTGCCCCAGTTTATTCTTCTAGGTGTTATTGAAGTGCAGATATATGCAATTTGCATGAAGAGGCAAAATAAAGGGTGCTAAATTTCCTCCTGCTTTCTTCAAGCTCTTCTGTTTTGAGCTGCTGTATTTGTCTTCTCTGCTAATATTATTGTGCAGAGGAAGGAGGACAGTTTATTTAAAAAAAGTATTTCATAGCAGTTAATTTGTGCAGTATTTATAGCAATTAGTTGAAGAACACATGGTACCATTTCTGTTGTGAATAAAAACTACTGAGTTCTACTAAGGAGTAGTGCAGTTTATCTAATGAAATATTTTGCATCATGTGGTTCCCAGCTGGTTCATTCATTTCACTGTTGTTGCTGGCTGAAAGATGATTTATCCCTGCACTGTGAGAATGATCCCTCTGCAAGTGCCTTGTGCATCTCAGTAATGACAATAAACTAGTTTACCTGGAATAGTAAGTGCTTTTGAAAACAGTCTGTCTAAAAGCATGTGCTCATGTCCAGAAATGTAGTTATGGCAAAAGGACCCTGGTCTGTGTGACTTGTGAAGAAGTCAGTGGCCCCTCTTGCAGCCTTCAACTGGCTCCCACAGACAGAAGAAAGAAAAGACAGGCAGGCAGGTGGGGAATGAGTGGATTGTAGAGGCAATCCTTCTGAGATTCCTGGTCAGTGAAGGACATGCCTTCATTTGGTAAGCAGCTGGTAGAGCTTTCACCAGACAGAAAGATAGGCAAATGACTCTGTGTGCTTCCTTTACCTTACTGAAATATTTGTGACCTCTGAGAGGGGTCTGTTGCTGGCAGAAGGTGAACGTTTTCCTGCCTCAGCTGCCATTGAGACGGACAAGCTCTAGATCTCTTCCTTCATGTTTGCAAGAAGGTGAGGCCTCACAAGGCAGCTGAGCCAATCTAACGGCCATCTACCGCCCTGCTGCCCTGCAGTGACCTGGGCTGCCCCCTCTCACCCCGCTGGCCCGCGCCTGACCCCGCGTTGGGCTGGGTGGATAGCTGAACTAGCAGAAAGCTGTTCCCATTATCCTGTCAGCAAGGTTTTCTGCCGAGTTCGCTCCTTAAACAAATTCTGTGAGCAGGCAGGTGAGTGAGGGCGGCTGGGGGGGCAGCCGGAGGGGTGGAGGCATGGCTCGCCCCTTTCACCAACAACCAAAGTTGCGTAGGGAGAGCTACATTCTGTAATAGTAGTAGTAAAAGTTATATTTGTGGTACTTTAGTTTCTTATGCAGTGTCTTATCATCCATCTCCATAAACCCAGAATCAAATACCAATTTCAGAGCCAAATGCCTGAACTATTTTAATAGAGCAAACCAAAGCCCAGCATATTGGTAATGACAATATGCTGAGGATCAATGAGTCTGTTTCAGACTTCAAATTTTTCTTTACAGCTCCAAAGACTAGAAGCTCTTTCGAGCATAAAAATAAATTTTCCTTTTAAAGATAATTTCTGCACCTGTCTTTTGGAGAAAAACAGAAATAACGTGGTGACAATCTTGCACACCTCTGTAGCAGAAGCTAGTATTTCCCGACAGCCAAACCAAAATGAACTTACCAGCTTTTTTTGGAGATTCTGCTACTGGCCATGTGTTACTGAGAAGGCAAGTTTTAGTATGTTTGTGCCTTGTTGAACCTGAGATTAGCGGCAAAGGTTAATTTCTTAATTGTTTAGAGATAACTCTCTTTTAATGAAAATGTGTAGTGTAATCTAGACACTGTAGTCTTGACCTTAACCTTATTTTGATATTTGTGCCACTTCTAACACCAGCTTGTCCCCATTAACTTGAGTTATTGCTTGTTAACATGATATGGGGGCAAAACACCTACTTTGCTAAAGGTCTGGTGTCATTTTTCTGATACATTCAGTAGGTACAGATTTTAGCATGAGCTGGAAAAAGTCCCAACATTCAAGTAATAAATAGTTTGAATATTTGTGTCTAAACACATTTTTTGGGGGGGGAGTAGATACAAGTAATTATGCTAAAACTAATTAAACTGTGGAATCATTAACATGGGGATGTGGTAGATTCTCCAGGACTTGCTACTTTTAAATCAAACAGTTTTTTCCGTGAACTGATAATTTAACTAAACCCCAAGGCAGAGATTTTGTGCATAAAGCCTTTGCAGAAGGAGTCGAAGCCATAGGCTCTAAGGTATATAAAGGTCTGTGGCTTGCACTGCTCTGCCTATAATACTTGGCAGTGAAGCATTTTGGAGATTTGCAACAGTGTTGCAACTTTGTGCAGTTTGTGGTTTTTCTTCAGTTGATTATTGCCTTAACTGCTTATCGAAAGTTGGAAGGACTGGGATCCTTGTTCAGTATCTTCCTATGCACTTTCCATTCTTGTTGCTGTTAGAAATCGCGGACTGCTTACTTAGAGTTCATGCAGAGGTCAAAACATGTGAATCTACTAGCAAAATCCTTTTTCTTCTTCCTGCAGTTTACATTAGGGCATTAATTTCTGTCTCTTTGTTGTTTATTTTATCCAAAGGCTCGTATCTGTTTCCCCAAACACATTTTGTTGCTTTTGAGGCTTAATGTTCATGTTGTCTGAGGCCTTTAGTACACATTGTAACAAAAAAACGTGATTTTTTTTTTTTTTTTTTTTTTTTTTTTAGACTTTTCTTGTAGTCCTGCTGGCAAGGAATTATTTCTGGTTAGGAGACCGGGTTTGAAGACCCTATTAGTTTTAACCAGTTAATAAAAGCTGTGGATCAGGCTGAAGTCCTCTCTCCAGCTCTGACAGTCTTAAGCTACTGTTGCCAGATAGTTTCACGTGTAAATGTTATGTCCATATGGGTCCACTGTGAAAATGGATAGAAATATTCTAAAAATTTATGGGTTTTGTAGCCTTGGATCTTTCTTTGTGTGAACAGCTCCATTTGCAACATGATGCTAAGTAACTTTTTAAATAAAAATGGTAGGAAGAACCCATCTTGGCTTTTGGATCTTGGTTTGGTGGGAGGTGGTTAAAGGGAGCAATTAGGTGAGGTGAACCTGGGGCTCTTTTTGTGGTGCATTTTCCTCTCCCAGGCTGTTGTTGCAGGTGGCTCCTAAGCTGGGACTTGTGTTTGGACTACATGGGTCAGAGGGGCCAAGCGGAAGGCATTCTAAGGATTTGGAAGGTCCTTTGACAAAATTTGTCCTGGTAATTTATTACCTGCCATGCCCAGCACAGGCTGAGTTGGTAGCTGGGCTCAGTAACATTTCAAACTTACACAGTGAAACTTGGCACTTCTCAGCTTGCCCTGTATCCTGCACCTGAAGCAGGGTGGCAGGGGAGCAGAGCAGTGGTTTGGCTGACAGAGCACCAGGCTGTCTGCAGGGACAGCGGTTGTAGGAGTATTACGGGTAATCAGGAATGGGAGGCAAGCCTGCCGCTTGTCTGTATTCTCCTACGGAGAGAGGTGCTTGGTCCATTCACACAGGACAGACCTCAAAATGCAGACTTGGTCCTTTAAAAAGGACCAAAATAATAATGACAGGTTGGAGTGGGAAGAACAAAGCTAAACTGAAGTTCTTTTCTCCCATTGCCACTTGCCATCGCTTCCTGTGCTAAGCATCCAGCCGTAGCTGATGCAGAGAAGTACTATATACTATTGTTCATAACATAAGCAAGCCTTCTTGTATGTAGTTGGATGTAGGTTACCTATATTCATCAATTTGAGGTATTGTTGACCATGTTTCAATTATGAGTTTCCACTTGAAAAAAAAAGTAATCACAGGATAAGGGTAATCTGTGCCCCATTTCTTCTATGCTTATGAAAAAAAAAAAAAAAGGCAGCAAAAACCTCTCTTCTAAATATATGCAGACAAAATATATATATATAGGGAGGTTTACACACAAATCTAATGATGAGGATCAGTTAGTCATACAAACGTTTGTCTGTTTACCCACATCCAGGGAAGCAAACAGTTCCCAGCTCTGCTGCAGCTCTTTCCTTAGTGAACCCAACTCCTCCTCTTGTTTGTTGTTGCCTTATGGCGCTTTGGGAAGAAAGAGATGGCTTGGCATTCTTATGTTAAATGTACTGTTGTCCCGGCCCACCCCCCCACCCCCCACCCCCCGGCATCTCTGTCATTGCTGCTCTTAAATTCCAAATTAATTTGGAAGCGCTGAACTACCATCCCCACTCTGCAGCAGAAACAATGAAAAAGGGCAGAAACGTGTCTAATGACCCATGACAGCAATAATCCTTGTAAGCAGTTGGTTGGGAAAATAAGTCACGTGTCTTTATTTTGAATGTCTGGGGTGATTCAGCAAGCATATGCCATGGTCAGCAGTTCTTGCTGACCCTCAGAACTGCTGACCCTCATGTAAGCATCACAACCTGAGCAGCTGATCTGAAAAAATGTTTGGAAGCCACTGTCAGATCCGTTCTTCAGATACGGTGTCTGTGGGTTTGCAGGAAGCCCCCACAATTTGCAGTGATTAGCCTTCAACTTTTTCATTGATGTGAAAGTTTTTTTTCTTCTGTGTGAAGGTTTTCCCAAAGGTTGCATGTTCAGGAGAGCACTGCATGCTCAGTAATAGTTCTACAGCTGATGTTTTGCCTGGCTTTATGGCTGATCTCTGAGATTGTCATGGAAAAAACCTGAAAATGTAAAAAGTGCTGCTCCTGATGTCATTAATTTCCATAACTTGTCGAAGTTTAAAGGCTTATGGGTTTGTGGTTGCTGATTGAACAAACAAGTTTTAAGTTGTTAAATTGTAAAGGTCGGAGCAATTGAAAAAATATGCATGTGTATTAGAGTCTTTTTAAATATTTGCAAAGATAACAAGATTTGCCTGTTTCTGTACCAGCAGCGATAGAAATCTTGCTTAAATAAACTAAATAAAATACAATGAAGCCTTTAAAAACAAAGCATGGAAGGAAGGGGCAGCAATTTATTGGCTCATTGTGTTGATGACATGCTAAATGCACAAGCACACAGCAAGTGACTTGAGAGGGCTTAGCTCAGGGTCTAGTTCAAAGTCCTTTCATTAAGGACACGTGTTAAGGTGTCCTTAAGGAAAATAAATTGTTATGTCTGGAGGCTGTCTTAGAGACTTTAGTGCTAAGACCCGTGCTTTATCTGGTTAAGTACTGTTGAAACTGAAAGCTGTTAAAATAGCACTAGGTGATTTTAATGCGATGTTAACTGGAGTTACTTTGCATGGCCTTAGTATCTGGCCACAGGCAGCAGGCTAGTTAAATATATATATTTACTGAACTCATATGCTGTCGTACGTATTTTGAGTAATCTCTTCTTCCTGCCATGTAACTGTAATATTTCTTCATGTCATTTTTCGCAAGCCATGGTACGCAAGTAGGTAAGAATCATTCCTAGAAGCAGCTCAATGGAACGGTTAAGTGATTTCAAATTGCACACCTTAAGTAATTAAAAAACAAACCAGCAGCAACAACAAAACAGTGAGGTTGAGTAGAGTAACACTGGCAACTTGTCTTGCAAACTCTGCAAATTGAATGTACAAATCACCGGGACACGATAAAGTAGAAACCTGTTGCACCGTTTGTAGCAGCCTTACAAGAACTTTACACTCAGGGCTGTACAATAAATATGGCATTGTTTTTATCACAGGGAGATGCTTTCCTTTCAGTACAAGACTGCCACTTTGTGTGCTCTGATGTTGTTTTGAATAGTTGTCTACACTAAAACTTTCAAAGGGAAAAAAAAACCCCAACCCCCCAAAAAAGAACCAAAACATTTTCAGATTTCAAAATTACGAATGACTTGATTTAGATTGTTGTGGAAAGCCACAAAGTTAGCAGAGCAAATAAAGAGGAGATAGTGTTGACAGGTTCCTTTGCCTTATGATTATTAAAAATGCTGGCTTGTAGAAAGGCCTGTGAGTAATGGTTATAAAACACAGCAAGAGAACCTTAACAGTGAAAGAAAATCTTCATCTGTCCTCTTGTTATGTGCAGTTGGTCAGGGACTGAATGGAAAACACTTCTACAATAAGCCCTAAATTATGAGGGAAATTAGTTGTATTAAAGAATATACACCTTTTGGGAAAGGAAAAACAGAACCAATACTTGAATATGACTAAACCCAGTGTCCCAAAATTTCAGGCACTTTGCTTCTGGTGCAGTCTTCTACGTGCAACCGGTTTCATTTTAACTACTTTATTTATTGATATTCTTTTTTAAAGAATCAAAACATGTCTAACACTTTCATAATTCTGTTGGCCAAAGCCGGTCTGCCTGCTGTGCCTGATTCCTTACTCAGTGCAACAGAAACTTGGCTAATTCCCATCGGTTTGCTAAAAGATCGTCTGCCTGTGTGCATTCAGCACTGTAGTTACTGCCTCTGTTCCCTTGGTCCTTAGCCATCATAAGGAGGATGAAATGTTTCTAATGTGTAATACTTTCAGCTGGGTTTTTATTACTGCGTTCCCTTGCTCCTTGCTTTGAGGGATAATGTATACTTGGGGCCAGCGGATCAGGGTTGTTTTCATGCAGGCGGTTACTTTAAGCCAGACTTCTTATTACTGCTCTCCAAAGTTGTAACCCTTAAAACTACAGGCTGAGTGATACTAGGTTATGTACTGAAAGTGAGGGTCAGAGATGTCCTTTGCAGACACATTCCAGAAAAGGCCAGTTTTAAACGGCTCCCACTCTTTACTTGTACCTAAGAAAATCAAGCCTGCACTAAGTGCTCCTTTTGTCCCTGTAGCAGAAATGCTGCAGGGAGTTTTGGGGGAATTTTCAGTCATTTCTGCAGAAATATGTATAGTGAACTGTTTTGGTGCCTAGTCCAGTCCCATCATAGATGTTGCTTTTCAGGGGATGGTATTTGCAGTAGTGGGCGAGACTGAACTGAGCTCACACTTCCGTATCTTGTTACCCTTGAAACTTAATGTTCACCCACTGGTTATCTTGTGAAAGTAAGTTAGAATGTAAGTCTCCTTTTACCTGTGAAAGGAATGATGACTTTTAAAAAATGCACATTTATCTGCTGAAACCAGGCTTGACTTGGACTTGACTGTGTGGGAATCAAAGCCCCCCCCAGCCCCCCAGCTCCTCGCTCTCTCCAGTTCAGAGCCGCTTCTGGCCAGCTTCAAAGAACTTACTTCAAAGCCTTTTGGCAGACACAGAACAGCACAGGCTGAGGTTGTAGTTTCCAGTTTCGGCAGAGCTAGTGAAGTCTTGGTGTCTTGGGGAGTCCTGGTATTGACTCGATGCACAGCAAAATGCTAACTGGCTTTTATGGGGGGCGTGGAGGCTGGCATTCACCCATCACTTAAACCGTGTAGCAAGAGGGGAAGGTGCTGGTGAAAGGTAGATATATCCAGCTCTGGTAGAACAAAGGAACTTAACATTCAGCTGTGGAGAGAAACTCCGTATTAGTCCCCCGTCTCCTTTGAACACAGCGATTGCCTTTATAACTGAAGTGCAAGGTTTAATCCTACCCTTAAGGTATTTTTTTTCTTTCTGTTTTTTAGCAATCTTATTACAACTCTCCTGATTTCTTGTCAGTCCTACAAAGCTCTGGTTCCTCTTCTCAGCTTCCTGAGATCTTACTTCTCAGCAACTTCCTATAACTATAATAAGTGAGCTCCACAGAAATAGCGTGCATTGCTGGGAAATACGCTTTCTGGGTGTCAAGTGTTCACTTGCACAAGGGGAGACTGCAGCTCCTGCTGGTGCAATTGCTCTGGAAACCTTGAGCAAGCTCGGGGCTGGGGCAGTCGCATCTCCCTTGGTTTGGAGTGAACCCCTCAGCAGTGGAATGGGACCTTGGTTGTGCAAAAAGATGGACTTTGTGTGTCTTCTTGCCTTAACATCCTGAAACTCTGTGTATGGGGTTTTCTGGGGGAACCCTCCCGCCTCCAAGCCCCAGGGTGTATGTCCTGTTAAGCCACTGTTCTTAATTAAAAGCGGTCGTGGCTTCACAGGGGCTGGGAGAGCTGCTGAAAAGTCTCTGTGTGATGAAAAATAGAACGAGGGCAGGGGGACAGGACCTGGCATTTTTGTGAGAGGTATTTGGTGTCCTTCAAAGGTAAGTACAGAAATACACCAAGTGCAAGCCTTACCACGTTCTCCACATCCCTGGTTTTTTAACATTAACGGTTTCCTTTAAGACAGTGGCCCTGAAATGGGGTGTGGTTTATACTACACGTTTTGCCAGGCTATTTATATATTTAGAGCCTTGCTCTTACTGGGGGGGGCGGACTGTGGGAAAAAATGCTGAAAGTCATCATTTTTTCTTTCCCTATTATTTTAAAACAGCTTTTTTTGTGTATGTGTGTACGGAAGAACGAGAGATCCCAATGCCTGCAAAAATCAGAGGTTTGCTGCTTGGGCAGAGCATTAATCCGGAATCAGTAGCAGAAAAGATGTCTCAAATACTGATTATTTTTATTAAACCATACAAACTTTTCTTAAACAATAAACATATATATATGTAACTCCCCACCTCTTCCTGCAGTGGCAGTTGCTAGAGTGGAAGTTGAGAACTCTGATCCTGACAAGCACTGAGTGTCCTTCCAGTGAGAGCCATGAATGCCTGCAGCTCCGCACCCCAGCGTGGCGTGTGCCGCTGGCTGCGCGTTGCGTGCTGGAAGGCATTGCCAGAGACACCTTGGGTTCATTTGTGTGGTACGTACGTACACAACACACGTGCACAGGCACACGCAACACACCAAAAAACCCAGGCCGTTTTGGCTTCCGTCATATCACTAAGATCTCTCATTGTCTTGATCTTGTTTTTAGAAGCCTTGCTGCTGACCGGTGATTGATAAAGCTGTGCCACAGGGTGAGGCTGTCCTTTGCTTCTGCCTGGTCTCTGGTGCAAAGCGGCTGCTGATGCACCTGCTCAGGACTGGGAGATGGGGCTGGGAGTCCTGCCAGCTTGGCCAGGTGTCAGAGCAGCAGTTAGGAAAAGCAGTTCACAGAAGCTGTCAGATACGGGAGAAATGCAAAACTCTGCTCAACCTTAGTGGCTGCCCCCTTTTTTTGTATTTATCTGTTTAGTTTTCATTGTCATCAGAGGTCTAAATTTGGAGATCAATCATGAAGATGCGAGAGATGGGCAAGCATGGGTAAATCGGGCAGTGTTTTCAGCTAATTGGAAGTTTGTGTCCGAAGCCATAGAGCTGAAAACATCCAGTCTCTTGAGTAATCACTAACAGCATCCCTGGTGGTACATAATTGGATATAATGCCTCATGAAAGCTGTGTGGATACTGAAAGAGTAGTTTTGTGTATGAATGACTACTTTCAAGGTAAGAAACTACACCTGCCACAGTATTTTCTCTCCAATAAAGATAACGTAATAAAAGGGGCTGTTTACATCTAGTTGTGAGAGCTGGGAATGCTGCAGTTTGAGCATGTATTAGAACACAGATTCCCAAAATACCATGGGCTGGAGAATCTTGCTTTGCTGTGCGTACACTGACTCGCCTTTACTAGTGTTAATCAGAGCATTGCATTATGATCTCACTCCTGTTATTTCATAGTGTTGTCCTGCCCATAACGTTGATTAATTAGATGACTTTTGGGTCTAACTTCTTACTGTTTTTGACTATAAACAAAATTGGTATTAAATGGTTCAGACCTCTCCCTCCCAGGATATTTATTTCAGTGAACTTATTATAGCTGTCTCTATCTGATATACAGGCTTGTTGAGTAGCATTTAGTCCCACCCTGAGTAATAGGAAATAATGAATAACATTCTTACCATTGTGCTCCAGCTGCTTTTGAATGAGGGGAATGTACTGAGTGGCCTCTGATAGAGGAACTTAATGCTGTTCCCCAAATTACTGCCATTTGTTGGGATTACGCAGAAAGCTAAAAAGAAAGGAAAAAGAACAATTTATGCCTGTCGTTTGTACTGTGCTGCTACTCCACCCCAGCGTGCAAACAGATGCCTTTCCCTAGTACTTCTTTTTAACATCTATTTATTATTTTTACAGTATTTTCTGCTCCCAGCACTGTTGGCCTGTAGGTGCTAGTAACATGTGAATGTGTCCCAGACTCAACCTCTCCTAAGTGCATGCAGTTCTGCAGTGGCCAGATATTTTTTTGGTATGACATAAAAAGAAAAACAAAAATCTACATCTATCTTTATTTTTGCATTTGGTGGCATAGATATGGGAAAACAACACACCCCACCGCAAAAAAAAAAAAAAATTCAAGGAGAAAAAATTGTGACAATTCAACTAAGTATTGCAGGGGGGAGATGGGGACAGGGGGAAGTCCTACAGAAACACAGAAAACCCGAGTCTGGCTAGTTTCAAATTAATTTGACTGTTTGGTGTGACCTCATGTTTGAGTGGTTTAGCTTGGGCTTCTTGCCTGTGTGGCTTGTGTTTTTGAAACCAAGAGCCACAGGGGAAGGAGTTGGGGGGAATGCAGTGGGAGGGGAGGGCAGCCCATGCTCTGCCCCAGCAGCGCGTCCCTCTGTGCCTTTTGTTGAAGCCCATTTTCTTCTCTGGGGCTTGACCACAGGTCTCCCTTGCAGCAGGAATGTGTTTCGGGCCTGGCAGTATTCAGGGCAGCAGGGCACACGGTGGAGGACAGGTCAGAGCCAGGATGATGGCTCCTGGGGCAGGAGCCGTGCGCTCTGCATCCCCCATTGCCCGCAGCTCGAGGGGTCCTGGCAGGCAGCTCGAGGGGTCCTGGCAGGCAGCTCGAGGGGTCCTGGCAGGCAGCTCAAAGGGTCCTGGCAGGCAGCTCGGCGTGCCACTCTGAAGCCTCACCCTGCCTAAAGAAGGATTAGCCTCTTGGCCCCGCAGCGAGGAGACTTCAACCTGCATCTACTCGTGCCAGCCGAGTGCTGTAGCCACTCGGCTGCTGGGAGCTACTTGTGCCGTATTATGACTGAATGTGGCTCCTGTGGCCTTGGCTTTTATTCCCCATGCCCAGCATCTGAACGTTTTTGTCATGATCGGAATAGTTCATTCCAGTCTCCTGCGTTGGCTTCAATACAAGTCAGAGGGGGTTGTCCTTGAGTGAACCCTTCTGTAAGTTCAGCCCAAATTCATGAATAGTTTGGTTTTCCCTGAAACTGTGTTTTTTAATGAATAAATGATTCAGCAAGGGGGTGGGGTGGGGGAGGGGGAGTTCCAGAAATAGTAATATTAAAATCTGATAGGCCTGTTTCTTTATTGTTACATAGTCTTCAGGCTTGTCATGAGCAGTGTGTGGATCCGGTTTAGCCGATAAGCAAACCTGACCCCCTCAGACAAGTGGGGGTTTTTTTGTTCTGTTTGTTTTATAACCCTATAGCTTTAAAAAGAGAGCTTTGCACCAAAAGCTGTGGTGTTGCAGCAGAAGGAACTAGCTCATGTGGTAACACAAACAAGATATCTAAGAGGCAACATAAGCTCCCTATAATAATAGAGGAAATGATTAGTCACGTTAAACTCATCCTTATTCAAAGCTGTTCTGGCTCTTGGATGTCTGTTCAGTGTTTGAAATAAAGGAGGAGGCTCTGGTGCTTTATTGGAAAGGTTGTTTCTGCAGATCAGCTTGGTTAAAAGATGATGTTTTTGTCTGGTTTGGGTTGTGCAGCTTTGCAGGCACCGTGTATCTGGGATGACTGAGCCACCATTTACACCCAGCTTTTCTGACAGTTGCTATAAGTAGACTCTGATGTATTCTGTTGATGGAATTGCAATAAAATTTATGTTAATGAAATTAATGGAAGAAACTGCACAGTCTGCATATAATAGGTGCTAAGACTGGATAGGTACATGAAGTGTTCATATGATGTGGGAGAGTTATGTGAAAGAACAGTGTAAGAGCTTAAAACACTACTGTCCTAGTACTCAGTGATGTGGGGAGCTTCAGCATATGTTGAAATGGGATAAGAGGGGTGTAAGGAAAACAGGCAATCTCTTTTGGGATTAAATTCTAGTTAAATAGGGAAAAAAGAGTAGAAAGAATAACATACTATCCCCTTCTTCAGTTGTTTGACTGCCGTCTCCGGTGTGGGTAGTTTAAATGTAGGGTACAAAGGACATTATTCAAATGAGAAAGTTTCGGTAAACCTGCAGTATAAGTGCTTTGAGTGAGAGTTAACACCACCACAAGTGCAATTCATTTTCTTTCATTTAAATATGAAGGTTAAATTCCATTAAGTCATATCCTCTGACTTCAGGTTTTGAGAAATTGGCTAGGAAGTATTCAGTGGTAGATATTGGATCAAAAAGCATGGAAGACGCTACCGGAGACTTTCCTATTTAATTACTACCTTTTATTGTAGTACTTGCAACTTTTAGTGCAGGATTGTTCCTGGTCTTAATGACTGATTGTGCCATTTACTTCTGTGAGGAAAAAGGTAATTCTTTTGTGTTTGGTTTCTTCTGTGCTTGGGTTGTCTCTGTGGTGTTGTATTCCTGTCTCCAGAGTAGTAGTGTGTGAATGAATGAAAGTAGGTAACTTCATGTTCTTGCAGTCTGTAATGAAACGTGGTGGTTTGAAGTACCTGCAGTGCTAGAGCTATCCCCTGATAAGACATTCTAGTTGATGGCTGATTTTTTTTTTAGGTGTTTTTGTTTTTGTGTTTGTTTGGTTTTGGGTTTTTTTTAAAACTATGTTACAGAGAGATGGGTGATGCTAAGTCTTCCCTGTTATGCGCAGCCACACCATATATGATCAGAGCTCATCTTTTTGGCAGCCTGTGTCCTGGGTAACAGTGCAGGGACACACACTTGCTGGTCTCTTCTCCATTTTAAAACAAGAAGGAAACCCCTTAGTTATCCAAACACGTCTCTGTTTGCTTGGCTTACTTGTAAGGAATGTGCTTTGGTCAGTGTCTTTGAGAGACAGAGCACGGGCTAGGCTCTAAATCTTAAAGTCTGGATTTAAAGTGGGTTCTCAACACAGCCTTCACAACATGCAGTTGCTGTTAGAAGAAACATAGACATAAACACCTCTGTATGGTGCAGGGGAGAAAGTGTTATAAGGGAGGATTTTAAATGGTTATGAGTTGTGTGGACAGGGTATATCACTAGAAAAGAAAATGAGAAAATGTCTTTATAAAGATGTTCAACCCGTAGGGTTTGTCTGGACATCTGCCTTCATGCTTTTCAGTATCTGGAGATTTGTGTGTCCCAATACATGATACTCCCTTGAAATAAAAAAAAAGCCTTGCAGGTACATTTCCATTTTCATAGCTTGAGTCAGGTGATAGATGAGGCATCTTTCTAAACTAGGGCCTTGTCTGTCCTAGTGTATTCAAGCTAATGTGTTCCTCATTCATTTGAAAAGTCTTTTAGCACTGGGCAGTCTGGGTGCAGTGAACAGTGGTCCTTAGTTCTACTTGGCTTGGTATGCCTTTGGCCTCATTTGTATGTGTCATCTGAGCTGAGTCTTTCATCTTGATAAAACTGTTCCCAGTTGGTGTCCGAAGGATGCCTCCTCACTGGTGCTGAAGCACAGGGTGGGGGTCCTGCCATGCAGGCAAAGGATAAAACCCTGCTGGGTGTGGATCAAACTCTGCTAGCACCTCTTGCCGATAAGGCAGGTTGGTCCAAAGTGCTTTTTCTTGTTAGTTTGTTATCCTCAGTTGAACTGCTGTAAGGTAGTTGCTATAAGCAGTGATGAAGTAGTATCTGCTAGAGATGATGAGAGGCTGCCATAGCCTATGAAGCTTGCAATCCTTTGTTCTGGTGTGTAATCATACTTACAGAAGTTTTACATTCTTTATTCAAACCTGTTTTTCAGGTAGTCACATTTCTGTCAGCATTACATAACTCTGTGACATTTTGACTATCTCTGTTAGAAACAGGAGAGGTGCAAAGGAATCCAGCTTGTGAATCACTCTTGGTTTAACCCTCACTGGAAGGTGGCGGAAGAGCATGAGGCCACTAAGGGAGCAGTTCAGGGAAGGCGGTGTGGAAGTCTGCACAACCACATCAATTAAAAGGTATAAGATTATGAGGTTTTAGCAGCTGGAATGCAATTGACTTCCTCTTCACTCTTATCTCTCTCCTGTACCTGCACATTTAATGCAGTTGAACAGTCACCCAGTGGGTAGCAAACGTTGATTATTTATGTCATCTGATACAAGACTTTGACTTCTGACTCAGCACCCTGACTTCTCACGTATTTTTTTAATGTGCTAAACTTTAAAGGCTTAAGAAGATCCCACCCAGCAGTGTGGTACAAAGCGCTTAAGGTTTGCGTGACTCTTGTTTTATATTGCTGCTTTACAGGCTTTACTGTTGGCAAGCAGCAGTTTATAGTTAGTTACAAAGATGAACGTTATCCCTCTAATGTGGAGGAAGTCTGGCTATTACATGAGCAAATACAGTAAATGGCCTAGTGTTCTGTGACATGCACATAAAATATAATGCAGGCATGGAGGACTTAGTTTCATCTTTGTCAAAATGCTAGTTTAATGTGGCTTTAGTATTTGAGTGGGAAGATGAAGCTTTGTCCCACGTGTGCACGGTGAAATGCACTACAGTGAGAAGGGATCTACCCTTCTCCATAGCTCTTGCTCCAAACATACATACTTATGTGGGGTTTCTGTTCAAAGTTTTGGTAACTTGTCAGGCCTTAAACATGCAGATAAGAAAGTTCAGAAGTGTATTTTTAACAGATCACTCATAATCCCATTTCTGGCCTAGGTATATTTTAATGCAATACTAAAAAGTATAAAAAACGAAACACTGAATGTCAGACCAGAAAGAAATGTCTCAAAAATGGAAATGTTTTACTACCGTTTATTACTCTCTTGGTTGGAAATGCTTTGCTACTATTTATTGTAGGCATTGTTTCATCTTTAACATGTGAAATCCATATAAACCTGTATGTATATAAATCATGAAGTTCTTGTCCTGCTAGGCTTCCAAGGTGTTTTGTGGTGGTGCAGGGAAACTGTCTAGGTTTAACTCAAGGTTAGAAAACTTCTAGAGAAGAAGTGATATTTTTCAGTTTCCATGTTTGTGGTTTGTTTGAGGACATGGGAGCAAAAGAGAATAACATCTAAAGTTTCAAAGATGTTGAACATATAATCTGGGTGAAATAAAACCAAGTCTACTCTTGTGACTTTCAGTTCGAGTCAAAGAATCGTTAATTGAAGGAGCTGTTTAGGTGTTGTTGAAGGTGTAACAAAAATGAGGCCCGAGGATGAGGAGTTGCGATTGATTCTAGTAGCTTCTACTTTCATCCTTCCATTTTGTACGTAAGTATTGAGAGGCTTGTATAAAATACATTGAGTATATCTGGGGGATATCCCTCGACCTGAATTTCTAACTGTCCCAGGTATACTTAAAAAAAAAATAATAATTTGACTAAATGGGTTAATAACATAGGTAGGAAAAAGAGAGATACTGATGAAGCCCTCCCCTACCCCCAGTCTCTTCCTCCAGTGTTGGTGCCTGATAGTATCAGTTCTTTTTAATATCTCAGTGTTTTGTTTTTGGTTTTGGTTTGTTTGGTTTTTTTGCCACAGCTGAGGCAATGGCTGCTATGACAGACTTTGCCAACGTGAGACACTGCCAGAATGCTTGGAGGATGGTATTGGACTTGTTGCTGCCCCTTTCTGGTTTTGCATTAGGGGTAACACTGTCAAATGCTGTGGAGGGCCTGTGTGACAAAATTATTCACACACAAAATAGCAGACCACTATTTCTAATAAATCTTCAAAGTGCTTTTAAAATATTTTCCCAAGGCAATCTGTTAAATGGAAGGCTGCCTGTATAATATATATTTATATATGTGCCTTCAGAAACATAACTTTTACAGAAATTATCTTTTTTTAATCTTGCGTTTTTAAAATTTGCCAGAACCATTATCAAGTGGAAAGTGAATTTATGATTGAAATAATTGTGCTTCATCATTAAACTTGCTGGTAGTGGATATTCATTTAGTGATAAGACAGCTAGTTTGGATGGAATTTGGTAAATTTCACTTAATTGCATTTTTTAAAAAGTTTATTTTCTGTAATCTGTTATGAAAACTCTGTATTTGTCTCTTAAAGCTATGCAATGGAAAGAGGCATGCTTTTGTGTTCTGGAGATACAGGTAGCAGAAAATCCCTAACTGTAAGGAAATAGCAGAGGCTATGGGAAACCCTATCAGTGGTGTTATTACTCTAAGCAAACATTGACCAGAATATTATAAAAATTGAATCTTAGTTTTAAAGCTTCCTCTGTTTCTAAGTGATGTCCAAGTGTAAGCAAACACTGCACAGTGATGATACAATATGCGATTTATTTGCAAGGACTGTTTCAAGACTCATCATAGATTACATAAACATATCTTCCCCTTAACTATAAGAGTTTGAAATGAGCTACTAGCTATTTGATCTGTATCAGAGCTAAGCCAAACATACAGATCAGCAGGGACTCCTTTATGTATCTCGGACAGAGAAAGAAGCCACGGGTATTATTTTTCTAGAACAAAAAGTTTGCAGCTGGTCAGGCTGCAGTGTCAGGTTTGATCTCCAGTTCTGACCCTGCATCGTCCAGCCCTTTTCCACCATAGCTGGTCTTCCCAGATGGCCATGAAGTTGACCTTTGATAGACATGACTATTGACTGCTAAGTGAGAGAGAGCCCACGTTGTTGTCAGTGAATAACTTCTCATGCAGCCTCAGTGTATTCATAGAGGCAAGTCTGGTGATGGGGTGATGGCAGAGCCAGTTCTCATTTCTGTTTCTATTCAGCTTCTGTTCAAAGAGGAGGAAAAGAGAGACTCTACCAGAGCCCTAGATGAACTTGCTAGAGCCATACAATGAGATCTTTTGTTCCCTCCCAGGACTACTACTACATGTTTGAACGCTTGCAGTCCATTTGTCTTCTGCTACAGTTGAAATTCATTAAAGGATTACACGGGCTGACAGTTGAAGGCAAACCTCCGGGGTGTCCCCCTAGCCCCATGTTGCTGCATGTGAAAACAGCATATGGGAAAACATCGTTTGTTTAATCGAATTGTTTGTGATAATCTGATCCTTGTAGATCAGCCAGATCTCTGACTTACTTTAGAACTGGAAAGGGTTAGTGTCACATTTTTTGCTATGGGGCAATCTGCACTTGTTTTTAAGAAGTTGATCAGATGCTACTTTAGTTTTAGGGCCCATCAAAAAATGTTGATTTAGTACAAAACAGTGCAGCTGAAGATGTGAGATGTAGTAAATAAGCACTGTGAAGAAATTCTGAGGTCCAGCCAGTAATTTATTGTATAAAATTACTTCCCTCCTGACAGGTTTGTGATGCTTGAGGATGCACTGAGCCTGCCTTAGCCAGCTCAGCATGGTGTAATTAGCTCCCACCATCTGCATCTGAGCTGGCGGTTTTATCTACATCCACACTTCACGCTCTGGCATGGTCATCCGTAGCCTTGCACTTTCCAGAATATGTCACTTTTATGGGAATTTAGGCATGTTTCTCTGCGGTTAGTCACTCGGGCTGAAGTTTGATGGTTTTATCGGGGCCTCTAGTGGTCTCAAGACTGCATTACCAAGCCAGGCTGGGAGGAAGGATCGCCTTCCGCGCCTGGCACAGATTTGCCGGCTGCGGGGCATGCCGTGCAGGTACGTACTTGGATTCTAGTGGAGCATTTTACATGGTGCTAGAACTGAACGTGCTGAAGGAGCATAAATAAATGGTGATAAACGGTAACAGAGCATGAAGGAGGAGATGAAAGTTAGCCTGAAAGGTCTGGATGTGGGGCAGTGGTCACAGGCTGGTTTCTGCCAGCTGCATGCCTCGTTGCTTTTTTAAATTAGGAGCCTTTCAGGATCCTGGTAAGGGCAAAAAGATAAACTGTCTGAAGAAAAGTATAGAAGTAAGGCAGGAAACAACAAGCCCTTCATGTGCCAGCATCAAGGCTGCCACAAAAAAAGGGGTTTCTGTCTAGCAAGAGAGTTTTGAGTTCTGTGTGAGCGAGCTGATTTCACACGCCAGACAAGGCTTGAAAGATCAAAAATTTGATCTTTATTTTCAATATAAATCATCTTTCTTGATGATACATTTGAGTTTTTGTGAGTTTTAAAATCCCTTTACAGCTAGTTTTACTTGGAAAACTCTCAAACCAAATCCAGCTCAATGTTGTTTCCTTGTAAAGTGTCTTTTAACACTTTCTCGAGCAGCGACTGTGCAGACTCTAAAGTGGCTGGCTCTGGAGAGTGAAATCCACTTGTCGTAAGAGAGAAACTTGAGCGTCTCAATTGCTGTCAGCAAAGCAGATCTGAAATCGGGCCCTGCCAGGGAGCACCCCTCATTTCCATGGCTGTGCTGCAGGGCCACGTGGCTGCTGGCTCTGCTGTGTGTTTCCCGAGTGGCCAGCCCTGCTGACCTGGGGACAGTTAGCATTGTGTCATTGCCACAGGAGTCTTTTTTTTTTTTTTTTTTTCTTTCTTCTTTTTTAATTTTTCCCTTCTTTTTTTCATTGTATCCTCCTCCTTCCAGGGTGTGCCTGAGTAATGACTCAGAGTGAAAAAATTGTGCTGTTAGGCTACATGCAGGAATGCGCCTTGTTCACATAAAATAGAGGTTGACGCTTTCCTAGTTTTGAAAGAAAATGACTGGCACTGTTAACTGAAAATTCCTATTAAAAGAGGAGGTTTTTTGATTCAGGCATTGCTCATTGCACACCCAGCTGCAGTTCCACCGACACTGGTATGATGTGCAGCTCAAGTAGGGTAACAGTTTGTGTTTCAGTAGGTAGTTGTTTTATTTTTTATTTTTTTTATTTTTATATATATTTTATATATATGTATAATTTATATTACTCACTGCCGTTGTCAAATAAACAGTTACCTTTGTAAACTCCTTCAGCAAGATCGTTTCTGAAGAGACATTACATGTAGGGCTTACTGGGTTATGCGAATAGTTTAAACTTGCTGAAACTTCTCAGCCTTTCTCTGGAATGAAATTTTGTTGTTGTTTTCTCAGTTGAAAGACTGCAGGATGTTGGGGGGGATGCTACTGAGCTGTGAGGTGGTTTGCAACACCTTCTGCCTGTAGTTCATCAGAACCTGCAGGTTTGGGGGAAACAGACAGCAGTCACTGGGTTGCACGGAAAGTTTTAAGCTGATGGTTGACCTGGAAGCCATTGGGAAGAAGTCTTAATGGTGCTTCTGGGTCGGTGGTGAGAGTGCTGTCAGTTGCAATGCAGCTGTGTTTGGTGTCTGGGCCTATTGTCAGCCTGTTCCTACCAAAATCTGTGCTGCTCGTTTTTAGGTATTTCTGTTGCTTGTTTGTTTTATATGTGCACAGGTAGGTGAACTGCTTCCTTGTACCAAACTGCAGGATAACTTACGCGAGAAACCTTTTCTTGAAGGTAGGACTGAGGAAGGGGAAACAGATCTAACAGGTACAGTTCAGATGAGATCCATTCTATATTTTTCTGTTTATTTTGGATATGTTGCCGTTGCCCAGAAGATTCCTCACACCTAGGCTGGTCATCTGAGAAGCAGATAGAGGTAAAATTTGGAGAGAAATCAGGACAGGAACAAAGAACTTTCTCCAGTATGTTTCACCACAAATCTTCATTCGGTGTCTCATCTTGGCTTTCCTACAAGGCTTTGTCTTTCACAACATTTTTAGTTCACTGCAGTTTCTGCACAAACCAGAATCTCCTCATCTGTTTTTGTAAAAGCCAGTGGAAAAAATGATATTTGGTCTGTCTTTGGAGAAAAGCTTGCTTCAGGGAAGGCAAAATTTAGAAATGTCAGGGGTAAAAGATTAATACATGCAAAGTGGAAATAGTCTCTCCTCTTTCACGTAACTGCATAACAGCTCAAAATAGCCTGTGCATAGTTTGTATGGCTGTCGACTGCTTTAGAACTTTGCATAGCTTCCTAATACAACACGGTGTCCTGTGAGGGTCCAGCCCTATCCAATTAATAACGAACATGAACTAATGTTTCTTTCTTCTGGATGTCCATCTGGTCTCATGCAGTCTCATTAGCAGAGCTGCTCATTTAGGGTTAAAAGAAGAGAGGCCTTCAAAAATGTTGCAAAAACTTGGTGCACTGCTGCTGCTAGTATTAGAGCTTTTTTTTTTCCTCCCCCAGGAGAAACTCACTTAAACCAAGCTTTCTGTGAAATGGTGTTTTCTGGATGGGCTGTGAGTGCCTGCTTAAGATACCAGAGGGAAGATATGTGGAGATGACACTTGCCACAGTGTGTTTTCAGTTTTTCATTGGAAGTGAATGTGTCGTATTATTGAGATCATCTAGTGTTAATCTGAATCAAAGAAACTGTTGTGGGTTACAGTTAAAATGAATTTAGCACAGTAAATATACACTGGAAAAGGGAAAAGCCCACAAACGCCCAAACCCTAGCACCAAATCCAGAAAGTAATCAATTTTAATTGAAACTATCTAACAAAATTAAATGTTAGCTTCTGACTTAGCCACCTGTTGACTATTTCCTCCTTATTAAGGACCTGATACAGGAGGACCAAGTATTCACAAATGCCGCTGAAATTGGTAACTGAATTGTTAGGGTAGCTTGGAGTGAATCTACAGCACACAGACTTAATCTACATTGTCTTTTTTTCTTTCTGTACATTAAGTACAGGGGAAAACACTTGCTTTTCTTGGCTTGACATATGAATTGCATATGAATTTCTATGCATTTTACAATAGTATAACAGTGTAACAATTTGTGCTTAGAAGTTGTCTGCTCAAATGCAGAGAAATGCTTTGCAGTTGAAGACTTAAGACATTTTAGGAAGAAATTAGAAATAGGGCAAAATATTACACAAGTTTATTTTAGCTCATTTTCAAGTATTGTTTGGGGTTTTTTTTCACTCTAAACCCCAGAAATTGCCAAAGTAAGGCATGTTAACTTGAACTAGGTTCATACATGTTTAGGCACATAGTTTTATGCCCCAGTTCAGGTGATCTCATTTTTCTTGCCTGGTGTGGTAAGCCTACAAACTTCATTAGTTTGGATATAATATTGAAATGAATGGGGTGAAACAGCCTTGAGACTGGTTGCAAGAGACAGAAACATTACGTCTTTCCGAACTTCATCCTGTCTCTGAGACTGTTGTCTCCTGCAGGAAGGTGTCGCTCCCTACTGGTTTAAACTTTACACTCCCAATGAAGTGGGAAGATGTCCCAGCTGGAATAGCAGTCAGTGCCTTACAAATCCTAGAAAATCAGCAAGTACTGGAAAGCTGTATCAGTCTGCATGTGCAGTATCTGAGCAATCCCACTTCCATTATCGTGGGGCTTCCCAATGGCATGCCAGGGTTTAATTTTCACTTCACTGACCTTGTATAAAACCTTTCTGTGGGAATGCTTTCTGAAAAAGTATGAAATACGAGAGGTGGCAGAGCAGTCTGTGAGTGGCTGAGTTACTGCATCTTCACTAGTTAACGTTTGTTGGCTGAGCGTGATGACTGATAACATCACCGAAGTGAAGCCTGGAGTCTTAAAACCGTGGTGGTGATTGCACTGTGGTGGCTTGCTCGAAAGCCCATAGTTATGGATGTGGGATGGCTAATGGTAGGTGTGCACAGCAGGAAGAAAAAAGGAGGTGAGACCAGGGTTACTGGAGCAGTAAACTGTGCTGTTGTTTTCGTGAAAGGGTGTTGAGAAAGAATTTGGAGACCACTGTGATAGCTTGGCAGTACTTTTGTGGAGCTCCTCCAAACCCAAGAGGATGGGTAGGTGGAGGAGAGAAGATCTGAAGGTACACATGTGAAACACTGTTAGCTTTGAGAAGGGTTGTGATTAGTTTCCTGGATTTTTGCATCTGAGTCATAAGGCACACACTGGTGAGCACAAAAAATACTAGTAAGCAGGGCCTCAGGCAGCGTTCTCAAAAAGAATTTGTGGCTAAGGGTTTTTTTTTTACTTAGCATTTTTTGGTTTGCTCACTGTGACTGTTCAGCCAGCTGCTTAACCTTGTGTTTACATGACCCAAACCACATTGTTTGTCTTGGAAACTGGAGCACCCCAGGCAGATGGGCTGCTGGTGACAAGGGCTTTCCCCCCGAAACCTAACTTCATTTGAGGGTACAGTTCAGCAGCAGAGCCAAGCTGATCTGAAGTCTTGTGGCCAACAGGAGGGGAGGCACTGCTGTCTTCTCCACTGCTGACCAGCTTCTATGCCTCCCCCAATGCATGTGTAGAGCAGGTATGTTTTAAATCCCGCTCCTGAGAATATCATAGTATTAGTCTAAGTCTTACCAGATATTTGTGGAACTTGGGCTTCTCAGTCACTTAATATTTTTGAAGATGTTTTCCTGCAGCACATCTTATTTCTTCCTCAATAAGATTATCTGTGAGACTACGAATAATAATTCCTCAGTTAGGTGACCCACTGGATAGCTGAGGAGGATGGAGGTGAATCCTGCATCTTATTACATCCCACCAACCCCTGGTCAATAAAAAACTGCACACATAAGGAGCGCAGGACAGACCTTGCGTGAGCGCAGATGGATTATTCAGCTCCTCTGGGATGTGCAGCCTTTGATCATGGCTGTGTGACACGTGGAAAAAATTCATTTGCCATAGCCAATGACAGGAATGAGTATGTGTACACACATCTCCTGTTCAGTTGAAATGTTCAGTGTTCAGCATTGTGCTGGCTTTTATTTTCTTGGGGAGGGATGTTCCACACTTACCCCAAGTTCCAGTTTTTTTGTTGAAAAGAATACCCAACTCTATACATGAATCATATGGATTTGTGACATAGAATGAAAAAGTAGAGATGGCAGGGCTCCTGATATATTAGATGCAAACACAAGGAGAATCAGGTGTTCAGCACAAATATCCTCTGAAATAATAAACAAATGTTTTGTATAAATAGCATCTCATTCAGTAAAAACATAAGGCTACAGAACAGTTCAGTTTATATGGCTTATGTTGAAAAATATGGCACGGAATGACTGAGTCAAGCAGGCTGATGCTTGGGAATGGGATCATTTGTTTTGCGCAGTTTTGGGTTTCAGAAGGAGGCCTGCCTGCTGCCAACGGGATGTGCTTTTTTTGAATTTGGTTTGCACAATAGGGTTCTGGAAAGTCAGAGGGGTATTGTGAGGGGGTATTGCCAAAGTATGTGATACACAAAAGCAAGTAAAGTGATGGGAAGCTGTTTGTGTGCCATGTGACAGGAGCTGTAGCATAACTTTCCTTTTGCTGTTTGGCCATCATTAATAAAACCCAGGCATGACATTACAACCAAGTTTCTAGCAGCTTGATCATAATTTGCCGTTGAATCAGATGGCTGTGGCAGGGGGTAAAACAGGAATCAACATGCTTCTTGTTGTGAGCTAGCAGGGAAGAAATGGGGAGGTGAGAAGCAGGGGTGCAGGGGACTTGGTAGTGGCATACCTGTTTCTCAGTCATGTGATGTCTGTTTTTGTTGCTCAGGAAGGATGCTGTGTCCCTGAACCCAAAATATGGGGAGAGGGAGATGAGAAACTTAATCATCTTCAGGCAGATGAGAAAGTAACTGAAGGCCTGGTTGTGAGTGATGTCAGGCTTTTGCTGTTTTGTCTGTAGAGGGCTGCGGAAATCACTGTAACTTACTCAGTCCTGTGGTGTTTCTTGTTGTTGTTCTCTTCATTTTGTGATTTCCCTTTCTTAGTAAACATAGTATCTTTCTGGCTTTGCTTTTAGATTGCCCTGCTTTTCAGTGAATCTCACCTCTTGCTCATCATTCAGTGGCTGTTTCCACATTGCTTAGTACTTCTCTGAGTGCTGCACAGTGGTGTTTTCCTGCCTTAAGAGTGAGTGGCTTTTCCTTTTAGTCTCTTCTTCCTTGGCCACCTTGTGCAAGAATACAGAAAGGCTCTTGACCTGAGTGCTGATGAATGTTTCCTTGCTTTCTAATAACCTTGCAGTTTGGCTGAGCTCTCAAATATTCAGAAAGGTTGAGGAGGAGCCTCACACTTGTACATAGGACATCTGTGTCCCAAGTAATGTCCTTGGTGTGCTGAGTTGTCAGTAGGACTGTGCTAGAGAAGACCAGGCGTTAGTTCTTTGATGCTTGTAAATGCTCTTTTCCCTAGAAAGTGTGCCCAAACTTCTTCCTGTGGCACCAAGAGGCTGGAGGGGGGCGAGTGTGTGTTGTCTCCACGTGAAGCTTGCTTCTGCTGCGTTTCTCCTTACTGTAAAGCTGGAGACATTGCTTCTGATGTTGCTTCCGGACAGCTGTCCTGCCTCATCTTTGTGGAGAGTGCTTTTTGTAGTCTCATACTCATACAGAGAACAAGATTTAACAGTATCTCCTGACTACTTTTTGAGGGTGCATCTGCTTGGGCCCATGACTGTGATGCAGGGAGCTACTGCTGATGGAGCTACTTGTGGCCTCAGCAACATGAGAGCTGCGAGGCAAGTAATTTGGGATTGAAGCTTTGCATTGCATTAGTGTGATATATAGAGGTGATACAGCTGCTTATTTTGAGTTAGCTCATGGGATTGCAGAAACAGCTAAGAAACTGCCTAAGAAAACAGGGTGGAAAAAGGAAACGAGACAGTTTCAAGTGCTTTAGATAAGTGTGTCAACCTCTGCAGTTAGAGGGAGTGGTGCTTTGTGTGGGTAGCACGCCATTTGACATAAAGCTAAACTGGATTTCCTAGGAGCGATACAGTATAAGGTCCAGCTAGAAGACCAGCCCTTCTGCAGGTGATGCTGGAGCTGCTGGGGCTGGGGGCTGCCTCCACCTGCACCCACTGCGATGCCAAAACCAGACACAGCGGAGCGTGGGCAGAAACCTCCCGTGCCCGCGAGCCTCCCTGGCACAAGGCACTGCAACCTGCGGATCTCCAGCACGACACAGGGGATCTGTGTGTCCTTTGGACGCCGGTCTCTCTCTGTGTGCTCGTTTTTGCCTGGTCACGTGTAGCTTTGCATGGTGAACAGCTGTATTTAAGCCTTGATACAATTGCTGGAGCGGTACCTCTGTTACACTACCGAAGTGGCTGCTGCAGTTGGTCGGTATCAGCTGGCTACAGGAGTCCTCGGAAATCACTTTTTTCCTCTCGGGAACCTGCAGACCTCAGTCTGGGGCTTTTACTACACTCATTTGGGAGCATTTTGTGCTGCCACCCGAGGGAGATGAAGATGGCAATTTACAGGCCAATTTACACACTAACAGGAAGGGAAATGGCTTATTCAGAAGTAAAAGCATGAAGCTGAAATACTAAAAAACATTTTCAAAGCAAAATTCTGCTGTGCTTGTCAGTATTACTAGCAAAGTCATTTTGGGCTGCAGTTAAATGGCTACTGTGGGTACTTTATGGATGCACATACATATAAACTAGATTTCAGAACACATACTAAGTGTTTTGAACTTTGACTACAATGGGTTTGTTTCAGAAAATGCAAAATATTCTTTTGTGAGAAGAAAGTTTATATAGCAATAGGATGAAAGGAAAAATCTTATGAATAAAAAAGACCTAATTGGCATCTGCCATTTTTTGTGGGGTGGTGTCAAAGGTACTAAATTATCCTTTGACTAAGATCTTATGGGGTTTGTTTTTAAAGGTATATGTGCAAAATAATCAGAACATGTTATGCAAGCTGGTTTTGTAACAAAATAAACCAGTTAAAAAAAACAAAAACAAACCCAACATTGAAACTGACATTTTACCGGCATGTTTGGGTTTCTTATCTAGTAGTTTGGTATAATTTTGTTTTTATTTTTATGTCAGTAGATTTTTAGGTATCTCTTTTGCAGGTTGAAAAGTCTTGATCTTAAACTGATTTCTCCCCACCTCCCCTGTCATGTGTTAATTAAACCAGTCCTTATTTTATTTGAACTTCTGGTAGTTTTGAATTTCTAATCTCTATGGCTATTTTTGTTTTCCAGGTCAGATGTACAATTGCCTGTAAGTATCATTCTGTTTCTCAATTTTTCATTTTTTTTCATATACCTCTTATTTCTTTTAATTTATTTTAAGAAAGATACAGCTGTATCAGCTAAGTATTTAAAAAAACTTCCTGAAAAGAATTTTTAGAAATAGTATTCAAAACTGTGTGACATTTCGTGGAATGCATTTAAGGATTTTTAAAGATACGAGTGTGTACTTTGATCCCTTTGCTTTTCAGTTTGCAAAGAGTTCTGGTAAAATCTAGTATGGATTTAATGTGCTTAGAAAGATGGAAAATATACTTAAAGGCATTACAAAACAAACAAACCCCAAAACAAAAAAAGACACCCGAAGTTGATGCCTTGATGATTTTCTGAAGTGAGGATAGCAACTGCTGTACTTGCTAAGATGGCAGATTTTCATGTGGCAGAAATTTCCAAAAGTACTTGCAGATGAGTTCTACCTTAATATCAAATGTCAGACTTGAGTGAGTTAGCTTTTAAATTTCAGAATCAACTCTCTGCATACTCTGGGCTGTGCTGCATCAACCTGAAGTTGTTTTCGTAGGTATACCATGTCTCTTCCTTACTTGGGGGAACACATTGCAAGGGTATGAAAATTTTTGCTCATACACTGAGGGGAAGAGACAAAATTGGTATGCCAGGTTAAATAAAGCAGCTAGTTTCTGATAATATATGAGGAAAATACACACCCTGAATGTGGATGCAAGTTTGTTCAATTCCTTTCAAGCAAAACTGCACAGAAAAAAAGATCAGATCATGGTAGCTTTCATTCAAGCCATGAGCAGAGTCAGTATATGACCAAAACAATGTGGCAATCTCTTAATCTAATACAAATAATCTCAGAAGAGTTAAACGTGGTAAAACCAGGGCATGTGCAGTGAAATATCTGTAGGAGAACAACTGGGAAAACAGAAGTGAGTGGGTCTGTGCATGGTATCTGTAAAAATGACTATGCTTTTGCCAATGGGAAACCCAAAGTTTTGTAATGATACTTAGTGCTTTTTATTCTTTCTTTCAGGCACTGAGGATTGCAGCTCAAGAAATGTAACTGCAGAAACAGGAACCAGTAGTAATGACAATTTATCAGTAAACTCTACAAGTGGGAGCAAAGCCTACGGAGGTGGAAGATCCACCAGGGATATGTCACTATCCAACAGAGCAATAAGTGATCGGAACAATGTAACACGTAAGTCACTTGGAATGTGACTGGGATGTGAATTTTCAAGGTGGTTTTAGATGTGCTTTTATACTGCATTAGCATTTTAAGCCTGAACTCCAGCCCAGAGTGCAAAGAGCCTTGCAGGGGTGCAGATCCAGCTCCTTTACTGGAGTAGAGAATGAGCCAAAGAATTGTATCTGCACAGCTGACTGGGAGTGCAATTTAATGCTGTGATTAGTGTGTAGCCTTGAAACAGTTTTATCACTGTTAGGTTTGGGCTTCCTTCTCTCCTTATGTTAGCTTTTTAGGTTACAGCTGCAACAGTTCAAACATACTCTGACATACAGATTTGGAATACATGCATAACAGACCACAGCTGAAGTACTCTACCTGGTGTGGAGGGTGCTGTATCATCTGTCTGGAGGACAGGTGTGTGATTTTTGCAGCTAGAAAGGCTTTTCCCTTTGGAATAGTCAGATTAGGAAACATAACAGCAAGTTGTGTGTTTCAAGTCTTTCTCAGCTCCCTGCGTGAAGTTGACCGCTGAGGCAGGATAGGATGGTAGTCACTGCTGCACCTAGACAGTTTTACTCCTTGAGATGAAGTGATACTTGAAGTGCGTCCAACATGTAAGGGTGGCTTGATCATTTTCCCAGACTGATTACTGTTTTACAGAGACCTGTTATTTGGGTAGGGTGGGGAGAAGAGTGCTTTGTGTTTGTCAACAAATATTCTTGCAGGTGAAAAGATTATTTTTTTTCTTCTCTTGCCTTTCACAGAGCCCGTCCCTGTTCTTGATATCAAAGCAGAATATGTTGGTATGACTTACATTAGCTTAACATGGGAAGTAAATGACACTGCTTCGAACTCCTACACCTACAGGATAGAGGTTGTAAATGGTACTTCTATTAGGAACCTGACATCCACTGTCACCACAACTAATATTACCGACTTAATGCCTGGGACATTGTATAATTTCACAGTAATTGCAGTAGTGAATGATGATGAGACAGAAGGAGAAGGACTGTCAATAGGCCTGTATACAAGTAAGTCACAGTTTCTTGCAGCCCTGTTTCTGGTGGTTTGTAATTTTTTTGTGCACCTCAGGGCTCTACCTACCTATGTGAAGATTATAATTCAGTACTACTGTATGTAGATGTGATATATTAGTCCTGGAGCCTAATCTGGGCTGTATGCAAAGGGTGGGATGTTAGTGTGCAGCGGAAACAGCCCAGATGTTTTTGTTTTGTTTTTAATTACCTTCTTTCCCCGCTTTCACCTCCATCCTCATCAATTTCCTGCCTGCCTCTCTGGATTCCCAAGGGAAGCCCTGGGAGCAGTGGTCAGTGATGGCCTGTGCTTCTCCTTTGGAGTGTCGAAGGGAGATGATGTGCACTCAGAATGACTCAGAATGACTTTTCTTCAGTCTCTCTTAGCTGCCCATTAATGCAGAAGCATCCAGGAGCATGTGGTGATGCTGTTGGGGTGCCCCTGCACTCTGAGCAGTGAGTGATGTGAAGAGGGTGAGGTGGCGGTGTGCTGTGTTCCCTCTGTCCGTGTGTGTGAGCAGGTGTTGCTGCAGGGTAACAGATTGTTGTCTTGCCTTTCACAGAGCCCAGCCCAGTCCAGGATCTCAAGGCGGAGTATGTTGGTGCTGAGAAAGTCAGCTTAACATGGGCAGTGAACACCACTGCTTCCAGCTCCTACACGTACAGGATAGAGGTTGTAAGTGGTACCTCTGTTAGGAACCTGACGTCCACTGTCACCACAACTAAAATTACTGAGTTATTCCCTGGGACGATGTACAGTTTCACAGTATTTGCAGTAGCGGCTGATGGTCAGACAGAAGGAGAAGCGATGTCCATCAGCCTGTATACAAGTAAGTCACAGTTTCTTGCAGCCCTGTTCCTCTGTGCAGCTCAGAGCTCTACCTACCTGTCTGACAGCTGAAATATAAAAGTGTTGTGTGTAGATGTGATGTTTTAATCCTGGAGCCTAATTTGAGCTGTCTCCTAAAAATGGGGTCTTAATGTGTGGAAGAAACACATCCCTGCTTTAAAAAGAAATGAAACAAAACCCACCTTCCTTCCCTTCCGTCATGATCTCCTCATATCCCCTCATATAGGAGATAATTTCTTGTCACAAGTACTGAGTGATTCACACTCAGCTGTGTGATTCACACAACTATGAGAGATTCCCTCCTAGACTTGCTGTTTGTTAATAGAGAAGGACTTGTGGGAGGTGTGGTGCTAGGTGGCTGTCTTGGCCATAATGATTGTGAAATGGTCGAGTTTAACATTTTCAGTGTAATAAGAGGGGGAAGACAGCAGGCTTGCTACCCTGGGCTTCAAGAGAGCAAACCTTGAGCTATTCAGGGAGCTACTTAGCCAGACTACCATGGGGATCTTCTTTTGAGGGCTTAGCAGTCCACGAGTACTGCTGATTTTTTAACCACCTTTTAGAAGCACAAGAACAGGCAATTCTGCCGTGTCATATGTCAAGCAAGCAAGGCAGAAGACCAGCTTGGCTGAACAGGGAACTCCTCGTGGAGCTCAGGAGGTAAAAGGAAGTGTTTGATCTCTGGAAGTGAGGTCAGGCTTCTCGGAAATACTACAGAGCTGTTGTTCGTATATGCAGGGAGAAGAATGTAGGCCAAAGCTCAGTTAGAGTTGAAACTGGTTGATGTTGTGTCAGACAACAAGAAAGGTTTTTTTAAGTATGTTAATGACAAGAGGAGGTCTAGATAAAACATTGGACTGATACTTGCTGAAGATGGTCACCTTAGTAATAAGGATGAAGGAAAAGCAGAGGCATTCAATGCTTTTTTTTTTTTTTTCCTCTGTCTTTCATAATACTGATAGACCTTGGCTTGCTGGTCCCCTGAGCTAGAGGACCACGTGTGCGGGACCAGTGACTTTCCATTTGTGGACACTGAAATTGTAAGGGACCAGCTGTATCAGCTGAATGTCCACAAGTCCCTGGGGCACAATGGGATTCATCCCAGCGTTCTGAAGGAGCTAGCGGATGTAACAGCAGGACCCCTTTTGGATCATCTACCAAAGGTCTTGGGAGTCTGGGGAGGACCTTGCTGCCTGGAAGCTAGCCATTGTTATTCCAGTTTACAAGAAGGGCATGAGGAAAGATCCATGGAACTATGTTAGTGTAAACTCAGTTTCTCTAAGTATTATGGAGAAGATCATACTAGATACTGCTGGAAAGCATTTAAGGAATAACGCAATCATCAGGGACAGTCAGCATGGGTTCACACAGGGGAAGTCCTGTTTAATTAATTTGATATCCTTCTAAGATAAGGTCACCTACCTAGTGGATGAAGGCAGTAATGTAGTTTTTCTGGATTTTAGTAAGGCTTTTGGTCCTGTCCCTCACAGCATCCTTCTGGACAAGTTGTCCAACTGTGGGATAAGCTGGGTTCACGGTGTGCTGAGGGAAGAACTGGCTGGATGGCAGAGCTCGAAGGGTTGCAGTGAATGGGGCTGCATCTGGCTGGCAACCAGTCTCCCGCGGTGTTCCTCGGGGCTCAGTTCTAGGGCCAGTCCTGTTCAACGTATTTATCAGCTACGTGGAGGCAGGAGTTGAACACACCATTAGCAAATTTTCTGGTGTTGCTCCCAAACTGGGAGGTGCTGTTGACTTGCTTAAGGGACAGGAGGCCTTGCAGAGGCATCTAGGTAGATTGGAGCACTGGGCTATGATTAATAGGATGAAATTTAATAAGACCAAATGTCAGATGCTGCACATGGGACGGAGTAATGCCAGGCACAAGTATGAATTGAGAGAGGAGTGGCTGGAGAACAGCCCTGCAGGGAGGGCCTTGGGGGTGCTGGCTGGCAGCAGGCTCACTATGAGCCAGCAGCGTGCCCTGGCAGCCAGGAGGCAAACCGTGCCCCGCGGGGCAGCAAGCACAGTAGAACCAGCCGGTGAAAAGTGGTGGTTATCCCTCTGCATTCAGCGCTGGTGTGGCCTCGCTGAGTACAGCGTGCAGTTCTGGGCCCTGCCATTGCAGAAGGATGTGAAGGTCCTTGAAAGGCATCCAGAGGAGAGCAACAACGCCAGTGACAGGGCTTGAAGGCGTGTCCTATGGGCAGCCACTAAGGACTTTGGGCTTGTCTAGTTTGGAGTAAAGGAGGCTGAGGGGCAACCTCATTGCTCTCCCAGCTTCCAGAGAAGGAGATGCTGAGCTCTTCTCCCTGGGATCCGGTGACAGGACTTGTGGGAATGGTCCAAAGCTGTGGCAGGGGAGGTTTAGACTGGACAGTAGGAAGCATTTCTTTACCAAGAGGGCGGTCAAACATCAGAACAGGCTTCCTAGAGTGGTGGTCGATGCCCCAAGCCTGTCAGTGTTTAAGAGGCCTTTGGACAATGGCCTCAATAATATGCTTTAACTTTTGGTCAGCTCTGAAGTGATCAGGCAGCTGGACTAGGTGATCCTTGTAGGGCCCCTCTGACTGAAATAGTTAGTCTGTCTCTTTCCTGACCACCTCTGGATTCCCAAGGGAAGCCCTGGGAGCAGTGGTCAGTGATGGCCTGTGCTTCTCCTTTGGAGTGTCGAAGGGAGATGATGTGCACTCAGAATGACTCAGAATGACTTTTCTTCAGTCTCTCTTAGCTGCCCATTAATGCAGAAGCATCCAGGAGCATGTGGTGATGCTGTTGGGGTGCCCCTGCACTCTGAGCAGTGAGTGATGTGAAGAGGGTGAGGTGGCGGTGTGCTGTGTTCCCTCTGTCCGTGTGTGTGAGCAGGTGTTGCTGCAGGGTAACAGATTGTTGTCTTGCCTTTCACAGAGCCCAGCCCAGTCCAGGATCTCAAGGCGGAGTATGTTGGTGCTGAGAAAGTCAGCTTAACATGGGCAGTGAACACCACTGCTTCCAGCTCCTACACGTACAGGATAGAGGTTGTAAGTGGTACCTCTGTTAGGAACCTGACGTCCACTGTCACCACAACTAAAATTACTGAGTTATTCCCTGGGACGATGTACAGTTTCACAGTATTTGCAGTAGCGGCTGATGGTCAGACGGAAGGAGAAGCGATGTCCATCAGCCTGTATACAAGTAAGGAAGCAGTGCCTCCCCATTGCCTGTAAACATTCAGCTTGTACCGAATTGTCCTGCTTTTTTACCTTCGGTGTGCAACTTTTTACTATTTATCATTGCGATGTTGCTTCGCTCCTGTGAACAGGAATGCAAGTGGTCTTTGGTAAAACGGAAAATAACTGTGATTTTATGTGTATCTGTGTGTGCCCGTGTTGCCTGTAAAGCAGTTATTTCATCAGCTTGTCTGCTCAAGAGTACGTAGAGATCTGGCTGCCACAAAAGCATGATGTTTTCTAGACTTGAGGGCTGAATAGGCCCCCTACAGTGTTTCTGGGAGCAGGTTATTACAGCTCATATCAAAGGACATAGTGTGCAGCAATGTGGTGGCCAAGATCACAGAAGCTTTTTGTTCCTGAAGATTGGTTTGAGCTCTTGATGGAGTCCCTGGACTGGAGCTCCCATTGCTGTGACGGTGCCTAGGGCTGCACTCAGTGTGGTGCCATTTTTGTTGGCTTTGTGCCATGGCACCTTTTTCCCCAGATCAGAGGGACGGATGGGAGGGTAAGGTCTTTCTTTTGTGTCTAGCTCAAGGGTAGAAAGGGAACAGGCAACTCCCCCACAAAGCAATTGGAAGCAGTGTCTGCTGGAGCTGCTGCTGAGTAGATGAGCTTGTCTAAGCTGCCTGGGGTGGGTTTTGCCTGCCAGGTGTTGGTGCCGAACCAGCCTTGCACACACAGCCCCCCGCGTGGGTCAGCTCTTGGGCCTGCTCAAGGAGCCCATTTCCTTATGCTGATCTTGAGGTGACTCTGGGCTGAAGGGCTCAGATTAACACGGACGGGCACAATTCTGAGTTAACAGACCAAGACTACCCTGCACTTTGCTTCCTTCCCTGATTTCCATCTGTCTGGAAACCCACTGTGGAAACAAATAATTTTAGCATGTGAAATTAACTGAAGAGAATACCCCCCAGAACTTCTGTGGCTTTTCTAGAAATGCCCCAGCATGAATGTCTGAAACTGGTCATTGATACTGTAGGAGTGCCGCTTGGCTGCAAATAATGTTCGTTTTATATGGAATAAGGAAATGTGGCTGTGGCTCTTCTTTCTTTATTTCTCTGTCTTGCCAGATTGTTGTCTTGCCTTTCACAGAGCCCAGCCCAGTCCAGGATCTCAAGGCGGAGTATGTTGGTGCTGAGAAAGTCAGCTTAACATGGGCAGTGAACACCACTGCTTCCAGCTCCTACACGTACAGGATAGAGGTTGTAAGTGGTACCTTTGATAGGAACCTGACGTCCACTGTCACCACAACTAAAATTACTGAGTTATTCCCTGGGACGATGTACAATTTCACAGTATTTGCAGTAGCGGCTGATGGTCAGACGGAAGGAGAAGCGATGTCCATAAGCCTGTACACAAGTAAGTGACAGTTTCTTGCAGCTCTGTTTCAGGTGGACTGTATTTGTGTAGCACAGGCCCTTGCCTACCTGCCCGAGGGGTGTAATTGGGTACTGCTGCAGGCAGGGGTGATGTTTTGATCCTAGAGCTGGAGATGGCCGATCTGCCAACCTTGGGGTGTTAAAGTACATCAGAAGCATTGCTATGATAGAAAGCTGTTGGTGAAGTTCGTCCCCAAGGCTGGCAATACAGAGAAGACGTTTTTCCCCAGGGACCTCTCTCTTTAAATTTGGAAAAGGAGGTTGCATTCATTTCCAAGAGGATGGGGGCCTGAAATTCTTGTTTTAAGGGGCTCCCGCAGAAAGCGTATTGTGCCAGGGGAACTTTTGTGAGTTGAGGTTCTGTAGCTGCTATCAGGCTGCAGCAGGAGAGTGGGATTTAGGCCACGCTAGTTCAGGAGAACTGCTTTGGCCATCCAGTACCTTGCCATGTTGAATATCAAGTCTTGACACATGGTGTTGGAAAGACAATTTTAGAGCTGTCCTGCAAGGCTGTAGCCCAGCTCGGTCATTCCAAAGGGTGTATTTGAAAGAAAACATGCCTGTTCTTGTCATTTGTGTTGTCCTGAAATGTACCTGCATGTGTGCCCCTACCTTTCCAGTAAAGTCCCAAAATTTTCTCCTGTGCTGCCTGATGGCTAGTAGCCCTGTTTTGAAGATGCAGAGAATAGGGTGCTGGAAAGAGGGGTTTTGGAGATGGTCTCTCTGCCACGGGAGTGAGTGCAGGGCACAAGAGTTGCAGAAAAACAGGGAGCCTGGGCCATCACCTCTGTTCCTCTTCCAGTGATATTTGATCTTCCTTAGTTTTTGCTGTGCAGAGATGTGGCACCATTGTCTTTCCCGCCTACTCTTTTGTCCTTGCTCACCTCTCTGGATTGCCAGGGGAAACCCTGGGAGTGCTGGCACCATTGTGACCTGTCCTGCTGCTTTTGAACATGAAAGGAAGATTGTATTTGAGTTGCCTCTTTTTTTGCTTTGCTGCTACCAGCCACTAATGCAGAAGCATCCAGGAGCATGTGGTGATGCTGTTGGGGTGCCCCTGCACTCTGAGCAGTGAGTGATGTGAAGAGGGTGAGGTGGCGGTGTGCTGTGTTCCCTCTGTCCGTGTGTGTGAGCAGGTGTTGCTGCAGGGTAACAGATTGTTGTCTTGCCTTTCACAGAGCCCAGCCCAGTCCAGGATCTCAAGGCGGAGTATGTTGGTGCTGAGAAAGTCAGCTTAACATGGGCAGTGAACACCACTGCTTCCAGCTCCTACACGTACAGGATAGAGGTTGTAAGTGGTACCTCTGTTAGGAACCTGACGTCCACTGTCACCACAACTAAAATTACTGAGTTATTCCCTGGGACGATGTACAATTTCACAGTATTTGCAGTAGCGGCTGGTGGTCAGACAGAAGGAGAAGCGATGTCCATCAGCCTGTATACAAGTAAGTCACGGTTGTTTGGATCCCCATTTCTAGTGGACTGTGTTTTCCTGTGCAGCACAGGGCTATGCCTACCTGTGAAAGGGTTGAAATATAATACAAGGCTTACCTGGCCTACCTACTAAGAATAAGGTGTGAATATGTAGAGGAAGCATAGCTCCAACTGTATTTTATTTAAAGAAAAAAAAACCCCAACAAACAAACAATAAACCACCACCATACACCTCTAACCCCACCGCCTGCCCTGAAACAAAAAATCCACACAACAAGCAGCCCAAAATCCAACTAACCAAAAAAAACCCCAAACAACAAACATACAAAAGCACCCCTTCCCTTCCCACCATACTGATTCCTTTCCTGTCCACCTCTCTGGATTCCCAAGGGAAGCCCTGGGAGCAGTGGTCAGTGATGGCCTGTGCTTCTCCTTTGGAGTGTCGAAGGGAGATGATGTGCACTCAGAATGACTCAGAATGACTTTTCTTCAGTCTCTCTTAGCTGCCCATTAATGCAGAAGCATCCAGGAGCATGTGGTGATGCTGTTGGGGTGCCCCTGCACTCTGAGCAGTGAGTGATGTGAAGAGGGTGAGGTGGCGGTGTGCTGTGTTCCCTCTGTCCGTGTGTGTGAGCAGGTGTTGCTGCAGGGTAACAGATTGTTGTCTTGCCTTTCACAGAGCCCAGCCCAGTCCAGGATCTCAAGGCGGAGTATGTTGGTGCTGAGAAAGTCAGCTTAACATGGGCAGTGAACACCACTGCTTCCAGCTCCTACACGTACAGGATAGAGGTTGTAAGTGGTACCTCTGTTAGGAGCCTGTCATCCAATGTCACTGAAGTTGAAATTACTGAGTTATTCCCTGGGACGATGTACAGTTTCACAGTATTTGCAGTAGCGGCTGATGGTCAGACGGAAGGAGAAGCGATGTCCATCAGCCTGTATACAAGTAAGTCACAGTTTCTTGCAGTTGCTGTTGGGATGTGTGTTCCTGTGCAGCACAGGGTTCTGCCTACCTGCCTGAGGCTTGAAGTGCAGTATTTTTTCAGGGGGAATTGCTGTACACAGCCTACCTGCAGTCAGTGATGTTATAATATGTGCGTGGGGGAATTGTTGCCTTCTCCTTGTGGAGCAGGCCCTCAGGCTCTTATTTTGAAGGGCTTCCACAGAACGTGAATTGTGTCTTGGGAAATTCCCCCTTTGGAGGGGCCCGGGCTTGCAGCTGGGCTGTCAGCAGTACTGTGCTGTGTGGCGCTCAGCCACGCTGCTCTGCTCAGCTCGGCAGCAGAGAGAAGGTTGAGGTATTCCTGTGATCCTCATGCTGGGCATCGTGACCGTTTTCCCCCCTTGTGAATATATGCTGCTGTTCCTTTCCTTAGTTTTGTCCTGTTTTGTCTGAGGTGAAGTGAATCTGCCCCAGAGCTCCTCGGTGGGGTTTCCAGAGGTGCCCCAGAATCAACCTGTTTTAGAGAGTCTGGTACTGTGAAAGTGCTGCTTGGCTATTTGTAATTCTCAGTCTTTCCAAAATGTGCAAGTGTGGCTGTGCTTCTGCTTTTTCTGTCTGTGTGTGTCAGTAAGTATTTGTGAGCATTGATGGAGTCTCCCCTTGACTTCATGGACCCCAGCCCTGTGTTCCATACCCAGCTAGAGTTTGCTGTTCTTTGATTTTTCCCATGGAGCACAGATGATACTTCTAACTACGCGTACAGGAGAGAGATACAAAGTCATGGTTCCTCCTCTAGAAACCAGACAGCCAGCGTCACCAGAGCTGTTATTACAGACATAAACCCTGGAACCTTCTATAATTTCACCGTATTTGTAGGAGTAGCTGACAGTGTCACTAGAGGAAAAGAAATCTTTATAAAATGCAGTAGAAATAAGTCCCAGTCACTCACAGCTATGTTTTAACTAAATCTGTTTCTTCTGGTACACAGTTCTGATTCTCCTTAGTTTCTTAAAGTAATCCCCATTTTTAATAACAAAATAACTTAATCCATGAGGGTTTTTTACCCCTTTATTTGGAAGTATTAAATACTTCATCAAAGTCGTGGGTAACTTTACCGTGTGTTAGAATAGTAAACGTTACAGGAGTTTTGGTCTTGAAGGCCAAGTTTTAGGAGATTTTTAGTTTAGAGGGACCTTTCCTCAGTGTTACTGCTATGTTAACTTTTAAAATGTCTTTTTGTATCTGATCATAAGGTTGGAATTTTTATATTGTGTCCTATAGGACACTCACAGAAGCTGAGATGATGTTGCTGCTGCTCTTGAGGATGGCTGCTGCTGTGCTCTAAAGCGCACAGAGGTTATGTTTTCCAATTTGTTGGCCACTAAGAGTTTTATGTAATTATACATGGAGTTAGTGTCAATCTACATACTACTCTAAAAATGTTCTTGGAGTAGTATGTTCAATGGTTGAACAGTATTTTGGAAACTTTGCTCATCCTGTCAGATACTCAACCTAAATTTTCTCAGTAAACCTGTCTGCAGTGGAGTCAGAGGACACGGAAGAGGTTTGTGTTCTTAGTGTGCTAAATACTTCTCTCCCCTGTAGGGTAGTAAGTCCTTCTAGGCAGTAGCTTCACCTTTTTAAAAGTGGAAAGGAGTACTCAAGTTTTACAGACATGTATACACAGAACTTATAAATAGACATCTTTTTCTATTTACGACGTTACTTGATTTCTTCTCTTTTTTTTTTTTTTTTTTTTTTTTCCCAGTTCCTGCAGTAGTGAATTCATTTCATTGTGAACCAGTGGCCAAGCAGTCTTCCCTGATGCTGAAATGGGAATGTCCTTCTGGTAACAATTCCGGCTTCAAAATTAAAATCTTTAATGATACATGGGAAAAAGAAGAATGGGCTCCATCCTGTATGAGAGAAGGCTCAGAGGAAACCTTCAGAACATTGTCTTTGGATTATTTCAGGACCTATGTTGTTACTATTGCAACTCTTTCAAATAGTTCTGAAAGCCGTCCAGTGCAGCAAATGTGTAATACAAGCATTACTGGTGAGCATTAACATTTGAGAATGAAAGATATTTGTAGAACCGAAATATTAACTTAATGATTACAGAATACCAGACTTGATGTGCAGTACATTATCAGCCTACAGATTATGAATAAAACACTACATTCATGCAAAGTCTAATGTGACTCACAGTAAATACGCATTATATGAACAGCACCAGTATTACAGCGTTTTCATGATCGGAAAACTTTTCTTTATCAGTTGTTAAGGTACTAAAAAAATTTCTGTTTATAGACCCACCTGCTCCAAGCAAAGCTCCTTTAGTCAAGGCAGTCAGTCACAGCTCATTATCTGTTGAATTCTCTGATTTTGAGTCAGTGAATGGACCGTTGAAAGCCTATGCAGTGATGATCACAACAGAAGAACAAGGTAAGATACTATGATAGTATCTTGTAGCTGTGTGAAACAATTATGAGACAGCATTGTGTTTTAAACTCTAAAGAGGAGTTAAATGGATAGAGAAAAAGCTGACTCATTATTTTCAATCACCTTTCAAAAATCACAAGGCACATACTTTGGTTACTTGAAGTCAGATCACTCCTTGTTTTCAGAAAGCCACTGTTTTAACTCAGCCTTTTCCAGCCTGAATTATCCTTGTATGTAAGTGTCATATGTATTGCCACTGTGCTGTCGCCAACTTGATCTGCAGGTGATTCCTGCCACAAGAGTGTGTGGTATCCTTTTTTTTTCTCCCACAGAGTAATTTTCAGGGCTACTAATAATAAGCAGCTTTGGAATGTGGGATGTTTTTCCCCCTCCCTTCTTTAGCTGGAAGATGTCTGCAGTGAGATCTTTTAAAAATAAAAATAAAAAAAAAAAAAAAAGAGAACTTTCCTTCTGATGTTACTTAAAATACTTCATTAACTGAGAGGCAGTGCAAGTGGAACACTTTTGAATAGCATTGTCAGCATTATGCGCTGTGGGAGGTTGAATGCCATGGAAAGCTAGAGGGTACTCTTTCAAACTCACCTCTTTAAAGAATCAAAATAGAGAAGTGTCTTTGGTGGATGTCCAGTGATAAATCGTAAAATTAAGGAACGAACTTTGCAGCATAGGTTCCAGTTGAACTTCTTTTCATCTCTGCCAGTGCGCTGGAGGAATAAAGCAGCTGCTGGAGATTGTTCCCCCCAAGTGGGATTTCACATTCATGCTTAACCTTTGTCTTAACACTGTGGAAGTTCATCTTGCAGCAATTTGACTGTAGGTCGGTCTTCTGTGGTTTCCATACAACATATGTCCAACATATGTAGAAAATTCTTACTTTTCACATGCCTATGTAGCTGCCCCAGAGTTGCTGATTTGAATGTCGGATCTCTTGCATGCAGCAACAGCTCTGCTTGTACCTTCACCCAGTCCTGTTTAGTCTTGATGAGATTCAGCATGTTCTTCTGTGTGATTTTGATTGCAAGTTATTCAAGAAAGAGGACTTTCAAGATGTGATTGAAATAAGGAAGATCACCCGTGTTTATAATTTAGAATCTGAGTGCTTTGATAGGAGCAGAAAACTATCCTTACAGCCAAGCATAGCTTCAGCTTTTTAGTGTTGAAATAGCATTAATATGCTTGAGATGTATTTCCCTGTCTTAAAACAGACATCATTCATTACCTTTAGGCTGGATAGAGGGGACTTTTTTCGGTTGTGTAAGCAATGGTGTCTGTGGCTGTTTGAGGCGTCCTGAGGTGATGGCCAAGACATCCCCAAGGAGCTGCAGATACAGCCCAAGATGTACATCTTTTTGGAATGGAAACTAGGGACTGGGCAGGGCATATAACGTATCTCACGCAGATTGAACACCCATTTCTAGGCAACTGAGTTAATTGCAACCTCAGCTGCTTTTAATGTAACCAAGCCACTGCTTTAGAAAAGCTGTCTTGCCCCCTGTTCCTGCAGTTATAGTTGGTGAGAGCTTTGCTGCTGGTGGCAGGTCAGACCATGTCTACACAACTATAGAAAAGCTACTGGAGCTTTTCCACCTTTCAGAGCTCCTGCAAGGCTTCTCCTTTTTAAAGGTGAATTTGATACTATATCTGCTTTTAGAAGGAGCTTTTGGCTTTGTAAGGCAGTTGGTAGGGAGCAGCATATGCAAACTGCAGTCAAATGAGCAAGATTCTTCCTCCTGCAACGCTTTGAGTATTTACATCAGTTTGCGCTTGAGTTGTTGGACAACTGTTATTTTGAGCTTGTTTATTACCTCTTAAATCACATGGGCATCAGCTGTATAATCTGCCTCAAGTTTCTAGGGTTCATCTTCTAACAACAGACACTGTAAAGGGATGCTGTTCTGCAGGTGGTATCCTGTTGGCCACTGTTTGACTACAGTAGCCTATTCTTCTTTGTCTTCTGGAAGACATACTGCTTTGGCCAGTGCTTGTCTGTGTCAAGAAAAGGCAGAAATTAACTCTTGTCTCTTTAGGGTTTAGGTGTGAGACTTCTTGTAAGATGTAGCAAGGACCTATAGCTCAGGACAAGTTTGGTGTCACCCTGAATGAGGCTTGATGCTGTTTCGGTAGCACAGTGTTAGCAAATACCAATTGACTTTTTCTACACTGTTTGCATTGTACTCGGCTACATATGATAGTTGACAGAGCACATATGGGTATGGCTGGCTTGTCTCGCGAAGGGTGTCCACGAGGACGCTGGAGTCTACTACTTAACACCGCTTTACAGAGAAGCTCTGCTATACATCGTGGAGGTAAAACCAGTGAGATTAAAACAAACAGTGTTGGGGAGTAGGGAGGTAGTTCAGTAGATTGCACTGCAGCAGAAGAGGTTTCTGAGATTGTCTGGTGCGCTCAGGCTTTCATTTCAGGCAGCTCTTACAGAGTAATGGCAGCTGTGGTTAATGTGACAGTCTCGGGCATCGCACCAAGCAATACAAAAATCAGTGCGTGATGTATACTACATATGGCCTTGTTTTTCCCTGAAGGTTGTGGGTCTTTGAAGTCTAAATTGAACAACACATACAAAGATTTCAAGAAGAGGACGACAGTCACCTATGTAACATACGTCATAGATATAGAGCAGGCAAAATCACCTTCTTTCCGTTCTCAGAATGGTACAAACATCATTAATGTCGGCAAGGGAAACACAATGTATGCCTACGAAAACGGACCATTGATTCCTCTTCATTCATACAGGTATTTATCTCAAACCACTGTTTGGGTAATTTTTCTGGAGTTGAAAGCTAAAAGATTGTCTGATTAAAAGATTACAGATTTTGCTTATTACAGATTTTGCTTATATCTGTTAAAACCATGTAATGTACCTGTCTCTCTGTCTTTGGGTTTTTTTTCTTCTCCCTTACCAACAGGGCAAGCATTGCAGGTTTCACTAACATAACCTTTACTATGGCCAACATCATTGTGGGGGAAGATAGTTACGTATCATTTTCACCCTGTTCTGAGGCAGTTTTGCTACCCCAGGATCCAGGTATGGAAATGTCAATTACAGGACTGGTGGCTTGGCACATATACAGTGTGTGGCAAGTTTCATAACAGCAAAACACACGCTGTTCTGTTTTTTCTGTATTGAATTGTTTCTTTCTAGCTTTGCAGTGAACCGCTCTGTAAATTCATAGCTTGCATATAGCCCTGCAGGTGACCTCTTTTTCCCATGTGTGCTTTCCCCTGCAGAAGTAACAGAAAGCTGTGCTATTCATGACACACTAAAAGGGATTGGATGGCACAGTGAGACTTTGGTACAGAAACAAGTAGCAAAAAGCAGCTGATGTACTAACAGTTCTGGTAAATTAGAAGCGGATGTATTAGAATGCAAATACTGGTCCTTTGATGCCAATTTTGTATTAATTTATCATGCTTGGTTTATTATTCTTGATGAGCTTTCAATACTGGTACTGACAAAGGACGCAGTAGAGAATAGATGTTTAGTAGAGCGGAGTGTGCTCTGTCACTTCCGAGGTTCTCTTGTAGCGTGTTGATTGAGCTAAATCATTACCAAGGAGGTAAATCAGTAATGAGTAATACTGGTTCTCTTTTACCAGGTGTTATTGCTGGAGCTGTTATTGGATGCCTTTTAGCTATATTGGCTGTAGTTTCTATAGGGGGTTTCATATTCTGGAGAAGGAGAAGGTAATGTGTGTTCATTATGCATTTGCTGTGATGAGGAACCACAAGTATTTCACTTCTGTATCTTTCTCCTATAAAGGCCTCTCTTTGTTTTATGCGCTTCTGTCATGAGGTTTTAAAATACGTTCTGTTAAAAGCCTTGTTTGTATGTCACAGATTAGAGTGGATGTGCCAAACTAGTTAAATTATTTTTTTCAACCCCATAGTTACAAACTGACAAGTTAAGATTTGTTTTGTTTAGCTCTTCTGAATTCATGCATGCTGATGAAGTCATTCAGTCAGAAGTGAGAAAACATCACAAATTATTGTGCTAAAAGACATATGTAATTATATCTTGGATGGTTTTATTTTAAATGAACCATTAATCACACTTTTTACTTGCTTGATGGCCTGTTACGTGAAATCTCTATTCCGGAGTTTCTAGAAGCTGGTGAGTTGCCTAGGAATTGAGCTGGTTCCTGTTTCCAGTGTTTTCCAAATGATCTGGGACTTCAGAGTCCTTTTCCTGCTTCTGGTTGTGCGGTACATCCTTTCTAAAGAATTGGCTGTAGGGCCCTTAGTCCAGTTTTCTTAGTTTTTCTGATTAACTGCTGTTATATTTACAGGCATGTCCAGTAGCTGTGGACAATACTGAGAAGAGCTTCCTCTAAAGCTAGGAGCACTTACTTTCATTCAGCTGCCACTTTCTGCACCACTGACACATGGCTGCTGAACAGTCAGTGTGGGCATTCTGGGGTTAGCAGCGATTCTCCCGAGATGCTAGCTAACAGCGTGGATCCCTCGGATGTGCTTGTTCCACCAAACCATATGCTTTGTGTCCAGGTGTTGTACTCTGGGTCTGACAGAAAGAAACGGTCCCATTGCACAGCACCACTGAATGAAGAATGGAGTATTTTGTTCTCGCTTCAGGTGTAGGGTTTGCCTGAGAAGGGTTTTTTTGCACAGGATAAGATGCTTTAAAAGAAATTGTTTTGCACAGGAAATAGCTGTTGTCACAAATTTAATATGCATCCCACTAAATTCTGCTGTGTATTGTGTTGTTTTCTTTCACCATATAGGAAAGATAAAAGAAATACTGAAGTGTCCTTTTCTCCCATTAAGTAAGTCCATATCCTTTCACACATTGTTTTCTGAGCTCAAGTGATATTTGCAAAACTTAATGTGAACCCTGATCCTGGTTTTCTGTGCAGTTTTATATAGAATTTTTCAATATTAATTCCTCGTGGAATTTAAAGACTCTAGCCTGCTGACTAATTATTTAATGACATTGATTGACACTTCTTGAGCTGCCGCAGGGATTTGGAGCGCTCACTTTGTGAGTTGTTATTAGACGCACAGATGCTCCACGGAGTTTTGAAAAAAGAGGATGTTTGAATGAAACGTGGGCTTCGTGCACATCGAGGGAACAATCCAAATTGTTGATAAAGTGCACATAGGCACAGTTCTGCACTGTGTCCTGGATTTTCCTTTGCTTTATGATTACTTTGTGCTGAGCCATGAACTCGGACAATCCTGATACTGTACAAGCTTTGCCGTGGGAGGGTAACCACAATATATTGGAAGTCACAGACAGTGCAATTGAATCACATTATCGAATTTTTGTGCTGGTGGGAAGTCTTGGCCAGAGCAGCCCATGAAGTCCCACCTGTGCAGACTTTGATAGTTTACATAAAATGCACCAGGGAATGAGGCAAGTCTGAGGGGAGTGCAGAAGCAGCTGACTGATGGCATCTGTGATACCCTTCTCCTGAAGGATGCGCTATTCTCACCTTGGTTTAACAGATCAGTTAAATCCTGTGCTTGGTAACCTGTCCCCTGTAAATGCACGGTTTTGTAGCTGCTACTAACAGTCGTGCTTTCATTCTTAGATTCACATAGTGAAAAATAAGCTGCATGTGTCTAATCAGCCTTTTTTTCTTCCCCCCCACCCTCCCTTGAAGAATCAAGAAGTAAGTAAAGCATACTTTCTAACACATTAACTGAATTCATGGTTTATTTACGTAATCTCAGTTACCAGTACATGGCTTTTCTCATTTCAGATCAAAAATCATTAAAGTGGAGAACTTCGAGTCCTACTTTAAGAAGCAGCAAGCTGACTCCAACTGTGGTTTTGCTGAAGAGTATGAGGTATGTGCCCTCAGTGGAGAGAGCTTCATGACAAATGTTTTTGGAAAGGCAAATTAGCTTTCCTACGGAGCATACAGGAGGCTGACTGGAGTGGGAGGGAAGGGATCTTTATAACAGAGATTATTACGCCGCGTGTGTAGCCTTCCCTTCTCGGATTCAGCTCCAAAGTGCATGATAAATACTTCACATCCTGAACTATTCTCTCACCCTGTGAGCTTACAGCATGGCCTGCTGGGCAGAGCTCTCGTCAGAGGCAGCGTCTCCTCAGTCCTTGCCTGAGTTGCACTATAGAGTCAGCCTCAGGAGAGCTATTTCACTTCTCTGCACTTTGGGGTTTTTTTATCTTTTGTTTTTCTACACAGCAAGACAGGTCTCTTGCTAACAGCACTGACTTCTTCAGTGTGTAGGTGTGATTTGCAAACCACACCTGTGCATAGCTGGACGGAGCAGTCAGAGGAACAGCAATTGTGATTAGCTTAGGGACCATAAATGGTTTTCTGTGAAATGTGCTAAAGCTTAGCTGTTAGCAGGGTACAAAACGCAAATCAAGTGTCAGTAAGGATTCTGTGTTGCCATGTCTGCTGTTAAAAAATCTCAATTTTTTTCATCTCCTTGAAGCTATTAACTGACTTTCTTCTTCTTTCCAGATGAAATTCTGTCCCTTTGATTGCATTTTTCAGGCTTGTGCTCTGCCTTGCCTTCCTCTGAGATTGTGCTTCCTTCTGTCCTTTCATGATGTACTTGCTCCCTTCCTCCCTGTGATGCAGAGCTTATGCGAGGGAGGTCGCTGCCCAGGGGTCAGAACGGGTGCACCCTTGCTGTCAGTGTCATTGATGTCCATGTTGTCTATTTCTGCAAAACTGGTTCTGGGCTTTACAACCCCCCTCTGGGTTTTAAACATGCTGCTGTGCCTGCATTCCTTATTCATCCCTTCTCCGTCTGCTCTGCCGCAGTCACGCTCCTGCTATGTAAAAAGATGATTCTTTCTGTCATTTATCCCAGTTCAATGTGCCTGCTGTTACAGCAAAGGCCGAAGGTGTTTGGAGCATTTGTCTGTTTCAGTTGTGTCTGGTTCCCAGACCAGGACCATGTACTGGTAAGGCCCTCTTTTATTGTAGGAACTCAAGTCTGCTGGTGTTCATCAGCCCAAATTTGCTGCTGAACTTGCCGAGAACAGGGGAAAAAACAGATACAACAATGTCCTACCATGTGAGTTACTCTTCGGTTTTGCATCTTCTACTGGTCAAGTTTTTACATGAAAACACTTGGGTTCAGTTAACCTGGCTTCAATAGTAACCAGAGGTTTCAAAGAGGGGCTAATGTCATTAATTGCCAAATGAATGAATTTGGGCTGCTGCGTTCCCAAAATCACTGTAGAAGCAAACCTCAGGAGTTTTCCCTCAAGAATGTTCCCTAAATTTCCCAAGCTTCCCTCAAGGAAGCTCCTTAAAGAGCTTTTCCTTAATTAAATAATTGTAATTTTCTGTTCGTAAGAAACTTGCAGCCCAGGCGGCAAACCCAAGAGGGTAAGAGCTGCTGTGGCCACACAGATGCGCAGAGCTGTGGCCCAGCTGGGCAGCCGTGCCACTGAACCCGAGTTCCGCACCCGGCCAAGCTGGCTGTGGGCACCCCAGCGCAGCAGCATGTAAGGAGGAGTTGGAAGGCAAACAGTGACGGGTACTTATGGGTGCTTTGGAGGAAAAACAGCTGCGGTGGCAGCAGGAGACAAATCACATTTTTCTCTAGTAGTTAAAACTATAGTAAATTTCTTGTTGGATTAAAAATACATATCTATGCAAAAACATACCATATTTTTTTAAAAATAAAATATCTGTTCAGTATTCTGAGTCTTTATCCTAACAACTCGGTTTTCTGAAGGCTTTCATTACAAAAGTTCTAAACTGCTGCTATTTGTGATCACTGAAGTTATATTCTTATTCTTAAAACGCACACTGTTATAAAACACCTTTTATTTAGAAATCATGTGTTAGATGAGCAGTATTTTGCTGAAAGGTTCAGGTTCTGAAATTCCTCATTTTCTTTTCCTTTTTTCTTTCTGCAGATGATATTTCTCGTGTGAAACTTTCAGATCAAAACTCTGCAACTGACGATTATATTAATGCAAACTATATGCCTGTAAGTTGCTTCATTAGTTGAAATGAAATATAATGCGTGTTTTTATGATGTAGGCTTAACAGCTCATGATGATGTTTAAAATTGGCTTTTTGTCTCATTAATGCATGTGTGCGTGTGTGTATATATATATTTATTTTGGGCTTTTTGTCTTAGGGCTATAACTCAAAGAAGGCCTTTATTGCCGCACAGGGCCCTTTACCCAGTACTATAGAAGACTTCTGGCGCATGATTTGGGAAAAGAATATTTACTCTATTGTGATGTTGACAAAATGTGTTGAACAAGCCCGGGTATGTTTCTATTAAAACTGAACCATCTCTTGAAGACTGTTGCGTCTCTTCTAATTTTGGTGTTACCCTAGTAGGCTGGAGACCTTCTTTCTTTTAAAAACCATCCACTTACTGGAAGACTGTTTTCTAAATTAAGTAAGCCCCATTTTTTTAGCTTTTCCCCATTTTATATCTGCTGACTACTAGAAAAGATAATCTCAGGAGGGTTGTGGAATTGCTGCCTTTAAGGGTGGGTTCTTCTCCCTGAGGAATGGTTTTGGTAGAGCTTCTGCCCAGGAATGGGCTGTTGGGAAGGGCGACGTGCTTTCTAGCCCTGCTTCAGGTGGGGTGTTACTTAAAACTAGAGTCAGCTGCTGTGTATGATGTGCCTCATCTTGCAACTCTCTTCTTAGACCAAATGTGAGCAATACTGGCCAGACAAACAATCCAAGAGCTACGGTGACATTACTGTGACAATGGTCTCGGAGGTTGTCCTTCCAGAATGGACAATAAGGGACTTCACTGTAGAAAAGGTGAGTCCCCCCCCAGTTGTTAGTGTATCTGTAGAAGTGATTTATTGCATCACTATGACTTCACATGTTAAGCAACACTGATGTGATAATATATAATAATTTCACTAAAACTTAATGAAATTCAGAGTTATCTGAGGGAGAAGGATAAAAGTTGTTTATTTTTATTTGAGGCTTGGAGCATATTGGACTGCTTTCTGCCAGAAGTCTGATTTAAAATCTTTCACACTATTCGCTGACGACGAGATTCCTGTGGTACTTGTGTGTATGTTTGGAAGCCCTGGCTTCTCACAGCTGTTTTAGCAACATATCCAGTGGTGGGAGTGAGTTGTCAGTAAGAGCCTCCCTGTGGCATAAAGGGGTCTGCCAGCAAAATCTGGCCTGCTAATGGGAATTGCTGGTTGCCCTGTCAGTGGTCCTGAGCTGGTGTTTCTCTGAGACTCGCACCTTACGCAGAACTTCTGCTTACGCAGATACTTGTCCTGTCTGCTAGACTGAACAATTAGCTGTTTCTGTCAGCAAATGAAATGCAGCAGAGATGATCTTGGAGTAAAGTGAAAAGTAAAAGGAAATTATTTCGAAGTATTCTCTACCAGAGCAGGAGGAGGGAAACTGAAATATCATTGATCAAATTACTGCACGGTTTGTAACAGGCACCTAGTGAAGCTGAGCTTTGCCCAGTACATATGTCTGGAAGCCCTACTGTTGCTCCTCTGGAGCCGGTTTCTTTATTTGTTTGTTTGTTTTTCCCCTGATGTGTATTCCCCTAGTCTAACACGCCAGAGAGCCACACGGTGCGCCAGTTCCATTTCACCTCCTGGCCAGATCATGGAGTGCCGGAGACAACAGACCTTCTCATCAACTTCAGACACCTTGTTCATGAGTACAGCAGTCAAAATCCAATCGACTCTCCTACTCTGGTGCACTGCAGGTAGGAAGAACATATTTGTGTTAGACACATTTTTATCTTCTGGCTTTTTTAAAAACAATTCTTTTCAATGTGATTTAGAAAAAGAAAAAAAAAAAGTAAGTCTCTTTGCTTAAGGCCATGGGCTAATCATCCTGCCAAATTAAAACCTTTGCCCCATGCCTCAGAAGGGTAGCAATGCTATATAGGTAGCAAAGTACATGACACAAAATTTCATTAGAATAGACCCTGTGTCCTAGCCTGGAAAACTTAGCTCAAGAAGCTGCCTTTTCCAGTACTTTTACAGGTAACCTTGTGCCAGTGCAAGACTGGGAAGCCCAAAAGCGTGTCCTCCCTCCCTGTTGGTGGTAGTAAGAACCACCCACTGGGCTGCAGAGGCTTTTAGTACCCGTGCCACTGCAATAAGAGAAAGCATTTTGCTAGACTCACTGGTGTTTTGGCAGGCCACTGGTGAGCAGGTGGTTGAGAGAAAGCAGTAAATAGCTTTCCCCATGTCACTGCAGTGCTGGTGTTGGGAGGACAGGAACATTCATTGCCATTGACCGCCTGATTCAGCAGATTGAAATGGAGAACACTGTGGATGTCTATGGAGTGGTGTATGATCTTCGCATGCACCGACCTTTAATGGTGCAAACTGAGGTAAGGCTGTCTTTCGTCCAGCAGCATGTTTTTCAAATATGCGTAATAATCCAGGAAGGGTAGGCTCAAGGTGTACTTCAAAATTATAGGAAGATTAGATACTAAGAAGCAATCTGAAATTGCTTTTTATTTGATATTTATTTATCTTCCCTCCTTCCTGCCTCATCTCTTCCCACGAAAGTAGTTGCAGCCAGGGGCCATAGTACATCCGAGCAATCTCTTTACAGAGTACTTCGTAGGAGTGGCATTTGCAGCTGGAAAGAATCAAATCCTGAAAAAGTTGGTTTGTTTTGGTTTTGGGGGGCTTTTTTGCAGCTTCTTTCACCCATGTGAGTTTTATAGTTTTATCCTTACAGCTGTGAGCCAGAATTATCTTCAGTCAAGTCGTCTCAGTTCTGTTCTGCAGGAACACCCATGTTCCTGTTGAAATTATGACATCAGTCTGGACAGGTGTGTGGATTAACTCAAGCTGATCTGAAAAAGGCTGTAAACTGTCCATCATGAAGGTCTTTTAAGAGGGAGTTAGGCATGACGGAAAACTTGATCCTAGTTCTTTACGGAGGGTTGATCAGATGATGTCATGAGGTCCTTTCCAGTCCTGTTTCCCATGAACTATACGTACAACTTCTAAAATATACTCCCCGATAGCATTCAGCGCAGTGCATCCGAACCCCAGAATCTGTATTCAGGAGCAGAATTACTTCCAAAATTGAGTTATTTTCTAGAAATGTATTACCCTCTCTTTCTTTCATCAGGACCAGTACGTCTTCCTAAACCAGTGTGTTATGGATATTATTAAATCCCAGAAAGACAAGAAAACAGATCTTATTTACCAAAACATGACAGCAATGGCAATCTATGAGAATTTCACACCTGGGCCAGGCTTCGGGAAGGCAAATGGCTACCACGCATAGCCTGGAAGGAATGCCATGTCTCCAGGAGGCGTTACCTGCACATAGGAAAGGGAGATGTTCTGCTCAAGTTTTCCAGGATTGTGTGGAGTGTCTGGCTTCTCCAGTTCTGTCTGCATTTGACGATGTGATCTGCGGAAGGAAAACCAATTCTGTCAGGAGCTGCAGATTGATATAAAAGAAAAACAAAACAAAAAACAAACCAAGCAAAACTATTTAAAGTTAACAGAAGAGTCTTGCTTTTTCTTGGGAATTTAACAGTACTGATAAGTGAAAATAGCATTTGCAGTATGAACGGTGAGCTAGTATTTAATATTAAAATAATAACACAAGCTTTTTATTACAATTTTATATGATTTTATTTACAGACACCAGGCTTGTGGGCTGTTTTAATATATTTAATTATAAGTTTCAGGAACATATTTTATCTACTGTATCTGATTACTTAGCTAATAGATATGTGCCTCTGTGAGTTTTGGGGTTTTTTTTTCTGTGTTCCTGTTTATTTAAAAAAGGAGTACAAACAGCTCCTTCAAATGGACATTTATATTTGGAAATTGTGCCTTTTCCAGTTGCTACTCTAGAAAAAAACCAGCAGAGATTCTATTTTTGTACTGAAACTCCTAATGAGAACACAGATTTTTAAATAAGGCTTATGTCAAACTTAACTGTAGTTGCACTGTTGGCAGGACTCTCCAGAAGTTTGGAGGTGAGCTTTGTTTTTGCATTTCACCACAAATAGCCCCTGCCTTAATGTTTCGGTGCCTCTGCTAGAGCAAAAGGAGTGTGGTCTGTCACTCCAAGCTTTAACTATAGTAAAAAAAAACTGAGCAAGTGAGTATGTGAATGTGTGTGCGGGTATGTGTGGGTGTGTATGAAGGACAGAATAGCTTCTCCCTGTTCCTGGCTGATATTCCTGTTTTTATACAATTTATAATGATTTATTTAAAGGTGCAATATATAATTTACTGAATAATGATCACTCTATTCTAATAGAGTTTTACTCAGGTTGGTGTCTTTTTATCATTGTTGTTGTTTTTTCTCAAATATATAAATCTGTGAAAATGTCGAAACGAAGGTTCCATGTGTCCAAGCACTCCCAGATTGACAGGCTTTACTGTTTCTACCAGAACAAATTGCACAAAATTCTCCTGTAAAGACCAATTTCTCAGTTGTTTTAGCCATTCAAAACTGAGACGCATCTTACCTGCCTGCATCTCATTGACCTAATGTAATGGTTTTATAATTACCTGCAATATACTGCTGCTGTTGTTTTAACTGGTCCTTTTAAAAATGGAACAAACAAGCAGAAACCCCCTAGCTGCTGATTTTACAAGTCAAGGATCAGATTGGAATTATTTTGCTGGTACATAACTGCTAGACTTATGAAGGCATTACCAATGAAGGACTTCTTAATTTTAATTAGGTGGGGGTGGGGGGTGGGGGGGTGTAGTTTTTGGTCTTTGGATCATTGCACTGGTTGCATTGCAGAGGAATACAAAGTTTATGAATAATGCTATAGAATAGCTATAAAGTGGTGAAAGTCTTATGAAGGTTTAATAACCAGAGTCCCTGGTATTCTGCTGCTTTGTTTTGTGTTGTTTTGGGTTTTTGTTTGTTATAGCAGAGTTGTCAGAAGAAGCTACAGATGCTAGGAGTGTATGTGACAGTACAGTGGAACCTGGCGACCTCAGAGTCCACTGTCAGCTGAAGGAAAATGTAGCAATTCCTGGTGCACAGCTGTAACTTTACAGGTATACCGTGGAATTTTTTACAACCTGGAGTGAAATTGTGGTGTGCAATGTGTGAACAAAACTGGAGGACAAACCACAGTGTGCTTCAGCTTTCAGGGTTTTGGGGAGTGTTTTTTGGGGTTTTTTGTAGCAGCCACTTCTGGGTTCTTGAATATTTTTTTTCTTTCTCTGAAATACTTAAAAAGAAAAAAACAAAAAAAACCCCACACACACATAAAAAAAATCCCAAAAAACCCCACGAGGTTAATGATCCTGCCTAACTCCATCCAAACTGGCATTCCACGTAGTGGATCTCTCACCTGGCATTCTTTCTAAGCTGCTGTCAGATGACAAAGATAAACCACTTGGACCAAACAGAACCATTCCAAAGGAACTGGGAGGGAAGAAAGTCTGCCCCTTAGTCATGTTATATTTTTCTCTCTTAAGCTTTCAATTACTGCACATCTGTGCAGAGCGCAGAGACAGTATTGATTACGGCAGGTCTCCCAAGAACTTGCTGCCTTAGGGTGCTGAATGCTCTCTTGCTTCAGAAGGCCCTTGTTTTGTATAGCACAGAAGAGAGGGAGACTAATCTTCTATGCTAGATCACGTTTGCATTGTATTGCAGCAGAACATCAGAAAACGAGCTTATAATGGTATGTGTTTCTGCCTGGTCACTGCCCAGATACTGTTAGAGAAAGCAAACCTATCTGTCCTGTTGTTTTGATGTTGGAAGCAGGTGCCAAATTCTCCCTTGTGTTGCCATCTAATGAGTATCTGTTTTTAATACACGTGTATTCCCAAATCTGACCCATTGTGAGAAGAGACAGAAGTTGGAAGGAAATGACCTGCTGATAGCAGGTATAGGTGGAAAAAGTTGGTAAGGCTTAAAATGTGGTAAACACAAAGTTGGCCGTAGTATTGATGAGAGGAAGTAGAACATGCCTCATAGAATATCTCTGCAGGAAGAGGAGGATTAAAGGCAATGCTCTACTACCTTGTTGATCTGTCTTGGTCAAGATGATGTGAGTTCCTGCAAATACTTTTTTCACTGCCTTCTGATGTTCTGTGTGTTACAGTCGCTGAGGTCTGTCTCTTTGGCCAATGTTTTCTCTTGCTGTTGCTTATGTAAAGATACCTGCTTTTCAGGCTGAAAGCTCCACTGTGTGGCAACTACATCTGCATTTCTGTTCAATTCTTTCTTTCCATTTGGGGCCTGCTTAAGAAGGGAAAAGTTGATGTGTGTCAAATAAGTGACTGCTGAATATCTTGAAATTATGTATAAATCTTAATTGTTTTCATATTTGTTGTACAGGAAATTTCAGCACATGTCTATAATGGTTTTAATGGTTTCATTTGTTTTTAAAGTTATAAAAATAACAATTAAAAAGCATCATCCTAGAGCACTTTCTGACTTGTGTTTCCTTTCTTGGGGTTTTCTTCTCAGTTCCTTTTGAATAAAATTAATTTTCTAGAATACCCATTTAATTTGAGGAGCTTTATAATGGGTAAGGAGAGTGGGCTCCCATCCTGTAGGGTGGCACATGAGTTGGGTACGTATTACGGTCACTAGGGCTCCCCGCGAGGGTGTTAATCTGTCATTGAGCCTTGCCTGGTGGAACAGGGCCTGATGCTGTTGTGTTCTGGCAGTTGGTGGTCTCTCTAAATGAAGAGCTTGGTACCGGTTAAAGGAACAATAACTTCATCCAAGGTCAGTCAAAAGATTTCCGCTAACTGAAACAGCCTTGAGGGAGGACCAGTGTTTCTAGGACTCCTTTACTTCCACAAAACCAAGAGTGATGGCTTTTTCATCCCTTGAAAGAGGTGTCCTGTTGTCAGGGGGTGATGACAGAAGCGGGTGCAGAAATATCTTGGTAATGTTGTGTTATAGCTGGCTTCTTGATTACAGATTACCTGACTGCAGATGGATATAAAATTACCATATAAATCTTGTGTCTTCTAAAATTCTTGGTTTCCATTCCTGGTTGCCATCTGAATCACTCCCAAGGAGGATCACATGCCTGGAGGGTGATACTGGCACTCAATAGCTCTGCAATTTATCACGGGGTGCTGACACTTACTGTAAAATCTTGTGATCCTCCATCATAACTCTGGTGCGTTTTCTGAAACAACCACATGGTGAGAGGGGAAGAGCAAAGCGTGATTGTCTCATCATCTTCCAGTGGGAGAACGTGCCAGCCACATGATGGTTGTTAGAGTGCGCTGCATGAGACTTTCTGCAGAAGAGAAGCTGTGACAAGGAACTTCCCAGCGTAGGACCTGCAGCAGGTGACCACCACTACCAGGGCCAATCAGCCTCGGGGACACTTTTAGGGAGCAAAATCCCTCACTTTTTTGTTTTCCTTAAATCAGATTTGAAATATTAGAACTTCAGTAAAGCCAAGTGTTCTGGATGTCATATGGAGTGTTAGTCTGTTGGGGTGGGCAGAACAGATCCTGTGTATCTGGAAGTCTCATTCTGTACCTGGTGGTGCCATGTATTAGGTTTACTGACTTTGAGAATAAAAAGGTGGAGTTCAGACAGGAAAGGATGTAATCTTCCTGTCCTGTTCTTTGCTTGATAAATGGTATGTAGTCTGGAATACTGCTCCCTTGCATGCCCTTCCTGGCTGGGTGCTATCAGGCAGCAAATGGATTTTGGAGATGAACAGTCGTGGATGTTCTTGCGGAAGAGGGACAGAAATGGGAGCTTGGAAGGGAAAAACACCTGAAAACTTCACACACTTTGCTTTTTTCAAGCAAAAAAGGAAAAGTCTCTTAGCTATGGCAAAGATGCTAGGTGTTAACAGTTCCTGGGTGTTCTGAGTAAAAGTTAATTAAGAAATGCAGATGCAATCACTTTCGTCCAGGGGCAGAATGAGGGGCAAGCAAGGATCAACAGTTTGTTTCTGAGGCAGGTAGGTACAGTGTTCTCCTCACACCCACCAGAGAAGTTACTGTGCTTCCTTTTCCCAGTTACTGTGGCACTGCTTCAGGGAGGCCCTTTCAGCTCTTCCCATAAGACCTCGTGTCACTGAAAACTCTGGCTTTAAATGGTTCCATTTTTGCTAACAGACATCATCTCCTGACAGCCAGAAGCAAACCTAGCAAATCAGCCCCTCACACCAAGAAAAGGTAGTCTAGTTTGATCCAAAATGAGTTACTTTAACTCATGTTTTACCGTCAACTTTCCAAGTGACTAGGGAAAAGCCAGCTTGTGTGGAACAATGTTCTGGATGTAATGCTAGTGTTTCATAGACACCCCTAGTGTATTAATAATGCTTACAAGAAAACTGCTAGGGACACAAAAGCTGTGTGCTCAGTGTGCTAGGGACAAAAGCACTCCTTGCACACTGTGCTGTGACTCTGCCCTTGTTTCTGTGCAGGGCAGGATGGGCAAGGCAACTGGTATTCCCTTAAGATACTTCTTAGACTCATTTGTTTTGGTTTTTTAGTTGGCAGTTTTCTGATGTGGTGCTTCTAGTGCTGGGAATGTACTATCAGAAGGAAAACAGGCTCTTTGGTAAAGGCTGATCTAACATCTGTTCTTGATTAAGATATGTGCCTACCTAAAAGGTGATCGCTGTCTCTCCAGAAAGGAAATACAGCCTGTTCATTTCTGCTGTAAGCCTCCAGATGGCACATGATACCTCTGTTCTTTCCAGGGAACGCTTTTCCTGCGAGGCTGCTCGCTTTTTCACTTCCTTCCCAGACTCTGATAACCTCCCACCACCCCATGTGCTGTTTCACCTTTCTTCTCCCCACGCTATGGGTACAAAGCCTGTCCCCTCCAGCCCTGGCTCACGTCAATGCCACCCAGGTCACCATGCCCGTTTAAGGCTGTCTGCCTGCTCCACAGGTGCTAGGTACCTCATGCTCACCTGTGGAGTGTTGTATACCTGATCAGGTAACTTTTTGAAAAAGCTCTTAAGTTCAGCAATAGCCTGACAATGCCAAATAATCCTTGGCTTTTAACACCTGAGCATTGCTAGGTGTTTTCTGATGGTGCATGTAGTCCAAGGTGAGGACTGGCTTGGACCAGCCTGAAGCTGGTTATTCAGTATTGTCGGCTGTGCGGTCGTTTCCCAGTTTGTCTGCTCCACAGCTTTTCTCAGCAGTGATGGATTTATAGGATTGCCGAACGCAGTGCAGATACATCAATAAAGACAGCAAGACGTCCTTACTCATACTGCTCAACATAAAAAACAGTAAAAAGGCTATTTCAGTTAATGAATCTGTGTATGTGTGTGTAACACTAACGAAGTTTCTTCCACACCTTTTTTTACAAGTCTTTAGGGAGGTTTTAAATGCACCTTTTAAAGCATCTGGCAACATCTGGTGAGTTACTTTGGCTTCTTCCTTCTCCAGCCTGAAATACAGAAAGATTTCAATGCAAAGCACGCGATTTTTCACGAGCACAGCTATAATGGAGATGAGTGTGTGAGGGACCTTCAGCAAATGCCCTAAATCTAGTGGAAAGTGTGTCTACACCTACTCAGCTGCTTGCAATGAATGAGGAATAAATCAAAACTAGAAGTAACACCTCACCTCCAAACTTCCCATGCTTGTATATCAGCACCGGTCCCATGGAAGATCTGCTCTGTGCAGGGTCTGACTGAGCTGAACTGCTCTCAGCTATTGTCTCCAGGCCAGATCGATGTTCCCAGCGCTGGCACTGGCAGGGCAGGTTGGCACGTGCTGGAGGAAGGCTGAGCTCTGGAGTCCAGTTACCGAATTGCTGAGAAAAATTTCTGGACAATCAGGATCAATCAAACCTTTAAAACCATTGTAATTTAATAATAAGTCATGTCTAAAGCTATTGGATTGGTTTTCTTCCACCTGATGATGTCCTAAAATGTGACTGAAATGGCAGCCAATAGATTTCAAAGTGAGACCATCAATATTTTTATTTGTCAAGCTCACTGCCAGCACATTAGTACCAGTGACACTATTTCTGTTAAGACACTTGATATTGCCATTTGGTATTTTGAGAATGAACTTTTTAGGGTTTCAGAAAGCATTGCCTTTAAAAAATGCTTCCAAACAAAGATCTGAACAGTTCCACATTAACTGAAAAAAAATCTTTCTTGGGAATTGCTTTCCATTTTATTTCTTCACAATTTGGACATTTTTTAAAAGCAATTTAAAGTAAAGATGAATGGTTGACTGTTTCAATCAGGATTTAAGAATATATTCCAATTTTGTTTCTCTAAAATGTGTTTTGTAGTCAATGGGACTGAAATACTGAGAAATGCAAAGAAAGCACCAGTTTCACTCACATGTGGAGCATGCCCTTATCTCTGCTCGACAACCCTTGGTCAGAGGAGAGAGGGAGTGAAGGCATACACAGAGCAAACAGCTTGCATAGAGCTTTGGCAAACCAAGCTGATTTTTTTGAGCAAAATTAAGCACCCAGTTAGAAAACAGTGGTACAGAGAATAGGGAATCTGAATATATATGGATGTCAATCAGTAACAGCTGCTTAAACTTTCTGCAGATGGTAACCTGAGTCATCTAGAACTGAAGACTAATTACCCGAACACTGACAGCTCTCCTATATGTAGATTTTGATATTGAAGTAGGTCAACACATATCACGTATAGGACACGTACTTTTTTCCACGGTATTCTCTTATGCGATTTATAGGTTTGTTAGTGCCTTATTCTAAGCAGCTGTGGAAAGTATGTGCTTTTTCGTGAAGAGTGTTGCACTGAGCCATCCATTATGTGTATTTAGGTACTCGACTTTCCATTTCACAGACACAAGTTAAATATCTTTTAAAATATTTTTTTTCCTCTTATGTTATTCCAATGCCATGTAAGCATGCATGGCTGGGTAGGCTGAAATTTTAAAAGTCAGTCTGAGGAAGCCAAAATGTTATTACCAAACCAGGGCCTTAAGACTCTTTCAAGGTCACTGGCTTTAAATGATATTAGAGGTATGTGGAAGTATTATTCTGTAGAACACGGTCAGTTGGTTCCAGATGAAATATTATTATAGTTGCAATTTATTACATAAAGTGATCAATATGTTGTAAGTGCTTTTACTAGGTAAAGCCAGAATCTATGTGAAAACACAACCAGCAGCACCACCGTCTGCAGAGGCTGCTCTCTCTGCACTTGGAGAAAACACCACACCACAATTTTTCCTTGGATTGGGCTTTCAATCAGCAAACATTTCAACTTTAAAGGACTTTGCTATTTAGTTTATTTTGGCGAAGGCAGGATGGTTCTGGAGGAGTCAAGCTGGCTGCTTTCTGGACTGAGGACAGAGCTGCTGAGGAGGGAAGGTTCATCTCCTGATGAGAATTTGCAGTCAATACAACCAGATGCAGGAGATAAATATAACCAGCAGCTGAACAAGGCACAAAACAGCAGTGTGATGACCATGGTCACTCTAATAGACAGCATCTACAATTGTCTACCATTTTCTGGACTTCTTAGATACAAAATTTTTAGGAGACATTTGAAGGCATTTTTTGTGGTTTTGTTCAGAAGTAGTTCCTTTCAGTAAAGTGGGTGGTGTCGGAATAAAATCAGAGGGGTTTATGGGCAATTCAAAGCCTGGACAATGAATGTTGGTATCATTAACACAGACACCAAATCAGCTATGAAATACCACAAAAAGGACCGGCAAAACAAATTGACATCTTTGCCAGCAGCTGCATTGTGGGGCTGAATCGCTTTCCCATGAGCTGGAGGAAGCAGAATGCACTCTCGCTGCGCCGGAGCCAAGGGGCTGTGGAGGGGAAAACCTGCATGTTTCGCTGCAGGTATGTGCTGCAAATGTTTGCAGATGTGAAGCTGCGGTGCCTTTTCTTCTTATTTCACACAACAGAGAAGGGAAAAAATAAAGCATTTCCACATAGTTGAATAATTTCATTGCAACTAATTGCATCTTAATAACCTGGGACTGGACCAGAAACCAGCGGGCAAACAGCAGGGTAAGATTAGTGTGGAGTTTCTCACCAGCCTCCATATAGAGCAGGCTTCATGCTCCAAGCTGACAATGGCCTTTCAACTTTGCTGATGCATAAGGAAAATTCTTACATGCTAACAGGCAAATTATGATTTCCCATGACTGAAAGACAGGAGCTGCTAAGCATAACAAAGTGAGCTTCCCCTGCTCACTAGGACATCTGCCAGTGATCAAATCATGGCTTTCCTTGGCCCACAGTCAGGAGCAAACTGCCTATTCCTGATCAAAAGCACAGTCTGCTTGGGTGGAGACAGTTTAATTATTGGTGATAAATCTGACAAAAGTCCTTTGAAGTGACAGTCTCAGGATGGCACAGTATTCACATATGGGGGAATCAACTGACTAATTACAGCAATAAATAACCTCAACAATGAAACATAAGGTGGGGGTCGGAGCTGCACAAAGTCACAGGCAGCAGGTGTGAGGGTGGCCAGGCTAGGGGGACTTGCTGATGTTTAAGGCTGTGGGTGAGGAAAGAGACATTTGGGGTGAACCAGTCATCTGAGGATATGCCTGGATTTTTGATCTCGCTCTTGCTATGCAAAAGCAGTTGAGGGACTAGCCCATGAAGTCACAGTGGACAGCACAGTGTTTCACTGTGGTGCATTGCCAGCCTTGCAAAGGAGCTGGCAGGGCTCTGTCTCCCCATCACAGCTGGTCCCCAAGAGCAGCCCACGGCCTTCCGCACCAAACAGAGCCACAGCACAGGAAACCAGGAGATACAATAGGGCTGCAATGGATAGGAAACCCCAAAATAACTCATATGGTTAAATGAAATGCCAACTACTCCTAAGTAACTTCACAGCAAAGGCAGAAAGCAAACAGAAAACACAGTGGTGATTAGGGTCTTGCTACACCTGGGCAAATCTCCCTGCCCTGGAAGCTGACTGTTGTAGCTGCAAGGAGGGGTTTGTGAGCAGCCTGCTGTCTCCAGCCCTCCCTACTCTGCTGGTAAACCAAAACCAGGTAGGCTTTCCAATGAGGCCACAGGCCTGCTGGCTGCTAACGGTTGTGGGGAGGACTCATTTCAAAGGGGGAAGTCACAGCAGCTAGATGGATTCCCCTTTGGCAGCAGATGAAAGCCGTGTGGTTTCAGAACAAAGAGCTTGGTTTTGCATGTAGAAAATTAAGAGATCAGCTGAGTAATTTGCCTGGTTTAGGCTGGGATAGAGTTAATTTTCTTCTTAGTAGCTGGTATAGTACTGTGTTTTGGATTTAGTGTGAGAGAAATGTTGATAACACACTGATGTTTTCAGTTGTTGCTAGGTAATGTTTATACTAAGTCAAGGACTTTTTTTAAGTTTCTCAGGCCCTGCCAGCCAGAAGGCTAGAGAGGCACAAGAAATTGGGAGGGAGTACAGCCAGGACAGCTGACCTGAATTAGCCAAAGGGGTACTGCGTGCCATGGAACATCATTCTCGGTATGTAAACTGGGGGGGAAATTGGCCAGGGCTGGGGGACTGCTGCCCAGGAACTGGTTGGGCATCAGTCAGAGAGTGGTGAGCGGTGAGCAATTGTATTGTGCATCGACTTTTTTCTTTTCTCCCTTCCCTTTGCATTTCATTCCTCTTCCCCTCCTTTTCATTATAACTGTTACTATTATTGTGTTTGTTTTATTTTATTTCAATTATTAAAATATTCTTATCTCAACCCTAGAGTTTTACATTCCTTTCCAATTCTCCTCCCCATCCCTCTGGGTGAGAGAGGAGTGAGGTAGCGGCTGCATCGTACTTAGTTACCAGCTGGGGTTAAACCATGACAGTGATATTATGCAAGCTGGAGGTGAAGACTTTAAAGTTAAAAAAAAGCACATTATACTTGATGCATTTGCCTGTGATGCTGACAGAGGCATTCTGTGCTAACTGAAATTGCAGTACAGCACAGGTGAGGATGCTGGGCCAGCAGAACAGTGGCAACAACAGATTTACACCTCTCCTACACTGCAGCACATCACCGTCACTAAAAGGAGGAGAAAGCTGGGGGTTTTAAACACAAATCTATTTGTGGCTGTTTGGAAATGGGGGCTGGAATAAAATGCAAGCGATGGTATCTGGTACTTAAATTACAGAAGCAGTAGTAATTTCTTACTTTTCCTTACTCTTGGCGTTGCCTATGGATTTGCATGCTGAGGAACTGACTCGGACAGACCAGGCTGGCATCAAAGGCTTTCTTCTGGGGAAGGCTTCATAGCTCCCATGCATGACCTTTTTGAGCATGAGTTAAAGTAAGGTTCGTTTGGCACTGGCAGCTGAGAACAGCTTTTAAGACACTACTGGCTTACAGGAAAAGCTGCTGTGCTGTACATAATACCTTATTGCATGGGTTGATAGATAAGACTGCCCTGAAAAAGAGTGGACTAAACACAAAGGTGCTACTACTGTGGAAGCAAAGATGTGCCTGCCACCCTGAGGGTATGTACCTTGAAACGCAGAGACATGGAGAAACCCTGGAGAGAGCAAAACACACAGGGGAATAGTCTATGTTGCCCACAAGAACATGTACAGCAAATCTAAAGACAAATAAATAGTGAACAGACAATCATAAAGCTAACAGGAGAGAAAAGAGCAAGTGCAAAGTTAATAGTTTGATTAATAGTAATATGCAGTGAGTTGACTCTGGCTGGCTGGAGCCCCCTTGCCCAGCTGCTCTCTCAGCCCCGTCCCCAGCAGGACAGGGGAGAAAGTAAGATAAAAGAGCTCGTGGGCCAAAATACAGACAGGCAGACTACCTATCAATTACCATCATGGGCAAAATGGACTTGGGGAAAATTAATGTATTTCCAATTAAAATAAGTTTGGATAGCAAGAAACAAAGACAAATTAAAGCACACACAGACACCCCTGTCCCCTTTTCCTCAGGCTCAGCTTTGCTCCTTCACTCCCAATCCCTACAGCCAGGCAGGGCTGTGTCTACCATGATCCCTTCTGCCCTCCCTCCTCCTCCTCCTCACGCCTGCCCGGGCAGTGGGAAGGGCAATCGTGCCTCTGGCGGCTCAAGCAGCCCTCAGCCCTCTCCTGCGTCTGGCCCGGCAGTGCTGGCCATCACACTTTGCCCCCTCACACTCTTCCTCTCACTTTCCCCCTCACACTTTTCCTCCTCACACTCTTCCACTCATTCCCGTCACACTATTCCCCCTCACACCTTGCCCCCTCACTCCTCACCATGGGCGCGCTGCGCTCAGGTCGCGGTACCTCCTCCCGGAGGCTCCACAGCTTCGCCTGAGAGGCTGGGCGCCGTGCTGTGGCAGGAACTGGCTGGAACCGGCCGTGGCCGGCACGGGGCAGGGCAGCCCCCGCCAGCTCTCCTCACAGCAGCCACCCCCCGCTGCCGGCAGAGAAGAGCTGTCACCCCGCAGCTGCCAGCCAGCCCTGAGGCGCGCCCAGCCCTTGTGTCACCCAGCGGGTGGGTCTCCCTTCTTCAGATGTTTCCCTCTAAATAGAAATGAAGTGAAAATGTTGCTGAGAGAAACAAGGAGTCCCATGGCAGGTGAGAGCGACCTTAGGGCCATCCAAGGCAGGCGCACCCTGCGGTGGGCAAGAGAAGGTGCTGAGGCAGCTCCTCGGGGCCCGCCATTCTGGGGGCTAGGGGAGGTTGTGTCGGGCCTCACGTCAGGGTTCTGGGGTGCATGTGGGCTGCACCACACTTTTATGGGGTGCACTGGGGTCTCCCCAGCCCACGGCACCTCATCAAGGGACAGGAGGGCTGTTGGGGAGCCCACAGAGGGGCTGACATTTCCATGCATCAGTCCCCTGATCTGACACAGTGCTCCTGTGCCTTCCGAAGGTCTGAACCAAGCTGTCTGGCAAACATGCAGGGGTTTGGTTTCTCTGGCAGAAGTTAGCAATGCCCAGAGCTGGGCCAGGCTGCAGGCTCACACCCTTGAGAGCTGGTGGCAAGGAAGGGCTTGAGTTGTGCTGGATGGATCCTGGCACAAGTGGAAGAGGAAAGGGGGCAAGGGTGGAGGGGTTCATCAATAATTAAACACTGAGACAGAGCAACATACATAATGCATGATAAATTAGTCCAAGCACAGCAGAGGAAGCATGGGTGAAGTTTGTTTCAAAAAATATAAAATAGGATGTGTCAAGGTAATAACAGCTGTTTGCTATTTTTTTTCATTTATTTATACAGATTTCCTCCCCCTCACAGTTAGGGGTTCTGCCTAGAGTGGGACAGAAATCGGCAACTAAGCTGGAAAATAAAGTCGTTTCCTGTCAGGTCCTGGTCCAGCAAGCTCCCCATCTGGGAGATCTCCCTCTTTGCTTAGTACTAGACTTTCCTATTTGATAATCTGATGCAATATTTCCTGTGCTGAGAGTCATCCCAGTGGTTTGGGCGGCAGTTTGATTGCAGTTAAGGCGGGCAGGGTTGTGCTTGTAATTCCATGGAAACAGAGGCCCATGTTGACTCACTGTAGCCTTTTCTGATCCCAGTTTCCCCAAATGTCTTTCTCCTTCCAAACTGTATTTGCTATTACAACACAAATTATTTATATTTTAAGATGTTACATTCATTACAGATGGTAATGAGGCTGCCAGCCAGAGGGCATCCACTCTATGCTGCAGTGTCAAACTGATTTAGGTGGGGGGTGGGATGTAAATAAAACCCCATTCCTTTCCTTTTTTTGAACAAACCTGGCAGATCTGATGAGTTTTCCTGTAAGCAACACCAAAGGCCAAAAGCTGCATTATTAGACTTGCAAAGTTGCTTCATCTGAATCAAAGTGAGTTCTGAGCAGCATGCCTTTTTTTTTTTATTTCCCACTGTGAATCACTTAAGGTCTCCTTTCCTGTGTTAATGAATAAGCTAGGTATTTGTCATGATAGATCACAGAACACCATACACAGAAGATGTTTATTACAGGTAGCTGGTACAGCTACCCTGACACAAAAATCCAGCTTTGACGGAGCTCCTTTTGCTCATCATGGGCTGCACTTGGAGTAGGATTGTGTGAAGCCACCAGGAGCTGAGCACTGAGCACTGAGCCTTTCCTACCACTCCTGCACCCTTCACATGAGGGCTTGCTGAAACACCACTCCTTTAATCTTGTCTCTTCTCCCAAGCTCTGTCTGCTTCAAAACTGCCTTCCCCCTTAAAAGCAGGGGGCACTGGATGTCATGCTTGCTAATCTGCCTACTCTGAAGAGGGTATCTTACTTCTCGCAGGTGTAAGCAATACACAGGGAAATATTTTTGTTACTAACTGCAGGCTGCATTTTTCCACTCTAGGACAGATGCATGTTTTCTGGTGCATATTGCAGTTCTTTGCCTAGGATTGCACTTGGATTTTTCCGTGTTTCTGGAGCTGACAGGACAGTACCCTCAAGCAGGGACTGCTTAGGCTTGAGGTGAGGGAAAAAACAGTCTGAGTTCTGATTATTTTACTGTTTTTTCCTGTATGTGGGCTTTCATCTTTCCTTGCTAGAAAGGGTAAAACTATGGAAAGTGTCTTGCTGTCATGTGTGCACAAAGTGTGAAGGGTTGAGTATAGACTAGCTGTCCCCCCAAAATCAGTATGTTCTCTTTAAACATTGAAGTCACCTATATATAAAAAAAAAAAAAAAGTATTGAAAAAACATGTAAATATTGAGCCCATAAGATATGCAAGAATAGAAGACTGCTATTAAAAGGCTAAAATTACACAACCCCCTCACTAAAGGCACACAGATGCAGTTGCATATCCAGGTGCTAGAAGGGATGGGGAAGAGGGAAGCAGCTTTTGATCTCGAATTACCAAGAAGCCAATGCAGTTTTAACAGCCTTAGCTCTAACTAGTGAAGATATGCTTCAGTTTCTTGAAGTATCACAGGCTTCCTGCATGCTGCTGGGCTTTCCCAGTAGTAAGAAAGTAATGTAACTTTCCCACAAGTAATGTTCTACTTCACAAAGACATCCTAAGGATAAATGCCCTAAAGAGAATAAAAATGTGCTATAGCCAGGCAGAACAGAAGCATACTATGGAAACTCCTCAGTGAGCAGGTTCGGCAGGTAAGCAGAGCTCTGCTTTTTTTCTTCTTTTTGTGTGTAGGGTTTTTCCTGTTCAGCTGTTGCAATGACTCACTGATTTGCATGGCCACTCGTGTTACGGTCTCTGAAAAGCTTTGAGCGTATGATTGTGATGATTAAAGCCCCTGTCAGCCATCCCTAATTCAGCTAGATATTTTTCTCTCTCCCTTCTCCTCCTAGAGTCTTAATCTAGATGGGCCTTACCACTTTAAAAGTAAAGTGGGACACAGGGATGTGAGAGAGAAAAGGAAAATTTCTGAACTCATTGCCCTGTTCCAAATTAATTAGAGCCAAACCCACCTCAAATATGTGTAGAAAGCAGCTTAGAAAATGCTCTCCATTTAAATGCTGAAACTAGAGTTTACAATGAATGATTAACCAAATCCTGCATCAGCTGCTCTCTGTGCAGTTTGACCACACTCCAGATACACAGGAGGAGAAAACGTAGGTATTTACTGGTTTTCTAGTGCAATGTGCACAACTTACAAAATAAATCAACCCAGTGCTTGTCAGTGGCATGGGATACCAGCACAGCTGCCTGGCTGACTGATTTTTCTTTCATCAGCTATATGAAAATTCAGAACTTCCTGGAGGCAGGCTGCGGTGGTAACCTACTTGGCGTCCCTCTCTTTGGTATGCCACTGCAGTGGCCCCTGGCCTGCTGCTGGCTTTGAGCTCTTCTACTCCCAGAGGTAGGGGGGCTCCTCACTTGCTTGGCATGTTTTCCTTGGTTTCCTTAAGACAGCTGCTTCCAGTAAGTATATGTCCTTATTGTCTTTGCAGCCAAGACACTGTTTTACTAAGCTACTACTTGACAAGCTTCTTTCTGCAGCACCAAGACCACCTCTGAGGGAACACACAGTGCGTAATTGCCTTCAGTGGTGTGTGCTCTCTGCCCAGCACTGCCACTGAATGGACAATATGGAAGTGTAAAGTGGCTTCAAATGAAACCTCACATTTTTAAAGATAGCAGAAGATCCTCAGCTGGAAGAAAAGCCTGTGTGAATTAGCCCGGGTCTATGCCAATTTACATCAAAGGAAAATCCAGATCATAAATGCTTGCACATGTAGCTTTCCAAGATCAAAGTCCAGGCTGCTGTATTCAGTTAGGCTGTGCCTCTGTGCTGCCTGATTTTAGCGTACTGTGGCTCTTCAGAAGCCTCTTTTCCAGCTCAAGTGTAACACCGCCTTCAGCGCTCTGGGGCAACATTTTTGGATTGTGGTTCTCCAAAAGGCTGCAGTGTCATCATGTAAAGGGAGCAGTGGTAGCGCTGTCTTGTGTAAATAAGTGAAGAAGCATCCATACCAAAACAGGAGATAAAGAAAAAGTGGTTATTGTTAATGACAGTCTTGCTGACCCTATTCAAATATAACTGTTTTTTTCCTTACCATTTGCTTTTTCATTAAAAAAGCCTTCCCATTTTAAGGTGCAGTGTAGCTTTTTGCAAAGTAATAACTTCCCAAGGGGTTGTCTGCACTACAGACAACTTTGTCCTCTAATATGTGTAGATGACAGTCTGTAATGTTACTGCTGAAGATTGGATGGTGTTTGCTTTTCATTTGTGTCAGAAGACTGAAATAAATGTCGGTGGAAACGTGGGCCATGGCCTGGACTGTCCTTATATCGGGTGGCCAGTCAGATTTGCAGATGGAGCACCTTGGTGCAAAACCTCTGTGGAAACAAATCTGAATAGGTTTTACCTGAAAGAAGTTAGGAGACGTAAATGCAAGCAAGGGAGCAAAACAGTGTGCAGAGACTACCTATGCCTTTTCTCTATTAGGATTTCATAGCATGGGTCATCTGCTGTCAAAACCCACTTTTTCAGGCTCGTGACATATAGGTCTGGTCTTCCTCGTCGTGTTAATTGTAGAAGTACACGCCTCCAAAGTCCTTTCCTGACCTGCTAACATGCATAACTGCAACAAATGCCTTGTCATCTTTAGGATTTACCATAGGATAGCTACCACATACTAAGACTGACTTAGTTTTGGTTTCTTAGTAAGGAAAACTAACATTTCCTGGATGTCCCTGGATGTCAGCCAGCTCCTGGTTGTCACCTCTGTGAGGTCTTATTGCACACTGGGAAATTATGCTGCTGCTGTAGGACTGGCAGGGTGAAATCAAGGGCTCTTCCAAACAGCAGTGAAGTCCAGGATGAACATGTGGGCCTGAGGACGGGATGGCTTCATGCAGCCACTGCAGCAGGTCCAGCTCTGGAAGATAAAATAGAGGTAAGATTGCAATGGTCTCCACACTGCCCACCATGAACAGCATCTCTGTCCTCCAGTGAATGCTAAGTTGTTTGAGCAGTAATTCCCACCACTCCCTACAAAGCTAGGTCTGATATGGTACCCCTGCCCCAGCAGCGTGAATTCACAGCTCCGGATGTCACTGTATTGCTTCCCAGCACAAGGCACCTGCTTGACTGATATTTTACCCTTGTCAGTGTTCAAAATAGTTATGCATCTATTTTAGCCAGGCAAGGCAAGTGCAAATTGTTTTTTATGCAGGATGACTGTGTACAGAAGCACAGGCAGGGGGAAGCTGGATTTTTGGAAAGCAGACCCTTCGTATGGGGCAAAATGCTCGCCCGCACTCTGATGCTGATTTTCTCCTTTATTGGCTGCTCCTGAGCCTGCAACCAGAGGAACGGTCTCCTGTGGAACGGCAGCTTTAGACAATTTTATTGGCTGATGAATCTGATCTTGCCTGGCCACTTTCCAGAAACACTGACTTGCCCGAGACGAGAGTGAGAAGAAGGTTGCTCTGCCTGGGGCTGTAAAGCAATTGTTTCAAGACCAACGTAACACCCATGCCTTGCTGCACGGTAAGTATATAAAGATGGGTCTGTATACACACATATATATACGCATTAAGTGCTTTATAATGTAATTGCTGACACAATTAAATGTGCAGCTGCTGTGGACTGTGTCTCGTTTGCTGGTTAATGATGTGAAAATGTACTTGGTAAATTGCTTGCTGTCACAAAATGCTCCATTAACTCTTGCAATGATCTAAGTGGAAACACTGCATTTGTCTTCCCCTCTGATTATTTCCTGTGCTGCGAGACATTGATTTAAGCTTTTTGCTATGAGAGAACAAAATACAGCTGCAAGATGCTGACATTAAATTGTTTTCTTCAGCTTTATTCTTTTGCTAGTGAAAATTCAAAATACCAGAGCTGCTTGTTAATATTTGCTTAAGTCTAAAAATTGCTGATTAATCTTGCCCTTTCATTTTTTTAAGGGTAACTTCTGTAAAGTTTGATGCTATGGGTTGTTTTGCAAGTTGTGCTTTGCAACAGAGCAAAAATAGGGCAGAGCTAAGAAAGAGAATGTTTCTAATGTAGCCACCAAAGTGTGTGGTGCTCAAAGTGGCAGGATACTGCATTGCACCTACATCAGTTGGAAACAGATAAACATTTCTGGAAGAGCCTCCAAAACTATTGCTACCTAAGGAATTGATGGTTGACCCACAGCACTAGAACAGATTGAAGGAACGCAGCTTTTTAGACTGCAGCAGCTCTATAATATTTAAAGATGCAGCTAATCCTGATAGCACAGCATACCTGCTGCTTCAGAAGTGATGCCGAATATTTTAAGTTTCAGTCTAACAACCTGCAGTGCCTCTGATAGCCAGCATTGATCTGGAAGCTGTAAAGTTTTAACAGCTTTGAGAAACCACCTTTTATCACCGTATTTTTTCAAAATACCTCTCCCTAATGTTTCGTCATTCCTTGTTAGGAGAAGTGAGGTGGCAGTGTTTTCTGCCAACAGATCCCTACTGATGATAGTGCAGGGACGATACAGCATCCTCAGAGCTAAGACAAAGTATTAAATTAAAGGTAAGTAAAGCTATATACAGTCCTCAAACACTTCCTGAGCTAGAACCTGCTGAATTCTTGGGCTGTGCTTAGCACAACTGTGTTGATGGCAACAATGCTTTTCTTCATTCTTCCTGAGGGTCAAGGCGGAACCTGAGCAGCTTCATGATTTGCCTTGGCTGGAATAGCTTTGCAGTACCACACTGGCCTGGGATGCAATGGTTCCTTGAGGAGCCAGAATGGACAGCGTAGTTCTGGCTATAGCTTCTTAAAATTGCCTCCACTGCAGCTGCCTTTCCAAGCCATGCTGTTATGTTTTGAGAACTGTGGGAAGAGGTTGGAGTAGGAGGGCCAAGTTTTGCAGGTGGAGGAGACATGTGCATTGATTTGCAGCTGTGGTTGTAGGAAGATTTTCCCTATTATGTCCAAGTGAGGAGGAGGGGAGGCCTCACTTGGTGCAATTCCTAGCTGTATTTCAGCTGCAGAAGGAAATAATCCTGTTGAACTCCCATGGCTCCCATGACAAGTGGAATGGCAGTATACGAAGTTGTGTGGCTCTGTTATCACCTGCGGATATAAGAGTGAAATAGGACCTTAATGGGAAATGATGCAGCAAATGTGTTTTAATGTGACTTTGGTGCAATTGTGCCAGGTAGCACTGACAAACTTTGGTGCTGTGTTTTCGAAACATTCATTTTGTTGACGCTGTAAATAGTCTGAACTACTTTTTCGCTTGTTCCTGTGTTTCTACACTACTCCTGCTCCTGTTGCTGGTTGAGGCTTGTAAGGGAGCCATGGGAAGTTGACATTCATACTCATTGGATTTCAAACATCCCTTCTAGAAATCACAGGCACTGGCATTATATGGAAGGCAGTATCTGCAGAACAGAATTATCTAGTTTGTAGGTGTGTTTGTGATTTCCTGAGGTTCTGTTGTGGATTTTAAATTAGGGCTTCTTTCAGGTTAAGATATAAGTAAGTAAGTGGAAAACATAGTACTGACATACCAGCTTGGTATCTTTTCACCCTTCTGGAAAAGTTTTTTATATTAATGTCAATCATGCACCTGTGAAGTTGCAATTTGTGGTTGTTGTAATACTAAAAAGGAAGGAAAAGAGGAAGCAACTGTGAAGATGTGAATTCTGCTAGTTTAAATGAGAACCATTTAAAAGCAACCTGTGGTAGAAATGGAGCTTTACTGCTAAGCAGGATGCAACTTACTTGGGGGCGAGACGCATGGTCCTCTTGATTCTCCAAAGGGCTCTTCGATACCCTGTTACTGGTATGCTGCTGATATGTTTCTGCAAGACAGCAATCCTGCAAAAGCTACAGAGAAGCTACTCATTTATTCTTTGAGCATTTGCAATCAGTCTAGGTAGAAATACCTGTGACTTCTGTCACTGTCAAGCCAAAGGTAGAAGTGGCCTCACTTCAGGTACCCGTGGAATGGGTACCCAAGGAAAATTCCTTGTGCCTGAGCTGTGCCAGTGGCCTCTGCGAGCACTCCCTGGGAAGGGAGAGTGGCTCAGGGCCCTGTGGCAGGGAAGGGGAGAAGGACAGGTCACATCAGATGCTTTACCCTTTGCTGGCCTGCCCCACACACAACTTGTAGGAGTGCGAAGGGCATGACTGCAGCCAGCCTCAAAACAGCATGGCAGATTTTTGCTGTTCTGCCATCAGTTGTCTGGTGTGGTGCTCTGCACTCCGGCTGCCTCCCCCAGCCTTGTAAATGTGCCTGGGTCCTGATCTTTGTTTTTTTTCTTGCAGTAGATAAAAGATAAGGGCATTTCTAGCCCTTTTGCCTTGAGGAGGGAAAACAGAGAAAAGTGGAAAAATCTCAGAAGAGGAGGCAACTAAAAATATCATAAAGCTTGTGATCTTTGTTAATGGTTATATTTGGCAATTCTGTAGAAATGGATCTGAGAGAAAATTATGATTCTTAAGACTTTAAAAAAGCATTTCTTTGGAAATGTTTTGTTTTTAAATTAAGATGTGAGCAAAGAAAGTGGAAATGCATTGATTTGTATTTTGATGGTTTAAAATATCTTTTGTGCAATGCTTTTACAATATGTTAGTTTAGAATGTGGACTTGCAAATTACAGTAGTATTTTAAAGCACTTAAAATTCAGAACGACATGTAAACTGACTGCAGTGATTTTATTTCCATCTTGGCTGGTTTTGTGTTAGTTTGGATGTGAATTTGTATTTCTGTATGTGTATATAAACATAATCTTATTAACATGTATGTAAGTAGGAAAGTGGTAGGCAATGTGCTTACATATGTATCACCGTATTATTGAACCATAATATGAAATATTTACTACCAATGTCCATTTATAATCCTGATGTGCTATGAATTCATGCTAGGAGTAATAAGGCAAGAAACTGTTTATGCTCTGTGATACAAATAGCCAGATCAACAATGGGAGTGCAAACTGGAATATTGTTTTTCAGTTTTAATTACAGACTGACAAATCATGCATTCATTTTTCATTGTTAATAAATGGCCCATATGGCATCCCTTGATCACATGCTCTGCAGCTTCTGCAACAGTAAGGCACTTATCTTCAGGAAATACAGAACATAAGATTTAATTCGGGCTTTCTGAGCAGAAGATTGTGTTAGGTAAGAAAATGGACCCTACCAGGAGAAAGTACCTTAGGTAGCTCAGAGCTTTCCAGTCTGAAGGCTTAGTGCATGTTGCATGCACCTCAGCAGCACAGCCAGCAACGTCCTCATGTTCCAAATCAAACTGGGTAAAACCAGAAAGGGTTTTTCCCCACAAGCAAATTTCATTCTTTCACAGGATGTGTGAGATTGATTTTTTCATGGTGCACAATCCAGATTCCAGGATGCCTGGCATGCAGGGATGGATAAAAACTAACCAGAGAAGGGGGCTTTATTTAGAAAGCAAAGCAAAATTAGAATTTCTTTGTGTCTGAGAAATACGCATCACAAAAAACACCAACAACCCAAGTCTCCCCTCCACCTTCCCTTCCCTCTCTCCTGCACACCTCAGAGTAAAGACAACCTATTTGCTTTTAATCACAGTATTTATCATACCTTTTAGAAACAAAACTGAAATCCACAGCCAGGACACCAGCTGGAGACATTCAGGAATATCTCCATGGAAATACCATCTTGGAAAGCAAAGCTTGCTGAAGTTTACTCATTATTATCTTCAGAGCATTGCTGCCGGGGAGAAAACAGGAGCTAGGCAACTACTCATCTCCCTGTTTTCTACACCCACTGTCACAACAGATGGATGGGTGATAGGATCTCTCCAGAGCAGCTCATGTCCTCCCTTACAGTGTAGCTCTTGTAGCCACTTTGATCAGAGTGGACAGCCAGTGCCTGGGATCTTCCTGGGGTGTTTCTATCAGAAAATGATACTGATTATACACAACTCATACCTTTAATGTAATCTTAAGTGTTTGCAAAGCATACATGTATGTAGCTCCTGTTTCCCTGAACACAAGATGTTTCCTCCTTCACAGTTTTCATCTGATCCTTCCAGGGGCAAGGAGATGCAGAAAGGAGGCAGGAAGAAGGAGCGGAGGAAAGCCTATTGGTCTTGCTTTGGGAAAGCTTCATCAGTGCCATAGCAACCCATAACCTCTCATCACCTGCTGCAGCACTGTCAGCGCCCCTAGAATACTTTGAACTTCTGGTCTGACAGTAGCAAATGACCAAACTGCACACTCACCCATTACTCCATATAAGCAAAGACTTGTGTCCCCTAAACCTTTTGGAAATGATGGATACAACATGATAGCTTAAAACCCAAGGCAGATGGTGCATTTCCATACCATGCATCATTTTGTACGTGTGATGAAATGTGGCTGGCTAAGTGTGTCCAGATGGGCATTGCTCCTTTGATGAAGAAATCATTAAAATGTGGTGATTTGTGGGAATCTAGGCTAAAATAAGCTCTCACATGGAGAGTTAGTAAAGGCACAAGGTTGAAAAAAATCATTCTCCACATATGTAACTAAAGGGGGGGGCGGGGACACGGACACCTTTAAAAGATTGCATAATCATTTAAGTTACTGCTTCACAGAACTCAAATATAAGGCACTTAAAACACTCTGAAAACAAGGAGTGTTGTGAACTTTCAGCCAATACTCCAGTGCTAATATATAAAATGCTTCCCCAATATACCTGATTTCTCCTTTCAGCTGACTTTATAGGAAGGATTTTTGAGGAAAATTCCTAAGCCCAGGTGACCGGTACATGTTTTAGGGAATATGTAATTTGCCACATGGAATACACGCTGGTCCTACCTCTGTTCTTAGAGAAGATGGAAGCTAACAAAAATGATGTCTGACAGGCTGTTTTCAGACTGCGTGGAATGGTCTGTCCCTATCCTCAGTTTCTTGTAAGTCACTGTAGCTCAAGGTGGGTTAAAATGTTTAAAGTTATAAAAAGTAGCTTTAAAGTCACTGTCTTTTTAACTTGTAAAAGTTGTTTAGGTAGGGGCTTATGCTGTTGAATCCTGTAATCTCCTTTGAAATGTTTTTATAGTCCATCTTCTTTGAATTAATAGAAAGTTCTTTATTTACTTTCGGTAAATGCCTGACTTTGGCCACAAAGCATTGCTGATCATAAACTTGCTGAAATGTTACCTGTGAGGTGTAAAATTTGGAAGTAACTTGCTGAACTGATAAGATTGTCAGGGACAGTAATGGGTAAATGCCTCAACCTTTGTAATATAAATGATTACATTTGAAACTAAGCATGGGGAGGAAATGCACTTGTCCCAGGAAAGGAATAGTGAGCACAAGAATTACTTTTCCTTCTTCCAGAATCCATGACAGAAAAAGGAATACCCTTAAGCAGTTCTGTCACAGCAGATTAGATTTTGATATTAAATATTCCCACCTGGGCTGCAAACCAAATCTCATTCCTCTTGCTTTTAGGTGGATGTCAAAGTTTAATATAAAAAAGGAAGTATTTATTCAATTTCTCTTACTCCCCTTCTGTGGTACAAGGCTCTCTCTGGCTGCAAGGACAAAGATATGACACATGTAAACATGACTGATTTGTTTTCAAGTTTATGTCATACGTCAGCTCCAATATAGGGGCATCACACTTTCATCAGTTTCACAGAAATGCCATAAAGAACCTATATGGATGGTGATTTCAGTATGAGAGTAAAGGTAACAAACTTGACCCAGTCAACTTTGTGACGTATACAGACACTTACTGCAGCAACTTGCACCCACACAAGCTGTAGGTCGCAGGTAAGCCACGCGGCTATGTCTCAGCAGTTCATCCCTACTTCCTACTGCGGTTAGACTGTACTGGCTTCTGGGAGGTTATTGCATCTGCATCAGGCATTTGCATTGGTGCAATGGCTGTGTTTCAGGCTTTCCCCAGATGCATAGAAACAAACCACCCAGGTTTCTTTGTCCCAGGAAAAGTCTTGTCCCTGTGAAGTTTTAGTAAAAGATGACTAGATTTCTGAAAAACCAAATAAAGAGGAAGTAACACTGAGTAATCTAGGAAATGTTTTTCTATCTAGGTTTTATTAATAATTGTTTCCTACTATGGTTATTTGTATACATTTACCGAGCCCAGCAGAGCTATTTCCCTTGCTTGTTCCCTTTTGTTTCATAAAATTCCGAAGTATGGAGCTGTCACTTATGCTTGCCAGGGATGAAATGTTGGTGTGATGTAATTTAACTATAGGCAAGGAGGTTTAATTAACATTTACAGTTTAACAGGCAGGTTTAGGATATGCAATTTTGTTTTGTACTAACTTTCAATTTTTCTTTTACATCTTTCCTTTTGCACTTTAGCAGTGGAAAAAGAGCTCATGTGCTCTTTAGTCATATGACCATGCAGCTCCACAGAGGGACAGGGAAGGCTCTGTTCAAGAAAAGTCAATGTATTTGGGGCAGGATTCAGCAAATTAGCTGGGAGCCTGTTTTTCTAAAGGCTGATTTATGCCAACAGGGAGATCCTCACACAGTGTGAAGCAGCACTAGGCTCATCTCAACAGAGCTACTTGGCTCTGTGGGGGTTAAAAATCTGATCCCAAGTGTGTGTGATTCTCTTCTCATGCTCTTGCGATGATTACCACTGTGCCTGGGGAAGGTTTTGCCTCTGTCTCCTCCTCTCCTCTCTTTATTGCCTCATAACCCTACAACACACTGTTTACCCCCTTGATTTTTTAAAGGTTATCCATGCTCATGTGGCGAGCTGTGTTTGTGGCTGAGTGCTGCTGCTTGTGTGAGCTTTGATGCCATGGGCTTGGTAGCAGTGAAAGCACAGCAGCACTGGTTTTGCTGCAGCCTCGCTACCTGCAGCAAGGCCCCAGGACCTGCTTTTTCCAGTTCAGCCCATGCTGCCATATCACTTGCTGCTCACTTGGTTTGCCTCCACATACCAAAAGTATGCTTTCCTCACTGGAGCACGGGATATCGAGGAAGTAAGTTACTCTGAGATGGGCTTCCCTGCCAGCAGTGGTTCATCGTACTGTGTTGAACTGGTTTGCTTCTTATATATGGCAGCAGGAAAAGCCTGTCCCCATGCTGCTGCTCCTGCTCAGTTTATCATTTTAAAAGACATGGTCCATTTGACTAGCACTCCTTCTGTGTTTGTAGGTTAGACAGAATTCCCTATGGGTCAGCTTTACGTCTTCAGCTGTAAATGTAGGTCAGCTGGCTGCTGTGCAGTATGTTCCTTATCCTTAAAAGCACAGGTCCTCACATGCAACTTCACAGTACATTGCACTTGCTTGTCCTGTAAGAAAGTTCATTTTGCTAGTGTAGTGAGTGGTTCAGCTGCTCTTGTGAAGGGTCTGGAATGTAAGTCTTATGAAAAGTGGCTGAGGGAACTGGGGTTGTTCAGTCTGGAGAGGAGGAGACTCGGGGGATCTTACTGCTCTCTACAGCTGGCTGATAGGAGCTTGTAGACGGGTGGGGGTAGGTCCGTTCTCCCAGATAACTAGTGACAGGACAAGAGGAAGCTGCCTCAAGTTACACCAGGGGAGGTTTAGATTGGATATTAAGAAAAAATTTTTTACTGAAGGGGTGGTCAAACATTGGAACAGGCTGCCCAGGGAGGGTGTGGAATATACCTCAGGAAAATACCCCGAGGGTATTTAGAAAATGCGTAGATGCGGTGCTTGGCAATATGGTTTAGTGGTGGGCTTGGCAGTACAGGGTTAACAGTTGAACGTGATGATCTCAAAGGTCTTTTCAAGCCTGAATGATTCTATGATTCTATGATGAAGAGTCCTGCCAGCACAGTAGCAAAAATATTTTTCAGTCTGGGTGTTGTAGACATATTAATGAGAGTACTTTCTGCTGTTTCACTGAGGGTTTTCCTGCCACATTTTTGGTAAGAAGACACTGATCTCAACCCTATTAATGAAATTAATGATTATAAGGTGTGACAGTTGGTGCCTGTAAATCAAAGCAAATCCTTCAGCTTTTCTGCTGTGCTCAGGGACTGTCTGTTCTGATGTGGAACCTAAGGTATGTTCATTCCTGCATCACAGAGAGCCCATCAGAGGTTTAAAGTCTAGGTATGAAAGAGATTCTCACGAGCTCACAAGGTGCCAGTTGAGTTCAGCTACACTGCTGAAGGGCCTACTGTTTCCTTTATAATGCACGTTTGGTTTACATATCCCTTCCTGCAGACTCAAATATTAAATATGACACTTAATATGCTTTGAATTTTTTTTTAGCCCAGTTTCCTAAGAAGCTGAGGCTTATGCAATCCTTCTGCAAAAGGAAAAGCCCCAAAAGGTTAAAAAAAAAAAACAACAGTACAAACCAGCCAATGAGTTCATGAATCAGAAAACGTATTTTGGATTCTTTCACACAGAAGAAGGTGGGTGGTGTGGAGCTCTCTCTGTCCATAGCCGCAGGGACCCTACAGCTGCTTGTAGGACCACGGCAGGGTACAGACTGGGGCTCTGGGTGACCTCCAGAGGTCCCTTCCAATCTCAACCATTCTGTGCTTCTGTGTCCATGTAGTACTAGCTTTTCAGCAGAATTCAGCAGAGGGGTAGAGCTCTCAAAGGCAAACAAGTTATGACAGGTGTCTGCACGGAGGGGAAGGCTGCAGCATGGATGAGACGGTTGGTTATCTTGATTGGCACAGGTATGCTTGGGAATCACCAAGTATTCATGATCCCCTAGAGCCACTGGTGGTTAGCAGATACAGAAAGGAGTAAGGGGATACACTGGAGAGGAGACACATGGAAATATAAGACCTATTAGGGGTCTGTGGGGAGATAAGGAGATGGTGCCTTAATGCACAGGATGTTTCTAGACTTGATTACTTCCACTGGCAGGACAGCTCTGCAGTATTTAGAGAGAAGATGTGGATGTGGCTACGGCAGCTAACCAGAGAAGGATCGTGGTCCCTTTTGTGGCCAGCAAAACAAACACAGTCTGTAGTATAGTAATTCCTCTATTCATATGTAAGATAGGCTGGCAACTTTCTTAGGGCGGAATTCTCTTTTTAATAAATGGAATCTTCTCAAAAAAAATATTTTTTTTGCCCAAAACTGGTATTTCTTAATAACTAAGAAAACATTACTGGTTTATTGAAGTGAATTTATTTGGCTACCAGAAAGAGTAAAACAAATTCAGGAAATACTAAGAAAAGGTTTGGGGTTTTTTTTCTAAGTTAAATATCTTGCATTTTTTTGAGAAAATATCACTGTATAGTAGGTTATTGAGATTATATGAGATTAAGTCAAATCCCATTAAGAACTGCTTGCTTGCATTGCCTCAATAGCAGGATGTTACTTTATCCTGCTTGTGCATCTCCAGTTCACTGCTTTTTCTTTTTAACCTCTGTCTCCTCCTCCTTGAGCGCATACAGAAATGCAAAATGCCACGTGGGAAACTGAAATCCCAAAATTCTACTCCAAAAATGTCTGCTAAAGCGATGCCAATTTAGTAAGTCATTTGCGGGGCCACATCACTTAAAAGAAAAGAAACTCTTAAGATGAGTCTGACCTGTTACCTCTGAGACAAGCTATCCTTTCTGGAGTACACCCTCAAAACAAGACCGACAGCTAAACCTTTGAAAAAAAGCAACCTCAGACTTTGGGCAGAATTTTGCCTGAGACCATTTGGTGGGGTGCTGCTGAAGCCATCTGAGTTCACCACCCAGCAGGTACCCAGCCCTTGCGGGCAGCTATCAATGACATTGGTTGATTGCTTACAAAGACAAGTGCCATTCAAGTTTCGTTTAACTGTTAAGTAAATACATGGTGCTCCCAGAGAAGTTAGTTACCATTTTCCTCCAATACAGAATGAGGCAATTTGGAACTTTAACCAATTTTCTTGCACAAAATTACAGGAGAATAAAATAGGGCTTCATAATGGAAATGATGTAGCATTAAGTATGGATTGTCCCTTGCCTCCCCTTAAGAAACAAAATACATTTATCTGACAATATATGTAAAACCCTGTAATTTTTTTCATAATTTCCCTAAACCATAAATAGCAAATCTTCAAGAGTAACTCTATATATTCTCAATAGCCATTTCCGTCTGGGAAAGGAAGCATTGCTGGTCAGATGTTAGAGCACTGGCCCAAGAAAATAAGGGGGGAAGTCTGATCAAGGGCCAACTGCTGAGAATATACTACCAGTCTGGAGGTGTGACAGGCTTCCCAGCCTGCAGCGGAAGGCAGAGGCAAGCCTGTTTGGCTTGGCCCTGGGTCCCCCATCAAAAAATCACTGTCAGGGTACATTGAAGGTTTCTGCTTTGATGCTCCTTGCTCTGCCAGCCAAGAATTTGCCCTTCCCTCTGCCGCTCCCAGTGCAGCAGGGTGTGGTTTGCCAAGTTCATCACCTTCCTCTGTAAAAGGCATTTCTTGCCTGGCCGTGGCTGGATGCAGAATAAGATATATCTGAGCATTGCCAGAGCTGAAATGACTGGAAATGGATTTGTGCATCTTCAGGGAGAGTTCCATATACTGTGTCAGCTGGACCACATCCCCAAAATCTCTGGGATGGAAAGGGAAATGGCACACCTCTGGAGACAAGCTGACAGGTTTTGCATGCACAAGGATCAGCAAGGTGCAACACAAGAAGACTCGCGCAGTGGTTGTTCAGACCTTCATGAGCAATGAGATGTCAGAGGGTTCTTCCTTTCAAAGGCTCTGTAGAGAAATACCCCTCTGAAAATGCTTGGCTGGAAACACATCTGCTATTGTAATCCACTAAATAGGTGGGAACTAGACTTCATTAGGAGTTTTGATGGGCCTAGGCAGATTCAGGGCAGCAATCAGACTGTGACCTAACCAATCTGTCTCTTCTTTTACTCCTCCAGTAACTACCTGAAGTTGATTTGTTTTTGTTAAGAAGTCTATTTGGGCAGCGGCAAGGATGGGCAGGGAGCACACATTCAGTGAGCAGCAGAAACAAGGAGGAAAAGGCTTTTTCCAGTGGCTGCTATAATGTTCTTGAGTGGTGATGAGGAAGGTACCTGAGCTTTTATTGTTACTGCAAACACATGCATGTGGCAGGAATTGGGAGGGGGAAGGATCTACCCGCTTTGCTGTCAGCTGAGAGTCAGGCCTGCCAGCAGCAAATGCTAAGAGTGGCTGTTTTAAACCAGACTGTGTCAAGGTTTTGCAAGTGGAGGGAATGTGCTTTTAGAGCCAGGGCAATGACCTGGAAGGAAGCAGCAAAAGCGGTGCCCGACACTGGCAGCAGATGACATGTGGGTCAGAGGCAGCGCAAAAGAGAAGACGGTTGCTGCGCCAGGGCTGTGTGGCTTAGCTGGAGGTGGGTGCAGGAAGCAAACTCTGTGTGTTTGTATGTGGCCACATCTTTGCGCTATGAATGTAAGAGGAGGGGAACAAAGGAGTCTCCTCAGGGCTTTGAACCAGGCAAGCTGAAGCACAGGGAGGGAAGTCAGGTGCAGCTGGTTTTTGGAGTCTTGTTACCAAAGGCTTCGGTTTGGGAAGGACCTGTCCATCTTGCCTCCTCCTTTCCCATGAGGGCTCCTTTCCCATGACACTGACTGCAGCCCGTGGACATTGGCAACATGAGAGGATGCCATGCAGGTACACCTGAACTGCTTCCTGTGGCTTTTTCTGGGTACCAGAAGCAGCATAACTGCCTTAGCTCAGCCCAAAATATGGGCTAAGTTAGCCTGCCTTGCAACAAGGCTGATTCAGTTAGGTGGGGAGCGGTATCTGGAGGCTGTGCTGCTGATCGTGCTTGACTTACCCTGGTTGTCTCTGGCCAACAGTGCATCCTGCTGCTGGGACCTCTTATCAGAGACAACAGCACATCAGAGGCTCTGCTGTCTGGCAGTCAGCACTGGGAGTGGAGGAGAAGCAGATAAACATAATCTTTACATGAAAGAGGGTATTAATCACTGGAACAGTGCTTGTTGTGGACACCTCACCACTTACAATTGCTAAACCAAGATGATTTATGTTTTTAAAATATAAAATCCATATGTATGAGTGAGTTCAGTGACATCTTCTGCCTTGTTCCAAGTGAAGCCAGACTATGATGACAGTGATCTTTTCTCAACTTATAAAAATGACTTGATACATAATATATAGAGTTATAATTAATATTAGAAGCATATTATTAATTTTCTCTTGAAATATGTCTACTTATGTCTGGATCCTTCTTCTGACACTCAACTACATTTAATAACAAATTAGTTCTTAATAACTAGTTAATGTGACCTTCATTTATTCTGGCATAAAACAGCTAACATTTTTCCACGTATTTCATAATCTCCTTTGCAGTATTAAGTATGGAAAGCTAAAGTGGAGTCTCAGAGTACAGAACCACTGAAGAACTGAGGTTCCAATGCGAAAAAAATTCTCCTTAATGTTAGCAGAGTTGAGCATGACCAAGCATGAATTTCAGTAAAATCTGGAGTTATGTAAATTAGGGGTCTTTGAATATGGAGCCCAAATCCACTAAACAGAGTGGATTAACTTCCCTGGAAAAGGGTTTACCATGTTTCAGACCCATTAGGTCTCTTGCTTCTTTTCCCTGTATCTGCTCATTGCTCCCCACTGCGGCAATCAGTGAAAATAGTTATTTTTGAAGATGCTAGGCTGTGTTTTGCTAGGATGTATCTATGTGTAGGTTACTAGTGATTTCAAGGAGGCTGGTCAGAGCAGAGTTGGATCTGGGGTTTCTGGCCCTCTGATGTGCCCAGCTGCTGCTTTCCCAAATGCCTCAGCAGATGTGGGATTGGGACCAGCCTCCACTTTGGAGGGACTGACACTGGAAGTAGGACAGCTCGCAGTGCCAGCACTCCTGCAAAAGAAGTAGGAGGGCCAAAGGCATCAAACTTCGGGACTGAGCAAGGTGCCACCAGTCAGGAGCGCACTTCTGCACAGCCTTGGCTCTGCTGTGTTTGTAGTCAAGGAAATGTATAAATACCTTGTTAGCGGTTAAGTGTATTGTCTTGTTAGTGACTGCCTCATGGAACTGGGGCCAGTTGTATCCCAAAGTGAAATACCTTTATCAGGAGATCTGCAAGTTAACTTAACACTTAAGGTTAGACTTTTTACCAGTGGTTGTGAATTCCTTGGAGTTGCTTTGCTTTATTAACAAGAGGAGTGTCTGCTCTGCCAGCAGCCGAGAAGAAATAGGTTATTGGTTTCTGGAGGACAGGATTACAAAAGCCTTTGCAGCTGCTAAGGTATAGTTTAAACCTTTTCTGCCTGGGCATTGCAGGTGCTATGCTTGCCAGGTTGGCTCCTGGCCTAAGAATGTCAAACATCAGCTCTCACACATTAATTTCTTGCCTTGTGGTTTCCTGGTGTATCCCCAGAGGGAACAGACCACTCTGTTGTGCTCTGATACTGGTCCCAGTAAAAGTCCAAATATGCAAATTCAGGTCTACTATAAACTTTTTTGCAAAAACTCTTATAAACTTAATGAACTGAGTTGTCAAGTGCTATAAACATGAATTACTCTACCTGTGATTTCCAATGACTTCAGGATTTATGCCAGACATAGATAAAGCCAGCAATGTATTGAAGTAAATTCAGAGAAATGCAATTCAGTTGTTTTTAATTTGAGCAACAGAGTCCTTCTATTGAACAAAAGACAATCCACTCTTTAGTTGTTTCTGGACATGCCCAGGGGCACTAATATTTCTGCAGCTTGATTTTTAGCTTCTTCTCACCTCATATTCCCTCTAGTTTGAAGAACAATGTACCCTTAGCCTTGAGTTTTAAACTTGCAACCCTCTTCTCTGGCCTCATAGTAGAAATATTTTTATTAGATAATATTTGGCAGCGTCATAGTTTACAAACATCATTTTGGTAGACTACCGTCTCAACTCTAGCATGACAGTGTGTGTTTCATGGCCTTGCGCAGAGCCTAGGGAGGGAATGCAAGGATAGCTAGTCCCAGTTTGCAGCAGTCTTGAGATTGCAACTGAGATACTGGCTACTCACAAAAGAGAGGACCCTGCCATGGAGGTTTTATTGCTGATTGTTCTTGGTGCCTTCCCTTGTTCAGGATTGAAGAGCTGGCTGTGGGGGAAGGTCCTAGAGCAGGTAGGATATGGAAGAGGGAAAACCTCTACCGTGACCCTCTTCAGCAATACCTGGGCAGTCCTCACCTCAGACTTTTTTTTTGAGAGACTGAATTTTGCTGTATGTGTGGGTCAACACTGGGGTAAGAATTAATTTATTTATCTCTTTTTCAGTGTGTTATGGGAAAAGCCAGCTTCATCTGCTTTCTGTGATAGTTTTAGGATGGTGAAGAAGCATTTGGCGTAAGAAGGATGATTTTCCCATGAAATTCAAAGTCAGGTGATACACCCGACTTCTTCATAGCTGGCTGTCAGACTGTGCAGCAAGGTACCAGGCAGTGTTGTCTAGTGTCCTGCTAGTAAAAAAGGCAATCAAACAAGTTTCCGAGTGTTCCCCTTTTGAGGAGCTGCTTTAAGCCCCTTCAGTTAACCAAGGTTTTCTTGTGGAGATGTGAAATCTGATGAACCTCTGCATAAAAGCCTGAAGATCCAGGATATAACGGAGTCTTTTAGTGTGGTTTGTGGCAGACCAAATTAAATCACTGGAGGAAGTCCAGCTCTTTTTCTGATAGTGCTCCCTTAAAGACTGTTGATTTTACACTTGAATACAACAAACACAACATTCTCAAAATTTTTGGCATTAATATGAATGCTCTCCCATTGAAGTAAATAATAAAATTATCTTCATTTCAATGAAAACAAATCCAAAATAGCATGTCAGAAAAGCCTTCCAGGCAAATTTTAACTCTACAGAAGTTAAATTACCTTGTCAGACTAGCTGAGAGACGTTTTTGTCTGAGTTTAGTTAGACTCCTGGTTAGTAGGAATCTCCTAATTGTCAGTGGAGAGTGAACATTTCCAGAAGGCAAATCTTTCTACTCACCAGTGACGCCCTTTTTAAAATAGGATTAAGTACACTGTGAAGATCTGGGTCACTGTGCACTAACTGGGACAACTACCATCAACTAGATGGCTATAGTTGCCTGTAGTTCGCTCCAAATGTTTATTCTTTACCATGTATGCTTAAGTGCTTATAAAAAGTGTTCAGCTTAATCAGTCTGTCTCTGGTAAAATGTGCTTTTAAAAAAAAAGGTGTATGTGTAGCTGCCGTTCATAACAGTGGTGAATATAAGTCAGATTACCCATTCTTTAAAAGCCTTAACCTTGATCACCTTGATTGTGGCCAATTTTCTAGGTAATGAATGCAAATAATACTGTTATTTCTGCTTACCTTTCCCTTACACATTGCCTTCGCTACTCAAGTATTTTCTTCCTCATTGTTTTTGTTTGTTTGCTTTCTCATCTATACTCCCACAAAGCTGTAAGCTCTTGCAAGGCAGTGTTGGTTTAAAGCTTAGTGAAATCACATCTCAGACATGTTCATCTCAAAGACCTGTACTGCAGTGTTGTGACTCTCTCTGTTGCTAGTGAGAGTCAGGCACCTCAAGTCTTGCACGCCATTTTGAAAATAATGGAACAGATTTAGTCTTTTAAGGCATATTTTACTTCCTTTGTTTCTTGGATGATTTCCATTTCTGAACAATGTGCTGATTTTTGTGCATTTAAACCACTTGCTGTGGAAAGCAGCAGAAAGAAGCAATTTCCTGTAGTTATTCTGTCATTTTGATTCTAGTCAGGGCTAGAAGTGGGTGAATCTTGTTCAGCAAAAAATGCAAATTGAAAATCAGCAAAACACTTGGCAAATTTGTGTTGATTCTGCAAATAATTCAGGGAATAGGAAAAGAAAAAGTTTTATCTCAATATGCCCCAAATCCTCTTGAACAATATAGCCTTTCTTATCAGGCCTTATTAACCTTAAGTCATCTCTAGATCTGAGTAATTTTCTCTGGTCAGGGACATGTTTTTCAGGCCTCTTTTATTCATCTGCTCTGCATGGGAGACCCATTATGACTTTTTAAAAGCTAATGCTACCAACAGATGATACGGCACTGGGCTGTGTAAAGATAGCAAGCTTGTTTTGCACAGGGTATGCTGAGTGCTAGAGAAGTCCTACAGCCGTGGTGAATGATGCCAGTGCATTCCGTTTTTCAGCTGGGTCAGCAGAAAAGCTGTGTTGCTGGTATATGTTGCACTGCAAGACAAATTTGCCATCTTCTGGCTAACATGCAGGCCCCTGACTCAGTAAACCTGAAGTCCTTGTGAAATGGCCGACATGACTGAAAGGCTCAGGCTTTGTCCTGGAACGACTTCCACAAACAGGAAGCCAACCTTCGAAGACACACACTGATGTGCACACACCCATTGCTAATTTTGGCACAGTAAATATTCTCCTGACACACATATATTGGCTTTCTCTGCCACTCATACTGAAGGACAAAAGGACTGCAAAGCAGGTTTAATGGACAGCGTTTCTAACAGGCAAATCAAATGCTTCAAGCCTGCAGAAAAACTAGTCACATCCCCTTCTCAGTACTAAAATCTCTACTTGACTGAGAAAAAAAATACATGAAGGTGTAGTCCTGGAAATACATCTAGAGGTAGGCTCCAAGGGGAAGATTCTTTAAGGTTATTTTTATTCTTATAATCAGATACCTGAGGAAGGCAGGAAACTCTCTGAGGGAGTATAAAGTGCTTACCAGCTAATGAAAGGGAATCAATATCAGGAATGTTAAGTGACTACATTATGTTCTCCGTTAAATTGCTTTGCATTCATTTATCTTGAAGCCTCTTAAAAGAGCTGGTGATTGAAAAGACATATCTCTTGAAAGCATAAGGATTTATTCTTGAAAAGCATCTATTGTTAACAGTCCCATGTGACAGCTATCTAATTGTATGGTAATTGGTAGCACTGGGGTCTCATTTATCTTTTCTTTTTTTTTAGCAATTCCAAGGTTTAGTTACACTAGCTTCTACTTGTACTAGTCAGTCTCTTCGGGGCTGGAATAATATTCCCTCTCTAAAAAGCTCTTTAAGGGAGAAAAGGGCCATAGGGAAAATGAGAGAGCTCTGTATTCTGGAAAGACATTTATCTCAGTCCTAAGGTTGGCACAAAGCTTACAAATCTCCTAAGCCCTCCCTTTAAGCCTTCCCAACAGAGCTCTGACTCTGAATGCTTCTAGGTGTGGGTTCCCTGTGCAGGGCTGTGTTTCACTACATAGGACATTTCTAGATGTGCTTAGAAGAAGAATCAGAAGCATTCATGTGCAAGAGTAGCACCCTCCCTGTTCACTTTTTTTTTTAGTCTCACCCCAAACATTTTCTAGAAGTCAGGTGTGATCTCTAAACATGAGACAGCCAAAATCACTATGAAGAAGGTCACGCAAAGAGCTGTGGTGGTGACCATGGCAAGCCTGATGCCCAAGAGAAATGTCTAATAAAGATAAGAAAGGCACAAAGTCTACAGGTAGAAGGCAGCACCTTAAACTGAAAGCATTATTCTCTTTTATTTCCAGCACTTGAGCAGCCCTCAGGTGGCAGCCAAGAGATGGGATTTTCTTCCACTTTGCACTCAGTGAGCACTGAGCTCAGGGTGAGCGATAGCCCCCAGAGTGCCTTCCTAGGAAAGATGTCCTCCAGTGCATTGCAGGTTTCAGAGAGCAAAGCTTTGTCCAGACTTTGTGCTAGGCATTTCTGGAGTGTTTCTGATGGCTTCCTTCCTATTTTTTTTTTTAATTCTGTTTCTCTGCAGAGCTTTCTACTAGACTATACAGGATCCAGAAGACATTAAGTACAGCATTTCCCCACCCCTTTTGGGATGGGGAGACAGGCCAGCAGCCTTCAGGCAGTTTTCCTCAGCATTTGTTGAGATCTCTAAGCTTCAACAGCTCCACATGTGCCTGTGCTGAACCAGAAGTGCCAAACTAATTTTTTACAGGTGGACAAATGAGGTGGTTGAGTGTTTGCACATGTGCCCAATTTATTGCAACCCACGTTTTTAACATACTAGCTTGAGCTAAGGCCCTTGTCCTGTGTAAGAAAGTGAGGTAGAATAAATGAGTGCAAAGCACAGATGCTCCTGAGAAAAGTTTATTCTAGCTAGCTGGGGATCAAGTAGTGCTGAAGCAGACTTTATGCTGCAGGGCAGTACACGCCAGTCCAAAACCCTGAATATGTAAGTACTGAGTGATTATTTCAAAGACTTTTTACTACGTGAAAGATTACAGCTCCTGGGAAGAGGCAGGCTTTCCATCTGTACTCTTAAAGTTACAGTGCAATGCCATACCTATCATGAATTTTCTTTCCTAGAATGAAGGGTGTGACAAAACTAAGGGATGTTTTCCCGTGTCAGTGGTGTTCTGGAGTGGTTTAGTGCCTAAATACATTAGTGGTACTCATGCACTATTAACGGTAACCTATTAACCAAGATAGCTGTGCATGCTGAGTTTCATTAAGGCTTAATGACCAATGCCATGGGCTAATCACTATCTTCTTTCTGTTAATTGTTAACAATTATGTTTTCTACTATTACCTGCTTGCACATACCACCCAGACTTACTAAGGTGTGTGCATCCTCCATACACACCCAAGGCTGGCTTCCCCCACCCACAACACTTTCTCACCTCTTCATCTCACACAGCTGTCTTCGTCTCACACTCTTGCTCCTGCACTTTGGTCCTAGGCCCTCCTCTAGGTGCTTGCCACGGGTGTATGTAACAGTGGGGAGTATCACCGTGCTGCTCTGGGAGGTCTTGGCTGTGTGATTCTGCTGGGCTACTTAACATCAAGTAGCTCCATGGCATTTAGTCTAGCACAGAGAACAAAAAGGAGGTCCTTCCCAGAGCATGGGTTTGACAGACAGGGAGATGTGGAAGTGCATGCAAGGGGATTTGAAGAGACTGTGGTCAACATGGGTCTTCAGCCAGTGTGGCATTGGCCAGATGTGTGATGCTGACGTCACTTTTCAAATAATCTACACCTGAGGTGCTTATATTAGCCTTCTGTCCTCCCTGAATGGTGTCAAGGGAAAGGAGACTTTTATCTGGCTTTCAGAAGAGGAGAGATCCTGTATATGGGAAGGGTTTTGGGGTGTGTGGTTTGTTACTTTTTTCCTGTAGAATTCAAAGAGGATTTTCTCTTTTCGCAAATTGGAAGTTGACTCTCTTGACTGAAGAATGAGGAAGGGAAAACAAGGTGAAGATACAGTAACACTGGTTGCCAAGAAACTTTCTGGCATGCCAATTCTGTAAGCAGCCCATTAGAAACTAGCTCTGAAACAAGTTGTGGATCCTTTTACGTTCTTGACTTACAGGGCAATTTAAATGTCGAATGATTATCTATTCTGCTATCCGTGACATTGATATGAATGTGTGCTGGTTTTTGTAGTGGGTAAAAGTAGTGAAATTGTAGTTTTCTTCTTTTTTTTTTTTTTAAGGCAGATTTCTTAGGCGTTGCTCCAGTTCTTGTAAGTTCAAGAAGTTGGTGTGTTATTGTTCACTGAAATGGGCAATGTTAAGGTATAACCCACCTCGTAATGGGGTGTTGTTTAATCTCAGCTCCACTTCCATGAGAGTGAAAAACAAGTTGAACTATTTTGCTGAATTGTGGTAGTTATGATTTATATGTGTAATATCCGTTCTGATGTTCTACGGTAATAAGAGTCTAAGAATATCTGGTCAGCCTGAATAACTCTTAGCAATTACCAGCTAGTGCATTTATCTGTGGAATCAGTTCTTGTCATTCATTATGTATCTTTTAATGTTATGAACAAAGTTTGCTGCATTTTAGCTTTTGTCCCAAGAATTTGGGTTATATTTTTGCCTCTGACTCATGCAGAGTCATCATCAGCTGATGAGTACCAGAGTAGGAAATGACTGAAAAGATAAATTCTCTTTGTCATAACACAGCACAGTGTAATTTCTTGGTAGAAGATAACACCATTTGTTTTAACAGACGATCGGCAGTAGCAATTTACCTTCCACCCTAGAGCGCCTGACTCTGACCTCTTGCATCTCTTTTATACCAGTGTAGCTTTAAGAGCCTTAGTAGACTTTTGATTTAGGCCCAAATGCAGAAATATGATTAAACACACATTGATTTCAATCAGGATGAAGCCTGTACTTCAAGCTAATTATGTACTTAAATATGGTGCTGAAGATGACTTTCCCACTAATTTATGCAAGGAGAAAATTGAGCCCAAAAATACATATGAAATAAGACAGGTATCTGTTTCTTTTGAGATACCATATCCTAGCTCCTCTTTTTTTTTTTTTTTTTTTTTTTCTATTTCATTTCTGTGCACTGAAAGACTATCTTTTTTTGGATTTCCAAAGACTTGATGATGGCGTTTTCTGCAGCTATGTTAATGTCCCCAGATTTATGCCAATGCCAATAAATTTAATCCATATGCTTTCTATCTTTCCTTATCAGTCTTACTAGACCTACAGTAGCTGTTAAAGCAGTTTTACTGCTAAAACTTCTATTTAGCTTTTCTTTTTTTTGTTATGCCTTTTGGAAAGATTGATGTCTGCAGAGACTGTTAAGCTTTAACTCTTTGGGTTTCTTCAGCCTCATAATCAGTGACAATGGGGCACTTACTGTCACAGAGCCTCTACAGGGATACCAAGCCTGCCTGAACTTGGCAAACTCTCTGCTTACGCCTTTGTGAGTGCAGCCACCTCCTCTGCTTCAAAGACGTGGAGTAAGGAGAGGAGGCCAAAGCCTCTGGGCTTTCACAGCACACTAGTATTGGAGCACTTTACCTGTTCTCCACTGCTCCGATGTTTTCCAAAGCATAGGGACCCAGTGTGGGCAGACTGGGAGATCAGCTTAGCCGTGGTTAACTGGTGTAAAATCAGATGGTACTTCCAGCCGAATCGCTGTTCTGCAGTCACCGTTCCTGCTGGTGGGAAGAGGCCCTCTTGCTGGCAGTTCCAGTAGAGCACCTGAACAAAGCCCAGAAAACAACTTTTCCGTTCATCTCCAGGCGTGGTACTTTGCTGAGGATTGATCTGACTTTGTGGCTATTCCAGGCTAGTAAATAATGATTAATTGTAAGATACGGGAAGTCTTTCCCTGTGCCAGGTCAGCTTACAGTCCCTCACAATCTACAATTGTGGAGAAAACAAAGATAACCATTGCCCAGAAGTCACTGGACTGCTGCAATCAGGGCAATTCAACCACCCCTTATCCTGACATTTATTAAGAACACACTGCCTTTCCTGTTGAGCAGTGACAGTCGATGGCAAATATCAACCCAAAAGGTATAAATCCGTAACAGGTCCTCTGGCACACTGCTTAATACGACATGCTGAGTGTGGTTCTAAATCTACCCTAAGCCTTTGTGCTTTGCTGCCGTGCCCTCGAACTACTCATTCATATCTGTGCAAAGGATGCCTGAAATATGAGCACACCAGAATATGTGTTGATAGCCAAATGACATGCACCAGTAGCACACACTTCACTGGACCCTGAGTGGGCATAGGCAGCTCAGTCAGCTTTGTCTGATCACATTTTTTGCCTTCCCAAGGCAGACGTGTCCCCGCAAGTGGGGCAGAGAAGCACATTGCAGCCGGGGCAGCCAATGCAGTGTTCACAGGAGAGAGGCTGCAACCGCTTTAGTACATTTATACTTGGGGACGGAAGCATGCTTACTTCTTGCACAGGTATATCAGACACCAGAAAGGGTGTCCCTTCTAAGTTATTTGTAAAAAGAAAGCATAACCTGGTTTTGAGGGTAGAGACAGCAAAGTCCACGACAAGGGGCTTCTGAGGTTGGAGCACGGTGGGCTGGGAAGGTGCTCCCCAGCCCTTTCTTGGGAGCACTAATCATAGCTGTGCAGCTCCCAGTGAACCAATGCTTCCAGGGGAATGAAGCAGAATGCAGCCTGTGGCAAAGGTTGCTAGTAAAAGAACTCTAAAAAGAAATGTGCAAGTCCTTGAGGACAGCTGAGAGCGATTTTTAAAGATGTCAGACATGAATCTTAATGTTTTGCCTTGGAAGCCTTGTACTCTCATGAGCTGCTTTCATTCTGCTTATGTATAGAAACAAGCCAGCATGATGGGGCCTCAGTTTGGGTCAGGCCGTCTCAGTATCATGAGTGAAGAATAATCAGGAGATCCTGTCTCCTTAAAGTAGAAAAGCCAGAAAATATTCTTGCTGAGCATTCTTGTTATAACAGAGGTTTAAAATTTATGTGGTATTTGTCTTTTAACCCTGAAAAAAATGGGTGTCAGCAGACTGTGTTCAGATGTGCAGATAAGCTCTGATACACCAACCCCCCCACCCCCACCCCCCAATACTCAGGAAAAGCTCTCTGTGGCTTCCAATACATAATCTTGCCTAGGAAAAACCAGGCTTGTGCCCCAAATACCTATTTGGGGATTTATACAAGGGAGAAAATACTCTGGGTTTGGATGGGAAATAGGGAAATTTTGAGGGACAATATTTTCTTCAGTGTCCAAACCAAGAATCACAGCAAGAGGACGACTCCCAGATCTGGCCCTATCTATTCAGCAAGAACTCATCTGTTTAGGATGAGTTTGGGACTAGATGTATCTTCAAGGGGAGGACAGGGAGGAAGCATATGGAGATCTGGACTTGTCCTTTATTTTCAACTTTGCGGCTGTGTACCTAGCAGCTCTTAGCATCTAGACAAAGAGCTCAGCCTTTGGCCACTGCAGAGCAGAAATGAAGGGAAAGACTATAGCAGCTATTCTTCAGTCCTCTTCTTTTTAAGCTATGCATGATTCATGGGTGACATTAGCATCTCTCCAACAGAAGGACATGGATCATTAATGCGCCAGTCCAGAGGAGACATGAGTGACGGCCTTCTGCTTTGATTACTAGTCACATTGTTTATGTTGCATACTGCCAACCTTTTCTGTGGCTCTCGTCTGTGCAGCACTCCCCATTTACAAATAAATTCTCCAGGCTCCAGTGTGTCATGTTAGTTACACCTCCTTTGCAAGGAAACCCTAATGCTTCAGGAAAATGTGTACTGATGAAAGCAGTCAGCATTGGGCCGGCATGTGGAAAGAGTTACACAGGGTAGCTAAGCTTGTTGGCACGCTAGAGCAGGTCACGCTAATGTAATTGCTAGTGCTGACCTTCTGCCTTTGGGTATGGAGCACAGTATTTATGTCAGTGTTGCAGTACTGCTGACTGCCCTCGGTGGAGAAGATGCCCTTCTCCTGGCTCGCCTTGTGCTCAGGTCAGGTGAAAGCATACTGTGTGTCAGACTTGAAGAGCACGACAGATTTTTTTTCACCCACTGTGTGTTCTCTTTGCAAAACAGTAGCTGCACAAGACATGAAAAACTGTTGCCCAGGGTGCCTGTTTTGACATTAAAAAGTTACAGATCAATAAATTAATAAACAGGCTAGGGACAGGCAGACCGAAAATGCCAAATATACCAGAGAGATCATTGGTGGAGCACAGTGTGATGAAAGGTAAGCTTGTTTGAGATGGAGTGTGCACATAGGAATTTCAGATGTTTCTACTTGTCTGACTGGCAGTAAATTTGCACAGTATCACCGAAGTCTGGGGTTGTACATGCACGAGTGCTCAACGTGGTGTCTTTCTCAGCTAAGCTCCAGGCTATTCAGTGAGTTAATGCTCTGCCTAGCACAGCCTGTTCGTCTTTCCAGCATGTTCCCCGGAGAGTGAATGAAGAGGTATCTTTCCCCCTGTGTTTGGGGGAACCTTTGTGTGCTCTGTGCTCTAGTACTGGGGTTGCATGGGAGTGGGAATTGCGGTCCAGCTCTTTACGCTGCTTCTGCCGCAGTGAAATGCAAGTGTTGTGCCCTCACGTCACACCACAGCTGCATCTAAAACTTGCCCTCAAGCAAAGATGAGATTGCTCTGGCTAACAATAAAATAATTTAATATAAACTTCCACCTTCATCTTTACTGCTCTTACAGGGAGGATCTAGCTGTTCAAGTGTGACTTCTTTCCCCCCCAGTTAGCAATCTCAGGAAATCAAAATACATTGGGAGAAGTGAAAGCTTGCAGATTTGTGGCCATCTGGGACTCATCTCCTGCCCAGTCTCCAGAGATCGCACTTTTCAGGGTGCTGCGTACAGGCAGCTGCACTGTACTTGGGTAGCATTTCTTGTGTGCTCACTATGTTTTGAGAACTACCTTCCAAATATCTCACTTGACTCCTACACGCAGGCAAAAGCTGCAGAAAAAATAAGATTGGCTCAGTCTATTTTTGTCCCGGAAGGTGTCACTGAAGAGCTAGGAAAGGTGCAGGTTAGTAATAGTCTTAACTGGGGTCTTAACTGCTGCCTGGTGAAGTGGAGCCTGGGGAGGGTTAACGTAGCCAGAGATCCCTGTGGCTACCTGGTTCTGAAGATCTGAAGATTTTTGCATCAGAGAATGAATACTCACATTTGAAATGCTGTGCTATTCATCAGCTAAGTCATCTTACGGGCTGTAACAAAATGATTCTTGGTAGGTGGTGGGAAGAGGTTCACGAGCTTGGAAGTCCTTTTTTATAGCACAGCTTTGAAGGAATAGTTTTCCTTCTTGCTCTTCATTTCATACCTGTTGTGTTAACATTACATTATAAAGTATAAATGCTTTTTTGCAGCCTTTTTTTGCAAAGTTTAGGTCTTTAGGCTTATTCTTATGGATGGGAGGAAGAGCTGGGACTTTGATTGCTTTGCTATGACTTATGCATTATTGATAGATGCAGAACTAGCACGGAGTTGTCGGTGATGTAAGAGGCCTCAAGGAGCTTGCAATGTGAATTCAACCAAGAACAACAATTTACACATGGCAAGGTGAATGTCCTCTCCATTTGGAAAAAGTAGTTTGAGTTACTGTTTTAATAGTCTTTTCTCGAATTTTAACTGTCTTATAAATTTGATCTGATATATGAAGCAGGGGCATTTAGGGTACCTGCCTCCATGATGCATGTTGCAAAGAAATTCGTCATTGATGTAGCCAGAGTAGAAAACCTTCTCAAAAGGATATTAAATAGCCTGACTTAAGCCAGTCTCTGAACTACTGAAGACCAGGCTGTGATCTGATGTGAGGGTAAGATTATCCTTACACCAGCCTACTAAAGGTTGTTATTTCCGTCCCCAGAAACATCTGCTACTGTCTGAGGCAGGATAATGGACTAGATTATTGCATCCATGTTGCTATTCCTGTGTTTTAAAAAGAGTAATTGGAGGGTCTTTAATAAAAAATGTAGGGGGGGGGGGGGGGGGGGGAAGATGTTTAGTTGATATGTCAAGCTATATAGCTGGTACATACCTAGCCAGCTCTCTGCTCTTCAGGGTACTGACGCTGCAGATCTTGTCCCTTTCTCTTAATATCCAATAGCATGCCCTCAGCCAAGTTTGTTTATCTTGCCTACAGTTTTAATGTACATTATTAAACTGTAATTTAATTTGTAATATACACCACAGCTTTTTGACAGTTTGTTGGCTTTCTGAGATGCTGAACAAAGGACTCTTAAGTTTTTCTCTGACTGACAGAGCTACACCAGGTTCGTTGCTCCGAAGGACTTCCAAGGTCTGAATGAAGGAATATAAAAAGAAGTCCAAAATTCGCTAGAACGTGTGCTGCCTTACTTGATAAAAGCCACTTGAAATTTCATTTAAGTGAAAATTCAAATCATTTTCCTAACCTCCTCAGCACTGGTTGAATCATACAATGCTGCAAGTACATTTAATGGCAGAAATAGCATAAACTCCTGGGAATGTATAAGAAAACCTGCTACTGTTGTTTCAATAAACAGAAAACAAGCTGAAAAAAACCCACTTAAAAAAATGTAGTAGAGTCTACACAGTGACATTCTAGTGGAAAGGTATGTGGTCATACTGAGGCATTGCAGCAGAGGAGAGCAGCAGGTCTCAGTGCTGGAATTTTGCCATTTAATCCTTCCTCTGGCAGATTAGCATGGATATTACATAGCCTGTGTGCATTGTTACCCACAGAAGCAAAACCTACAAGAGTTTGTTCACCTGTACTCCCCACTTTATTTATCCATTTTTTATTTCAGCCACTAATCTGCTAAGGATTTCAGCCTTTAGCTCAGGGTTAGCAGAATGGCATTGTGAGTGGATAACATCTGTTTCAGCTTTCATCCATCTAGAACACAAGCATTAATCACTAGAAATGGAGTGTGAAATGGAAAGAAGAGTTAAATGCACATTTGATTCTGAACGCTTTCAGAGAAAATGTCTTTTGGGATCTGACCAGAGGGAGAGCTTTGCTGCGCCATAGCTAGGGTTGCCAGCGCAGCTTGCATGAAAAGCTGGTCGTATTATCTGACAGAAATTCTGCTTCTTTCAGTTTGTTTTAAAGACACAATAAAACCTTGTCCTGTCTATTTTAAAAAAAATGTTAAAAAACAATTAACCCCAGAACAGTGCATCTGTTCAGTTCAATTTGGTTGTGGTTGTCAGTGTGGAGAAAATAAAGCTTCTCTTTCCAGGCTTTCTGTGCCCCAGTCGCTATCTCCAGCCCTGAGCCACTGCAGCCCCGTGCTGCAAGTGAGTAGCTGTGGCCAGGCTTTCCTGGAGCAGGGGGGCCAAAGGAATATATCAAGGACTAGGAACAATCTTTGACCAAGACACAATGGGCTGGCTTAACAGGCCGTTTCCATACAGAGTTTCTAGATTTTCACAGATCTCGGCAAGATGTGGTAGGGAACTATGCTGATTTTTTTTTTTACTGGTCTGGCATGCCTCATGGTATCTGGACTCTTAATTTTTAAGTCACTTTAAGAACAATCACCAGCCCTGCCTTCATGGGAGCAATTAGGCATAAGATACCATGACTGCTTAATTTTCTCTCCAAATTCATTTGCTATTGTACATTTAAATCTTTTTTAGTGAAATTCATCTATCTCTAGTTTGCCATTCATCTCTCTCTAGTTGGCCCTTCCATCACACTTTCTCCTTTTGTCTCGTTAAGATTTGCCTTCCTAGCTAGAAATATGAGTCTCAAAAAGCAGCACTGTTGGGAGGAATGTATAGTCGGTAAATCAGTGTTTGTGTGGTGCGAGTCAAACAGCTACTGCAGAGGGCTGTCCTGTTTCTTCAAGGAGGTTTGTTATGGGACAGAAGATTTCCTGTAAGCATGTTTTTGTAGAGTTAAGACCCACACTTTGGATGGTTAGTAGGGCTTGTGGCTGACTGTGTGTACTTCTCTGATAGTTGCATGGGGAATTTTTACAGCACAATGGGCTGAATTTGCTCTGCTTTGTGACAGGTATCCTCTCTGCATTGGAGAACATGTTGGGTGTTGTGCTGGCTTTGGAAAGCTGGAGGTGGAAGACAGCTTATATTCAGACCTAGCTGGTGATATGTGTTTTGTATGTATGCCCTTTTGTAGAGGTGATTTCCAGCTTTGCTTCTTACATTGTGAGATGCTCAGAAAACTGGCAGTTTATTATTATTCTCTGAAGCCTTCAGAGAAGGCTTCTCACAGAATTCCTCCAAAACCATGGAGTATAATTCATCCAGAGCAGTCAATACTACCTACTTCTGTCATTTTAAAACCTCTTTTTTCATCAAGAGACAGTTAATATAGTTCATCAAGGTGTGATTTCTGCACAGTGCAATGAATTCAGCAGATTACCCGTCCCTGTTTCCTTTATCACTCCTACCCCTTGAGATAAACTGTTCTCAGCATCTACAACTCTAGAAGTCTCTGAAGAAAGTCATTGCGGCTCATTAAAAACACCATGACAACTCTTGCCCACCCATCAGGTCAGTGGAAGTGCCCTGTTTTCCAGAGCCTAAGAGAGGTGTCTCTCTAGGAACAAGAGAGAACCATGTTAACAAGTATTACTTCTCTAGCTTTTGAAAGCTGAGCCCACCTCTAACCTCTTCCAGAAGAATTACTTCATTTGGTGTCCTCCCCCTGACTTCCTTGCCAGAAGTCTTTCACTGTAGGTAGACTTAAATATATTAGTCTTACGCATCCCAGCAGCCAAACTACTGTATTCTTCAAGCTCTGTTTTCTGGGAAGTGTTTCTGCAGTCCCACATCCTTTGGTCCTTTGATTTCCTTTGGTGCTATGCTGAGAAGTGAAATAGTTAATATTTACTGGCATTACAGTTACAACACTTGTCAGCTGAGTTGGCATCCGTTCAAGTGAAGGCGAATATCAGGCAGCAGGGCAATCAGTTCAGTCTCTCTTCAGACTTGGCTTGTCAATGTGGGATAGCTATAGCAGAAAAGGAAAGGGAGAGACTTTGAACCTCTGTAATTAAACCAGTAGTTCCCAGGAGGACACTTCGTGTCTAAAATCAAGACCTGCCCTTTTTACTTCATGTTGCTGCATGAATTCTTGAAGCTATCCTGACAAAATAGAGTCTTCACCTAAAATCAGAACGTCTACTCTGGTCTAACGTGAACCATTTAATTAGACCAGTATAATAACCAGGAAAAAAATGTCTGCATAGACAAGCTCACAGGTATCTATTTATATTCACTTTGTCTCTTCCCATTTTAACAGAACTGAATTTCCTTTTACAAGTGAGCTGAGAGTGTGCCAAGCAACAGCCAGACGTTGAAATCCTTTGTGTTTTCTGGAGCTGATGCCATTTACTTGTGCTGTCAGTAAGAACCGAGTCTCTTCCCTCCGCAGAGAGCACTCCCCTACCTTTCCAGCCCCAGCATTCCTCCACTAAGCATAGTGCTCCCATACCAAGACAGCTTTTCTTTCTGTTTAAAAAAACCCAACAACCAACCAACCAAAAAAACCCAAAAAAGGAGAGAGAGGAGATGGGAAGAGAAATTACTGCCAGTTCTTGGCCTTATACTTTTAGGATTATGTTATTTAGGGTGTATCTTACTGGCCTTCTTATAAAAGAAGCATAGAAAGACCTTTATTAGGTTGGTTTTTTTAGGAAGGCAATAGCCTAAACGCAGAAATGGAGACAACATTTCTGACTGATTTGTCTCTTTCCTTTTGGTTTTGGAAGATAATATCTTCTGTTCTAAAAACTCATTGGTACTTTTAGAAACTCCTTGGGTTTTTTAAGGGAAAATCTAATGAATCCACAAGAAAACAATAGAGAAGAACAAGTCAGTGATGTGTTTATCTCTACAAGTGATGGAAATACTGAACTGAAATAAAAACATTGTTGTTTATATCAGAATAGCAGTAACTGCAGTTCTAGACATGGTAGGTAAAACATTCACTTATGTCAAGAATGTTAAATGTAAGTAAACAAAGTCTTTGACACAGGCTCTATCCTGCAGATGAACAACTGTGAGTAGGTTAAAGTTTTGCACAGAGAAATTCAATAGTAGAGGCCAGAACTGGGACCCGGTCTGATGAGGCTGTTGTTTTCCTCACCAGACCCTCCTTTCTTTCCTTTGGGCTCCATGCTTTGTACCAGCTCACAGAATAGTCTCTTTGAAACTATTTAGTATTCATCACAGATGATAGCCTCGTAATTTTGTGAAAAGTAACATCTGTTCAGGGAGAAATAGTGTGTACATGTATAAGCAGGTTTCTAAGACATGTATTTGAGAGAAGAAGAGAAAACAGTTTTGCTCAAATAGAGCTAAAACTTGCCCGCCTATTCAAAATAATCCAGTGACACAACCTCAGAGCAACCTTCTCAGGAAAAGAAAAAGAATACATACTGATCTCCAAGCCCCAGCTGACATCAAATGGTATTTCTTGATTGCAGATCTAATCCGTTATGTTTTTGCTGCCTGATGAAAAGAACTTCCTGCCACTGGCAAGTGGAATTTTTGAAAACCAATCTATATGCTAGACTACACTCTGGCTTTAACTAGCAGAGCCTTATATCTGTGCTGCTGCTGATACAGGCCCTCCTATAAGCTTTCTGATTGAGTCCAGAACTATGGAGTTTCATCTGGTTTCACTAGAAAGTTTGACAGAGTTGTGAGGAGCACAGTTTTGCTGCAGAACCATCTCAGTTGGCTGAGATGCTTGGCACAGGTCTGATGAAAATAGGCTGAATTTTAAGGTTTTAATATGACCCCACACCCATGAAGCTTCGTTTGGATTCTGCTCTGCTTTAAAAAACTCTTTTGCCCAGGGTTATTTAAGGTACTTTCGGAAAGTGATACAAATTTAGCTCTCCATATCCAAATGCAATTATTTGTGTCCCCCAGAGATCAGCTACAGAGAATATTTTATTCTGCTCTTTATTCTACTCTCCTTTGTGCCCAAGGATCTGATGGGAAGCAGGACAAGGATTAATTGCATGTCATAGAGTCCCAGGGGGTTTCCTGTTCTGGGTAGCAAGAAATCATTGATGGTCTTGAACTCTGGTTTCATTCAAATATGCATCATCAGCATTACTCCTCTAATCCTGTAGTCATGCAAATATAAATACAAGTAATAACACTTTAAACTAATGCATTTCATATATTTGTATATTTATTACAATTTCTCAGTAGCAATTTGTGTTCAAAACTATGGTATGTTTTTCACTGACTATCTTTTTTAAAAAAGGCATCTGTTCTTAGAATTTGGTCTTATTTTTAATCCCTGTGTCTTTGCCATGACAGTTCAAAGCGAATGGCTGCTACATTTAACACGGTTTGTCTTCAAAACAGTAGCATGCAACCACCACATGACAGTGTCTGATTGAAGAAAGCAGCCTTTGGCCCCGCTGGAAGGCTTGCACCCAGTGGAGGCGTGGGTGGCATATGAGGCTGAGGGTTCTGCTTGCCGTGGTGCCCCATGCAGGCTAGCTGCCCCATTTGTGGCACAGCCGTCCCCCACTAGGTGTGAAATGGGGAGGAGTAGCCTAACCCTCACTGCCAGATAGTCATTGAGGGAGCGTAAGGTAGAAGGGCTAAGCAATGTGCTCCAGGGCTTGTACAAACCTAGGGAGCTATTATCAGTCAGTAGGTAAAGTGATATGTTATCCTAAAAACCTGTCTCTGCATTCCACAGTATTTTTTTCCACCAATATCTCTTTCCTCAGTCAGCAGCCTGCTCATATCTCAGATGTGTCACTCTTTTTCTTTTTTTTGAGACACATCAGCAATGTAGTTTTGAGGTAAATTTCCAGTTCATCTTTATTTACTGCTCTTTGATTCATAACCAGAGCAGTCTCATGCACCTGGGTTCCCTTTCAGTGAAACTACATGGGAAGATGTACTTACTCTAAGAGCACATCCTAATTCACTGTAGCTGCTGATGGATGCTGATTTGATGGGTCCAAATGAACGCTAGTCTAAAACCATCTCTCTGAATTCAAATACTGTAGATGTTGCATCCTCACTAACAGTTTGTTCACCCTACGGATGTGCTCCTGCTTGGTGGTGTAGGATTAGCACGAGAAAGCCACACACTGACAGCAAGCCTGATTTAACTGTTCATGGGGATCAGGAGACAGTGGCAGTGGATCAAGTTCGTCAGGGCTGAAAACACCCAGGATATTAATAATTCTATTTGCAAAATGATGGAGCAAATGCCTACAGTTTGCTGTGGTCACCATCATAATTCCCAGGGTATTATTCCACTATTTCAAGATTGAAATAGTAGCTAAATCCAGCCATCCTCTGTGAGACTTTGTGTGGACTTCAATAGCACAGATCTAAATCCAGGTCCTCTGTGGTATAAAAGAGATGGATGTTTTGCTCTGGAACAAACCTTTGTGTGTTGCCCACTGAGGCTGTAAGTCAGAGCATGGTCTTTGATAGTGTTTTATCTGTTCTGGGGAAACATTTCTTTTCTTCTAGGCTTCACTTTTGTGTTTTACTTCTACAGTTGTAATTTGCAACAGGAACACTGGACAGGTCTCCTTGTTTGAAGCAAAAGGACAAAATACTGGCATCCCTCTGTGCAGAGAAACCAGTTAGACAGCTGGCCTTCAGCAGTAGCAGAAAATGTTATTGTACTTTCTCTTCCTGATCTCCTTCAAGCCCTTGTGGCAACTGCAGGTGTCCTGTTCGTAGGAGGCATCAGCAGTAACAAAGAATCCTTAAAATGAATTACAACAGTCAAGGAGACTTATTTTTGCTTGATCATGGATGAAGACAGAAGATGGATTTCAGAGAGCAGAGCAAGAAAGAAGCTGTGAGAGGTTCCGTAATTTATCAGAAATGAGCTGGCTGCAAGAGTGAGTCAAGAGTTGGGCAAAATAAAAGGGGTCAAGTATGAAAACAAACACATCCTGTAATGTTTGGAAGCAGCTGCAAGCTTGGAAATATGATACAGTGTTATTACAAAGCTGCTAATAGATCAGGTTTGTGACTCTCTGGCCTGACTTCCAGATCAATAGCATACACTGAGTATCAGGAACTAGATTCAATCATTTGTCAGTCAAAATGCCCCTCTCTGGAGAGGATGATGTTATGAACAAAGCAGAACTAAGCTGTAACTTTCTGTCTGCCCAGATCCAGATCTATCTCCGGACAGAGTATCAATCAGTCAATAAATAGATACCTGTAGAGAGATTGGTACTGGCTTATATGAAGATCTATCTGTCTATATAAGTCTGATAATCAAATCTTTTAAAGACATGTTTATGTTTCTTCTCATTGTAATATTTCCTGTAAGAGAACAGCACTCGGTCCAGGCAGATTAAAATTGTTGTCATCTGTTCAAAAGTTTATCTGGGGCAGGATGAAAAATAAAATAAAAAAACCCTGGCTGTTTATGAAGTTTGACTTCATATGGACATTTCCCATTAGCTGTTGAGGAAATCATGTCAGCTACACATCCTGATGTGGATGTTGCAAACTTATCCAGCCATGCAAAAAGTTCATTTACATATATATTTCTAGGCATGTATGCATATATTTACACATACATATAAGTTTTCATTTTATCCTTCAAGGCTAACAGCTAACTTGCTTTGCAATGAGCTTGAAATATGATCAAGAACAAGGGCTGTTGGAATGTTTTTGAATAGCGAATGGGTTTCATGTCATGTCTTATCAAAGGTTTTGAAATCTAGCCCAGATTTCACTGGACAGTTTGTCAGATCCTGGATATCTTGGCTGCTTTCCAGCCTGCTGCTAGCTGCAGGAGGAACCTGGCTCACCAGATCAGGTCAGCGTGTTGGGCTTCCCTCTGAGAGGAGATTTGCAGTTAGTTACTAGCCAGGCCTGCAGGAACAAACCAATAGCAACCGAACTGATCTAGTTTTCACACCAAAGCCATAATTGCAGCATTTGGCTTAATTTGCTATGTTAGACATTGAGAGGAGAATAAAATAGGTTCATGGTGCTTGATGTGAACAGCCTTCAGATAAGCCATAAGAAATTAGGACCTTGGGTAGTCACAACTCAACTTGATTTGACTCCAATTTTAGCAAGACCAAGGTGTATGGAAGAACAGTCCTACCTCCCAGCACAGACCTTAATCTAGGACTCCTGCACGTGAGCCCCCTTGAGAGAGAAGGTTTTTTTAGCGCGGGTGCAGGGTAGGAAAAGTGAGATCTGCCCAAGAAGTCTTGTTTAATACGAGATACCTAAGATCACAATTGACCTCTCTGGAATGAGGTCTGGGTAGAAGTAGTTGAAATGACACTGTTTAGACTCCTGAAAAACAGCCTTGGGGTTAAGGCTGTAGAAAGCAGGGCACCATCCAAGCATATGACAGGTCATACAGAGAAAACAAAGCAGGTAAGAACATCTGTGATCTTTTTTCTTGTTACCGGCAGGTCTTCAAAATTGCCTCCTGAAGTCTCTACTACAACCTATTGCTGGAGATTCCTTCCTGAAAGCTCAAACCCTTTTTTACAGGACCATCACAGCCGTGAGTGCCTAGTGAGCCCTTTGGAGGCTTAGCCCACTGGGTGAAATTCCTAGCCAGACTTATTTGCTTTGTAACCCAAAGCCCAGATGTGGACATTTGAAAATCTTCTGACCACAGTGTGTGGATAAAGAAAGACCTTCAGATTGTTTACTTACTCCATCTTCTTTAGTACTGCTCTAGGCAGGGAGCACGGTGCTGCAATGGCCAACATCCATCATTCACAGAAATGTCTCCTAAGCTGCACTCAAGGAAGTCCATAAGGACTATTGCAGGGAGAAAACAAGACAGCAGAAAAGGAGATGAAATACAAAGCAGCAGGATCTAAACAAGATCTTAGAATTATGTTATCTACCCATCTCAGCAGCAGACAGGCAAGAAGGAAGGAGCTGGCCTGTGTTAGTGGATGGTGAATATATTAGCTAGGAGGTAAGTTCTTGCTAGCAAAACATGCAGGAAAAATTACCTCTTCTAACAGAGGAAAAAAAGACTCAGCCAGAAACATTATCTAACGTTCAGGAGCTGCTAAAGTAAACAGAAGCACAGTCTGCAGTATCAAAACGCAGTGATGTTGTGCTCCTCTTGATGCTTGCCCACGGCCAGATGTAAAGTCTTCATGCTGCTGCTTCTATGCTCTGCAATGTGCTGTGAAACTTGATGCAAAGCCCATACTCCCTCTGAATCTGTTACTCAGCGTGCAGCCCCCTGTGTAGAGTCCCAACTTTCAGCAGTCATCAGCTGCTGAAAATTTTCCTTCACCTTTTGCCACAAGAGTACCTCAATCTCCAGTGGCTCCCAGGGAGATATTTGTGTTTTTTCTAACTTCCCCAGAGACCCATTCTAGCAAACTTGCAATTAGGAACCTGGTTTAGCAGCAGCTCTGTTTTTCAAAATGTAAAATGAGCAAACATGTTTAGCTGTGGACTTAATTTTCCAGAGCTCTAAACAGACGAACTACCATTTCTTAACAAGAAACTCCTGCTCTATCCAGCTATGGTATTAAAAACTTTTTGCTAAGGAACTTTGCAGTGGAAAATGCATGCGGGTAAAAGTGATCTTTTTCTTATCATTAATTGTGTACAGTTGTGTTGAAGCTTATGGATAATGATAAAGACCTGTGTTCAGTAACTTCTTTTTTAACTAATTTGTTTTAAAGCTTCCCGCTTCTTGTCTTGCTATGTGTCCATGAGCTTAAGGGCAAGTGAGCTTCTTGAAATGCTAACAACCTAAGAATCGTTCATATGATGTCTGATTAATGTGGTTATGGTTGTAGAGACATTGTACTAATTATGACAATATGAATATGATTGTTCCTCTCAATTTCTATTTTAATAGAGGCCAATAAATATATCTGATGGCTTTTATGGTATTTAATAACCTTTACAGTCATAAATGGGGGCTTGTAGAACTATTGTAGATATGTCGTGAGATACAGGGAAGCATAAAATGCAAGTCTTCTGGACAATGCAGAATGAGCATATATTTGCATTTCACATAGGTGGGATCTGATCTCTGTTGCGGGGAAGAAGAACTCAGCAGTTAGCAAAAGGTGAAGGACTCAAAAAGGAAGATGCAGGGGAAAGTTTCAGTTATTTGTTAGAGCAAAAAGCAGGCTGCTGACCTGAAAGAACTGAGTGATCTGTCTGTTGCTGCAGCTCATCTCCCCATCTGCCTTTATCATAATTTTTAAACAGCACTTACACTGTGTTGTTGCACATCTGCTAGGGTTGTCATAAAAAGATGTTAGATACTGTTTTTAAGTGCCCTGACTATTAAGTTCTCTGGGTTGCATTATTGGATTGTAAGGACTGGAGCAACACAACTGAATCACTTTGACTTCAGCCTCCCAACACTACAATTACAGGATATTGTGCTTTGCTGTTTTTGTTACCCTTGCTTATGATAGAGTTCACAGCAGTTTACAAGCCCTCTTAGGACAGAGTTATATTGCTGTGGTGAGAAAGGTAAGTGTTGCGAACGCTGGCAAATGCCCAAAGAAAATATCACAGCTGCAGACCTAAAAGGTAGGCTGCTTTCTTGCAAAGGAGAATTGAAGCCAGAAGGGACCTCAGCCCTAACTGCTAGGTACATCCGTCAGAGAGCTTTTATCAAAGGGATGTGTCATATCTGGGGGTCACTGATGAATTAGCTTGAGAGCTCAGGTGGTGTTAGGACGGAAGCTGGTGCACACAGCACACCTCACCCCAAATGCAGAAGTTGGGTCATGAGCTTTGTACTGCACAGCCTACCCCGTTGGGTAGGTACATCCACATAAAGTGCAGGCGGCACAGGCAAGGAAATCGTAACCAGCAGAGCCTGAGCACCCATGTTGTCTTCTGAATGGCTGTTAACAGAACAGACACTAGAGGGCTGTGGACAATAGTCCTTACAAATATTAGTGTTTGCATGGTTCGGTTTCCCCACTTTCTGTAGCAGATTTGTAAGAGGGAGAACGGGTCCAGGTCCTGTCTTTGACAGGCAGGGTAGTAATGGATGTTGCTCTTCTTGTCTAAGTCAGTGTCAGAGGACCATCTGGTGCAAGGTCTGAAGCCACAGCAAATCCAGTTTCGGGGCTCCCTGAACCATGTCAGAAATGCCATGGCTACATGATGCAAAGCATCATTCTGGTATAAATTTTCCCAAAATACTGACAGTTTAACTGGTAAGCCTTTCGCTCTGTGTATCCACACATGTCACTAATGCCACATGCACCGTCTTAGAGCACATCGGAAAACAAAGTATTCTTTACAAGGATCTCTAACTGTTTTGACAGAAAAAGTTTTTGAATGCGCAGTTTTTTAATCAAATGAGCTCTGTGTGGCAGTGAACAGATGAAATATTAATAATCACAGAATGATTGCCTGAGAAGAAAATAATCTAGTGGAAAACTTCAGTCAAAACACTTTTAAAAGGATTTTAAAAACTTTTAAAACAGAAATCCTTGGGAAGTGGACTCTGAGTCCCACTGTGATTTCTGCAGGGATGTTAGACACCCTATCTCTGTACCAAAGTAGCCGAGGAGCCCCTTCTGTTGTTATGGCTGGACAAAGCCAATCTAGATGCAGGTAGCAGGATCAATGTCAAGCCCATGGTTTCAAAAAAAAAAGCCATTTGGACCAGGCAAGGTGTTGGCAAACTAGCAGCTGCATTTGAGTGAGCCAACCCTAAAAGCAGGCAGCGTGAAGGGAGCGTGAGGTACAGAGAGGAGCGTGGTATGGCTGAGACCAAACAGGGCAGGAGGCAGCAGGGAGAGGCAGTATGAGCCAGGTAAGCTGCTTCAGCCTCCGACAGGACGGCTCTGCATGGCGATGCCCTGAGCCAGGGTGACGAGAAGCCTTGGCTCACGCTCGTTCTGGCATCTTCGTGCAGTGCCCTGCACCATGGCACAGTACAGGCTTGCCCTCAGGGTAAAATTTTGGGGACGGTTAAGTCAAAATCCCAATTGACTTGAAGGCAGCTGGAATCATGGCAACTCTCCATGCCTTGCAGTTGGATGGCAGAAATCACTACAAATACAGGTGAATTTAATAATTACCTGCCTATGCAGGTAAGTAATTCAAGGGCTTATTTAATGGGTAGAGAAGGGCCATAGTGCCTCTTGAGTAGCAGGAATAGCTTAGGCTGTGGGATCTCTTCATAATTTAGTTTATAATCTGTTTATAGCCCTGTTTTGTACTAGAACTTCTAGGAAAGAGCAAAAATAGATGGTGAATTTTCTCTCCAGTACCATGCTGTACTCCTAGCTAGGTGTAGTGCCTATTGTTCCATGTCCTACTGGGCTGACTAGGAGAAAATCAGCTACCTCTACTAGCTAGTATTAGGTACGTGGACTTAAGTGATGCAGGGTGTAGCCATGTTGTCCGTGGATGGGCTGTAGTTGGCTGGAGGTAGTGAAAGAAAGTGTGTCGGGGTCCACACTGAGCTTGCAGCTTTAGTTGAATTCAGGATTTTTCTCTTACATCTGGGAAACCTCTTTAATTAATGAGTTATTGCTTTTTAGAGTTGGAAGCTGGCTTCCTGGGTAGCATGAGGAACATCAGAGCTGGTGGGTCTTTGTCTTGGTTTAGAGGCTGCACACCCTGCAGTGAAAAAGGATCTAGCCTTTTCTGTGAAGGGTGGGGTAGCAGAGCACTTCAGGCAGCTGGTTAAACGCTTCTGGGTTCTGAGCTGCGCGCTGTGTTTAGCACCAAGGGCTCAGCTGCACACGGGTGATTCAGACTTGGTGATGGAAGTCAGACACACATGTTGGTCATGTTATCTCCTGTCATATGACTGTAGTTTCATAAAGTGTGGGTGCCTTTTAATGCTGCCGCTCCGAGTCTGGGTGGACTTTTGGCATTACCTTCTCCCTGGGCAATGGCGGAGGCGTGAAGCCCTGTTTGGCTTCCTGTTCTTGGTCCAGCATCAACCCGTGGGACCCGCGGGGTGGAGGGAGAGGAAGCATCAGTTAAACGTGTGTGGCTGGGCCGTTTTCTGTGTCTGATGTTCTACCAGATACTGTGCTGCCTGTAGAGTCCTGCCTCCCCCGAGGGGCAGGCAGGCTGCGGCCAGGGATGCGGTGATTGGACTGTCCTCTCGTCTGGAGGAGCTGAGGGGTCCCTGCTTGCCGTGGGATGGATTTTTCGCTCTGGATGCACAGGCGAAGCTGGGAGCGTGCCCGGCTGCGTGTCAGGGCTGTATATTGCATGGGCGCCTTTGAGTCACGGCGGCGGCGGCTTATGGCTGGATGCTGAGACAAAGTGCTCCTGCAGCTGGAGGGCTTCAGCGCGGCGATTTCCCCAGGTTGACTTTCATTGCCTTGCACACGGCGTCAGCGAACCCCAAGGATGGCTAGTTGCTTGCTTGGGGTGGGGGGTGGGGGTGTCTGCATAATTTTTTGGGGCGTTTGGCTTTTTTGCTTTATTTACTCTTGTCTCGGCTTCAGCCTCTCCCTGTGTCGAGAAGAGGGAAAGAAGGAAACTCCAGGGGGAAAATAAACCAAACCGAGCCGGGCTCCAGCCGGGTCGGCGGGGTGAGAGGGGGGCGCTCCTGCGGGCCCCTGCAGCCGAGTACCGCGCCCGCTCCGCGCCGATCCCGCCCGGATTTTGCACGTTTCCTTTCTTTTTTTCCTCCCCCCCCCCCCCCCCCCCCCGCCTTCTATTTTTCCCTCTATTCCCCGCTCCCTTCCCTCCCTCCCCGGCGCGGTTGGATCAGTCTTTTGGTATTTCCTGCCGCCGCCGCCTCCCCCGCGCAGCTGCCCGGCCGCTCCCGCCGCTCCGCGCTTCCCGTGCGGCGGCTCCGCGGGGCCCACGCTGCCCCGGCCATGCGGGCGGCGCGGCGGCGGCGGGGCGCGCCGTGCTGAAGGCGGCGCCGCGGGGGCTTGGTCGCCCCGAGCAGGTAAGCCACGCCGGGCGCCCCCTCCTCCAGCCGCCGGGTCGGCGGTCTCGGAGCCCTTCAGCCCCAGAAGCCGCTTCTTCCCCCGCGCCATCCTCTCCAAAATACCTTCTAAAACCAAAGACGTGTGTCCGTACTCGCCCCCGCCCACCCCCCCCACCCCCCATCGGTTCTTCCCGCAAAGCCAGCCCTTCTTCTCGCCCCCCCGCGCAGTCCGGCTGCCGATTTTTAAGCATAATGTTGCGCCCCCAGATTCATCTTAGGAGAAGAGTGATTCCAGTTTGGAGGCTGAGCGTTGGCAGCACTGGGAAGGCAACCCCGCGGCCCCTGCCCGTGCTTTGTGCCCAGTTTGCGGGTAGCGAGGCAGCTTTGCCGTTTCTGTGGGTGCCTGTTGCAGTTTGGGGTTTGCGGTGGGAGCTGTGGGATGCCCCCCCGTCCCCCTGGCACCCCTGCGTGCCAGGGCTTGGCCGGCTGGTGTGTGGGGGGCTGCAGGCTGTCAAGGTGACATCATTTCTTTACACGTGTGGACGTACCTGGTCGGTGGAACCCATTTTTAATGTACTTCAAGGACGGTGAGGAAATAGTAAGGAGACTGCACTGATGCTGTCTATGTGTAAGTGAGGATAGTAATTGTCTTTCCTATAGGCACTTGTACAGATACTATACTGGAGACCATTTGCATTGTGAGCCAACTTGGGTAGACCTGAGTTTGGAAATGCTTTTAGCTTGCAATAAGTGAAGCGAGGCAGCGTTCCTGGAGAGATGAATATATACGCGTATACAACTGTCCGCTGGATCAGAAACCATGTTTTCTGAGTGCTATGCAAACCCGAAGTGCTGTAGTGTGAAACAATTGTTTAACTTAAGTGGGGAGGAAACTTCTTGAAGCTGTGTAGTCACCTGCTCAACTTCATCCAGCTGCAGCAGTATCTTTGTTGTCAAAATATTCCCTCCCTCTCTTTGCACTGATGCACAAAATAATAGTATTCAGCAACATCTGTACAACAGAGAGCAGCTGCTGCATTGGATGTGTCCCTAGCTGCCACCTTCCCTCCCTGGCAGCAAGTTTCCAAAGAGGTGTGAGTGGGGAGGGAGGGAGAGAAGCCTGAAGTCACACTCAGCAGCATCTTCCCCTCTGTGCATGGTAAGTTTTCTTCCAGGAGTGCAGAACGGGTGTTCTCCACAGGGCAGCTCATGATGGGATGGTAGGTGGCCCTCAGAGTGTGCTTGCTCCAGCCTGGCGAGGAGAGTGATGGATGAGCTGGGCCAAAAAGGTGTGAGGGCTGTGAGGGAGTCTGGTCCAGCGTCAGGGGTTACTTTGTGCCACTATTGATCGAGGTGGCAACAATTCAGCCATTCAAGGGGAAAAATGCAGGCCTTGGTCCTGCCTGCAGCCTGGTTTAGTCTGAAGAGGACAATGTGAACCTAAGGAACGATTTAATCATGGTGCGACATGAATGTAACTGAAAGGTGGATTTACTGCTGTAATCATTTCATGGTACTTAATTTAATTTTCATGTGCTTTATCGCTAGACTGATTCATCAGGTCAGTGGGAGGGAGGCTTGTACAGTGCAGGTGGTTCAGTTTCCATTGCTGGGTTAGGTATTTAGCAAGGTGCTTTCTTGACTACAGCAGGGAAGAAATGGCTCTGTGTCCGACATGGTGCTGTGGTTTGCAATCTGGGGTTTCTTTAGGGAAAGGCCATTCCTGTGGTCTGTAATGGGCAGTGTTTGAAGTCAGTGTGCTGTGTTTAGGGCAAAACTCAGACTCAACATAATTCATCTTGTGTTCATAAATCATAAACGTGTTAGTGAATCTGATGTGAATTGGGTTAGAGTCACTTCATGTCCAAGGGACCTGTTACCTGCTGGAGGCAGCTCTGAGACTGTTGGTGTTGCCAGTGGCAAAGGTCTTTTAGGGCTGGATCAGGGGCTTAAGAGGCAAAAATGAGACGGCCTAGAACTGTGTCAGTAGGATCCTGCAGCTTCTGAGCTATGGAGCCCAGACGTCCCTCTGGAACTGCACAGAGTTGTGCTATTTGATCTCATCTCTTATTTGGGGAAAAAGCTGCATTTAGTGTTTCTTCTCCTGACCTCCCTGCCTTTTGAGCGTTAATAGCAGTGTTTTCTCAGCCAGAAATGCTGCTCCTTACGCCTCCGCTCCTCAATGTGCGATGTCTCTGGCAGCACATTGTAGGTGTTTGTGCATGCCTGCTATGGTTACTAAGGTAAAGGAAACACAAGCAGCAGCTCAGGGAATGGGAACAGACAAAAAAATCCTCAAAAAATATGGGCATATCCCTTGTTCTCTAGTCTCAGATAATTTTGTGTTGTGTTTGTAGAGCTGCAGTTCAACTTGTGCCATTATTTTCTTTATATTCCTTTTGGACTGAAGGATTTATAGAAATGTAAATCAAACTCTCGATTGAAAAGGCTCTTTTCTCCTCCTTGTTTCTAGGTGTACACCTGGGCTTGCTTTTTGAAATTTGTCACTGAGGTCTGTGCTATGGGCTAGTATCAATAACCTTATGCTGGCAGCCTTCTTGATAATAGTTTTTGAGTTTTTATATGTGTTTTGTTAAACTGCAAGCCAAGCTGTGATTTTTTGGTGATCAGCTGTACGGTTGTGTGAATTTGGGTGTTCTGGCAGGCCAGTTACCTTAGGCATGATTATAGTATCAGTGTAAAATTAACCAACTAAAGGCAAAAGAGAAATACACACATCCTCAATAAACTGGGCCATGTGTAGCTATCCTTGGGGGGGGTGGGGGGAGCCTCAACATCGAGTCTGCCTGCTTCATCCTATCTAATCTTTTAGTGAATCAATCAATGTGAAATTGTACCCCCAAGGAATAATGTAATAGCTGTTTTGTGTGTAATCCCAAAATGGTACTACTGTAGTAGAGTCCTGAAGGGTGTGCTGTCTAAATTGATCAGCAGAGGCTAAATGAAAGCAGACTTGCTGCTTATCTGTAAGATGCAGAGGAGAGGCATTAAGTGATGAAATGTCTAGTTCGGTGTTGAGTGGAAAGCTTGAACGTAAACTTGGTCTTTCTGCATCCCAGCACTTCAAGCGCAAAAGCAGTATCCTGCTAGTGCTCCTTCAGTTTTCTCACTGCAAAAACATGAGATTGTGCTAAAAGGCACTTTAACTTCCATGCTGATGTAGTTTGCTCCAGACAAATGTTTGCATTTTGTTGCCTCTTCCCACCTTCAGTGCTGCAGAAAGTTTGGCTTTTGTTAGTTTTGTTGTTTGATGCTGCTTAAGAGTGCAAAGCCTACACTAACATTGCACTATTCAGTTGCTTTGTTCTTTTCTCAGATTATAATGACAGGGAATTCTGTCCTCACAGCAAACAATTGCCATGTCCCAGTGAGGAGGTGCAGGGAACTCTACTGTATTGCATGGTGTCGGTAACTGTTACTCACTGTGGGTAATCCTGGCACAATGAAAAGAACAACTTAATTTAAAAAAAAACTTTTCTTTTTGCCTTTTTTTTTCTTTGGTTTTTTTTGGCATGCATCAGGAGAGAATCACTTTTATGTACTAGTAGGAGGTTGACCAAGGATTTTTGACACTTTATCAAACACTGTACTGTTGGCTCAGGGAGCTGCTGCTGGCTCTTCTGTAAAATCCCTGGAAGCTGAATGTGAAATAACCACTGGATTAATGCTGGGCAGAGGGGGAGTGGGGGGATTATTCTGGTAACCTTCTGGAATGGATACAAATAGATGAAATTTCCATGTTATAAGATGAATCTTTCAGCCTTTTGCTGTGTTGCTTTGAAAAGAACTTCGTGCAATGCTGCAAGCTTGACAGTTGCTGATACAGTGAATAATTTTTTTCCCCTTACCTTACTAAGGAAAGAAATCTATGTTTGCAGGTCATTTAATGACCTTTTCTTTCATATGTAGATCAAAGACAGTTCAGGTCTGAGCAATAGATATATTTTTTTTCCTATAAAGTTGTAAATCCTTACTTGGATTACGAAGGCTTTCTGTGAACACCAAATGCACTATACAAATTGCAACACTAGTGGGCAAGGCAGTAATTTAAGCTGCCTTCCATGGACCATGGACTCTGTTATTGTCAATCTAGAGCAGGACACAAGTATGTAAGGCATGAAATACACTGTCTTTGTATTTTTGAGTTTGGTTTAAAATAGATTTTCTTCTTTCTGTTTTAACATCTGTTAATTTGGCCCAACCTCCTTGTCTTGCTCTGCCTTTGTAACAGGGGAGATGTAATTTGATAAGAATAGATAGAAATGGATTTTTTTTGTTTTGTTTTAAGTCAGGTTCAGTGGATGCAAACCAGGCCCCATATTTTTTTGGCTGATGATCCACCCAGGCGTTGTTGCCTGAAATCAAACTGCTGTTTGCTTTTCCCAAATTTCTCTCTGGACTCCAGGTCATGGGAGGCACATTGACATACTCATTTATTCGTACATGTATGCATTACAGTCGACTTGGGGAGGTCTAGTTGTGGACAGGGCTGGAGGCTGTGTAAACCAAGCCCAGACTATCAGGCATCTAAACTAATTTTTCCAAGCTGGTATTCAAGTTCTGGCTTGTGGAAACTCGGTATAGGTACTGAAAGCATTCTTTTCCAAGAGGGTGAAGTGTGCTGAGAAGCTGGGAGGATCCCCTAGCCATTAGCGTATGTGAGAAGTGTGGTGTAGGGTCTCCTGTTCCTGAGTGCCTCAAGAAGGTACGTGGCCAGGGTGTGTTAGCATCAGCTTCCCATGCCTTTTTCATCTTCTGTCTGCTTGGATTATATATTCTATGGTGTCAAGGTCTATCTTTTGTGGTAGGTTCACAGAATATCTAGTACAATGTGGCCTTGGCTTCTGCTGGGCCTTTCTGTGATTATAAATAAAAGTAATCCCATTGTGTAAGCAAGATACTGAGTAACTCCTCTAAATTATCTGAGAAAGTGGGTGCAACAGTGCCAGTTTTATTCTCTCCTCTGAACAGGTGCAGCCTCGTGAGGAAATAAAAGGTAGGTAGGGACCAAGTGAGAAACATTGAGCAACAACCAACTGTGATTCAGAAGCAATTTAACCACAATAATTCCTACAGTGCTAAAGATTCCTTTTCCCAGAAATGCATAATATGCTGCGCTCTGCTGTAAAGCTGTTGTCAGCTGACATCATTGTGTTAATATAAGCCTTGCTGTTATCCACAAGATACACAGTTAGAGAGCAGTTCTATGCTGGCTGCTAATTTTTGCTAATGTTCTCCCGATTGTTGAACAACAATATAATAAAGGTATTTCCTGGTTAGTATTTTATTCCTGATGTCTGGTGTGCTCACATTGTGTTAAAAATAATGCTTCTACTATCAGTTCAAATATTACCAAACCAGTGTTTGATTTATTTATAAGAACATAGAATGACCATTTATGAAGAGCCTGCATTGGATACTTCTTGTAGATGCTTTGGTTTCGGTTTTTTTGTTGTGTTTTTTTTTTTTTTTTTCCCCTCTGAGTAGCATTGTAGAAATTAATTGCTTTAAAACAGACTGAACTTCTAGGGAAGATCGGTGTTTAAGATTTTCACATCCTTCCGTGGCACAGATGTGAGTAGGCATGGAATCCATGTCTGCACTTTGTCCTCACAAATGAAATTACTTTGCCTGCAATGAGATTGCTCTAAACAGGGACTTGTGTGAGTCAGTGTTTGCTGAAATGAATCTTCTAAGCTTTTACCACTTAGACCGTATATTTATTAGAAGATATGTAAATGTACATGGCTTCTTACCTGATTTCCTCTTGGCCTCCTGTTTTGTGTTTGATATCCTGACCCTCTTGAAGTCTGTGTGTTTTCCTGTCGATTTCATGGCGACCAAGTGCTTTTTATCGCCTGTCTCTTTCAGAGAAATCACATTAATAATACATCGCTAGCCTGCGAGAACTTCTCCTGAAAGCACACAAAGGCAATCATTTGCCTTGTTATTCTGTAAAATGCAAATTCTTTCCTCATGCAAAAAAAGAAACTTTGTTGAGGTGAATGAAGTGAACAGGGAATTGGTGTTCAAGTACTGTCTCCCCAATGCGAAAGGAACATTGTGCTATCATTGAGATTCTCCTGTTTTTTCTTGGAGATGTGGTATTGAATTTGGAAATAGAATTTGAACAATTTTCAGCTGAACATCTCACTTTTATGCTTGCTGAATAGATACAAACCCTTATTGTTTAATGGCTAGATTCACTTTTAACTGTATAGAGTTTTATAAAGGTAAGATAATAGCTCTGAAAAAGTAAGACTTTTTTTTCTAGACACTATTTAATTTACCATAATTATATTAAGTGCTAAATTGAAAGAGGCTTTTCTAGTTAATATGAGGATAATGAGTAGTTGTGCATTATTAGCATAGCCACAATGAGGGAAGAAAGAAGAGATTTAAGTTTTGCTTCAGAGAGAAAGTAGTCTGCCTGAGTGTGGTCCTTAATAATTTATTTTCCCCTCTCTATTGCTGACTCCCAAGTTTTGCTAGAATAGCTTTCTGCCCTTTGTACCTCAGGGACGTAGCAGATATTTGAAAGGAAACAGTAGGCGCTCCAAATGAAAATGTCTGTGGGAATCGAGTGAAGGAGCAGATTGCACCTTGAAGCCGAGCCTGGAGCTCCATAAGCAGGGGAACTGCATGGGAAGTGCTATTGCAGGAGTCAGCTCTGAAAGCACTGGGCTGTAGCATGGCTCTCCAGAGGCTGCTGCTCCCTCCACGCTTCGCCCACGCTGCAGAGCAAGGTGTAGGTTGCTGCTGTGTTGTGCTTGTGGCAAGCTGGAGCAGCTCGGGCTGGCCGGGCTGCAGGCCGCTTCCCTCCTCTTTGAGGCCCTGAGCAAGTCATGAGGTGCACGGAGTTGTGTATCGGCTGAAAACTCACCAGCTCTTTGTTTTGGCATGTTTGGTGCAAATGAGAATGGCATCTTTATGCTTTTAATGTGGAGCTGCTGTAAGCACGCTCTCGCTCTCCGTGTGCATAAAAGTGATTTATTTGGGACAGGATTTCACTGGGTTTTCAGAAGTCAAAGCTGTCAAGGGGAAACCAGAGCATTTCCTTGGTTTTTCACCTCTGTACTTTGGGGTCCGAGACACCACTTCTCTGCAGAAGTCATCCACTGGCTTCTCTTGCTGTCTAGGGCTGCTGCCAAGCTGATCCCCAGGGGCTTGTCCCGTACAAACATTTGTCTTCTGGGAATTACACTTGAGCCGTTCTCTTACCTCTTAAAGTCTATCAGAGTGTGTGTGATTGTACTTGACACTTGTGGTCTGGGCTGGATGTGAACCTCTGGGGAAAGGCAGTGTGTGAATTACTTAATCTCTTGAGTGTTCCAGTCCCCTACCTAAAAAGCATTAAGCAATACGGGGCTTTTTGCTTGATTTTATAGAGGGTCTGTGTCAGCCTTACTTGAACTTCAGAAAGCTGAGTATTTTGAAATTTTTAAAAGTTCATAACCTTGTTCCAGATTTCTATTGCAATATGGGAAACTTACACCATTGTAAGCAGTGTGTGCTTCTCAGAAATATTCCCAATAAATGTTCTGTTTTCTTGTCTTCCCTCTCTCCTTCCATCCCCCCGTTAATTTGGTATTTCTGGATTCAGACAGGTTGAGGCAATGAAAGTAGGATGATTTTGTGGTTAAGGCCTTTGGCTTTGTATCCAGGAGACCGATGTTGGTTCCTGCTGCCATCGCAGGCCTTGTGTAGCTGTGGGGAGATGGCTCACACCCCTGCACCTCTGTCTGCATTGGGAAAATAATGAGCAGAAAGTAAGTTCTGGGGTTGCGTTTTTATTTATTTTCTTGTGTTGCTGGCCTACAAGACTGTTATGAGGGTAGGGAGAGGGTCTGATCTCTTCTCTGTGTCATTTGGCCTTGTCTGCCTGTCCTGTCTCAGCCAGAGCATGCCTACGTACTCTCTGAATAAAGCTAGTGGGAAACCTTCACGCCCCTATCTTTTTTTTTTTTTTTTTCACTGCCACTTTTCTGTCCTGCCCTTTGCTTTCATTTAACGTCAAAATTAAATGGTGAGTTAAATAGTGTAGCTCTTAATAATGTCTTGAAAATGAGCTGAGCTGCATACATAGATGGTGCCCGTAGGAAGCCTGGAATGGTACTGTAGTATGTTTAATATGCAGTCCTGCTGTGCTCTAAGCTGTTGGCTCAGTGAGTCCATCCTAGATGAGCCATAGATGAGACGCCCAGTACTGTAAATACCTGTACTCTTTAGTTTTGAGTACCAGAAAATGAAACAGCATACGAAATAATAAAAAAAGTTTTATTTTACTGAAGTCAGTAAAACAGTTTTTTCTTCAGGCTAATTTGGAAATGGACCTTAGAAGAATTACGTGGGGATTAAATGCAGTGTTTAGGTGCTAGAAAAGTTTTAACAATCAACGCAAGCTGCCCATTGCGGGCTGCCCTGCTGTCTGCTTGTAGTGCAGTGATGTGCAGCACTCGGGCAGCCTAGAGAAAAGGCTCTGCAGCACTTGGCGTGGTGATCTTGTAAGGTGCTTATGTGGTGAGTAAGTGGGCTCAGGCAGGAAGGCTGGAGTCTGCTTTTTTGAACAGTTCAGGGGTTTTTTGCATCCTGGATTTTTAAAGGCAAAAGTATCAGTCGTGTTGATCTTACTTGACTTTGCATCTGCAAGCCACAGGATTTTAGCCTGGGGTTCTTACCTCATGTCTAGTGATTTCTGGTTAAATTCAGCATATATCTTAGGCATGCAGTGCATTTTGATTTTTGTTGGTGATTCTTTTGTGTTCTTCAGCAATGTGTGGAAAGGGTAATTATCTTTACAATAAAAGATGTGTACTTTCCCTCTAATCTGGCTTTTTTTTAGCTTCATTTTTTTCCAGCTTTCTGACATCTTTTCCCTGTAATTGCAGTCTATGATCAGATGATCCTTTAAGTATCTTTGTTTGGTTAAGTAGGTTGAACACCTTAAATCTCACATTGCAGTTGATTTAAGACCTGGAGACAGTGTTGTGGTTTTTTTGCTGGGTCCTTTCCAATTTTTCATTATACAGTATTTCAGGTAAAGGTAAAGATTGCATGTGTTATGCCAGCAGTGATTTTGCAGCTGCCACATGCAGAAGTAAGGCTCTATGCTGGCTCTTGCTGGCTTTGGTTCACACACACCTCCCCCTTGCCCCCCTTGTTAATGCTTCCAGGAACTGAGCAAGCCCTGTTCACCCATGGTGTTGCACTTGACATCCAGGCTCTGTTGGTTATCTGTAATTCTTTGTAAACCAGAGCCATTTTGGAAAACTAAGGTATGTGTCTGGAAAGAGAGGAGGGGGTGTTTTGGTCTGGTATGTATCAACACAAGGTTATTTATCACACATTGTGCTCTCTGCACTCTTAATAATCTGCAGATGTTTTGCCAGTAATAAAAAGGTCAAGGAAAAAAGTTGCTTCCTACAAATCATGGCATTTGATTGTTCTTATTATTAAACAGACCATGGTTTCCTTGCAACGAAATTTCAGCGATCCACAGCTTTGTTAAAGGTGAATTATCAGCTGGTACAAATACATGGGAATAAAAGATAGAGCAGCTTTCCCAGCCATCCTTTGTATGCCACTGGTCCCTGTTCCAGTGACTTGTCCTTTTGTGAAGTAGGGTATAGGGAAGATGAAAGAAAAAATGTGCCTTGAACATTGAATACAATAGCGAAAAGAAATGATGGGAAGTCGATACTTGGAAAATTAAACATTAAGTTGATTTAAAAGGCTTCTAGAGTCATCTCTCTGCTCTCAGGCTCACAAGATCTTATATATGCTTATTTTTTAGCAGTGGTTTTCCATGTTACCTATTAAGAATCCTCTGTTACTTCCCAAGTATAGTAATTCACTGAAATACAACATTACATCTTATTTTTTTCTTTGCTTCCAAACTTACTGATTTTTGTCTCTGAGATGCCTCAGTTTGAGATGGCAATGCTGTTTTTCTTGTAACCCCAAATGGCCCTTACTGATACAGAAGTCATACTGTTGGAGGCAAGGCTGTGGCATAAATATAGCAGTAGTGGTTGGGCAGCGGATGAGCGTTGGCAGTCAAGTTGGAGGTTCTGTAACACCAGCCACGATTGGGAGCTTGGGTAGGTCTGCAGGAGCTCGAAGGGAAAGGTGCTGGCTTCTTGCAGGGTTACTATTTGTGGGGGCAGCAAGCACTTGTGGCAGGCTGATGAGTTTTAGTGCTGTGAATTAGGCTAGTTTGTTATTTTGTACAAAGAGGTAGCACAGCTGGTGTATTTTTGTTAAAGGAAATGAACAAAAGTGTCTTCCAGGGAGTGCTGGCTTGTTTCTCTTGTAACTGGGCATTTGCTGCTATCCCTCCTGAAAGCATCTCTGTAGACATCTGAGAATGCATGCCTAGGGAGCTGAATTATAACAATTATATAGCTACAGTGGGCAGAGGAACTGTGTGTTGCAGTTCTTACTACCAAACCACCCTCAAAATGAATTTGAATGTAAATGCTTTCAAAAAAGGGAGTATTGAAAGGTCTGGATTGGGGGAAACAGCATGTATAGTCTCTGGCTGAGCCAGGTTTTTTAGCATCCTACAATGTCATTACATGAACGTCCAGTGGGCAGAAGGTGCATATTTAGCTGCCCAAGGATTCAATATTGCTATTAATTGGCTCTGGAAACAAGCCAGGTCCACCTGAAATGGATTTATTTCAAAAAGTGCTATTTTGCCATTTAAATTACTTCAGCCAGTGTCCTCTTGGGCAGCTCAGTAGGTTTTACTTTTATAGAGAGCATTGTATGTGTTGGGACTCTGCATGTATTGGTCTTGGCAATGGCTGTTGCGTAGTAAAATGCTGAAATGTGCTGGAGCTGGAGTGAGCTGCTGGCTCTGCAAGGATTGAAGGAGGATTCCCAGCTTCCTGCCATCCCAAGGGATATGGGAAGTCACATTCATGCCTGCTTTTCTAGCCTTTTGTATTTAAATGTTTTAAAAGCTTATTGTGCTTACGCAGTTCAACACAAGGTGTTTCTATACTTCCTTTCTGCCAAACACATTGCTCTTCAGCAAATGCGTGCAGGGTACCTAAACAGACTTCTTGGAAAACACCTAAGGATTTACATTTAGCACACGAAGTACAAAAACCTTAAGCTTTAAAGTTAAAGTGTCTCTTTCCTGGGTTGACTTACATCTGGGGGTCATTCTGTCCTCTCCAAGGCCATTTCTACTATAAGCAATTTCCCTTGTGAAAGCATCCAGCGCTGCTCTGTTTGGGTTTGCGTGCTGGTCCTCCTGCTTTCTGGCGTATGCCTGTCGCAAAATGCAGTCATTTCTACTCCTGAAGTCTTTATTTAGCCAGCAGTGTCTTGAGGCAGGCTGAAGGAGAAAGGTGGCAACTTTGAATGAGACTGGAGAAATGGTCCTGATTTCAGGAAGGTCCAAGCTGAACAGGAAGGGAGCAGGTGGGCAGGGCGCTCTGGGGCAGACACACTGTGTAGTGCTGGCCCCTGCGTACACGTGGCTGGGATATCTTTTGTACGAGTGAGTCTGATGTTACATTTCTTGTTAATCAGATACCAGTGTTATCTCATCCTGGGAATTTCTGCGGCTTGTCTCCACCCGGGTTTAAAATTGGCCTTAATGAGCAGCTTCTGGAAAGTGGGGAAAAAAGTATGTCATGGTCTGCCACTGTTTACATTCACGATTGATTTACTGGGCCTTTTCTTTCTATTTTCACCGGGTATTCATAGACTTTGGATGGATCGTTAGCAAAAAAAACAATTATCAGTTGCATTTTTTTCAAAAATGTAATTAAAGGAAATGTCTTCCACTTTATTTAAAACCTAATAATAAATCAGGCAGTTATGCAAATGTCAGAAGCCATCTCATTGGTCACAGAAAAGAAAGATGGAGCCAAAGAAAGGAAGGCAGGGTAATACCATGGCATTCAAAACACTTTTTTTTTTGTTTTCATTCAGATATTTTTAGCTAATGGTGATTTTTTCCTTTGAGTTGATGTGTTTTGTCAGTGCTAGAAGCTGCCGGTGTAGATGTCTGTCCCAGGGAAAAGGTAGCAGTTGACATTGAATACATTCCAGGGACTGCCAGATAAAATGATGTGAAGGAAACATAAGGAATGCTTCAGCAGCTCTTCTTATTAGTAGTAATAAAATCCAGATTAAAAATTGCAGCCTCATTTAAATCAAGGTTTAATTCGACTTGCAGTAGTCTGGAGCCTTTATTTCCACAGCTACCTTTCTGCTGCTTCAGACACCCCACTTGGGTCGACACGTATGTTACTTTCCTTGGTTTGGTGCAGTCCTTCCCAGGAGAGGTGGTCTAAATACTTTCAAGTAAGTGGTAAATTGTTTCCAATCTCTCCTTGCCTTAAAATGGATTTTTTTTTTATTCTGTTTATCCATTTAGGCCCCAATCTAAATCCCATTGAAATCATCAGGAGGAGGGGGACACACAAAACAAACAATGGGAACAAGAAGTAAATCAAGCCCATGGGTTGTACTCATGGCTTGACTATGTAAAGGCATTATCTTCGTACACATTTGAGCTTTCATTCTGGTCTTGCTTTCTCTGAGCCGTGCATGCGTCATGGACAGTGTGGTGCAATGGAGCTGCAGAATGTTGGGGACCTGCCATGTTTCTAGGTGTTTGTAGTACCTTTACTAGGTATTTATGAATTTTCCAGTGTGCAAGAGAGCAGCTGCTCCGGAAGTGAAAAATAATGCAAAGTGTGTGTAAAATTGGGGCAGAGAACCTTCCCCTGCCTCCCCAGGACACACAGAGTTCGGGTAAGGTACCTTGTGCTGGAAAGGTTTTCTTCCGTGAAGTTTTATTTGCACACTGGACAGCGCTGGCTGGGTATGTATTCAGCACTGTCCCTTCTCTGGGCAAGGACGGCTGGGAGCAGCGATGCAACATCCGTTTTCAAAAAAAAATAGCGCTAGACACACAGAAAAATCCTGTTCCTTGCAGGATAAATGAAGGCAGCCCCAAGACTGCTATAATTTGTATGCTTTCCTTTTTTCATGCTGTCCCTGGGGAAAATAACAGCGTGCCTGCTCAACGTCCAGAGATCTGCTGCGCCAAAGCAAATAATTGCGGCATGTGGCAAGCAGCGAAGGCACCAAGGTGTTTGATGGATAAGCATTCCTCTCTCAAGCAGAGAGGTATTTGTGAGAAGCTAGTAATATACAGTGGTTGAAATGGCCCAAAATTCCTAATCAAGTTGGCCAGCAGAGACTTGAACAGTTGGTGCAGGAAAAGAAATCTCTGCAGATAAATCAGGTTGGCACCTAAATAATTGCAGGGCCCTGAGCAGGCCATATTAGCATTTTGTCTTGGGTGGATGAAGTGAGGGAAGATTCCATTGTGTGGTGACGAACACCTCCCCCAGCTCCTTCCCTTCCTGTTAGAGCTGCCTCAGTTCATCTGAAACAGGATGCTTGGCGTGTTACGCTGCTGCTGAGGTTTGGTGTTGCAGTAGTGTGCCAAAGTCCTTATCCTTGATCAGGGCAAGATGCTGCTCAAACAGGTCCCGAGAGCTGGGGGTGGAGGATGTTAATAAGCTGGATGGAGAGCTGGAGCATCATTGTGGATGAGTGTGGCTGCTGAAGAAGCTCTCCAGAAGTGAGAGCAGTTGCAGCTAGCTGTGAGGGCAGACAGGCTCCTGTGCTGTAATGTAATTACAGACTGGTGTTTTAATTGCTGCTACTTGCTTCAGAGGTGTGCTCAAAATTAAGAAGGTGCTTTAGAATAGCAGCATTTAACTTATTTCTGTGATCTGCTTGCTTTTTAATTGGTCTGGGCTGGGATTTACCAAGGGAGGCTTCCTGAGCTATATAGATCCCTTGAAAGGGTGTGGACACTGGGTTCCTAACTCTCCTGGAGGTGATTTGATGTTCCCCCTACACCAGAGTAATCTGGCTTCTCTGCACACTCAGTTGTGCAAGCCCACTGCATCCCATGTATAAAATCCAGCAACTGCTTGAGCTGATCTGCGGGAGAGCTGGCCCACCTCCTTTCTGTTGCATAAACCAAGAGACATCCCTGGGGGCCGCATGATTGCTGGATGTAAGGCAGGAGGGGAGAGGGTGCAGCTGGAGGGAGAGGGGGAAGCCTAGGTTTGCGCGGTTGGGTGGGGCATTGAACTGCAGCCCTGGGAAAATTGCTGGTGGGAGTGTAGACAAGACTGCCCTATTTCAGAGCTTCTAGCCGTTCTTCCAGCTTTTTTTTTTTTCTAAATTTAAATGAGACAGACAGCTCAAAGCTGGAGAGGCAGATTGCGTGCAACTAGATGTTCAAAATCAAAGCTCTGGTATGCAGGGGCAGTCAAAATAGCTGGGACAGTGCTTCCCAAAAAGTTTTTTGCTCATCCATTTGTTAGGGATAATATTGTATATCCAGGAAAATATTGTCAATTTCGGAGATCCCGAAGTTGTTAGAAATTATGACGCTCATTTTAAAAATACAAACTTCTCAAGATGGGGGAAGGAGGGGTGCTAAGGAACATTCTTTACTGTTATTTTTTAAAAATTCTAGCTTATGTTCCACGCAGACTTCCAAGCTTTTCTCTCGAACCAGAAGAGGTTTTTTTCCCCCTGGCTTTTACTAACAAACAGACATTTTTTCAAAGCAATCCCCTGAGGTTTAAAAGAAAAAAAAGTACTGTGAAATTGATTACAAAATGGCAAATCATAGCAGCCCTAGTTAAAACACAAAATAGAGCCAACATCTCTTTAGTATCCTCTTTTACAATCCCGAAACCATTCAAGTTTGCGAATAGAGTAGCTTTAATGTCAGAGAAAGCCATTTACTCAGTAGGAGAACAAAATATATTGGACTTAACTCCAACATAATATTATGAATGGATTGTAGACCTCTCTGTTGGCATGTAAACCGTGTGGATACATGCAGATAAGGGCATGGGTATAGGTTTGTCCATAGGAAGAGGTCTACCGGCACACTTACCTGTGGTCTGGAAGCGAGGTAGCTGTGCATGCGGGTGGTCCTCCTGGGCTGCAGCATCTCCTTCCTCAGGAGGCAGGCAGAGTACGTAGCAATGTGCATAACTGCATCTGGTACTTAGAGCAGCGTGCTTGCAGGTGTCTTTTATACAGCGTTGTGTATGCTTTTGTTCAATTAATATAATCCATCTGCCGACTTCATTCAGGATAACACTCTTGCCAATTGATGTGGTGGTAATTAAAGTCACTGTTACACATTATGTACTCCTGTTGTACATTATGTACTCATTGGAGGAAGAAGGGAAAATAGGTGAGGAAACGCTAGCTTTGAAGAAGAGGAGTGGCGATGCCAATTATCTTGGATGAGTTGTTCAGTGACAGTTAATCCATGTGAGTGAAAATAAGTCCTCTGTGATGCTGTGCCAAGGTCAGGAATTTGAACTCTATTTCGAGCGTGAAAGTTACAGTCTTGCAGATTAAAGCTCCTTAGAAGAAAACATCTTTATTGCATAAATTGTGCAGAGCTTTTCCAACTCTGTCATCCATGTAATAGTCTCCCCTTGATGCCCAGAAAAGGACTGTAGCAGAGTAGAGCTAAGACCCCCTCAGATGAAGGGTTCAGCATTGCAGGGGTGTAACAGAGGGGGTTTGTGAGACTTGTCTTAGTGTGGGTATGCCCATGTGCATGTGTATGCGCACAGGCAGCCAGAGAAGATCAAGTAATGTGTGCACTTGATCTTGTGGGAGAGCAACTACTGCAAAAATACATTGTCCTTTGCCGTCCATGGTGACAACAGAGCTGTACTGATTTATACCACCCGGAGCTCCTGCTCAGTATGCTGCTACATTTTTACCAGGTGGAAAATGGTCAAGTTCAGAAAGGTGACTGACTTTACTTTGTCCATGTTTTCTCATTTTGCAGATAGGATTGAGTCAGCACTTGATATGCTGGAGGTTCAGCTAATTTCAATACAGTTCTCCTGGTAGCTGGTAATTCGGGGTATCTGGTTCATCCATATGAATCACTCTATTGTGCAAAACAAGGTCATTTTGCTCTTTGTCTCTACCTTCTATCTAAAATCAGGCACCATCTCGTCGACATTTTGTTCAATATCTGTGAAATCATTTTCAGTTCAGTTCATATTTGGGTTATATGTGTCTGTCTGTGTCGTGTGTCGTCATCCCTCCTTGCCCTCCGTTATTGGCAGTTGTATTATATAGGCTATCCAGAAACTGACATTTCATTTTAGTCTCTGAAAAATAATGCTATAAATTCCATGATAGACCGCAGTTTGTAGGACATGTGGTCTGTGATGCTAACCAAGGAGATGCCCCTTTATTTCATTATGTTGGCATTGCCGATATATAATCACACCCATGTTAGTACATATTAGTACCGTGTATTTTAATATCCATAGCAGAGTATAAATACAGTGCTTTCTATATATAGCTTTTTAGTCACTTGATATAAATGGTACTGTTTTAATGCAGAGACTGCCATGTGTTCACTTGCCTGTACAGATGAGCATGTAAGGTCTTGGATGTATGTGGAATGTCGCTGACTTCATTATCCACTTGCATTGGTGTGCTTGAATGAATGAGGCCTCAGTATATATAATGCCTTTGTATAGTTTACACTTGCCTCTCCTGGAAAGTGTGTATGGAAGGGAGTTGATGGCCTTAAAGATAGTTACCTGCAAGCGTTAGGGGCTTGTTCATTACAAAGAACAAGTTGGACGGATTGCTCCTTTAAATATGAAGTATTGCTGGAGCTCGGCACCATCAGTACTTCTAGTGCAGTCTGAAAGCAAACATTGAAGCTCTGAATTCCTTTGCAAAACAGGATTACTGTGTTCTAGGCAGCCTCGCTGGCCGGTCCCTCCACCAGCCTCAGGGTCATCCACCCTTTGCAGCGTGGGTGCTCTGGCTGCCAGCCTCTTCTCTCCTTCGCTCTTCCCTGAGCTCTCCAGCGCAACCTGATAAATTAGTCCTTCCAAGTTAATTTGTTGTGGGAAATCGCTCCCAGCAGCTTCTTTCCTTATTGCTGATCCATCCCAGTGAAAGTCGCTACCGCTTGACTCTTTTCTAACCTATCTCTAAGTAATTTCTGTCTGTCTCAGTCTTGTACCTTTTTTCCCTTGCATCTTTGGGATGATACCCCATTCTGTCACTGAGGCACTGTGAGCTTAATTAATATGTACCAAATTCACTGGAGGGCTGTGTTTGGTCAGGGGTAAAATACTGTTGTCAAACAGTAGGTTTTTTTAAAGTGGAAATAGCCCACTGTTCACACATAATTGAAACCAGGCTTTTTTGGAGCGTCTCACTTGGACAGGGATCTGCCAGTGCTGGAGAGGTGTGAGTACAGATGCACCCTGTAATTGCATAAATGCAGAATGGATCTAAAGGGGACAAAGTCTATTAAAGTTATATTTTGGAAGGTAGGATTGTTGTTAGGGTTTTGAGGTTTGGGGTTTTTTTAACTGTTTGTGAACAGAAAATCTGCTATTGCTCTGAGAAGCCTTGTGTGAGTGTCCCTGAGAGGGGATGGGCCTGGGCAGGTTTGAGGAGGAGGCTTGGGGCTCCCTTTGCTGCTGGTGGACACCGGTGCTCATGCCATGGCAAGCACCAGTGCTGGGTCGCATGCACCAAAGCCAACTGGGCAGAAGGGCAATGCAAATCAGATAAAGCAGGTTCTTGAACAGATTGAGCTCAATGCTTTACTAAATCAGAACATAAATGTCAAATTCCTTATAAATACCAGGCAGTGTGCAGCTGCATTGAGCTACTGTAGTTGCTGTGGTCTGTTGGGTGGGAGAGCAGGGTTGAGATGTCCCCACACGAGCTAGAAATGTGGTGGTGGTTCTTCTCAAAAGCAGTTATCCACATTTCCCCCCAGCCTGAGGCGATGGGTCACCCCTTCTTAGCTTGGTGAAGAATGTGTCCAGTCAGCATGGGGGGAAATCCCAGAATAGTCCAGAAGTGCCAAGCATGCAAGCACAATACTGGCATTGGCAAATCAGCATGAATAGTTTTGGAGTGCTGTAATGTGGGCTGCAAATTGCAAGGCTGACTCCTCACAAAGACCACAGATCCATCACTTTGAAATGTCAGGCATTTGTCACCCCAAATAGGCTTTTGTCGTCTTTTTCCATACACAATACATGGAATTTTTTCTTTTTTGCTTTGTGTTATGCAGTATAATTGGAGAAGAGTCTGGGCAGTTCACACTGAGAAGCTCAGCTAGGAAGAAAGGCTCCTTCATAGTAGGTCGCTGGCCAAAGACATGCAGGCACAGTTGAGTTGTGATTGAGGCAGCTTTTGGGACTCCCAGGAGGGTGTTAAGATGCTCTCCCCTCTCTGCCCACTGCAGTGCTGTGAATGTAGGGTCTGGGAGAGCCACTACTGAGCAGTTGTGTCTAAGCCCAAAACCTAAATTCCCCTTTTTAGTGCCTTGAGTCATGGCCCAGGCTGTCACATTTGCTTTTTCAGTGACTGGATTATGAGACTGAGTGCTGTCCCTCCAGTTTACCTGCATGAATTAGGCATGTATAGATCTTGTGCAAAACCACAGTATGCAGCGTTAGTAAGAGGGAGCTGCAATCCCCCTTGAGATCTCTGTTGTGGTGGTTTTTCTGAGTCTTGATTACATGAGGTGTGGTCCACGTGTGCGTTACAAGTCTCAGAAAGGAAAGAAAACTCAAGTCACTATTTTTACGCACATGCTTGTACCACCAGGAATATAGCGCGTACCAAGTGTAATACATACATAAGTTCTCATCTAGTTTTGAGGTTGAGGGCTGTGTTGTGCATGGTGCAGTAGGTGTGGATTCAGGGTTTTTCCAGTAGGATTTTTGTTCAGATAACGGTTGTGCTTTGCAGATACAGTCTCCACTTGCGGAGTAATCTCTGCTTCCTTGCTCTGTTTCATGTTGTGGAGCAGTCCTGGACTATGCACACTGGATTACCTTCAGATGAAACTAAATCGTGCTGATGATAACCAAAAGAGACAGCCCAGAGTAAAACCTGTCCTGTAACATGGTTCCCTAATCGGGATTCATCTGCAGTCTCAGTAATTACAGTTCATGAGTTTGGATCTTCATGTTTGCGAAAGACATCAGCCCATCAGCAGTCTTGGAGAAATCAGCCTTGTGTTAAAGTCATTGGCCCATGTGCTGTGTGGGAGCCTGGGGGAGACAGGTTGTCCGAGGGCCTTTCACAACGTGGTGGAAGATTAATAGGTAGGGTTGAAGTATTGTGGGTTATCGTCTTGCTTCTAAGTCCAGCCCCAGCTGAGCGGGACGTTTTTAATGTGGTCACTGATGTTGTTGAGTTCTGACCTACAAATGTCAGAGCTCAGTTTTGTTCTCATGGGTTTTCTGTGCTCCAGGGCAAACTGGAGGGCTTTTAACCTGCTCAAAACTGGAGTTCAGTATTTATGCTTTGTCAGAGTATTTCTTGTGCTGTTTCAGTGTAATTATTAGTAACAAATATCACAGAAGAAACACAGGATACTGAAAGTTATTTTGGCAGCAAAGTGCATGAAGAGCAGACATTAATTTGTAAATTTAATCTCTAAATATGCTTTTTTCCTCTTAGATTTGGAATCTTTCCTGAATCAATTAATTTCAGGTAGAGAAAGCGTGGGTTGATGTGTTTTAGGTTTTTTTCTTATCTTATCATTCTTCTACCCTTCTGGATTAGCTTCATGTGCACAAGTCGCTTCTGTGGAAGAAGGTGTACCAACCGAACCACCTCCACCCTCCACTTTTTTTTTTTTTTTTTTTTAAGGTATGAACACAAATGCTTCTTCCTCCTTTACCAGGATCGGGGGCAAGAGCACTGTGTAACTCCCGGTGAGTGCCAGAGGGAAGTGGATGTGTCACTGTTAATGGCAGGCTATCCAGCACTGAGGGGCACGCGAGAGTAGCCTTTTCTGAGCAAGGCTGCCATGCCCTTCTCAGAAATGTTATGCAAGGCCCCTTTTCATGTGCCAGCATCCCTTTCCAGTAAGTTAAAGGAAAACCCAGCAGCTTTTGCTTCCAGGATGAGACTCGTGAAGGGAAGAGTGTATTTCTGTGAAGACGTTAAGTAAGTAAAAGCCCCACATCCAGGCATAACTTTAGTAGAATAAAAGAGGATTCCACCCCCACTCCACCCCCCACGTATTTATATAGGTTTGGCCTATTGCGGTTTCTGGTTACACAGGAGCTGCACAGTCAGACTTCCAAGACACCAGGACATGGGGAAGGATGTTAGTATCCCGTATCTCATGTGGGATAAGGTCCTTTTGGTTGCAGTGAGGTGCATAGGTGTTAGTGGAACAGCTCCAGCTGACCTCAATCCCAAAATCATCTTTTTATGCTGCAGCTCTCTGCTGATAAAGTCCTTATTGGTGTAAAATGTCATATGGACCAGAAGCAGCTGTGAGCTGCAAAAGGTTACATTTTTATCAACAGCTTGAATTTTCTTATTTTCATGTTGGGTGAACCTGTTTTAAATTGGGACAAGCAGGAACACTGACTGATAGCTACAGGATGCTCTGAGGTTGAATCTATACGAGCAGATTTACAATTAATGAAAGCAGCAAGGCTTGTCGCTGAACTCCTGAGGAGTAATGATGGAGCTGCTCTTCAGCACTCCATGTATTAATGCAAACAATACTGCAAGAAATAGGTTGCTGTGAGGAAACACTCTGATCCTTTTTTCTTTAATATGTTCTTTTTTCTTCTTCTTTTAAATGGTTGGGGGTTTTTTTTGGTTTGGGGTCTTTTTGGGGGGTTTTTTGTGTGGGTTTTTTTTTTTTTTAATTTTGGCAGTTAGCAAGTAGAAAGTTGTTCCTGCTGGGCTGGAACAGGCTGGTGTAGTCTTAAGTTGTTGCTTGTTGACTTATCCTTGCACAACTCCCAGCAAAATGTACTGTAGGCTTTGCTCCAGCTGGCTGAATGCCCCATCCTCTGTGAGGCACAAATTGAATTAAGAAACAAAGCTATTTTCTACAGTCTGGCTGTTGCTACTCAGTCAGACACTGTTAAAAACCATTTTAAACATGGATCCCAAAGCTGATTTCATGTCAAGTACAAATAGGCGCTAGAAAGAGGTACCTTAAGGTTGAAAGTAGTGTTTATTTTTCTCATCTTCAGTGCCAGCTTTGGAATGTCAACATAGCCCGTGTCCGGGGTAGACTTGCCTGGTAATAAATACTTCCACGTATTATTCTGGTGCCTGTATTAGCAGCAGGGATTCTTGGAGATCTTGGCTTACTTTTGAGAATTAAAATTCAGAAAATCAGGATCTGAGTGTTGCCAGCATATCTACCTACCAAACAGCTTCAAGGTAGGTGTGGGATGAGGCTACTTAGCTTTGTGAATTTGCCTTCCTTTGTTCTGTATCTCTGGGACTTGCTGGAAAGTAAATCTGCTTTTTCTCAATCTGCATTATAAAAGGAAGCTCTCTTGTTATGTCTCTGCATTTCTGTTTTCTCTGGACCCCTCCACACACACAAATCTGCAAACTGTAATTACTGTGGAACAAAGGCTCTTCTCCTCCTCTGTGTTTTTGACAGCACCAGGTTTTAAGCCCCCTCATGGTGATAGGAGTGGTGCTGAGCAGGGAGGCCACAATGCAACCCTAACTTGGCGTTGGGGCTCCCATCCAAGCGCTGGCAATAAAGACAGCCTCTCCTGAGCTGTGGGGATGGAAGAGCCTGGGAGACGAAGTGCTCTTTTAGTAGATGTATGAGTTCAAACAAAATAAAGTGAAGCTGTCAGCCCTTTCCCCAGACACACTGGTGACCTGAGGTCAATGCTGAGTCTGGACGCTACCTCTGGGAGCCTGGGAATCCAGAGGTACGTTTCTCAGCTGACCCAGGCTGCTTCTCAAGGCTGAAATGAATCTGTTGTGGTGGTAGGGTTTATTGATTAGCTGCCAAGGTGTATACTGGTGTGTCAATGGGGAAAGGTCCCACATGAAGATGTATCATAAAAATTGAATTACCACTCCCCTAAGGTCATGAAATAAGAAGCTTTCTACTGTGGAGCTCTGGGGGAAGTGATTAATGGGGACCTTGGAAATCTGAAAGCTGCACCTGTTGACTCTATGAGCTGAGAGGTCTGACATCCCTACAATTGCAAGCTAGTGGGAAGCATGAGATAGCATTGCTGCCTTGGCCTCTCCTCTGTAATCTCCCCCCTCCTTCGTGGCTCAATCCGATCTCAAGATGGATCCAAAATATACATACAAGCTGGAGAATTCCTGAGCAAAGAGTGTTCTTCCTTGCATCCCTGTGTTGTATCTGCACCAGCTCTGTGAAGTAAATGAGATGTGCTTTGAGGAGCAGAAATGTTTAAATGCATTTAGTAGTGTCTTAGCTTCTTTATTGCTTTTTCTCCTCTGTTCTTCTCAGAAATAGTGAGTGGTCGGATCATGGTGTTGCTATGGTGAGTTTTAAGACACGCTTTTGATCATAGTTGATAGGAGCCAGCCAGCATATTAATTCTAAGCTGTCCATGTGATTCCAGACCAAAATAAATCTCTCTTGCTACTCTTAATTTTCTTGAACGCTTAGCCTGCAAGCTCACAAACTACTTTGTCTTATTATGCTGCTCTGAGAAATTGGATCAGGTTTGATATTTCCTTTTCTCATCGGAGCAGCAGCTGGCAGAATTAAAGCAGAGTTTCTTTCCATTTGTGAGAGTAGTGGTCAGGGCACTGTCTTCCTCGGAACTGACTTTGGCAGCCCTTTAAGATTGGGAGTAAACAGTACTTAAAGAGATGGGAGGGAGGAGGAAGGCTCTGTGTGGAGAAACACGAGGTACCACGAGTGTAGACTTAGTGATTTAAATTGCTTATACCCTCGTCTCTCACTTTTTCAGTCTTCCTGTTGCACCATTCACTTGCACTGAAGTGCTTGTATTTGCAGAAGTAGTGTCCCCAGAATTGGGGTCATCTTACGTGAACGAGTATTTGCTGATGTGAGTAAATGGCATACTCAAGCCCTGGCATTTGTGTTGATATATTCCGTAGTGTGGGGAAGTGTTGTGCTGCTCAGTATTGACTCCTCCAGCCAATTCAGAAGTGGAATTAATTGGAAGGAGGAATCTTGTTTGATTTTGCCTTTGGTAGTAGTTGCAAGAAAAGGCCCTGGCTATTTAATGTGAACTTCTGGGTATGTGAAATGAGATGCTGAGATTCCTCCCTTGAAAATCAATAGCAGAAGTCCTACTACAGATGAAGGAGATGAGGTCAGATGGTTTTGTCCCAGCAAGCACAATTAAGTCTACAAAATGATTCAGATATAAGTATGTCTTGAGTGGCAGCTCGTCCCTTCTGCCTCATTTATGTTGGCCAACAAGTTTTCCATAGCTCCAAAGCCTTACTGAATCGCTGAGGTCTCCTCACTGAATTGAAAGCAAAAGCCTTGCGAAAGTCCAGGGGGGCTTGAGCATCACCCAGTTTTAGGCAAATATCTGGAAATTATTGATTCATTTTATAACTTGCCTGTATTACTTAAAGATGATGCAGGAATGACTGAATTTGTGCATGAATGTGGGAGCAAGTGCTGTAATTCAGAAACAGCACCAACCCCCGGATTTTTCCTTGTCGCTGTTTGGAGGAAGTCTGGCCTGCTGATTTAGCAGTGCTGCTCTGCAGCCAGCTTGGCTGGGTGGTGGTTTTCTGGCTTTCAACTTCACTTGTTCTGCAATGGTTAAATGCCTCTCCTACTTAGGAAAATATTTTGCTGTCCTCTGTGGTTTTATACAAATAGGACTGAAAAGCCAAGTGACAGGGAATGTGGTGCTCAGTTATTTTCTGTGATTTATGCTCTGGTTTATCTGGCAAGGCAGCCTACGAACCTGAGAGAACAGTCTGAATATCTGTGTAAGCAGAGATCAGATAGCGGGCTGCCGTGCCTTGCTGGGCTGGAGGGCCTCATCAGCTATTAGGAGATGATATTAGGAAATATGATTTACAAAGAGACTGTTCAGAGAGTTTTGAGTCTTTTGTCAGTTCTAATAGAATATTCAAGAGGAAGTTTGCAATTTCAGTCTAAACCTTTTGGGTTGATTTTTTTCATTTTTGTGTGCTTGTTTTTCTGCCAGGCAATTGCCTGCTACAGCTATTTGCTAGGACTTGCTTATCTAGGCTTCTGTTGTTACCCTGGTTGAATGTTGTTGTTTACTTGTATGGTAATACCTAGAGCTTCTGATGTGGGATCAAAGCTCCATCCTGCTAGATATCACACAGACCTAGTTTATTAAAGGCAAGTATTCACTGTCCTAGGATTGTATGGGCTTACCTTATAATATCAAGAAGGGACAGAACAAGGTAACAGGAAAGCATTCACATGCAATGTAATAAGCAATGGTCAATGCACACCAGCTATCTTGTTTTGAAGTGGCAAAGGTTTGTGCCTGAAAAAAAATATAATGGCTAGAAAATGTTTTCCCCAGCAAAACAGCAATTATCAGTGTGTTTTCATTTTTGTTGCCTCTGCAAAATATTTGCAGTGCTTTTTCAGCACAGAATGGTTATGCTGCTGTTGACAGGACTGCAGCCAACTTCACCAGTCGGTGGGCACAAGAGGTTTCTTTAACCAGAAATTAGGAGATCCCAGGTAAGAAGTTTGTATGACAAACGTTAGTTAAACATATACTCCTTTGAATTAAAACCTAGCCTGAGCTTTTAGTAAGTCCTTGCCTTGGTCAGATACTGCAGGCATTTTCTGATCACTTCTGCAAAGCAGTTGGCATGGCTCATGTTACTCCTACATGGCGTGTTACAACTGTGTTACAAGGGACAGCATCACCGACCTTAAAAGGGTTAAATGGATATAGGTTTTGAATAAATCTGGGTATGTCATACACTGAACTGCACGGTAGGATTAGCTGGGTTGGGAACAGGCTGGTTGATGTTCAGCCCTACCAAGGACTGTAGTAGAGTCCATGCGGACACAATGTCAGAGATGAGCCGACATTGTCAACAAGGCAAACTACATGCTGGGCTGCACTATGAGCAGCAGCATTGCCGGAAGATTGAAGGAGATTAGTATTTTCTTCTACCCTTTGGTGCCCTCCCGGTCATGACAAAGCTTGAGGGGGCCCAAGCTTGCTGACCACATTCGGTGTGTAAGAAAAGCAGCAGCAGTGAGTTTGAGACAATTTCAGAGTACCACAGAGTGAAAGCTGAATGTGTCCCAGCAAGCACGAAATCTGGAAATCTCCCCTCCTGTGGGAATGGAGGCTTTGAATGTTCATCTTCCCCGTATTAAATGCCTTCTCAGCAACCCTGTCTGTACCAGTAGGATTTGTCCACCCAAGTCTGGTGGCGTCCTTGGAAAAAATCAGCTTTTGCATAATCAGCCCCAATAGGAGGGTGCCTGAAGCTTGCAGGGTCGGGTTTGGTTTGTTGTCTTGTTTTGGAATTGATTTGTTTCCTTTTTTGGAACAACATTGTGTTTCTCCTGCCAGCAAGGAGGCAAACATCTCTTCCACCTTGGAACTGTGCAGCCCTCACTTCTGATTTTCTGCTGGCTCCCATACTTGGCTTTCTTTTGCTGCTGCTGGTGGTGAGCTTAATTTCAGAGATGTGCCAGGTTTAGCAGAGAGATCCAAATTTAGGTGTCTCCACCTTTAAACAGAACAGAAGGTCTACAGAAAGCATTTTTTTAGGATAGCTATTCAGAGTAGCTAATAACAGAGGCTTATTGGCTGTGCATGAGACCGCACAGAATCCCTGGACCCCGCCATGCTGGGCACTTGGCTTTTCTTCTTTTATGCCCTCATTACTTGCCATGGTGATGACCCTAGGTGACAGTGGACCCAAGGAGAAGTTAGAAGCAGAAGCCTCCAGCCAGGCTTAATGTGGGACTAGAGTTACTTTTACTTCTCAGAGCTCTGGGTCACCTCATCCCACCCAGGCGTGTTTCCTTTCTTGACTTACGTACTGGTCTCCTGATGCATCTCCTCTCGTCTTCATACTTCAGTGAAATGCTGGTGCAGTGACTTTTATTGTAGCCTGGAAGGGAAAGATACTTCCTGATCAGAAGATGGCATGAACGGAGGAGCAGAGATAATTTCCCTAATGCAAACTGGATTAGTGTATACTTCTGTAAGGACTATAGTCAGGAGGGCTGTATTATGTAGCTCTTAGACTGCAAAATAATTTGAGATAGGAGCTGAGGCATTTTAAAAATGAGAGCACTATTTCTGGCTTGTTTGGATAGAGTTGAGAAGCAAGATGGAGAAGGGGCTGAAAATGAACAGGCTGGTGAGAAACTTAATGTGGTATATAACTAATTACAAGACAAATGGTGTCTCAGATGTGTGTTAATTAATTTAAAAATTGGCTGGCAGTTAACTGCTTGTTACATGAAGTCCTTTATATCTTCAGGTTTAACATCTAAACTGTAGGGGAATTCACAGCTCTCCACAGTTGACTAGAAGCACATTTTAAAAAGTAGCCTGCAAGCTTGCAGTTATTTAACTTTGTCAGTGTTCTTTGGTAATACAGCAATTAACTCCAGGAGTCTACTTGTGTGTCTGGTTATTGTGTTTCTTTCTTCTTAAATTTTTAAGTAGCTAATATTTGAGTAAGCAAAAGCTGAGCAAAGGTATTGTGTTATCATTGGTCACTTTATTTAATATTCAAGGCTCCCTCACTTTTTTGTCAAAGGGGTTTGAGCCTGACAGCCTGCTGGGTTGCATGAGGGCTGTGCCAGGTGCGTAGCACCCTGTGCCACAGCAGCTAACTGCATGCTGCACCCACCTTCCTCTATTTCCAAAATACTCCTCTGGCTCTGGACATGTCTACATTTGAACCTGGTCCAGGTCTTTTGACAGTTACGTGGCTGCTTGAATGCACAAGTTTGTCCAGAAAATAATGAAGGAAGCCTTGAATCTTGTCTCACATGCTGTGGATCTGTGGGAGGAAAGTGGTTGTAGCTACTTGAATGATTTCCAACATGGCATGTAAGTCTTGAGTGGAATTAAACTGCTACAAAAGGAGTTGCTGCCAAAGGAACAAGGTAGTAATGATTTCAGGGTACTGAAGAATGCTTAGTCAGGATTTGGAAGAACAGCCACCCGGACGATTACCTCCTCTGCCTTCTCTTCTTGTTTTCATATTATGCTGTTCCTGCTTATGGCCTTAACATCAGTGAGTAGGACATGGGAAAGATCTAAGGATACTTCTAGCATTCTGAGGCATTTCAGTGCAGTGATGAATGGCAGAAATGACTCCTGAACTGCCCTTTTTGAAGAATCTCACTCTTCTGTTTTGATACCACTTGCTCTCTGCTGCTTTTTCCTGTGCTGAAATGATTGCTGTTGAGGATACAGTTGTGAAAAGGACCTGGGAATGTGGCTGGTTTGTCTTTATCAGCAAGTGCCATGGTTGAGGGGGGATTTGGGGTAGGTCAGGCAAAGGAACGGAGGCCCAGAGTCCTCCCCCTAAAGTTCAGGCTCTTCAGTGAGGCACGAAGGGTACGGAGCTGTTGCTGGTCTCTAAGCATCTCTTGAGGGTAATACTTAGCATGGGCAACTAGAATAAGATTGCATTAATCTGGACTGAAATATGTCATCTTTATGCTGTTGGCTCCATCCCCTGCCTAATTCAGCTGGGACCAGAGAACCATCTTTTTTTTCTATTTCAGGGTCAAATACTACTTTGCTGGTGTTTTTGTCCTCAGTTCATTAAAATTAGAACTATTCTGTAAGACCTCAGCCATTCATTAAGCTAACAAACCAGTCCTGACTTTAATTTCTGTGGCTGGAATTTAATTTTGCACAAGCCCTGGTGCACAAGAAGCTTTTGGGCTCTTGTGTGATTGCCTTTCAGCAGGCTCACTGGTACTTACACCATGATACTGTTATTACTAGCAGGGACACACTAATGCCTTCCTGCTTAAACCTGTCTAGGAATCGATTAATGGGGTGGCCTACTTCCAAATTGCAAAGAGAAGCAAAAGCTCATCACACAACATAAATGGTGATAATTTCAGCAAATGCTTTCTCTGTAAGGAGATTGATGTTTTAAGTATCTAAGCAAATTGGTATTAATGATCAGCAATTCTCTACCATTCTTCACAAAGAAACAGGTCTTTTAAAGAAGCAATTAAGTGCAGCCACCTTCTGGACTAAGCTAATGCAGACTTTTCCCCTTGTCCTGTAAGTTAACTATTAGACTTACAAGTCGTTTTTTAATGAGCTTTCCGCTTCTAAATCGGTGGGGAGCCTTCGATGAAGCTGTGGAAGTGTGACCAGCATTTATGGGAAGTGCCTACTGCAGCTTTCAAATTACACTGGACAAAGCTATGATTTCCTTGCAGTTGAAATGGGATAAACCAGGAGATGTGAAATGATTCTGCAATAGCAGCTGTTGCTGTTGTGCTGTTTGCTCATCTTACAGGTAGTGACTGGAGAACGAACATCAGCTGGTTCCCTAATGCAATATATGGAAAGATTTCAGCGTGGATGTCTGCGTACATCCATGGGTGTGAGGGAGAGGTCTAAACTGAAGGTAAAGATGAATGCAGTGTTGTGCAGAAGGCTTCAGTGTAGGGCTTCTTTTACTTCGCTACAGGAGGCATTATTAGCGTGGTCCATATGCTGCAGTAGCCCCTGAACAGCTTACCTGCCCAGCTGCAGCACGATCAGATGTAAAGCCCTGATTGAGCAGGGGAACTACTGAACTCGGCAGTTTTCAGATCCAGTGTTCTGTTTAACAACAAAACTCAAGTTTCCTGATTCAGTCTCCTCCTGAGCCTATGTAAACTTCTTGCACCCACAGTGTCCTTTCACTGTAGGGTGATCCCGCTTACTGAAGAACAGACATGCTGTTCGCTTCACTTTAATAGACTCTGCCGTGGAAAACACAGCAAGCTAGCAATTGCTATCCATGCTGATGACAGCCATGCTTTTACAGAACTCTGTTTTGTCCCCCTAAATAAAGTGTTTTCCAGACTATTGAGTCTCCTCAGATGACAGGACTGGACCTTCATGTAGTATTCAATGTGTGAAGTAGCTGTGGATTTTTAATGTCATCTTTCCTACTGCAGCGTAGGCTCCTAATGAAACTTCACTGATGACCTTCTTTCATTGGGAACTGAACGCTTACTCCCGTTCTATGTTTCCTAACTTTTAAACATTTTTTCTATGCAAGGACTTCCCTTCCTATCCAGCAACTTTTAGCTTTCATGAGCTGTAGATGAAGGTGTTTGGATTTCAAGAAGAGTTGTGACAGATTAAGTGAGATAAATCACTTTTATCCACATGGTTGCAGACTCTGGTTACTGCAGGAACTCCAAGAGGCTGGAAAGGCAGGGCTCCCCCTTACAACAGCTGTGTTGACTGCCATGAGCTTGTATTTATGTGGGTATCTGTTATCCTTTATTACAGGCTTCACAACATTGCTAGATACAAGTGTTGTCATATAGGCCTCTAGTTTCCAAGGCCCTCCCAAAATCTTTTCTAAAGGCTTCATGTTTTTCATTTTCCAGTAATCCAGCTATCTCAATTATGAGTGTTTTTAAAATTTTCAAGTGAACACTAGTTGTAGTCCTGATTTGTTACTGTTCCTTTTCCCTATTTATACCAGAAATCCTCCTGTGATCATTGAAATTTCAGATAGATCCTGAAGAGGCTCCACTGCGTGGACCACTGCAGATTCTGTTTGTGTTTCTCTTGCAATGAGTTCTACTTAGGTTTTAACGGGTACGTTTTTTGTTAGTTATTGAAACAGCTTTTAGATTAATTCATGCTGTAAGGAATATCAAGAAACTAGCTATGTTTCTTTCCCTGTTTGTCACATTTTAACATAATTTTAATTCTCTTTAAAAGGAGAAAAAAGCCCAGGCAAACATCTTTCTCAGGATGTTTTTTGTTGCTCTGGCAAGGCAAAGGGATCTTCAGATCTGGAAAACTGCATTTATGTCTTCTTTCACAGACAGATCAGTGGAAAGCAGTTGCTGCTGTAATCGAGAATTACACCCCATAGTTTTCTTCTGGCAAGACAAAGGATACTTTAATACAGATACATAGTATTTAATATGTTCGTAAAAATCACTTCGTTGTTCTAAATCTAAGTGGTCACATTTAAAGAAAAATTAAGTGCCGCTGTTTCCACATTCAAGTCAGCTCATCTAGGTATGACTTATTTCTCTCCTGTGTTTACCTAGTTCCATTTAATAGACCATCTATCTTTTGATTTTGATGGGATTGAACTCTGTGCAGACAGGCTCACAGCTCACACTGGCGCTGTGAGGATACCTTATGGCTTTTCACATTGATTCTCTGCGCCGTTATAATCTTACCAGCTTGTTTTCACCCCCTGGAGGTATGCCGAGATGCAAATGCTAAACTGGCGCCTCAGTTTCTAGAAGTAGCTGAAGCCAGTGAGTTTTGTATGGAACTAAATTTCGTTCCATCTCATCTGTTGTAACATGGAGTCTGGAAAATGGTAGCCAAATCAGGCAATTAGCAGGCAGGTAAATGACGCTTCAGTACACAGGGCAGTTCTTTTGCCTCTATGCTGATTTCAAATTACAGTATTTCAGTTGTGTTTTTTGCAAGTCCAAGCAGAATAGTAAATACTGGATTGCCAATACTAGTGAAAAAGCATGCTTTAGGCTTCCGCAGCACCTGAGCTGTTTTAACCATCAGCTCTCTGGGTTTGTTGTAAAGCTTTTTTATAAACGTCTTCACTTTTCATGTTTTTGTTATCATGAGAGCTAGGAGCCTATGTTTTCTTAAATAACAATTGATATCATTCATGTTCACGTGTCCCTAAGAACACAGACTTGAGGAAATAAGCTGAATCCCTTTAAACTGAAAATGAAATGGCAGGTTTTCAGAACCAAGTAGATAGTACAATACCAACACCTTATTTTATGAATGTATTTGTATAATACCAGCCTGAACTTTTCAATAGGAAAAAAGAAGCTTAGGATGTTCAGAGTTGGGTGCCTTGGAGTTGAGATGTCCCTTAGGCAGTTGTATAAGAGTTGTTGGTTTTCAGAAATGCTGACTCTTGCAATAGTTGTTGGAGTTGGTAAAATCTGTGGCTGCTCAGACCTTTGAAAACCAAACTGGTTTTGTTCAGGTGGGCAGATGGAGTTAGATGGACATTTGGGCATTGCGTTCTGTAATTAAGTCTGCAATATCATCTTTACTCCCCAGTCTGCCTCTCCACTTCGTGTTCACCTGCGCCAAACTGAAGACACTGACAAAACTCTCTTTCTGCGCACACACCCCCCCACCCACCCCCACCCGCCCCCGCCCAGTATGGTGTGGTTGGGCTGTATACTCCTACATGCTTTAATCTAAGATCCAGTAAGGTAAACAGGAAGACTGACTGGAAAATTTTAAACCATATCCTTTCATGATTCTCTTCTATCGCCTGGGGAAAATTATATGAAAAGGCAATTCCTGATAACTTTCCTGAAGTATCTTTTGCTTTTAGAGATCATTCCATTATTGTAACCTAGATAAGTGTGGTACTAGCTGAGAGGTTGTAACTGTTGATGTTTATTAGTGCAGCAGAGGTTGCCAGCATTCATTTTGGTTATGCACTTGTGTTTTTAAAATTTAGCAGGAGGTACCAGGAGGAAAGGTAGGCTTTCTTTGGGCGTATGAACTGAAAGAAAATAGTCTAATTTAAAGTTGTGAAGTTTCCTGTTCAGTGCAGTGTTATACCTTGTAACACAGAATACACTGAGTACAAGAGCCCCAAACTACATTTGAGATCCATTTGAAGCCCATCTTTCCAGACTAATGGGAAGACTGGAAATATTAAGCGTTTGGGAAGTTGCAGAAACATTTACTGAAGGTGAGAATGTTTCAAAGCTGTAAGAGGTGCCTAATAATAATGATATCCCAGAACTCAGGTATCTTAGAGTCCTTTACATGCTGAAGGCATGTTGATGGCATTTTTATGTCCTGATTCAAGGAAGCAGTCACGCTCTGCAACCCCCTGATGTACAGTTTAGTCTGCATAGGCTGCATCAGCCTGTACGCTGCTGATGCCTTTGTGTGCTTAGATGCTTGTGTTTTGCTGAGCTGGAATATTTAAGCATGCACTTGAATATTTTGATGAGCTGCTGACATAGAAAGGTGGTATAAATTGAGTTCATATAATTTCTAAAACACTGCAGTGAATACTTCAGAGAAGGATGCTTCTCTGGATCCTTTTATGCTAGCACTTACGTGGTGGGTATTTTGGTATTTTGTTTTTCAAAGTTAGACATTCTGTCACATTATTCTTATATTGTGTTAATTCTTTTAGTTCTTAATTGAGACACTTTTGGAAACTGTATTCTTCTGTTAAGAGAAATAAAACTCTAATGTATCCTTAGACTGACATCTGTTAATTTTCAGCTGAGGACATTTTGGTTTGAACTATTGGTCTCAAGATCTATTTCCCCATTTCCCTGTCTCCTTTTCATTAGGTCTAAATGCAGAGTCACAACTGTTCTTCTCAGACCCAAGCCTTCAATGTCCTCTTTTCTGGATTTCAGTTTGATTACTGCTACATCATGAAATCTTGAAACCCACACTCCAAATAGGTGGCTTTCCTTCACTGAGTGAAGTATATTCTCCTGGGAAATACAACGTACAAATTGATTTTTAGGCATGAGCTGAAAAGGATTCACAGATGTGGAGTGGTCAAGATTTTTTAAATGTCAGTCCTGATTTCAGGGTATCTTAAATCTTTGATGTGCCATTTGGAAGTGCCGGAGAAGATCCTGGCTTGCAAAACGTGGCTGCTGAGCTCTTTGAAATTAGGATCTCTTAGATTCTCTCCACTTGGACATCCAAGTTGCAAGATGCTTTTCACCACTGATAAAACAAAAAAGGCCCGTTCTTTTTTTCTTCAAACTAGGGAATATGACTGCCACCCTTAAATAACTAGGAAAGACGGTTAGCTATATTTGGAGAAGTGTGAGGTCTGTTTCTCTTTCAAATTTGCAGTTTATTTAAAACTATTGAAAGACCTAGCCACTTGTATGTGTCTGTAAAATGAGGTGTCTGTGGGATCTGTCTTGTCCATATCTAAAGGAGGAATCATTGGTGTAGTGCACTGATGGATGAGTGGCAGACAGAGTTGTTACTCATAGGCAAAGAAATAAAACAGTCTATTATACGTCCATCCCATCTGTTGTAGAGAGGTGCCAAATAGTAGCAGTACTTGGGATGTAGGTTCATATCACACTCAGCTGATGTGAGGGCCAGCTGCCCCTCCACTGACCTTGCTTTACATTGCTATTTGCTCTTGTCTCTTTTTCTGAACTGGCACCAGTGCACATAAAAACAGGTCCTAAAAAACTGTTTTGGGATCACTGAACTCCCTGAATCAGCTCACTGTGCCTCTCAACAAAGATGCAAGAGCTCAGAGCTTCCTTCCCTCCCAGTGAGGAGCAGATGTTTACCCCTCTTGGGAGTAGCTCAGAGTCAAAACCATAGTGTTGGGTGAAGAAGCCTGCATCGCAGGGGCAAAGCCTGTGTACTGATTTTGCAGTCCCACCTTGGGATGCTTTGTACAGGAGCTCCCATGGATGGCCAAAAGCTCGGGAGAGTGCACCAGACCCACTCTTACCACCTCTGCAGTCAGTTGGGTAGGAGGGAGGACTGCTGCTATAAGGCAGGTCAGACCAGGGACTGGGAGTCTTTTCTGAGCCATCATCTGCAGGAGTTGATTGCTGATTTATAAAGAAGGGACCAAGGTGAGTATATTTCCAAACTAAAGCCAGCTTTCATAGGTGTGCTCTGAAATCTCACTGTCTGAAACCTTCCACCACAGGCATTCACTTACCAGCCTTCCAGATCATCCTAGCTTTTTGACATACGATATTTAGAGGTAAACATCCAACCCAGCCTCTATTTCACGAAAGTGCAGTAATTGCCGCAAGTCATTGTGCATATAGTTTGGAATTGTAGTTTATATAGTTCTGAAATGAGCCCTTGAAAATGCGATTAAGTGAGGATATGGGCAAGAATGAATCGCTCCTGACCTTTTGAACTCCTCTTAAAATAGTTAAGTTGTGTTTAGCTAAGGGCTAGTTAAAATAGTGATTGGTGTCTTCTCTTGCACAGTCCAGTCATCTTCCCGAGCATTTTACTGAGCTGTATCTTCTGGATGTTGGTGGATGAGCTCTGGACAATCTTGCTACTGCAGTTGTAAAAGGTACCGCTCCCTGCTCCTGTTTCTTTCCAAGGGGTACTGGACCCATAACAGAAACAGCAGAAGGAAACATGCATTAGCAGCTGCAGTGAAAAATCCAGTATCTCAGCCTGAAAACACTGCTTAAGCAGCCCCAAGGAAATTCTTCAAAGCCAGGGCACAGTTAGTGCCCCTGTTTAAGGCAGAGCGCAGCTCCTGGGTGAATGTTACATTCTCAGATACACTATTGTAAAGGTTGATCAGTTTTTATTGAAGTGGCATTTTGTTTTGTTTTGACAAGGACGGGAGAAAAAGCACAGTGGTGCTTGCTGGGGCTTTCCTGCCCCTGGGTGTTTGGGGGCATGGAGGCTTCTCTTACAAGGCACAATACAATTGTAGCTGATTTCAACAGACCAAGGACCAACCTCATACTCTTGTCTCAGGTGAGTGTCTTGCTAAGTTGTTGCTTTCCTTTCCCTGTCATGTTAGACCTGTGGTAGCCAATGTTTTCCTTTGGGCCCTGATTCTAGGAACTAGAGGATTGCCTAGAAACGCAGCCGGTGCTGAAACATCTTGAATATCTTGCATCTCCTACTTGAAAAACAGGAAGGAAATCAAAGAACAGAAAAATTATATTTTAAATTCTTATGGGTTTTGGGGTGTGTTTTAGTTAGCCTTGTGAGTTCTGTGGTTTGACTCATGAGTGTGTAGTGCTGTGCCTTGGCAGTTCTGTGAGCGTGCATGAGTCTCTTGGCAATCATAGGGCATCATGCCGAAGGACGAATATACCTCATAATTCTAGTCTCTGTCCAAGGAAGAGGCCATAGTGTCTGGAACAGCATAGTTTCTAAGCTTCTGTGATGGTCTCCCTCTTGTCTTGACGTCTCCAACTGGAATGCAGAAAATAATGTTAGCTAACGAGCTACGTGTTCTGGGCAGATTTCTCTTGCTCAGTGCTGTGGTACTCTGTAACAGGTTGTTGTTTCGTTTCTCATGTTGCTGCTTGGTCTGCTTGCAGAAGGTGATGGCAACTATTTCAAAAGCACTGTTTACACACATATCCTTTGTCCTCAGCATGTTGGTTGTGCCTCAGAGTAGGAGAAACTTCTCTCTAGGAAGAACTTCTACAGGAAGTGGGAGCTGCATTTTAGCACAGAAGCTCCAAACGATCTTGGTCACCTGGAATAGGATGCTTATGGGGTTTTGTTTAAACAGAGGCTCCATCCTGCAAATTCGTGTTGCTTCACATAGCAGAGTCAGGGCCAAAGATCTCAGTGAAGAGCTGTCAAACCTGGGCTTGCTGTGAAGTGGTATGGAGTTTCCTGATACAAAGCAGCTCTTCTGCAGAATTCCCACATGCCCTGCACACCAGGTTGTAGGGCTCCATTTCTTGGCTTGGTCTTAACAAACATTCTGTCTCCTGTGGGTCTTACCCAGATCCTAACCCTTTCAATAGGAAGCTGGTAGCAACACCTATAATCTGTGCTGCTTATTGATTCTGGGAGTGGAGAGTGCTTTCAGAGCTCCATATTAAGAATTTGTTGCACTGTAACGAATCAGGCATCATCTCACTTCTTAAATTAGAGAGCTCAGGAATAATTGTCTCATTGCTCTCTCTTCATGACAATGTTGGCAGACGAGTTGAACACTCTGTGGCCTGTGCAGACTATGACAGCAGCACAAATCATGACCTAGAGGACAGTGATTGTAGCCAAATTGTTCACTTATTGCTTCTATCAGCAGCATGTTTCATGTCAGAGATGTGGGTTTTGTCCAACACTCGTGCTCTCCGATTCTGCTGATAATCCTTCAGTCTCATCTTTTGTTTATGCATTTCCTGTTATATTATTTTTCTGGCTGGAAGCCCCTTTCACATGCCAGCAAGGAGTTTTGCTCTCAGAATATGTATTGTAAAAAAAAAAAACAACAACCAACTTCATGCAAAGACCAACTTTGCTTTTATAACAGATGTCTGTCTGTTTGGCAATCAGACATGAAGCAGGTAATGACTTGGGATTTTGCCAGTACCCCCCATTCCTCTGCTGTGAATAATGAAGTAATGTGCAGCAAATTAACTCTTTGTCTTACACTTCAGATCCCAGGAAAAGAATCTCAAAATGTGTTTGTCAAGTTTCTAAAACAGTGTTAATGTAGATATCTCTCTCTCCCTCTCGGTAAAGAGACACCCTTGTTGAGTGGTAGGCTCGGGTTTTATTTCCAAATGAAATTCAGTAACGAGGAATAGGAGAGGAGAACAATTAAGAGCTGGGAGAAAGATTTTTCTGGCTATGATTTGGGAAAGGATAATGGAGCAGATACTTTAGGCCAGATACAACAAACTATTTAGGTTCTTAATTCTTGGTGAAATGAAATGGGAAAGCCAATAAAATATAGACCCATTCTAATGAAATCAATAGTAAAATAAGGAATATAAATAGTTTTGTTGAATATGGTCCCTGCTGTTGTTTATGTGGAAAGCAGATGAGAAAGTTCTCCCATCAAAGCATGTCCTTATTGTAGTAATAGAAATGAAGATGTGAAAATGAACTGAGCAAACTGGAAGCAAAAAGATTAGTTTCTCTTTTGATCAAAAGCAGGCAGGATAAAAAAAGTGTCTTTTGGTGCTGAAAATCTCTATGCTAAGTTTTAGCCAGGGAAGAATGTCATTTGTATCAGGTAAAAACGCGTTCCATATTTCAGAAAATGAGTCCTTAGCATGGAAATGTTGATCCATCCTAAGTACAGTTTTATAACTAACACATTAATGAAAAGAACAAAACCAAATCTCTGTAAACCAGTCCCACTGGGCTACATTAGATGAACTACAGCTGGCAGAAGCAGAGATATTAAATCTTTAATTACTTTTACAGAGAAGAGGAGACCTCCAAAGATGTATAGCTGTCTGAGACTGAGCCACATTTAGGAAGTATTAATTTAAATTTGACCACTAAAGCCTTTTTGTTGTTTCTAAATAGTTGTAACCAGGAGAATACTGAAGGGTCTGCTTTTTTGTGTAAATAGCTTGTCACAAAATTTATGCAGAGGTGGTCTTAGCTGAGATAAAGTTCTTTCTGTGTTCATTGAAATACAGCATGAGCTATGGGAGAGATATTCAGCCAAAGATATATATAAACAGTGCATTTCAAGCTTTAGCAGAAGATATTTCTGGTCGCAGCCTAATAGGCAGCTGTCTCTTGGTGGCTGCAACATTGCTTTGGCTTCTGCCAAATGGGCGAAGATGACGCACTTTACAATTTCCACCCCCACCCCCACCCCAATTTTAGAGTCCTGCTACTTTGAGCATCTCTGCATTTGTTGAGCAATGCATCCATAGATTCCTGCTCCTTTTGAGGGCATTCTTCATGCAGGTGTCCTGCATTGAGATTTACCATCAGTCTTTGCAGAATGGGAGCATAAATCACAAATTAATCGCTGAGACACTACACAATGCTACAGATGTGGTGCTGTATAAAGTTCTGTTAATCAACGCTAGCTGTTGCAAAAGTGTCTGCTCAAGCGCATTTACTTTGACCAGTGTTCCTGGATTTAATGGACAAAACCTGTCATAAAATTAGTGCAAGTAATCATCAGTTCTGCTCATCTGGAATGTAACACATCTCTTGGAATGTGTTTGGATAGATCTGGTCCTTGGATGACTGAACTCAGCCTGATTCCTTTGGAATGAGAAAAACAGTGGGAGATGTAAGAGACCAGGCTAAACTGCAGTTGAAAATTATTTGACATGTCTCTGTAAGCTTCTGTAAGGTGCTTAAAACTGCTCAACTGGTGTGGATGGAGGGCAGTTCTGTAGGAGCCAGGCATTTTGAGCCAATGCGGATGGTGTGAGCTGAAGGTCTGGCTCATTAAAGCAGATAGTCACAGCTCCTGGGTGTGCGTATTCATAGCTAACTTGCAAACAGATGCTGTGGGACAAAATAACTTTTTGAGCAGGAATATGTGCTAGTGTATTTCTTCATGTCCTCTTCTATATGTGTGTATACACATACATATATTTATTTATGTTTATATACAGAAAAAGGGAAGAGACGTGATATACTTCAATTAGCTCATTTCATATTTGCAGGTCTGAAAGAGTTGTGCCTCGGAGGCAAGAGGAAAGATTAGAGTTGGGAGCACTGCCTTGGAGCTGGGAGAATGTGTAGTTGGTTATTAGATGCAAACAATTTCAGGCTAGTGAAAATAGTCAGATATAATTTTAATACCTCTGGGAAGATCACTGGAAGATTGACTGTCCACTCATCATGTGCCTTGGGAACGGACTCTGTGAGGTTGCTGGTGTGTTCTGTTACTAGTTTGCCTTTCCGTTGCAGCAAAGCTGATGGGCTTACAGCATTAAGCTTTTTTTTGCAGGGGATGCTGAATTAACTTGTAGAAAACAGCAATCCCAGAATACTGCTCGTTCATTGCTGTTAGCAAGTAGAGAGTTAGTCCTGATGCAGGACCAACATGATGTTGCCTTCAGTTCAGCATGAGACATAAAACAAATGTTCTGCTCTTCTGAGTGAATGACTCCTTCCTTTTGCACTTCATCCAAACCAAATCAAAAAGCCACATCATCAAGTATAAAGAAAACACTTGCCGTCACGAAGCAAGCAGGGCACCAAAATGGGTCTATTTAATAATTTTCATGTGTTGCTAAAAGGAAAATAGCAGAAAGCAAGTTGTTTGCAATAGCAGGCATTTTTAAGGCTTTCATAAGCCAAAGTTTTTTAATGCTTGTGTGAGTATGACTGCACAGTAATTGGTGTCATAACTTTTACTAGTGACTGCCCTGCAGAGAAATTAGTTTGTACCTGAGGGATGCAGTTAGAGCTCTTGCCACAGGGAGTTTCATGCCATAGACCGGACCTGATACAACATAGGCAGCAGAAGGTTAATGAGAAAGCAGAAAAATACAATCAGGAGACTTGAGGGGTGACAGTAGGGAGGGAACAATCACATCTTGCAGCCAAATACATCTGAAGAGCCATGTCAGGCTGCTGAAGGTAACTGGCTCATAAAATCAGTCACCCAGAGAGCTCCATAGCCAGAGACTATCCTTATAATGGTGGTTGTGGTGGAAACATAGAATTCCTGGACTGAAACTTAGATTTGAAGTATATTAGGAGCTTTGAACATCCTAGAACTATTTTTGAATGTAGTGTGTACCACACACTGCTGCTGACGTTGCAGATTTCACTCTGTCAGTGCACAGACTAATTTTACCAGCTGTGTGGCAGCAAACCCACTGCTAGTCACCAGCTCAGTTATACTGGGGTTTTGTTAGCAAACAGCATTGCTTGCACTGGTCCCAGCAGAGGTTTTCTTGGTCACTTGAAATACAAAGGTGATCTAATGTTTGCCTCTGTTTGGTAAGTCCCCTTAGGCCTGACTCAAGGTACCAAAAGGCGCAAGACCTAGGGTCTCACTTGCCTTACGAAGTATCTACTTGGGACCTACTTAGGAAATTAGTTTACATGGTCAGCCAAATAGTGTTCTGGACTGAGCTTCTTGGTTAGGTGCCACCGTGTGCTGCTGCCCTAGAAAACTGGTATGAAAGCCAGAGAAGTACAAGGAAGCTTTTCTGGGCTGGTCCTGCCCAAACTGGCATTGCTGTATGTTAGTCACAGCCCTTAGACAGATATTGCCATTTAATTTTTAGGACTCTGTCTGCTTTACAGTAATCGTAACTGCTTGCAAGGGGAAAAAAACCCAGATCAACCACATTATGAAGTAGATTAATTTTCATTTCAGCTGCTCTTTTCCTCTCAGTACCTTTCATTATTGCCAGGAACCTCTGTCTCAGGCAGTACATTAAAAACAAAAGCCTAAACTTTTCCTTGTTACTGTTCTGGGTGCCCTGCCATGTATAAACTGGCAGTACCTTTTGCAGTGATTTTTCACATTGACAGTGTGCAGATACAGTTTGTTTAGCTTAGTCATTCTATGTGAGGCAAGGCTGGGGAAATGCCAGCTTATTTTCTGAAATGCCAGCCTTCTCAGCTAAGAGCTCTCACTTTGCTCTGTGTTCAGAGCTGTTGGTATGTTTGAGGAATGTTTGCAAGTTTGGAGTATTTTTGAATAAGTTTTGAATAAATACCTACCTAACAGCTGTTTGTGGAAAACTGCTACTTTTATAATTTTTGCATGGTTTTGTCTTGCTCATTCATTTTAAAGGCCAGCTTTCACGATGTACATCAAAAGTACAATTCGTGTTTGCTGAAGTCCATTAAATTGCCCTATGGTTTGCTGTAAGAGGTGTTTCCCTCTGGTCAGTCATAGTGTCTTCTGAAACTGGGCAAGTTCCCCTCATGAAGAAGTGGTGGGTTCTGATTTGCTTGTCTTAAAAATAGTGTAGTGCAGAGTGTGGTTTTGGCTTTGCAGCTTTCTCTCTGTGTAGTTCCAAGCTGACAAGATGCTTGTTTATGAAATGGAGAACTTGAATAGCTGGCTGTTATCAAAATGCCAGTGCTATAATTGGGAGCATATGCTGAAGAGTTGAAAAATGTAAGAAGGCCTTTTGTATGATTACATCCATTTCCCTACAAAGATAGACAGATCTCAATAAAGGTTTTTCTCCAGCATTGAAGTGGCACTGCAGTGATTAGAACCAAAAAGCTCCTCTTCCTGGTTCTCACATGCATGCTCATACAAATGTTTTTTTAATTGGAGAAAACATGATAAAGTAAGTGTTTGATTATTTTGGAGTTTTTGGAGTGACCAGACGATGCTTTTCCCCATTGTTGTGCTTAGAAATTTGAGTAATAGAGAAAACTTGTCTGTAAAACTTAATATGGCCTTCAGCAAGGACGGGCATCTTGAACTGTATGTAGAAAGTTGTTCTTGAGATGTGATTTTTAAATGAGCTACATCCCCAGTAGTACAGCAACACTTTTGCTCTTTACACATTGGCAATGTTCTTCCAGACCTTTGAGTCCTGCACTGTCTGACCAGGAACATGCACATAGCAGTCATAGCATCATAGAATTGTTTAGGCTGGAAAAGACCCTTAAGATCATCTGGTCCAACCATTAACCCAGCACTGCCAAGTTCACCACTAAACCATGTCCCTAAGCTTTTACATTTTTAAGCCATGTCCCATGGCTTTTAAACACCTCCAGGGATGGTGACTCCACCACCCTTCCTGGGCAGCCTGTTCCAGTGCTTGACCAGCCTTTCAGTTGAAGATATTTTTCCTAATCCCCAATCTCAGCCTCCCCTGGCACAACTCGAGGCCGTTTCCTCTTGTCCCATGGCCTGTTCCTTGGGAGAAGAGACTGACCCCCACCTCTCTACAACCTGCTTTCAGGCAGCTGGAGAAAGCAAGAAGGTCCCCCCCAGCCTCCTCCTCTCCAGGCTGAACAGCCCCGGTTCCCTCAGCTGCTCCTCCTAGGACTGGTGCTCCAGCCCCTTCCCCAGCTCCGTTGTCCGTCTCTGGACACGCTCCAGTGTCTTTCTTCTAGTGCGGGGCCCAAACCAGAACACAGGATCCGAGGTGCGGCCTCACCGGTGCTGAGTGCAGGGGGATGATGACTGCCCTGGTCCCGCTGGCCACAGTTTCAGATACGAGCCAGGGTGCTGTTGGCCTTCTTGGCTGTCTGGGCACACTGCTGGCTCCAGCACCGCAGCCGACTGCTGTCAGCCAACACCCCAAGGTCCTTTTCCAGTGGAGGCCCATCAGTCCAGCCTGCCCAGGCCCCTCTGCAGAGCCTCCTGCCCTCCAGCGGATCAACACTCCTCCCTTGCTTGGTGTCATCTGCAAACTGACCGAGGGTGCACTCGATCCCCTTGTCCAGATCGTCGATAAAGATGTTCAACAGAACCGGCCCCAGTACTGAGCCCTGGGGAACACCACTTGTGACTGGCCACCGGTGGGATGTGGCTCCATTCACCGTGTCTCTTTTTTAGCTCCACCGGCCAACCAGTTTTTTACCCAGCTCGGTGTATGCCCACCCAAGCCGTGAGCAGCCAGCTTCTCCAGGGGAATGCTGGACTCCAGGCACAGCTGTGCTTATTTCAGCCCTCACACATTCTAATGCCCCTGGATGTGCTTTTTATGTGTATGTGAGAGCTGTCAAATGGATGTGCTCATTGGCCTGTGCTCTGTAATCAGATGTGTGTGGGAAGCTTACGGTGACAGGCCCCTCTTGCAAATGTTTTCACAGTTGAGTAATTTCACTGGTGTGAATAGGTCTGTTAGGCAGGAAAGCACTTGAAGATTTTCATTTTTTTAACTTGGGGCAGTTTAGTTCGAAAGACAGACTGAGGGGACTCCCTCCTTTGTCTCGAACACAGTCTGAATAGGATTCTTTTCTGTCATTTGATATTATTCCTGCAGGAGCAAAGTGAAAAAAAGAGAACTTCATATATGCAGAGACCTGCATACATAATGTTGCATTCACATACAGGTGTAGATGGAACTCAGAGGAATGATCACAGAAATGAAGATGCTCATCAATATAAAACCAGGAATGAAGAAAAAGAGTTGGAGATTAGTCCAAGTTTAATAAAATCATTGCTGTGTGCCCTCTTGAAATGCTGTGTCTTTGTTAAAATCCTCCTAACATGCAAACTGTCACACAGCATTTCAGTAGACAAGGTAGATGACAGTATCTCCAGGTACTGGGTTTCTGTAGGGGTTCTGCCCTTGCTCATCTTCCTCTTTTTACCTGTATGTTTTTACTTTATGGTTAATTACACCATAAGAGATCAAAGGTGTGTTATCTGTCCCCAAAGCTGCTGCTAGCCTATTTAAGGTTTTATTTGTTTCCCTTTCACTGTGTGACTGCAAATTGAGAACTTCTTCCTGAGTGGTCCCTTTGAAAACTGCTGGTGTGATTCATGCCCCTTCCCATGCTCCAGCTGTGAAAGCTTGATGCTTGGGTGGAACGATCCTCCAGGCAGCCTGCCGGTAAGGAACCTTTCTGTACCTTGTGGTGGAGAGCAATGGGAAAAGGTAGGTAGAGTGGGATTTAGTGTGGTATATCAGACATCTGTGAGATTGAGTTTACAGCTGTGTATTGGAGTTTATTGTCCTTCATCTTGATTGTTTTATTAATTTTATAAACTTTATACCAATGAAGAGAGACACATGACAGCACTCACGGCTGCAGTACTTCATTTTATTTGCAGACAGGTTACGATACTCAGGTAGGAACATACACTTTTTTACTTCCTTGCTTTGCCAGTGTTACCTCATCTTTGAACTGGAGGGATTACAGGAGAGATGGAAGGGCAGATTGTGAGCGAAACACTAGGAACCAATTTCTGCTCCACTGAGATTATTAGGGAGTTCGCCACCAAGCTCAGAGTGAATAGCATCAGGTCCTAGACTGTGTTCTTGGAGACTTAGTTCTGGGTGCATCTTCCCCTCTATCTTACTCCATTTTTGGTTCTCGGTACACCTCCAGCCTTCAGTGTGCCAAGGCCAGGCTCCCGGCTGATAGCTGGAAAGGCTCAGTGAGGAAGATATGTCCCCTGTTCAACCTGTGTCTGTTTCTGAGCTGTTTGTGGCTTGGTTTGGATCTGCTGCCATGAACTAGGGTCAGCTGCCATTGATTTTACCTTCTTTGACTTGTGAAGTGGCTGCACCAGCAGTTAATTCCTGAGCCCCTTCAGTGGGGGGATGGAAGGCTGAAAACAAAACACAGAGCTTGGCTGAATTGCAGTACTTTTCCATAGGAGCAGTGCTAGGCTGTATTTATAAGTTCCTGCTTCCAAATGAGGTGGTGGTGTCAGGGGAGGGTTTCAGTACTAAAGTTTTCAAAGGGAAGATCTCTGGCAAGTGAGCAAAAAAATACACCGTATCTCTGCTCATTCATAGAAATCACTTATTATCTCTGGTTGAAGTATCTTTTAAACCAGCCCTAAGGCAGGTGGCTGAGATGCTGAATTTCAACACAAATCGTTAAAATTCAGTTGAGTAGAAGTCCTCTGCTCAGAAGTCTTGGGTAACTTTAATTATGAGCCATTGTAGTGATGTTAATAAGTTTGTCTGCCACTGTCGATGGCACTCGTGTTCTCAGTGTAAATAAATGAGTCAGATGAAGCATTAGGAAAAAACATGTAACTGTAGAGATGAGAGTCATTGGAAGAGGCTGTAGGGGAAAAGCTGTGCAGTTTTCCTCACTGGAGGTCTTTAAGAGCATCCTGGAGAAATAACCTGCAAGGCATTGCTTTTGGCAGAGAAATGCATTACAGGACTTCCTGAGATCTTTTTCAGCCTGGGATGGGAGGATAATGCATTCATGAGTAAATAACCATCTCACATAATTTTCTTACATGTGTCTCACTCCTACATAATGCATGTTGCCTTAAGTGGTAATTTGCTTTCTCTTGCAGTCCTTTATCAAAAAGGCACCATAACTATAGTTAATTGGCCCTCCCTGCCAGATGCAGTGGATTAAGGACAACAGCGAGTGTACAGCTTCAGGAAGCCGAACAAATGGGCTGTGCTCTTCTGAGTGGCCTTGTAGCTTTGTGCGGGTATTGGCAGCTCTTGTGGAACAAAGCAGAGATCACCCTGTTTGAAGGAAGCATTTGGGTGGAGAGCAGGTCTGCTGGTGTTTGTTGCTGTGTCCCTACCAAATCGAAGTCTTCTGGGGCAGCTGCAGCTGCATGATTATCTGCTGTGTTCAGGATTGGTTTTGGTTGTACTTCTGAGGGTAAAGGCAGCAAGCACAGCCAAGTGCTAGGCAGCCACAGGGAGACCCAGTGGTAACACTTTTGGATTGCATCTTGCATTTATAGCTGCACAGCATGTATCAAGAGTCACTGCAGTGGGATTTCTCAGACATTGTAGTCTTGCCTGCTGCTTCAAATTCTGCTCCAAGTCATGAGTTGCAGATCTTGAAAACCTCCAAAGTTCGAATTCTCCCCTTTTCCCCTCCAGTATTTCCATTTGTGCATGAGGCTTCCACGTGCAGCTGCAGCCAGTCTTGGGGGAGAGAGCAAGTAATGCAGCCTTGACCCAGGTGCATCCCTGCACGAGTATGTCAGTCCTAGAAAGGTACAAGGGTACTTTAAACAGCTGTTTAGGAGCCAAAATTGTGTAGCCAAAAGTAGAGCTCCTTTCCCAGAAAAGGGTATATGTGAGGAATGGAAAGGAGCTTCAGTGGGTGTTTTCACTTGCTACTTTTAGGTGTCTGACTTAAATGCCTGCCCTAAGAGTGCAGAGGATACTGGTGTCCTGCTAAGGGAGGCTGCGAGTTTGAGTCACTCTTGGCAGGACTCTCTCTCTTTCCACTAAAACCAGAGACACTAATTTCGTAATTTAGGAGCCATAATTGTTTACCAGAAGTTGGGAGGTGTAAATACCAGCAACAATGATCCTCCTGAAAGAGCACTGCTAGAATACTTACCGACTGGATGTACAGTTCTCTGGAGCCTGCTGCAGGTGGGGCATGCTTCACAGCAGCCAGAAAGCTGCCATAACTACTCTGGCATTGAATTTGCCATTGGCTATTACCAAACTTAGGCTCCTGGGTTTTGGTGTGTATCTGGGTTTGTTCTCGGTGTATGTGTGTTAGTACTGCTTATCTTCCCAGGTCCTGTCTGCTCCTAGAAGCTGTCTGCTTGGAAAGCCTGGATATCATTTTTGTTGATAACTGTGGTTTCCCCGCAGGCTGGAGCAATAGTCTTTTTGCCCCTTAGTTCCCCTATTGCTGGAGTTGTGTGCAGAGCAGGGAGCCGGCGAAGAAGAGTGGGGCAGGATTTGGGTTGCTGCTTGATTTCCATCAGTTGTCTTGTTGATGCTGCAAAAGATGCATCCAGAGTCCAGTCTATTCCACCTGCTAATATTTTCAACTCTTTCTCCAGTTTAAGAGTTTTTCTCTTTACAGCCTCAGATGTATATTTTTATTTGTGAACGGAGCAGCCTGAGAGCTGGGGATGTGGTTTACCGCCAAAGAGTAGGGTGAGTGTGAAGAAAGGGCTGTTGGGAATGCCTTATGTTGTGTGTCAGTAAGAGTTTCAGATAGGAGGAAGAAAGCTGGGAAATGAAGAGCTGAGCTGCTGGCATACCTTAGCTTGTCTTTGCTTGGAAAGCCCACCACGTTTGGAAAATAATTGCAAGGAGTCACTACCTGACTGGTCATTTAGGTGATGAACGCATCTTCAAAATGTCATTCTTCTAAATTAAAGGCGTCTGCACAGGGTTGTCATTTTTGGAATAAGACCCCTTGTGAACACGCCTGACTACATCAAGACTTCTCATGAGATCAGAAACTCAATGAGCTCATGCATTGCCCAACAGGAAGAGTGAAATTCCCCACCCTGCATGTTTGTAGAGTTAAAGATGGACTAGAAAACAGAAATGCAGGAAGTGTTGGGTCTGGGTTTTTATTTTTAACTTCCAGTCCCACGTTACATCTACAAGACCATCAGATCTGTATGGCAAGGTGCCACGTGTGTGTGGTCATCTGGATATTGAGCATCAGTGCTGAGTACACCAGCTGACCCCTCCCAAGTGCAGTCACACTTAAAATGTTCTGGAGCAAACATAGCTGAAGTGCTCAGAATGAAGCTGTGAGAGAAGCAGAAGCGGGACATATTTTTTCCTTGTATTATAAAGTTAAAGCAAAGTATGTGGTCTCATTTTTGACTTCACGTTATTTCTTGAAATATCGGTACCTATCATGCTGGTAAGAGATTTGGGGGAGTTCATTTTATTCCGGTCCTTGCTTTTGTACTGCATGGTAATAGATTAGTAATAGATACATGTAGGACAATATGTGCAAAACCATTATGTTTCTGTAAAGTGATGGTGTTAATCACTCCAGTGTCCTGTAAAAGCTGTTGTGGGCGTTTAGACAGGATACTTTTTTGCTCTCAGACCACTTCAGGGCACTGTGGGGGAACAGCTAAGTGACTGCTTAGGGCAGGACCCAGGACGTTACTTGGTGTAAGGACAGCAGGAAGTATCAGATCAGTTGCAGGATGGGTTATTTCCATGCCCAAAGCCCATTTTAGATGTTTGAAGCTTACTGACTCGGTATATGCATCAGCAAACGTCTGTGGCAGGCCGTCACGTGTGTTCAACCTACCTGTGTGTGTATATCTATAATTTGAAATGTGTAAAGCAGAGGACACACAGTTGCATTGCCTGCTTACCTAAAGACACTGAATACACGCTGTATACAAAGTAAAAATTGACTTTTTTTTTGGCATAACAGTCTTTCTAAAGGTAAGACATACCTAAAAAACATGAGTCAGTTCCCTACATGCCATTGTCTCATACGCAGCAGTAGAAGGCCACCTCTTTGTGACAACCTGAGAGAAACAGATGTTTTATCACCTTTGCTCACTGTGAGTAGTACCTTACTCACCATAACCACCCGTTCAGATCAGTCAGGCTATTTGTGGAGTACAGCATTGTTCACTGTGTGCGAGATTATCAGAGATTGGTCCCTATTAAAAAAGATTTCTCTTGCGCTAGAATGTTTCCAATGGGATCACTTCATTTATTCAGGGAACATTTGTAAAAAAGACTCCTTGCTGTAAACGCGTTGTGAATTCAATGGAGCAGCATCCACTTGTGGCAGCTTAGGAACCACCGATTTGCTCTTAATATAGGTAAAGGGACTCAAGCTGTCCTGGGTAAAAAAGCTGGGTGGGTTTTATAGTGCACTGTGGTTCCATCCAGCTTTCACCAAAGCAGGGTCTGAACCCCGATGCTTTGTGAAAATACTCGTATATTCATGTTTCTCTGCTTTTGCTGAAATGCTGTACCTGCTTTGCATTTGATGAAGGATTAAATAAATTACATCTGCCAGTATGGCGCTCTGATAACTGATGTGCTGCTCTTTGGAAGAAGCTGCATTTATAGTTACTGGTTTATTTGCTTTGATGAAGATGCCTCATTTTGTTGGTTCCTGCTGTGTTTGATTGAGCTGAGTGGTCTGATCAAGCAAAGTTGCTGTGAAATTTTCTTCTGCTTTGGTAAGTCAGCTCAGTGCACAGAGCTGGTGGGATGTCAAGGCGACGTGATTTTGTGAAGCTGGAGCTCTGTTTTGTGTGAATGTCATGTAAGGACTGTGAGGTGAGGTGAGGGAAGAAGCGGGAAGCTCTTTTCTCATAGTGCAAATCCTAGCAGTGAATTAAAGACCAGATACTGCTCTTCAGTGCCTTGCTGTAGCTCACTGGTGACTCAGGACCAAAGAGGAGCTTTTGCCAGCTGAGTGACTGGAAGTTTATTACTCCCAGACAGAGACCACAATATTAATAACCACCTGCTGTTTGACCCAGCAGAAATTCAGCTATTGGATGAACACCTAGTGCTTTTCACAGTTCGGGTATTTTTAATTTTTGTAACATAATTCCTATGAAATGAATAAAAGAATATTCATTTATAGCCTGTGCAGTGCAAAATGGAGTAGTCAGAGTGTGGGGTCAAATCCTCAGTCAAGCTGAGTAACTTTGTTGGAGTGCTCGCTTGGAAAGGCACAGGTGACTGCATGTTCGCTTTTGCTTTGCGTCCTTTGTGGTGGGGCATGACCGGGTCTGGCCTGGTTGCAGAGCTTCTCATGGGCCACCTGAAGGTGCCTGCAGTTCCTTCGTGTCTCAGTAGTGCTTGTCCATCTAGAGAGGTGCACAACAGGGGAATTTCCTATTTTGGTTTCTTGGAGGAACCTACCAATTGACATTAAGCTGTTGTGAAGGATAAATATTTGCAGTCATGACAGATTTTTCTGATTTGATTCTGTCACTTCAAAGTTATTTTTAATGCATGTTCATAAGCTTAACTGTGCCTCTCCACACGGCATAAGCTAATGTGTACTATTTCCTTGCTGATTAAATTGCAGTGATCTTTTTTGTTTAGAAGCAGAAAATTTTGATTTGCAAGAGTTGAGAGGCAGTAATTAGAAATTTCTGATGCTTTTTATGCAGGGTACTATAGCACTAAACTTTCTCAGTCTTGAGCTTTCTCTTTGTTACAGTTAATGTATCTACATAGGTATTTTTTCTTCCTGTGAATAATATTTTTTAAAAATATAAATTTTCCAATCATTGTCCATTTATATAATTGGCACAGATAGAATAATTACATGGGCAGGCAGAGCTACAGAGTTATAAATCTTTCCCAGTGACAGTGTCTTGAAATAGCAGTCAGGATATCATCACCGCAGCTTAATATTGTCAGTAGATTTTGCTGCCTTTCTGTGAGGATATCAGTATTGTGTTGAATCCATGCAGGTGTGTATGCATATACATGTGTTGGGGTGTGTGCGTGTATACATGTATGCAGTTGTGGAGAGCTTGTATTTAATTATGATGGATCCTTCTGTCGCGGAACCGTTAGGGTATGGTGGATGTTACCAGATAGAGATCTAAGCAGAACCCCAGTCTCTGCCTACTTTTTTGTCTGACTTCCTCCACTGTGTGACACCTTCATTGTACTGTCGGTGTCAGCTGTTACCCAGAGCGCTTTAGGTGGGAGATGAAGGCCTCGACTGTGAAGACTGTGATGGTGTAAGGCCAGCTGGTCCTGCCTGCAGATCTGGATAGGCTGGGTGCAGATGGCACTGAACGCGTTTCAGCCGTGTTCACTGGTGCTTTTTTCAGATTTGTCTTTCCCCAAGCACCGTCTCGATGCCATGGTCTTGCAAAGCAGCGATTGCCGTGCTCTGGTCCTAAGTTTGTAATGCGGATGTGGCCCTCCTAGGTCATGTTTAGCTATCCCAGGCCCATTTGACATCCCTGGAAATCCTGACCTGGGGTTCACCAGCTGTGAACTCAAAGATTTGAAGCCTGATTTGATTGATTTCACCAGCAGGTCCTTGGTCAGCCAACTTCTTGTCTCTCCCCACAGGGAAGCACTTTGCTTGCGCTGTCTCCTGTTGTCAGACCCTAAACTGAATAATGGCAGTCTGTGAAGTCAGACCACTTGGAAAAGCCATAAAATGCCAGACCAGGAGTAGCAGGCATGAGGACTGCACAGGTCTTGCATTCCACTTGCTGTGGTCACCTGCAGATCACTAAGAACTGCAGAGAAAGGGCATTTGTGTTACCCTTCCTTCACCACCGTGTTCCAGCTATGGGACATAACTGTGAATGCAAAACCAGCTCATGGTCTGTTTTTGCATTCGCTGGTGAACACTCTGCGTAATACAACCAAGAATACTCCATAAGCCAACCTGGCTTGGATGTAAGTGTCGCTTCTGGTTCCCTGTCCTCTTGGGGTGATCTCCCCTTCTTGCCCATGCTGCCAACTGGGCCATCGATGGGACAAGTCTGGAGACTCAGCCCCAGGGAATTTCTGTGTCACTGATGGCACAGCTGCAGAAGTGGATTTTCTTGGCAGGAGAGGCTGTAACAGGTGTGGTTTCAGAGAAGAAATCCTTTGGCAAGGCATTACATTGCCATTTTAAAATGGCCTGTTCTGTCAGAACACTTCTTCCAAGAACCCTTGCTTGCTGTAGATTTAGAAATATGCCCTTTGATGCAGGGAGCAGGCTTGGGGATGGAGTCCCTTCCTTTGGGTGTCCACCCTTTCAAGGGGAAGTCTGTTTCCTAAATGACAGGATTCAAGCCCGATTGTCTTCACTCTTATCAGAGTTAGCTGCCACATGTTGTACTCCTGATCCTCCGGCACGTTACAGCACTCTCCTGGCTGGACACTGGTGGTTCTCCTGGTTGTGAGTCATTCCCTCCTTGCTGTGCAGCTGCTGTGCTTAACCACAGGAGCACAGTTTAGAACCAGAAGCCAATGAAACACATGATACTCAGCTATCTGTAGCATGAAATGGTATGTTAGCTCTTCAAAGACAGCCTGGAGCCTCATGGTTGTCCTCTTGAACAGATCTTGCTTTCTGCTAAACATAAAAAAACATTGTGTAAATGGCCTCACTTGCAACAAAGTCAGTTCACCACTTGCGAATCTGGCTCCACGCATCTGGTATGTTCTTTACCAGCAGAGATAATGGTATTTAAAATGACCTTTACTGAGGTTTTTGACTCAGCTGTTTCTCACTGCATCTGGCTCTGTTATTGGCTTTCTTACCATTCCTATAACATCTTTTTCTTCTTGGGAGCTGTTTTAAAAGCAAACCCTTTTAGATCTGGAAGCATTAAAGCAAAAGGGTTCATGAACAGGGAACAGAATAGACTGTTTCTGCCTCTGGTTGCTTATAGCTGGATTCAAAAGAAGCTGACACATCGGTCATGTTTTATGTGGTCCCATGGTTCTGGCTTCATTTTGAGCTACAATACACCACGTTTGTGTAAAAGGTCATAATGAAAAGAAGAGTGTTGGAAGAAATGACATTGTTTACTTTTTCTGGGTGTTCCTTCCTTCCTAGTTAAATGAAGCACCTTATGCTTATGTAGTTCCAGATAATAAGCTCATCTTTGAACAGTTTCTGAAAGGCTGGATAAATTTGTCTTTTGCTGGAATTCTTTAAATCTGTGTAAGTCCTACCAAGAAAAGCCTTTTTGTGCCATTTCATTCTTAGTGGTCCTGGTTTCTTATCAGATGTCCTCTGTAGTATGTGACTATACTCAGAACAAAATGTATTGGCACCAAGCACTAAGTGTGAATCTGAAAATGGACCAAAGCTGCGGATGCAGTTGAAATTTTTGCAAATGAGTGACTGGATTTGAAACAAACCCCTTCCAAAGGTGGGGAGATTTGTTGTTTCATGGAAGTAGATGCTGATACTGCTGAGAAGGCAAGGTCACGACTTAACAAACAACACTTTTTTCATTCTCCCTTCTTAATTACAGGAGTCAGTCAGGGTTCAGCTCTTGCATGTTAGGCCACAAGGAAAAATAATTTCCTTTTCATCCCTTTTACTGGCTTTTTCTCCACTAGTATAAAACTAAGGGGTGAATTTTTTTCCTACCTGTTTTAATAATTGAAGTTACAACAAACAGTTCAGGATTGCATGTAATAACAATAGCTCAGTGTGTTCAGAAAGTTTACTTTGCCCTGTAGCAGCCTGTACGTGTTCCACCATATGGAGCTTTTCAGTCTATACCTCCTGTTGTGCTTTGTAGCTGCTGGGAGCAGAGGGAGGGCGCTTGGGTGGGTAAGCAGCACCCTTGTCCTGCTTTCACTCTGTGCTGGGGAGCAGTGGGCTCCAAAATGGGTCCCAGTAGCCTTTGCCCTGATTTCCAACAGGCTGAGCACTCAGTTTGCCTGGTTTAGTGCCCCGTTTGCCGTGGCTCGCTGACCTTGTCCAGCCATGGCCATTTTCCTCCGGTTCTTAACCCGGCAGCTCCTGGGGCTACCAGTTCTCCTCTTTCCTGCTGGCAGCAGTTGCGTAGTTGGAGTTTTGCCCATCTACTTTTCCTGTTCCCCCCCAATGGGGCTGATCTTTGTGGGGCGGCGTTGCTCTGGCAGCACAGTCCTGCTCCCTGTGAATTAACTCCCCTGCTGCAATTCCTTCAGCCTGGGCCGTGCTGCAGAGGTTTCTGTGCGTGTGAGTCCTCACTGGGTGCACAGTACCTTCCAGCTTGGCTGAAGAGCTTTGATGGTTTTTGTGAACATGAAACTGTGCCTTGGTTCACAGTTCTGTGGTGTCTTTTACTTTACAAAGACAAGCTCTTCCCTATTCTTTTCTTCTCTGCAGATTTTTTCTTGAAGGCAGGCGGCAAGACTTCTTCTTGCAGCTTTTGTTTATTAAACTGAGGAAAAAGAGCAACCTCCCAAAACCAAAGCATTGTCATTTATTGACAGCATAGCAGTGATACAGGTAAACTGGGTGTGAAGCACAAATCCTGTCCTGACTATGTAGTGTCACTTGGGAATTTGATTACAATAGTGCACATTTCACGCAGCGGTACTGCCTCAGTGCCCTAGCCCTGGGAAACCTTCTGTTACTGGACGCTCACCAAGTTGTAAATGGAGAGTTTGGAAGCAGCCATCAGATGTGGCAAGATTTATAAACACACATTAGCAATCTTCTTGCTTCTTCCTGGATCATGGGACCTAATCACATATTTGGAAAAAGGGTTACATTTTCTCCTAAACTAGGGCCCAAAGGCCCAGACCTACCTGTACTTTCTAGCAGGCTTATTTCTCATAGCAGAGATCCCAGAAACAGGCACAGAGAATGTAAAAAAGGTATTTCCAAGGTTAGCTTGTTAGCCAGAAACATCCTGAGAAGAGTAATTTGCCTAGAGGGATGGGTGGTGAACATATGCTTGCTGCCATTTGAGGTTTCTCTATTATTTTCTAATAGCTTTTATTTTCATGTGCTCTTCTGGCTAGCTGTCTTTGCATGCCTCTGACTTCTGGGATCCTGGATTCTTTGAACTGCAAGAAATACTGGATGTAATTCTTTCACTCTCTCTTTCTTAAAAAAAGGTATCTTCAAGTGTCTCTCTGTGAATCTCCAAAATGGTACCTCTCTGATCTGATTAGATTTCATGATGTGATTCCATTGCTGCTAGTGCATAACGCCTTGCATTTTCTCACTTTTCTACCCTGTTACTATAGTATTTTACTGCTTAGGTGCAGTGGAGCCCTGTGAAGGCAGGAAGATACGGCTCTTCCGAAAGTCGGTTCTGTAGCAAAATAGTGAAGCATCACATGCACTGATAATGGTAGTGGCAGGGAATTTCCTGTGTTGTGTAACAGATGTTAACACTGCAAATCAGCCAAGTTCTGAATTTGTGTTCTTTCAGGCGACTGCGTACACAGAAAAGCCTGCAGTCACCTTTTCAGGCAAGGTTATGAGATCGGTGCTGTTGTTAACTCTATTATGCTTCAAGAATGAAACTGCTGCAATTTAGAAAGGTTACTTTCTTTACACAAGCTAAATTGATGATAGTGGCAGCATTGCTAGTGAAAAGCAGCATCCCATTAAAGCTGTACTTTGCATAAAGCAGCAAGCATGCCTCAGTACTGTCAATAACTCACCTGCTGTGGCCCTATTCATTTGCAGACAGAAAAGGGTGATATTTAGGCAAAGGACACTCTTTAGCATGTAGGATTTCTAGCATAATAAAGGAGGGTTGGCATATCTCCAGCCTGCTCCCTCTGACCTGTGGCTTCCTCAAAAGCAAAGCTGTGAGGGTTTCGGTGTGAGAGCCGTAGACCCTTCCTGGAGGAGCTCGCTCTCAGAGGAGCCAGGAGTGTGTGGCCAGATGGTGCCATGCTGCAACGTCTGCATGCTGATTTCCTCGTCACTGGTGTAAATCAGGAGTGACCTCAGTGAAGCCACAGAAGCAGGCTGTTATCACACAACTGAGAGAAACAGGACTAAATGAAAGAATTGGGATAAATTATACTTCTTGTGTGAAATGCTGTTACTGCTGAAGTTTTTGGCAGATCTTTACTTGATTTCTGTGACCTCTGTTTTGTATTTGTGGTTGTCTTGATGTATCTGAATGTCAAATAAAAACTGCAGTAGCCACTTTAAATACAGGAGAGGCTTGAGAGGAGTGTATGGAATTAGGGAAACAGCAGGAGATTGGTTTGGCTGCCGTATTGGTAAAGCCACTGACATAACCTATAGAATTGTCTTACCCCATACCAACACAGCAGGTATTTTCTGAAAGAAGTAAATGGTAGTTTCTACACTTTCTTTTTTATATGGCACGATAGGGACCTGGTTAAAACTTGGCCTTATTTACAGAGCATCTTGGAAGCAGTTTTAAGATAATAGATGAATTAATTACACTTGTTTGGAAAAAATAGCTTTAGTTTGAGAATGGCATGAGAAGTTGTAGCATGAAAGATATTGTAAGACTGTTTGAGAACAGCAATTTAGAATGAAAAGTTTTTTCTTTGTTCTGGATATAAAATGGTCTGATCTGCTGCATACTAGAAACCAAGGGCTTGCCTGTGTCATTCCCGAATGGGCAGTTGTGAAAATGTGCAATTAATGCAGAGTCTGGAAGCAGTGAGAAAGCATGGCTAGGTGTACACCAGAAAGCAATTCTTCCTCTGTCTCCTCACTGAATGGAAAAGCAGCACTGTAGAGCCCAGCATGTTTCTTTTGTGTCAGTATGTGTGTATTTGCACCCTGCAACCACAGAAAAATGCAAAGCCCAAATCTCTTTCACCTCAATAACATTTCAAGAGGATTCCAGGTCTAAAATGAGAAAGAAAAAAATAAGTTGTTTCTGGTTTGTTTGCTTTGATTTGTTTATTTTAGAACTAGAAATGCATTGTGCAGACTGTGCAATCACGGGAAGGCCTGGTAGGCTCGGCTGTGCTAAGCTGTCCTTGTCAGAGCCACTGGAGAAGACCTCATGGCATCTCCGCACAGGGCTGCATTGGGATGGCCAAATGCTGCTCGCCGGGATGGAGGGGGTCTCCCCCGGCAGTGCCTGCGTCCTGCTGCCTGGCCAGAAGAGGGTTAAGGGCTGCCCGCCTGCTTTGTGATCCAGAGAGGTTTGAAGGAAAAAGGTGTGCCTTTTTTTTGCAGGAAATCAGAAGACACAAATGGAGATGCCTTTGGGCCTTTGCTACTTCGGTCACAGGAAAAAGCAGTTTTTTATGTTTCTTGGGCATTGTCTTTGGCCGAGTAAGTCATGCCCAGAGGAAGATGGCCAGTGGAGACTTTGAGGCGGGAGCACGCTGAGATTTTCCTGGGCAGGTTAACAAGCTCTTCCCAACTTGTAGTGTCTTTGAAAGCAGCTTTGCTGCTGGCCCACGAGCTGCTGGGAGCTGAACCTACTTGCATAACCCAGGTGCCAGCTCAGTTGTTTTCTAATTGTAAATGGATCAGGCCGCTGATTTGTTGCAAGCATCTGAATTTGGAGGGATATTAAGTGTGAGAGTCTGCTCTAAGATCTGGGTTTACATTGTTAATTTAGCAACACAAAGCTGTGTGGCTACGTGGCCTTTTTCTAACAGCATTTTATAGTGGTCATTTTGACTGTTGTCTTTTTTTTTTTTTTTTTTAAGATTAAGGTGTTTTGCCTGCTTTTTAGGAAAGCAAACAGTTCAGCCAGACTTCTAAAGAAAATCACCTGGTATGAGCTTTGGGACCCAGATGTACTTTTCTAAGTACAGGAAGGAAGCTGTTACTTGGCAGAAATGGAGCTTAAACAAGAAAGAGACAGCGGGAATGTGATTACCTGGCATGTGGAAAACAACTTTCAAGCAAGTTTCTTTAAGATCAAGAAGTGTTAAGGCTGATCCTGTCTGCACTGACCCCAAGCAAGTCACCAGTGACCCAAGTCCAGCCGAGTTGTATGAGCTCGCAAGGGAGCAACCACATACCAGTTTGCAGATGTGAGTTTTGTTACTGCTTTAATCCTGAACTAGGCTGTGTAAGGAAGAGGCAGGACATCTTAGAAGGGAGGTATAAAAGCTTTCTTCTGGAAAGAAATCTGAGGATTTCCTCGTTTTGGTGTGGCGGAGATGGCAGAGGTAGATGTGCCCTTGCTCACAAATGATGCAGCAGCAGCAGCAGTTCCCCTCTCTGGATTGTCATACCTTGCATGGAACCAAGGGCAGACCACAGTCCAAAACTGTGAGGAGCCTCCAGGTTGCTGTGACATTTAGTGGCTCAGTACAGAGAAGGGGTTGCTTAGAGCTGCCTCCGCATCTACCTGTTCAAAAATTCCCCACCCTCTCTCAGAAGCAACTGCTGGCCGTGGCACTGTTGGATTTGCTGGTGCTGCTGCAAATGCCAAACAGCCTGAGCAGGTGCTGAAAGACTGACTTATCTTTGTAGCACTAGGTGATGAAAATGCAGAAGTTATGAACAAGGGAAACACAGGACTGTAAGGGACCCACAGAGAACATCCAGTTTCTTTCCCAAGACAAAACTGTTCCTGGCAGCTCCTTGTCTCACGTGCCCACAAAAATCCCCTGTGCCTTCACAGCTAGCATGGCCTCAGGGTGTCCTTCCCAGCCAGTAGCCTGCCTGCATCCCCTCGTCCCAGTGGAGACCCCAGACCCCTTGCAATGCCAGTTGCTTGTGAGCCTTTCTCTTAAATTCATCCCAGTTTTCTTTTTTGGCTTGTAATACCCAACCACAGAGGGCTCTTTAATAACTGTCTGAAAGTGAGATACGCACTTTTATCTGAACACTGGCTCCCAGACCCCAAATGCACTGGATGGATTTACTGTGTCCCCTGCCTAGACCAACTGTGGTACCTGTAGTAAAAAAATGTTACTTCTCACTCTCTGTCATTTACTGCCAGAATTTACTGCAGGATTTCTCTGCCCTCTTAAATGAGGCTGGACTTCTTTCTGCACACAGTGTGCACCTCATATGGTTCCTCCCCTGTTGGGTTACCCCAAGACATGTAGGCAGCGTCTCTGGGTGCCCTGGTTCTTCCAGTCCCCTGTGGCAGAGGGGCTGCAGCCTCCTGGCCTCTGCATCACTCCTTGCATGGGAGTGCGTATCACTTCCTCCAAGGTGGTGGTGTTAGGATCCAGCAATGTTCATGCTGCCTGGCACATGAGCACTGCCTCCCACAAGGACTTCAACAGTTTCCTACAGCGACACTGTCTCTGATAGCTGAAATGTCTAGTAAAAGATCTTCATTTCTCAGCAGATGCTGTGGCTTCAGCAAACTATGGACTGTCAGGTCTCGAAGGTGGTGTTTATGCATACATTTTAATCCTTATTTGCACTGTACTTTGAAGGTGTAAAATACCACAGAAATGCTGGTTTCTTATTGTTACAACTGGCATTTTAGTGTTCCATCATTTTGAATATCAGTTATTCATGAGAAATCAGTGCAACTAGTAGTTCTTCCAAAGCTTTTTAGTTCGTATTGTTTGCGGTCACATCATGCCAGATGTCTTGGAGGAATCTGATCTCAAACAAACCCAGACAAGTCACTGTAAAACTGTATACAAAAAGACACAGGTTGATATACTGCAGCTGGTTGCACCAGCAGATACAGATGTTATTTGCAAAACTCTTCCTTCACTGTGAGAGCGTGAGGGCCAGGGAAGAACACATGCTGGGGAGAACAGCAGCAACACAAATAGCCTTGGCTTTGGCTGAGGTGTGTGTTTTGTGCTTATCACTTAATTTAGCAGTATCAGGAAAACCCGTGAAGGAAAAACCTGTGGATATTTTGCAGATGCAGAGTGATGTAGGAAGAAGCAGGGCTGTAATTAAACATGCTTGCCTACTGAAGTATGTGTACAATTGCTGTAGAATACTATAACTAGCAACATCTATTGGACTGTTTTCAAAGCTAAAGCAGTGATACTATGCTAGTGTGGCTGATGTCTATGCCTGTGCCTGGCAAACCTGCCTCTGCATGGCAGGTTTAGGTTCTGCGCAGCTTAGGAAATGATGCTTTTACTGTGCTCATCTGCATCAGCTGAGAAATCTTTGTCAAACTCAAACGTGTCTGAGCCCTGCGCAGAATGCACCGAGTGATTTCCACCAGCAGCAGCCCACTGTTGTAAAGATTTACTTTATTGCTTACAGATTAATTACAGAAAAAAGTGAACTGTTTGTTGTTTTTTTTCTTCCGATCGCACAGTGATTCTGTATGCCAAGAAGCTACTAAAAAGAAACAGAGTGTGAGAGATTATGTGTGACAGGAAGAGAGCCTGTCACAGAGTTGCACGTTATTTATTGCTGGTGTGCTTTGGTAAGTGGCTGCAACTGGCTCTAATTTTCTCGGTGCTGCCCAGCTGCTTTGATCAGCAATGAAACTGTTAACAGCACTGACAAATTATTGTCGATGGGCATTGCAGTTTAAACTTCCCCTGACAAACAGTGGCAGATCACACCTGTCAGGGCTACTGTTTAAGGCTTTCTTAGGATATATTGCTGGGTTGAATCATGCTGTGCTTCTTTTCAGGGTTTTTTTTTGGGTTAGAGAGCTGCTCTGGTTTTCTGAGCGAGAGCTGGGATCAGACAGCGTGCTGGCAGCGTGTGGGAGGTGTGTTCCATTGCCCATGTGCCCCTGGAGCAGAGGCTTTGCGTGCAGGTGTCTTCTCTGGGTCCTGCTGATCTGCAGCTTGGAGGAGTGTGGCATCCAGGAGGGGACGGGAAAGCTTCTGTGCCTGTAGCAAGCAGCGAGGATCTGGGGAAGGGGCGGTTGCTCTGAGCACAGGTGTCATGAGGGAGAGGAGAGTGGATGCTGTCTGAGAACACTGAGCACTGCGGTGAGTGTCCTTTTCTCCTCCTTCCCTGAGACTGATCCCAGCCATCCTTCTTACTTTCCTATAGCTCTCTAAAATGCTCCCTTTGCGTAGACTCTTTCTTTATGCCTTTCAGCCTCTCCTTTTTTACCTAGCCTCCTATTCTCCCCTCTCATTCCCCTCCTTTCAGTCTTCCCGTCTTTATTTCCTGTGCCTCTGAGGCTGGACGCAGTGTCATGCAAATGCAGTGGGTTCTTTGAACATGTGTAGCCTTATGTTTTGGGAACTGTTGACTGGCAGGAATTGTCTATAATGGATTTAGTAGTACCTGAAGACCCTAGTGGCATTTTTGCCTGTCTGCTCAAAAACACCAGCACTCAGCTCCCTTGAGGCTTGAAATCTGCTAGGAGCAGCTATGGCAGTGGCATTCTGTCATTTGCTTCATCAGCTGACATTTTTGGGAATGACAAAATTGCTGACAAAACGACGTTGGCCATTTCACCGCCCTCTGCTGCTGAACAACTTTGGTAACTTCTCACCTCCTAAAGGGATGGAGTCCCCTAGATATAACTGGCTTTATTAGAGCAAGCCCACATGAAAGCATGCAGCCTCCTTATGTTGTTGTTGTTGTTATTATTCAGTGGTCTGTATTGATTTGTAGTGTATTTTATTCAGCTCAACCCCTGATCAGCCCAGTTCTATTTTGTGTCTAGATTGCATGTAGAATTAGGAGTTTTAGTAGAGATTTCAAGATCAGGAGCAAATCCTCTACAAAATTAGGCTTTGCCTATGTAAACAAATTGCACTACTTTCAACTTCCATTCTGTAACATTGATATAACCTGCCCCTAATGTGAATTCAGGTATGCCAGCATGGACATGCTTATACCAGCATAGCTTGCTTCCCCGTGGGAAAGGAGAACAAGCTATTCCAGTATAGAGCACTTTTATTTGGCTCTGACTACATCCACGCTTTCATTGTATTGGCAGAAATATACCAGCAAATAATACTTGCAATTTTACATGGGTAACTGGTACAAAATCATGTATAGAACAAGTCTTGGGCTGCAGACTGCCTCAATAACTCCTTCATGAGTGAGTGCTGAATATGCCACGTATTTATAATCTTGTCTTTGTAACTAGAGGTACAGTGGAAAAGACTTAGTGTTACTGGCATTATGTATTCACAATTAAGAAACTAAGAACTGGTCAGTGTGTTGGCTCTAAAGTTGTGACTGTGAGTCATGGCTGTAGTTTATTTTTAAATAAAGTACGTAAGACTTTATTCACTTTCAGATTGGTTGCTGACCTTTGTTTTTATTTGCAGCATATTGGCAATGTAGGAGGGCCGTGGCAGAGATGCAAGTTCCAGTAGTGCTTACTTGGAAGTGCCTTTGAGCTGGCAGGGAAACACAGAGGTGTTCCAGCAATGCTGGAAGTCTAGGTCCTGAAAAGCCGCTTGTGCCGGTGAAAAGTGAGTGCCTGGTGGCTGTGGAATACTTGGTATTTGTATTTGTGGTCATCTACCTCGGTCCTCAGCGGGCCAGAGCAGTCCAGAGATCAAGGGGCAACAGGCACAGGGAGAAACTTTAAAAAATTCCAGTCAGATACTATTATCCAGATATCATGGTTTATTGATGTTTTTTTTCCCACTACTGCTGCTAATCGAGGTGATCAGTACGTGTCTTGTAGCAAGAACCGTGTAGGAAAGACTCCTGGTGTTCGCAGGCAAAGGAGAAGCACGTTTGTCATGGGAAACCCTTCACGTTCAGAGTGCTGGGGGAGGGCAGAGCCCCCAACAGACTGGGGTCTCCTGGAGGGGAACTGTCTTAAATTGCGCATGGCTGACAGGTGTCTGGAAACATGGGACCTAACTAAAATCTGTAGATTTTCTTCTACCACAGAGTAAAAGAATGGATATGACCCTTTTCTTCTGCAAGATAGGAAGTTATTTTAAGGCAGGTGATGGCGAGGTGAAGCAGTCTGTGGGGAGGAGAAGCTGGCGCCATTAGGGGACTGCAAAGCTTGCTAGGAGGAACGCACTTTATTGTGCTGGTGTTTGGCACAGTTATCTTGCCGGGCTGTTGAGGGAAATAAATTTTCACAGAACCTAACAGTTTCCTCCTATGAGTTACTGTCACCTCCGTCTCATTTAATTCCCACCTTTGCTTACTGTGAGTGCCGTTTCAGTGCTGGGAGTACCTTCCATTACCTCCAGACTGAGCACTGCTTTGGAAACAGCTTTCCCGACTGCAAGGGGCTCGTTTCGCAGAGCAGGGAGGAAAACTTCCTTGCCTTTTTTTCCCCAAGCGCGTTGACTCCCATGACTCTGACGATGGTGGCCGAGGTGGCCCCCTCCCCGAGCTGGGCTGGGGCTCTTGCCTGTGGCTGGGGCTGCAGCTGGGTGGTGCCAGGGCTGTCAGGGTGGCACAGGGCAGCAGTCAGTAAAACTGGCGTATTGGTGTCAAGAGCAAGCAGCTGACCTTGGACAAATCTGCCGCTAGGCTGTAACCCAGCCTAGAGTCCAGCTTGCCCTGGCCTTTGCTGCTTCCTTCTAGGAGGAAAGTGATCTGTGTTGGTCCCCTTGCTGGTTTAGATTACTTCTCTCCCTGAGCCGACTCGTGGGTTTTGCCTGCTGTGTTTGCATCGGGTGGGAGCCACAGGCTGTCAACAGCAGATCTTTCTCCTCAAAAGGTCCAGCAATGTTGGCAGTCCTGGAAGGAGAGGCAGCGGCATCAGACAGGTCCTTGCCTGCAGTTCTTGGCAGCAAAGCTTGCAGTTGGGACGGTTTTCGTGAGATTGACAAATAGAAGCAGTATCGGGTCAGCCCTGCTCCCTCAGGAGTCCACAGAATCCATTGGTGAGCAGCTTTAAAAAGATTCTTTTTATTGTCTCGTCACCTCCACTTTTAACCACATATGAAATTGTTCATTATAAAGCACCCAGTCATCCTTACAGCAATCGCATCACTGATGTCTGTGGTGTTGCGTTGTGAGCTGCGCAGGAGAGAAGTCATTAATATCCATGTTTCTACATTTCCCTAAAGATGAAGAGATGACTGCAGCGGAAGATCAGTTTTGCTGGGAAAGACACTGAGTGAGCTGACCTGATCAAGGAGAAGACATTAAACGTTACGCTCTTTAGTTTTCTCTGCTTCACTCAGACCTTAGCTGGTGTGGTCTATTGCCTTTTAGAAAATATGTTTGGGTCCAAGGACTGCCTGAGACAGTTAGAAACCCAATATGTTTTTTGAGGCAGGGGCAATTATTCATTACGTGTTTGTACAGCTCCTAGCACTTTTGGTTGCTGTGCCAACGGATTGGTAATGGCTGAGCAATAGTATTTATTACTGGCAGCTGGTAATAGCAGTCTGTGTTTATGCTCTGTAGGGGAATTTGGTATGTGCACACAGCTATGGGCTGTTAAAGGTTTTGTACCTTTTAGAAGCACCACAAAATCTGTACAGACCATCTAGCCTTCTGCCATTTTAAGTGTTTTCTTACTTCATTTCAGAGATATTTGTTTATTCCTTCCCTTGTTTCCCTCCCAAACTTTTCAAACCTTTTCCATCTGGACTCTTGTGTTTATAAACGTGTATGGAGCTTGTAGGCAACAACCACTTTCAAGCCTACTATTGTAATACAGACCAGATAGCTGCCAGAAAGCACTGTGGGCCCTCACCACCTCCTGAGGGCATTGCAGGTCTCTCTGAGATTGCCTCCCTCCTACCTGCTGGATGCCCAGCCCTGTGCTCACCACTGTAGGTCAGCATCACCCTGTGAAGGAGGCCACAGAACTTCCCTGATTTACCCAGGCTGGGCATCTGGTGCAGCACAATTGCTATTGAAGAATTTTCCTTTGTCTTGGTTTGTTTCTCTTGAAAAGTCCTAGCGTGGCAACTCTAACTCCTGTTTTGTAAGACGCACGCAGCTGAAGCCTATCACTTTTTTTCTAGTGTGAAAAAGATGAGCTGGTCAGCCCTGAGCGGGCCTGAAGTCCAGCCTCATAAAAACTGTATGTCACCTTTTAACCATTCTCCTTGCCACTTCCTTTTCATAGCAGAGATAATGGGAGTGTTTCCTGCTAACTCCTGTCTCTCTGTGATAAATTGCTGTGTTCTTTATTGGAAAGCATTGTATGGCTGCTCATAGTGCTGCGATAAAGAAAATGCTGTGAATTGGCTGCATTGTGTTTGGCTTCCTTTCAGCCAGGGCCAGTCTGGACACCGAGGACCTGATCTTCCTTCTGTGCCAGGCCTCAGCTCATGTTTGTGTGGGAAGCAGGGATTTTTTGTTTGTTTCTTTAAAGCCGCCTTTAACACTTTCGATGTTGAGCTGTTGAAAGTCAGTGTGATCTATAAATCTATAGACGGGAGTCTGCAGGTGCCGCTGGTTCTCTCTATCTCCATCTCCTCCCTCCTTTGTGGCAGTGCTGGCGCTGGTGTAGGCATCCTTGCCTTGGTGGTGTGCTGCGTGGTTAGTGCTTTCTTTACCCTCCCCAGCTGGGAACTCCCAGCTCTCCAGGCAGGGGTGCTTCAGACCCCCTTTGTATTTCCAGTGCTTGTAGCAAGGAGGGCTTGCAGCCAAGCAGTACTGTTTTGGTTCAGGTTTGGGGTTTTTTTGCCTGGATCATTCCATTCAGTGACAAAAAAAAAAAAAAAAAAAAGCCAATGTCAGTATAGGATAGCTTTAAAGTGATAAGAAGAGTACTCCTTCTGAATTCCACAGCTTTCAGATTTGTTGCCTTTTGTCAAGAGCTGTATTGTCAGGTTTGCTGCCCAGGAGATTGGGAGCCTGGATTGTCCAGGCCCATAGCTTATGGCTGATAACTAAAAAGGAGTTTTTGTCTGGCTTATGCCCAGCACGCACACGGCTGCATCTGGTAGTGGGACAGTTGTACAAGTAGCAGAATAGTCAGTGACAAAAATATTGGGATAGTAGTATTTGAACAGGTAGGAGAAGATCAGCAAAGACAAATGCACGGTTAAATTTGTATGTCAAAGGTGTATCCGTTCACCTGCATGCCTAAAGCTCCCTCCAGCTGAATCAAAGGAAGGCACCAGTGCAAAGCCTTTGACACCATCTCCCACAGCATTCCCCTGGAGAAACTGGCTGCTCACGGCTTGGGTGGGCATACACCGAGCTGGGTAAAAAACTGGTTGGCTGGTGGAGCTAAAAAAGAGACACGGTGAATGGAGCCACATCCCACCGGTGGCCAGTCACAAGTGGTGTTCCCCAGGGCTCAGTACTGGGGCCGGTTCTGTTGAACATCTTTATCGACGATCTGGACAAGGGGATCGAGTGCACCCTCGGTCAGTTTGCAGATGACACCAAGCAAGGGAGGAGTGTTGATCCGCTGGAGGGCAGGAGGCTCTGCAGAGGGGCCTGGGCAGGCTGGACTGATGGGCCTCCACTGGAAAAGGACCTTGGGGTGTTGGCTGACAGCAGTCGGCTGCGGTGCTGGAGCCAGCAGTGTGCCCAGACAGCCAAGAAGGCCAACAGCACCCTGGCTCGTATCTGAAACTGTGGCCAGCGGGACCAGGGCAGTCATCATCCCCCTGCACTCAGCACCGGTGAGGCCGCACCTCGGATCCTGTGTTCTGGTTTGGGCCCCGCACTAGAAGAAAGACACTGGAGCGTGTCCAGAGACGGACAACGGAGCTGGGGAAGGGGCTGGAGCACCAGTCCTAGGAGGAGCAGCTGAGGGAACCGGGGCTGTTCAGCCTGGAGAGGAGGAGGCTGGGGGGGACCTTCTTGCTTTCTCCAGCTGCCTGAAAGCAGGTTGTAGAGAGGTGGGGGTCAGTCTCTTCTCCCAAGGAACAGGCCATGGGACAAGAGGAAACGGCCTCGAGTTGTGCCAGGGGAGGTTGAGATTGGGGATTAGGAAAAATATCTTCACTGAAAGGCTGGTCAAGCACTGGAACAGGCTGCCCAGGAAGGGTGGTGGAGTCACCATCCCTGGAGGTGTTTAAAAAAACACGCAGATGCGGTGCTTAGGGACACGGTTTAGTGGTGAACTTGGCAGTGCTGCGTTTACGGCTGGACTTGATGATCTTAAAGGTCTTATCCAACCTAAATGATTCTATGATTATAAAGAGTTTATCCTGTCTCCTTGTTTTCACCAGCAAAGTCACGGATAAACTAGGAGAGAAGGAAGGACTCACGTAGGCATGAACGTTTTTTGACTTGATAACTGAGGCTGAGAGTGGGTTTTGTTGTGTGTGCTGCATCAGTCTGTGTGCTCTTTGAGTCTTTTGGGCTCATTTAACACAGCATAAATTCCACCCTAGATGCTCTTTGTGGGTTGTCTAGTTTCCTTCCTCCCACAGAGATTTTTAATTAAAAATCTAGGACCAAAATAACTGCAGCGCTATCTTTTAACTATTGTTGAAGGAAGAGCTTGATGCTCTTGTCTCTGAGAAACAGTGAAGTTTGTGTGAAAATACATGGTGTTTTAATTTCCTGCAGAATTTCAGGGGGAGTGGCTGTAGCAGGGGAGGTATAGGTGGGTGCTAAATGTAAATAACTGTACAACTGATCTTGGTGTGCTACAGCACCCAAGAGTCTGAAAAGCTGAACACGAGAAGTATCTTTTAAAAAATAGATGTACTTCCTTAAATTTTGTTGGTCTTGTTTATTCAGCCTTCCTTGCGAAGGCTCCTGAGGTTTACACAGACTGTCTGAATCGACAGAAGAAACAAGAAAGTAGAGGAGCAGAAAATTCAGCATGATTTGAGCACTGTGGGATGTGGCCATTTCTCCATTGCTTAGCTGTTCTTCAGAAGCAGATGAGCCAGGTCAGCTATAATTTAGTGGTCTTGGGGTCAGAGCCTTTGGGTGCAAGTATAGTTTGTGCTTTTCCAGGATGTCAAGGTAGAAATATACTTCTAATCTAAAAGTCTCTGCATTTAGGATATTGTCCCTTTGGTTCTTTGTGAGCATGTGTTTGGGATGGTGGATGCTCATGACATAAATAATCTGGAACTGATTGTGGAAAATCTTTGTGGAATTGAACTGCACTTCTAAGATGGTTTGTAAACACCCTTTCTTGCCATTGCCTTTGCCTTACTGCTGAAGTTCTCTGTTGAGATTGAGTCTGAAAATAGCTCAGCAAGACTTGAGATAGAGGTCTGATTTTGTTTTACTTTGTTACAAGGGGGCAATATTTCACGAACAAGGGAATAATGTCAGGGGGACGCTATCAAGCATGAAAGCAGGTCTTAAAATTAGCTTGGTATTTCCTAGTAGTTGTGTGGTGGGAGTGTATCCCCAAGGCACAGTCTTTTCTAGATTTAATTATACAAAGGCAGAGGTGGATATCATAGAAGGCCATCATTGAGACTTGCAGTCGTCTGGGTTTTTTTAAATGTCATTAAAGCTTGAAGTAAGATCCTTCCATTAAAAGGGAATATGATCTCATTATGTGATTTAGATAGTGGTATGAGGCTGTAATGATGCTTTTTAATATGTTCTTCTTAAAGAAAAATGTCGAGGCAAGAATTGACCTTGAAGATGTGGATTGCTTGCAAATGATGTAACTACACAGCTGTCCAAAGCAATGTGTTCTTGCATTGGCTTTAAATCTCCGGTGGCTTTAGCTAAAACAACTAAGTGAATTTCTTACTTACATTTCCATGTACCTGATACCATATTTCCCTCACTGCCCTGGACTTATCCCAAATCCTGTCGCTCCCTGCAAAGGGCCATGCTCCTTGGAGCCCTCCTGCTGGCAGTGGGGATGGCAGGTGCCATGCAGGGACAGGCTCCCTCTTCCCAAGGCCTATCACAGTGATTCCATCTCTAATCCCTAAGGTACCACTAGAAAAACTGGGTTATTAAAAAGTTGTTTGCTTATGTAGTCAGCTACAGTTTAAAGGATTGTATGGGAGGACATCGGAGGTTATTACTAACAATTAGCATACGTAAAAACTTCAGGGCACAGGGGGCTGTGGGATAACGTTCTCCAAGTAGTGTGTGTACTGAGTTATGGATAATTACTGGAAGGCTTAATGTGTCAAAGGTGGATGTGGTTTACCGTTATGCAACTCATTAATACTGTTCATGGGACTCAGAGACTTGGTCCCTGAAATGCTCAGGCTTGGAGATACTGTGTTCAGTGTGCCTCAAACAAAAAACATCAGTGGTGTATGAGCTATCAGTACTAATAACTACAATAAAAAGGATGCAGAGCGCTTCAAATCTGCTTTTCAGGTGGGGATTTTTTGAGTCATCTAGCCAGTGTTTTTACCTTTGGGCCTAATATTCTTTATATTGAATTTCATAATACCGTGTCTGTGCCCGAGCCTCACACCCATGGAGGTCAAAGGGAGCATTGCCTTTTGGCTTGGGCACGTGCTGCCAAACCGCTGCAGGCTGGCCAGACGCTGTGCCCACACTTGCAGCACAAGCAGCAAGGATTCAAGGGGCGTCTGTATTGCCGGTGAGGTGTGATGATGACTTGTATCTGCTTACTTGAACAAGCTTGCTCAGTAGCAGACATCAGCATGGATTTCAGAATGATCTGCCCATGTGGTGCTTGTCTGATTTCTCAGGTATAATTTCTAGCCTGCCTTGCATGCCTTACGACTGTAGCCCACACAGTTAGCCCCACTCCAGCTAGGTAGCCCAAGGGTAATTTATGTATGTGTGCCCAAGTTGCGCTTGTACCTTAATTTTGATGTACGTATATCTCCAACAGCCTTTTGAGTTCGCTGCCAAGAAGCAGCTATGATAGCCAGATGAATCCTTGTGTCATCTATATAAAACTTTTAAAGAAGTATAAATATTTCTAGATAAACAGAAATTTAGAGGCAGAGATCTGGTTCCTGAGTTTGTTTCAAAGTGGATCCTTACTGGAATTTCTTGGCTAATGTGTTAACGAAAACTGCATCAGGAAATCAGTGGTGATCTGTGATGGCACATTTCTTCCTATACATTCCACATGTGCTTGTACATTATGTTTTGGTGGCGAGTCCGCTAATCTGCATTTTGGCTTTGTTTTCCTACCTAAAACAATGCTAACTAGAGCTATCAGTAACAAATAATGGTAAACTTTAAATAAAAATTCTGTAAGGCGGATAAACGTTCAGTTGCTTCACGTATATTTAACAGGCGTGGTTTACCTTTTGGTCATCTTCAGTTGAATATATTAGAACATGGGATTAAAGGGCTGAAGAGGATTCAATGAAAGCACCTTACCCTTCTGCATAGATTGGTGCTTCAAGAAAATACCTTTGATGAGCTTTACTCAGTAGAGATGCCTTCAGAAATCAGGGCCTAAAGGAGTTTATGCAAAATACGATTTACTGAAAGTAAAGCGAAGGGACTAAGACAAAGGTGTGCAGGTAAGGTGCTTGTTCCTGTCTTTCACTGAGCGCTGAGGACTCTCATCCTTCTGGTAGTATGGGTAAAAGCATCAATTCTGCATGCACCTGCTGTTACTGGGGAAATAATTGATGTACTAGTTGTAATTACAGCAAGTGAGGTATGATCTATGCCATTAGCAAGGGGAAAGACCAGTGAAATTGCCAAATCAGGAGAAGCCCCTCAGTGGTAGTAGGAAATTTAATATGCTGTGTTAAATTAATAGCCTTCTGCATAACAATCAATTTACAGCTTAAAGGGCAGAGGAGGTGGATGTAAAAATCATTAAGCATTCATTTGATGACCCGCTCAATATTCTTAGTCAGAAGAAATCGCTAGCATGATGTTTACAGAGTAAATTGCAAGTGTTTTAAGACAAAAAAACACACGAGGATTGTGTATTTAATGTTTATTACAATGGCTATTTCTAAGCCATAAGCTTGCAGTGATCCTTTTCCCAAACACAACATGGCTTTAGTGATGGGCTGCTGTTTGCTCACAGATGATGTTCATCCAAACCAGAGATTATTCTAAAGATGAGGTTTTCCTACATGTCAAATAAAAATGTTTTGCCCTTTGTGACCCTACCTTCAAGTTTATTAGTCCTGAGTTAATTCGGGATCCTCAAAACAAATGGTCTGGGATGTTTTTTTCCTAGTGTAGGCATGCAGTGCCTGGTTTTGCCTGTAGTTGTTCTGTTTGTGGTCTTTGTACATAACGCTTACCGTAGAGAGAGATTTGTTCTGAGAAGATTATGCATGTAAGTGCTGATGGTGTGCCTAAAGCTGCCAATGTTCTCGTGTATACAAAGGAAACGTTAATCAAGGCATCTTACAGAGAATTAAGGGAGGAAATACTTTTGTTTCCTGATTACTGCTGGCCAGTGCAGGAAAAGGCAGGCAGAGAAGCAGAAGGCAATAGAAAGAGATGGTTGTTCTCAGAGAAAGCAAGAGCAGATTGCTGGGGGTGGCTGTGGTAGGCAACTTCCACAAAACCAGCACACGAGAGGCAGCTTTAAGGACTCTGCAGGGCATGTGAGCTTTGAATTAGGTTGTAAGGATGAACTGGCCACACTCCTGAGCTTGCTAAAGCAGCTGAGAGAAATCCATCCTGTTGCATATAATCTTAATAAAGCTGTCTGTAGCTTTAGCTTTCTATAACGTTCCATTGTTGCAGTTGGGTGTCATCGGCAAACCCGTATTATTTGATTTTCGAGCCTGGACTGAGTAACATGGCATGCAGCAGAGGACATAGCATTCCTTAAACTTGGAGCACTCCCGCAGTACTAGTATTTTGGTGTTTTCATCTGGAGTGCATGAAGGATTGAAAGAGTGGTGCTTCATCGTGCTGCTGGAGCTGGTTTGGGCTCCAGCAGAGCAGGACATGGTCTAGGGGGAACATACTGAGGACCACCCCTGGTGAGGAAAGGTCCCCTTGCCAGCAGCACAGAGAAACAGCTGACCCAAGTAGTTCTGGGAAATAGCTGACAGTTATTGTGAAGCTTCATTGCTTCAGGTTCCAGCTGACAGCATGAGAGCCCAAAACATTCAGTGTCAGCTGTACTATGTATGTTTTGCCATATCCTTAACCAAAACCATGGATGGAGTAGAGAAAAAAAATTGCCTGCGCAGGCACTTTTCACTGTATCAGGTTTTATTCACCTGTTAGTAGGGGGTTGGTTGTCCAATTACCTGTCTTATAAATAGGTGTTTTAGGAATAGCTTCCAGAAGCAGATTTCACAAGAATTTCTGAATTGATTGTAGTTCTTCAGATGTTGTAAATCACCAGTGCACCACTGGACTATTAATTTACCTTTGCTGAGGATCTGTGCTGCTGTTTTTCCTTGTTGAATACTTAGGGCAGTAATAGCTAGAAATGTATCTGCTAACAATTTGCCTTCTCTTTTCATTCATGAAATTTTTACCTCCTCATGATTAATTGAATCACGAAGCGTCAGTATCTTCAGATTTAGTTTTCCTTATTGATGCAGATTCTGGAGTGAATGACTGCTGTGAATACAAAATATGGTTTAATTTGATTTCTGGGAAATGGTTAGTGACCAGAAAAAGAGAAGGTTGTTTGAGACAAGCTTTGAATAAATTAAGAGCACACACATCACCACCGCCCTTCCCCTGCACAGCCTTCTGACGATATGGAACCCCTAATTAACTCCTTATAGAAATGTGCATATTTCCAATCTATTTTGAAATGCTGGAAGTGAGAGTAAGCAAACCAACCTACCCACTAGTTTGCAAAGGGTAGGGGCAGCGTAATGTCTGCACAGTGTTTAGTTTGTGGTAATTATATATCAGGAACTTAGCAGATTTAAAGATGGAACCAGGAAGATTCCATCCCCAAGAGGCTCGAGCCTGAAGCCGAAAGCTGCCCTATCTTCCCAGCAAGCACAGAAGGCACAAAATGCAGAGCAGCCATGTGAAAGGCATCGCTGCACCAACGCTGATCATCTGTAAGTGTATTAGTTGCTGCCTTCACCCAAAATGGGTCCAGTGCCAGAAGAAGAAGGTGCTGGCATTTCCCATTTGGTTTAATGGCAGCCACGAGGTTTGCTGATAAAATAATTTTTATTCTTGTCCTATTGCTCTTTCCTTGGCTGTTCCTGAAGCTGCCTGGAAGTGAAAGTCCCATTAGGCAATTGCACCCTGTTAAGTTCACCCACCGCTTTTACTGTCCTGTGTTGCATGGGGGTTTGATGCATACTCTCCTGTATTTTTCATTTTTAAAAGATAAAGTAGTCTCAAAGACAGGGTTAAGCAAGAAGTTTATTTCTTGCTGCTGAATTATTTATTCCTATTTAAGCTCTGGCTAGCAGCCCATGTTTAATAGCCCACTAGTGCTTAGAGAGCTGTGAATACAAAAGGGGCAATCCTGAAAAATACTGTTTAGTGGCTCTGTACTCTCTGTATTACCTCTCCTTCATTTTTATGATCAAAAGCACAGAATAGAAGGCCAGAAATGACCTGTACTGCAAACTTAAGGGCACTTTAATCTACCAAGATTGCTAACATCCAGAGAAATTAATGCAGTAAATTAATGCTAGAGTGAAGATTTTTTGCAATGAGATTAGCTTCCTAAGGGAGCTTATGGATTCTGCATGTTGGCATCTCCACATCAACACATGATGTCTTTCTAGGGCGATTTCCCCATCTCGTCTACCAGATTTGGAGGGAACACAGGAGCAGTGGTTGAAATTTATTGCTTTGTATTACATAAGTGGTTTGGTAAAATAATGGCAATTTTTGGCCTTCTGCAATTCTGGCCCAGTTTTGATTTTTACCTTCTTTCTATTCCCCAAGCCCCCACGGAACTGGTTTCTGTGAAGCACCTGCCATGTCCTGAAGTAGCCTCCAAAATACTGATTTAGAAGTAGATTTGAGTTTCACAACAAAGTTGCCTTCAAATCGTCCATGGAAGGTTTGAGGCTCAAAGGCACTTATGTCTAGAAGTGTTTCTTGGATGGTTGCGTATTTCTTAACAAGTACTTCATCGCTAGTGAGTTTTTATGTGTTTTCTAGATAATTATGCATTAATGGTATAAAAGTAGATATAGTACAAGGCTATATTCTTCAAAACCTTCACACCCTCCTATCTCACACAGGTGATTCTGGGCAGAGGCTGGATTATTTAGGTGTCTAAAAATCCCTGTTGTGAAAAACGCTGTGCGCACTTTCCACCTTCCTGTTACATCCCTTCAGAAAATTGCCCCTGCTGTCTACTGTTCAGCATCCCCTACAACTCTCACGAACTTTGTGTAATTTGAAGCCAGTTTGGGCAGGCAGACCCTTATGGACAGACAGAACAAGGAGCTCTCTGAATAAATGAGCTAATGAAGCCTCATTTTCTTATGGATTTGTGGCTTATATTGGATGGTATTTGTTAATAGCTGGGTTCGTAGTGCTACCCTTCTTTCAGAGGGCAACAATGCAGTTTCCCTCCATTCTTTAGGCATTGATTCTCACGTAACTTTTAAGAAGCTAGTATTTTCAGGTTTTCTAACACCTGTTGGGTTGCCTTGACTTTTGCCAATGGTACAAAAGGCATTGGGTGGGAGGGAGGATAGAACAGCATACATACGGATGCAGACACATACAGAGATATCCTTTGGAAACCAAGCCAAATATTTCGCGTGTATTATAGAATCTTAATACTGTGAACTACATTTTCTCCCACCAAGAAAAAAGGTGATGTATAGAAAAACCCCAAAATACAAAAAAAGTTCTTTTCTCTGATTTTGTGCTGCACTTTGCACTGAATAAGGTGAAATCTTGTAGGCTGAGTCTGTCCATCTCAGTCTTTCTCTGAAAAAATTGCAAGGTAACCTAAAAGATGGTACAATCTTGTAGAATGAACTGCAGGCCAGCATTTCTTCTCTTTTACCCAAAGTAAAGGAGAAGTATGTTGAAGTGGTGCATACCATGTAGTGCACTCAATGAGAGGCTCTGCTGCTGTCAGAGCAGGTTCTAGTTGGAGTGAAGCCTATGACAATGCGCACGGCATAAGAGCCTGTCTGGATGAGGGTCAAATGTAGGAAGGATCTATGCCTGTGAGCTGGAGCAATGCAAGATTAGGTGACCTTTGAAAAACAGGCTGGGATGTTGGTGACGTGGTGTGTTGCGTGTGTGTGGCCGACAGACACATCGCTGCTGCTGCTTCTCTGGGAGCTTGGGTCACTGGAGGCCTTCTGACAAAAAGGATCCAGTTAAGAGGAAATTACTCAAATTGATCTTTGTGGTCAGAAAGAGGTGAGCTGCTGCCACAAGTTTATATTAAGATTTATAAGAGAATAGCGAGAGCAAATTATGGACTCAAGAAAAGGCTTTTTCCTTTGTTATGGCGCAGTGGCTTTCCCCATTGAACAAGGCATCCAGGTTTCTTGCTGTCAAGGCCATGGCTTAAATAAGCGTGAGAACAACAGAGCATCAGCACAATAACTCTGTCAGTTATCTCGTGGTTGAATAGTGTGCAATAATAGGTGAGGGAAATCAGAGCACGGCGCTCTCTGCATAGTAAATATAGCAGCAGTTGAAAGAAATTCTGTCCTGGTGCGTCTGATCTGGTATACAGCCTGCTCTTGCTCCAGTGTCTGGAGGGGGTTTGCCACCAACAGCAGTGTAAGCTGGCTGGAAGTTCTCCACTGATGTGGCTTGTGTAATTGCTGAGATGAAATGATGCTAAATGCACCCTTTCTGTTGCCCTGTCAAGAAGAGTCTCCACCATGAGAGCAGGGCGTAAGAGCTGGATGGACAGATATTTTATGTTTGTAACTTGTTCCCCAGCCTGCTTTCCACTGGATGGACCTGGGATTTCTGAACGCCTTCCTGCACAATTGGCTCGGCCTTGCTGGGTCACTGCTTTTTGGGGAGAGTATCCCACAGATTTGCTTTTGCTCCAAGCCACTTACGAGCAGTTCCAGAGGCGGAAAATTGAGATGGCCTTTCTGGGAACAAGGGCAGAAAATAGCTCAGTGTTAGCATTCCAAACAGAGCTATTTAGACCTGGATTATTTTAAAATATTTTGCTTTCAGACATGTAACTACTTGCATTTTCCTCCTTTCTCTCTTCTCTTTTTTTTAAAGTTAGCTTTTTTTAAAAAAAAATTCTCTGCACCCAGCTGTAGGCGGTCAAGAGTATCTATGCAAAAAAGGGGTTATTTACATTGCTAGATGTTAGGTACATAAGTTACCTGCTGCTTCAGAGATGTCATTGGCTGCGGTGGGAACCTGGGGACTTTTTGAGCCTGGATGTATGTTTGTAGGGCGATTTTGCTGGGCAGTCGAATTGACGGGGGGGCAGGGCAGCGGCGAGTGGAAAGCGCTGCAGCCACCCGTTCACCCAGCTGTCATCACATGCCATCAACCTGGAACAGCCTTGCGTGAGGTGCTGTGTGACGGGTTTGGCTGTGGCAGCCCCATCCAGCCTGGCGTGTCTCGGTGCTCAAATGTAAAGCCTTTCTCCCAGAGCTGTGTGAAGGTTAGGGTGAAATGCTGCTGCCGAATCTGTAGTCTTACAGCCGCTTCACTGAGGGGGCCTTGATAACACGTAGGGCTTTCGGCGAACATTCTGTCCTCAGAGCACTGCACAGACCGTAAGTCATCCTGCGTGGATGACGCAGGCCCAGCAAGGGACGTGTATCACCTTCACTTTGCAGGTGTGTGGCCTGGGGGAGTCCCATTCTCAGGCTAGCCCTGGCTGCTAGCCATTAGCCCCTTTTTGGGTGTCACAGACCCTCACATCTGATGGCTCACCTATCCCAGCACGGTGAGCTGGGTTCAGAAAGGCGTGCTGCTCAGAGTGGTTTTGGTAACCCATGCTGATTGTTGGAGTCCAGACTCGTTTAGATCAAATTAAACTCTTGGGCACTGAGGCCATCTCTTGCAGGAAAGAAGGAGCAGATTCCCTCTTGCCTTGTAAATCATTGGTAGTTTATATAGTTGATGCAGCCTGCTGTGTAAATACATTTAAAAAAACGTCAAAACCTGACACATTGGGACTGCCTTCTACAAGGATTAGCAGGGCAGGTGGAGGGGCAGAGCTCAGATAAAACCCGAGAGGAGTTTCTCTACACTGGGACATGGTCATTGCGTCCTTCCTCCTGTGCAGTGTCTCAGCTGTGAAGGCTGAGCTCCAAGAGGCCACTGTCGGTTCCCCGTTACGCTGGGGTGTTTGGGCCAGCACAGGCACCAGGGTGGTACTGGGAGCAGGAGGGGCGGGGCAGGGTGTTCTAGCCCATCATCAGCCCATTTTCAACCAAGTGCCACACAGATCACCTTGCATGCATGCTGGTCCTGCCTTCTTGAACACTGTGACTCTGGGCGACTTCTTTCCCTTTGTTTTCCTAGTAGCTTAAAAAAAGTTGGGAAAACTTGGTGTCTCTTTTCAGGAGACGTGTGCCATCCTAAAGGGGTTTTCTTACCACAATTACTGTGGTAGGTAAAGTGAGAGGAGCAGCAGACGCTGTGGTCTGTAATGCCCACCCAAAGGCTGGGTTAATGCTTCTTGCTGCTCGTAAGAGCCCTGCCTCTGGCTGCACACGGGGAGAGAGTAACGCTTGTTACTCAGAAAGGAGACAGTCATAGTATCTGTTTGTAATGGGTAAGAAAGAACTGCTTGTTGGGTGGGTATAAAAGAAACCTTTAATTCCAGCCAGGATAGTCTAATGCATTAGCCACGTGGTGGTAAAGAGCACAGTACCACCGGGCTCTTCTGCGGGGGTGCAGGGAGGCTTTGGGGTAGGCAGCTGCTGTTCTTTACCCTCACAGAGCAGCAAGGTTTATCTTAGTCATCAAACTGCAAGGCTGATCTAAATGCTATTTTAATGAAAACTAAAATTATTTATATGTGTAATTGGAAATAAGGGAGGGAGTGACACCGGTGTTATCTCTGCTTGCTGTTCTGCAGGCCTGTGCAGCTGGTCTTCCTCCATGCAGCTCAGATTAAGTGCAGTTTTTTGTGGAGATGGTGTGACTCTGCTGACACCAACGGAGTTACATGTATGAAAGAGACTCCAAAACCTAAACAATATAATAATAGTTAAAAGTGAATTTTAGCCACTGTGCTCTGGATACAAACAGTAAGTAGCTGTTATCCTAGATAGATCCTTGTAGGCAGGAGGGTGTTATACTGCCTGGAATCACCAAGGAGCAGTGTCCTGCTTCCCTGCAGTTTGCAAATACTGGGGGTCAGCAAATCAGTAATTGTAGCTTCAAACTAATAGCACTTTCTTTTTTTCCCTGCGTAGCCTTCTGGCACTCTATAAAAAGATCTGGCATGCTACATAGGATTAGGCAGCTTTGAAGCAGTGGAGTCATCCGGGTGTGAAACTTTGATTTCCTGTGTCTTGAACTGTTACTTCTATCCTTTTCAGAAAACCCCCACAGCTCATGCCATGAAGGAGGAGAACTTTCTTCGCCGCAGGTTCTCCCTCTGTCCAGCCTCGTCCACCCCGCAGAAGGTTGATCCTCGCAAGCTGACACGCAATCTGTTCTTTGGGGCCGACAATGACATCTATCCGCTCAGCCCAGGTTGGTTTCGGTGTGTCAGTGCAGAAAGTAGTGTGTCGGGTGCTTGACTGCAAGTAGGTACTTCAGTGTGCTGCTGGGAAACAGAGAGAAACGCCTTAGTGTGAGAGAGAGAGGAGCTGTTGCAGTGTAGGTGGATCGCAGACAGTGCTGCTTTCGTGGCGCTGTCTGTGGGCTTTCATTGCCATAGCTTTTCCTGGGCACGGCGGCTGGTAGAGTTAGGGTTCCTAACTGTTTGAACGCTGCGTGGCCTCACACTTAAAAAAATGACTAATGTTTTCGGTGCTTCCACTTCGAGGCACTTGATGTGTTTCACCCTAAGCATTGGACTCATTTAAGATTTACTGGCCCCAGTTGCAGATGTTTAATGGCAGGTTTCCCTGTTCAGGTTTAAAGCCCAGGATAAATATTACAAAACCAGACTTTCAGTGGTTAATGGTCTGTAAATATCTACAAGCACAACAAGTACCAGGAATCTTGGCAGGTTGTGGTAAATGGCAGATTGGCTTTATGCGTTCTCTTCGCATCTTTTTTGTTTTTAATTTCCTAGCACCCTTGCGGAGGGAAATAGAGCTCATTTCATTCTTTCAGAATTTGTTGCTCACAATAAACATTCAAGTCTTTCCTTGATTGCAGTCTGCAAACAATGCTTCCATTCCAGCCTGTAAACAAGTGCTTCAGGGAGCAGTCACGAATACGTAGAGCTGTCATTTGCAGCTGCAATTGTCAGTGCTAAATAATCAAACCTCAGAGCACCTTTGGGAGTTCTCAAAACACTGCTGTCTAGAGAAAGACCATAGCATCTGTCAAAAGGTTTCGGTGTTCATATAGATGTAACACCTGACAGACTCTCTGGGCTTTGCAGATGCAGAGCAAAACCAGGTCTGAGTTTCCTGAGCTAATTGTCTCTAAGTGCAAAGGATTCAAGGGCCTCTGACTTTGCAGGTATTTCTATTTGTGAGTGTCTGCTTCAAGGCAATGGGGAACCTATTTTCAGCAGTGTGACTAATCCCGGCTGTCACTGAGGTCACTGGAAGCTTCAGCAACCTTTTGGTAATCAATTTGAAAGCAACTTCAAATGGGACACCTGAAATCTCATACACTTCAAACCTGTAGGGACTTCTGAACAGCTAGCTGCCCATAATTACAGTCTGTACAAATGAGTGGTAAGTAACTAGCTGTTTCACTTCTGCCATCCTTGGGAGCTGGAGAGCAGATTCTTCAGGCTATAGTCACTTCCCCTTGCTTTGGGGAGATGGAGAGCCATAGCTTAGTTTGCCCATTCTTGAGTTCTTACCAGCATTTTCAGTGCTAAACAAGTTACTGACTTCCTCACAGAGCTGTGATCTTTCACAAACCAGGAAAAGGTGAGAGTTTCAGCATGGAGGAGGTAGCTGGAAGAGTTTGTTTCTGCCTCAGCTTCCCCCATCTCCTTGTTTCTCCTTGATCCCTGCTGGCAGCCAGACCAAACAGCCTTTGCTGGGCTGAGCAGAACAAATGCCTTGAGCTACGCTGGACCTTTTGTTCTGCTGCACAGTTCTCCTGAGTAACCTCCAGCACTGCCATCAGTGAGGGCAGTAGCCCTCTTTATTGCAAAGAAAAAAGAGCATAGGCAAAAGAGTTCGTAAAGGAGAGAATATCTCTTTTAAACAAACAGAAGCTACTGCTTCAGCCAGGGAATTTCTTGCAGAAGTCTGGCCTTCATATTTTTTTTAACTCCTTTCATTTCTTTTCTCTTCCCCACAGAACTGCCTTGTCTCTTTGTTTTCCTCACATTTCCCATAAGAAGTAACTGTCATTCTTCACATTCAGTGGCCGTCTCCCATGATGGGCTTTCTTTTCAGTGCTTTGTTGCTGCTTCTGCTCCCTTTCCTCTGAGCCACATGTGCTTCCCCCCCACCTTCTCCCATCGCTCTTAAGGACGTTGCTGTCACCGCAGATAAGCCACAGGTCTACACTCATAAGTTGCATCCCATATTTCTGTCCCCTATTTCTCTCTGTTATATTTTATGTGAGTTTTCAGTTTTTGAGGCTTTTCCGTTGGTCTGTGTTTTGCTGCCTGACCCCAGCAGTTTTCTTTACAAGCGCACTGGGCTGATGGTGTTGCATGGGTGCTGTGGGCAGCAAAGCCCAGTGATTTCCTGCCAGAAATGTGGTGGGTTGTGAGGTGGCTGGAGCTGCAGGTCTCACAACGTCAACACTTAGGATGAGCCCTCCAACAATGAAGGTGTGCAAGTAAATAATTCAGTGAGAAGTGAGTGACAGACTTCACACCTCAGGCAAGCTATGCTATGAAGATTCAGTTCATTGAGAGGATTTTTTTGAAGGGAACATATGGGAAATGCGGAGGGCAGTATCTGGAATAACATGTCAGACTTTTTGCCTCTTGCTTGCATAAAAAAATGCTAGTGATTCTGGTAACTAAAAGAAATTTGAGGAAGACATTTCTCTATAAAGGGAAGTTCACAAACTAGAGAGACATGAATTCATGTTCCTTGCCTGTATCTGTCTTTCACTTAGCAATAAGGAGAGAGAATCTTTTTCCATTTTCTCTTTAGGAGGGTAGGCAATTTTTGGGGGGAGTAGCTAAAAGAACTTCTAGAGAATCTCTCTTTTTGACTAGGCTGTGAGATCACACAGTGTCTTTAAATAAAAATTCAAATTAGCTTGTCTACATCCTAAGAGTTGTGCTTTCATGAACAAGGGAATTTTACTGTGATAGATTCATGGAACTAAATTTCAGTCTGGTGTACACATTAGGCTATGTGGCAGATATTTACAGCAGTGACAGGTTTTATTTGCGATAATTTTGCCACACATCAGAGCCTATTTTTCATCTTGTAGTTATCCAGCTCCTTTGTCAGAAAGCCTATAAAATAACAGTTCATGCTGCATGGAGTTAATCATGATTTCCTCAATAACCCAGTAATTTTACTCCCTATTGTTACTGGTCATGCTTGCTGTCTCATCCTTTATAAAGGGGAAAAGCAAATGCACTTGTAGGATTGATGCCCAGCAGCAAACAAAAGAAAAGGAATAGTTACTGTTCTGCAAAGGAACTAAGTATTTGCTTTTCCTGTGCATGACAGTAATGGGATAAAAGAAGGTATTGATAATTCTACTCTGTAACCATAAGACTGGAGTCTTGGCACTTTTCTTCACAATGTGGTGAATGAAGGCTGTTTCCTTAAGCACCACTGATTCTCTTCCCAAAATCTTTTTCATTGTTTGGTGCAAAAATTTTTGGGCTACTTTGTGGAGGACCCTTCTTTGCATGCCCTGCTATCAGCCAGCACTTTTAAGTCAGGAGAGATTCAGCTCTATTTCTGTTGTGGGCATTACGTTTTCTTGGTCAGGGAGATAAAAACTCCAGCTTCTGTAGCCAGTTAATATTGAGCTTCTTTTAAGTTTTTATGTGGTTTCCTATTTATTTTCTCGAGGTGGCTGTGTCTGTTGTTCTCTGGGTGGGACTCCCACTTTTGGGCTTTCTGTGCACTTAAGTATGTGTGCGGGTTTTTGAGAAACTTGCACAATGAAGTTTGCTTTGCAGACAAGGGCTGGCACTGTCCTTCTGCATGGCTGCCACAAGTCTGCTTGAGAGAGACAGCAAACGGCAAAGTTAGCTCTTCTCCAAAAAACAGCCTTTCCCTTACAAGTGCCAGTAGGCTTGACGAGTGAGAAACTAGTACATGCTGCTCCATAAACATCTCACAAACACTGGTAGAAGAGTGAACAGATGCATGTTCCCGTTTTTCATAATACTGTGTGAGCGTGATGGTACAGAGCCTCAGGAACAGCGAAAATCTCATTGTTCAGATGGCAAACCCTTCTAAGTGTTTTACTGAGAAAAGGCGGAAATCTCTTACATCCAGGCTTTTTGTATGGATGCCAGCTTGAAGTTAAGCTTTCTTTAAGAAATTAGACATAATAAAGGATGGATGTGAATTCTGTTACATTAATAGGCACCATTCCCTTGGAGCGGGCAGCAGCAGCTGATTCCCATTAACTTCACTCGAACTTTCATTTCTCATACATGCGCAGAAAAAGCTCTTTGTGGGAAACCAGTGCAGCAGCCCCATGGCTTTGGGAGTTTGTTTCCAACCTTTGCTTCTGCCAAGGAGAGTGGGGGCTGTAGAGAGGAAAGTGCCATCAGAGAAAGAAAAAGTGTGGAGGTACAGGTCCTAATCCACACGCAGCTGTGCTTATGGCCATCTCACTTGTCATGGTAGTACGAGAGGACTGTCAGATACCCAGCGGCTTGCGATTTTCTCCTGCTGGTGGGCGTTAGGTTTCTGAGTGCATTATTTAGGGCGCAGTGTTTCGAGGGGAGGAGTGAAAGTTAAGAAACTAGGTTAGGATACAAGTTCCCTGTTGGTACACTGCCTTCCTGTGTGACTGCGTAGGTCCCTCCTCTGCCTCAGTTCCCCACGTGCGCAATGCTCGTGCTGTCCCTCTTCTCCCAGCCTTGGAAGCGTTTGCTTTGTGTCAGATGGCTACATGCACGTGGCAGAGCGCGGCACTATGCCATGGGTGAGAACGACATCTGAAAGCTCCACCATCCTGGGTCATCATGTGAAAAGCTGGACACCTTCTAGAGGCAGGTGTCCCACAAAGCCTTTTCTTACATTTAAGAGCTGATACACCAAGCTGCCTGTTAATGCCTGTGAAAAGGGCTTGGGTTTTGTCCTGTCTCTTAACCAGTGAAACCTTGTAGCACGGTTGCAGCTCCGGTTATAATGGGACATGCTTGTTCTCTCACGTGTCCCGTGATGGAAGTACAGAAACATGACCATGAGGATATTTTATTTTTTAGTAAGCTTCTGTGGCAGGCTTTTCTCATGATGCTTAGTTTTTTTTAAATGGCTGCTCTGAAAACTCCAGGAGACATTGTGGCTTCTGACACATCTGTGACAGCTTCTGCTGTCTTCAGGAGAATCAGGATTTTCCCTTGCTGGTTTTGGATTTGGTGATGTTTCCAAGACTGGCCCACACAATGTCTAAAAGCATTTTTAACAGTTCCCATGCCTGCAGTGTGCTACAAATGGATTATATTTCACTGTCTTGGTGGTTCTTTACTGCATCCAGTATTCTGAAGCTCTGATTGCTAACAATTTTGAGAAGAAAACTACATTGCAAATTAGCTCTTTAGTGACAAGATAGTCATTGTTATCCAATCTCATCAGATGCCATTTTCTGGCTTTTTTTGTTAATAGAAGCTCTATGCCTTCTGGTACTGTAAGGACATGATTACAGTTGGCAAAAAGAACAGAATCTGTCATTACATTTTATTGCTTGGACTAGGACTACACACACTCATACTAGTACATAATGTGTAGAATGTACTGCAGGTTCAGCGTATTTGGCTAGTGGAAATATTTCTCTATAATGATTGGAAAATGTCATAGTGTTCATAAATACTACTTGTTAATTGAAAATGTTTCTTATTTTAACAAATAACGGTCAGAATACATTGAACTTCTGCAGGGCTTTTTTTATTTTGTTTTACTGATTATGTCTAGATTATGTTCTGTCTTCTGTAATGTTTTATGATCATGGTTATGATTTGTCAAACAAAGCATGCTATCAAATGCATCTGTGTATAGTTGCCAGATACTGACCAAGGAGGATAATATATTGAATAACTGCTTATTAACTGGATTCCATTTATTATTTACATTGAATAAGTCATGGGGTTTGTAAGAAAAGAACAGACTGTAGTAACGTAATTAAAGACTGCATCATAATACAGACACAGAAGGGAGCTGATTAAGGATGCATTAAGCAACTTTATTTCTGTTTTTTCCCAGCCTTCATATGCTGGACTTTGCAACACTATGTTGGTTTACCACGAAGTTTTGAGACCTAACTTTTAAGCAGTACTTGTTGCATAGCCCACACATGTGGGTTATTTCAAGCTCTGCAGGATCCCTCTCTGTGATCCTTGTGTGCCTGCTTCTGCTCATGACAGCTTCTCTTGCTTGCTGTTAGCAGTAGCCCTTCTAAGGCCATGAGTAGCCATGGTTCTGCCCAGAATTCCTCTGTTTCTGAATCACATTTATTTGTTGCAGGAAAAGACGTGGAAGCAAACAGCCCATCAGCACTGAAGGATGAGACACCACAGACTCCAAACTCCGTTAGCAAGGTACTGTGGGATAGGCATCCATCCCTAGACTTGCTTTCATTTCTTCTCAGACTGTTATTAATCGTTCTTACTGTCTTACTTTTAAAGTCATTGAGAAATCCTCTCCCTCTGTTCCTGCAGTAACTGTGTGCGCATTTTTTGAGAGAAAGAAAATCAGTGGTTTTGCATGGTTGGGATGACAGATAAGCCCACACTTTCCCCTGACTTGATAGCACCTACTGCAGAACCCTGTTTATTTGGGCCTCATTTGGTAGTGTAATTAGATATGAATAATTACAGTTGAAAGGTTGATTTTGTCAGCAGAGGTGTCTCCTGCTGTTCCTGATCAGCAAGGCAATCATAAACCTTAATTGTTTTGGAAGAGAAAATTGTAATATTTAGTTAGTGCATAACATCTGAAACTACGAATTGAGATTCTGGGTGAGAACACTGGGAATTAGTCTTAAGAGGAGAGGAACATGAACTGACCAGCATTTCCTCAACACAGTGTTTCCATCCAGCCTGTTGTGGAGAGGTAAAACTGGATCTAAAGAGTCTGGATCTGGGTGTTCAAAACCTGGCTCTCTATCTAGAGTTACGGAGTGCCTGGGTTTGATTTCCTGTAGGGATGGAGTCAACTTTATAAATTAGATCTGGCTTTGAAGATTCATATACAGGCCTTTTTTGGCTGCAGCTCCCTAACATGTTTCTGGAGGGTAACTGGAAATAGAAGCAAGGCCTGTTAATAAATTTTTAACTGAATTTATTCAGCTATGAAGCTATAAAATGCAAATGACACCAGCTGAAATGAAAATATAACATGAAGGAAGCAGCAGCAGACAAGTGATTTCTTATAATACATGAAAATAGGCTCTGCATCTTCACATAGGTTTGGCTGTGCTTGCCTGGAACTTGCAGGTTGTTCTGCTGGGGTGCCCTGGCAGAGGTCAGCACAGGGAGAAGGTGATGAGAGGAGTGTTGGCAGTATGCAGCACAAGGGCTCGTGTACGTGTCCTTTGCTATTGCTGGGACCTGGCAAGCTGTTTTAAAGCCAGATGTTTTGTGTGCCTTACAAGGAGTGGTGTTAAATTCCCAGTTGACTTAGGAATATGAAGAAGAAGGACTTTTTCTGGACAGGACAACTCAGAGCACTGAAATGCTGTCCAAAAGGGAGTCTGATTTCTGAGATGCAGGGTGAACGTAAAGGTAGGAATGTATTTATGAGACGTATCTGGGTGAAAGCATAGCTCATCTGTGTTTTGCCCGCCTCAGGGCCTGCCTTGCTATTTACTCTCCTACAGGTGTATGTTTGAAAGAAGAAGAACCCTTGGAAGATTTGGGTGCCCAACTAGATTTCTGCCATGCTTTGTGTGCACCTGGGAGGTGTTGGGGGCGTCTCTCCTTGACAGTGTCAAGAGCAGTTGTTAAGGGGAGATAAGAGAAAATGCACAGCACAAAACAACTGCATCGGATCTGTGATTCAAAACAATCTGGGGATCTGAACCTGGACCCGAGCTTTGACTTCACCAGCCCAAGATTTCATATTTACAATAGTCAGAATTGCTCTGAAACACCAATAGGCTCAAAACAGATACAAGGGCCCCAAAACACCAAACTTCAACTTGCCTACTCATTTGCAGTGTTGCAGGCAGTTGCTTTCATTACTGGATGGGCCAGAGCTAGTTTTTCTTTCCTGCCTGAATGTTCTGCTTAGACCTTCTTCCTCACTGGACCTGTGCTGTAGCACCTGTCGTTCTCACTTCACTCTGCTTTGCCTTGCCGTGTTGCACACTACCTTGTTCTTCTCCAGCCACATAACATTTCTTCCGTCTTGCTTTGCTGTGTCAGTGACAGTAGGGAGTCCCTATTGTGAAATGTCTTGTACCTTAGAAGTTTAGGCAAACTGGTAGTCATTTTGCTTAATATTTCATTTTTCACATCCACTCAGCTCTCAAGCTAGAAAATGAAAGGGATCCAGAACTGTAACTAGGGATCTGTCACAGTATTTCAGTTTAAAAATAAATAGCAGTTCCACCTACTTGAACCAAAGGAAAGAGTGTGTGCTAATTGGGTCATGCTTATATTGCTGATAGCAGGGGGGGAATAATTTTTAGAAACCAAACTGTAGGGTGTGTAGGTTTAATTAATGGATTAAAAAGTAAAAGTTCTAGGTAACAGATCTGTGCCATGAATACTTACCTTTCTTTTGGCACAGTGGATACAACAAACCTTGTTGGACATCAGTGTCCCTTCAGCAGTGCTATTTTGATGTACTTCACCACACTGACTCTTTTCACCCAGTAATGAGAAGGAAAAGAAAGCCAGTCCAGTAATCTGATCTCTGGATCAGGGTTTAGGGGACCTTGAATTCCCAGCTCTGACTTGGAGTCCCTGCATTTTCCCAAGCAGATTAATTGCATTTCTGTTTCACATCTTCATCAGCAAGGTGGAAACAGTTTCACATTTCCTTCACTCAGGCCATACCTACACTGCATGAAGGAGCAAGCTGCAGGTTTCCTAGGTTAGCAGGCACCAAGCAGAACATCTCATAAAACCCCTATAAATGTCTGTGAACCTGTGAGCTGTGAAGCCATTTAACTGCAAGCACACTGCCCTGCGCTCAGGGATGGACTGCGAGTCTGTGTCTGAGGCGTGCACACATCCTGATTGCCCTGTCTGTAGAGACAGTAAAATATTTTGATGCTGGACATTTGTTTCCGGTGTGTTTGTGCAGTTCTTAGCAGTATTTATTTCTGATTTCAAGTGTGGCTTCTCACCCCAGATTTTACTAAAACAAATTTAAGGCACAGTTCAGCTACATATTACATTGGCAACTTTCCTGCGGCGTATTTTCTCCTATTTAAATTTTTAAGTGAAGTCTCTTTCATCTCCTTTTCCAAAGGAAGAAAAAAGTTACTAGTTTATTTATGTCAGATTGTTTCTCATATTAGTCTCTCTCTTTTTTTTTTTTTTTTTGAGCCCTTTAGCCTTGTCTTATGGGACCAGTGCTCATAGTGGGGTGTGTGAAAGTATCACAGAACTGTCTCTAAGCCTCAGGATTGTCTCTGCAGCCAGGTAGTACAGTTAGCACACACCTGATAGTGACAGGAGATGCCTTTCTCATTTTGTGCCTCATTTGGCACTGTTAGTGCCCTTTAAGGCACCTTTTATTGTGGTATGCATGTTGCATTTTCTCTTTCTTCCAGTCCTGTGCTTATCTATCATTCTACTGGCTGGAGAGCAGCTGGGGGTGTGTGTGTGTGTGTTTGTGTCTGTTGATAGGCATGCAGAGCCCACAAAGAATTGAAGTATATTTTAAGGGATAGTCAGAAAGATCTTGAAGCTGGCATTCAGTGGCACTTTGCTTTTTTCAGTCCCCCACTAATGCCACAGCGAAGTCTAAAATGATCACATTGCAGGAGTATGGCTATTAACGTGCAAGTTATATGACGTATGGGAGGGCAAAGATTAGATTGCTTTGTTCATCACAAATGAGTTTTTCCACATGCCTGGATTGTTCAAGTCTTTATTGTGTGATTTGTAATCTGAAATATGAATCTAAACGGCTGCTAGAAATTTAATTTAGCTGTAGTTTGAAACACCTCATACCGATCACTTGAGATTTAAGCTATGACTCTCATGCTGTCTCAAGCTCATCCTTCTAGATCTGTGGATTATGCTCTTAACCTCTGACTTAATTCTATCCATGGTTACATTTGGGACAATCATAAAAGATCATTCACAACTCTGGCAACCTGCAAGGGTACCTTTCCCTCTGTTCTCCCTTAGCCAGCAAACTGAGGAGTCAGTTGTCAGAGAGATCCAGATGTCGCAGGAATTGGTTCAGAGGGGCTGAAGAGTGAAACATCCCCTGAGCGTGCCAAGCACAGCTTATGGGAGGACCTGGCCCTTCTAGATGGTGTTATGTTTAACTGGACCCTTGCTGGCTTTTCATTACTGTACTTCCACGCTGTCGTTGCGGATGGAATTACCTTGGAGCTAGTTGTTACACTCGGTTCCTGTGCCCGGACTCAGGTACACCTCGCTGCTTCGATTCCATGTGCAGCATTTTAGGGTGATCGCTGCTGTCTGCAGAGGGCTTTGCAGCTGATCTCAAGTGAGCAGAAATGTAGCCTGGAGTATCCTGGGGAAATGGCATAGGAGAGGGGTGGGATTCTGCACTGAGAGGCAGGAAACATCCCCAACTCGTGTAGGTACATACGAGCCCTGAAACTCCCAGGCGCCTCACAGAGGGGAACGTAGGCAGAAGTAACTGTTCGCTCACAGGTGTGATGTCTCAAAGCTGATAACTTCTGGTAAGCCACAGCAGTCCTGTCATGTCACCTTGGGTCACTGGTGATCATAATTCCTTACTCTAGTGTTTATGATGGGGGAGGTGCTAAAATGGAAATGATTTATTAAACAATTTAGCAAAGGATATTCTGAGCTGAAAGTCCCAATTGTTTTTTATTGCACACTTTGTTTGTTTAAATTCAGCCTAGGAACAAAAGCTGTCCCTAAAGCTGGAGGGGAAAGCAAAGCTTTGCTTCAGACTTCCAGCTGGGGCCCCAACATAAGAAGGACGTGGACCTGTTGGAGCAAGTCCAGAGGAGGGCACAGAGGTGCTCAGAGGCTGGAGCACCTCTGCTGTGAGGACAGGCCAAGAGAGCTGGGGTGGTTCAGCCTGGAGAAGAGAGGGTCTGGGGAGACCTTATACCTCCCAGTACCTGAAGGGGCTGAGAAGAAAGCTGGAGAGGGACTTTTTACAGGAACATGTAGTCGTAGGACAAGGGGTAACAGCTTTAAAGTGAAATAATGTAGATTTAGATTAAATATCCGGAAGAAATCCTTCCCCGTGAGGGCAGCCCGGAGAGGCTGTGGGTGCCCCATCCCTGGCAGTGCCCAAGGCCAGGCTGGACGGGGCTGGGGGCAGCCTGGGCTGCAGGGGGTGTCCCTGCCCGGGGCTGGGGGTGGGACGACGTGGCCTTCAAGGTCCCTTCCCACCCAAACTGTTCTGTGATTCTATGAACTGTATCAGCCATGTGAAACAGCACTTTGTCAGTGTGCAACTTCCCATCTTACCTAAAGTGTTCTTTAAATATTATAATCTTGCAGAACGTTCTTCCCATGAAAGGTGCGCTGAAATGGTCAAATAGAAATCTCAGGAGGTCTGTGACTTTTCCTTTATTTACTATAGTCTGACACAATGGAGCAAAGCATTCCACCAAACAGTTGTATAACTTGATTTTTGGAATTGCTGAATTTCACCAATGATTTTCCCCAGATATTGCAGTCACGTCAGCCATTTATTTGTACAGGCTTTTCAATTTGTGCCAGTCGTTGTGCTGTTTCAGTGTTGTAAACACAGTTGCTATGTCTATGTCACATTGTTGAAATAAGAGGGGTATGTTAATTTTTTTACCTCAGACTAGAAATTTTTAGCTGACGATTATTCAACTTGCTGTAAAGCAGCCTATTAATTGATGGGTAATCTTTCCTAATGCAAAGCTTGTTTGTCAGTAAGAATTATTTCACTGACTACTTTGCTTTGGATGAGCTGTTAATTTACAGCAAAATAAAAAAGTTTTTAAAAAATCTTTTCATAGTAAATTGAAAACAAAGTTGTCTAAATGCAATTGAGGTATCTGTGAATATTCACATCAGTAACCAAAAGCTCTTCACTTCTAATGTTGAAGCCGGCATTTCCATAGTGTTTATACTACTTCAGAAACTTTTGCTTCATTTCTTTTATTTCTGCAGTGATACAGATCTGTAGCAATTGTATGATGGAAAAGATACTGGAGAAATTATCTGTGAGCAAGGATGAGTCTCCCATGTGATGACCATTTTTGCTTTCACGAAACATAACTTATGACCCCGGCTACTTTTGTTCTGCCTTCAAATTCCCATCTGATTTTATCTTTCTCTCACTTGGATGCGAAGAAGAAAAAAGAGCAACTTGTCAGCTGTCACTGCTGTTACCATACTGACCACAGCCTGAGAATGACTTTTTGTAAATGTTGCTGATTTGGAATATTTCTGTCTGTCTCTCTTTCATTACACATTTTTTGTGTCCGTCCTATGCATCAGGGATTGTTTGTGCTCAAGAACAGGATATTCCTCTTGCTGTCCTCCAAGGCACGGCATGCCGATGGGCTGGCATCCCCCACCAGCGTCGATCCCAGACTGTTTTTCTGTGAAATGACTTGGTTCCTCTTGGAACTGAAGTCACCAAAAAGACACTGCATCAGCATAGCACTGTTGTGAGGACTCTATGTGCTCTCTTACAAAGCCTAGCAGAAGTGTGGGGTATTGTGATGACTGCTAATAATCAGCAGTGGATCTGCAAAGCTACATGACTGAGATGGAAGGGAACAGAAACGTAACTGGGATAAAAAGTGTGTCTCTTGAATACAGTACAGCCCATCATCAGCCAGCAAGGTCATCACTCAGTCCTGGACAGGACAGATCTGGTGAGAGAACTAAAGAGACACCACCTTTTCCTACCCCTGCAAGTGCTGCTGCATGCCCTGGTAAAAGGTTTTGGCAGATTAACAGCCTTCACTCCTTATAATTATGAGAACCAGTATATGGAAAACACACCTATTGCTTTCTTACTAGAATATTCCAGTTGTGGGTTTTTTAAAAAAAATTTAAAAGGATACCAGTTCCCTACCCTCCCACTGTACAAAGTCTCATCTCTGGTTAATACTCTTCACCCGTTGCTGCAGAGAGAAGGGGCCAGATTCTGATATCCTGCACAAGCATTATCCCGGTGTCCTTGAAAGATTTGCTGTGATGACAAATGGTTTCTCTTCGTTTCTGCCAAGCTGAGAAAGGCAGGGCAACTGAAGGGCATCATTAAATGCTCTTGATGTGTCTTAGCAATGTAAGGCCCTGCTGTATCTTAGGGATCTTTAGAGGTGATGGCCCAGGTTTACTGACCCTTACATATGCCACAAGGTACAATCAAAACTATTAAGATGGATGCATGTAAAAAGTTGAAATCATATTACTTCAAGTCACTTAGCATGTTAAATCTGGAAGAACCGTGCATTGCTATCAGCAGCACAGGGGCCTGTGGTATGCAGTGCTGGGGCTTTCGATCCCACCTTTCCTGGGGAAAGGCAGGAACTTCAGATCCAGAAATGCAATGCTTTTCACTCTGTAGACCTGGAAGTCACCTGCAAGCAAACTGCTGTTTAGGATCTGTGATGATGCACTCTCATAAGCATAACAAGAAGCAAAGTTGGCATGAAGAAACAATCAGTTTGCTTCGTTAAACAAGTAACTGGGGAACAGCATCACGATTCTGAAAACAGAAGCCCCAGGTCAGACACATCTGAAGGCTTGTCCATGGCTCCTAGATAAAGCCATGTCTTGGTATTAGTAAAATTTTTCTCTCTCTTCATAAAGCTTGGTCATTTTACAACTGTCTCAGAGAGCTGCCCCATTTGTCACACAGCTGGCACAGCACAGTGCTTGGGACATGGCAGCACAGATTCTCCCGTGCCTGGAAATTCTTACGCAGGCAGCGAGGGACATTTGCTACTGCTTCTTTCTCATCCGTTCTTAAGTCTGCCTCAGTGTGCACTATCCCTGTGGCCATGCTTCCGTTTACAAGTAAGGTTCACAAATTCAGCGTGTCTGGATGTAGCTCATGGAGCTGGGGGGGGCAGTGCCTGAAGGAAGCAGCACACTGGTTCAGGAGCCCACTGCAGCAGCCTCCAGGGCTGTTAATCCAGCTGCTTTGACCAAGTGAAAGACCAGTTTGTAACAGTTTCGGACAAATTTCACTGAATTTATTAAGCTTCTAAAGGCTATGGTGGTGTAAGGGGAGATTATCCCTTCATCCGCTGTTGCGTGCTGTGGCTTTGTAACACACACAGCAGCGTGGGCTGGCATCGGGCATGCGGTGTCCTTGGTCACGGAGCTACGAGTCACCTCTCCTGAACAGGCAGAATCAATGTCTCTCTGTGTAAGCATCCCAGGTTTGAAGTCTTGTGGTTGTTTAACTCTATTTTTAGTATGACCTAGAGAGACTCCGAGGAGGAGGCAGGGGTGGCTGGTAGAGCAGTCAAGAGTGCCTCTGTCTGTGTTAATGCTGGTTCTCCACAAGCAGCAGGTTTAAGGGCTCAGGTTCACACGGTTTGTGGCAGTTGTTGAAAGCTTTTCCGAATTCATCTTCAAGTAAATTTCCTCAAGCCAAGTGAGCTTAGGGGCCAAAATTTTATTCTTTATATAAATGCTAAGGTGTAATTGTCTAGACAACAAGTAACTGTAGCTTGTTTAAATTAGTTGAGCAAAAAGCATTCATTACGTCCTGATGCTTTGCAGACACCTGAGCAGGATTTCCTAGAATCTCGGGGACATCTGTGCTTTTTCTGCTTCTCACGCTGGCCAATTAGGAATAGTGCACACAGCGTTTCTCTCTGCATCTGATCTCTCCTGCTGGAGGGAGTGAAATTACCAATAAACAGTTGGCTCATAGTTGTGTCTCAAGGACAGGACATTCTCCCTGCTAATTGGGAGAAAGGGGGAGAATTCTTCTGACCAGTTTCAGAGGGCACATGTCTCAAATCATGAAAGCATAATCCCCTAATAAATCCAAAGGATTCTTGCTCAGAGACATTTAAGCACTTAGAAATGTTTCCTTATAAAGAAAAGCTTATAGTATGCCTCCCAGATGCCTACTACTACCCTTTGAAATGTGACAAAGACCCTGTGGGCACAATTCTCTGCTGAAATGTCATATCTGTGCTGCGGTCCCCACCGTAAATCTTGTGGTTTTTTACAGTGAAGTCTCATGCACAGAAATATAGAATATGTATCAGAGACTACATTACAGGTAGAGGAGGCAGGCTTAGCTTTCTATTAAACCAAAAATGGCAAATACCGAATAGTTTGCAGGAGTCCAGGAGCTTGCATTTTCTCTTTCATTGCTAAGTTGACTTTAGACCAGATGATCAGATGAGGGACTTCACTGGTCTTTATGTGCCATCGTAGAGTTTTCATTTCTCTAATTATTCTGAAGTATCGTGTAGTTTTGGTTGTAGTGAAAGACTGCTGTAAGGGTTATTTGAGAAAAAGTAATAGGTTCTACAGTGACTCTGCCTCTTTTGCAAATTGCACCTTCTGCCCCTGATTTCTAATCCTGCGTTACCCACAAAGAGTTTTGCTCAACTGAGCATGCACCCTTATCTCCCATTGTTGCTCCGGCCACGGTCTCTAAAGCATAGTTGATGACCTGTTTGCTGTGATCTGGTCATGCATTTGCGTGTTTTTATCTAAGTTGTGTGAAAAGGACTGATCTGAATGTCATTAAATATTTTCCTGCACACCCTGGTGTTCAGCATGGTTTGTGGCTGTAGCAGCCAAAGAGGTTTCTGTGTCACTGGAAGGGAAAAAGGAAGTCGGTCCCTCAAAACTGAAGGTGCTGTAAAATGATTGCATCAACTCATGACATAAAGGAGAGAGAGTTGGAGAGCCTAGTGGATTTGTTTCACATGGCAGTGAATTTATAGATGGGAACTACATTTGATAATTTTTTTTCCTTAGTACAACTCATTTTTGTGTCATGCTCATTAGATCAAGGGGGCCAAGGGCTGAGCTTTTTCACAAACTGTCATGTGTAAGTAGGAGAGCCAGTGCCTGACCCCAAAAGATCGCAGGCTGAATGCATTAGACTCATGAAAGACTGGAAGGAAAAGAGGTACAGAGAGAGAAAGTAACTTTCCCAAGGTCATGTAAAATACAGTCTAGACTGGCAGAGTCTAGACCGTACCATAATTCTCACGTCACTAGCCCTCCCCGGGTTTTGGACGTTTTGCTGACAGTAGTTACCCAGGTAGGGGTCCTCGTTGTGAGTTGGGCTCCAGAGAGCTGTAGTCTCTAAGCATACATTATTTTCACAACAGTAATATTGTGACTGTGGCTAACAAAAGTAAAGCATTTTTTCAGCCCGTCAGCACAATCGAGAGATCAGTCTGTAGCCTCTGAAAATGAATTTAAACAGCACTGCCACTATCAAATGTGATTTGAAGTGACTGTATATTTTGTACCTCACTTCACAAGGCCAAGATGATGATGATGATGATATCCTGTATTATCTGTAACATGATGAGGTCATTTCTTGCCCACTCATGTTTCTGGACATTTCAGCTAGGGCAACAGTCATTGCCAATGTCAAGTCTAGTTCTGAAAGATCTGTACCAGCTTCCCCATAATTTTTATTCCAGTAATTGAAATGCTTTCAGATCTGAAAAGAGATGGGCAGTTTTCAAAGTCAGGAATAAGAATAGGGGGGTTGTTTGGTTTTGTTGTATTTTACCAAGATGAATGGTTGCATGGGAGAAATATGAAGAAAATTTGGTGGGGATTTTAAAAAGTAAGTTTGGACTGCACTGCAAATACGCATTTTCTGTGCCTGCCTAGAGTTCGGCTGCTGAACTCTGCAGTCAGCTCTTTCATGGGTTCCTGGAAGATATAAATGACTCTTCGTTAGACCATAAATTGAATATCTTCATGTTAACACATTTGTATTTCCTCTCTTCTTTTTTTAGATTGAATATAAGCTTTGCAATGGGTCTGACAAAGAGTGTGTGTCTCCAACAGCCAAATTCACAAAGAAGGAAACACTGAAGGTATGTGCAAAGCAGCCAAGTCAGCATCAGCTGACTTTCTTTTGCAAAACAAGTAGTACCTTCCAAACAAACCATTGGGAACTACTCTGAGTCATTTCCCAAGACTCAGAGAAGCCTCTGACTCTTCTAGGAGTCATTATAGGCCAAGGGCATTCACAGGCTTTATATATGGGTAAGATTATGTACTGCAAACAGAACAGATCAGTGTAATTATTTCACGTTGTTTGTATGTTCCAGAGCTATTGGGCACCTCAGGAGGATTGTAGTCTTTCAATTGGTCTTGTTAGGAGGGGTACGCCTAGGCAGTCTGAGCAAATTATTGCTTGAACACTTGCCTGTCTACCAAACCAAAAGTACAAATAATTTGGTTTGGATGAAATTAGATTTAATCTGTTTAGTTTCAGGGGTAGGGACTATTGGGTATTCAGTCTCTTTCCATTACTCCCAAAGGAAAAAACAGATTAGATTCTATTTAGTGGAACTTCAGGAACAAAGAAAATACCTGCTATCCTGTTATGCTTTTGTTCTTTCTTGTGCTTATTTCTGGGGAACCTGTGCTGGGTCAAGTTCTGTGTTATATGTGGCTGTCCTTAATGCATTACGTTCTTTCCTCCCTGAAAGAGGCCATGATTACAGCTGCTGTATTTTCTCTGTTCTCAACCAGGTACAAAAAAAAAATTACAGACAGGAGAAGAAAAGAGCTACCAAACAACTCTTCAGTGCTCTAAAGGATCCCAGCGTAGTGATCACAGCAGACTGGCTGAAGGTATTTAATACAGACTATTGCTTCTGAGGGCTGTAGGAAAAAATAAGTGAGAAGTTGTCGATGTGTCTGAGACTTGTACTGGCACTTTTTTTCACTGAAGGAAGACTGAATAATTTTGAGTTGAAGTTGCTGTAAAGCCATACTTAAATAACGGCTAGAAAAGTGGAGTTATGGGGAATATTTACTTTCCATCTTAACCTAATTCAATCCATCTGTATCATGTTCTTAAGTAGCAAAAAGGTCTCAAAAAGTGCATAGTGCAAAAGGAAGTGATAACGTTTCTTTCTTTCTCCCTCTCTGAAATTGGAATCTGCTGGCCTCTTCTCATAGATTTGTTTTTGTACTGAAGGGGGAATAGACAGACTAACAGCCTGGAAATGGGCAGATACAGCTTGTTCTATATATGGTTGGATTTTGTGTTGTCACAGCACAAAATGAAACATATTGGACCTGATGACAACTGTAATTTCTTCTTGTGCAAAGACTCAACTAGTGACAGCTTCTCATTGAAGTCTGAAACTTTGTATGTGCAAAATAAATTTGGATTGACGTTGAGAGACCTTACCTTTGAGCACTGTTTTTCTCCTTGTTTGGGGCCATTTAGTCTTCTTGACTAATAGTGAATTGATTGCCCCTTTTATCATGACAAAACTTAATTTCCAAACATCGTCAAATACATAACTCTAAAAATAAAAAGTAATGTGGGATTTCATGAAACAATACTATCGCATTCGACCGGTGTGGAAAACCTCCAACATTGTTCTATGAGCAGTATTAGAGGCCAGAAAAGTGAGATGCATGTGGTTTATTTGAGAAATTAGATTGGCAATAAAATGTGTCCAGAGTTTAGTGTTGATGATAGATAAATATAGAGATACTTGTTTTTAATATAAAATGCCTATTGCCTGTTTGCTGTGGCTGGAAATTTCTGGTTCAGCAACAAATAATGCTGGACCACAAAAACAGAACAGTGTCATAAAATTTGAAGCTTGGCCTATGTACATTGAAGATATGAAGACCTTAGGCAAAATCTAACCTTACTGAGAAACTTCCCCATTCTTAAAGCTGTTATCTTTAATATACACTATCAGAGTTAATGTTTTCTGTACAGGAGAGCGAGTGCATGGAGTAAACCAGCCGGAGAAAGTGCTTTTAAAAATGGGGTATTTGACAAAACCCATTAACACCTCTCTTATGCAGAATGCTATTAAAATGACTTACAAGTCAAGTTAGACTAGCTATAACATTTTTCTGTGCAATGTTCTAATTGGAGTGTCTTCCATGATTATTAACAAATCACACTCACATCAGCCAGCAGTGCTGGTTGTCTAAAATATTAAGCAAGCTGCTCACACTAAGCCAGTAATAAAAATATGAAGATTAGATTCTGATAGCCAGATTCACAAGGTCTGGGATTTTGCCATGAGAACCATAGGACTGCTCAGATACTGCACTGTGTTTTCCTAAGTGCATCGTAGTGTGGCCTTGGGAGAAACGTATACTGGCAGTACTGTATAAATACTGAATAAATGCTGTTTCTCTTTTAAGGAGCAACTTAAGTGCCATTTTTTGTTCCCTCCCTGCTTCCCTCCAGATTCGTGGGACTCTGAAGAGCTGGACCAAGCTGTGGTGTGTTCTGAAACCAGGAGTGCTGCTGATTTATAAGACGCCAAAGATCGGACAGTGGGTTGGGACAATCTTGCTCCATTCTTGTGAGCTGATCGAGAGACCCTCCAAAAAGGATGGCTTCTGTTTTAAACTTTTTCATCCTTTGGATCAATCAATCTGGGCTGTAAAGGTAACAAGCCTGATGCGTCAAACAACCTCTTCTGGGTCACCAAAGAGTCTGAGCACTAGTATTAGCTGGCATTGATATTACCTAGATTTGCAGTAACTCAGTTGCTGTTAGTGATGGTGAATTGACTGCATCAGAAGATTAAAGACACCAAAGCTTGGTCATAATATGACATCAGAGGAATGTGGTGCATTGTGAGTAGTGACACAAATGTGTCATTCCTGGTGTATAGATGCATGCATAGAATGAAGAAAGGGGAAACACGTTAGTGCAGGAAAAAGGATCAATACTTAGAAGCTATATCAAGCCATGGCCAACATCTTTAAAAAGAGATGAGATATAAACCTTAATTAACTGACTTCTGCGAAACAAGGATACACAAAACACCGAATGCTTTGCACAGCATTGGAAGAGGGCTGGCAAAGTGACAAAAAACGGATTAATAATGTGACTTTTTTCTCTAGTGCCTCTGAGGTTTGCGTGCGTTTGTGATGGACTTGGAACTCTGTGGTCTGCTCAAGCCTTGATGGTTCCAGAAAAGTGTGACTTTGGATAGGTTGCCTTAGTTTTCTCTTCTTTGAAATGGAAATAGTGAGGTTTTCTCCCCTTCACTTTTGAGTTGTTTTTCAGTCGTGTTGTTACCCACAGACTGAAACAGTCTATTCCTATACACACACAATAACTCCTGCAGTGACCTCTGGATCTCCCTGTAATGCAAATGATTAGTAATTTCTCACACTTCCTAAAATAACTCCCTGCAAATTGGAGAGAGCTGCATTTCTTTTTTTTTTTTCTTTCCTTTAAAAATAGGCAAAATGAAAAAAAATATTATCTAATGCCTATAAGCAAAGAGCAAGACCCCAGTACCTCCTGAGAAGCATGAGAGCAACATCTCTTGGATACCCTGAAGACAAAACTCAAATGTTCTTGAATTCTTGTTTCCCCATTAAAAACAGTGACTCAGCAGAGTTACTGCAGACATAAATTCTCTAGGAGACATCACCGGTGTAAGCAAGGCATTACAAGCTAGTGCCTTGCTGCAAGGTGGTCAGCAGAGTAAATCTGTTTGGAAAGACGCGTGTGAAAGGGATGAAGGCATTTGTCATTGGCATCAGAAGATCTAACAAAATGGAGGGGAAGCCCTGTGGGAGCAGATCAAAAGGCTTACTCCTGCTCATCCCTGCAGTTAATTGAACAGTTCTAAACACAACTGTACAATCACTGTAAAAAGTCTTGCAATTTTTAATAAGGTAGGAGGAGAGAATTAAAATTAACCTCAAAAACCAGGGGTAAGAACTGCTATTTTCTGACAGTAGCTCAGCTCTGATCTCTGCTTAGATGCAGTGCTTTTGCTTTAAGTCCCAAAGGTTTCATTGCTACCTTGCTTATTCAGTTTTGAGAGTTCTGATGCTTTTTTAAATCAGAGCATGCACCCCAGAGAGTTGCTGATCATTTGCTGTCCCTGAACAAAACAATTCCTTGTGACTTGACAGGTCAACTCAATTCTGCTGAGAAGGACCGTCAGGTGAAGTGGTGAAAAAGTAGAATCAAAAGTGCAGTCAGGTACGGAAAAGTAGTGTCTCTGACATATCTGAAGTGTTGTGCTAGAATGCCCTTCCTTTGATACGAGTCATCCAAAAGCAGGAGGAGCTTTTATCAATATGCATATGTATCTGAGCGTGTGTATGTATATCTAAATCTTGTCGCTTTTTAGAAAATATATGACAGAAATAGGAATTAGTGTATTAAATATGAAGGGAATATATCTCTGAAAACATTCGTGTACTAGAGGAAGTCCCAAGAGATTTTAATTTTAAAGTCAAAGTAATACGCTAACTCATTTGAGACAGATATTTAGAAAGTTAACATCTGAGCTGCGTAGTAGGATATTCCCTGAAACCTGAACTCAGCGTGGGTTGTTATGTGTGGTAGATGCTTTCAGCCACAAGGTGAACACCAAAATACACATCAAGAAATCCACCAGTGAACTGCTTGATGTCAGAGAAGCTGTCTGCACTCTGACAACAGTTTTAAGGCTAAAACTGCTAAAAATACTGTTTCATTTTATGTCATTTCATGGCCACCTTTTAAAGCAACTGGAGCAGAATTGAGTGATGTACACTGGTTCTGTATAACTGTGCAAAGAAAGCCTATTTCTCGTGAAATATAGATTAGCCTGAGCTTAAGCAAAAAGCCCAAGTTACTGTCCATCACAATAGAAATAAGATCTGGCTAAACAGCTTTCCCTTTTGGCTTAAATGGCTTGTGAGATTTTCAGGTGTTTTCCAGACTGGAGTTGATGGTCCAGCTTTGACTCACATCAGTGGACTTGCAGCTAACTCAGGGTAATTGATGAGCACCTTTGTACATGTTGGCCTGGCTGCTCAGCAGTTTTTGGATCTAACTGCAGGGTTCAGTCCTGGAACAAATGTCTGGTTCAAGCACTGCCCTGCGCATTTATAGTTGTGCTAGCCAAGTAAGTCTGATGGGCAGGCATTTAACTCCGATTAGAGCAGGGCAAAATTTTGGGGTACCCTTCAAATGGCAGGTAGGTAAGCTGTAAGACCACTACTTATAGTTGAAAGCTAAATATTTGCACCAGGGAACTGTTTTTCCTATAAAACTCTCAGATGTCTAGAGCTATCTTAGAAACATTGCTAAGGGGAGAGAGTCCTTTGTTCTACACTGCTTCCCTGGCTTTTCAGTGGTTTTATCCTGAAACTCCTGCACAGTGCAAACGGATTACACCTTTAACCTGTTTGCTCTGCCTGGACCTTTGTAACCCAAGACCAAAACTGCCAAAGTCTCAAAATCAGTCAGCTGCGCAAGCAGCAATAGAAAAGCTTCCCCCTCACACTCCGAGTGCTGCCGCAGAGGCCCTTTGTCCATTGCGTGAAGGCGGCGGGATCCCACGCTGCTTCAGGGAAGACACTTTTTGCCAAGATGACTGCAGGACACCTGGTGATCAGTGTGGGGGTGTGAGGGCCTGTCCTCTTGCTTCGCAGAGGGAGTACAGGGCTATCAGCTGGCAGGGTTTGCTCAGCTGTCCCCCAGAAATGTCCTGGAATAGTTGCATTTTCCCTTTGAGCTTGCTCAGAAGCTGCTGAGCAGTGTGGTGTGGGAAGGCGTTTATTGACTGCAGCTTGTTCTGACATTTATTTAGAATGCTAAATGAGTGGGGGTCTGACCCACTGAATCTGGGAATATATATAATTTGAATTTTGCTGATTTTAAGAACTTTTGAGTCATTCCTTTAAAGAAAAAGTTCTAGTAATGGGCTTATGCTGCCACTTTTACAGTTGTTTGTTCTACTCCATAGTATAACACAGTTAGTTTCATCTTCGTCCTTACAGTTATCCATGGTACCGCTGATGAAAGGGATTCTTTCCCCTTTTTTAAGCTTTGTTTTAGGACTCTCCAAAACTAGTCATGCTATCTAAAACAGTGTGAGTCCACTCCTTTTTCCAAAGCCTAATCAGCATCTGTTTGATAATGCCTTTTGGGTCTCAAATCAAATGTAAAGACGGGAATGATCTCAAGATGATCCTTTCTTCATTCTGCTGTCTAGAGGCTGCAGCTGAGCTCTGGGTCCCAGTGCAGCAGGGAAAACATTAACTTTTAGTGAGAGATAATTGTCTTGGAGGTCTTAGACTCTAAACAGGCATGATGCTCAAATGCTGGGAGACAGAAAGCATTACCGTCTTTGCCGTGCAGATGCAGAGCCTCATTTTCTCTGTGGAGATGTTGACTTTATTTTTACGGCCTACTCTTCTTTTCCTCTTCTTTCTGTGGGAAACAGGCCACTCCATGTATGTCCATGCCTTACTATTGAATATATTTCCAAAGTGACCTGGCTGCTCCTCATGTTTATCCACATGCCTAAATGTCTGTTAAAACCTCATGTTATTCCCTCCTTCCCTTTCTTCCCTTTGCTCCATTTTTTTTGGTAATGGTTCTCTGGATCTGTACTGTTTGGCTGTGGGTTTTTCCTCCAACAGAGCAAATACCAACCTCTGCGCTGAAAACACAAGTAGTGGTGTGGTCAACAGCTCTCAAACACCCTGCTCAGCTGCAAGCTACCGAAAGGGAAAATGCCATTGGGAATGATGCCTGATTGCATTAATGTCACTAGTAATGTCTTAAGCTGCTCTGTTCTGGTTTACTAATCTAATCTCAACTTTGCCAGTCCTCACTGTTAAGCCTTTAAACAGTCTTAATTTTGTGAAACTCTTGTGGGAGAGGGGAAGGGAAAAAGAAGTGAGTAACAAGGATCCCGGTTTCTCCTGGCAGCAGCAGAACCCTGCAGATGTGAAGACCAGAAGCTAGGCTGGAGACTGTTGTCTTCTCAGCACTACATCTTTGTGGCATACACTCAGAGACAATTTGGTGCTTGTCCTATGCTTGCACTCTTCTATTCTTTCCATTCAAACCAAACTCTTTGGTTTTCTGGGTGGAACTCCGAAACAAAAATCCAGATGAAACCACCATTTAACTACCAGACACTTGTATACCAGAGCAGTTTTCGGTAGCAGTTTACTTGCTCACCAGCTAACGCTAGGGAGAAGACCTTCTTGCAGGGAGCAGAATGGAATACTGCAAAGGCCCGTGTAAGGGAGGAGAGGCATACTCAAACTGCAAAAATACGTCTACAGATTTTCAGCATTGTGTGCTATTCTCAAGAAACTCAGGGAAATATTTATTTGAGCAGACTCCCAGTTCCACCCTGCAGTTGGCATAGTGGTTCTGTGAGTATTGGTGACATTTTCTGCTCTGCATTTATTTCTGTCATGATGTCTGCGTATTTGAGAAAGGATCTGCTTTCATGTTTGTTACAAAGTGAGGAAGAGGAGGAGCTGAAGGAGGCTGGGTCACTTTGGAAATGCAACGGAGGAGGAGTGACTCCTATTTATTTCAGCCAGGTTGTGGCATGAAGCCCATACAATGGGAGTATGAAGCTCTGCTCACTGGGTACAGGAACTGCCTTTTTTAGCAGCTTCTGGAGCTCGAAAGAGGGAAAAACAGGGAGGAGATCAAGGTGGGAGCCTGTGGTTCTGCTCAAAGCAGTGCCTAATCCAAGATGGACTCTACCTCCCTGGCAGTCATTTCTGGAGGGTTGTGCTGAACGGATTGTGGCAGGATGTTTACCAGACACTGTAATCTTTTTTTTGCTACGGCTCTTAAACCAAAGGCAACATAAACAAGCAAAGCCTACTTTTGTTAAAGCCTGAAGGGGCCGTTACCCCAGGCACCACAACATAATGTTCTCAAAGGGTCTGGACGTACAGGTGAAGGGGGCTGCATCCCAGCAGCATGTGTCCATGCTGGGAGACATTTGGTCCCGAGTCTGTGGTTTTCCCTGTCTCCTCCTTTCCCACAGACAGGTTTGCAGGATGGAGTTTCCCCTTTGTTTCCTTCCAGAAAAGCTGTCATTGCCTCTCTGCTAGAGGCACTCACAGCGCAAGGTGTGGGTTCTGCCACACTGCCAGGCTGCAGACAGACTCGGTGCGTGTTGTGTGGGACATTCTGTTCAGGTGTTGCACAAAGATGGCCAATAGAAAATATTTGACTGTTTTTGTCCCAAGCAACAGAAATGAGATTCTTCCATTCCTGAAGATCTGAATAAAACAGAGTAGGTTTTGGACTGAGCATTGGTTAGACCAAGCCCCATTTACGTCAGAGTTCATTACTGCTTTGGAGTTGCAGCAGCAATATCATGATTACTGATGAGTCTATAAATTACTCCATCTGCTCCTTCCTTCTCTCCTATCACAAACATACACACTCTGCCCAGGAAGGGTAGAACGACGCTGAACAGGCCATTGCATCTTCTGTGCCTTACATCTTTTTGTCTGGGTGCATTTCCAGGGCCCAAAGGGAGAAAATGTTGGTTCGATCACGCAGCCTCTTCCCAGCAGCTACCTGATTTTCAGAGCAGCCTCTGAATCGGATGGTAAGTTTTGGTCTTTGTTTGCCTTCTCCGGATTGCATACCCTGTGCTAGTTAAGAAAATAGGTTGATGCAAACAGAAAGGCATGTGAAGGAAAAAGTGGCTGCTCACCCAGCTTGAGATGCCGTTCATTAGCAATGGTCGGAATAGGTCAAGCATACTACAGGCACAGTTCGCATTCCTCAGTGAACGGCCACCTTTCTGGGCATGTGTGTGCAAGAAGGACTTAGGCTTGTAGCTGGGGAAAAAACACTTAAGTCAGTATGTATATAGTATACTAAAGGATGAACGGAGTTGATCCCAAAATTGGGATGAGAGAAGGGCTTAACTGTTTCCTCAGTTCAGCAGAGACTTCAGTGGGTTATCTGCCTATGTCTTATGCTAGGTAGCGATCTGTTGGAGGAAAATAATACAGTAATACTGAAGAACTGTTGATAGATCTCTCTCAACCACCAGAATTTTCCTATCGACTTGCTGTACCATGGTTTACAGTACAGCAGGCCCAGATGCTGGTGACTCCACATGTAAAATACCATTCTGGGAATTCACAAAATTATGGAAGGTAAATTTAGGTCAATACATAATGGGCATGCCAGCTTGCTATGTGAAAATCTCCACAAATTACTTTAGTGGACCTAAAAAATCAGTGATTTATAAGTAGATAAGAAGATTAAAACTCATTCCATTTGACCTTCGGTGTAATTTTATATTTTTTTTCCATAGTGAATTAACCCAGGCTGTTCATTTTATGGATATTTTTCACCTACCTCACCAAGGGTGTTCATGTAGCCCATGTGCTCCTTTGGGTCTCATCTAGAGTAACTTTCAAGGACACAAGGATTTTTTTTATGGAGCACAGTGGGCTTTGAAAGTGGTGTCCTTTTGATCCAGAGGTTAAGTTTTAGGTTTTCCTGAAGGCTGGAAATGGGACAATGTCAAGTGCACATTTGACATGGCACTCAGAGTAGGAGGAAACCTTCTTTCGTTACAGGCTGGGTGTGCTTTTCTTCCTAGTACTGTGCAAAGAGGGCTGTTGATAGGGAGGGATACCATTTGGACACTCAAAGCTGCTTGCAGATGCCAGTGTAGTGAAATGATATGAAGATAAGTGGAACTTGTAGAGCCGTAGAAGCACGTCTGTTTCTTTCAGTGTTATGCTTTCATAGCTTATGGAACATTACAGCTTATTTGTGTAATGAAATACAGGATTCCAAGCCGGCTCTGATTACCACCTGTCTAGAAAAGGATAGTTTGATACAATAGTCTCTTGGAGATAAAAAGTGCTGTTGGGGTAGAGCTGCTAAGTTACAGGCATTTCAAATCCTGAATGTACAGATATCCCACAGAATAGATGTATGAAACAGTCCCACAGAGTTCTTAGGCACCAAATAGCTTCAACTACTGTCTGTCAATCCGTATGTTCTAAATTATTATTTTTTTTAGGGACCCATGTAACTTGTCTTTCCATTAACTTAATTAGAAAGTGTGCAAAGGGACCAATGTGGTCATTGTATATACTCAAGAGAAACTGCTGTCTCATAAAGTACTTTTTTTTTTCCTGGCATTTCAGCTACCTTCTAAATGAAAACTTTCATTCTGGTGGAGACCTAATGATCAAACCTTAAAGCCAGCCTGGTAAAGAGAGCTGTGGCTGAACTTCCACCTTCTCTTTTACAACGACTGCCGTACGTTAGGTTGAGTAGAATAGCTTTAGATTTGTTCTAAGGAACCTTGCCCATAAAGGCTCCCAAGCTAGCAGTAGCTCCCAAGACATCATCAGAGGTGAGACTTTTCTAGCTGTAATCTCTCTGTCTGGGTCACACAACGCCTGCTGAAAAAGCACAAAAGGGACCATATCTGGGACATGAGAATTTTCAATATTTAAATGCCTGCGGGAAGCTTTGTGCCCAGTGAATTACTACGTGTCTCTGGTGTCATAAAAGCTTAAAATAGTGAGTTACTGAAACATATTTTAAAGCCAAGATATTGGCCAAGATTCTTGGAGAGCATGCAGAGGCCAGACAGATCGAAGTAGAGTTAGTTTAGGATTTAGTATGATTTTCCTGTACTGTGCTGGTTCTCTATAGTAGGGTCTTCAGGTTAGATGGAAAGCTAATGTGATCAAGGGAAGGAGGAGGAACTGTGATACCTGTCAATCAAATGTCATAAACACGTATGTAGAAAATAACTAGGTCTTTGATTAAGGGTGAAATAATATGTGCTCTTGAATAGCACTAGTGATGCCCTGGAGCCACCTGCACAGGTTTGGAGCACTCACATTGTGCCTGGTAGATCCTCACAGTCTGAGGAGGTGACGTGGAAGCCAGCATGAAGTGAAGCTTTGGGATGTGTCCATTTAGCAGTGGACTTCACAAAAAAATGTGATACAGTATTGCACCAGAAATGCTAGCATGAAAAGTGGTGTAATTTTCAGCTGAATGAGAGTATTTGACTTCACAGCTGAGGTCAGTGAGCTGTGAGAAGTGGCTGTGCCTTGTGCAGGAAGGGAAGGATGTGAATCAGCAGGCAAGAGAGAGAAACAGCTGATACATCCAGGACAGCCTCCCTCCCAAACACCAGAGCTGTCCTGGCATCGCGACTGTGCCATGCTGCTTTGGTTCGTTAGCCTTTGTGGGGGCAGTTTTGGGGGTATCTGCTCCACTGAGCGGTGTAGACAGGCTGACAAATGGCCAAACACATGGTGTCACACTCAGAGGTGAGTGACTTAGGAACATTATTAACGTCAGTAGGTGGTATAAAACATATGCAGCCAAGGACACAAGGAATAGAAACTGTTACATTTAAAGAAATCTGTATAAACTGCAGCAAATTAAGGCTTGTACTTTGCAATTAATACAATTTGATTTTAAGCTCAGAAGACACTACTGAAATGGCTGTAGACTGTTACATAGCTTTACCTGTTGTAAAGAGGTGTCTCCAAGAAGGTGTACCTGAGTTTGTTTGGTTTCTTTAACGCACTGAACAAACATACAGGATGCAGTTCTGGTGAAGAGAGGCAGGAGCTGAAGGCAGAATGAGCCTAAGCTCGCTGACACAACTGGGGCAGGTGGAATCTGTTCCCTAGCATAATGTTAGCGTATATTTGTAGTATGTTCACATCTCCTCCGTAGATGCAATATGGTGTGAATCTACAGCATCTCTGAGGAGGTGTCCTGACCATCTTCTTCCCGTGTTAGTGGAAAATGAACCACAGAGCATTTGGCAAATTTAACGTTAATTCATAGAGGCCTCTGACTTACTGGGGAATATTGAGTTGCAGCGTATGTTAGATGTACAGTTCTGCTATCCGGGCAGCTATATCATGATCAGCAGCTACATGTCCTACTTCTTCTCTCAACATTTCAGAATGTCTTTCTCCCCCTCTGCTGTACCATCTGTGACAGACTGTTGGCAGGATTTAAGGTCCTGACTTCTGGACAGCCTGCAGAACCGCTGCCAAGCTACAGGAGATTTCACACTCAGAGACCACAGTAGCAGTCTGCTTTATGATGTGTTTTAAAGACACGTGGAAGGTCACGTCAGCCTATAGGCTCAACATGTACAGGCACAGGGTCTTTCTTTCTTGGCAGTTTCGGAAAAGAAAATTGCTTTTTCCAAACCAGTGACTGTATATGCATTTCGGGTTTGTGCTGATTCGTGGCTTAGAATTAGTAGTTTAAACCTGTCCCAAGCTTCCTGACTGGACCGTTCCAGAGCTGCCCCTGGGATTTCAAACCAGTGCTCCAGACCTCCTAAGCATTTTGAGTCGCCTGCTTAAATCTCGTAGTGCGGATCTCCACCTTGCCACGGGCAGTGCCACCGAAGGGGTTGCTAGAGAAATTCAAAGTGGCAGATTACCAAGTGGTGAAGGCTTAACAGTGGAACTCTAAACCACACTTACATTTTGTTCCCTGTGTCTGTCCTCTCCTCCAGGCATGCTTTGGGTAGTCTCTGTTGCCTGGTGTGGATGGAGTTGTGTGGAAATCCTGACGGCCTGGCTTACAGTGTTGTTATTTCATTGTTAGGCACTGGCCCTTCCCCCAGAATTGATGCCCTGATCTAGGGAGGAAATTAGATTACTGAAATAAGGGTCGCACACAGAAGCAGTGAACCAGGAGGAAGATTGCAATTTGATACCAAGTTCACAATGAAATGTATCAATGGATCCTGGCAGTACTGGGAAAATTAGAATTTACCTTCTCAGCTTTATGTCTGCCCTTCATATTTCTTAGACCTTTCACAGCAGTTTAAAATCCAGGCATTTGCAACCAGACTTCATTTAGCTCAGTGCATAAACTGTACCTGCAGCTAACTGAGAGATTGCATCCTTGCATCCTGACAGCCAAATTGTAAAAAATTATGCATTGTACATCAAAATAAGCAGTCAGCTGAATATGATGACCTTCATGTTCACTGACTGAACCAAATCAGCCTCTTCTTCATCATTCGTGATTTGTGTGCACTTGAGCAATATTCATCGTTTCCAGGTGACAGTCTACTTCAGGCTGATTTTTAAAAGCATCTATCTTGCAAGTGTGAGGCACGAGGCCAAAAGCTGGATGACTTTAATAATTCAAGAAGAATAATATTCCCTTAGTGATGCCTGTCTGGAGGAATGTATGGTTACTAGGTATGAGGCTTTTGAAGTCTTAATTGACAAGAGATTCATTCCAGACCTTCTGTAGCTACAGGAATGCAATGGAAAAAAAAGTATAGTCCCAGACTGAGATTTTGGTGTGCAACAATGTGATTCCATCTTGAGCAGATTTTTGTTATTGGTGAGTCCTGAGAGAACACTGGCTACTCCTCTAGGATCAGCTGTTGCAAGATGTGGCAGATAGACTTGGCACATCAAATTATGAGTTGTCCTAGGTGGGTAAAGAATTTCGAAGCTGAATAGCTTGGATGTTTTCAATACTGTTGTTCAATGCAAATACAATTCTGTGTGATATTGTTGTAATTTGGATCTGAAGACTATGACGGTCTCAAGTTATTCCTTGAACTGAACCTAGGTTAGCAGCATAGGCAATCTTCAGTTGTTTTGGGGTTTTTTTTGCCAAGGGGGAGGAGAAGTGGTTTTCATCACTTGGTTTTAGTAGTTCTGTGAAAAAAAAAGTTGGTGCGAGTGCATGCCTGCTCCTGTTCAGCCTTGCAGCCTCCAGGTTTCCTCATGGTGCCAGCAGTACGTGCAGACCCAGGAAGCATCCTACAGGGACCCATAGTGATTCCCGTTTGCACAGCTGTACTGCAGGAGTCGTCTCAAAGGACCACAAGGTGCTTTTCCAGCCTGCTGAGTCAGAAGACCTGGAGAAAGCATACAGAAGGTTTCAAAAAGTGTGGGATGCATGTTTGGCTTTGTTTTTACGAAATTGAGGCAACACACATCCTTTAGTAGCTTTTTCTTTCCCAAACCTTTGAAGAGGGAAGGAACTTTGGAACCCAGCTGTGTTTAACTGACTTTTCAAAGAGTTTACTTTTTCAAATTGTTGCTGATGACTGTTGTCATTTTATTGTAAACACATAAAACAGAAGAAAAGGGTTACAGGCCTACTGAGGGAAGACACCTCCATTTCTTTTTCTTTTTTTTTTTTTTTCTTTTATTTTTAATTGAGCGAAGCTGAATGATGTGCAGATGTGTTCTGCTGACATCCCACTTTCCCAGGCCGTCAGTGACATGCCAAATGCTGTGATCATCATTTGTTAAAGTGATGTAGGGAATGGATATTGAAACCAATGATCAGTGCAAGAGGAGAGGCTGCTGCTACAAAAGAGAGCTAGTGCTAGCACTAGCACTCCGGTAGGACATCTGCTTTTGGTGCTTCAGGAACAGCTTTGTCCAAGAGTCTCACTCTTTCCTCACTGTTGCTGGGGAGAGCCAAAGGTGGCTGGGCAACACACCCACCTGGCCAGTTCAGGTGCCAAAAGATGGGTGATGTGAAACCTCCTCCTTGTGTCAGCTGCCAGTACGAGCGACCTAGCTGGACTTGACTTCACATCTGAGTTGGGGACCTTCTGGGGTGGGGTGTCACTTCTCTCTGTTACTATCCTCAGTGAGAATTCTGTTGGCTTGGATAAAAGGCGGGTTTTGAATGTCTCCAGAGAAGGACTATTTTACTCTCTCCATCTTTCACCCTCCCTCAACAGCCCAGGTAAGAGCCAGAGCTTACTCTGTGGGCTGTCCCTTGGAAGTCAGTGACAAGATACTAAATACAATGAAGAAAGGGTCAAGCTCAGATATAACATTTGAAAAGGAACACTTAGTTCACAGCTCCCAAGCAGAAGGGGGTAATTGTGGCATACGAAGGCATGGACTCAGGTTGTGGTGCAACCAGAGACACTTTATTGTACAGAGAAGCTCATATTTATATTTATATCTCTGAGCACGGATACAAATTCCAGCTGTATGTACCGCCAGGCTCAGGGCAGAAACTATTCATGCAGTTACATAGCCATGTATCACTACAAGCGTGCAAACACCTTTTGACTACTAGATAAAACCTTGTTTATCTTTCTTACTTTCCTTCACAATACTCAGCTGTTCTCTCATCTCCTGCCAGATCAGACATTCTCCATCCTCCTCTCATACATCTCTCTTCAGACATTCTCTATCCAACTCTCCCACAGGTAATGCAGGTGGTTTAGAGACAGCGTGATCTCTGCAGAAATTGTCCAGAAGTGATCATTGTGGTCAACAGAGTAATAGATCATTTGATATAAGAAGAGCTTAAAAGCATATGGAGAGATTCTTCCATAAGCTGACAATATGCTCTTGGGTTTTCCTTCAGAATTTAAACATGTGCTTGTTTTAAGCTACAATTCGTGGGAAATTATAACGGATAATTGATTGCGGTATTTTACATTGCAGCTTGAAAAACCTCAAACCTTCTAAAAGAATACCGTTGTAACTCCTTCACAGCTCTTTTTTGCTGCCTTTATATGCGTCAAACCAGGCTGCCATGCCTGTCTGAAGGAACCCACATTTTGCATCCTTCTCTGATCTAATTACCTTGCATACAAAAACCCCTGACTTCAGTCAACCACACAAAATTAGAAAATGTGAGAATTAAGGTAACCATGAAGCCTGCATGCAGACTACCATGACTATAGATGACAGCCTTTAATTATGTGACCACACACTTTTTTCCCCTTCTGCAGTTCCTGAGGGAGTGAGTAGACTTGTTGAGTAAGCAATTAAGTAATCCAAATTCTAGCATTTTTGTATCATTTTCACAATAAAGAGTATCACTCAATAGCAAGATCACTCAAACGTAAAAACATTTTATTGAGGCCTTTAGGAAGGAAACAGGTTTATCTTGTGTGCAATCCCTGAAATTGAGAGCGTATAATTTTACGGTGTTATGCTGCAATTAACACGCCATTGACTTGGACAGAATGTAACCTTTTCATTCCCAGAGGAAATCCCATACTTTATGTCTGGTTTTGTGGCACGCACTTGTTCGGATTCACAGCACCACCTGATGGCTGAAGGCCCATTTCTTAGCTTGGGGATGCTGTGCATCCCTTGAATTCAGTTTCTGTTAGAAATGAAAACACTGATGCCATTTCTGTGTTCTGTGGGAGAGAAGTAATGCTGACTACTAACGTACAGCGAGTTTTATGCCTCTGCCTTGGAATAGATAAAAGTAATATTTAATTTTTTTTTTTTTTAATTTAGACTTCTTGAATAAGGTTTCAAAAAAGATTCAAGTTACTCTGAACACCTTCCAGTGAGTTATATAAAAAGATAAAAAGCCTAGATATGTTACGTAGAAATTTCCTCTGGTAATGTGGTGGACCCCAAGGGTCTGACCAAGCCTGTAAGCCCACGTTAGTGCCAGTGAGTGCTGGGAGGGGAGAGCTGCTGGCACCAGGGAGGGGTGTACTGCAGGGGCACAGGAAGGGAGACGGCTGAGGGAGACTTTGGGGTCACCCTTGTCTCCCTTGTTAGAAAGTGTAAACATAGCCAGCGAATTGCTGTAACCATCGTAAGAAAATGTCTTTCACACAACACGAGTGCTGAGGACGCTGAGGAGCTGACCTCCCTTCCCGCTCCAGAGTGCTCCTGCTGCTGCAAATCAAGCTGCCTATCAAAGCACCTGATTCTACAAGCCCACTGAATATAAAAGTACCTTGACATACGCAGCGTTTCCAGATGTCAGATCCTGCAGTCCTCCCTCTGCAGAACTGGAATAGAAAAGCAAAGGTAAAGAGAGAGCCGGAGGAGGTGAGCCTCAGCAGGGGTGTGCTCCCTTGTGTGGAACAGCCTGAAACAGGTTTCCATCTTGGATTTTGGGGGAGAAGGGATACGTAGGAGGAAGCGGATTTGTGCTTAGTGCAGCCACCAACTCTAACAGGTTATCCATGCAAATCCTCCACATGGCGAGAGGGGAATAAATCTCCGCGTGTAAAGCCTTAATGCAAGAATATTTCCTAAATACAAAATAGGTGAAATCAATTCCAACAGGCTTCAACCTTCCTAATCTTTTATTAACCATTATGTGTGGGTTTTATTGTTAACCCATAAGCTGGCGCTGAACAAATTTATGGGATGAAATTAGAGTAAATGACTGAGCTCTGTGGTGTTTGTGGCTCAGCGTTCAAGTGCAATTCTTCAAAGCTCTGGTATTTTTTCTCTCTCTGTTTTACTGCTTGCAGCTTTGTATCAAAGCAAGCACTGAAAGCTACTCAAATTTATAAACATTTCTTTATGTACATATGATCTGGATTTTTTTTTTTAACTCTCATTGATCATCTTACAGAGCCAAATTTCGGTCATATTGAAGTTGATGGGAATTCTGTCCCAAGAGAACAGCAGGATCCCCGTGAGATTTATGCATGTGCTTGATGCTAAGTGTGTGATAGAATTGAAAGTAATGGAAAGATTTCCCGAATGGGACCTAGGAATGAAAGTGGTCCAGGGAAAACCTGTTTGTAGCACTTGCCATTGCCAGAGCAAAATCTTTTTTTTTCTTCACTGCCTCTCAAGCACACTTCTAATTATTGCAAAATATATTCTGAGGAGTGTAATGAAGAGCTGCGTTTTACATGCTTGAAATTAGAGGATAACTCCCATGATACTTCAATTCTTGAATGTTCAGCCAATTTGCAGGTGTCTTGGCCTCATTAATGACTGCTCTACAGAAGCAGACTATTTTCAGGTGCTTCCAATACAGTGACTCCAGCATTGCAGTGGTTAGGCTTTAACACTAACACACAGCTTTGTAGTCTTGTATGGATCATTGCAAAAAGGGCCAAGGGTCGGTTTGGTTTCCCATGCTTCTTATTTGCTACCTGCCTGTGGGACTTACAGAGGCCTTAAAGAAATCCGGTGAGGCTGTGCATAGGAACTGCAGTTTGTCTTTTCTCTGTGCCATGCGTATAGCTTCTGGGATTTGCAAAGTAGACCCTTCAGGTAAAGATTTTTTTGTGGCAAGATAAGAAAAACTGAGATTCCATCCAGATTATCTGATGGGTGAAGCAGGGAGAAGGAATGGAGAAAAGGGAAAAATATACATAGAAAGAGGAAAAATAATCAGCCCGACAAGCAGCTCCCTCTAGTCTTAATCACTCTGGCAAGTATTGATCATCCTGACTCTTGTTTGGAGTGATTGTTATTGCAGCCCTACGCGCTGTGTGGGACCCCTGAGCCAGCTTGTAGTTCAGTGATCCCATGCTAAGGCAGGGGCCTCTCCTGTTAGTGCAGTGCCTCCGTATCTCCCTCCTGTTGGGTAGCGTGTGTGTGTGGTGGAAACGCCAAATGCTGAACGTGGTTTTGGGATGTATTACTTGCAGAGATAAGCTGCTAGGTGGTTTGAAAGCACCGCAGCACTTGTACGTGTTTCCTGCATGCTGAACAAAATCAGAAGGGGGCAAAAGGGGATGTGAACAGGTTGTGGGAGATGAGTGGAAGAGATGCTGTTAGGGAAGGGGGAGTTGGGGTGAGCTTCCCGCTGTATTACCCGTGCGGAAGTATATCACTCGTGCAGCCATGAAAGCATGCCATTTCTGGCAAGATGACCTAGGTATTATATATGAGAAATAGATTATTTTACACAGTCATTTCCTGAATTATAATGAGCTTTACTCCCAGGCCAGAAGCTTTTGAGAAGCAGTGCATGAATTGTCTTATTTACTCTCCTGTGCTTAAATAATTCATTTTGTTTTCACAGGCCGATGCTGGCTGGATGCTTTGGAACTTGCCCTGCGTTGCTCCAGCCTCTTCCGGCTCAGTGCCTCCAAGCAGGGAAAGGATGGAGAAATGAACGGCTCGAGCGATTCTGCACATGCCGGGCTCAGCCACCTCTTGCACACAAGCACTATCTCAGACCACGAGTTCTTCCAGTAAGATGGAGCTATTGCTTAATGCACAGAGTGGTGTTGCATGGCTCACACTTGGTCATTCTTTGAGCTTCAGCATAATCTAGCCAGAGTCCAGTAAGGAAACCTGTTTAAAAAAACGGCCTCTGTGTTCTCCTGCTGCATCTGTCACTAATGTATGGGCTTGGTGCACGTGAGGTTTATTGCCACCTAATGCTTGAGTGCACAGACCGGGGGGAACCTCAGCTGTGTTTGTGTGTACATAAACAACTTTCTTCTGTCCCCTGCTTGGGCCAAAACGCTGCCCAGAGGTGCTGGTGTGAAAAATGGCTTGCCTGGGTAAAGCTTGCAGAATCGAGCTGCTGGAGTAGCCCTGTAGTTACACAGATGCAGCCATTAACGATGTCTGTCTGTCGACTAGCACATATGGCTTCAAGTCTGATCTATTTTTTTAATAATGTTTTCTAATAATACTGTGTCATAGTCAGCAGAGTGCACACACTGCATCCTTAGTTTTATAATTACTTTCTTTCTCTACAGGGGTTTTGAGTGGTTTCCAATTTCTTCTTTGATACACCAGATAAGATTTTACAAACGGGGGGAAAAAAGTCCCCACAGCCTTCTTTCTATTCATATTTCTAGTATTGCTGCAGCATTGTGGAACAGCTCACATCAAAGCATTAAAAAAACTAGGCCTTACCTATTGCTTATAGCTAAACAGGCAACTCCAGAAATCCCTTTGGTATAGACACTTGGCCCTTGGAGCGGGACCTGGGAGATGTAGTGTCTATTTCTAGTTCTGCCGATACAAATTTGACTCTTGGGCCTCACAGAAATGCACTGTCGTTTACACAGTTTTTAGGGTATCAGTTCTTGCAATCTGCAAAGATGATGCCTTGCACAGTGGAACCTCACCTTTAAGTGGTTTTCTTAGGCTCTGTTATAACAACAGCGGAGATCTGAGTCCTCTTCAGGGTGTCGAGGTATCTCTGGTTCCATTTTAGTCTGCCCTTTGCTCTGAAAGCCACTGGTACTCCCAGCATGTGTTCTCCAGTCCTGAGTTTGAGGAAAAGCTTTAATGAAGAGTAATGGGAGAAGAGAAGGAAATCTGATGTGTTACCAGGGCATGTGCCCTAGTACTTGTGCAAATACTTCTGTTGTTCTTGGGCTTTTTCGATAACACTTTACTTTCTTATTTCTTTCTGCCTAAGAGAGAGTCTCTTAGGACTGTGCTCGCTGTGATAATGAATCCAGGAGTGCAGTGGACTTGTTTTTCAGCTAATGGATATATGTGTACAGAAGTCCAATATTAAAATGGAGCCTGTGGCACTGAGAACATTCAGGCAGACTCATGGCTACTGTAAGGAAGTGTAGTTAAAACTGTATTAGTATTCTTCAAACTGTGATGCTAAATGACACTTAAACGATGCCTCTGTTTCACCTCTTAGTTATTCAGCCCTAAAAACCCTGTTGGATGATGGGGCTCAGCAGCAGCACACGTGGCAGAGTTCTCAGAGTACCCACAACTGGAACCAGATGTTTCTGACAGGCTGTTTTTAGCGGAGTCTGGTTCAGGCTGCGTGTTTAGCATCTGGTCTTCTGGACAATACACTCTCCTTTACGAGTCCTGCCACTGGTTTTAATGAATATCCAGACTTTCCCCAGTGCTTCAAGCCCGGGGGATTCTGATGGTTGCGGGAACAGGGGGGTGACTTGCTGTTGTTCCTGGATGAATAAAGAACAGTTAAACAAGAGAGAATGCAAAACCAAACTGTGTGTGCTGAGTAAAGGGGTTTGGGTTTGCCACTGACAGTGGCTTTCTCATAGGGATTTAATCATTCTAATTAAATGCCTTCCCTACAGGGAATCTTACCAACCAAATTGGCACGCTGTTGTCAGAGGGGCAGTTAATTACATTTAACTCTGTCTTCAAATTAGCCAAACTACTTTGTCAAGAAAAGAAAAAGAGAGATGATGAATATTATAGGGAGAACAAACCCCAAGGAAATTGGCAAAGGCAAATCATCCGTTGAGCCAAAGTTGCATTTGTCTGCTGGCTGCTTTGCTCCTTCCGTGGGAAAGGAATCAAGATTATACAGTGATTTTAAAATCCATGTCTTCAGTTGCATATAAAAATGAGAGGGAGAGAACTGTGCAAGTGAATTGAAGGCTAAACTACTGTGTAAATCTGTGATTTTAGCTAAGAGGCCTTCAGGGCACCAGGCACTCTTCTTTTTAATATGAAGTTGTATTTCTTGTGAATTCCATGTCTTATCTCTAGCAACGCTGAGAATCTGGCTGGTTTACTTGTTTGACAAGAGCCAAAGGCTTTTTTGTGCTTTGTGTGGAAGAGTGGTATTAAACCCCCAAAAGTTTTGACTTTTATCAATGACCGAAAGGTCATTGACTGCAGTTTCCAGGAATGCCCCTTGGGCATAAAGCACTGGTGTAAGAGCTCCAGTATGCTGAGGCAGTAAATTAGCTCTGAAAAATGCCAAGTTACTCATGTTCAGAGTGGAAATCCAGTGTTGACTTCCAGCATAGTCATTCCCTCCCAGCTTTTCAAGCCTGGTCCAAATCCCATTGGAAGCCCTTGGGAAATCTTTACATTGATTTTAGTTCAAGCTCATAGTGTGGCTTTTGTTTTTAGCATATCGTACGTATTCAGTGGTGGTTCTGTTTGGAGGGGTAGAAGAACCTGGCTCCACTTCAACATCTCAAGTTTGTTCCTCAGAATGAGGAACATCTGTTTTCCCTTTGGTTGCCCAGAGTGGCTCCTTGGCTCTGGATGTGTTAAGTCTTGCCTTGTCTGTGGCTGGTGAGTAATCAGTGCACAGCTGAGTGGGATTTCTTGCGAGTTTAATTCCCTCTTGGACTAAATCTGAAATCCTTAAAAAATAATGGGGGGGGAGCTGAGAAAACTTAAGAAAAGAGTAATTTGCTCCACTGCAACTTCAGATATTTCCCAAATGTGACACAGCTGACACGAAAAAACACTTGCTCTTCTTACAAATGTGAAATAGAAACAAGTGCCGCTTCTCAGCCATGAACCATAAGCCTTATAGTGAACTGTTCTTTCAAGCATTTTCACCCGATTGAGAAAACTTTCACTAGGTAAGGGAGCAAGCAACCGCAGACAAACACTCATGTATTTAGCAGATCTTTGAAAAATTAAGAAATAAATCAGGTATTTAAATGGTCACCAACTGATAACTAATAACTTCCTGGACCTACCATCCAGGAAGTATCTGTAATGAGGAATCATGGGATAATCTCTTCTAGACAGCTCTCTCCTCAACTTTTTTTCTCCTTTGTTATCTTAAACTCATGGACGTGCTATACTCTACACTTCCAGTGGATCTGGTTATCTATCAGTCACTACACTTGCTGGTTGCTAGCTAAAGAAAAGAAGCAACATCCTAGCACTAGAACGATGAGGGCACGTAACGTCTAATAGCACATTCTTAGTGCTGGAGTATAGTGTTGATTCTATGGTTTATGATCTTAGGTTTATTTTACAGTAAAATGATATATCATAAAACCTTGTAGTTTATATATATACACACACAGACACACATAGACGTATATGCATACATATATAAATGGAGTTAAAAGAAAGTTTTTCTAAAGGCACAGAAAGCTGTAGACAACACTTTCAAAAGAACTCTAGAAACTGAGCTTCTCCAGAAACTGAGCTGTGACTGTCAGAATGTGGCTTGCTTGGCATGTTAAAAATCATGAGCTTATTTCAGTGCATAGTTGCAAGTTGAGATCTTCTGAAAACCTGCTACCAGTTCTGTGTTCTGACTCCTCTGTTGTGTTGGGTTTTTTTGGTTTTTTTTATTCTGGCTCTAACTAGCAGTGCCTAATTATCTTTTTTAAAAAAGAGAGAACAAGGGATGGGAACTTTCAGCATTAATCTATAATCAAAGTTGAAACATATCCAGAATAGCCTGAGAAAAGGCCGATCATGGAGAGACTTCAGGCTTGATGGACCATTCTCCTGTTCTGAGGAGAGAAACCTTGCTCTGAGAGGGAGGCGGACTATGGGAAGTAGCAAAACTCTTCCACGACCCAGGGCCTGTTTATATCCCCTAAAGCTCCTTGAATAGCTGGAAATCTTTTCTTACTGCTCTATGCAAGAGCAATTTTGCATGAGAACTTGGGTAAGACATTTTCAGAGGAAGGTCAAGCTGAGAAGGTCAGCACCTGAGAGCTGGGGTAGGCCATGAAAGAGGCAGCGTGTGTGTGAAGACATGTTTTGTAGGGAGCACTGAAGCCCATGCCAAATATCACTTGAAAAAATGGGCATTTAATGAATACTTTTCAGCATCTGACCTCTGGCCCATCTAATCATGTTTGCCATCTGTCGTACTAACTGCATCTGCTTTTTCAACTGGAGATGCTGTAGGCTACTTGAGAGAGAATTTTTGGCTTTCTCCTCATTCTCTAAAGCGTGGATCCCTGAGCATGAAGCTTGCTACACCTTCCATGCTTTCCCTTGGATGCTGTTATAATCTAGTATTCTTCTTACGTGTTATTGTCCAGTCCATACTTTCAACTCAGTTCTTCCACAAAGCATTGTCTGGGGGAAGCACATTCCCCAGGTTCGGTTGGGGCGTTGTGTGTGTGTGAAAATACTTGCTTCTGTTGATTTTTAAATTTGCCTTTACTAGTGTAGGGCCAACTTAGGACCACCATCTGTTGAAATAAAGTAGCAGTAGCACTGAAAATAAAATGTATTCCATAATGTCATATTTTTCCCATATGCTACAGTGCACTGATTTGCTTCTGTAAGGGGAAAAATCTCTCCTGATTGACACTTCAGCTCTTTAACCAGCAGTGTACAGTTCTGTGTGTGTTTGTATCCCTCCGGGGTGTGGGCTCCTGTCCAGAGCCAGGGGCAATTTTGCATAAGGGTGGGTAAGTAGAGCTGTGTGGCACATTTTGCAAAGTGCAGTTTGGAGGGGAGAATTTTGATGAAAAATATCTCAGTGTTTCCGCGGTAAAAACCCTGCTATTCAGGAAGTCGATGTCTTATACTCTCCTGGGATGTATGCCCCATTTTGAATCCTGGAGGTTGTTTTTACCTTATCTAAAAGGCCCTAAGTAATCTGGTTTCATAAATCAAATTGAAGCAAGTAATGAACTGTGTGTTGCAGTTTGAATGAATCAGCCCTGGAGAACCACCACCACCTGGAAAATGATGCTTTTTCAGACAAGTCAGAGAGAGACAATGTAGAAGAGTCGGAGAATGAAACCCATGAGAACAGTCGGAAGACAAATGAAAGCGAGAGCGATCAGTCAGAAGTCCATGGAGAGGTCTCTCCAGGAAGGAAAGGGACAACTTACATTGAACAGATCTATGAGGAATTTGGGGAGGTAACAGAAAAAAAAAATTTAATCGCTGCCTGTTTCTGTTAAAATGTCTCTGTTCATAGTATTTGTCATGCAGCCTTGTAGACGCACGGCAGTTAAGAACTAGCTTTGTGAGTTTTGGTGTTTTACAGATAAAGCAATGCACAGCTTTCTGCTAAATTACGTTGAATTATCATGTGCTCTAATAATTATGCATTATGAACAGCAGCTCCGCTACTGTTTTCCTGCATCAGCAACTGCTTTAACCAGTTATTGCATTAAAGAGCTACAGAGCATTGGCACAGTGCTTTGTGGAGCCAGTGCGGGGGAATTACTATTCTGGGCTTGTGTCCTGACCGATTAGGGTGCTCAGTCCTTCTGTGATGCAAAATATGATACTTTCCTTTTTTCATTATGCATGGAACATCCTTTTTCTGTGACCTAATGGAGCATTTGAGCCACTTGATTCCGAAATGACAGTTTCCTGTAGGAAAGCCATTTCTCATGTCATTTAACAGCAGGAGGATGCGTTTCTGTTCCGTATATATAAGAGCCTTTGTTAGCTGGATGTCACTGTGACACCACTGAGGAAGGCAGTGCTGGAGAGCTGGGGGAACCAAGTGTGTTGAGTGAGACTCAGTCTGGGCAGGCAGCGGAGGAGCTCTGCTCCCACGCTGGGAGGGCTCTGAGCACTCCCTTGCCTGTTGCTTCGAACAAGGAAGCTGAAGTCTTGTTGGTGCTTCAAAGAAAACCACTTTGCTAGAAAGCTGTTCCTGAGAATCACAGAACCATTTAGGCTGGAAAAGAGTTTTAAGTTCGAGTCCAGCCGAAAACCCAGCACTGCCAAGTCCACCACTAAACCGTGTCCCTAAGCACCAGGTTTACACCACACGGCTTTTAAATACCTCCAGGGACAGTGATGCAGCCAGGGCTCTGGGCAGCCTGTTCCAGCGCTTGACCACCCTTTCAGTGAAGAAGTTTTTCCTGATATCCAGTCTAAACCTCCCCTGACACAACTTGAGGCTGCTTCCTCTCATCCTATCACTTGTTGCTTGGGAGAAGAGACAGACTCCACTTGCCTACAACCCCCTTTCAGGCAGCTGTAGAGGGCAATAAGGTCCCCCCTGAGCCCCCTCCTCTCCAGGCTGAACACCCCCAGTGCCCTCAGCCACTTCTCGTAGGACTTGTGCTCCAGCCCCTTCACCAGCCTCTTATGCTCCTCTTTCCATGTTTTCCTGAAAGTGTACTACTAATATTGAGAAAACAAGTATAGTTAAACGTAATTTTTGTAATTATAATAAATTTTATAATTGTACTAATTACACTCCGTGTTTCACTGAGTGATAACTTAAAACACTGAGAGTGGTTAGGTGTCCCACACACAGATTGTATTACTCCTGCTTATTTCTCCACAGACTGCTTATAGCAGGACAGCCTACATGAGAGGCCACAAAAGAATGTCTCTGCCGTATCACCTTGCAGAGGTACAGGAGTTCAGTTTTGCCTCCTCCTTTCCACAACTCAGCCACCCCCAAGCGCAGCAGTTTGTGGTCTGGAGCCACCAGTCCAGGTAGCATATGTCTGCTGCCATTTCAGATGTCAGGTGTGAGGTGCAAGCCCCTGCTGTAGAAATGGTTCGTGCAAAGAGAACTGTTGCCTACAGAGATAAAAAGGTACCAGCTCCTTTTTTTGAGTATCTCTTCCCTCACATCCCACCCCAGACACACAGCAAATGGTAACTGGGTCCCAACAGGGGATTCTGAATGTAGCTAAGCAACAGCAAAATGAATTTCTATCAGCTGCTTATTCTGAAATTACCTTTTGCCACATGACAAATTTGTCTTAAAGTGTTGGTACGGCAGGCTGATACTTCGGTGTCTGAATGAACAGGCAGCACTGATGTCTGTATGTGGGTGGGTGAGAGTGAGAGATTTCTGCAGTTTTACGTAAAATAAAAAAAAAATGCAGTACAAACCAAACGGAAAGGACTAAATTTCTGCTGTAGAGTGACACTTCGTGTAGGGTAAAATAAGGCTAATGGTAGTGTGGCTGATCAGGCAGAGGTAACATCCAGTGGGCTTTCTAAAGAATTGCAATTTAGCCTTGACACCATTAGGTGTTTTATTAGATTTCTGTCATTGACCCAGAGATGGGGCTGTCATCACCTGGGACACACAGGTAGGACTGTGGTTGGGTCTTATCCCATCGGTGACTGTAACGTAAGGAAAAGTAGGTTGTATCGCCGCGATTGAGAGACGGGACGCAGCTTGATGCAAGCAAAATGTAACTTTAATTAGCCTAACAACATGATTATATACACACAAGCAATTGTTACATCTTATTCTGATCGGTTCAAAAAACTTGCTTATTCTGTAACTGTGGAAACTCGCGTGAAGATCTCACGCTAGCTATTTAGCAATTCAGCAATAAAAACAACGTCTGCAGTTCTTAAACCACGTCCTTGAGCAATCTGACAAACCGACCGCCTTATTCCTTGTATAGTCTCAACTTGATGATTAGTCCCTGTTTCTATACCCTTCAGTAATTTTTCATGTCCCTTATCACCAGGGCTTGTGACCCACAAGCTCGAGCACATTCCTTTCAACTAACTGATTGTTACTTGGGGTCCTGCTTCCCAGGCCCCCTCCTGCGTTGTATGCAATGATATGGTTTGCTATCAGCAACAGGTAGAGGTGTATCGAGGTAAACACATGCAAGTAATAACATCGGCTGTCATCTTAAACTGAAACTGCTGCCTCTCAGTCTGCGTGTAGGGTTCAGATTTGGCATGACAAAGGTCACAGATGCAAACTGTCACTGTTAAATTTTCAGTTTGGCTTGGAAAGCTCGTTTGAAAGCTCTGCACCGGTATGCATTTGAAAGGTCTGTGCATGTGCATCTGATGTTCCAGCTTTGCCTTGTTTGCAGTAGGAATGTGAAGGCAGAGATAGGTGTCAGAATGACTTTGAGATTGTAAAAGTTGGTCTAGAATATAAAAAAGATACCTCCTCAGTAGATAGGTTAATAACAAAAAACCAAACATTTTTCCCAAGCTTTTAGTTTTAGCAGGTTATAAAAAGCATTATTGAGGGTGATGTATTTTAGGGGAAAGCAAACCAGAAACAACTTGAAGTTGTTCTTGTCCTCCTGCACCACCTTCTCCCTCCCTTTTCATTCATCCCTTCTGCAAGGATTCATTCTGAGTAAGACTTTGTACACCAGTTTCAACATGGCATTAATTTGTATTGCCAATACATGTGCACTTGAGAATCTAGATTAATAATGAAAGTTCTGACAGACCCGTATGTATTGCAAGCCCTAGCTGACGCTGTGGTATTATATTCTTTAATGGTTTCCATTTCTTCTTGGAGATTCAAGCTGTGTATTGCATCAGACTGTCACAAGAAGAATGGCATGATAACGGAAAAGCAATGAAATGAAAAGAGCTTTGTTGTTCCTCAGTCTGAAATTCCCCTCAGCCTGCAAGCTAGACTTAGTGTGTTTCTGCATGACTAGTGGAAGGGCTGATTGGGAGCCAAAAAGGTTATGCTGGGAATGCTCGGGTGGTGAAACTGAAAGCACAACATAATCCCTGGCTTTTTTACCGTTACCTGCACTTCTGCTGCAAAGGGCACCGAGCAGGGTTGGGGGGTGCTGTGGGTATCGGTGCATGTCGGCTGGCAGTGGGGCCTTTACCGTACTTGCACTACCAGTTTGTCTTATTTTGGACTTGGAGGACTGCTTCCATTTTTTGTTTACTCATTTATCTCCTAATTTTTTCTACACATATCGTAATGTAATAATGTAGTAAAGGCTGTAAATCTTACAGTCTCTCATTTGCTGAGAATGGGACTGAGAGGAGCTTCTTGTATACATCCCACCAGGCTGCAGTGATGCTGTAACAGCCATGAGCGTGTCCACACCTCCTGAGAGACTGCGGTGCAGGGTCCTCTTGGTTCATGTTGGTCCCGGTTGGCCCATCGCAGTCCTGAGGTGTGTGGAGGCAATGGCTGAGGGAAGGCACAGCAGAGGCACGCTCCCTGCCTCATGCCAGCTCTCACGGAGGCCCGGGGCTTTCTGTACCACTCGCTTTAGTGCTCTGGGGATTCACTTCTGAGACAGCTGATGTCTCCGCAGTGGTGTAGCTGAGCGTTCACCCTTGTGCCAGGGCCAGGTGTGCCTGGGTGAGCTTGGACCCTGCAGGTAAACACACCTGCAAGAAATGGTTTTCCTGTTTCTGCTCTGAGCTTCCCTTTTCCCATTGTAGACAGGTGAATCGTCTCAAACGGAGACTGTCTCTGAGGAGAACAAAAGCCTGATGTGGATCCTGCTGAAGCAGCTGCGGCCCGGCATGGACCTGTCACGGGTGGTGCTGCCCACCTTCATCCTGGAGCCACGCTCATTCCTTAACAAACTCTCTGATTACTACTACCACGCTGACCTGCTTTCCCAGTAAGCAGCGTGCAGAGTGTGCCCAGCATGGGCGCTTCCCTTACATTTCTGAAAATGTATGACTTGAAAATGTTAGCTTGGTGCTGGCTGGGATGTGTTTGTGTGCTTGAAAGGCTCCCAAATAATACCCAGGCTGCTGGATTCAATGTAAATTAAGCCAGGTGCCAGCTGCAGTGACCTTTTAAAGATGGACTGCTGCCAGTGAGGAGCGAGGAAAACAGTTAAACTCCAGACAGAACTACCTTGGCACATGCACATGTTTGCCAGCATTGGCTGGAACTGATGGGGGTTCAGCTCATGCCTTTGAGCATCTCGCAACAGAGCTGTGCCACCTTCTGGCATAGCTGTGTACAGAGGGGAGTAGGACAGAGAGCAGACAGAATTGTCAGGCACTTCTGCCGCCAAAGGAAATACAGTTATGTTGGTTGATAAACAAGTAAGAAACAACTTTTTAACGTGCATTTGATGAGCGGGACCAGCAGAACAGAAGACAGAAAATGTTATCCTTGCGAATAAGACCAGCCTTCTCAATGAGATATGCCCACTATATTTCAAAACCAGTGTGTGCAATATTCCAATAGCAGCACTAGTTACTCACGTTTATTCCACTGCCTCTGGGTAATTTCAGAATCATGGCATTTTCAAGCCTTGTTTGTCATATTTGTAACGTCTGAAGTTAAGGAAATGTTTCTCCTCAGTGCTGAGGTCTAAGAACACTTCAAGAGGTTTGGGGGGGTTTGTTAAACCTCTCTGTGGTATGGATGATCCTTCTAAATGGATTTTGCAAGAACTTATCCAGGTTGTTTTCCAAATACAACTGAATGGTTGGAAATACCAGGAACCAGGAAGTATGTGTTTACTTCCCGCTTCGTCTATGGATGGGGAGGGGTTGGACGAGATGACCTTGAGAAGTCCCTTCCAACCTAAATAACTGTATGAAATCTCAAAGTACTGAAAGAGGCCATGTAGCACATCAGCTTAAAGATCTTTAAGAGAGAAACAAAGAAAAAGAGAAATAGAATTGTCTTTTATTGTGATGGCATTAGTATTACTGGTTTTATGACTCACACTGTACTGTTAGCTGTAACTAAATGCTAGCGTAAGTGGCAGTCCCACGTTAATATACTTGAATATCCAATCAAACTTGATACACTCCAGAAATTTTGTTAGGCTTTTTGCAGGAGTGCACAGTATGGGGTGCCACTTCCAAGAGTTTATGTGTGTGTTGTATGATGTACATTACAAAAAAAAATTATTTCTGCTGGCAGACACCTTTTTCACTGGTAGAAGCACAGAATTTACTTCCCTTTAGTAGTGGGGAAATACTATTTAAATTAGTGTTATTATACTGGTATGAAATGAATGTGAAGTGTGAACAGTATGAAGAGCATTTTATGTTCTGTCCTGCAGGGCCGTCCTTGAAGATGATCCATACAGTCGAATGAAGCAAGTTTTGCGGTGGTATCTGTCCGGCTTCTATAAGAAGCCAAAGGTAAAAGAATGCGTGAAGTTGGGGTCGTTGCGGTGTCACATTAACAAGGGGCGTTTCCTCGAACCCTTTACAGTGGGTCAGCCTGTCAGTTTCCCAAGAAAGACGAGACCCTCGTGTGTGACCAGCCCGTCTCCTACCTGCGTTTTGACAGCCCCCTGTGTCGGGGAGGTGATTCAACCAACCTATCCGGGGACCCCCGCTAACAGCGTCGCTGAGTCACATCCCTTATAACAGCTGCTCAGGTCTCTGGAGACTTACTCAAAATGAACTTCAGCTGAAGATTTTTATTATACAAAGTACAAGTTTGTGACAGAGTAAGGTTCAAAGATTGCGGGTGATAATACACCGACAGCAAAACAAGCTTGAAGCAATACATTTAATAACAGCTAGCATGAGTTAGTCACAGAATAAAGTCCTTGCCCAGTAGGCATCCCTTTAGGAAAGAAGATGGGTTTAGCCCATCGGCTGATCCCAGAAGTTATCATGGAGTCTTCCCTGACTTCTCCCCTCATTTGTACACTTTTTGTACTTCATAGTACATTGCATATTCATTTATCATACACAGGACAGGTTAAAAGTTTCTCGCTTCCAATGTTAATTAGCATGCGCCTCAGACAGCACTGCTGAAGTTCTTCACTAACTCCGCGTGCTCTCCAAGCAGGGGTTTGCCCTCTTTTGAGGGGGCTATTTGAGTCAGAGGTCACAATCTCCCACTACCACAATTACCTTTGTCCTACTTTCAGCTACGTTTCTGTGGATGTATGGGGCTCGTGACACCTTACCAACTTGTCAGCTGGAGCTTACAGCTTTAGGGGGTGGGTCAGCTTGACCTACCTTTGTGACACTAAATCAGTGTGGCATTTTTGGAGTTTAGACAACAGTTCCTCGCCCGCCCCCCCCCCCCCCCCCCCCTTTAGATTTCAGTTCAGGACCAGTCCATTTTCTTTACATTTAGGTGGAGCTTGAGCGGCTCTAGTCATACATATTTTTGTTACTGATTGGTATCATGTACCCAGCGAGATGTAGTAGTACCTTGGAGGCAGGTAACGCTGGGATGGAGGTGTGTGTTAGTATTAACAATGAGATTATTTCATCTGAGGAAAGTAATTTTGCTCAACGACCAGCTCGGCAGCAGACATTAACTCATATATTCTTTATGTGATAACTGCTATGCAGTTTATGAGACCATCAGGTCCCCCTTCCTGCAGGGAGCACAACAGAGCCTGGCCATGGGGTCTCCACTCCGCTCCCCCCTCTGTTACTCCTGTCAGCAGGTGCTGAGATTGCAGGGTTTGTTGCTTAGGGAGCCACGGTCAAGTAGATTCCATGCACACCAACCAGCCTGAAAGCAATATTCGTTTTACCCTAAAGAGCTTTCTGTAGTACTACGCTTCTGTTAGGTCCCAGTTTTCTCTAATTCCTTCCCCAAAGTAATTTTCCCACAAACGGGCATTGAAACCTGCTATGGTTTTGTATTTCTTTATTGCCTGTCCTTTGAAACTTTACCTCTTCTATTGTTCAGAAGACTTTGACCATTACTTTTAAAACTGAAGTTGCGTTTGGTTTCAGAGTAGATACTGAGTGCAAAATAAGTGTTGATCAACCTCAGAGCCTTTGCACTGGGCAGTTAGAAGGCAAAACTAGTCATCAGCAAGTAACATGTCGTCAGCAAGTAACATGTCATCAGCAAGCAGCATGTTCTCAGAGACAGGATTTGTCCCTTTGCTGAAGGCGGATCTCCTTTCTCTTTTCAGGCATGTTAGTACCAAAGTGCCATGTTTCTACATCAGGACGCACCTGCTGCATATAGCAGCAGAAATAATAAAGTCTGATCATCTTGTAAAGCTTTGATCAGACAGTATCAAAGATCAAGTTGTTGAGAATAGCAGATGAATCCATGGCTCAGATTAAAAGGTTAGATTAGGAGGGTATAGTAACTAGTTCTTCATTTTTTATTCTTGTGATTGACTTAGTTTAAAACATCAGGGAGGAAATTGTGGTGTTGTTTTGTGGCCATCTCTGTAGAGTTGGATCACAAGTCTTCGTTTGTAGCAGGTTTTGATTACTTTGTTTTTCAGGGAATAAAAAAGCCATACAACCCTATTCTGGGAGAGACATTTCGCTGCTGTTGGTTTCATCCTCAGACAAACAGCCACACATTTTACATAGCAGAACAGGTAAGTTGCTTTATTTGGATGCTGAGGTGTTGCAAACAGCAGCCTGCTTGCACCTCTGTGCATAGTAACATGCTCCTTGTCTCACCTAAGAGAGGAACTTGGGAGTTTTGTGTAAACATCCAGAGTGGGACATGGGGTCAACTAGCTGCTGATGGGTTTTTTTCTTAGATTTACAGAGGTTATGTGAGCTTGGTGGGCATTCAAGATTATAAAAGCAGGTCTCCCGTATTTTCTTATTGTTAATAGAATGTGGTTTGTGTTGCCTCTGTCAAAAGGGGCATAAAACACATGACCAAATCCTACCTTACTTTATTTCTAAACTTTCTATAATGATTTTAATAGGAATAAATTCAGGGCTGGTCTCTGTGTCTTTGGGGATAAATGAAGGGCAGAACTCACAAGTAAACTGGCCTGAAAAAATTTAGTTTGAGATTTACAGTGTTAATAAAGGGATCTGAGGACCACGTGGACTTTGGTACAGGGGCTCCCCCTTTCACATACTTTTTTCCCCTATGTAATCAGAGAATTTTTGTCTTGTTTTATTTTATTTTGGCCACTACATCCATTCTGTGGAGGTTATTCAGATGCTGCCAAAAAGTTCTGCACTGACTTTTATTGTGTTGAAAATCTGACACTGTACTTGTTGGCCTAAAGTGATTTCAAACGCACAAGGACAAGAAAATACGGGGTAGGGGAGAAAGTTTACATATAGAATGGTCTTGCATATAATGTTCCCGTCTTTAACACTGAGGTTAATGGTACAGATGGGGCTTAGAGGACTCAGCTCAGTCCTGTGGCCTCTTTCCCTAGAGCGTGTGTAGCGCTGTGTGAGGCTGTGTATGTACCCCCTGCTCGGCTCAGCCTGTAAGACTGCTGTAAATGACCTCTGCCTGTTTTTCTTCTAGGTCTCCCATCATCCGCCAGTGTCGGCTTTTCATGTCAGCAACAGGAAGGACGGGTTCTGCATTACTGGCAGCATTCTAGCTAGGTCTAAGTTTTATGGTAAGGCATTAAGCCTAGACATCTTTCAGGTAACATCGTGGCATTGGTTTTGGTTGGTTTTTCAATCGCTCCTGAATATGTCAAGGGTTAGGAACAAAGAAATGCTTAAGAGATCTATCACCAGGGCACCCTAATTCCTTGTCTTGGCTCTGCTGGGTTTTCCCCATTTCCACCATTTCACTGATGTTACAAAAAACCAAACAACAAACCCAAACCAACCAACCAACCAAATAAAAAAACCCAGCAAATCCAGCCAACTAAACAGAAAAAGGGAGAGCTTTAAAAACCTGGTTTTCAGAAAGCAAAGGTTCATGAGAACGTATGGGCAATTGGTTGTCTTTTTGCATGTGCTCACAGATGAGTCACTTCATAGCTGTCTGGTCATCCAACTGACTTTTGCAAAAGTCTTTGTATAAGTGTAACCATTTATCTGGCTCCCAGATTTCTGAGAGTTGAACCAGAGAGCTTCAGAATGTCCTCGTATCTTTTCAACTCAGTGGAGGCCACCCAACTGTAAGCTCTGAAACCATGTTGCTATTTGAAATATTTCTTTGTTTAGAATAACACCTCTCAAGCGCTATCCTGTATTTTTTTATTACAGTAATGTATTACTGTACATGTAAATGTATTTGCTGAAACACTTGGGAATTGTCATTACTGTCCTGGCAATTTTATTCATTGTTTGGGATCATACACGAATAGAAAAGTTGTGAGAACAGAAGGACCTGAAAAACTTCCAAGCACTGGAACTGCTTTCTGCCTCCCACTAACGACTTACTTAGTATACTACCCTTTCTGCAACAGGGGCTGAATGCCAGAGCGAATACGAGCTGTACAGCAGAGAGTTTATTAGAACTGCCTGCCTCCAACAGTAAATGATTTGCAGGGTCCTGAATTGTTAGCATTTTGTATCTCTTCTTTCATTAGTGACCTACATTTAAATGGAAATGTTTTTCTAAGGTAGGATGAGTGACCACGTAAAACATGCTTTTTTTAATATTTGTTCTTTTGTATTTGTTCTTTTAAATTCCAGGTAACTCACTTTCTGCACTGTTGGATGGGAAAGCAAAGCTGATGTTTCTAAACAGGGGGGAAGATTATATAATTACCATGCCATACGCCCACTGTAAAGGTAAGTGATGGCTGTTCAAATAGGAAGCAAACAGAAAGAATAATATAATGATATCTTACTGACTAGTTTTGCACTGGCTCTCTTCTTCCCACTGGAATACCTGGTGCTGCAGGGACTGGTAATTCCAGGGAGCCGTTGCTCCACATGAGTCATAGTGGTCAGGAGAGAACTGATAATCCTCACTGAAGTCTTTCTGATTTGTCTGTGCAGAGCTGAGGACAGAATTAGTAGGCCCATCTAAGTTGGTTTTAACACAACGTAGAAACGAAAAAGTACTATGTGTATACACTGCAGATAAAGTGAAGTTGGAAAGAGTAAGAGTACATTTCTGAGCTTCTGAAGATAAAAAGCTTTTCTAAAGTTAACATGGAAATTGTTTAATATATTTTTGGGGGGTTTGAGAATAATGGAAATTCCTGACTTCTGACTTTTTTGTTACTCTAATCGTGATACTCATCAGTGTATGAGCTGCCTCAGTGAGGCTGATGCCTGTTACCCTGTAGCTTTGCTCTGTTGAGCTGAATATGAACTGAGGCCAGGAGATGGCTGCTGATTCGTGGCTGAAACTTTGCATTTCTCCTTAGAAAGCAAAGTGTTGGTGGCGTTTCAAGCACAGTGATAAAATCACTCCTGCAGCAGTTTGATCCAATTTGGGGTTTTGAATATTTTTTTGTTTTGACATGTTGACCTCTAAGCTAATATTTATGGAGGGTCTAGCTACCTGAAAACTGTAACTTCTGTAAATCATACCCTCCGTGAACTATTCCTGTGCTTAGGTCTTTTTTTTTTTTTTTTTTGGTCAGTTTTTCTTTTTCTGCAAATGACCTTTTTAGAAAAAGATAAGCGTGTGTATAAAGGAGTCCCCTGCATGACTGCTAGTCTCTCAGATTCTGCTGAATCCTCTTACAGCTTCTCTCTGCCTCATGCACCCTGTGAGAAGTGACTGGGTCTGTTTAAGCACTAGTATAAATGAGGTTGCTGGGCACGACTTTCCTTATTTTTCCTTTCCGGCTTTCAGCTTGCCACAGATGTACTGTCAGCACCTGTGAGTCAAGCTGTTTCCTAGTTGGTGTAATAAATATGGCATATAGACTAGGGAGGATTCTTCATGCTTATATTAAAGAGCCATTTCCTAGAAACTTTGGTTTCTGTGTTTTCAAAACTGTAAGCCAAGCAGCAAATTTCACAGCATGTCAGTGAGAACCAGCTTGAGTTGAGAAAGCAGATTGCTTCCACTGGGACCTCTCTTAAATCTCTTACCCCCCCCCCCCCCCCCCCCCCCCTTTTCAGGACTTTTATATGGTACCATGACAATGGAGCTTGGAGGGAAAGTTACCATCAACTGTGAGAAAACTAACCACAGGGCAGAACTGGAATTCAAACTAAAGGTGAGAGACATTGTGGCCCCCGTTTTGAATGCGTCTCAGGCTTGCCCCTCCACTCCAGGCAAGTTTGACCATACATACCAGATCATTTGCGTACCAGCAATGTATGCATGCACCAGGGGGTGGCCTGCCTGGGGAGGAGGCATCATCCTGCCGCCAGTTCTGCCTGGTGCAACTTGATTTGAACCCAGGGAGCCTGAGCTTTACACAGGACTTGTTCACAGCCAGCTAGCTGGCTGCTGGCCAAACTGTTCTGAATGTTTGGCAATGCCAGTGCGGCTTCTGTTTAGAAAGGTACAATTAGGGGTTTTTTTTTGCAAAATACAGCAGGGTGTACAAACTACTGTGAGGCAAGTTAGGACGTGGATCTGCAGTGTAGCTCTCCAGCAGCCATCACATGTGTACTCTTACCTTTGCAGGTATTACAATGAACTACACGTACCTTGTGTTTCTCAACTGTGCCTGGATGGCCCGGTGAGAGCCCATTTCTAGGCAGACAGTTTTGAGTAGCTGTCACCCTGATGCGCTACACTGTCATTGCCTTGTACTGACTTTTTCATGTAGCTGTTCCCCCCCCTAGAAAGCCTGGTGTTGCAAATTTATGGTATGCAGATAAAATGGAGACGTCTTGGAGCATTCCTGTAGTTACGTGTTAAAATTTGGGAGGGAAAGTGATGACCTGTAACTGTTGTTGGACAGTTAGCTTGCTTCTGAAGGAGCATCCCTTTCTCTTCTGTTCCAACAAACAATTTCTTGCCTGGCCATAAAATGAAAGAGGCAGAACTGAGAGTCTGCGGGACTTTATTGCTGCAGCCTTAGCCAACGTAAATGCGAGAGAGTACTGGAGTTAGGGGAGTCTTTTGCAGACTGCATTTTTCTGGGGGAAATCATAATTTTCTGTCTACTTGCTCTCACAAAGTGAACTGTTGCCCTGTGCACTTCCTTAACATTTGTATATACTTGTCTTTCAAGCCTGTTCTTCCCATAGGCCTGACATACTGTGTTGAGGCCAACTCCCCAACTTCGATCAGTGTCATCTCAAACCTACAAACACTTCAGAGCCTCAAATGCAGCCCATTCTTTTCTGGCTTGAAAACAATATGCTTAGTCCAAACATGACTCAGAAAGGTCCCCATGGCTTAATTATGTGCTCTGCTTTGAATATTTCTTAGCCGCCATTTTTGTAGAATTGTGAGAAGTTAAAGGTAAACCGCATAATTTTGTTATTAATTTGGATATGTACCGATTCTCTGCTGTATTGCATACATTGATTCTTGAGATACTTGTGATTTCTTTTCCCGTGGGTGTTGTGGGAAATGTGGGTTTATATTATTAAAAAACAAAAACGTTCGCCTGCACAAATGTTATTGGAAAGTAGCTGCTAAAATGTCTGAAGAAATGTTGCGTAGTACAACTGGAAGAGCTGGCCACTCTGTCACTGCTGTTTCCTGTGTTCGGCAGACAGGAGGTGAGGGGAATTTTCCATTGTTCTGAAAATCTTTTTCTTGACTCTGGAAATACCCTTTTTCTTTTTTTGTTTTCTGTTTTGTATGATGCCGATGAGAGTTTCTTCACACTGGATGCTTCACGCAGATGCAGCCATCAGCAGTGCCACACTGCTGTTGCTGTCCTGTAAGCAGGAACTGTCACCAACTGCATTAGTGCTGCTCCTTTTTCTTTGGACAAGGCTGCAAGTTTAAGGGCGCAAACTGTGATGTGATTCTGGACAACGGGAAGGACTTGCCCACATACACTTGTCCCAACGTCTAGCTGACAGTGAATGTATTTGCAATGAAGGCGAGGCCTTGTGCTGCTGAATGCACCTGAAGGCTTACCTCCCTTCCTGCAGCTCCTACAGTGATTTTGGTATTGCAAACAAAAGGAGCAGGGCACAATGCTAGACAGTCAAAATCCATGTTAGAATTCATTCTGGTTTTCCCCAGAAATAGTGGAAATCAAGCAAGTTGCACCTTCCTTCCCTCCTGCTTCATCACTGCGTTTGGCTCCCTTCCAGTTCTCACTAGACTGATCATGTTTTCTATTTCTGTTCTCCCCTGACAGCCCTTCTTCGGTGGCAGCACAAGCATTAATCAAATCTCTGGGAAGATTAAATCGGGAGAAGAAGTGTTAGCAAGTCTCAGTGGACACTGGGTAACATACGATAACCGAAGTCGCTGACAGTTTTAAGTGTGCGCGGCAGCAGGGTGCGTGGGAGGACTGGCAGCCCTTGGCAGCTCCCTGCCTTGGAGCTGGCCACCGAGGGCCCGTGTCCTGGCTCCTCGATGCTTCGTGCGGTCCCCAGGCAGTGCAGGCAGCATGCAGGCAGCAGAGCTTTCTGGCAGCACCTCTCAAGGTCATTGGTCATTTACTCCTCTGACTTCCCTGCAGTGTGAGTAACACTTGCACTCCCAGAGCCTGGGACAAAGCTGGGAACAGTGAGGAGTGCTTCCTCAAAGCCCGTGGCTCTGTATTTAGGGTCCTAGGCTCAGGACAGGCACTGATGGCAGGAGACGCAGTGTGTCCTATGTGTGATTATGAAAATCATGAGGCTTCCTTTTGTCTGGTGTCTGAGACTTCCCCAGATACAGCAGTATCAGGAAAGAACTTCATAGGTTTTTGAATCCATTATTTTCACAACAAACTTTTATTTATAAAAAAATTTATAGAAGGTGGTTACTCCTCTGTTCGTGATGTGACGGACAGAGATGTGGATTCGGTGAGGGTCTGTATGTATGGGCAGCTCAGAACAGTCAGCAGAGCAGCTAGCACCTTTGCACACCTAGTATCCACAAATGGATCACTCGGAGACATCCTCAAGCCAAAATCCAGCAAGAATAAAGCGGCATGGTGAAGGATGTAGTCTAGAGCTTTGGCTGAGAACTCCTGGTAACCAAGGCAAAAGCAGCGAGGCCTGGCTTTGGGTTGGGCACTCTAGGTATTTAGCTACATTTAGTCATCTACATCTTCATATAGTTGACCTCTGCTCCCTTACCAGTCCACAGAAATTGCCACTTCTGAGACAAGACTTGTCTTATCCTAAAGGAGGTATATAAAGTAGGTCAGGTAAGATGTGCCTGGACAAAGCCCTTTCTATAGAGAGGTCCTAACCACAGTGTAGCCTTTGCTGCTGGACTCCTCTCCTCAGGTGATCTCTCTTTTTACATAAAAAGCTAATGACCATTTTGAAATGTGGAGATTTGCCCTTTCTAGGCATGTACAAGGTGATTTGCTCCCTGTGCCTGGGTAGCTTTTCTGTTCTGAGCTCCCTTTCCTGCAGAGTGAGCTTTGGCAGTCGTGAGTGGTGCTGAGCTGTGGTGTACCTCGTCTGCCGTGTGTCCTGGGACCACCACCCGTGAGAGCATGTAATTGAGTGGTGCCCCTGGGGCGCCGAGCCACATGTTTGCATGCTGCTCAGCTTCCAGCCTTCTGTGTTTGGGTTTTATCAGCCTGAAAATAATTTATTCCTCCCTTGTTCTTTATGCTGGTTGGTTGTGGTGCACAAAACTAGAATGATGTATAAAAGAAGTAAAATGGCTTGAAAGGGTGGCTCCATCAGCCGCTGTTTGCAGCTGCGTGTTGTGCACAGAGTAGCTGCTGTGCAGCAGTAGGGGAGTGGTTTGTTCCATCCTCCCTCCCTGCTGGGGGTATTGGCCTCCTGACAGAAACCCTCGCAGCTGAACTCTGCCTTAGAACCTGAAAACCCACCTGGATAAAGAAGGGGAGCAAATCCCAATGCTTCTCAGCCCCAGGATCAAAGCAGCAGCTGAGTTGCACACAATTGTGTTTGATAATGCCTGCGTGCTGCCTCCTGCCCACAGCTGGGGTACTCCTGGGGACCCAAGATCTGCCCCGGCACTGGCACCTCAGGATGGTACAGGTGGCACATGGCAGAGGACGTCTTAAGGAAAACTTTGAGGAGGGATGAGAGTCCCTCGGGGCTGAAGGAGTTTCACAGCTGAAGATGTGGGAAGTGAACTTGGCGACATGCATCAGGGACCATGGCAGGGGAAGAAATGCAGCAGCTGTGTCACAGAGAAATTGGGCAGTGATAGGCAAAGCCGATAGCCGTGACCTAAATAAGGTTTGCGTGATACTCACACCATGTCCAGGCAGCGAAATGGCACTGGTGCACATGCTGCTCGGCAGCTGTAGTTTGATTCATTCCGCTTGCAGTCAGTGTTGTGCTGTTCACTGTCCGCTCTGTAACCCCGTCTGGCTCCCTGGTAGTGCTGCGTCTCTGAGCAAGGCTGGGAAGCAGCTTCGTTAAGCAGGGAGACAGTGATATCGCCTAACCAGCCTCAGATGAGAGAAGCGCTGCTTAATATTTGGTTGCCAAGTAAATTGGCAAGGAATAAGGATGAAAGACCCCTGGCATTTTGAAATACTAAATGAAGTTCAGGAGCAATAATAGAAAAACCTGGCTAAACTGGAGGGGGCGGGGGGGGAAGTGAAAGATCTCAGCTTGAGGTCTCCTCTCTAGAGAGGATAGTATTTCAGTAGGCTCTGCGTGAGGTTTCAGCGTTCAGATTGAGGAATAAAAGAAAGACTGGAAAAGGAGCTAGGGATCTTGTTTATATGTGGTGGGTGGTACCTGGAAGGAACAGTGGGGAAAGAAGAGCATTTTAGGGCTTCTGTGGGTACCCTTGTCTGGGGACAACACTAACAAAATGGACCAGGTCCCTTTTAATTCAGCCAGTGTTTCTGGGAATGCCTTGCCTCATTCATTTTTGAAACTTCCAGGAAGTGTTCATTGAGATTTAATGGGATAGAGAAGGAAAGCAGCCTGATCATCACCTGGAAGCAGCTTCCATTTATTGGGATTATTTTCTGCCTGTGTTTCTGATTGTCGTTAACCTTTTCACTTGATTTTTCTTCTCAGGATGGAGAAGTGCATATAAACGAGTTGAAAAACGGGAACACAGAAATGTTCTGGAACCCAACCTGTGAGGTACGAAGGCAGAGACTGAAGCGCCATATTGTGCTGTTTGAGGAGCAGGCGGACTTTGAGTCGGAGAGGTAGGTTGCTCCGGAACATCTCACTGCTGCTCCCCTGCAGCAGGGCTCTGATCAGAAGGGACTAATTTCTCAGCACAGTCCTGCAACAGCTGTGACCCACTTGGGTGGCGCATATTATCCAGCCTTTTACCTGTTTTTTTCCAGTCTGTTAACTCTGGAGTCTTTCCGCGAAGTACTGCTCTGAAATAACCAGAGAGCCGGGCGGGGAAATAGCGTAGGATACATTTCATCTGCTAAAATAACAACTCTCCCTGGACTCCGGAGATCATGAACAGGCTCTCTGTAACTGTCGGAACATTCTGTGGAAGGGCAAGATGTTGGTTGAGTTGTTGGCAAGGTTGGAAGAGTTGTTTCAATCGCAGGCTCTTAAACTTAGATGCAGGAGTCACGGAACCACTTAATGTTCAGGAGAATGTAATTAAAAGGTGTTTAACCCTGCCTTGCAATCTCAGTTGAGATCTCCAAGGAAGTCTGCACCAGGCTTTTTATGGTAATCTGGATTACCTAAAAACACAGTCCTGACACATGACTTAGGAAATGGAAGGGATGACTACCTGATGCGGTGAGCATCCCCAAGCCAGTTCTTGAGCAAGAACAGTTAGAGCAACGTCATGTGGCACTGGCTTTGAACCATCTCGTCCTGCCATCTCACCCGTATGGCTAGTCAGTGCCAGCTAACATCCCAAGCCAGCACAGTTTGCTGCCTGGGTCTGCGGTACGCTGGCCACTTCCCTGTGGGCACCTAATTTTGGTGTTGCATCGCATCACACTAAGAAGATTCCCCTTTTCATGGGTGAAGAAAGGGATTGCATGAAAATAAAAACACATGACCATTTAGTTTGTTCTGGACAGCAGCGGACATTATAGAAGGGCAATAAAGTCTGTATTTGTAATTTACAGTCACACAGTTGCCGTTGTCACGGAACAGAGCAGACCGCAGCACATTTCTCTATTAATCTCCTGGAGAAGATCCTTTTAAAGGAGACGAGAAATCTTGGTCTTGGGGACAAAGAATTTCCATTTCTCTGTTTGCCAGGGTGCTACCGGAGTTGGCTCCCTTTGCTACATTAGAGACTAATAACGATACATGTGTGCAGGGGAAGGAGGTAAAAGGAAAATTTTGGAGATCCCTAACAGACATTCCACCCAGCTCCTTATTATGCTGACAGTTGCATGAATAAATTACATCTAATCCAGGTTATGTTCTGTCCGAATTGCTGAGCCTTTCCTGCAGCGCTGAGAACCACCTGTTTTCACAAACGCTGGAGAGTCTCTGAAGCTCGTACTGTTATGCAGCTCACCAGGGAGGGTCTCATGGTCTGACGCATGCAGCTCTTGATGGAGCGGTTTGCCCTCGTCAAACAATTTCTGTGCGTGTCCCTCTGAGGTTCTTAGAATTAGGACTCTCTCTTTACACTGCTGCATTCCTTAGGACTGATTTTACACCACCGCAGTATTTTCTGAGGCTGTTATTTTCACTCCTCTCTCGCTCCCCCACCCCCATCTCTTTGAGTTTCAGTGGAGTTTCCTTCCATTGTTTCTGGGAGAAAAGTTTCATACACAGGAAAATGGGAGTGACCTGTATAAAAGGACAGGAAAGTGTTCTTCTGCCTTCAGTAGACTATCTAAGAGGCTGCTTTTTTGTAAGTTTTGCGTTAATGTATGGTGATAGAAATATAATTAAAATATCAGTATCCATTTTAAATTAAAGAGCTTCACAGCAAGGTCCAAATTAAATGCAGTAATGCATTCATCTTCTAAATGGTGGACTGGTGTTTTGTGAAGTTGGGAGTACTGGAACAGCCTGGATCTCCAGTGCCTAGTCTAACTGCTAAACCACACGGTAGTGTTTTGGGAGGGCTAGCTGCTGATCTCAGAAGTATTTCCCATCTGAAATAAGGATTAGAGTGCTCTAATTAGAGGAACTGTGGAGAGGCTTGGCTGTCAGAGCTTGGCTCTAGTAAAAAAAAAAAAAAGGTAATGATTTTTTCTCTCACAAAAGGCAGATCCTTTCCTCTGGGCAGAGGCTTATGAGACATTATATGACAGATCACGAATCTTTTGGCAGGTGAAAACAAGTGCAAGTGAAAACCTGTGTTGATGCTCGCAGTTTGTGAGCATGAGTACGTGTCCATGTCTTGCAGATTTGTTCAGCTTCATACAGATCTGGTTCCTATGCGGTTCCTATACAGAAGTACAATATTGCACATGCAGCTGCAAGCCATGCACATGAGTTCATTTTCCAGTGCTTCTAAACTTTAAATATAAAGCCTTTGTTTCAGGGATAGACATTAACACAAAGGCTCCTAAACATAGATGATTGAAAGGGTGAGGAAGGTAACAGCTTCTCCGTTATATATCAGTCTCCTCTGGGATTTATATTTATCAATCCCCATCCCGGCCCCGAGCAGCGCAGGGTTCCTGAGGAAAGGCGCCTTGCAGGGGTGCAGCGAGGGGGGCTGCGGGTTCAGACAGCGCACGCACACTTGGGTGGCGGGTCACGCATCTCGGCAGCTGTGCGTCTGCTTTGGCCCAAGGTGGGAAAGTGCCCACAAGCACTCCTGGACCTGCGTGGCAGGTGCAGGGCAGCATTCTGGAGTGTGCGGGTTGACCCTCTGGATTTCAGCACGGTTAAATAAGTAAACAATTTGTTGGAAAAGATGATAGTATTGAAACAACTGAGTTGAAAGCATGGAGAACACAAGGAGGTCAGACACCATTTTAATGGATATTGTAGGTGACGGGAAGGCAAAGATGATGGGAAGGGAAGATTCCCCTGTTCTTCAGTGGATCATTGTTTACAGCATTCAGGGGTGCCATTCTCATAATGTTCCTTTTATTTACAAGCCAAAACAGAGGCTGAGCAATGCTGTTGTAGTTCCTCTGGAGTATCAATAGACCAGAAAAGCGTCTGCTTTTACATTCCAGGTGGCAGAATGCATTGTTGGTTTTAAGGTGGTTTAACTTGCTTCCCTGTTTATTTCTAGGCTTTGGCAGCACGTTACCAGTGCAATAAACAAAGGTGATCAACACAAGGCAACGCAGGAAAAATTTGTGCTGGAAGAGGAGCAGAGGAATGCTGCCCAGGAGCGGAGAGAGAATGGCACAGAATGGAAACCACTGCTTTTCCAGCACGACGCCACGACTAATGAATGGCACTACAAATACGAGGAGTGAGTGGTGGGGTGGGGGGCGATGAACACACCTCACTGGTTGAGTCCCCAGGGATGCAAACAAGGATACAGGCCTCTAATTCGGGTCCTGCCATTCCCCAAACTATGCCCTGCTTTTGCTCTTTCTGAGCTCCATGTCATTATTAGCATACATATTCCTGATGCTAATTGGGAATAGCTGGAAATGAGGGCTTGCCAATGGAAAATCTGCCATGCTTTTGGTACAGATCCCTATTACTGCAGAAAATTGTGGAACCATTTAGCAGAGATTTTCTGCGCTGTGCGAGCAGAGTTGATAACTGTGCTTTCCTCCCCTGGCAAGAAGCATGAAGCCTTTGGAGACTGAACCCCCCTCGGTTATTTCTAGGAACTGTGAATATAGAGGGAAGTATCTGTTACTCCTCACACTGCACCTGTGGAAACTGGTTACCATCAGGGACGAACACCTGCACCGATGCATGTGGAATTAATGTATTGCTCTTAACACACCTGGTGTGGGATTCTTGCTTTTCTGATGTTTTTTTCCTTTGGTTTCAAAAGTTTAAGGCCCTGGGATCCTTTGAACGATATTGCCCAATTTGAGAAGAACGGCATACTTCAGACTATGGAAAGACACTTAACCACAAGGATGTCAAACCACAAAACAACATGTATAAACAATCAAATCATACGGCACAAGGTAATAAGCCTGTTTTGGGGAATATAATACTCTTTACAATTGTTTAGGTACACAGCCCTTCACATACACAAGCCACATACTGCAGCATTTTCATATAAGCACAACATAGGCTGAAATGTTTGGTTTGGGTAAATACAGCTTACGACTCTAGACCTGCAGTATTATACCATCATAAACTCCAAATAACTGTAATTCTTGGTTGATGTATCTTGTCCATTTTGGCATTTTTCTTCCACCCAGTGTTAGTGACAGTGACTCTTATGCTGAGTTTTGCACATGACTGAGGTGAACTTCACTGTTCAGTGTTTCCAAAGCAGAAAACTTCCCATAGTGAGTGTGTGAGCAAGGTTTTGGAGTGCACCACTGAGACCCTGCAACTTCAGTTTCAGTCTCTGCCATCTGCCTTTATCATTTCCTTTTAGACAAGACTCTCTCCATTCTTCCCCTTAAACAGAGATGATGCTTTCTTACTTTATTGCATTCATCGTGGGAGTAATACATGTCATTCATAAAATGCTTTGTAAATGTAGAACTGAACCAGGTGGATATAACCCATATTACGCTGAAGAACTCCTATCTTATTATGTACATAGTCTCTTCTTTTATTTATAATACCCCAAATCTGAATGTCTCTGAAACAATGGGAAAGTTGGGGTTCATAACTGCTTTTCAGACCCTCCAGTGAGAATTTCAAACCCATGTGTTTGGTTTACCCATCTGAGAGGTAGAGAGAAACTTTCCAAAGTGCATCACAAAATGAGGCATAAAAGTTCTGTGATGTTTAAATCCTTCAAGCACCTTTTGAAAAACTTTCTCCAGGAAATTTCATTCTAAATTTTTCTCTTTCATCCTTTTTCTTATGTATCTGGTTGGTGGGCACACAACTCAGCGAAAGAACTATAAGGCTCATAATAGTAAGTGTCAGGTAAATCTACAGCAAGAATACTTTGGATGGGTGTCTTAAGGATGCTGTCATACAAGGAGATGCTTCTGTATGGGACACGTGTAATATCTTTAAGCAGCTGCCAGGAATCCAGCTCCTAGGAGTTGCTGAGAAATCAAACTTTCCAATCTCACAGATACTCCCCAGCACCCTGAACTGCTTTGTTTAAAGCCAAACGTAAGAGTCTTCAGTCTGACAGTGACTGAGTCTCTTTTAATCCCTGTTTTACGCAGAGGTCTACCAAAGACTGCAGGCGCCGCAAAACCAGTGATCAGCCGTCCAACCACAGCCAGAACACAGAGAGCAGCTGTTCAACACCAGAGTCGGTGCAGGAGCTCTCGGATGATGATGGCAAGTATTTGGGTGTCACTGGGTCAGGCTTTAATGTTCTTCCCTCGGTACTTTATTCCTCAAGCCAGCCCTGGGACATCTCCTGGCCCAGTTAATAGGGAGGGCCCATAGTCCACAGACAGACACAGAGAACATTCTGCTTTCCTGTTCTCCGTACATGCTGCTCCTCTTTCTGCCTTGCACTGCCCATGCCAACGAGAGCTTCCCAACTCTTGGCACAAACATTTTGGAAAAATACACTGACATTCCAGTCAACAGATAGGAGTCGAGCTTTGTTTCTTATTCCCTTTTCTCAGCCTTTGTTGGAGGTGACCTTGAGCACTTCAGAGATGGGGGCAGGTGTGAGCACTCCGTTCCCCTCCCCTCTGCTGGGGAGCAAGCTGCAAAAATTGTTTCCTGAGAGCCAAGAAGGGGCCCCAGGCCAGTGACACAGGACTCACTGAGCTGGGTCTGCAGGGTGGAAGATTCTGTCCCCTGTCTCCTTCTCCCTCTGTTTCCTCCTGAAAGTGTTCCCCCCCCAGCCCCCCGGCTGTGACAATTTGATCACAGCCAGCCACTTTCTGGGTGCACCTGGTTTGTGTTTTATCACCGCTGCCAGATACTTTCAATACTTTCAATGCTTCGCCATAGGGTTTGAAAGCCTGTGCGCTCAGTGTGGGAAAGAAATTAATCACCTGAAGGAAATTCATTCAGCTGTCTTATCCCTACAGAGAGCCCAACAGGACATACACAGGTAACCATTTTTTCTCATCAAATCAATGATCTTAATGGGCTAAAAAAACCCTGTGGCATTTAACTCCCCCACTGCAGCCTTTGGAGCGACCTTAGCAGCCGCAGGGGTGCAGTTAGCAGCTGTTTCAATAGGTAGCCCACTAACACACCGCAGAGACAAACCCACCCTCTGTTTGAAACAGTGAGGAAATCTCTTCCTCTTAAGACTCTCTTTATGGGGCAAAAAGCATCATCTCAGCGCGCTAAGCCTCTCCTGGCACTCCCAACCCCAGAACAGCTGCAGAAGTTGGGAGGGGCTGGGCCAGGTCCTGGCTATAAATAAATCTCCTCTGGAAAAGAAGGTGTGGGGTCTCCTTTCTCATCGAGTGTGTTAGGACTTGGCTCAGTTTGCTGCAGACATGCAGGCCTGTGGTCTGAAAACTGGGATCCATGGGTGAGAAGCACTAAATTCCCACTTTTTCTTTAAACTGCTGGTTGCTGTCTGAGGGAAGCTGTGAGTATACCTGCTCACCCTACTGCTGGCAAAGGGCTTTGCTCTGCGACTCCTGTGGGGAGGGCAGGGGAGGTACTAACAGCCACACCTGCCCCAGGGAGCCCTTCTGATTCCCCTCTGCATGAGGAGCACTATCCAGCCGCCCCCCCCCCCTCCCCGAGCCTTCGGTGGGGTGGGGTGACACACGAGGCCCACCGTTTTCTGGATGCCAGAGCTGTCGGTGATAGAGCTCTGGCTTTCCTTTGCTGCTCTTGGGGTTGTCCAGGGCAAGTCCTTGTATTTGGGAAGTTTGGGGCTTGTGTTTGTGAGTGGGTGCTGGATGAAGAGATTTCTTGGGGTCTGTGCCCTTGTACCTTCTCGTGCCAGCCAGCATGCCCTGCCTGGTCCGGCAGCAGCCACAAGTACTTGCCCTCCTGATAAAAAGCGGAGAGGTAAAGTCTGCGGGGCAAGTGCTGTACCTGTGAGGGTGTCTCTGAAGTATGGGGATCTCTCCCGGTGTGGAAGCTCTGGGTATGTGCGCACATGTGACAGCGCACCTCCCTCCCACACGTACATAAACGTGCTGCTTTCTTTTCCAGAAACCTCAGTGCTCTGAACAAAAAATCCTTCCACAGGAAGGTCTCTTCTGAAAGCTTCCTTCTGGACTCTCGCTGTTGGTTTGTCCTCTGCATCTTTCTTACATGTCAACTATTCATTAATTATGTCTTCAAATAAAATCACTACGTTTGGCAGCAATAATGATTACTGGCGGCAGGAGGGGGGCCACTCGCGCAAGGAGCCCAGCGAGGCACCAAAGCACTTTAGAACCAACGCAACAGAGGTGGAAGAAAGTTGAAGAAACGAGGTTAAAAAGGGACCTAGGAACCTGCAAAACTCTGTTCCTGCAGATTATGTCATTTTTGCCTTTTACATGTACATCTTCAAGGACCTCTTAACCTGTACGGGCCTTAATGCTGAAGCCAAATGTAGCTTTAATTGTGCAATTTGTTTTCTATGTCTTGTCATTTTCTGATGCAATTAATAATTACCCAGCAGTATTGGTACCCCCAAAATGGTAAACACCCTGGCGTTCTGGAAAGGTCACACCAGCCTGGGTCATAGCTCTACGAGTGAGGGAGTGCAGTTGGAGAGCTGTAAAGAACTGATGTCCACAGTGCCTGTCCGTCTGCCTTTAATTATGGGAGGGAGCACACTTGGTCTAAAAAATCCACGCCCCTGGATATGAAGTCATGATTTGTTTTGTCAGCACACACAGAATGGGACGTCAGGATGTGTTTTTATTTTCCATTCCACGGGAACTGTAAATATGCACAATTTCCTAGAGCCGTTCCTCTTTAGGAAATAGGAAGTGTTCAGTGAAAGCTCCTCGTCTGGTTACAGAGCTGACTGGTGTCCTGGATCAGGCCCATCCAGCGTAACGTCAGACATGCCTGTTTGTAAAACCGGGTCACTTACTGTTGTTATTTGCTGTATGGCTGTTTTGTAATACCACACACTAGCATTGTAGAGAGAAAACCACTGCCCCAGGATAGGTGAGAAGGATGTGAGCGATATAGGTGTACATGTGTTCGGTCGTAGGCATGTTTATTGTCGAAGGTCAGAAAGGAGGAAGGGTTTTGCCACTGCATTGTTCAACTCTATTGATAGTCTTCCTATTTTACACCATTTTTTAAAGATTTGCAATATTTTCTGTAGACTGCGGACAATACTAAGCCTTTCTTTTCTGGCCTGAAGTAGTTCCAAGTGGTAAGTACTGCTATATATACAGCCTTAAAATACTTAGTGGTGGTGCCAGTCTGGGCTATCTTTCAATGTAAATGTTTCCAAATTTTTAAGTACATTCCTCATCATATTCCCCAGTTAGGGGAAATCTGTTTGTGCTTGATATGTTGAAATAAAACTACACACAACTTTCAGTGGCAGTCTATCTGACAATTCATTTGTTGTGTTTGAACTCGGGTTTGTTTTATAGCACTTTACAAGTAAACAACTCTTAGGCTGTGCTTTTTAGAGGAAAAGGCCTTCAGGAATCCCAAACATAGGCCATATGTTAGAACAGCAATAACATTTTGATCTTTTCTGGTTCAAATTCTCTGTGTCTTCCCTTGAAATAGAAAGAAAAGTGATTGCCTTGGTTTTCATCGTGGTACATGTAAATGTACCAACTTGTCTTGGACTTAGAAAACCTTTTTATTAAGGAGGTAACTTGGTGATAGAGAGTAAGGCAGTTCCGTGGAGAGACCCACAGGTCTCTGATGTGGACAGACGGGGTGAGAGCCAGCATCTGGAAGCTGATGGTCAAGAAATAGATCACAAATAATAAAGGGTGAGAGTGAATTCGTTATAGGCATCACTCTCCAGAAAACCGTTCTTCATCCTTGGGGAATCATCCTTAAAGAATGTCAACATTGCCGATCCACATTGGGTACTTTTTTAAAGGATGTTGCCCTAGTTATTCCTTCCTGGGGAGGTCTCACCCGTGCCACTCGCCGTGTAAAACCCTGCGAGAGGAGGTGCCCCTGGCCTCTGCCTCTCTGCCTGTGAAAAAATGTCCAGCTGCTAATGATGCCTCCCTGGCTACACAAAGTCCCGTATGCTTGCTTCTTGTGCCGTTCAAACACATCTGCTCATTTCCTGCCTAAATCTCCCTTTGAATCCTTCAGCAAGTCCGTGCACCTCTGGCCTGTCAGCACAGCCTCCCTCATCACACACGTCCCCCTTTGGGACCACGTATTTGAGTCGCTGATGGGAGCCGCTCCTCTTCTGTAGGGGTAGTTCCATCTCTAGGGTACCAATGTGTTCTGGGTTTGAGAAAAAGTTACTAAAAAAACCCTCACCCAAACAATAAAAAAGTCCCCAAACCCACCTGAACCAAGGCGAAGCAGTGCTGAACAGGGAGCCTTTGGCAGGTGTAAAAGCAAATGCTTTACATTCTTTGGGCCGTTTCCATTTTGCCAAACTGCACGTCCACAGGGATTTCACTGGGACTTGTTCCTGCAGTTAAATAAAAGAAACGCTGTTAGCACGAGAGCAGCAGTTCAATCAAAGAAACTTATTAAGCTACATAAACTAATTATACGTCAGCAGTAGAGAAGTTTCCAAGGTTTACTGCTGCTGCCGCGGGGGATTAAAAACATAATCCGAAAAGGAACAATCTGTAATTCCTCGTGCCGTTGATTTTAATCCAATTTCAGCATCTGGAGGTGAATGTTCCGACATGCCGTTGCGTGCACGTGGAGGACGAGCGGCATTCCTGAGGCCAGCCGCGACCAGGGCGTTATTTCTCTAGGCGGGACGTGGGCTGAAGAAGGGGGCAGCCCGCTCGGGGCTCGGGACACCCGGTGCGCACCCGGGCGGTGCGGGCTCGGGAGACTCTCCCTTCCCGCGGGGGGCGGGGGGCCGCGGCGGCCGCTGCCGGGGGGGCGGGGGCGGGGGCCCGCCCCGGGGCGGATAAAGCGGCGGCGGCACCGCCCCCTGGATGTGCTGCGCGGCGCGGAGCGGGGCCGGTGCGAGCCGGGCGCTGCTATGGGAGCCGGCGGGGCGGTGAGGCTGCTGCTGGTGAGTGCTGGGCGGGGGTCCCTGGCTGGGGTCTCCTCCGCCACCTGTTGGCCGCGCTGCCGCGGCGGGGCGGGGCTCTTGCGGCGCGGCCGGGCCCCGCGAGGGTGGCCGCCGTCCCCTCCGGGAACTCGCCCCAGCTTCCGTTCCGCGCTGCCCGGGGCCCGGGCGGCCACCCCCCCCCCCCCCCTCCCCGGCCGGGGGCGAGGCAGCGCGGCCGGCGGAGCCGAGCCGGGCCGCGGCCGGGCCCCTGCGGGGGGGGCAGGTGCCGCCGCTCCCGGGGCGCCCCCTCTCCGCAGGAGCCGGCGCGGGGGGCGAGGCCTTTCGCGGTGCCCGCGCCGTGTAGCGGGGGGGCTCGCCAGCTCCGCGGGGCCGGGAGCCGGGGAGGGAGCCGGGGCAGCGGGCCCCCGGCAGCCGCTTGGTGGCGAGTGGCGGCCCGGAGCCCCGCGGCTGCCCCGCCCCGTGTCGCGGCCCGCCCGCCCCGGCGAGGCACCTGGGCGGCCGGCCCGGGCTCCGGGGCGGGGTAGCCGCGGGCGTCTTTAACAGGAAAAAAGAATAAAAATTCCTAAAGCTCCTGTGGCCGCAGCACGTTATTTTTGTTAATGACTCAGCCACTTGCCTTCTGCTGAAGATGACAGAGCCAGTGAGGAATGCTGGATGTCGCCCTCCCAACTTGGGAGATGAGGAGGGAGAGCCACGTCCCTGGGGCGGGAGCCGCGGCCTCTGAAGTTCGGCTGCAGTGATTAGTAAAAAGAAAATAAAGTTTAAAAGGGAGGCAGGGAGCTGGGGCGATAGTTGGCCTAAAAGCCACCGGCCGCTGCACAGTGCTGCTTTAACCCCAGCCTTGTGATTGCCACTACCGCCGTGAGCAGCACACTTAGGCAGAAATTAGCTTGGGTTTCCTTTGTGGCTTCCCGTCAACTTCCAAGTGTGTTTTCAAGTCTTTGCAGGATCATTTTCCCGAGATGGTTATCGTGTCCCGGGAAGATGAATCACTCGCGCTTGTTTGTCTCTGCTGTAGGTTATGCTGCTGATGATGCCTGGAGCCAGCGCCGAGGACTGCAGGGAGGGGGAGTACTTACACGAAGGCTGCTGCTGCGTATCTTGTCCAGCTGGTAAGGCTGCAGGCTGTTAGGGCTGATAACAGCCATGGGGTTTTCATCCCTTGGAGACTACTGCGTCACTATTATTTTTTTAACATTGCATCCAGTGAAAGTGTAAGCCTGGTCGGTGCTGTTAAGGCCGGGCTCCATTTTGAAGTGAGAGCCCCTTGTGCAATAGGTGATGACTGGGAGAGGTGCCTTGGCAGCGAGCCGGGAAACCTCTGCCTGCCGCTGAAGTGTTCCAAATTGGATGGTGTTGGTCTTCCCCGCCCCCCCCCCCCCCCCAGCTTAAAACAAACAAGCAAAAAGCAATGCTTTAGCTAGCACAAAGAATGGGCCCAGGGGAATTCTGATATTTCTGTAGCTGTAGGTAGAACATCGGCCTGCCTTTGCAATCTTCTCCTTGCTCAATGTGTGTGGTGTTAACAAGCTTTGTGCCAAGAAGTGTATTGGAGGGCTTGTCGGGTGCATTTAGAGATAATCGGGCAAAGGAGAAGTGGGGTTATGAGCAATTCTCCCTGTTCCGACTGTGTCCCTTCAGAGGAGGTGGCACTGGCCACATGGGTGACTCGGGCTGTTGCAGTCACCCTCCCCAGTGTGTCCTGGCAGGGGCCTGGCTGGATGCCTTGTTTGCTGCCGCTCCCTGTCTGAGCGGCGAGCTGCAAACGTGCCTCCTGACCCTGCTGCGCCGCTTGGTTCATGTGGCACACCACACATGAGAAGGGGTTGAACTTTCACCAAAAATGGCCTTGTGTTGTAACATCCTGTTGTAGTCCTTTGCCTGTTAAATGATTGCTTGAGGCTGCTGCTGCTACCAGTTCTCCCCTTCCACAGGTACTTTTGTTGCTCAGCACTGTAGTGCCCCGCATTTGAGAGGAAGATGTGACCCGTGCGTCGAAGGGGAGAGTTATACTGCCCATGAGAACGGCTTGGAAGGATGCTTGTCATGCAGACAGTGCAAAGATGGTACCGAGCACAATTTTGATGAAACCTTAACCCTTTTCCCCTTCCGTAATGTGGAAAGTCTCATCCTCCGGCTTTCCGCACTTCTAAGTCATTGATAATATTGAACATATAAATTGCCTTTATGGCCTGAGTATAACTTGTGACTCTCTACAGCAGGGGTCCTCAAACTTTTTAAACCGGGGGCCGGCGCAGATGAAGGGGCAGGGAGTCATCTGCAGCCGCTTGGTTCCCACCCCCCCCCCCCCACCAACAACCCCTGATGGGGGGGGGGGGGGGACGGGGGACAGGGGGGTTCTGTAAATACCAGGGGCCGGATTGAGGACCCTGGGGGGCCGTAGTTTGAGGACCCCTGCTCTACAGCTATGCAAAGCTTCTATATTTATTTTGTAATTTGTATTTTTAGATCAGATAACTTTGAGACCCTGTACTCCGACACACGATACTGAATGCCAGTGCAAACAAGGGTATTTCTGCCCTGCTGAGGGCTGTGAAATATGTCAGAGATGCAGTACAATGTAAGTTTGATAACTATGTAAGCAACTGTTTTCCTTCCAGGGAATGTTATTGCTGTGGCCCAACCTGTGCCAGTACCTAACAAACACATGCTATTAGGCTGTAAGTAATGGCTCTGAAGCCAAATGGCATTATTCATGCATTTAAGTTTTAGGTGTCAAAATACATGAGGTTGAGACCTAAAAGATACAGATTTTGGTTTTGTGCTTGTTGCTTACAGGTGTAAACTTACATTCTTCATGTCTTCAGATCAGTACTTCCCCCACATACACACCTTGAATGAGTTTTGTAGCACCTAGCCCAAAATTTCAGGGAGGTAGAACCACCTGCTGAAGAAAATTAACTGTGCCTGAATAATGCATCTACTCTGTGGGTTTTTTCCCCACCACTTAGAAGCCGACACACATGAGCTTTATCTGCTTTGCTTCTATTCAGTTTCATAGTATTGCCTTGGGTAACTAACAGTCACCTGTTTATGCATGATCTGTTCATGTCTCTAAGCTCTGCCTGAAAAAGGCCTGGGCAGAGCTGCATGTTGCTCTGGAGATGCTGATACAACCCTATGTTGCCACCTGTTTCAGGTGTCCGGAAGGAAAAGATATTGTGCAGAACTGCAATGCTACTATGGACCTAGGATGTGGCCTACCTGATCAAGGTCTGGTACACAAATACCACTCAGCTTGATTTGTTGGGTCTGTGGCTTCAGGCTAATAACATTGGAGCAGTCTGTAAAACAGCGGTTTGAACTAATGTAACATGTTTAAGAGCTTCTGTATTTTGGTCTGGGAATTACTTGCTAAAGACAAGTTCTTGAAGGGGTTGGAGTGGCAAACTATCTTAAATTTCAGCTGGTGAAAAGCTGCATGTCTTGCCAGGGTTGTCAAAGTCACAACAGTGACACTGTTGAAAGTTACAGATAATGCAAAGACTTCTGTGTTTTCTGTCTGAGAAGCTGTGTACAGAGTGGCTTTCTCTTCTGCTGGCGGAGAGCTTCTGCCAGAGTAGAGAAAGAAGGAACTGACACTACCAGTGCTACAGCACCTGAAGCTTGCTGTCACCTTTTGCATACTTGTGTCCCCTGTTTCTTAAAGGTCTCCTCAGAAAGACTTGCTAAGTTGTGTCGCAGCTGTACAGAATCCCCTGCTGCCTTTGGGCTAACAACGTGCGGTGCAAATGAGCACTTGCACATTCAGTTCAGCTGATAGACCCAGGACAAGCTAGCCAGGTCATTGTACTACTGTGGAGCGTAGGTTGTTCTCTAGGACAGCAGGGAGTCAGGTTGTGCTTCAGAATATCTTGTTTGGGGACTGCTCAGTACTAATTTTTCATTCCTTTACCCTTCACAGGAAGCCCAGCTTTTGCTTATATTATGGTGATTACTGGGATTATTGTGGTGGTGGCGGCTGTTTCGGTGCTGTTGGTTAGATTTAGAAACCTGAAGAGTGATAAAGGTAACTGCTTAATTACTATCCATAAAGTTTCCAGAACTGGGCAAAGCATGCGCTAAGGCTGTCTCTGGCTTTTTTTGTTACTTTGTGGGGGACTTGTTTAATCTCTGGCTCATTTAGTGTGTGGTTCAGTTAAGTAACTCCTGTATCATGGTGGCTAGTCTTGTTCAGCAAATAAAATGCATAAAGCTTAACTGTGAGCTTCCTTACTTTGCTGACAGATGCCTGTGCTTCAGAGCAAGATTAGTGTAAGGTCCTTGGAAGGAATTTTCCTATCCACTTGCATTGTATTGGCAAAGGGTGAGGAAAAAGCTCTCCATGAGCTCAGATGTGTGGGGCAAGTAGCAGCAACTAATTAGATCCCCAATTACTTTCTTTCACTGTGTTTGGCTGTGGAAACTTTTTCTACAAATTGTTGCCCTTTCATCACTTGAGACCTTTTAACATGATTGTTAGGTTGATAAGTCCTGTGTGAATTAATTCCATATTTTTATTTAGAGGGAGCAGAGGTATCTTCCTGGGGAATTCTTCTTTCTGCCACTGCATATGAAAGTTTTTCTTGCAACTAGTTTAGTTAAAATAATGTTGAAAATAACTTTCAAATTGAAGAGTAAACTTTGTTCAAATCATGTCTTACTGATTGTATTGCAGTAAAGACAATTTTCTGCCTTCTCTTTCTATTGCGGCAGCCCACAAAAATGCTAAGAAGCATAAGCTGGGGGGGATGGGGTGGGGTGAAAGAGTGGCTTAAAATCCAAACTGCATCTTGTGGTCTGTTAATTTACTAAGTAAATTTACTAATTTACTAAATGCTGGAGGTGGAAGCTGAGGGTAGTACTCTTACAAAACATATGGCAGATCAAGGAAACTAAATGGCTTGTATTACGGCTTTGGTTTGTTACGAATGTGTCTATTGTGTATCAGTCTTGTGAGAATTCAGCTGTGTTTTAAGTTGTTGCAATTCCTAAAAGCTTCTTAGAAATTATCTTTGTTTTCTAGCTGCTTCAGTTGGAGGTGCAGAGAAAGGTCTGGTAAGTATATGATGCATTAAGTGTTTTGTCTCAGTTTTGTGCAGCTTAATTGTGCCAGTACTGGTTATTTGTACCTGATACACAGCTCTCAATTTTTGTCTCACTGTAGACCCTCTGGTAGGATGTGTTCCTGTGATGCAACAAGTTCTGATTAATACAGAGCCAGATGTTAGCAAGGGCCTGATGTGTTAATTAGCTGTATGTGTCCACTGCAGCTGCCCTTTCCAGTACTTCCCTTGGAAACATTCCAGAACCTCTGGCCAGGATGTTTTGAAAGTGGGGAAAAAAAACTGGGCTAAGTGCAAGCTTTCACTTCAAGCTGTCTCCAGGTGATGCCTTGATCCAATTAGTTGTCTGCCACTTCATGCATGTATTTCCCAGGCAGCATCAGCTACTGCTTGCCTGGACTGTGGTGTTCTAGCTTTCCTTGCATTTTGACTACAACATTATTTGGTCATCAGACTGACTACTCTCCATCCAGCAAAGTGACTGAGTCTTCCTGCCTTTGGGCTTATGTCACAAGCTACAGGCCAGGACCTGGCAGTCTTAACTCCTTGGTCTTAGACTGTCCCGTAAGTCAAGGGGTTCAGGAGCATACCAGTTCAGAAATACAGCCTGGAAAAGGGTTTACCAAGCGCAGGCTGGCTGATGGCTTATGTTCTACTTTAAAGCTAGGTTCACCCTGGCCTCCTGTAGTCAAATGCTATTTCAGAACCTTACTGTTTCACTCTAAAGATTATTGCTAGTCTAGCCTTTTGCAAGATAAATAAAAGGCTAGCTTGTCTTTCGCTAGTCTAGCTTTAGATTCTCTATTTAGAAGCTACACTCCTAACAGCATAGCAAGGTGAAAACGAGCTCAGTCTTCACTAGCATAGTTAATGATGTGTAACACAAGTTGTAAAACAAATGTTTGTCTTGATGAGCATCCAGATTCCTCTTGTAGCACATGTACAGCACCTTCTCCCTGCTGCCTTTCTTGTCCCCCCACCCAGTGCAGGCATTACTTGCCTGGTGTGTGAGCTTTTAGCTAATCTTACTATTAGACATTTTTCAAGCAATAAAATGAGTCTGAATTATGTCACAAATACTTGAAGACTGAAGAAATAGAACTGAAATACCTTTTGCAAACATCACTTTTAAACTCTTCTCTTTTTCAAGGTTCGTAAGTGGCACAAATACATGAGTCATGCGTGGGTTTTTGTTGAGTTGTGTCTCCCCCGTGCCCTGGCCAGATTTGCAGCGCTTCGTGTATTCGTAGAAGCTGATGAAGAAGCATGACAGACAGTCTGGTCAAAATGCTGTAGCGCAGGAATAGGCAAATATCATCTCTTTAATTAGAATAAAATGGCAGTAGAATAATCAGTACATTGTGACACCTCTGATGTAAGAGTTGTCACAACTTGAATTGTAATGTCTGTGTACTTGGAGCATTTATGCTACTTAATAAAAAGCTTATTTGCTAAGGAGAGTTAATGCTGATGCAGCCCTGAAAACAGGTGTTCTAGTGCCAACATGCTGTCCTTTCCAAAGAACCAGTGAATTTATACTGTTGTAAAATAAAATAAAATTACTGCTGATAGTTATTTCATTCCACAATAGAGCAGCAGCTCTATTAGTCAGCTATGCCGTGTTCCTTCAGTTGCTTGGTTACCTACTGAAGAACTATTTTGTATAAGTAGGGTCAACTTGTTTAACCTGTTTGCACTCTTCGACAGAAAGTGGATTCAGTAAGGATGATGTACAACTACATGTTTGATGTGTGGGGTGGTTCCCCTTGCATCCCTACTTACACATGGTGCTGTCACACGTGGGTCACTGACCTTGTGCAAACAGAAATCACACTGTTTTATGCTCATTGGGGAGCTGCACATTAACAAACACAAGTCTCATTAGAACAAGTCACTCTTTGCCTTCATTTTCCACTCATAAAAAAAAAAATCTTAAAGCTTTCTAGTTTTTAGCATTAGTTGATAAGCTAGATAGATGCTGGTCTGTGCTGTACTTATACTGGTTTTGATGAGTTGGAGCTACGCTCCCTGGCATGTGCTTGTTCAATGTATTGACAGTGCTGAAAATGATGCAGCCCTCCTCACTTGCTTCCCACTCTGTCCACTCAAAAGCTACACAGTCTGCACTGCTGCTTCTTTCAGCTAGTTCTAGTTTGTGAATCTGCCAGAAAAACTAAAACTGGAGGGGGGAAAAAAAAAAAAAAAAGCCTGAGCTAGTGCACTTACACAGAGCTGATAGGCTATTATTAGCTTGACAAAAACTCTCGAGAACATCAGCCTTGGTACAGCAGTAGTCTTGAGGCCCCTGCTGCTGTTAAGTCACCTCAGGTGCAGCAAGGCCATTTGATTCCCTCCTGCATACCTTCTGTACTGTGACAGGAGCAAGCAGCAGTACAGGCTGGTGAAAACACCAGGAAAAATTTCCTGGGTTTGTTGTGGAGGTAACCTGTGAGCCTTACCCTGCGGTCCAGTGGGAGCAAAGCAACAAGCAACGTGGGAAGTTTAGGCTCTGAAACCTTTTGAAGTGCAGTGGACTCTATGATCTTAAAGATCTAACCTAAATGATTCTGTGATTCTAAGTCCAAGTCTATAAAGGCTGTAACTTTTGCATGTTTGTAACTTTGCTGCATGAGCAGCTCTCCTATTATTTCTCTGACATCTGGTGACTTCAAGTGTTCTGTTTTCTTTCTCCAGACTGTCCTTGAAGACCTACCTATGAAACATTTCTTAAAATATGTTCTCGCTCTTTACAGGAGTTTGAGGGCAGTACTAGAAGCCTCATTTTACCAGAAGTGGAGACACCTGCAACTAACACAGCCAGCCCTGAGAGTGGGAACTCCGGTGAGAGCCCAGAGGGCCAAGTGCAAACCAGTGTCAGCTTGGAAGTAGAAAATACATTACCGGAGGAAAACAGCATTGTGCTTTCTGAGCGGGGCACTGTCCTGCGAAGGGGCTGGAGGAGGATCGTTAACTCTTCACTACCAGCAAAAATTGGGCAGACTCTTGCTTTTCATCAGAATGACCCACCTCGTGTACCAAGTGGTAGCATGCCAGTAAATTGTATGGTAAGTGTACGTGTGTGAAATTACTGTATTTGCTCTGATACATGTGTAATTTCAGTTGAGTTCTTAACTATTCCTTGAGTGATAGATGCTGTTTTCAGGCAGAATGATAGTGAAGAGGAGGCTTTGCCTTGAAGATGTAATAGAAAGTATGGGAAGTGATATCTTGGGAAAGCAAACTTCAACGCCTCATTTAATCTGCTCTGTCTCTCTCATGTCCCTGTTCAATATTTACGCAGAAGCTATTCTTTCGCAAGGGCAGCAGATGTATTGCCTTGCTGCTTCCCTTCAGAGCTGGCAGTGTGGCTGTTTCAGCATGCAAGTTTTTTACTCAGATACTTTCAGCTGTGCTGTAAAATCTGCCCCCTTCCCCCTTATTGGTATGTGTGCTGTGGAAGCGAGCTGTCAAGTAGCTGAGGAATAATCGTGAGTGAAGTGCTCTGATAGGTTGGAGTAACGGTCCAACTTTGTATTACAGGTACAAGAACCAAAGTGTCAAATAATTGTTAACGATCTCTCTCAGAAAGGTAAGTATTCCATAAATTTTCATAATTCCATAAATTTCAAAAATTCCATAAATTCCAAAAAAATAAAGTACTTGGAAATTTTTTTCCTGTTGACTTTAGTCTACTTAAGGAATAGTGTAGGGAGGCTACTGAATATTGCTTAGAGCTATAAGGCTTTCAGATTATTGTAAAATATACTGAAACAGGATTATTACTACATTTGAGAGAAGTTGTAATCCCTGTGGTAAATTGTTATACTTTAAAGCATGGCTTTTCTGCACAGGAGTATAATGCAGTCATGCTTATGCTTTTAAGAATAAGAACGGTACAAAATTTTTTCATAGGTTTTAAACAAGTCTGCATGGCAGCAGTATACTCTGCCTTAGTGAGTGCAGTGTAGGTCAGAGCAGGAGATCTTTCTGTCAAATGGCCACTCACATGGAAGACCGCCTCAAATTGCCATACACCTGCCTGTACCCAGCAAGCTGATATCTAAGGGACAGGTTTTGCTCATGCGGGTCTTGGCGTGGCAAACCAGCAGCAAACTATACCAGCAGCATAGTGAAGTGGTTAAAGCCTACTGTTGAGTAGCCCTATCAAGTTTAAGTGAGTGACGATGTGCAATGCCAATGAAACCTTCCGCAAAACTACTTTTACTGAATGGTGTCTCTCTTAAGAGACTACTCCTGAGATACATAGACTGATACCTTTAGCTTCTTTCAAGATTACTCAGTAGGAAACCTGTTTGTTCTGCAGCTTCTTAGGTGCCAAAGCTGGCCTTGCTGCTGCTGTTTGTTTTGTGCATGTGTTGGCTGAAAATTAACAGGAAAGCGTATATGTTAGTTACGAGAAAAAAAATATCTGTATTTTAAAATCTAAGCTGATGTGTGTGGTGTTTGGTGTTTTTTCTTTTTTTCAGAACTGAGAGATACGTTTTTGGTCTTTATCAATGCAGTACCACCAAATAAATGGAAGCAGTTTATGAGAGGTTATCTGCAGGAAAACGATATTGATAAAATTATTTGTGACTTTCCTAGTGACAGTGAAGAGCAATGCTATCAGATGCTTCTGGCCTGGAAAAACAAACTGGGAATGAAACAATGTATTGTTAAATTACTGGATGAGTTAAATTATGTAGATGCTGAGGCTTATGATAAGGTCTTGAACACTTTGAAAATGAATAACATTATAAGTATGTCAGAAGCCACGGATTAACATTTACGACGAACTTCACAAGTGCTCCTGTGTACATGTGTGTATGTCTACGGCCTTCCTGTAAATGAGGACGTCGGCAAGCGGCTGGCAAAGGCGGTGGCGCGGACGTGATGCCCTCCTCACCTTGGCGCGGGGAGCCGCCGCCGCTGGTGTTACTCGCTGAGGCCTCCCGAGCCGCGCGGTGCCGCCAGCCCGAGGGCCGGGGCCGCTCCGGCGGGGGTGGCGGCGCTTCGGACTGCGGAGCTGCCGCGCCGTGTGTGGCGCGGGCGCGCCGGGGGCGTCGCGTTTGCAGCACGGCAATAAAAGCCCGGCTGGGCCAGAACCGGCGCCGGCTGTCGGGCCTCGCTGAGGGGGCGGCCCGCCCGGGGCGCGGCGGCGGCGCTGCGCCGTTGCCGCGGTGACGCGGGGCGCCCGTCGGAAGTAGCGTCGGGCGGGCGGGGCGGGGCGCCGCTTCCGGGCGCGCTGTTGCATCAGCTCGCGAGCGAGGGGAGGAGGCAGCAGGATGGCAGCGCCCGCCGCCGAGCAGGGTAGGTCGGTGACCGGCGCCGAGGAGGCCTGGCGGGGCGCGGCGGGGCGTCCTCCGGGGTTGGCGCGGCTCGGTGGTGGTTGGCGCCGCGGCTCTGCCGCTGTCACGCTGTCGGGCGGGCGCCGCGGCGGTGGGCGAGGGGCGAGCAGCCGGCCCGCCGCCCTGTCGCCGCTGCTGAAGCGGCGGAGCGGCAAATGGCGGCGGGGGGCCTGGGGCCGTCGTCCCGGCGGCCTGCTCTGCGCGTTCCCCGGGGCGGGCGGCGGCGAGGCGCCCCGCGGCTCCCGCAAGGCTGTGCCGGGGGGAGCCCCCGAGGTGCCAGGCCGGCAGCCGCCGCGACGTGCTGGGGGCGGGGGCGAGGTGTGGGCTCGGCGCCTGCCGCCGGGGAGGTCACCGGTGTCCCTCGGCGGCGGGTGACACGTAGGCAGCGCGCGGGGCGGCGGGGGCCGGGGCGGCGGGGGGCGGTTGCGCCTCTTAGGCCGGTACCTACGGATCAGGGGACCGCCGGTGCCCTGCGAGGCCAGGGGAGGCGACCCGCATCGTGCCTCGCCGCCAGTGTAAAGGTTAATGATGGCACACGGCGATCTGCGGAAAAAACCGGGAGCTTCCCGGTCCCGGGGCGAGGAAGCAGCAGTTCGCCAGCCTGGTGGGCTCAGGGCGGCGTGCGGCGGCTGCCACCCCGCTCGGTCGGTGCTGGTCGCAGCCCCCCGCTCTGGGAAGGAGCACGGCAGTGGGGGATAGCAGGGCAGAGAACAGCAACAAGAAGCCTCTGCCTTCCTTGCTGCCTTTCCTAGTCATCGGTGTCCTCCCTTGAACTCATGTCTGAACTTTTTGACTTTTCCAGATTTTTTTGTGTGGTCACGTTTTAATGATGGGTTAGACTATGCCCTTCCATATGGAAGGAGGGCCAGGGTAGTCCTATAATTTTTGGCGCTACTGTAGCAAATGGAAACTTGGATTACCAGTCATACAGGTATGAAATACCATCATGGTAGGTAAGGGGTTGGAAATTTTTGTCATTCCAGTTAAACATCTGTAGATTCAAAGATTTTGCACCTTTTTCTTCGTTACCAAAAGATACTTTGCTCTTTATCCATCACAAGTAACATTCCTGTCTAAGGGAGTCCAGAAACATTTATTGCTGTTAGGGGACTGACTTTTTCAGACATTTTCAGTATCTTAGTTAAGGTTGGGAGGAGGAACCACCAAAGGCTCAGTTGAGGTGTCCTTCAAGACAGTTTTTAGTTACATTTATTGTTGGGCAAATAGTATTTGCTTTTTACTGAAACTGTTACATTTAGTTTCAGTTCAGGAGAAGTAGAAGTGAAACTTCCAGGGCTAAAGTGACTGGGACTGTTAAGCTCTTCCTTGGTGGGAGATGACGGTCTTAAAAATCCCTGCTCTGCTAAAAGCCTCTTGATCCTCGTGTGTGAGTTTTGGAAAGTCCTTTGCCTTGCTGTGTGTGTGCTGTGTCTTGCATGGATGGGATAGCTGTGTTGGTTCAGTTCTTCTGAATGTTTTATGGAAATGTATAATTCCTCTTGGCTGAGCAGACAGTTGGACTTGCTTCCAAAGCTATCAGAGTGGCCAGCCAGAATGATAAATGGCCGGTTTTGAGCTGTGTTAATAATGAGACCCGTTACGCTTATATTTTATGAGTAGTTTTAAATCTGTGAAATCCAAGTTGGAAGAGAAATGACGTTTTAAAATATTCAGAAACATCTTAAGATTTTTCCTCAGAGAATGCATCTGCAGAAATCCTGGAACATTGCGGTTGTCATCTAATTATGACTGACAAGGTTAGCAGGTTCAGGGAAGCCCAGGAAACTTGATTTTCCCCGAAGCAAAGTAAATCCATTTTTGTGTCAGCTTACTGCCTACTTTATGGCTTTTCTGTATTTACTTTGCTGTTAACACCTTCAAGGAACAGAGGTTTTTCTTTTCAAGTTAATAAAAGTGAAAAATTTACATCAAATTTGATACTGTGTGGGTTATACATTAAACTTCAAAAGGTATTTAATGGGCAAATAAAATGTAGAAGCAGTCTTATACCTTTGAGTCTGTGTGTTGCTGCAGTCTTACAAATTCCCAAATGCATGGGAAGAAGAATGTGTGACAATTATATTGCCCAAAGAGATGATACACTGGCAATTATTGTGAAAGAACTGTTTTAAATAATGTCTACAGTGGAATTTTTTTGAAACAACTTTTTAATGTGGGCGGAGTGTTACATTATCTATGATTTTTCAAGGTTATTTTGCTGCCTCTCCCAATACTCATGCTCGGTGTTTGTTTTCTGAACAGAGTTGCTCTTGAGTGATATGATTTGGTGTCTGTGGATCATTCCATTCACATGAGTTAACATTTAGTGTTATGCAGCAGCTCTGTAATACTTTATGTGCTTCTGTTGTCAAGAAGACACTTAGTAATGCAATTGAGTAGTAGCAACCGTCATTTTTCTGTTTTGGGAGGGGAAAAACATCGCAGTCAGAGGGAAGGGCTATTTCTTAGCCTTGTTTCCTAAAGCAACAAGGGTAGAACAGGTCAGACCTATATACGTCCATTGGCACTTCTCCCTCAACAGTTTTTTAATGCATCGATTGGTATTAATTACGTTTGACAGTGGGCTGCCTCTTGTATAGACTTGGCAGACTGAGCAAAGATGTGTTGGGGCTGTACAGGAGGATGGGGATAGTGAAGTGCATGGGAGGAAGAGATGGAGCACTTGGGAGATACCAGGAAATATTTCAGTGGGAGTGTGTGATGAATTAAAGGCATTGTGAGACACGATGACAAGACTAAGGGTGCAGAATATAATTCACAAGAAAACAAGACTGTAGATTTACTACTCTTATTTTTAGTAGTGATATAAATTAAATTGGAACAGACTTTATGTGAAGATAGTTTTGACCGATTAAAAACTTTTACTTGAAAAGAGATGGCCCTCTGGTATACCGCTTTCCAAAAGACAGTATTACCATATTCATTCCTTCTTCCCAGGAGAGCATCCTTCGCTTCAGAAGAAGAGGTTTTGTTTTGTTAATTCAGTCCAGTTTGGAGCTACTCAAGAATGCCAGAAGTGAGAATGATTTTGTCCCGTATGTACTGAAATAGGATGCTCAGCGGTATTGCAGAATTGCACTGATCACTCAGTCCTCTCTCAAACACAGCAAATTTGCTTGTTTCTCTGCATCTGGCCACAGCAGAGAGTAGAACACATCCATGCTAGCTTTAAGCTAGCTGTCATGGTTTGAAAAGTAGCTGTCAGTCTAGGAAAGGAAATTTGTAGCTCAACGCAGCCTGTCAAACCAGTGTGGGAAACTTATACTGGTACAGCGAGCCTGCTGGGAGCTTGAGACTGCTGCAGCCCGGCTGCTTCTGTGCCCTGAGAAATCCTGCCAACAGCTGTTCAGGTGTGTTCATGCTGTACTGCATTTGCTGTGGTGTGCAGTCATGGACATGAGTTTGGGCTCAATTTGAGTCAGTGACTGGTCTCAACATAAAGACATCCGCCTCTTAGGTCCCCTGGGCTAACTGGTTTCTTTGATGTACTACACTTTCAAGTCTGCTGTTGCTCTTGCAACTAGACATAACGTCAAACTTCGTAATTTCAAGTATTAATGTGTGTGCCAAGATTGCTCAAAGTAATTTTGGTTGCTTTGCTTATCAGGGCTGAGCTGGTACCTACATTTGCAGGCAGTATTTGCCATCTCTCCTTACCAAAACTAGCTGGTGTGAGTTCTGTCATCTTTGTTGTATTTATGTGTAAGTTTGTGCACCTCCCCTTTTAGATGGGTTTGCAGATGTGGTTGGAAAGCACATTTTTTCAGATATACTGACTTGCCTCCCATTAGCAGCCTGGTGTGTGAATAATGGTTGTAATAACCCTAATAATACTTAGCAAATTGAATGTTGCTTTCCTTGCGATAGATCTTTAAAGATCTTTTCTTTGAGATATAGTTTCATTTCTACTCAGATCATTCTTGTAATTTTTTTTTTCTTTTGGCCTTCTCCCTCATATGATTCCTGGATACAAAATTCACATTCAAGGAAGACTTGTGTCTTAGGTTTCCATAGTTAATGAACATAACTATTTCAAACTAATTCATGTGTATAAACATATGAAGTTCTATGATGATAAACATCAGTAAATATTTAGGAGCCTGAAAAGTTTATGGTAAACTCAACTATGTGAGCTGAAGCTGAATCCTATTCAGCTGAGTAAGGCGAGCAGGTAAGGTCTAGTTACAAACCATTATTTGTTACTCTTTGTTTATACTGAACAGTTACATGGATAGCCCTGGAGAAGAATTGAATCTGTGAAGAATGTGAATCTGACTTTGATTTTGTGTATGAATTTTAAATATCTTTGTGACCTTTTGTTAATATTTTTTAAATCACTGATCTCTTTTATTAGTTCTACTGGTGTGCCACTGTGTCTCATTTATACTTGAGTCAAACACAACCACACTTGGTATCTAGCTGCCATTTCCCTGTCATCCTGTGTTCCTTTAGAACATTTTAGTAACTGATTTTTATATAGGAAATGAGCTGCTCATAAAGTCTTAACCGATAATATTCTGAAAAACTTCTTAATTCTGCAGTCCCTCACATCCTCTCATAGCCATCACTTCCCCATCTCCTTTCATCCTTCCCTTTCCAAAAGCGTTAGTCTGTGAGCACCTCCAATGCTTTGGGAGCTACTTGTGCAGAAGATGTTAGTAGTAGTGTAAGAACAACAGTTGTGGTAGTGGTCTCTGTCAGAGTTTGGGAGCAGGAACAGGTGTTCTCATACTGGCTCTCTCACTTGATTGCACTATGACCTTGACAACATCTTAAATTACTTTCTTGGCTGACTACCTAAGCAGGGTCTTGGCTTAGCTGTTACACTTTGTGTTATACAGTACTTTGAATGTGAACGGAGTTACAATTGTTGAATCATTGTAGGAAAATATGAATGCTAGGTTTATCTAATGTCAGCGCTAGTCCAGATGCCATAACCTCTGCAGTGCTTTGTACCCACTGACTTGAGGAGGGCTTGCAGTTCCTGTGAGCATCCCCACCAAGTCACAGAACTCTTCCACTGCTTCCTCAACATCCCTGGATTTGCAAAGATGAGACCTAATTGAACCCATGATTTACCAAATAAATCATGGAAATAAAACATTGTGACGGAGGAGCATGATCTAATATTCTTTCTGTTAATTTGTGTAGATCTTACTCATTTTAAATATTGTTCATATGTCTGAGGAGAGGAAGTGGCATAGGAGAAATATGGGAAGGTACAGCAACTGAAGTTTTGAGTTGCTAAAGCAAGTAGGAGTAACCGAGCATCACGCTGGGAGCTTGCATGTGGGCCCCAGTCCTGCAAAGATTTAATTATGCCCAACTTCAGTAGACCTATTGACAGCCTATCCATAGCATATAAAATTAATCATATTTAAGTATTTGCAGGATGAGTGTTTTGGAAATGTGGAAAAGACAGACTGATTAGGTTTGCTGTGTATGAATTTTCTCTGGTTTCAAGTAGATAGTATTTCTTCATGAAAAGGACCGGTGCTTTTGTCCTTATTACTCTTCATAAAATGTCTCCAAAAAAATCACCACAGCATGAACATAATCTATTAATAGGAAACATATTTATTCAGTACCTTGTATTAAATACATTTTTCTCTGAATTTCTTGTCAGTTGTCAGAGCTAATTTAAAGGGGGAGATGTATAGTGTAAGGATATATTTTGGTCATGGGATCTCCTCCTTCTTTCAATGCTGACCAAATATCCTGTGCCTCTCTTTACAGCTTCCAGCTACAGTTTTATTCTGAGCATTAGTGAAGAGGAAGCCAGGGTGAAGGCTTTGAACGAGTACCTGAGCACTCGTAGTTATATCCAGGGGTTCACATTTTCACATGCAGATGTGGAGGTATTCAGAAAGTTTTCGGGGCCACCTGTGGACCAGTATATCCATGTTGTCCGGTGGTACAGACACATAGAAGCAATCTATGATGGCAGCAGTGAAAAAAATGAGCCTTGTAAACTTCAAACAAGTGAGTAATATTAAACTGGTGGGCAGGTTATAGACTAGCTGACATTGTATTGGTTTTTATTGCTGGGAATTCCTAGAAGTTCCCTTTCATACTTTCTTGCACACTTTAAAATTTACCATATTGACTTGTATTCAAGGTCATAAAATTCTTCTTGCGTACAGTTACTGCATAATTGATATGACCTATTGGAATGTTTAAGCTCTGTTTCCACATTTCTTTGATTTTAAAATTCCTCAGTGTACAGAATTCAATTGTGTGTATTTTCTTTCAAAAGCTAGCTGCTGGATTGTAAAAGGCTATGTGGGTTTTGGCTTCTTCCCTAAAATAGCAGGATTGGCTCGGTCCGCTTTCTTTTTTTCCTGCAAGGGTAACTAAATAGTTGTTGTATAATATACAAATTCATAATAAAGTAAACTCAATACTGCCTCTTACAATTGTTATTAACGCTGAATTTCAAAAAGAATATTTGGGCTTCTTTTTTAACCGTGGCATTGCTGGTGATTTGAGGAAATGCTAACCAGTTAATCTAGGACATTGTGTAAGCATGGGTGTTGGCATTTCTGGGAGCTGCATCACTCTCCTGAGTTGTTTTCCAATGAGCTAGTCTAATATAATTGCTTTATAGTGAGATCCTTGCTCAGGGAGTCATGAAATAATAATAATAATAATAATAATAATAAACAGCAGAGCTGTTGTATAGTGCTTGCAATACCTACAAATGAATGCATAATGTCCGTCATCTTTGCTGATGGTTGTTGACTAATATTACTCCAGTGCCATTCTCACAACCTCTCATCAAATGTGTTCTCAGTTCCTAGCAGACCAGCAGTTAAAATCTGACTGCTGCGAGTAGATTCTGTATACCTGTGTGTGCCTGCATGCATTTGTGATGGTTATTATCGATTGCCCTTCAACAGCCAAGGGATCTCAGCTGTACTGCTGGCTCTGAGAGCAGATTCATGCCACTAACTACACTTTGTCTGCAGACTTTCATGGATCAGGGTGGAACAATAAGAGAAACTGTCTCTGGTTTCTGGTCCATGAAACCTTTCATGTTAATCTCTTTTTCTGAAGGGTTATGTCTTATTATCTTCATCATCTGTGCATATGAATCAGGACTCCTGAAATGGTATTCTGCAGTGTTCGCTATGAAAATGACGTGAATCTGCCACACATCTTAGACCTTGGGTATTTTATCAGTGTTTTCTTGGGTGTGTCAGAGAGCTCCAGGGGTGGATTGGAGCAAATGAACTTCAGTTCAACCAGGGGGAAGAGGATAGCTGACAGAGACATATTTGAACAGACTAAACAGTATGTCTTTTACTTTGCCCTCGGTGTCTGTATAGCAGATACAACGTGACACCTAATTCGCAAGCTGAGAACTTCAGGGTGCAGTATCTGGTTTTTTTCTTATGTTTAGTGTGGTTGTAAGTAAATAAAGCTTTACAGATCTATCTTTTATTAGACTAACCCACATAGGCTTCTTTCCCTGAGGGGAATGTTAGCCACAATTAAGCATGGCAGCATAATCTTTGTAAATCAGAGTAAACAAATCCATACCTTACTGTATGGTCTGTGTTATGGATAGACTGCTCTTTAAGTGTTCCGTCCAGGAGTACCACATGCAATGAAATGTTTAGAATAAACACATATTTCCGTGGATCCATAACAGGGAGATTAAGCGGAGTCCATTTGTGAGACAAAGTACTGCAGTTAATATATTTTTTTCACGTTTAGGCAGTTATTCCAACAAGGAAGATAAAGAGATTAAATTTTTTTATACCATGAATATTTACATTACTTGAAGGTTTTCAGCCATAATACTCCGTTTCCCCCAATATCTTCATATGAATAAGTGAAGAGCACCCTGACACACAGGATGAGAAGGCAAATTTTGTTGTCAAAACAAATAGTTTATATAATATTTTAATTGCAGTTAAAATGCATACCATGAGAACTCCTAAAGACAGTGCTGTGTGTATTATTAAGCTGGCAACCCTGCTGTATTTTTTAATTTCCTGGTTTGCTTTCATTCCTAGTTAATGTGATAATTAGTTTAATATTACTACAGCTGCAAGCAGCTTTGTGTATAGCAAAGTGCAGATCTTCAACAGATGACATACTCATGAAAAAACCATGAGTTTAACAACTATGTTGCTGCTTAAAAATTTAAAAGTTAAAAATGCAAGAATATTGTCGCTAATATTACCCTGGGTTTTATCTGCTCTCTTTAATGGCAAAATTTAGCTTCTTGCTGAATTGGAGCATATTTGTGGTAAATGAGTGTGTTCAAAAATGCTTTGTGTACATAGCAACATGCAGGATAAAAAGCTGAGGTTCTTTCTAAACCTTTCCCTCTCCCCTCCCTCTCACGCTGAGTACACATACTCTGTCAATATTGGCTCTAGAGACTGTTCTCTGGAGACTTCGTGCAAATTCTGTATGAGATCTGTGATATGCCATCACGGTAAAATCAGTGGCGTTGCAGAAAGCCCAGGACTGTCATAACACTTTATTAATAATTCATTAAACTTCAAAGCTTTTGTTAATGCTTTAACGGAATTGCATGCGCTTACTTTTATAGACTTTTCCTTCCTGTTACTTGGATTGAAAGTTAATAGGGGTAGCAATTCAGGGAGTAGAAAATAAACTAGATTGGAATAATTTATTTTGGGTTTAGCGGCTTTGTAGGAAGCACTAACAAAGTAGTTGGACTACTGGGATTGGAGCTGCTTTGTCTAATTGTATGTGGGTTTTTTCTTTGGAAATAATGACATGATAAGGAGAAAATGTTATATTACAGATCTGTTTGTGGAAAGCATCTTTTCAATTCTCTTTAAACTACTTTTCCCCTTAGGTAAAGGCAAGCGTGTGCAGCCTCCCTGGTCTCCCCCTGAAGGGACAAAACATTCTAGGCTCTGCCTCTACAACAGCCTGACTCGCAACAAGGTGACTAAATGAAAGAAAAGCCGAGATTTCCATAGAAACACAAATAGTGGAGTCATCAAATGTTTGTTTCTGAAGTGTTTACCCTATCAGTAGACAGGTTTCTGTGTTGTATGGTGTAGAATGTTAGCAAGCACATGCGAGATGCTGTGTCAGTCAAGTGTGTTTGCTGGGCAGATGTTATAATATAAACAATAAATATACATATACTACAAATGTGTGTATATATGTGGATATTGCCTAATATATAGTTCCCAATTGCAAGTTACCATCATGCAAAATAGCCAGGGGTTAAACTGTAATACACATAAGTACAAGCAACGTGAACAGATAAAATCACAGTTTCTTTCTTTAGGTGTCTGTGTAGAAGAAAAAAAAAATAGTATCTTGCCAATTATATTATGTAATATAAACTGGTAAAACTTCTTGTGGTCTTCTTTGGGAAAGAGAGGAAATACTAAGAATACTAAGGTTATATGGGATGTAGTATCAAAGTGTGTGTTACTCTGTAACCTTTTTCAGTGCGGAAGAAAGCTGATCTTTCCTTTCACAAACACAGCTTGAATATTACCTTGCCTAGTCTGAATCTTTGTAATCTGATACCTTACTTGATAAGAGTGCAGGTAAATAAGCAGCCATACTCTGTTACCTCTCTTACATGACAAAGCTAGTGGTGACCTTTTTTTACAGTAAAACTGGGAGTGGAGTAACTATTCCTTTTTTGTAATTATAGTCCGTGTTTTCATGTCCTAATCTCCAAATGTGGTGTTACTGGCCTGATATCATGCCTTCAATTTCTTCTGATCATTGTACCTTCCCTTTCAATTAAGGAAATATTTCAGCCTCAGAATGGAAGAAAAGTTTTGTGGTATTGCTGTGGTCCAACAGTTTATGATGCTTCTCACATGGGACATGCCAGGTACTTATTTTGATATAGGTAATAACAGTGTCTATCGGAAGCAAAAGGTTAATAGAAAAAGGTACTTTATTTAGATGAGTGTATTATTAGAAAACAGTCGTGTTAGACTCAATGCTTGAGATGTAAGATTAAAAGCATGTTGTAATATTATGTCATTGTGTGATTAAAAACTTACTAGTAGGTGAGGGAAAATTAAAACTGCTGTAAAATAACTGACTCTGAGATTAAAGTAGTTTGCGAATAGAATAGAAACAGGCTTGAGGTGTTTGCTAAAAACACTCCTATATCTTTTGTGATTTTAGGTCATACATCTCATTTGACATCCTAAGAAGAATCTTGAGGGATTATTTTAAATATGACATTTTCTATTGTATGAATATTACAGATATTGATGATAAGGTAAGGTCTTTTAAAATTGTGATATAAAATACTGTACTTTGAGCATGGAATTCAGAGAGTCATATGTAATTGCTGTTTGATAAGCCAAGATAAATCTTACACTTATTAACTTAGACATACATTTTGTACACAGTCATTGATGTTTCTCAGTTTTTTAGTGTTCCTATGGTAGCAAAGCCTGTATTCTTGTATGTAAATGAATGTTATCATAAATAATGAAGACCAAGCATTTTTCAAAGATAACATTTTATTTGCCTGTTGTTGAGATACCAGATTGACTCTGTTGAAGTAGCTGATTGACTGTGTACGATGTGTTTAATTTGTATTACTACATGAAATTCTTATAGCCTGTTAAATTTATCGGGATTCTGAAATGCCTTTGGTATGTAATAGATTTTATTTGCACTTTGTATAACTATGTGTCACTTCACAAAAATATTTTCATGTTTCTGCTTTGTAGATCATCAAGAGAGCAAGACAGAATTACCTTTTTGAACGGTATAGAGCAAACAAATCAGCACCAGATCAGCTACTTGAAGATGTTAAAACTGCCTCAGAGGTGGGCATGGTATTTAATCCCTGTTGGTGTCTTGAGTTCTTACTCAATAATGTAACAAAGCATCTAAAAAATGCCTCTGACTTTGCTACCTCCTTAAACTTTCTGCTTGTTTCAGTTATTCTATCGAACTGGTACCACACAGAAATATTATTGGAACTGCACATCATTTTGATTTTTCCATTGTTTTAGAATTGACAGGAAATATCCATGTAAAAAGAATGTCCGATTTTTACATCCATATAACTTGTTTGTGAGTGAGTGTATCAAATTGTTGTTGGGGTATTGGGGAAAAAGCTCAAAAAGCATTTCAACATTTGTGTGTTAAAATTAAAACTTTAAAAATAACCCTTAAAAACAGTTTTTAAACAGTGGTATGTCCATAATCTTTTAAAGATTTCTCTTTCGTAGCATTGATGGCCTTGGAAAGAGCAAAAAGTCTCCAAAGCTTTAGGGATTTAATAAATTGTGTATGCTGGACTGAAGGTGGGGGCAGGTGATTATTAGGATTACAGATCACAAAGATTGTCAGTCTAATGCATTGAACACAGGCCTGGGAATAGGAAGCCTGGACATCTTGTCCAACTATCATTGCCTGACATACTCCCTATGCATAGCAGTTTCGTATTAAAGCTTCTCCTTTTCAGATTTGTGATAATCAGCTGTGTAATTAAGGTGATCAGCTGCATGGAAAATGAAAATTAATAAACAACAGTAATGATGATGTAGTAATTCATAAAGTCTTTCTGAAAAACTGAATTCAGATGTGAACTAAATTTTTTTGACTTCACCTTTATTTCTGATGAAGAGTATGTTTCAGTAGTTTGATACCAAAGCTTTTTATGTGGCATGATGTATTGTCCCTAGCAAGATACTATGTGGCAAAGATAATGTATTTTGTATAGAACAGAGTGCTACTGTACTGCAAGTTGCTTTCTAATTTTTCTAATTCTTTTTTTAATTGTAGCTTTTTTCAGTTAAATTAAATGAGACAACAGACCCAGATAAAAAGCAAATGTTAGAAAGAATTCAAAATGCAGTGAAGTCTGCTTTTGACCCTCTACAAGAAGCTGTGCAAGCAAAACACCCTGCAGAAGAGATCAAGAGATGTCATGAGGTCAGTTTGAGCTTATAATATCTGGCTTATAATTGTTAGGGGTTTAAAAAATATTTTGCTTGTAGTAATTCCCTGAGACATTATGGAACTTTGTATTCATAAATAGAGGAATTGTATGGCTGAGGACTTTTTACTACTTTGCATTCAGTAGAGGAAATTTGATCCTTGAATTCAACTATATAGTTTTCAGGTGCTGTTTTTATCAATTACTTTTTTTTTTTTATTATTATTCCTTCCACTGTGAATAATAAGTCAGTTATTTTTTCCTTTCCCATGGGTTTTTTTTCTCTTGCACATATTTAGATTTACTCTTAGACTTATTTGTCTTGATGAATTAATTTCAGTATAAATTACTGAACATGCATTTATCACGTTCCAATACTAGTGGGAGTTTTCTACATAGTTGTTTCCGTCTCTGACCAGAGAAGAAAATACATCCCAAAAAATTACGCTAAGGATAATTTTTATCCAAAGACCATTACATCTAGTGACAATAATCTTGTTGCCATTTTTGGGCTTTGGTACTGTCCCAGTAATCAAGTCAGCCAGTATAACTACTCTCTTTTAGTAATTGGTTTCTACTTTCATCTTTTCTTGCTTTCAGAATATTTGTGATAATTACTGTAGAAAGCATAGAGTATGTGCTCCTTCGTGAGAAGACTCTCTGAATTATCTTTACAAAAGCCCTCCAGTGCTTCTGTAAAAATATATACTGACCTAACAGAATTTTAAAAACAACTAAAATCTAAGCAATTGCACCTCCTGGGCTATATCCTATTGTAAAAAAATGTCATCTTTTAACTGAAGTGTATCCTTGCTGATGTTCAAATCTGTCTTTCAAACACTTTTTAGCAATGTACACAGTAAATCTTTTGCTAGACTGTCTGGTAGTAATGGGGGGAAGAGATGATGCGATTTAACTGCAGGTCCCACATGCCTATTTAAGTAATTGATATGCAAACAGATATCACTTAGCAGTTTATCTTCCTTCCTCTGTTTGTTTCATCCATATTTCTGAAGGGCAGTATGGTAAAAATCTGGTAGAAGCAAAATTATTCTGTATTCATAGCCAAGTGTTGTCTTCCTTAAGCAAACCTCTCTGGTCAGAGTAAGATCTTTCTGAAGTCTAAACAGCACAAGTCTTTGATTGGTTGCACTTACCATTATTGTTTAATAGATACTATTGGAAGAAGCCAAAGATTTGCTGTCTGACTGGTTGGACACAAAATTTGGCAGTCAGGTGACTGATAATTCCATATTCTCAAAGCTCCCCAAATTCTGGGAAGGAGAATTTCATAAAGATATGGAAGCACTCAACGTGAGTATACAAACTGTTTTCTGTTCTACAAGTGTGCGTGCCATGCATCATAATACCTAGAATACAATTTAGCTACTTCAGTAGCTTTCAAAAACCTCATATTACAGCCTTACTGCTAAAGTACCTCTTTTAATGTGAATATGTAGCGGTTAAGCTAGCACCTGTTCTGTTTCCATCCCAACAATCTTAAATCCATTGTGTGTGTTACTAGAGCCAGTTAACTGGTGATCAAGTTTGATGTCTGCATTTGATGTCTGCATTCCATCCCTTGCCCTTGGTGTAGCATAGGCTTATAATCATAAACTGATCCGGAAGTTTGAGATCGACTCTGTTAGCTGCACAAGACAGCCCTGCCAGCCTCAGCATTCAGATTCGACTGCTTACCGGTCTTCAGTCACTAAGAAATTATATGATGATAACAATCGAGGACAGATTTGTCTGTTACAGATGAAATGCCGTGTAATATGCAATGGTACAGATCAGTGAAGGTTTATTTAATTTACCTGCAAATCAGAGGCGCTTATTGCCTGTTCTGTCAGAAGTGCAGAAGGTGGAAGAGCTGACATCGCCTGCAGTGGTTTGTTATTAACATTGCCGTAAGGGCAGAGGAAGAACGGCCACAGCACATTGTTTCAGAAAGCTTGAAACAGGAGTCTTAGTGTCACTTGCTTTTGAGCCAGTTTTAAACCAGTGTATACTATAAATATTTAGTGTCTATTTGCATATATATATTTATATTTATTCTTGTATATATCTAAAACACGTTTTATATAAATATTTTGTTTACATAATTTATACATATCTATATAAATATGAAATTCTACTTTTTATCTATAGGTTTTACCTCCAGATGTTTTAACACGAGTTAGTGAATATGTGCCAGAAATTGTGGATTTTGTGAAAAAGATTGTGGATAATGGTTACGGGTAAGTTTGCCACTGGATGCTTTTGTTGTCCGCTTGTACTGTACTAGAGCTGGAATGATTGCTTTCAACACTTAACTGTGAACTGTTTCCTCTGTTTTCACATGCAGTACTAGTCTTTTTCCAGAAGTAGTGTTTCATCAAATAAAGGAACTTCAGGTTCCTTTGCAAAAGACCTGTTATTTATCACCTGATGAAAATGTGCTATTCTGTACTTCTGATGTCTTTACAAAGAGAGAAGTTAATTATTAAATTTATAGGATTAAATCCTCATTCATTAAAATAAATAGCCAAAGTCCCATTCATTTTAACTGTGTTTGACTCCTGGCCTTCAACAAGGCATTTCAGAAACGGATGCCTGAGTAGAAGGCTAGAAATCAGTTTTAAGTAACAGAAGTTTAAAAGGAAAAAAGTAATAATGAACTTTTTTTCTGCTATTGTCTAATATTTGTGAATATCAAGCTAATATTCTGGAAGTTCTTAAGTATCATGACAGATGCCCATCTGAAAGTTTTGAGTTCTCTTTCTATTAATTGCCTCAATTTTTCTACATGATGTATTTTTATTTTGAAAAAAAGCAAACCTGTGATTCAGATTGCCATAATTTCTCTTTTTAAACCTACATTTTAAAATTCTCTTTAAAAAAGGGGGCAGCAGTTCAAAATTGTTGGCACTGAATTATCAGCATTTCTGTTAGCCCTGAAACTTAACGTTTGTATCAGAGTTTTTATTATGGACGTACCTTTGTGTCAGAGTTTTTATTATGGCTGTAGTGGGGCAAAATTAGCAAAGTAAAGGGGGACAAAATGACTGCGAAACAGACATGATTCATATTATATTATTCCAAAATATTGAAAGGGTCCAGAGGTACTGTAAATATTTCTTCTCCTGGGACTGTTATCTAATGTCTCGCCTCTTAAGAGTTTAACAAAAGATGTTAGTTGTTTTCCCTTTGATCAATTTTATTATGACTTTCAATTTGTCTGAAGCCTTTATGGACAGGCCTTAAAACTTAGGCTCACCTAAGTCATCTTTACAATACTGAGCAGTACCGTACTGTATGTAGTGTCACTAGAGAACTGAAGTGATTTTTGTTATAAAATTCAGTTAAGTCTTGGTAGAAAGTTAGCTGAATAATGAACTTTAACTTCTCAGGTATGTGTCCAATGGATCTGTATACTTTGATACTATGAAGTTTGATTCCAGTGAAAAACACTCCTATGCCAAGTTGGTTCCTGAAGCTGTAGGTGATCAAAAAGCTCTTCAAGAGGGAGAAGGTAAAAAGGGGAAATAACATTTGCTTAAGTTGCTGAATAAACTGATGATGTATTGATCTCTTCATCTGACTTCAATGACATTTGGATCAAAGTCACTGTCAGAGTTGAATAGTTTACCTGCTGCACTTCCTTTACCAACAGATTTATTTTCCAAAGTTTTGTAGCTTGAGCCAACACTTTCCTGAAACTTTTACATTGGAAAATACCAAGAAATGTTGTTAATTCTAGGGTGGTTTTGGATTGCTTGGGGGTTTTTTAGTTCGTTTGTTTCTTTGAGAGAGTTTTTTGGTCAGAATTGTGAATAGCTCAATCATTTGACTACAGCTCAGTTATTTGGCTGTTCATCTGGTTCAGAGTAGGAGGAAGAAAGACTTGAAGCTGGGTCTTCCACATGCCAGGTGAAAGCTCTCCAACACCATGCTGTGGCTATTTCATGACAAATATTTGGGTTCCTCTTTCGTACTGAGAACTCCTCCTACTTGTAAACCTTGTGGCGTTGAACTAAATCCAAATACAGATTTGTTTTTTAGTTTTTTAGCTGTAGCATAGGATTAGCTCAAAATGCTCAGTAAACACATTAATCAAACCCCTGAAGAACTATCGGGGTTAATTATGAGGAATTTTGAGGGCTGAATTCTTTTCTTTTATTTATTTATTTTCTTTTTCACTGTATGTGAGGTACAGCAAGGCCAAAAATCAGTAATGCTGGTGTTCAAACAAAATGTATATATTTACATTTTCTCTTCTGAAAGGTGACCTGAGCATCTCAGCTGATCGCTTAAGTGAGAAGCATTCTCCAAATGATTTTGCTTTGTGGAAATCCTCCAAACCAGGAGAGCCCTCATGGGACTCTCCATGGGGAAAGGTAAGGACATTATAATCAGGATTTAGATCTTCTACACCTTAGTAAATAGCATCCACCTTAGTAAACAGCATTACACAAATACTTTGCCTCACCTCATATTAATAATGTATAGATTATGGGGATCTTGTATTCAATCATAGATTCTGTTGCTCTGGTCATTTAATAAATTAGAAAGTGTATCAATCTGTCTGATACTTCTTAAACAGAAGTCTGCATGCAGGCTCAGGATGGCTGTTGCTGGTCGTTTGTCCTGTATCTACAGGCTTTATCTGCAGTAATTTCTATATCCCTTTTTCTCCTTGTGATCAAAAATATCAATGTAATTTTCAAAATAATAATAAGCAGGATAATCGAGGCATCACAGATGTATATACCATGTTTGATCTTTAAAGCCAACAGTATACTTTTATGAAGGTGAGATTAAAAATATTTTTTGCTTGGTAACACTGTCTCCTTTCCTCAGGTGTGTAACTGCTTAGCAGCAGACCAATGAGGGAATGATGAATAAGCAGGAGAGAAAGACAATTAACTAGGAGCCAAGTAATGTCTTTTTCTTAACAGGGTCGTCCCGGTTGGCACATTGAATGTTCTGCTATGGCTGGATCCATTCTAGGAGAGTCAATGGATATTCATGGAGGAGGGTTTGATCTCCGATTTCCCCACCATGACAATGAACTGGCACAGTCTGAGGTGAATAAACTGGGCTTCAGTTCAGTGCTGAAAAAGTAACACACTTTGCTTTGACTGCAACTCACACAAATCCATCAATTAAGTTTTAAAACTTTGTGTGATTTGTATAAGCATAGCTTTTTTGTTCTCAGATTTTATTCTTGAATTATCCTACTTGCTGGTATATATGTAAGCAGTGTTGGGTCTTCAGGGTTTTTGTTTTTGCTGCAGGCATACTTTGAAAATGATCACTGGGTTCGGTATTTTCTGCATACTGGCCACTTAACAATTGCTGGCTGTAAAATGTCCAAATCTTTGAAGAATTTCATTACCATAAAAGATGCACTGAAGAAACATACAGGTAAAAATTGCTTCGGAATTTGAACACTTTTGATGTAGTTTGAGTGGTGACTGTGGTAGTTTTGTTGTTCAGGCACATAATGGAGTTTCCAAAAATGGCTCACCTCAGGTGTCTGTCTTCTTTGCTAACTTGAGAACAGCTTCCTTGTTCTTCCGTTCCTTGTTGGTATTATCTGTATGGATAATAGCGTTCTTGCTTTTTTGGTAGACGTATTGACAGTAACAACATTAAAAATTACGTTCTTAGCCACTGCAGTATTGGAGGCCATAAAAATACTTTAGATTATGATTATGTTCCTTGTTTATTTTGAAACTCCTAATAGCGCGACAGTTACGGTTGGCTTTCCTCATGCACTCTTGGAAGGATACACTGGATTATTCAAATAATACCATGGAGTCAGCTATTCAGTATGAGAAGTTTATGAATGTAAGTAAGCTTTCCATTCCTCCTCCAGCTCTCTAAGCTTTGTGTTGTGATATGTGTTTCAAGGAATAGAACCCAAGGATATATAGGCCATATCCAGAAACTTGAGTTTGCCTTCTGAATTCGTGGGGTGGGATGTCACAATATTTGTTTAGTTGCCATTGAACGTTCAAGTTAGGTAAATTCCACAGACAGCTGCATTCCTCTGCAGCCGGGTGCTTTCTCCAGGTTTTGACATCTCTGAGCAGCTTGGCACTTACACGCGAGATTTGTTTCTCAGTTCAGCTTGCTTATAGGACTCAGTCCAACAGACACTCTTGTAACACATCTACCAGATCAGACTTTATACAAATATAGCCAAAGGAGAAGAGAGAGTATCATTCCTACCTTGTCGCCTCACCATATACATCGATCATTTGTCTCTGTGCCTTGTAGGCATATGTGAGGGGTCAGGCACAGTTCCTCTCCCTGCTTATTTTGGAACCATGATTTAAACCCACGTTTCCCACAAGCAGGCTGTACAGCATTTTGAGATGGTTGATCTTGGTCTCTCTAGCTGAAGCTATTCTGCTTTTTATGTAAAACATTTATGGTTTGGTTCAGGCCATGGAATAACTGAAAATGACTTTTCACCAAGATGGATGCCCTTGCTGTAAAGCCATTTTTATTCTTCGGCTTCCATTGTTAGCAACACACTTTAAAATCTGCCATAAGAACTCTTGCCTAGACTTTTAAAAAATAGTCTTGTATTTGAGCAGCATGGTGTTTAGAGTATTGTAGTGTATCATGCAGTGGCAGAGCCAAGAGACAGAGCTGAATTACAGTCCAGCTGTGATTTAGAGTTATGCAAAATGTGTGGGTTTCCTTGCTTTGACAGACATTCAGTAGATCCTGGCTGAAACAGTGTTGGAACTAAAAACTTTTGGAGGCTAATTAAGAAATAATGCTCTTTTTTGGTAGTAAATGCTGGTTGTATCTAATATAAACTGATTTTTAGCCATATTCTTCTTTGATAGGAGTTCTTTTTAAATGTGAAGGATATTCTTCGAGCTCCCACTGATGTAACAGACCAGTTTCAGAAATGGGAAAATCAGGAAGCAGAGCTGAACAAAAAGTAAGTGGAGCATTCCTACTTCTCTGTGAATAGCTATTGTGTAGCTACGTGTTTTAATTTTTTGCTTGCAAAATGACTTACTATGTATATAGTGATATTGTAAGTGCAGCATTTCCACTGAGTACCCAACTCTATACAAGCTAGTGAATTTAATCTTGCAACACCTTTATGAAGTACAGATGAAATTGTTAATTTCGCTTTCATTTAGGCTAAGTACACCAGCATGCCTCACTGCCCTGTGAAGAGAAGGAGAATTTTTTTGTTCAATATCTGTCATTTTCTTCACTACTTGAAATGCTGTCCTTCTGTCTGAGAAATGACCAATAATTCACAGTGGTTACAACTGGGAAAATAGTATTTTACACATTTCAAAGTGCAGTGAGCAAACTAAGACAAACAGAAGTTAAATAACCTGACTAAAAGCACAAATACTCAGAGTGCCAATGTTCGAAAATGTGTTATTGAGAGAGACAGTGATATCAATATTGCAGTCTTTCGTTTTTATAACAAAGCTGTCATTATTGTTTGTAATACAAACAGCTTCCTATGTGACTTCTATTACGTGTGAAATTTAAATAGAAGCATCTCATGTTACAGTACTAAAATTGTTCCTAGTTCAGTTCACTGTTGTGGACAGAGATGTTGACTGTAGAAGGATGTCCTCTGAAAATATTATCTTCAACTTCAGGTTGGTAGAGATAACCCTGTTTTAAAAAAAGGGGGAAGATAGTAAGTAATAGAGAGGACAAAAGAAAGGGACAAAGAAGTGGAAGGAACAGAAGGTATGCTTCAGGGATAATTTTGTTTTCCTTTCTCTACCACTTTTCATTCTCTTTTCTCTGGAAAAAAGTACGTTTGAAACAGTAGTACTCCTAGTGTGATGAAATGGTACTTTAATATATTGTATTACTTATTATGCCTATTCACGAACATTGCAAAGGTTTGCATTACTTTATTCCTTGTATCTGCTTGTAGCAGCTTCATAACACTTCACTTTGTGGTAAGTTACCTTCCAAATTGGTGCTTGTCGATGGAAAGACACTAAACAGAATACTTGGCTGGTACATAGGGATAGGAGAGCAATACTGTAAAACAAATACTAAGCACAAGAATGTACTAAATAAGCAATTTATACTGCTTCAAAAAAACGGCATGAAAAGGCTGGTTGCTGAAAAAGTGTTTAATGTAATTTTGTTTGGATAGTTGTTGCCAGTTAGCTTATCCTGCCTGCCTTTGTCCATAGCAGCAAATTGGCAGCATCATAATGCCCTTTTCTCACTCATCTGTTTTTCCTTCAAATAAAAATTATGAACCAACAAAAGATTATCTCACTTTTAGGTTCCCTTACTCTTCTGAGATTCTTCAGAGTAGGCTGCAGATACTTCTGACATCAATAGTAAAAAAAATCTTTTTCTTCTTAGTTTTTACGACAAGAAGGCAGCAATTCATGAAGCACTGTGTGACAATATTGACACTCGCTCTGTCTTAGAAGAAATGCGTTCATTAGTCAGTCAGAGTAACTCCTATATTGCTGCAAAGAAATCTTCCAGACAAATGCCAAACAGACTTCTTTTAGAAAACATCAGTTCCTATCTCACTCAAATGCTAAAGGTATGTAATAGCAAGTAGTAACGTTGCTATTGCACTGTGCAATTATAACTGTTGTATTTTTCAAGTATGTAGGGATCTGTACAGTCTTTGTTTAAATCTTGTAGGAAACTAGAGATCTTCCACACACATCCCATCCAAAACAATCCCAGATTGCAGTGCGTGCTGCAGCAGGAACAATGTGAAGTCCTTTATGTTACATTCTAATTTGAGCTAATGTTTTGTTGAATAGTGGAGAACCCCTAATACATGCAAGGAAAATTAGATGGTAGAAAAAATATGAAGTCAGGGTGTCAAATCGGACAGATTAAAGCTAAATCTGAAAGCAAATACTTAGTATTCTGTATCAATTAAAACCCAAAACTTATTAGAGCAGCAAATTGTGGGTTAAATGAGAACTAGGTGGCTTCAAAACCCTAGCACATGTTAATTCTGCTTAGTTTTCACATGCCTGTGACCTGACGTATACAATCTTTTCTTTTTTCTTTTTATGTTTTTTTGTTCACCAGATTTTTGGTGCCATAGAAAGTGATGACGCAATTGGTTTTCCTGTTGGAGGGAGTAGTCAAAACATAAATGTAAGTGAAGGACAAAGTACACTATACAAAATCACTCTGTGACCTGTGAAGAGGTTAGGTTAGGTAAAGTGATGACATTACTGATATGTAGCAGACTTATATCCTTTCTGCTTTTAACATTTTAATCTAAAATAATTAACTGGCTTAGGAAGCAGGATTTTTCTTTTATGAGAGTTGGCGTTTTTTATAGGTTTCTTTAACTGAATGAGAGACAAATTGTATAGCAACCAGAAAAAGAATTATCGTGTCTTCTGAATGATGAGTCTGTTTAAGAAACCACGTTAACTACAGACAGCACATGCTACCATCTAAAGACTCGTTACAAGTATTTGTATGTTAAGTAGTTTCAAAATACAATTATACCGATTAAACTTCCTTGTGGTACACCAAAAACCAACCTGGAGGCAGCTGGAGTTTTATCTGCATTTCAATCTCTTTTTTCTGATCTCCTTTATAGCCACAGGTTTTATCTGGCTTTTGAAGGCTGTTTTGCTTTGGTCACCCAGCAGTTCCAATGTGATGCAGAATTTTTCTGCAAATACCTGGGAGATACCTGAGGAAAGTGCTGATGGGCACTGTAATAACAGTCATGTTTCATGGTGCAGGAAGGAGAAATAACTCCATATGAAAGCTATCAACTTTACTGTCTTTGTTCATGTGGAAAATCTGACATGGACAAACCTGTGCTGTTTTTCAAGTATTTTTCTGCATTCAAAGGTGTGACTATATATATTTCTGTTCCTTCTTAGAAGGAATAATTAAAACATCTGTAGTGTAACAAAAATCTGAACTTTTTATTAATGAAAGGAAGAGGAAAGCTTGCTTGTGGTTGAAGAATGTGAATGAACACTCATCTGATAATTTCCCATGCAAATACTTACATTACTGTGCTGTGGAAATCTCCAGTAATGATAAAAGAAAGATAATATGAAAGATACTCAGTATTTCATACCAAACCCCATCAATAGCGAATTTTAATTTAGCTCAGAATTATTTTGAATTATCGAGACAGGCAGCACCTGAACACTTACCTTTTTAGGGAAAATGAAAAATACTAAATTAGTATTTAGCACTTAATTCAGGCAGTGTTTACAACAGATAACACTTTATGGAAGGATTGGCAGTACCTTGGTACAGGAAGCTAAGTCCTTTCTCCTTTAAAGTAACGTTGCCAAGGATAGTAGAGTCAGAAGAATGTTGTGCAGAAAGAATCCTGTGGTAACACCTGTTATCACAGTTGTCAGAAGAATCTTGTGCTAACACCTGTTATGTACAAGAAACTTCTGTTTTTATCACCTAGGACATTACTGCGTTTAAGCATTATAATATAAAGATGCATAATATCACAAATGTTGGGGCTGTTTCATGAAATATTATACCCTCTTTCAGTCTTCCATGCAGATACTTATTTTTCTTTGGAGGAATTACCAGGCGAACATTCAAGGTTGAAAAACTTCTCATTAATTACAGAAGGCCTGTTTTTGATTTGTCTAAATTGGAGCAAAATGCATAATCCTCTTCAAAAGCTGTGACAGAACAACTAGCTTAATTACTGCGGTTCAGTAATTTACGTGAAAGGGGATAGAAGAGATTTTAATTCAGAAAACCTCAGGTTCCGTAGTCTCATTTTCCAAATGAATTGAGCGTTGCTATCAAGTTAGTTATTTTGGAAATAAAATTTTTTAATCTTAAATGACTGATAAAGTAGGGACAGCGCATGCTTTCCTGACACCGCTTCATCTGGATGTTTAGCTAGCTTCAGTGTAGAGGGGGTAGTGAAGGTATGACTCTTGCTCACTTTCCAGAGCCTGTTTCTTCTGCCAGACTTGTCAGCAATGGTTCCAGTTGTGAAGGTGATTGCATAGTATTCACATTTATGAAAAGTTCTAGTGGAGCCCCTCAGCTCCTTTCATATGGGCACTTTTTGAGCATAACAGACTATCTTGTCTGTTAATTGCAAAGGAATTTGTCATGGAGATTTAACAGATTGGAAAGACTCAGGGAGACTGTAGGGGAGACAAGAGTGTGTGTTTTTTCTTTTTCTCCCCCACCCTCCAAACTAATGAAACTTTTAATTTAATCAGTCTCCTCGGTGCCTAGCTTCCCCTCTTGGGATTCCAGAAAAGCATCTGCAGACAGCACTGATCTGTAGTTGTTCTTGTAATCGTTCACTGCTGTTCACTAACTGTTTGCTGTTGCTATTCACTACCACTGAAAGCAGGATTCTCAGGATTTTTTCTGTGAGTTTTTAAAACTACCATTTACTTATACATGAAATAATTGAACAGTAATCTCTCCCCATGTTTTGTAGGGTAGGGAGTCACGTGAGGAATACAGACAACTGCACTGTATTGGGAATAAACACAATTAGCATAAGCTAACATCTGAGGAACAGATCTGTGTTCTAACGAAAATGAGTCCTAACATCAGTTTCACCTGGTATTATGTCTGACAAACACTGTGACCCAAGTCAGGCAACACAGAACGTGAAGGAGCAAATTCGTCTGGGTGGTGTTTTTTATCCCTGTACTGCATTATAGTTAGCTGCTTTATAGCATAACCCTGTGGAACTGATATATCTGTAACTGAAAGGAGACAAAAAAGGAACGGGGAGAGGCAGGCAGAACTTCACAAGTACCTGCACAAAAGGAAAATTGACAGCTAATGCAAGGGATCATCTGTCCTTTGACATCAATGCAGCAATGACAATTTTTATCGATGCACATCAGCCCTGAGGGTCAGGTTCCATTTACCAGCACATATATATGAAGTGGGTAAGGACACGTTTTATATCTAAATTATGATTAGCTGACTGTAGAAATAATTATCCTGCAGGTTGAATCTACAGTGATGCCATACCTACAAGTTCTTTCTGAGTTCAGAGAAGGAGTGCGACAGATTGCCAGAGAGAAGAAAGGTGAGAGTTCACTTTTTCCTGTATTGTTGCATATGAGACTCGGGTTATAGGAATCAAACTGGGGGCATGAGCCAGCTGATACAGCAGTCTCTCTTTGCTTAGAGAATAAAATCTTTAAATCAGAATTAGCTTGAATATTTGCATCCCTGCTACCTGTGTCTTTAATTTGGGAATCTTTTACAGGCTGCTAAACTAATTTTATTATAATTTCCTAAAGAATTTGAAAGTTCTGGAATGACAGGACTGGCTGTTGTTTCTCTAGATTAGGGCACTCCCTGCTTTGTAGGTATAAAGTACCCAAGATCTCTTCTCCCAGGGAGCTTGCTCTCTTAAAGGTGTAGATTGCTACGCAATGATACTGTCTGTGTTTAACTGGCTTGAGATGTCTGTTCTTATTTGTTAGCGTAGTTGAAATTGTAGCTCCGCTGATGGTAATTGAGTGCTTTCTTTGCAAAATTCATCTGGGAGTTTGCTAGAAGTTGTTTCAGGCGCTTCTTTTTTCCTCTGAAAAGCTTTGATCAATCATGCTGTGTGTGTTGGCAGCAGAACCATACAGCGTTAAAAAAGGTTGTTTCATTAAGCCATCTTTGATTTTAGCGACTGATTAGTTCCTAATGGAGCTGTTACCATTTTCTGCTGTCCCCTGCGGAATTTACATGTCTTTAATAGGTATTTGATTCTTGTTTTCTTAAAACTGTTTTACACTGAGATTTGTACTTGAAGGCAAAATAAGTCATTTTTTCTATATAAAATAGATATTAATAACCCATGTATTATGCAGAAATATAAAATTACTTGTAGTGTCTGGTTGATAACCTATTCAGCTGGCAAAGAATGCAAACCCTAATTTTGCTACTGTTTTGAGTTTTTCTTAAGGGCTAATAAGTTTACCTTAAAAGCACAAAACTATATTTGTTAATGTGACTACTCGGCTATTACTGTCAAACTCCTATAGACCTAACTAATGCTGAGAAATAGGCTTGTTAGTTCCAACACCAAATATTTTCTGTAATTTGAATTAATTCAAGAAGTTTGTGTGTATATCCTCAGGCAAAAAAGGGACCTTTGGTCTTTTGGTATTTAACATAAATATTCATTTTATGTGAGGCTTCTGGTTTCCTTGTTTTCTGATGGTTGAGCTAAACTGTTGCTCACTCTTAACAGTGGTAACGTTTAAATATTACAGGGATTCTTGTAGATCATTTTTAGAACGTACTTAGCACTAGACTGCTTACTGGCACTTGAGTTTCTTACTTGGAAGGTATTGATATTTTGCATGAAATAAATTGGGCAGTAAGAATAAAACTGGATCTAGCTGCGGTGTGGCTGGGGTACAGAACACTGCAGTTTGACCAGGGAGGCACCTTTCATTAAACTATTTGACATATGGAAGCTGAGTGGTGGTTGGCAGGACCTGTGATGATGTGGTACTGATTTATTTCCCTGTACCAATTAAATTCTTACTTGCACGAAGTGTTAAATTACTGTGAAAGTTGTTCTGATTAATGGCTGGAAATACTGCCTCTATGTGGTTGTAAATGAAGGGAGTTTCCCCATCATAGCCTGATGCTGGCAGGATGGTGTTAAATATTAATTAACATGATCTGTATTGCTTTAAGTCTTCCTACAGGTTAAATAAAAAGTATGCTGCTTCGGTAAAACCTGCAGAGCAATATAAATGTCTCCATCCATATACACAGAACTTTTAAAAATACATATTTACAAAACATTTCACAGAATAAGCATTTGTAAAACTATGGGTTTCAGTAAGAATCAAAATGTATACACTCCACAAAAAATCTACCATCACTCAGAAAGGCTAACATTCAAACATTATTAGTAAAATAAATTCTGTCTTTTATAACCTTATTAGTGTTGAAACTGGAGACCTGCACCGATTACTTGCAGTTGAGTCTTGACTTAATTTGTGAACAACTCTAGCAATGATGGTAAACAGAAAAAGGAAAACATTGTGCTAGCTGTACAAGGGAAAGAAATGCAGAAACCCTCTGCAAAAGACATCAACGATCAGTTGGGCAGAGCATCTCTGTATTGCACATCCCAACATTTTGCTTGAGAACTTGACCAACTGCAAAGACCCCACATAGCTGTCTCTGCAAGGATGCACAGTGGAGCAGATCCGTGCTCTAGTGCAGCCCCCAATACTTGGGAAGAATTCCCATTAGCAGCAAGTTATTCTTCAGATGTTAAAAGAGGAGCAAGTCTCTTCAGTTGTTGGTTACTTATTTTAGGACATCTGCTTAAATTGACTACCCTGTGGTGAAGGTGTCCATGACTGAACTCTGCCTGCATCTTCATTTCCTGCCATGGATGCTGGTGTCATGTGGTATCTTGCTCTAAGCTGCTTCTGGGACACGGGGGAAGCCCTCTGCCCTCTTCCTAATGTATCATCAGTTGACCAGGATTGGGACAAATTTGATCATTGTCACCATGCCTGCTCTTTTCTTTTGCTGCCAGTCTTAACACCGAGCATTCTCAGGCTGGTGGGTTTTTTTAAGTTCCTCCTTTTCCTCTCCATCACAGTGTTCCCATTCACAACAGCACAACATCTGTTTCACATCCGAGACTCTTTGGCTTGAAGTTCACAGAAAATGTGAAAAGCGGTCTGGGCAATGCTCACAGGCTCAAGGTGTGCCTAGCTGTCCGGGTGTTCATGGGCACTGGTGATAAGGCTCTGTCTATCCACTGGTTTCCTGGTCACTGTCCTTAGTAAGGATAATGACTTACGTCTTAGGGCAGCCCATAAACACACACCCCTACCCAATCCGAAAACATCTTTGCTCTGGAGGTACCACATGAAAAGAACCTACTTTTCAGCCTTAAGCAGCCTGGTGCGGACTTCTCTGGATGACAAAGGATTGATCGGAGGATGTGTCCTTTCCTAAATAACACATTTCTTCTTCTTAAACTTCCAATTATTCATTATTTCAGATAAGTAAATATTTATAACTGAAAAGATGCTGTTTTATTGAATGAGCATTAGGTGTACCTGATACATTCTTGATACGATATGTGTAATTCTTTTGCCTGGGTTAGAGTCAGCACCTTTTAGTGTTAACAGCCAGTGAGATAATCTTAGCCCTTGTTTATCTTTATGGCTTATTTAGAGTTGTATCAAACATGAATGTGGTTAACTGTGTAACTGCTTTGGATCAAGAAAAATAACAACTTAGTTCATGACGGACTAAAGAGCTTCTATAAACTGCAATGCTTTCCTGTACAAAGAGAGTTGCAGAACACTACCATGCAGTGAAATAGGGTGGCTGTTCCTTTTTATGGTATTAGGCCAGTTGGTGATCTGTTTGCTGTTCAGCTCTCTGAGGCTCTGAGAATTGTGGAAGGGATGAAGGTTCAGGGATGGTACCTGTATCTACTGGTAGGTGCTGTGTCTAGTACAGTGTCTGGGTGGCAGCTTCCCCTGCTAGAATTACTGCCCTTGAGACCCCTATTGCTTCTTAGATTTAGCCAGCTGAGAGTTACTGAAATGGAAAACACATTATAAGCATGTGGTGTCATCTAACCCAGGTATCTATCTTGTCACACTTGGTAGGCATTTCCTTCTAAGTGCAGCACTGTCTATAAAGAATGCCACTGAATTAAGTTCACAACAGCAACATACTGGTCTTCTTGATGCATGTAGTTCCTCTTAACTGGGCTGCTGCTTCTCGGCTGATACAGTTTCTCATCCAAGTAAATATCTTGTATGAAGATTTATTTTCCCCTTAGGCCCTGATAGCATCTCTTTCCGGTAAATCTTGAGTTCTTAATCATTTGGTGTCATCAAAGGCTCTTTGATAAATTCTCAAAAAAGAAAAAACATTAGTCATGATGTCCTGATCACCATCCAGAAAGCCAAATCAAAATTCTATGTTCTGCTGCGACTAGCTTACTTGCAAAAACCAGCTTTGTCAGACTAGGTGGTAAAGATAACTCCGTGTAGAAACAGAGGATGTTTGGATTACAGTTGCTCTGACAAATGTCATTATCAAACCAACAAAATCGTAGTCCTCCAAAGGCACTGTTAGATGTGGCACAGGATATGTTAATTAGTGATTTTTTCTACAATAGGGTTCTTAACTCTTCTTACTGGAAATCCTGCAGCAACCATTAGGATCTTCCTGAGTCATACACCCTTCCACTATACCCTGGTAGAATTGTTGCATTGTTTCTGAACTGCCTTGGATTTTCTTTCTGTTCCCCTTCAGGAAAAATGAGGGTATCTTGGAAGAAATTTATTAATTTCAAGTCCCTGCAAAGAAACATGCTGCTTCTCTGGGTAGCTGAAAGAAGGGAGAGCTTATTTGAAAGGTTTATTACTTTAAAACAAAAGACCTTTCTCTGGCCTATGTGAGAGAGTGACAATTTCTTAATTGCATTTAAATAACTATGTAGCAGGACGCAAGTATATTTGCAGCAGATCTTACTTCACTGAAAGTATCTTTCATTCTCTGTAGTAACTGAAGTGCTGCAGTTGAGCGATGCTCTTCGAGATGACATCCTTCCTGAACTCGGAGTTCGATTTGAAGACCATGAAGGTACCTAATTATGTCTTGCAACTTTGTAGGTAGCTGTTTTTATAATCTTACTCTTTTCCTAAGTGGGGAAAAAACCTGTCAAGATTAATCTGGAATAATCCAACAAACTCAAGGACTGCAAAGCTATAGCATATCATATTTCTGATGTATGAATATATATTCTAGAACTGTATATTGGAATACATGTATAGAATGTAAATACATGCATTGCAATCTTTTTGATCTTTTTGTATAGCACCTAATTTCTTAATCACTTCTGAGTAGTTACTCAGTTGTATTTGCATTCAGCTTGCAATAAGAAAACTTAAACACCTTTATCTTTGACTATTCAAGCACTGGAAACTCATTCATCTGTTTTTGCTTCTTCAGGTCTTCCAACTGTGGTTAAATTAGTGGATAAGGACACGTTGTTGAAAGAAAGAGAAGAAAAGAAAAAGGTTATTATTTTAAGCATTCTGTATTTTTTAAATTTAAAATAATGTGCAAGCTATGGATACTTTTACATTTCTTTGATAACTTGTAAGAAGAATCTTAACAGACTATCGACAAGGAAAATAATATATGAGAATTGATACTAAAATTTGAGTGTGTTCCAGAAAAGAATTTTGAAACAGCAGCTTCTGAAAATTTTGTATAGGACCTAATGAATACCTCCAAGGTTTTTTGTTGAAGATCTTCATATAATTAAAAGATGTTGAGTATTGCATGCATACTATCTTAATGTCTCTGGAAGAATGATTCCAATGAGAAGCTAATTCAGACTTCTTTTCTCTGTACAAACGAAGTTGATGCTTTCCATAGAACTAGACTATATTTATCTGATTTGCGAGAACAAAATGCCCTGGCTAAATCTTAATTAATGTAGTATGGATGGGTGACATATTCAGGGTGTGGGGGCAGGAATTCACATGTTACCATATAAAGACTGCGAATTCTAATTCACATGCACAAGGTCTGCACAGAAACCATCCTAGCATTAATATCTGACTTTATAACATTTAGAGTAACACTTTTTTGTCTGTCTTCAGTTTTAACAAATAGTAAAATTCCATCATGGCTAGAAATGTTTGGCAGACTTTCCAACATTTCTTCTTCCATGTAAATGTTTTTTTAGAAAAGGGGAGAAGTAAAATGTAGTTTCAGTTGATTCCAAATGTTTTCATCAAAAAGACACTTGAGGGCAGTTTGTATTTAGCTGCTGGGTGGAACCTGCAGCTAGAATACGTTTTCCCTGGAAACAGTATTATGTTCAGTACTGGCAGAACTCTTGGAGAACTGATGGGTCTCTCCTAAGCAAGTTCAAGATGAGATTTTTCTAAGTTTTTTCGGTTGGATAAATTTGGATAGTTGTTTCCCTAGGAACATCAAGAGATACAACCACTTCTTGAGAAACTAATGGCTTCACAGTTTGAGGCTAGAGCTTAAAATATCAGTGAAATACAGTCTTTTTTTAAAGTCATTTGCAAAACATTTTTCCCCGTGAAATGGCAGGACCATTTCTTTTGCAGGCTTTGTAAGTATTCTTTTATAGGTATACACTTTGCATGCAAAATGGATTCTGTTCAGTTAAAACTGGTGTAACTGTGAATGAAAGCAAATTAAATCAAAGTCATACAGTGGGAAGTATCAGACTATCCTAATTATAAGGCATGGTGGTTTGCTGCAGGTTATGCTGCCAGTTCTGTATGTAATTTGATATCCAGGGAAGCATGCAGGAAAGATTTGTAGAAAACAATCAAATTAAATAGTTCATTACCTTTTACTCATTAACATTGCCTTTCATAGATTGAAGAAGAGAAAAAAAGGAAGAAAGAAGAAGCGGCCAGGAAAAAACAACAGCAGGAAGTAAGTGTTCAGATCCTTTTAATCTGGTCTTGAAGAAGAGTGTTAGCAGCAATAGTCACATGCAGGAAAGATTACATTAGAACACAGGCTCTCTGCCCAGCCTTAACTGGGCCTCTTTTTTTTTTTTTTTGTCTACAGTTTCCTGCTCAGAATGACTTTGGCTTGCAGTTCAGATTTGAATTTTCAGCTCCTATTACAGAGAAGCTGTCTTTGAAAACACAACTAAAGGTTGCAACAGCTTCTTAGAAAAACTTGTAGCACTTATTTCAGTCTACAGACAGTATTACTTCAATTGCCAAAGCAGTATCTTACATACCTGTTAAAAGAAGCTTATTTTCTTCCCTTTCAGATATAGTAGGCATGTGTGGAAAACATGGAGTTTTTTCTCTTTAAGAATCCACCTGTTCCCTATGATTGAGCTCTGCAATGAAGTGATTTTTAAAAACACATTTTATCTCTGCAATTGGAATTAAGATAGCTCAAATGGTTTCAGCCTTTGGATGAGGAGTAGACAGCCAGAGGAGATGAACTCATAAGAAGAAAAAGAGTTTGCCATGCTGATGACTCTAACAGTACAGGAAATACGTTCCTGCGTTGAAAGAGGAAGCTGACTTTTAGAGAGCACCACGTACAGAGAGAAAACTAGATAAATAGCATTTATCATCCACAAATTCCAAGCAGCTTTTTGCATTCTTTCGAAAAGGTGATTCCCTTGCATTGGGCATAAATCACTTGGAAAGGATTCTGAGATGTGCTTGTTCACAGATAAGTGACAGTTCAGTTTATTTTCAGTACAGTTACTTGCATCCTGATCCTGCTGTGACCTGCACAGAAACTTGTGCTTGTCAGCAGGAAACTCCTGATAAAGGTGGTTCCCTTTGCAGTGAGTTAATTGCTGACTGTTCTTTACTCATAGCAACTATTCCCTTTGTGTTTGCACCTAAAGCACTAAGGAACCAAATCAGCAAAAATCAGATGTAGGTTTTGGAGTATGTAAGTGAATTATTTTGAGTTCCTGCAATACCTCTATCGTTTGGGGTTTTTTTCCCTGCTTAGCACAGCTAAGACTTACTGAGTTGTTCCTCACTCAGTTTCTTTTCACATGAGAAACAATTGTAAATTAAATGTTCCTTGATTTGCAAATTATAGTCTACTTTTCCTTTTGCATATGTGACAGGTTGTCGGTAATTAACTGTGATGTTAATGCACATTTTATATTACAGGCAGCAAAACTGGCAAAAATGAAGATCCCACCACATGAAATGTTTAAATCAGAACACGACAAATATTCCATGTTTGATGAAAACGTAAGAGACTTCTTTAAATAGGGAGTGGTTTTCCTTCCCCAGTTACACTTACTCAATTGTCTATGTACATAGCTGATCTTGTTCCAGAACCTCCAGGGCAGTGCTATTTATGTAACAAGAGGAGGGAAGAAGAGAAAGAAATGGTGATATATTAATTTTATTGCATACATCTTGCATTGGGGACCAAGGTTCTGTAATTGTTAGCCATCATTTCAAGGGTCTTTTCATTGTACGTCAGTCTCCTTTAGCCCCTCTCATTGCAGAGCAAAATTCCCTGTAGATACTGTGGGTAGGAACATGTATGATGTTTGTTCACAGCTTTATTACCCTGTGGCAAGGCAAGGAATTCACTTGCAAGTACAAACTCCCCAACTCTGCTAGAACTGATGTTTTTCAGAGAGGTCCTGTGCTTCCTTTTGGTTCTACCCACTGTTTTGCTCTCTCCTGGCAAAGGATCTCTGAAGGGGCTGTATGGATAACTTTGCTCTTGATTGCTCCCCTCGATGGTAAAACGTGCTACCTAGAAAACACAAAGCAGTGTGTGTTCAGCGCTTGATCCAGGACATGGATCCTGTTTCTCCCTGTTCTCATCACCCATGCAAATTCAGGCCCTGGGGGCAAGTAAGAATGGAGAGTGTAAATACTGGAAAATACCCCTGCAAGCCAAGGAGAATGTCCGTAACAACTCATCATACTTTCTCCATTGAGAACACAAATCTGATACTGACTTTGCTTTAAGCCTTGGGTTCTGTATGCTGGTGTGATTAGAAGTCGTCTCTTAACCATCTGCTCAGGGATTATTCATTATTCTTACAGTTATAACCATCTAGAAGTTAGTTGTCTAACCTCCCCTTACCTAGTACAGGACAGAAAATAAATACACCCTTTGCCCTGTCATTAACTAGGAAGGGAACACACACAAATAGTGAGAGGTAGTTGTCAAACTTCTAGGTGACTAAACTTAGCCAAGATGTACCCCATGTTGACAGCTTGTCATGGTGACATTATCCCCCTATCTTCTTAAAACACGATTCCATAAGGAGCAAAAGCAGTCCAAGAATTTGTCTTAAATATTCTCTTGTGTTGTTTTTTTGGTTTTTTTTTAAATATTTCAGGGATTTCCCACCCATGATACAGAAGGCAAAGAACTCAGCAAAGGACAAGTTAAGAAGCTAAAGAAACTTTATGAAACCCAAGAAAAGCTATACAAGGAGTATCTACAAATGGTTCAGAATGGAAGTGCAAATTGAGAATGACAGGACTTTAATTTTTTAGAATGTGAGTGCTGGGTCACCGTTGAAGAAGTGAGCATATACTGATGCTCAGATTTCTGTTTACACTTTCTATTATGTGCAAAGTAAAAATCCTGTTTACGTGGATTAGTAATGTCATCTGGAAAGTCCATAAAAATCCATTCTTAAAAAAAAAAAAGCCAACCTGTAAGAAGTTTCTTCAGAACAACAGTAGCAGGTTGAATGGTTGCCAGTTTTATTTGGCAAGGTGCTGCTCAGTCAGCAAATTTATGTAAGGTTTCTTGTTTATTAGAGCTGTCCAGGCTTTGGTTAATTTGCCCTGCATACTGATTTCTATCTAAGACCCACTGTAGCTTGCATTCTGGAATATATCACAGTCAGCAAAATTTACAACTAAATGGGAGCTGAGTAATTTGTCCCACAGTAAGAACAGTATTTTCCAGATGACTTTAGTATCTTTACATAAGCAGGAAAAGTGGGTAGTTCCACTAGGATACTTACTTTAGCTGCTGTCATTAAAACCTCTTGTAAGTATGCCCAGAACACTTTGCATAGTAGAAGCTAACAGTCCCTTTGTTGCAAAAGGGAGCACGTCATCATCTTTGCTTAACCTGCAGCTGCAGTGAAGTGGGTAAGTACAAGGCAAATGCACCTGCCTTTGTGGTGGTGGGAAAAATGTGAAGGGCTAATGGCAGAGGGTAGTGCATTCTTGGAGCTATCCCTCAAAGGGAACAGCAGTGCTGCCAAAGTACCTAATTACCAGTTCAGAGCCATGGGGATTTAACACAGCGTTTCTAACTGAGATACAGTTTGTGGATTGGTTTGCAATTAGGAAATACAGCTATACATTGCTCATTATTCAAGCCGGATGTTTTTAATGTGATGATTTTACCCTGAGTTAACAATCTTCCTGATGTAGTATGGTCACATTATGTCTGCAAGGACAGTTCTCTGTTGCCTAATAATGCGTTTCACTGGCAGTAGCTGCTGAATGAACCAAAGTTCGTGAAATTCTAAAAAAATCTCACTTCCCGACTGCATTTAACAGCCAAGTGCCCAATATGCAGAACTATTTTCATCAAGTATTCTTAAGCCTCAAGGTGACTTGCAGAAGATCATACTGTGACACCTCTGTTCCCTCGACTCTTAGGTTCATGTTATAACTATTAGGCTGTGTTCCCTTCCTTAATTAAGAGTTAAAACATCTTTGCTTTATCTTTATATTTATATTACTCCTTCTGAGAAGTAACAGAAAGGTCTAGTAGGGTTTTTTTCTAGTTTGTATTTGCCTTTGAAAACATATGTAATGTTAAGGTCAGTAAAGCACATACATCTTGTATGCAGAAAATAAAATCTGTTGTAAAGTATAAATTGTATGTGACCTTTGTATAGTGGGAAGAATATAGAGCTTATCTTTATCCCACAACCATCTTTCTGAAAAAATGTGGTTTACAGAACTTTTCTTTTAGCTTGCTATTACTAGTTTAATTCATTTTGCATTTAGTATTTGATTATTCTGCTAATTTCTAAATAATTGTATAAACACGTGTTTAAACTGCACAGTGGTACTTTAGACAGCCGGCCACAGCCACGAGGGCAACTCCTCCATCCTCTGGCCTATGAACAGAAGAGGCTCAGTTGCATTTTTACGCCACTCTGTATTCTAACCCCCTTTAACATTATCAGCTCATCGTTTTCTTCCCGGCATGCTCCCCCAAGATATCCATGAAGGGATGGGATGTTGTCGTGGTTTAACCCCAGCTGGTAACTAAGCGTCACGTAGCCACTCGCTCAATTGCCCCTCACCTAGAGGGATGGGGGAGGAGAACCTGAAAGGAATTCTTAAGAACTGGGGGTTAAGGTAAGCACAATTTGATAACTGAAATCCAAAGGGAAGGGAGAAAAGAAGCCAAGTGATGCAGAACACAGCTGCTTACCACCTGCTGACTAATGCCCAGCCAGTCCCCAAGCAATGATCCCCAGGCCCCGGCCACCTCCCCCTCCCCCCTCCCCAGTTCACATACTGAGCATGATGTCCCATAGTGTGGAATAGCCCTTTGGCTAGTCAGGTCAGCTGTCCTGGCTGTGTCGCCTCCGGCCAGCAAGGCCTGAGAAACCAAAAAGTCCCCAACCCAGCACAAACACTGCCCACCAACAACTAAAAACATCAGTGTGTTATCAACACTGCTCCTAAATCCAAAACACAGCACTGCACCAGCCACCAAGAAAAAAATTATCCCAGCCGAAACCAGGACAGACGTGCCTGGGCTGCTTCTGAACTTGCTATTTGATGTCAAATAGCGACTGTCATTTGCTTACAGAAAATCTTTTTTTGGTGATCCAGGTTAGCACTTGCTTAAAGCTAGTTAGTATATGACTATGGAGAAGACACTGTTAACCCCTTGCTGTCCTCGGTTGTCAGTTATGACATCTATCTCATGATAACATCCTGGCTTTCACCCCCATGCACTGGTTTTTCTCCTGCTATACTTTCAGTAGAACTTCATCCAATTCCACGATTTATCTACTACATCAATGTAGAAGAATTAAAAAAACCAAACACGTCCTTTTCCCTTCCCAAATGCTTCATTTTGTTTCTGGGACAACTCTCCTTGAATAGCTCTTCGAAGCATTTCAGACTTCCATTATCCAAAGGTTATCTTCCAGCCTCTTCGTATGCTTCCCACATGCACACATTGCTTCCTCCATCAGTAATTTTTTTTTCTTAATTCAGTATGCATAAAGTCCTGGTGAAGGAAAGCTTGCTAGCAAACAAAGATCACTGCAGCCAGGCTTGGATGCACACGTTCTAGGCTGACTTTCTCAGTGAAGGTGTGCCAATTGATCTGTGGAATCGCTGAAACTCAGCACAGTACCTCTTCCCTGGCAATCCATCAAGGTGGCACTTAAGTGAATTCCACTGCACTGGGTGAGAGCGACCTGGCAACCAGAAGGGAATGTAACAGCAATGGCCTGCATTCAGTGTCTGTCACCTGTCCCTCCCAGCAAGGGAAAGGGTGAGGACTCCACAGTATTTTTAATTTATTTATTGTAAAATGTGTGTGTATGCATACACAGGCTCAGGGAAGCCAGCCTGGAACTGATTTTCTAAGCATTATGAAAATGAAAATCCCCAGAGCAAATTCCTGGAATTGTTTAATATTTTAATTTTCTAGGACACAGACCTTGTGTTGGTCTGTGCAAATTTGAACTTTTTATTTCCCACCTATCAAGGACTTTATTTGGACATGCAAGGCAAGGTAAAAGTGTGGGGTTTATGTTTTTAATTGGACCCCTGGCTGCAGGCCAAACTTGGCAGCAGCAACTTTGCCCAGTGCGCCTTTCAGCCTTCCTAACGTGAACATTCATACTAACATCAAACATGAAGACTGCTCCACTAAAGAGAACGAGTTCCATCCCTCAGTTGGTTCAGATACTGGCAGAAAAATCTGTGAATTGTTCAGTCTAGTCTTGTTGCCACCAATCTTTTCAAAGACTTTAAACTGAGTGCCTAACTACATTGACGATAGTCTCAGTGACTTTTTATCCTAACACCTGTATTTGCTGTCTGCTGTTCCAGGAAGCCACTGATGCATTTTAAGCGTGCAAATAAGCAAATCTCTGCCCATGCACTACATACCTTCAACTCCTTTTCCTACATTTTAAGTCAAGTTTAAACATTTTCAGGTACTGGTAGTTTGCTAGACCAACTTTAGCTCCCTCTTTAATGACACCATTTCTACCACACAAATACGGAAGGGAATTTTTACTCCTCTCCCTGATTTCACAGGGCAATTTCCATACAAGACACTGCACCACATGTATAGTTCTTAACATGCCTCCTGAGACAAATTAATTAAGAACATTAGCTGTTTAGTACTAGGACTCCACTTAGCAACGATCAAAGTTCTTCCTCCCCCTCCAGAAAAAGTCATTGACAAAACTAAGTCTTGTCTCTCAAATTAGGCTGTGAATGGCTGGCATCTCCCCAAGTGACAGCAGCTTCTATTAATACCCACCCAAGGGCAGAAGACGGAGACATGCTAATGCCGGTTACAACCTCAGCACAGCCTTTCTCTCCAGTGTCTAGTGCATCTGTTTGGCAGCTCTGCCACAATCCTTTCTCTCAGTGTTGGTTCTCCAAGCTCTTGTATGCTAGGCTGGCTGTTTAAATCAAGCCAGGGTGAGTCAGCAAATACGTTTTTGCAGCTCTCTGCAGGGTAGGAGCACCTGATGGCAAAATGACTCCACAGATTGTGCCTTATCCAGAGTCCTAAAGACCACCACCATGCTACAAGAGGTTGGAGAAGTCAGCAAAACCCCCTCATTGATCACGGCAGACTAATGTCTTTGGAGAGGGGCACAAGACAATTTAAATGTGTGTTTACTTCAATACACATCAGTGGAGGAAGACAGCCAGGGACTTCCAGCACTCTGGCCTGTTCGAAGGCTTTAATAATTGTTCCAGAAGAAACCAAATCTACTTTTACAAGACCATCCTAATTTTAATTTCATTCAGGGTTTGCAGCATTTATGAGAACTGCATTTACAGATGGATAGCAACTACTTCAGAGGGACAAACTACACATACCACTGAAGATGCAGTACTGCAACAAATAGTCTGAACGGGGCTGCAGAGTGCAGCTACATCACATACTCAGGCAAAACCTCCTCTTTGCAGGAGACAAAGTTTGGAATACGTACTTCAAACATCTTCTGGATGGAAAGGAGAAATGGCTTTTAACCAAATGGAGACTGACAGAAAAAGCTTAAAAGAATATTTGACAGCTATGAACCAGCAACCAGAACAAAAGCATAGAGCAGGAATACCTTCCAATAAATCCTTCTTTCAGAGTTCATTATGCTCTTCTTTGGAGGACTGAGAATTACGTGTAGCCACTGCCATGAGTAAAGTTGTCCCAAAATAAGAATCCATGGAAATAGGAGGAGGCTGTTCACTGGCTGTTGTTAGAATAAAAGACTGGTTTGGGGAAACACGGAAAGGGATGGTGATTTAAAGAACGAAGTCAAAATTTCTTAGTGACTGAGTATCCTTTATTGGCAGCGCTGGATGCACGGGGATCCTCCCGCCTAACGTGCATGTTTAAAGTAACTAATTATCTTACATTTATACAATAAAACAATGAATATTCAATTAATGCCTATACATAGTCATTACCTAATCCCGCCTACTCTCACTTCGTATGTTAATTAGCTTATCAGTCCTTTGCCTGCGCAAATTCTTCCAAGAATTGTGGGCAGGGGTCTCTGGGAGGAAGGCTGTAGGTCTTCCTCACGGTGTACTTTTCACCTTTTGTCTGGTACGTGATGATCTTGCCAGTTTGCAGTGTTCTTATTGGTCTGAGCTAATTTATGTCCTTGTCAACCATCTGTTTCTTCTGCTTGTTTCTTTTAATTGCTCCCTCGAGATAACTTATAAGCAGGCCCCTTGTTAGAGAAAGTTAAAGAAAGAGAAACAGACTCCTCCTCTGATCAGTTATTTCATTAATTATTTCTTTCAGACTATGGTTACATGACCTAATTACTATACCTACATTTTTGAGTAAATACAAGTTCTTAGCCTTGGTACAGGGTTGTACAGAGGATTTCGTAGCAGCTTTTGTTGTGCAGCTATTAATTTCATTAGAATATATTTCTTATGTTCATTATACTTTAACTACAAGGCTTATTCTATCCTAAAGTGAATTCATTCAGTATCATTCCCCCCTTTTCTAGGTACATGCAAATTCCTTTGCATCATATGTATCTACTTGCATTCAAACACCAAAGCATGCATCTACATAATATACATACAAATATTCCAAATATTATAAAAAATGATTATTACAACAAAAATCTGCTTCAGCCATTGAAGGTTAGGTAACCAAGAAGTCAACTTGTTCCCACATTCCTCAAATCCCCAAGAAAGATCATCTTTTGTAATCTCGTGTAATTCTTTGGTCTGTTTCCAAAATTCTTCTACATCAGTGGAAACTCTTCCACTCTGATCTACGTATACAACAACTGGTATTAATAATTGTAAATACTCCTCCTTGAGCAGCCAATAATAAATCCAAAGCCATTCTGTTTTGTAATACCACTTGTGACAAGCTAGATATTTCTATTTGCTGTGTCTTTATAGCATCGATTGTTTTGTTTTCTAAGTTTTCTATCATTGCTGATATATTGACTATAGGGGTTTTTTTCAGTTCACTTACTCCTAACCAAGGGATAAACCATCGGGCAAAGCTATGAAAAGCACTTGGCTTTTCTATTAAAGGATTTTTTATTTCTCATCTAATTCTCCGGATATGATTTCTCAGGTATCCTTTTGACAAAGAATCATGTAACGTCATATTAGGACCTTCTGCTCCTAAGGTACATGTTCCCATCCCTTTTTTTGGTAATATCTTTCGGGCTGTACCATTACACAGCCAGTACCATCCTCTTCCTTCTGGCACTGGCCAAGCTGTGGAGTTAACAGAAATCGAGGTACCAATATTTAAAGTTGTATTACAAGAAGTTTGATTTCCTACATAGGTCACAGGGTTACAGTCCATGTTTCCCAATCCTTTGGGTGGATTACATCTCTGAACACACATATAGTATGACTCTTGCACCTTAGGACTATTTATCTCGTAATTTCAAAATTTCATCATTTTCAATACTCCAAGAGGTATTTTCCCACAGTCTTTCCTAAGATTTATTCCTAGGTAATGGAATTCCAATCAATGACATACCCTTTCCTCCATATTCAGGCACATGTGTAGATATCCAACAATCAGTTTTATTCAGAGCCTGAGATATGCCTTGTACCAGGGATAAATGTACATTCTTATTCCACAGAGTTAAGTACAAATTTGGCAAACATCTGACTATAATTATGACCTGAAGAATCGTAGTCCTGTGGGTCCTGCCGGAGTGACGGCCCATGATTTCTCAGGAGTTTTCTTTACTCTTGAATAGTGGATACAAGCGGCTCGTTCTTTTCTGTTCATCTTCGTCACTTCGTGAAGAGAAATACTGGATTCACGAGTGAAGAAGTCTGTTTTCACGTTACATGAGACTTTGCTGGACTGTTATTCTGTTATTCAATTTCTAGTTCATGTTTGTTAATAAATTGTTATTTGTTGTTTACTGATTGTCAAATGGTTCATTGAAGTTACTTTGCATCAAACACACAGTTTTCAAAATAAATCCAAAGGGTTGGGTAATACATATAATCATAACCTACAAAAACAAAACCTAAAAATAACACTTATAGCTATATGTTTCACTTAAGTAATAAAAATATTATTTAAATGAACTATAAACACTGTATTTTCTTAACACATTCCTTTTTTTTTTTTTTTTTTTTTTACATGCATCACTATCATGGCTAGACTATAGGGATTTCGCATGCGCGGTCTTTCCAGATTTTTCCAACACATTCCGTGGAGCTTTAAAATCGCACATGCACATGTTCAAAGGTATACATGGATCATGCGTGTGATAAACAATGGCTACTGCATGCCCAGATGAAGTCCCAAACCCATTTCCCGAGCTTACCACTCCGGTAAGTCTGTTAATGGTAACATTTATGGCACTATGGCCAAACAATAGGTCCCTGTTTTCAATGTAATGTTTTCTCACCACCAGACCACCGCGTCACCTGCCAGGGAAGAAGGGTCTAGAGTGTACATTTCCCCCTCTGAACATTCTGTAAGGTGAGTGTTCTCAAAACGTTTAACCTATATGGTTCATTAGAAAGAAGATCAAAACTTTTTTCTTCCTGTTGTTGTTTAGGCAGAGGGTGCATTTTTCTGTTGTCTCATGTCAAGAACTTATGGCGGAAGCGGAAAAGTATAAAAGGCATTACCATATCCTCGTCTATGTGCTCCTGGCGGTTGTTTTTGCTGCTATTCTATTTTTATTCTTACTCAGCCTACATTGTTATCTGAATTGTTAAGAGTCAATTGTTTCCAAATTCTTGTTGGCTATTAAAATGTTATTTTGTGTGTACATTTTGTCATACCACTCGCATTTGTTTAACGCCATCGGGTGAAACCATAATAGCAAATTGCATGTTAGTTATAACGTGTTGAATTAATCTTATAAAACATGGAACAGCACATGGCAAAAACAATAAGGTGGCTAATCCACATAACAAATAAAATAGGATTCGTTTTACCCAGGGGCTCCCGAGAAGCCAGGAAAACAAGTCCAAGTCAGTATTCGTCTTTCCAAGTTCGGACGGGAACATGGGCTAACTTCCCTATCTCTGATGTGATTATCTCACCATTGTCATCAATTTTCAAACAACCATTGGAAACATTTACTTTACCACAAACACTTCCTTCTTCGGCTAGCCGGTAATCGAGAACCATCCTGTGTTGATAAATTGCATTTCACATCAAAAGCTTTAGCTGTTTGACTAGTAATAATTTCCAAGACAGCCTGTAGACGAATGATACGATTCAGATTGTAGATAGGTTCTCGAGCACCGCTAATGAGTTCATTAGGATTCCAAGTTGCAGGTCCATAATACTGTATGATACGTTGGGGTGTCCATTCATTTAATAAATATCGGTACCCCCCAATTCTTGGGAGTCTGGAAAAATCAACTTGCCACTGTTGCCCTGGCTAATTTTCAAACACATTTCACATTGCTGAGTCACCTGTTTTATTACAGTATACAAGTTCTGCCCTATCAATTTCTGATTTAGACTTTTATATAAATTATCAGCTCCCCAGTGCATCTCATTATGTTCTGTTACGGCTGTGGTCCATATTAAATTGGATGGTACCACTATACGACCATCCCTCAAATAAGTCCACTTATTTTTTATCATTCATGTCCTGAATTACCTTTAAGTTTTCTTTAGAATAATTTGGCTCCTGATCTGTACTTACAGTTTGGATTTTACCGTCTGGTATTAAGGATAATTCCTCCTTTCCTACCTCCTCTGCTACTTGTATGGCTTCATGGTCGGCCAGGCAGTTTCCAATTTCCAAATCAGTGCCTCAATGGGCCATCTTATGTTCTTCCTTCCTGGATGACCCTCTTATAACAGCGGGGGCCATTCCTCACATCAAGGTCTGGCATGGCACATGTTCCCACCGCTCAACGCCTGCTGGGTTGCAGCCAGCAGCAGAGCTCAAGATCCTTCTTGGTGGCAAACACAGAGGCCAGCCCAGTCTTGCCCTTGATTGTGGTAGGAGGCACTTGACCAACCTTATTCCTTATACTTCGTTGTCAATGCAGAGTTTCATCTGCACATCCCATAACAAGTCACTGTCATGGTAAAACACACAGATTTACATTAGTAGAACTACTACAGAGTGTATTTTATTTCAGTTTTTCTGCCAGTATTCCCCACAGCCTTGCTGACCAAGGGATATTGTTTTACCTGAACTAGGCAGGCCTTCCCCTTATCATTTTTACTGTAACAGGGAAAGCATTTTTTCCTTACCTGGAATTTACTTCCAGATATACCTGGTTAAAGATTTCTTTTACTTCAGGGAGGTCCTCTCTTCCACTTTTCTGTTGAATTAAAGATAAGCTCAACATTTTAATTAATTGATCTTTTAAAATTGATTAATTTTAACTTTTGGTTTCATTTCCCCTTCTTTAAACGTCTAGATGTTCTAATAAATCTCTTCCCAACAAAGATTTTGGTGAATTTGGCATTCTTATTTGTTTTCTTAGTTTGTACTTTAAAGGTTTCAGGATGTTTTCCTGGTGGTCAGCAGTCCCCACAACTGTAACAAATTCTTTTCACTGAAGTTTAACACCAAATAAGTTGGTTTTGTATTCACTAAAAATTCCACCTCCTTTTTCCTAATCCCTAGTTCACCAGAACCCCTTGTTGGTTCTTTAGCTTAGGTCAATCTCACTTCCAGTGTCCACTTTCCCTACAATATGCTCATTCACTTCTGCCTGATATTCATCCTTTGCCTCTGCTTCATCTCCTCTATCAGTTTAGCACGACCCAGCTCTTCTTCTCTTACCTTCTGTACACATCCCCTATTCCTTCTATCAACTTTTCTACATCACAATTACCTAGTAACAATCAACTCGAGCCTTTATCCAGTCCTATTCACAACCAACTTTCAAACATCTAAATTTCCCCATCAAAGATTCACCTTTATTTTCCTCAGACCCACTGCCTGCCCTAGAGGGGCCGTTACGGGTCCTGTTGTGCTGCAAATGCTGCAGCAATTGGGGTGACATTGTCAGGTCCTTCTGCTCAATCCTCAGCAACAGCAACCCCCTCCTCCTCACCAGCAGAAGGATTGGAGCAGGAGATGCTCTTCCTGCTCTGCAGGTTACACAAGCCTGCCTCTGCTACAGCACTTCTGTTTTAACTCTTTCTGACCCTGAATGCAAATCTGCTCCTTACTGCTTTAAGTCTGTGTTCTTACATATCAGCCTTTGCAGGCAAACAGCAAACACCCTGCCATGCGTCCCGCAGGACTCAGCCGCACCTTCGAGGGGGTACGGGGGTTTGTACAAACTCACCCCAATACTTTAACACTTTCACAGGGTCTTTGACTCTCCACCCCCCCCGGCTTCAGATCTTACATACATTAGCACAAGTTTTTATCTTACAACGTGTTTCATTCTGGTTGCTGCACAGAAGGAACCACAACCTGAGCTCTCTTTTTTTTTTTCTTTTTTTTTTTTTCCCCCACAAATATTTCAACAAGAACATCTTTCTAGTTTAGGTCTCAGGGGATTTTTTTGGTTTTGGGTTTTTTTGGGGTTTTTTTTTGTTTGTTTGTTTTTCCCTATCCTTTTCTAGAGCCATAATCAAAGATCAGGTGGTGTTAATCCCACACTCCTTCTGTCACACAAACATATCAGCACACATTACTTCATCCCATTTTCCTCTCGCCTCAAGAATAACATTAACTGCAATAAAACATTATAATTCAGTGTCCCATTTAAGGGCCATGTCTCTCCGTCCCCCAGCTTATACAGGGGCCACCACTGATTGCAGTACTTAACCAAAGTTCTCTTATTCACGCTTCCCCCAGGCTGCCCCCCCATTTCCTTCCAGTGGCTTAAAACACATCCCAACGGACCCTTTCTTACTATTCCGCCACTTTGTTACCTCAATCGCTATCCCAGCCACAGACCACTCTAATTTCACTTACAGCTCTCTCTCTTATCCCAAGGCGTCCTAACCTTACAGTTAGGGCATTCCATTTCTTGTCCCCACCATACACATAATAACTCTTTACACCATATACACTTCATAACATATAGAGGTTCACGTTCATCCCTCGGATGTTCAAGACAATAACCACATACCAACATTTACAATATACTTAATACAAAAATGTTCTCACATTTCCAGCATAAATGAGTATAACAATTATTAATAACCTTATAATTTTAAATTAAAAGGCCACTTTTCTCCGCATTCCAGCTTATAAAGCTGCCACCGTTGATTACAATATTTTATCAATGTTTTCTTATTCACGTTCCCACCAGCAGATCCTCCAATATCCTTCCAATGACTTAAAACACATCCTAAAGGACTTTTCCTTAAAATCCCACCGCTTTGTTTTCCTCCCATTTTCCACTTCACACTAACAGAATACACTTAACACTTACAAAATGCAACATGCAGGTACCTTTCTACAGCAGCATCAAAAAGCCACTATTATTACCAAGAGTATAGCCAAAATCACAATAACGATAATCAAATTCCACATCCAGTATGTCAGAAAACTCTAATAAGCAAGATTACCAAGAATATAGCCAAAATCACAATAACGATAATCCGAGTCAAATTTCCACACCCAATAAGTCAGACAACCGTAATAGGCGAGACCGTACCAAACGAGCCCTATAGGCGAACTTGCCAGGCTCCAAACGGCAACTGAATGCCAACCAAACGGCAACTGAATGCCAACCAAACGGCAACTGAATGCCAACCAAACGGCAACTGAATGCCAACCAAACGGCAACTGAATGCCAACCAAACGGCAACTGAATGCCAACCAAACGTATACTTAAGGTGCTAGCCACAAAAGTATTCATCACCCTGCAGAAGTTTAACTTTTGACTTACGGGCAGTTCCAAATGATGGGTCTACCAAACAAACAAACCAAAATAAAGAATACCATCACTTACAGCAATGGGGTCCTTGTCTGCCGCCGCAGTGATCCCTTGAGTCAAGGAGTCCCTCCGGGAAATCCCGGGGGTACCCTAGGGAGTCCTATCCCCAGCGGGTCCTACAGCCCGGCAGAGAGGTGTCCCATCTGGGTCGCCAGATTGATTTAAAGAACTAAATTTTAAGTCAACATTTCTTAGTGACTGAGTATCCTTTATTGGCAGCGCTGGATGCACGGGGATCCTTCCGCCTAACGTGCATGTTTAGAGTAACTAATTATCTTACATTTATACAATAAAACAATGAATATTCAATTAACGCCTATACATAGTCATTACCTAATCCCGCCTACTCTCACTTCGTATGTTAATTAGCTTATCAGTCCTTTGCCTGCGCAAATTCTTCCAAGAATTGTGGGCAGTGGTCTCTGGGAGGAAGGCCGTAGGTCTTCCTCACGGTGTACTTTTCACCTTTTGTCTGGTACGTGATGATCTTGCCAGTTTGCAGTGTTCTTATTGGTCTGAGCTAATTTATGTCTTTGTCAACCATCTGTTTCTTCTGCTTCTTTTAATTGCTCCCTCGAGATAACTTATAAGCAGGCCCCTTGTTAGAGAAAGTTAAAGAAACAGACTCCTTCTCTGATCAGTTATTTCATTAATTATTTCTTTCAGACTACGGTTACATGACCTAATTACTATACCTACATTTTTGAGTAAATACAAGTTCTTAGCCTTGGTACAGGGCTGTACAGAGGATTTCGTAGCAGCTTTTGTTGTGCAGCTATTAATTTCATTAGAATATATTATGTTCATTATACTTTAACTACAAGGCTTATTCTATCCTAAAGTGAATTCATTATCAATGGAAGCAAAGAAAAAAAAGTGGAAGAACTTCGCACTGAGCATGTCCTCTGGCCCATCACATCTGCTTGTTTGTGCAATTAATTCTACAATGCTCCTGCAGTTTCTTACCTGTTTGAATGCAGTTGAAAATTATCTCTTTATTTAATTACACTATTGGCACCTGTTTAGCCAACAATTCCTTAGTTATTCCTACAATAACTGAACTACTCCAACATTAATGTCTTGATTAGTTGTTAACATTGGTCTCACCATTTCCAAATTTTAATCTTGCCTGTGGAAGGATTGTAATGATAAACCCTAGCTGTTAATTACCAAAATCCAAGACTAAATTGCAGACCTGGAAAACGACCTTTTCTTTTGGAACAAGTGAATCCACTGACACAATAAAGGGTGACAGGTTTTTCCTGTCAAGTGAAAGGTTACCAAAACTTCTAAGTGGCTTCAGCTGCTGAAGTTGCACTGAGCCCAACACCAGGCTACACAGCACCTGCTGCTTGCTAACTGCCCCGTGCCCAGCGCCGGGCTGTTACCGAAGTTTTGTTGGATTTCTTTTCTGTGAAGCCAAAAACATGCCTGTATCTAGACTAGGAAACAATGCTGGAAAGGTTAAGAGCTGCATTTTCACAGAGGTGCTCGATCTGAAACACCGAGAAGGGCGCTTTTTTTTTTAACAATAAGCACTCACATTTTTAGTTGACCTTTAAACTCCTGATAGTCTCACCGATGCGGATGATCTAGAGGGGTTCTTAAAACCACGGCCGCATCGCCCACCTGGCTAGAACGCAGCGCTGCGGGCCCTCGAGCGCACCGGCCAAGCCAGCGAGCCCCGCGGCGGGCGGGGGCCGGGCCGCAGCACGGCGCGCCGGGGCCTCCCGGGCAGCACCTCCCGGCCTCAGCACGGGCCCCCGCAAACACTCAGCCCGCTCCGCTCCGCACAGCGCCGCGCCGGCGCTCCCGGGCACCGGCCTTTGGGCCCCCGCTCGGGTCCCGCCACCGCAGCCACCGCCCCACAGCACGGGCGCCCCCGGGCCCCGGCCCGCAGGCACCACGCGCGGCCCCTGCCACTTTAAGGGCGCAGGCACGCGCCAGCCCCCCGCCCCGCATCACGCGCCCCCAGCCCCCCCTCCCCCCCCTCCCCTCGCGCGCTGGCGCTCGCCCTCTGATTGGCCGAGCGCCGCGCAGTCGGATAGTCAACATGGCCCGCGTGCGGCGTGGCGGTGGCGGCGTGGCCGGGGCCAATCGGCGGTGCCTTTGCTGAGGGAGGCGCCCGTTCTCCGGCCAATGGGAGGGGGCTTTCTTGGTGGCGGCGCAGCCCGAGTGAGCCTGCGAGGAGCCTGGCGGCTGGCGCTGCTGCCTCTGCGGGCGTGAGGGGACGCGGAGCGGGGGCAGGTGAGGGCGCGGCGGGACCGCGGCGCCGAGCCCCGGCTTGGGGGCGGCACGCAGCCGGCGGGGCGGGCGGAGGGCCCGGGCCGGCCGCCGCGGGGACGGGGC